>NC_137580.1:114865506-116156424 GCF_963210335.1 Falco punctatus | reverse complement strand
GAAAGGCATCACCATCAAAATGCAGTTTAATATATGACCACAGAATTAGCCCAAAACATAGGAGATGCCTGAATGTTTCCTTTTGTGAACCAGAACTTCTTGCTTTAGGATGAAAAATGAGGCTTATTTTTAGTTGGGAGCATTAAATGTTTTGAAGAAAGTACTTAACAAAAACAAACAACAAAAAAAAGCCTGCATTTTTTTTACTAAGTATTTGTAGCTGTCTAGAAGCCCAATTTTGGGGGGAATAGAATTCTTTTTGGATGGTGTTAATTATTCTTTTGCAGTTTCAAAGGGGTGACTTGAGTATGTACTGGGAAAGGAACAGCTCTTAGAAAAGACAATAAGTGATCGAGTCTCCCACAGGAGACAATTTGGGTAATGTAATATACTCAAACAAGTTCTTTAAACTTGTGAGAAAATTTCTTTTGAGCCTGAACAGGTCAATAACATTTTCCCCCACTTGTAGAGGAATAGAAAAATTAACTTTTTTTTTTTCCACCCCCCAGCATTTCTGTTATTTAACAGCCTTTTAGAAACCCATTTCCTATGCTATTTTAAGCTTCAGGCATAGTTAGGAGACCACATCTAAAAGTGACGATTTAAATCTCTAGACAGCTCAGGAGATAAGTCAAAACAAATTTCAGGATGTTCCTCTAAAGAGCTGTTTCCACTTAAGTAAGTCCCCCTGGGAGCCTGGTTAAAGAATCACCTAATCTGCTACACATTTTATACATTTAAACAGGTCCATTTGAAAGAAAGTTTGTGAAAATTTCTGTGCAGTGAATACATAATGAATGCCACTGGAGGAGGATGGAAATTGCTGCTGTTTTTTACTTTGTTGATAACTTTATGGTATCCTGATTTATTATTTTTTTTTTCACTACCATCTGTCAGGCTACTGCACCGTGCAGCACAACTCCTCCCTTGCTCCCCAGAAATGTAATAAATGCAGCGATGCTGCTTGATGTGAGAAAGATGTTACGCAGAAGGCAGGTAAAGGAATTCCGATAAGGGAAGAAAGCAAGGGGAGGGAATATTGGCATGTAAAAGGCGGCAGGCATAGGTGGGTCAGGTCACTGGGAAGGTGTTCTGGGGAAGGAGGAAGAAACACAAACAACAACCCCTGTGGGTTGTTGTAGTGGTTTCTATTGCAGAGATATGAGGTACAGAGACATCACGTCCCCTGACTCAGGAGGATGCAAACCTTCAGCCTACCAGAGCCAGCCCCTGGCCCAGTGTCCAGTTTCCCAGGATCCCACACCAGCTTTGGCAATAATTTCAGAGGGTCATAAAGCATAAAGTAACTTCTTGCACGTTGGGACCCAAACCCATCCATGTCCTACATGCAAATCATTACTGTGATTCTCTCCTCCAGAAAGCCCATTCTTGCATGCCAGAGGGCAATGGTGCTCACTGGCCTGTAGGTATTGTGAACAACTGCAGAACCAGGACTCCGATACCAGTCAGAATGAACTACCAGTGTTTGTTTATACACCAGTGATCTACTGGCAAGTACTGAAGGGCAATCCAGTAGCAGTGGTTCTAGGTCTGGTTGTCTTCTCTTGTCTGCTCTCATCAGCTGCAAAATTCCCAATAGTATCCACAGATGGTAAGACTAGAAATGAGCCTCATGTGAGCGGGCTGAGAAACGTGCTCTAAGAGGTTGAGTTTCTTATGTGCATGTTTCTGCTCAGGAGATGGCACTTGCATGCACAAGTGTCCACACCAGGTGCTCAGATGCTTTCAAGCTTCTTCAAGTGAGGTGCTAGGGAAACAGAACAGACTGGAATGTTTCACGGACTTTTGTCATCTGTTTTTTTACCAGCCAGGCTGGTAAGAAGAAGAAAAGAAAACATGCACCACCTCATCATAATTTAACAAAGACAGGGAAAAAAGTCGCCTTCCCCACCTGGGTTTACCCAGGATCTTGATGCCAGGGGTATACAAGCCTGATCAAGTTTCTAAGAAGGAATTATCCCAGATTAGAGAGAAGGCGATGGTGGTGTTTGCCCTTCCTGGTGACATGTGGCCTTACACTCAAATGTCCAGGCCCTCCCATCAGACCAGACAGCTGCTCTGAGCTGTCCTCAGACTGGCTGGCGGCCAGGCAAGAGCCTGCAGGAATGCAGTATGAGGCACCTGCTCCACACCCCACTGAAACAGCAGGGAAGGGAACGGCTAATATGGGCTCCCTTAATCCTAGGTGCTGCCCTGCCTGTTCCCAATCAGATACCATTACTGGAAAGTAAAACAAAGTGTTGCAGAGAGGGGCTGTGCTAAAGAGTCTGATTGCAAACTGATACGCCTGCAGATGCCCATCCTTTCACCTATGGCATTGCCTGCAAACGCTGGGGGTTGAGGGGGATGCTGGCTGCTGAGCTCTGCTTCACCAGTTGCTTTGGGGAGGGGTGGTGGCCCCAACCCATCTTCGGAGGGTGCTTAAAAGCTTGAGATTGTGGAAAAGGCTGATTGCTAAAAACCAAGGTTTTGCTTTGCCCTGGTGAGAATCCTCTTGCACAGCTCTCAGGGCAGGATGTTGGGTTTAGTTGCTCTGCCACTTGCATCAAAGAAACTAATCCCAGAGAAGGCATGTGTTCAGTGGGAGACCTTGAAAGAAACTCTCCCTGTGCCTGGGAGCTGTCTGAAGGCAGGTTTCAAAAAAATCAGCCCCCATTCAGCTGCCTTGGAAAGGTGCATTAGCATGGCTGCTTCTTGGACTCAGCCCGTAGATGTCTAATGGTTACAGCCCTTGTTCAGGGAGAGAGGAGTTGTGATTTGATGCCCTCCCTGCTCGGTGATGCTCAGAGTCCTCTCAGAGTGTCCTAGTATAGGCCAAGCAACTCCCTGGGGGATGGCAGGGTTTTATTTTGGCCAGAACTGAGAGGAAAACTTGAATTTTGTTTAATCAGGCTTTTTTAAAAAAAAAAAAAAAAAAGTCAACATATTCCTGAGCTACTGAGTTTTGACAGTATTGTGATATTTCATTCAGTGTAGTCAAAGCATTTAGTTTTGATATAGTTTAAAAAAAAATAAATTGGATTTCATTCTTCCTGTGTACTTGGCTTGCTGTGATATCAAAGGGCAGACAAGGCATTTTGAGTTTATCAGAGTGAAATGCTTTGGTGACTTCCCATCAAAAAGTGAAGTGAATTTACAGTCTTGCAAAGGGGCTTAATTTCATTAAATCAGCCCTTTCTTAGAAGAAAAAATAATCTCTAGGGAAATCCTTCAAGCAGCCCTAGCGAAAGTGTCTGGTACAAAGCCCTGTCATGTACTGAAAGCGGAGGAAAAATGTGGAGAGCACTCCATGCGCTGGCAATCTCTTGCTTAGCTGCAGGCATCAGAGGTGTTAGTTGTTACAGCAGCAGAGAAAACCATTTCAGACAGAGGTCTGGTTGGGCAGCCTGGCTGTGTCACTCAAAATAAAAAGGGGACCTGTGTGATGGGAACATAACTGATTGGTCTGTACAACTTCTGCAGTCTTTCACTAAAGAAACCTGTTGGAAGTAGGGGGCTTGGTGTATGAAGGCAAGGTAGCCCAGATGTTTTGATCACATCGTCCTGGGTGATGAGGCATGACATTCTTCCTTGTTGTTTTGTGTCACTGGCTACCAAACCCAGATAGAAATGACATACAAATGATGTCTTTTCTTTCCCCGTATGATTAAAAGAGCATTTGATCTTAAAGATAGAAGCGGTAATTGACTTCATTTAAAGATTAACTGAATGTAATGCCTTCTGAAAAGAAAAAAATTATTAAGAAAGTTGTCAATCAAAAGGTTGATGCCTTTTTTAATACAGTCTGAAAGTGTTATAATTTTAATACCCTAAAGGCCAAAGCAAATTATCAAACTGAAATTAGAGATTAGCAATTTTCAATCTCTCTCCTGTCTCTTACATTTCATCTTCCACCTTCTGTTGCAGGAAGGGGAAAAAAAAAGCCAATCAAAACAAACCACCAAACAAAAAAAGCCCTCCAACATTTGGCATGAGAGGGGAAACACAGAAGCCTGGATGCATTGATATCCTGTGCTTGGAGCTAGATGCTGACCTCACAACTGCTCTGGGCAACACAGTCTGATTAGAGCTTTGAAACAGCAGCACATTCTCCAGGGCAAGAAGCTGAGCTACAGCCAGCATGCAGGATTGTGTGCAGCCAGATATTCAAGCACCGTAGATTTAGCTTTTTTAGAAAATCACCAGCCCAAATGCAACTTTAGGTGCCTACTTAGGTGTCCCTGAGTCAAAAGAGGGGAGTATGTGCTTTATAGCATAGGTGTGCTTCAGTGTAAGATTTTTTTTCCAGTCTTGGGTAACTGGACTTGTATTGTTAAGGGCTGGGTTTGCAGAGGTGTTGAGGATCTAGACCTAATTAAAAAAAATCATAATGTAGGTGGAGTTCAAGCTCCTAGATCTAAAGTTGCCATCCTGAAAACCCCTTTTAGTTGGAGTGTAATTTTAGAGGCACCAGAGTCTGTGACTGTAACAGTCCCACAGAGCCTGAAAGTGGTACTTCTGCCTGTGCAGCAGAACCCCCGGTGTGGAGAGACCGAGGCGGCTGAAAGGCTATCGTACTTGTAAGCTGGGACAGGATCCACAAATTACGAGTTCCTGTGCCAAGGGGACTTAATCCATGAGGTGTTTGCACAGTGTGGCTGTCTGCTGAGAAAAAGAGCTCTGCACAACAGACCACGGTAGCTGGGTGTTTCTTTTAAAAGGCAGTTGTGCACAGAAGAGCTCTGCCCTTGGACACACAATTCCTGGGTTCTGGACCATTCATTCAGGGCATTTCCAGCTGGAGTTACATTTTTGTCCTGAGAAGATTAAGCCATCATAACCCTTTCAGAGGATACAGGAGTGTCTCAGCCCTCAGACTGTAGTCTTCTGATGGAAAGCGGCCTCCTCTCCTCCGTCTGAAAATGTCTTACAGAGAAAATAAGGAGAGAGACAACAAGGAAAGCTCCTTTAACAACCTGAAAGGAGAAGGACCATGACCTGGCCCCATCTAGCAGAGCTAGTTTTAAGGAGATTGACTCATGCCCCTTCCATGTAAATGCTCCTAGTTGCTGGCTGGAGAACCCTGCTAGCACGATCACTCAAGTTTGGGAAGGTTTGTTTTTTCTGCACGGTAGCACTACTGCAGCAGGAGAGGCGAAGGTCCAGGTATCACCACAGGTGAGCTCTGGCAGCAGGCACTTACAGGGAGGACCAGGGAAGCTCTATGACTGGTACAACTGTGCCAAGTTGGTAAGCAACTGTGTATCTTCAGGCACTGTAGTAGGCTTTCTAAACCATGTTCTTCTACATACTGAAGGGCTCTGGCAAGCAGGTCTCCATCGCTACTTGCATTTGAAATCTTTTTTCATGAGAGATGAGAATGGTGCTGTAAAAGGATGCTCTGGGTGGTTATTGCCTTTTTGTTCTGGCCTTTCCTCCACGTGCAAGAGGCATGTATTTTCGGGGGGAGGGAGTAGGATTCAGCGTAATTGAAATACCAAGAGTATTCCTTATGAACTTTGGGCTAGAAAGGGGTATGAAAGTCTCTGTAGTGAAAACATTATGCTCCCACTATAATCCACTAAAGCAGTCTTCATTTCCCTGGTGTAGGAAGGTTCTCTTCTCTTATTGCATTTAGCTTGAAATCAGAGCTCTCAAGCTGTTTTATGCTGGGCAGTGTTTATGCCTTGTGTTGTCATAATAAATGTCCCAGATCCATCATAAAAGCAGTTCCTTTGACACGGAGGCCAATTGGAGACTGCAAGAGAAGTGTGGGGCAGTAATGGAGATTTATTTCTTTTGCAAAGGAATTGGATTATAATCTTCTGGAGTTATTTTACCTTTTCCCTGCCCAGTCAAGTCAAACCAGTTCCTGCAATTCATTGTATTAAATGTATCAAGGCAGAGAGGAATGTAGTCCTGCCACCTCTTTGGGAATGTTGGATCCTGTTGGTAAAAGCGGGCATTTTGGGTAATTTATAGTGCTTGTCCAGCAGCCCATCCTCAGGATGGCAGTTATCCAAATGACACGCCATTCACATATTTTTGACCTCCATCAGGATGTTACATTTTAATGGGCCTTGTTTTACTGTAGTAGTATTGGCTCACTTCTAATCCAACTGCATCATTTCTGGGCCTGTATATGTCTTAGGGTGAAGCAGGTTATAAAAATCTTGCAAGGGTATTTTCCACTGTGTTTTGTTTAGGACAAATGGGCCTCCTTTTTATTGTTTGTCAGACAACTACAAAAATAAATAGGCCATAACAGATAGTAACTCCTTTGTTGGCACTTAGGAATTCATAAGCGGAAGGAACTGGGACCCCTCTGCTGTTGGTCTCTACATGGTGAGATAGTTCTGCTTTGCAGCATCCGTAAATGATTTATTGATGCCCTGCTGCCTCTCAACTGGCTGTTCCTTACCATATGCCCACACTCTAGTGGTCAAGGCTGGGCTTTGCTGGAGATAGATCATAGAATCATAAATGGTTTGGGTTGGAAGGAACCTTAAAGACCATCTAGTTCCAACCCCTGCCATGGGCAGGGACACCTCCCACTAGACCAGGTTGCTCAAAGCCCCATCTGGCATGGCCTTGAATGCTTCCAGATTTCCAGTTGTGCTGAGGTCATGTGTACAACGTAGCATATGAGATTCCAGGTGCTTTGAACCAGCTTAAAATTATTCTTTAATATGTGCCAACTTATATTTATCACTAGAAGAGGTCCCATCCACAGCTTCTCTGGGCAACTTGTGCCAGTGCCTCACCACCCTCACAGTAAAGAATTTATTTCTAATATCTAATCTAAATCTACCCTCTTTTAGTTTAAAACCATCAGCCCTTAAGCCTGTTTCAACAGAACCATCTGGTAACACACTGGCATAGCCGACCCCTACCAAAATCCTTTTTTTCAGCCATTGCTTCCTGTCTCATCTGCGTGTCCAATACCTGTCACAGCTTGGCCCTAGGGCTGTCTGACGTGCTTGTGCTGCTGTACGCCGGCTCACTGGATGTGTGTGTGGGGGGTGGGGGGGGGTGGGGTGTTGAGGCATTTCGTGCATCCCGCGGGCGCGGGGGCTGAAGCCCGAGCTGCTGCCCGGCGCTGGAGCCGGCGGGGCCGGGGGCGGCCCGGCGCTGTCCGTGGTGCTGAACCCGCCGCGCTGTGCCCGCGGGCAGGTGGCGGCCAAGGGCTTGTTGGTGGCAGCTTTGGCGACAGCTGGCCCTCTCGGCTGGCGGTGTGTTGTGGTACCGGCTACATAGCTGTGGGCAGCGTTTCCAGAGAGCCTGCAGTACAGAAAGGTTGGGGGGTGGGCTGTCTCCTTGGTCCTTAGGGGTGACTCCATCTAGCCAGGAGGGAAGGAGAAACCCAAGGACTCAAGAGTAGCATTGCTCAGGGCTACGCCTATGAAACAGGCTTGTTGTATTTAAGAAAATATAGAGGCTTTCTGCTTTTAGGGTTTCCAACTGGTGCCTCACTGAGAAAAAAGGAAGGAAATACATCTAAGCTAGTCTAGGAGCCTCCCCCCAACATCTTAGAGTATGAATTTGTGATCTAAATATTTCCACTGAATAACTACCGAGTGTCTGCATGAAGGAAGGCAAGTGCGGGAGACAGGAGGTGTGGGGCACTGCCTGCTCAAAAGTGGGATGCCACTGCAATGGCTGGAACTATTTGTTAAATCAGTTTGCCCTGCCAACTGCTTGTGTTAATTTTTTGGCAAGTGGGGTGTGTTGTTTGAGGTATATTTGAAACCTTCAAGTTAGGTTGTGTGGTAGGACAGAGATGATCCTGGGCAGAAAAACGTGTAGATGATATTCTGCAGCTACAAACAGGATTTTCTTATTATCATAATCAGGTGTTTTCTCTCTATTAGGGATTTGTGCAAAAGCTTATAATAGCAGGAGTGTTGAGCAATCCAGAGAGAACTGGTGCATATATTAACAAGCTCTTTATTCAAGGGACTGTATTTTGCCAGCAACACTGAGTAAAGAGCAGCTGGTTGCTGCGGCAATATGGTGAAAGCGGGTAGAGGCAAGAGGACTCCCATTGTGAAGTTCAGAGATCCCTTCAGTGGAGCAATGGATAAGCATGGTGAGAAAGAACTAGAAGTTGATGCCTTATGAGGTTCACAGGCTTTTAGCTTCATGGTTCCTGAACCCATGCATGTGTAATCAAGAGGTCAAAATGTCCTTTCCTGCTGCTCAGTAGTAGGAGCTCAGCATTTGCAGTGCCAGTCTGGGACTTCCTCTGGCAATAAATATAAACTGGCACACATTAGTAAAGCATTTGCAACACGTTTCAGTTTGTTTTAATTAAAGAATAATTTTAAGATGGTTCAAAGCATCTGGAATCCCACATGCTACGTTGTATGCACAACCCCAGCACAAGTCCCTTCAGTCCTGCGACTTTGCGCTGCTTTGTACTCCTGATTTGAGTGACTTCAACAGTCAGGTTTATTCCTCGGGATGCAAAAAGAAATAGTCAGCTCCTAATGAAAACACAGCTGCCTTGCTGTCTGTCTGCAGGGGATGGAGACTGGTACCTCTAAGTTCCTGTCTATCTGTAGACCTGACTTACTCTCTGAAGGTGCTTTTCTCCATTGACAAGAAAATGATTACAGGGTGAATTGGCTGCTAGCCTATCTTCCTGGAGCAAGACGTTTCAGCTGGGTAGGGTGAATGCAGACCCTCTATGTCATCACTCAGGAGCTGACATGAACAGTCTGTTCTAGAATATTGTTGAGCATCTGCATTTCCAAAGGAAGGTAGTGTAACTAAGGAAGGGTCCTCAAAACTGTCATCAAAAACTTGTAAGAACCATCAGCTTGGCAAAAAAACCCCAACATGACGATGACTAGAATAAAGAACCAGCTTACAGGAAATCCAGAACTGGAGTTCTTAAGCTCCATTTTAAATAATTCTACCTCAGACCTAATATAGTTTCAGTGTCTCTAGAACAGATGTAACGCTTGTTTCCATACCAGGGTTGACGAATAGCCTTGATAGTCTAGTACCTCTGTAAATTGTGCCTGCGCTAGATCCACTGTTTTCTTGAGAAATAGCTGCTGACACCCTCTCTATAATCTCTTCCCTGTATTTTGAATGACCCTGAACAGTCAAACCAAGACCCCATTATTTAAGAGCATAAGGGGCCCCATCCCCAAATCTTACCAGCATCCACAGGGAATTTTTGATCCTTTTGGGGAATCAGTCAGATCCTAGTAATGTTACAAGGGTATGAGGGGCTCATTCTTGCCCCACGTTTCAGTATTTATAGCAAGTACTTACATAGTTATTAAGCTGTCTAGTAGTCCTCAGTTTTTACACATCAACAGCTGAAAGGTTTGTCTAAGATCGGCTAACCTTGGATAACAGGATGGTATACACAAATCAAAATCTTGGCAAATAAGGATGGAGGTTGTTATTTTTTTAGTGAGTTTACTCTCCATGGTAAATACTAGTTGTGGGGCCAAATGTGCAAAGGGAAGGGTTTTGCACAAAATTTGAAAAGCTGCCAGGAGATCTCTCTGTGTGGGAAATCCTCCTCTGCCCAGCAAATATTGTGAAGCAGTTTTAGCTACTTAAGCAAAATTAGCAATATGAACTGAAACTTCTTCAGTCACAAGTGTGAAAACGTCAATCACCTTTACTCAAGAGAATGTGAACTGGGAAGCAAAGAGTAATCCTGTGCTCTGTATTAAGTTACATCTTAATGCACAAGCAGTCTCTTCTGCATCTCTACAAGATGACTTGTGGAGTTCAGTGCAGCTCTGAAGATGCAGATACTCATTCATAGTTTATTATTCCATGAACTCCGAATTTCAGTGGCCACAATGCAGGAGGTACTTAAGTGATGCATTTTCCCACTCACATGCATATGAATAGCATCACTGGATGTTGTCCTACATTTAGGTTATAAAAATTCAGTCATTGACAAATTTGTAGAAGCTAAAGCCACCTAAATACATCATGCTTTTCATGTCATAGGCATTCTATCTTAGTCGGGCATCTTGCTATGAACAGGCTAGAGAGAAGTGACCTGTCTTCCCATAAGAATGTTTGGTACAAACCAAAAAATATTCTGAAACATGGTGAGAAGTCTAAAATCACAATCCAAAACATCTGAAAACAAATATTTTAATTGATAAACAAAATATTTTCAAACTGAATTCTTTGAACTATTGTAACTGAAAATATAAGTTGGTTGGAAGAGTGATTTTCTGTTTAAAAAAGTCAACACATCATTTTAGCAATTTTGAAACTTTATTTTTAGCAAGAAAGGTATTGAAACCCTTTATTTCCTATGAAAATCTCAGTTTTAACAATCACATTTTCTAAATAAAATAAAAAAATCTGATGGCAAAATGACATCAACATTTAACATCAGTCACAGATTCAAGGCCAAACAGGAAGCCTCTAGAGAAGTGTAGCTTATAAAAAAATGCGTTAGAATTTCAGATTTCTTAAAGTGCCCTTCATGGTGAACACTTTGTTATTTTTGTCTCCTACTATCTATGTATCTGGCAGTGCTACGACAAACCCCCTTAGCGTGGTGTGCTGGCAGCAGGGAGGTGCCATGCTCCAGGGCAGGTTCTCCTCCGTCCTGCACTGCGTAGGGCCAGCCCAGCAGCAGAGCTGACGTCTCTCTGATTTCTTGTGAAAGCACAGCAGAAACTTGCTTTGCTCCTCCTTGATCACCAGCAGGCACTCGGTTGTGGTGGACACCAGAGGCTCAGAGGAGGTCAGGAGGATGAAGGGGGTCAGTGCTTGCCCTGTTGTACCAGTAGGACCGTACACATTCCAGCACAGTTTTAACTATACTGGTATTGCCAAACAAGTACAAGCTTCCATAAACAAATCATCACTGTCATGGAAAGCTGACTGGGAGAGGCAAGGGCTGAGTGTACTTAAAAGCTGTCCAATACAAGCAGAGGTGTGTACGGGGGCTGGCTGTGATTAGTTTCATTCACTGAGCACATTTGCTAATTAATTTTCATTAGTCTTTTACTAAATGAGCCTAGGCCTGGTTGGAGGTGGGCTGTGATGTTATAAGGGGTGCGTGCCTGCTGGAGGTGCTTAGAGTGATGTGATGGTATGCTTGTGGGAGATAAATCTAAAATGAGGGAAAATGTCTCTAGTGCACAGACCTCCTAACAGCGCTGTGAATTGTGTCCCCTGGCAGTCCCACACCGAACGCTCAGAGGCAGCCACTGAAGGAGAGGTCCTTCGACAAAAAAACCCAAACCTGTGATTAAGCAGCCAATTTACCAAAAAGCCATACATAAAATATTGCCTCTCCAAAGCTAATAGTCCTGTTTGTTATGTCAGAAGTGGCTAATAATGGCCATATTTGTTTCAGTCATAAAACCTCTTTTGCTGGTGCATGATAATTGAGTGTGTTACATGTTCAATTAACCAAACTAATCAAATGCGCTGAAAAGAAATATAATGGAAACAAAGACCTGATCTATGCTATTCTTTGTTGGGCACAGCAGTTGTTTTTCATGTGCTTTCCTAGTTGCCCTTTGAGCAGATTTACCAGTAATATGCTAACAAATCCTTGACCAATTAAAAAGGCAGGTTTGTTGCTTGAATAAGTAAGAAAGGCTCCCCTGGGACGACTTACAGCCATATTCGCCCTGCCCTGTCACTGTGAGGTACAATGCAGGGGACCAACTTATCTCCTTCTTGGCAGTGTATTGACCTTGCGTACAGAGAAATTAAGCAAATCAAATCGAGCAAGAGCTAAGCCCAAAGCCTGGGTTGGGAGTGAGGGAGAGGTAATGTCCAAGCACCACAGCACAAGAAAAACTCACCAGGGGATGAGGATAGTGCCCAGATCTTCTGCTCCCAAATGCAGCAAGCTGTAGCCTTATTCCCCCTATTGAGCTGTATTCCTTGCTCGGCCTGCTTCTGGCTGGAAGGGGTCCGTCGACAGATGGGCTCCCCAGGACCTGCTCAGAGCCCAAGGTGTTTCCACCAGGGTGGTCTCAGCCTCAGTGGAGTGTGGTGCCTGCAAAGCCAGGCACGGCAGGCTCTGGGAAGCAGGAGAGAGAAGATGATACGCAGAGCCTGAATTAACTCTCTGGTGTGTAGCAGCTCTGAGATAGTACTTAAAGGCAGAAATATACTGATTTTCTGTGGGCAGAGCTCAGCAGGTTTATCAGGGTGACACAGGCCTAGTGGGTACCAGTTCCACAGATAACAATGATCTCAGCCTTAGAAAAACCACCATGCCATGTCGAGGGAGAGAAGATCACATTTCTGCAGATTATCTTGTAATCAAGTGACCAGCTCCCTGTGCTGGGAAGCGAAAGGGTCCAAAAGACAGGCTTGTGCGGGTCTGTGAGAGCACAGCTTTCCTCTTCTGCATTTGAACATCTAAGAGATCTCCAGAGTTGACTGAGATGGGAGAACTGATTGTCAGTAGGCTTATATTTGTTACGCAGAGAGAAATTTTATGGATCTGTAAACAGAAAAAGGTTTAAAACCACTGCTCTAGATCAAAAATACTTCTCAAGAAGTTGCTTTTTCCTGCCACTAAGTGGCTCCAGATGTTGAAATATTCAACAAAATTGCTTTTCTCTTTTTTTTTTTTTTGACACACTGAGTTTCACATAGACAATCTGTAGCAAAGAAATCCCAGTGCTTTCCCCCCACTGAAAACCACCCGATTGCAACATTAAATATTAACTGAGAGAAGGAAGAGCTCGATTTGTAGCTTCAGTCTATTTTGATTTTTTTAATTGCTTTCTTTTTTCCTAAAACATGAGTTTCCTCTAGACACGAGGGACAAAGAAGTTTCTCTGTGTTATGGGCACAGTGAGAGGGGGTGCTGTGCTTTGGGAAGTGCAGCTCCAGTTCTTTATTTACTTTCAATGAGGGACAGGGCCCATTGAAATGCTGGTGGCCTACATGAATGCCCCAACTTCTGCCTTCTCTCCATCCCACTGTGTCCTCTTTCTGGTGTTGTACTTCTTCCCTATTCCTTTGGTTCAGGGAGAGATGGAGGGTGACAGTACCCAGCTGAGAGTCTAAGATGGCTGTTGGGTGACAGACATGGGACAAAGGCTGGTTGAGTTCCCCCCACCCCCATGCAAATTTGGGCACAGTGGGAAGAACAGATGGTCACCATGCAGAAATGCTACTTCCTCTCTAGGGTGCTGGGAAGCGCAGTCAGCACAGCTGTAATGAGAATTATTTGTGCCTGGATGGCTACGTCCTTCTTTTCTGTTTGGAAGTAGATCAAAACTATGCAAACCCCTGAAATAACATTCATACATGTACATAAATAAGTATTAGATATGGATATGTTCCTCTGGGTCCTCTGAAAAGTCCTACTTGGTCAGTGCTTGAAAACCTTTTTACTACAAAAAGTGCCTCCAAAAGTATGATGTTTCATTCCTGCTCCACTGAAGCACAAATCTGCCAGCTGCCACCAAGTGCGTGTTATTTCATTTTTCCTCCCCCCAGAATAAAGCTGCACTAAAAGCACCACTTCCATGAATCATTTCTTTTGTCAACAACTGGTATTTTTCTCTTTATTGGGGAAATTCGCCCCCAGGTCTGTTCCCAATGGCTCCAGCTTCTTGGTTTTGCTCTCCAGTGGAGAGAGATTGGGGGGGGGGGGGGGGGCAGAACTTGACTGTGGGGTCCTGCCACTCTCCATCCACTTCTGCACAGGCAGGTTTTACACCACTGCCTGTCTAGCACCCTGCAGTGACTTGGGAGGAACAGGCTCCAACATACTGCTATGGTCTACATGCAAAGGCCCCATAGAAAGCACACAGATCTGGAAGATGAAGATGCACAGCTGTCCAGAAGCCTTTTTGCAAATGATCTTATTCCATCAGCACCCCACTCGGCTTTTGAATCCAAACAGCCTGTTGCCAGTTGCGTTGGGTTTGGTTCACTGTGGTGGGTGTCAGAGCTCTCTTGTGCCCCAGAGCTCTTGCCCTTTGCAACCATGTCGAGCTGAATGCAGTACAGAGAGGAGGAGGCAGAAAGGGAGTTCCAGTTATCAGATATTTAGCAGCCGAGCCTGTGTGTTTTTTCCATAGAGCAGAAGATCTTTTCATTTGTTCTGTTTGACTGTTTGTGCCTTTAGTATCTACCAGGCTCTCTGGAGAGCAGCATTAAGTGTGTTGCCTGGGGCACGCTTTGACAGACAAATCTTTCTTTCTCTCTTTCTCCGTGCCATTAGAAAGGCCCAAATCTGTGTATCTTCATGTAAGGCAAGCCTGCCTAAAGCTTAGAGTGATGGATCAGACCATCATGGCATGAATGTGCACATTTGCTGGACAATGTAACCTCACTCAGAATGATTCAGACAAAGCTGGTGAGTCACAGCCGAAGGACAGATCTGGTGACATTGGAGAGCTGTCAGCTTGGCCTGGCTGGCTTGATGGGCATGGAGCATTTGGCAGCAGGAACAGCCCATGGGTTTCCCCACGCTGGTCTGTTGTCCTGCAGACCCAGAGACTGTGTCAAGCTGGGGGCTGCGGGCAGCTGGGAAGTGATACTTGGTAAAGCATTTAAAGGGCTGTGTCTATACACTCATCTGTGAGGCTGCT
This sequence comes from Falco punctatus, assembly GCF_963210335.1. NCBI lineage: Eukaryota > Metazoa > Chordata > Aves > Falconiformes > Falconidae > Falco > Falco punctatus. Next base: position 116,141,854 of record NC_137580.1, on the reverse strand, counting down.
GTTAGGGCAGGATGAGGTCTCAGTGCCAAGGCAACCAATGCTCTTGCTTAGAAGAGGAGGGCAGAGGACTGCAGCTTTGGTGGTCCCTGAAGCTTTGACCTGGGTTGAAACTCAGCTAAGTCTAATCTGTACCAGCTGCTGTAGAGCAAAAAGAGCCTTTGAAGGCCAGCACAGGTAGTCCACTGCACCCAGCAGATGTCTTAATCCTCTTTTTTCTAAGAAGCTTTGAGCCATTTCAGATCCCAAGTGAGTCTTCCTTTATGAAACTGGACAAGTTCTACCTCTCTTTGAAACCAGGAGAAAATACACCATGGGGTCTGGAGTGGAAGCAGGATCAGCCTTGATTTTTCTGAGCTGGACAGGTCAAGAAGCTTGAGGCAATTTGTGTTTCTTCCCTGTAAACTCCAGCCTCTGATGCCCTGTGTCCCACCTCATCAGTTCAGTGTAGTCATTGGGTTGCTTGAGTGTGTTTCTGCTATGAGGGATTTGAACCAGTCAGGGAAATACAGGTTATTCCTTTGTAAGTCTTCTCTTTCAATACAGAAAATCAGAGGATGGGGAATTCAATTAAAAAAAATATAGAAAATATTTAATTTTAGGTGTTAAGCAATAATGGTAACTTCAAAACATTTGCAGAGAAGTTATAATCCAGTTGAAAAGCTGTTTTCCTCAATCACAAGTACTTTATGTAATTCCAACCAGCTCTCCCTCTGAGGCAGAAAAGAAGCCAGGAAAAATAACATTTTCCAGCTGGAATAATTGTTGTTACTGTTTATTCTGCACTTTCCCAACTCCCATGGGAATAGCAAGAAAGCTCTAAGGCTGGACTTTCTTCTACACCTTCTAAGTCTATGCCTCAGGTGTGGAATGGTTCTGGCAGCAAGATGAGCTGCTGCTTGGATGCCAGCAGCCCCAACCATTTACCACTGCCTGTGCCAGCTGCCTGCCTGTGGCACCAAAATGGCAAAGATACTGTGTGCTCTTCTGTTCCCCATGCTGCGCAAGGATTTAGAAAAGATGAAGAAAATACAGAGAAAGAAATATTGGCTGTCTTACAATTTAAGATGAGACTGTAGATGTCAAGGAGCGTAGATGAACGGTGTAGAAAAGTCGAATAGCGAAGCATTGTGCTCTTCTTACAGTTTGATGTCTAGTGATGAAATTATCAGTCGGCAGATTTAAAAAAATACATGAGGAAACTATTTTTCTTCCCTGTGCAATTAAACTGTGGAACTCCTAGCTGCTGGATCTTGTGGAGGCCAGAATTAAAAAGGAGTGAAAAAAGGAAAGGACAAATTCATGAGAGACAACTCAGGAGCTCCTAATGCTCAAGAATTCAGATGCACCAGTCTAGTTCAGGTGCAAGTCCCAAACTGCCAGCTGCCAGACACATCTCGCCTTACACTTGCTTTGTTTCTTACATGTTTTCCAAAGGTAGCTCCTAAGGATCACTAAGGCTCCTAAAGAAACGCAATCATAAGGGAATGGAATTGTCTTCCTCCCTTGAATGGCAATTCCTGCATTGTATAATGGAAAACATGCTCTAGGTTAAATCCCAGATTTTGGGAAAGCATTTCTAAAACTCTTCCAGCTATTCCTTATCTGACAATAACTTGATGAAGTCAAGAGGTTTATCCTCACAGAAGAGCTTAGAAAAATCCTGTATTCACATACAGGCAGTTCCAGCTGGGATCTGTTTGGAGGTGCAGCCGGTCCATCACTGCAGGATGGCGAGTGAGCCTTTAGGTAGAGGGGGTATACATACAAGGTGTATTTTGTTCCTCTTGCTTAAATCTAAGCAACTCTTGGTGTAAAGCTAGCTTGTAGCTATTCACCACTGGCTGCACATTCCTGAGGGGAAAAGCCATAGGGCTGGCTTGTCCAGTTGAGTTTCTGTTGTTTTGATGAGTTTCTGTTCGCCCAGTCTGGCATGGGAGAGGAGAAAGGGGTGAGACGTGGTCCTTCAGGAGGTGTGCACAGGAGAAGGATGAAGTTGGAGCCTTCTCCATCCAATTTAAGTCCCATCTTTGTGATCTCTGATACCTAACCTCCTCTCAGTTGGAGCAGGATGAGAGTTTTCCACCAGCAGAAGACCTTTCTTGCTGAATGCCCTCTGCGAGGCAGCAGCCGCAGCGCTGGGGATGGATGTGCACTCTCCCAGGACAGGGTGGCAGACACGACGTGTGTTCTGTGTTGAGCAGATGTCAGATGTGCCTGGGATTTATGGAGAGAGGACCATGCAGTTGGTGAAAGGGGGCTGACGTGTGGCAGCTGAGAAAGGTTAAATGAGGATCCTTGCACCGAGGCTCCCTTCCTTCCAGGGTGCGTCGGTGTTACCTTTAAACAACCAGCCACCACCATTTCGCTAGCAGTGTGTATGGATAGAGCTAAAGCAGTTTTGTGCCTTTTAATAGTAAAAGAAAAAAGAAGGAAACATTAAAGCTTCTTTTCCCGCCTTGAAACCTGAACAAACCTGCCCGCTCCAAGCCGGAGAGGCGTGGATCTTGAATATCTAGGGGGGAAAGGCTTGCTGCTTGTTTGTTTTTTTGCCTGCAGAACGGGGAATTGATCTTGTGCCATGAAAAGCCGGGAGCCTGCCCGCTCACTTCAGCGGGAGCGCGTTCAGGCCTCGAGCCTGCTGATGACGGGAAGGAGTGGGTGAACCTCTTGCAAAAACATCTTTGCTGTGACCTGTTTAGTGCGTGTCTGAGTAAGGGGGAGTTGGTAACACAGGGTTTGTGATGCTTGGACTGAGTAACCTGCCCTCTTTGCTCCAGCTTTCCTTCTAACAGCAATCTTCCTCACAGCCTCTTAGGAGACCTGGATAGACTTTGCTAGATACTTGCTGCCTATCAAAAAAATGGGGAAAAAAACCCCTAAGGTACTAGTGAAATGTTAGTCGGAGTACCTTAAATTAGTTAGGCGTTTATGTAAAATATATTCCTTAAAACATAGATGTGACTGGCATCCCTAGATGTAAAGCCTCTGGGGAAGACGGTACCCGTGGACTGTGCGGGGTTCTGGCTCGGGATGCCGGCAGCGGGCAGCCCCCGGGTGCCTTCCCAGCGCTAAAGGAGTGCGGCGATGGGGACGTGTCGGGGAACTGGTGCAGCAGGCCAGGCTCTGCAGGATGGCGGCCTTACCGCTGGGCCCTCCTCTCCCGGACCCTCGCGGGGGGCACCGCAGCGCCTGTCCCGGCTCGGCCCTGCCCTCCGGCCCCGCCGCGCTGCCGGGCCGAGCCCCGGCCTGAGGCCCCCCCGGCCTGTCCCGGGGCAGGCACAGCCCCCGGCCCGCGAGCGGGGCTGAAACACCTGGGGGATAAAGGGGCTGGGGGGTCGGGCGCGGCGCTCGGCGGGACCGGCGGCCCCTCCCCGGCAGAGGGCACTGCGAGCCCGGCCCGGCCTGTGGAGCCGCCGCACAGCGGAGCCCTGGGCCAGCCGGGCCCGGCCTGTGGAGCCGCGGGGCCCCGGCCAGGCCTAGCCCGGCCCGGCCCGCGTGGGCAGCCGCAGCCGCAGCCTCTCACTGCGGGGCCGCTGGGGGCCGGTAACGGCCGCGGGGCCCCCGGGTCGCGCCGCCTCGGTCACGGCAGGGCTGGAAGCGAGCGGGGCCGTGGCTGCAGGTTGCCAGCAGGCCCTTCCGCCCCGCCGCTTGCTTTTGAAATTTTCCATTTATTTATTTATTTATTTATTTAAATCCTGAAGGATATCGGTGTGAAACGTGCAGTGGGTTACCCTCGGGAGGGAGGATGTTTATGCAAGATTCATTCCAGTACACCCAGCTGTTGTAACTGGGCTGCACTCATTCTCCAGCACCCTTGCTCCGTCCTGGCTAGCTCGGGCCAGGGGAGGGTAGCCCTGAGAGTAGCCCTGCAGTTCCATGTGCTCGGAAGCAGCACACAGACCTGAGGCGCTAACTAATAACATCCCACAACAAGAAATACCTTGTCACCGAGTGTTTTAAGCCGTGCAAAGCGCTTGGCTTGGATTCACCTATTTGCAAGAAAAAGATGCTTTTGGTTTGTTAGTATTTATGCTAGCTTCTTCCCTCTAGCCTCTCTCAAAATTCTGGCTGCTGCGTTTCTGTGCTTTGGGCAATAAAATCCAGTTCCACTCCATCTGGAGCTTTAAACCTCCCAATTCCCTCTCTGTCCCAGATGCAGAGAGGGTGGTAGTTGCAACTAACTAATGCGAGGAATTGGGATGTTTTTTTCTTTTTGAGGGGTGGAAAAATCACTGATGGCTCCTGGGCAGCCCGTCGCTGCTCTTAACTCCTGAGCATCCTCTGTGCTTCCTTCCCACGGGAGCCAGGAAAGCCCCCAGCCACGCATCAGGATCCCTGAGCTACACCCAGCACCCTAACCTGACATGCTGGATGCTCTCTGTGCTCCTTCCATCACCTGTTCTGTAGGCTTAGGGTAAAACCTAGCATGAGCTAAACTGGGCCTGGAGACAGGGAAGGAGGGAAGCCCCCCTTCCCCTGCACCAGTTTGCCCGACGGCTAAAGCCCTGCCCGGTGGCTAGTCCCCAGCAGGCAACACAGAGGTATTTGGAATCTGGGGGATATTTCCTATTAGATTTCTTTAATAGTTTTGAGGTCGGTTAAATATGGAGTGACAAATTAATTCCAACTTAACTACTTCCCTCTTGGTCTTCCTGCCTCTTGCAACTCCCCTGTTGCCCCGTTAAACAAGAACAGCTGGCGGGATCAAGTCGGTTTGGCAGCTACGATGGGTTTGTGTGCTGAACCCCACTGGCTGGGGGCTCTGCACATGCCCACGTGCCATCTTCCCGAGGAGAAGGGGCAGAGGGAAAAATGTGCCTACCTAGAGCCAGAGGCAATGGTTCTTGCCGTCATGGTTTACACGAAAGCCCCTTTGAAACAGTTAATAGTGAGGGGCTTATTAAAAGGTTATTATAGAGACCAGCAAGTCACCAGCTGCTGGTACCCACCTGTAGCCTCCCAGTGCTGTGCTCACCCTTACACAGCCTGCTCCAGGGTAAACCTGCCATCAGTCCTTAATCCTCTAGAAACTGGGTAGTAGCCAATGTGCACTGTGGCCGTGCCTGCACTCCCTGCAGCTCCTGAGGTCCCTTTGCTTGTGAATCACAGCCAAGGGTAGGGGGTGTTCATGGTCTGGACACGGGTAGACCCTCAGGCCCTCCTTGGGCAGGACAGGAGTGGAGAGGAAGGGGCACCAGGGAGTCCCTGGGCAGATACTCACTGTGCAAACCGACACTGCAAACTCTCCTGAGTGTACCTCACCCAGGAGGGTATTCATGTTACTTACCTAGAGAAATAAAATTCAGGTTTCTACGTCTGTGTGCTCCATAGGTAGCCAGAGATACAGGCACCTTTAGCTCCTCAGTACCAAAATCTGAATTTAGCTTTGTCCTGACAATGAACCCTGGCGTGCAGCAGCTGCAGCTCTGTATGAAGGTGTGGGTGCGTGCATCTTGTGGGTGTGTGCGTGCTCCGGGGAGGTGTGACAAGAACGGGCTTTATTTCTGTTATGACAACTTGTCTTCCTATGGGTTTGGCCTGACGCTGCTCACTTGACTTTGCCAGCAGCCAGGGGAGAGGGGACCAGGTGGGTTGGTCTTCATGAAGGTGGTTTGATCACTCTGACATGCACAGAGCAGCTGGGACACAGGGTTTTGGGGCAACAGTGGGAACTGGCAAAACTTTGTTTAGCTATTTTAGGTGTCAAGGCAGAAGTTTGAATTATGACTCAGCTGCTCAGTAAAGAATTTTTTTTTCGTTGTTTGTTTTTCACAGCAGACTGCATGTGAGAGACACGCAACTTAGAGGGGTGGGTCAGTAGCGATTCCCCACATGATGCCACTTTCCCTGGCTGGAAGGGATGAAGCACCAAACTACAGAAAGGTAGATAAGCGATAGTAGTGGTTTGCATCAGTCCCTTCCTGGCTATGCCCACGGTGGGAGGGACACCCTGAGGTTGGACTCCACGGCTGAAGGAATTGCTGTGTAAAGGCTGGTCTTGGCTTTTCATCTGGCTTCTTTTGGAGTCAGTGGAGAAACCACCTGAGGGCGATTCCTTTTGTCCATCTTAGATGTCATCCTCCTGTTTTAACCCTGGTAAGCAGATTGCCAGTCAATTCAGGTGAAGGTGAGTTCTGTACTGTCTAAATACTCAACAGACCCATTTCATGGTTGTCAATGTTTAACTTCTAAGTCTTGGATCCCTTAAAAAGATTTAATCCTCCTGCTTCCCTGGAGGAGGACAGCTGGCAGGGAGCCTCCTTCCCAGCCGTGCGGGGAAAGCCTGAGCCCTTTCGCTGCCTCCCAGTGCTGGGCTTGATAAAAACCTGCAGACAGAGGGTAATAGTGCATTGTTTTCACCTTGGGGAGGGATTTTTGGCATTCATGTGCACATGGTGGTTCAGCAAGTGCTGCTTAACACAGTTCTCCTTAATGGTCCTTCCTCATACACATGTACTACTTTCTATTTCTCAAGTCCTTTGCTCTTCCATAATGTAACACAGGACATTCTTACCTGCTATCATCCTGCTGATCATCTTATTAGCTTAGCAGAAAATACCAAGGTCAAAATCTTCAGCAAGAGCAAATCAGACTAGCCTTATATCCTCTGTGGATCTGGATTCATTCTTTTTATGAAAGCAACAACAACGAAAACAACAACAAAGATTGCATCTTTTCTGCAGTTAAGTTAATTATTTGTGGTCTGCATCTGACAATATGAGAGGAAATTAGCCTAGTCCTGATGATTGCATAGTATTAGAAGCACATGAGGTACATCTTTTGTTTGCTGAGACCCACGCTTGTTTTTTTTAGCACTGTCTGTCTTGGACAGACATGTTGTGGGAGCTTACATTAATATTTTGGCTTTCTGACTGTGCAGTCCATTCTCCTCCACATACTGGAGGCAAAGCTTTGCAGTTTCAGTTGACTGGACTTTGTACAGACTTTTTCAAAGCTTTCTCCGCAGATGCCTTAATGTTTTGTGAGTTCCTCTTGGAGTTATGTGCTGGGATAAATGTGAGAGGGCTTGTCCTCAGATGGTGCAGGCTGGCCTAGCGCCACTGACTGCGGGAGAACTAAGCCATTTTGCTCAAGCAGAAGATCTGCTGCTCAAACTTCAAAAGGCCACCCACATACACTTGCTGAGCTGGAGGTCTAAGTTAGCAAAAGCCAGCATTTTTTACATGGTTTTCACTCTGAGCCATAAAATGACCTGTATTTATTGGAAATCCTCTAGAAGTCCTTGAGCCACAGTGTGTAGGGAGCACATTTCAGGTTTGTAACGCAACAAAATACCAGGCAAAGTTTCATTTTCCTCTTCACTTGAATGAACACTGGTTCGATTGTAAAAAGGTTTTGTAACTCTAAGTAGAAATTAGTGCTTCGGGGAGGGCATTTTGTTTCTTTCTGCTGTTTCTAATAAGGGTGAGTTGTTTGTAATCAAAGACCCAAGAGCATTACTAAGTGCACTGGATATTGGCTCTGTGGCAAATGTGATAGTAGCAGTTATAAGCTCAGCTCCTCATTGTGGGTACTGGGGATCACTGCTAAAAAGCCAGGATGTCACTGCTGGAGAGATCTGTGGCAATGCTGTGACATAAAGCTCTGGAAAGTAGTTTTCATTGTCATCTGTCTGCCAACCTTCAAAAGAAGGTTGTTTCTCAGGGAAAGGGTGTCCTTATCATCTGCTAATGATGTCCCACCTTTCTAAGGGCTTCTTGCTTAGTGTGTGACATTGAAGTGAGGCTTAGGATAGGGAAAGCACACCAAAAATGCCCTACCCTGTCTGCTGGCCTTGAAGAGAGAGAAGCTCTCAGAGACATGTGCATGGTAGCATCTACATTTGGTTACTGAAGGGTTACCTCACATGATGTGCAAAATTCATTGGGGACTGGGAAGAGCTATGGCTTTTGAAACACCCAGTCACCAAAAGCAGGCTGGCAGGTCACCAGAAGTGTAGCATCCAGGCTGCTGCTTGGCTATAAGCGATGTTGGAGTGGCCTGTGTCCACTGGCTTCTTGTGGCAGCTTTGGCAGGGCAATGAACAAGGATTCCCACAACTGGTATGGGAACATGGGCTACTGCTTGTGGCCAGGCTGCTCCCTCTGATCTCTCCACATATACAAGGGGCAGAGGTAAGGAAAGGAAGGCTTGTGACCCTCCAAGACAGATCTTTGTATTAGGAGCTGTCACAGAGCTTTTCTGAGTCAGTAGAGCTGTGGTACCTGGCACCATTTAGCGTCCGGTCATTGTTGGTCTTGCCCAGTGCCGCAGAAGTTAGGCTTGAGCTGAGAGCTCTTCTGTCTGGATACACCCAGAAAGCTGAGCAGACATCTCAAAAGAATCCAGGAAGTGGTATGATTGTATGACACATGGCGCCGAGGAGGAGATGATGCTCCTGGGGGAAAAATAGTGTTGCAGTACTTTTTTAAGGTCAGTGACTTGCATTTTGCAGGAAGGGGCTATAAAAAGAAGTGCCTTGCACATGTGCAAGATCAGCCTTGAAATAATTTCAGCTTTTAGGAATTAAAGGCCATGTAAGTGTGATTTTCCGGGGAATCACAGGAAAGTGCTAGCTATGACCTCCATACGACCTTCTTGAAGGTCCCTAAGAGACAAGACAGTATTTATTTGTTAGCAACGTTGTTGATTTACAAAGATTATCACGCATTAATAACATATTTTTTCCTCTCTCAACTCTAAACTGTTCCCACATCCCCCCCATTCCTGGGCTGTGGAGGGATATTTATCATGTTCAAAGAGCAGTGGAAGATAAAGCCGCTGCCTGTTAGTGAAAGGAGATTGTGTTTCAGGGCTGTGCCACTTCTTTGCATCTCTGAGCAGGACAAAAAGGTACACCTGGGCCTCGAGGGACGCGCCTGGGACAAAGGGGCTGCTAATTCGGTCCAGCAATGCGTAAAGCAGGTGCTGGCCCTTCCCCTGGGTGCCTTCTCATCAGGCCAAACAGGCATTGCAAAGCCACCAGAGCCAAATGTAGGTTCCCTGGGACGGCCCAAGCTGTGGTGGTGTCGCAAGGTGTGGAGGGTCGCTGTGTGACAACAGAAGATGAAAGTGGAGCTTGCCCTCGGTGAGGCACAATCCTACAAATTTTCCCGCTGCAGGAAATCCAATATATTTTATCCTGTTTGTCAACACGGTTCATTCTGAGAGAGCCCTGAGTCTGTGGTCAGCAATTAATGCCACTTAAAAGCTTTTCAGCAGGATAATTGCCTGTTGTTCTGCAGGCATCACTCTCATTCAGATGCTAATGGCTGTCAGGGGCAGTGGCCATTCCCACATTGGGGGCCAGGTATGCCCCGCTCCCCTCGCCTTGGGAAGACGCTTAATGGGTCTATTGTCCCTGAACAAGGGCAGTAGAGAACCCCCCCTGTCCCCGAGGAAGCCGTGGAAATAATCCTCATCAGTCTGTGTCACTTTGGCACAAAAGGCAGTAGGGTGGACAAAAAAAGGATGGAGCATCCAGCACGCAGAGGGTAGAAGTCAAGGTGTCCCATCCTGGAGGACTTCCAAGAAAGCTGTGCCAGGCTCCCGGGTTCATAAGCAGACTCACCACAGTGCTGTGGAAACCCAGGGGATTTTTCCAGCTGTTCTCGGATTGCAGATTTTCACCTTTGCTTGCTCCCCTGGGTATCGGTCGTGTTTGCCATGCCCTCCCCATGGCTTTCTCCTGTGCTGTTTGCCAGGTGTTGGCCAACACAGCAGCACACACGCTGCCTTGTGGATGGTGTGGCCCCTGCCGTGAATCCTGTGCTTGCAGACCTGGCTTGAGATGCCCCTGCACCCCCTTCTTCCTGAAGGCTGCTGCTCTTTCAGTTGGGCAGGTGGGGCTGGTGGTTTTTCAAGGTATGGTTACCTTTTGTGGAGGTCAGGTTTACAAGCATGGAGTAGGAGTCCTTAGCTCTCTAGGCTACCATCTCTCTACCCCACCATGAAAGTTGTTGATGCCTATGAGTAGATTTTGTTTTGGCAGATTCAGCATTAAGCCTTACATGCTGAAACGTATGCACGCGGCTGTCCTCCGGGAGTGGTCTCCTCACAGGATAAGAAACCTCCTTTCTTCTCAGTTCACTTATTATTCTTGTTACTTTATTTTCCCGTTGAGGTTGAGCTGAAGCTTAGCATTGGTGATGGAGGCCGGAGTTCACATGGATGTGTTCAAACTTATCCTGCTGCTTTTTGGCCCATGTAGGTATCTGGTGCTCCTAGACACCATGAACTGTGGTAGGCTGGCCACCATGAAGCCATGTTGGCTGGAGATCATCCCAGGAGATGCACCTCTGTTCCTCTGGGTTAATCGTGCAACTTAATGAAACCCTGGTCTGCAGACTCTGGATGCAACCTAAACAAACACCCCTTCCCTCTGCAAATGAGGGAGCTAGGTCAGTGAGAAGAAAAGATACTTTCTGGGGGAGCACATGCTCCTCTGTAAGAATACTTGAGGAAGGAGGGGATCATTTGACAGTCAGAGGCATCTCTAAAGTCCCTTTATGAGGGTTTTATTTTTGAAGCGTGGGGAAGGACAGCCTCCCCTCCCCAGCTGGCCACCTCCTTTGGGGCCCGTTTGTGGAGCCCTCCCAGGGGGCACCACAGGCTCTCAACCCCCCAGCCCCTTTGTGTTGCTTTTCCAGTTGGATTTCACATGGGTTTGTCGGGGGCCACAGGGCTCCCCTTGCCCCAGCAGCCCTGCTCCCACCCCGCGGCTGCGGGCCACTTCTGCGGTGGAGGCAACCCAAGAAAGGACTATGCCACTTCCATGGAAACAAAGGCTTGTTTTCAAACAGTGCTAAGAGAAACTGTTTCTATCTTAGGCCTTTAATGACCTGAACTGTCCATCTTTTGGAGAAAAGCAACAATAAAAAGGCACTTTGCTGTGCTGCCACTGCCCCTGCTTTCTGACTATGATAGAAAGAGTTTTATTTGCTCCTTCCAACAAATCTTGCTGCTAGGAATAGGCAGGCACGTTTGCAGCAGCAGTTTGTATTTTCCCTGGGAGAGGAGTCCTGTGCCCTGCGTATTTCAGTGTTGAATAAATAGTCCTTCATGTTGTATGCGGTGGCTCCGGGCACCCTGCTGAGATCATGTCCTTAATACAAACAATACGACACATTTATTCTAAGCTGACCGCTCTGACCCCCAAAAGTTTGTTCCCTCCGCTAGGACTCCTCGGCCTTTTCATTCAGCTGAATGGCCAGCACAAAGACCTTGTCGCATCTACAGTCCCTTCCTAAACAAAACTCGGGGAGGAAGGGGGAAGGAGTGTCGGGGGCGGGGAGAGGAAGAAATAGGCAAACCTTGACCCCTCCACCTAAAATAAAGTGGAGGAATTTGCATTTTAAACCTTAAGATGCCCGTCCGGGTCTCCCTGCCTCTCCTCCGGCCGGCACTTTGGCTCCCCTTTTGCAAACACCCTGAGAAGCTCCGGGATTGCAGCATCCCAGTGGAGCTGCTGCCCCGGACCGGGCAGCATCCCCTGCTGTGAAGAAAGGCTCCTCTCTGCTCTCCTTTGCATTCCTATTTTTCCATAGATTAGAACAAGAGAGAAAGAGCGCTACTTAATAAGGAAATAGATGTTCTCTCCCCCTTCCCCCATGCCAGTCCCCACCGATTTCTGGAGGCAGGCATGCGCTGGGGAGCTGGTCTGGGTTTGTGACTGTTTCCCATGGCCCCAGCTCCTCTCTCGGAGGTCACTGCTCACTGTGTTGGGGACAGACAGCTGTTTGTGACAAATATCCTCCACTGCTGTGGTTTACAGTCAGCAGTTTTCAGGCAAACACTGAAATTGGTGTTGATTTACTGTGATACCATGTGGGAAACAGCAAGGGTGGTGTTGCTTCGTTCCAGTTTCAGCTGTCCTTCAGGGAAAGACTTGCTTTGGGGCAAGCTCTCGTTAGATGTGATGCAAGGTGTATTTGTATGTCTATTTGACTTCATTCCTAAAGTGTTCATTTAGTTGGAAACTTGCCTGGAGTTGGAGCCGTGCTCCCAACTCCTCTCGTTTCTCACCCCAAACTTGGGCTGTCTCAGAAGCAGCACAGTGCAGCTATAGCAGAGTTGTACTTACAGGGTTGCACCATGGTATTGAGGTGTTGGTTTGCCAGTCAGGTCCCTGGTGTTTCCCCTCTTGCTGTCTTTGGCTATACCATTGAAACCAGTGGTGGGTAATGGGCACTATGGGACAGGACTCCTGACTCCTTGCACCAGGGTCTCAGCCCCTCTCATAGCTTTAGTGGAGTCCAAGCTCATTCTGTGCAGCGCCTCGGAGCTCTCACTTAGCCCAGAGATGTTTTACCAGCTCAGCCTGTAACAGTGGAACATGGTTCCTTTCTACTTTCTTTTCTTTTCTTTTTTTTTTTTTTCCCCTCTGGAAAAGCTGCAAAGTTGCAATGCTTCATGTGCATTTAGTTAAACGTGTGGTGGGGCTGCCTTATATCTTGCTTTCCCTATGCATGCACAAAACACTTATTTCACATGACTGAACCTGACCTGGGAGGCAGGGTTGGGGCAGTCCCTCTCAGCCTTCTGGCATTTCCGAAGTGGCATCACCTGAGCATCACGCGATCTTTAACCAGTCTGGCCCTTGGCCACCCCATCTGTAAAGAGGGCACGGCTGTACCTGCCTCCCAGCGGGGTTGTGACCGTGACTCTGGGAGGTTGCAGAGCTCAGGGCTGAGATGAGGAGTTCTGTATTGCGGAGGCTGTGGCATGGGCACATCTTTGCTTTGGGTATTGCTGTAACGCGGCCCTGACCTGTGACATGGTGCACTGCTGGAGGGCGAAGGTGTTGTCATCCCTGCGGACTGCCAAAGGGCTGTGGTTGAGGTCAGGTCTGTGCTGGAAGCTTTTGTCAGTGTAACAATATCACTGCGTTGACCAGAGGGCTTTTCTAGAGCTGAAACCTGGCCCAGCACATAGCTGTGGCAGTTACACGTAGTAGTATCAGCAGAAGTAGTTTAGCTAAGGTAAGAAGATAAGGGGGTTGCCTGTAAGATGCCTCTGCAAGTTATTTGCTCATGCACAGACCCTACCTGATAGGTTTTGAAGTCTAATTGTAATGGCACTGTGGTGGTGCATGCAAACGTGATGTAACCCAGGCGGGTAAGATTTGCATCCGTAACTCTTGCAGCAGCAGGCTGGACACATCCTGAGGAGCTGCTCTGTGAAACTTTCTCTTTCTTCTTGGCCTTTTCCACCCCCCTGCTGTCCCCCAAATTGTGAGCCCCTTTTTGCTGCCACATCACTGTGCAAACAAACATGCTTCTGTCTGCTGCGCGGCTCTCTGGAGGTTTGCTGACTTTTTCTTTACATGTACAAGGAAACTGCATGACCATTTCTGTCTGGAATCTGTTCTTTTATCTCTTTTTCTCTGTGCTTTTGTATTTTCTTCTCTCTTTTTTTTTTTTTTCTTTTTCTTCCAGGCTCATTAAGAAATCAATAAGTGGCTCAGTAGGGCTTTGCTTAACCTGATTCTGGAAGTATTTCTTCCCCTCGAAACGTGAACCAAGTTCTCAAATTGATTTTTCTGCTTTTGCTTTTGCTCATTTCCATTTAATAATATTCTCAGTACTACGTCTCGCCTTCTTAGATCAATTCACAGCCAGTGAGAGGTCCTGGATTGACAGCCCCTAACAAAGCTCCTCTGCTAATTGGCCGGACAGGTACCGCGGCAGGAGGCAGTAACCACCCAGGCTGTTGTACGGGTGTGGACCTGCCTTCTCCTGCTTTGCACAACACCTACACAGGCGAGGGAGGGAAGATGCAATCCTTTACTGATGTAATAACATTATTGTTTAATGCCTTCTCAAGAAATGCTGTTAGTCCTAAAGACATGCAGCGATGCTCCCTTCTGCCAGTTAGACCCTTTGTGTTTGGCTGATCGATCCGTGGCGCAGGGTACCAGGACAGAAGATGGAGTTACCCCTCTACCAGACCTCCTCTCTGGGGAGCGGCACGGTGCTAACACAGGAGAGCTCTGTGATGCGTATCTAAAGAAACTTACCTGTTTATTTTCATCTTCTGTTAAGTAGTGGCCTGAAATCAATAGGGTCTCTATTTAACTCCGAGTTTAGAGAACACTCACCAGACCAGTGTAAAAACTTTAAAGTTCCTTTTCATGGGACATTCTGTCCGTTTGCTTTTATTTTTGTGTTTGATATGGAGTTAGAGGTCTAGATTGCATGACATCCTGCATAACAGAATTTCTGTAAGTATTTACAAAGGTGGACTGGATTTTAGCTGTGATTTTATTTAGGTACATCTTAAAGAATTGAAGGGAAAGACTGGGAGAGACTCCCAGCAATTATGAGGCATCTAGGATAAAGATACAGGGAAAATGCACTCGTTCAGCAGCACCCTAGGTAATATCCTGCTTTATTTATACAGAAAATAGAGGCGATTTCAAACAAAGGTTAGTAAATAGCTACAGGTGATGCACATCAATTTTTACCTACCTTGAGGTCCAGCTGTGACTTGGTTGTTTACCACTGATCCTACTCCACTTAGTGCCTTAGTATACAGTCATGCATTTTTGTAAACCTGCAGCCTAATTTATTATTTCTCATGTCATAGTCAGTAGATGATGGTGCTGATCCAGCAGCATAAACCCAGTCTGCAGCCACATAAACCCACCGAGACGGTGGCTAGAGGTGCAGGACCCTGGTGACTGGAGGTTAATACCTTGACTGGCCATTTAGTAGGAAAGTCTCTGTGTTCACCTTTGCCTTCAAAACTATGGAGCTTCTGGGCAGCAGCTGAGAGATTGATCTTTTCGTTGGGGTCTGAGGGGTCAACATGGCACAGCACGTGGCTGAGGTCACAGCAAGGGAAGCTGCATCAGCTGGTGGTCGGCCTCTGGCTGCAGCACCATCCTGCAAAGAACAGGCTGTTGGTACCGTGCTCACTCCGAATAGCACTTGGCCCCATTTCCTGGTGTTCGTCTTTCATCTTCTAATGTACCATCCGGTCATCTCACGTTGTGGAGTGTCCCCACCTGTCAGGGCAAAGAGGCAGTCTCAAAATTTCTGGAGAGCCTATGGCAAATCCAGGCTGCCATCACCTCTTCTGAGCCGTGCATCAGGTGCCAGGAACAGGTTGAAATGATGACATCTTACCTGTTATCTTTGCCTTTCTTAATCATCCAGAACAGACCAAACAAGGGCAGGTGGACTGGGGTGGGAAGGGCTGGGTGGAGGTCTGGGGAATGCTGGGCAGCAGACCCAGGCCTTACCACAGAGTACACCTAACATGCTTTAAAAGTTGAAATCCCTGACCAGGTTCTCCATGAAACAGAGCTGGAAGGGATGTGTGGGTGATGAAGAGCCTGGTAGAAGCACAGGAAAAATGTCTGTGTACTTGTCATACTGTCAGCTCTTGCGTCCCATGTCGGTCAGATCTGAAACCAAAGACCAAAACCAAGATGCAAGACTTTGCAATTCTACCTGGTGCTTCCTATGTAACTCTTTGTTTTTTCTCTTAGTATAAAGATGTCTGAAATAAAAAAATAAGCTTATGAGAACTTCACAACCTGAGCCAGAGAGGAAGAGCTCTCAGACAGCCTGGGTCTCACCAGGCTATGCCAAGTGCTCCCAGTTTGGGGACTGGGATTTGGATAGGGAAGACTGTCCATCTAGTCTAGGTTCCCATTCCCACCCCCTTTTTTTTTTTCCTAGTTGTTTTGCAAGCCCTGAAAGGAATAGGCTCAATGTTATTCTAACTTTAAATGGAAGGAAGGGGGGGAGGCGATGAGAGCAGAGAAGGAAAATCCATTTGCCGCAGTACTGTCAGCCCCTTAGTTTTCCTTCAAGTCTGACAGCCCCAGGATTAAAGGTTTGGTTACAATGGCCTGACAGTACACATTAACAGCCCTGAATGTCTTAACAACCCGGCTACTGGAGATGCATTCAGAAGAGTCTGTGAACTGCTTTTCCCCTTTAAAGCTCCTGCTAGACCATGTTGTCCAGTGAAATCTTTTGTGGTTAAAAATGTATAGACTTTTCTTTCCAGTTCCTAAGCATGTACGTACACAAACTCAAAATTCTTTGCTGTCTTCCCGTAGGTTTTATGCTTAGTTCTCCTTTAACCATTCTACTTGTGAAAAGTGTCCTGCTCTGACTGCACAGTGAGTTTATATCTCCCCTTTTTATTTTAGCTAGACTTTCACCTAGAGTAAATGAGCGAGACCTCACTCGCACAGGCGGAGTTATGTGGGTCTATTCCAGCTGAGGGGCTGGACATGCAAAATAAGTTTTTTTCCTCTGAAAAAAAGGAAAAAAAAAAGCCTCTGATCAAACAAAATCCCTGTATTGATTGGCTACATTTGCATCATAAAATGGAATTCACCAACCATGGCGTTTGCGTGGATCGTGAACTGATGGACAGTGATTGTAATAACCAGGGTGTGTTGGTATTCGTTGTGCATAGTAATTAAGTTTACACCGGGCTATTTCCAGTCATTGGCAGGACTGAGGGGTGTGTTTCCACTCCTTCAGTCTCCAGGCAGCAAACCCCATTTGATTAACTTATTCTGTTTGGGGACAGCGTAGGAAGGAGGAGACCTGTTAATAAAATCCAGCGAGTCCCTGGAAAGGGTTTGGAAGCTTTAGTTTAGCTGACCGCGTCCTGTCCAAATGCATCCCAAATCCCTGCATCTTGGTCAGGCGCTCTCCTCAGGGCTCTCCCTGTGTGCTTGGCTGGGAAGTGCCGCTGCCTGCAGACATCTCCCACGCTGGCTGGGCGCGAGGTCGCTGGTAGCTGGGTGTGCTTAGCCCTGGCAAGTTTGGCTCATGTCTCTTGACACCAGGTGATAGGGACCTGTGCTTTAAAACCAGAAGGACGTTGGTCTGGTCTTTGTTGCTGTATTAAAACTGATGGGTTTGGTGATAGTTCTGTGGTGGCATCTAGGGACCTTATGCTGGAGTGGTGGCCCCTTTCTCAGGCATGCAGCGTGTGCAATGATGTAGGAGAAGAGAGACAAAAGGTTCCTGGTCTGCAGCAGATGGAAGATTGCTGGACCTGGGGAACACTGGCATGATCTTTTCTGGGGGTCCTCTCAATCCTATCAGATAAAGAAGATGGGTGTGGAAGTGGGCAGCCCCCCAGGGGAGCAAGGGGTGGGTGTTGTGGGGGACAAATCAGTCCCTGAGGGGTTGGAGTGACTGCACAGGCTGGGAGATCTCCCTTCGGGGGAGGGGGGGGGGCGGGGCATAATCCAGGAGGAAACTCGATTACAAGTGAGAAGAGTGATCTGTGAAAGGGGAGGGTGGAAGCAGGGATAAATGAGAACTAGTTTAGCACAAAATCAAGATGTCAAGAACAAAATTAATCAGGAGACAAGGTTAATTAATTAATACATCCTTAAACCATCACAGCTACATCAACACCGCTGGCATTAATCAAAACACTAAAACTATTGAAGAGAAGATGCTGTTCAATTGTTCTTAAAACTCTGTTAGGTGCCTGGAAAAGGGGATGGAGGAAACAGAATTTTGTTGTAATTACCAACGTGTTGTGGGGAGAATTACAAGCCCAAAATGTTAAAATCACTCATAATGATTTGTTTTAGTAGAAAGTGGGTGAAAAGGGTGGGTTGGGAATAGCAGTATCTGTTTCTGAGACACTGACAGTTTTAAAGCAAGTGGCTTGGTAGGCTAATAGGGCCCTGGGAGATGCTGTTGACGTGAGATCCGTACAGAACATTGACAGCAGCCTTCAGAAAGTGAAGAAGTGACAAGTGATAAGGGAAGCACATCCTGTCTCTCTTGGAAATCACTGTTCTGCCCAGCAAGGTGTTCAGCTGACACTGCTCCTTAGTTACTGGTGAAGCAGCCAGGGTGGTGTAGGCTGACATGGGTTAGGGAGCGCATCCAGCAGCATGTCTGTGGGAAGCAGGGTGCAGCGGTGACATCCAGCAGAGAAGCAGTGTTAGGCGTTAGAGCACAGTCCGACCGGTGGTTGCTTCTTGCATTTGCCAACATTTTTTAAAATGGAAACCTGATTTGCAAGCTGGTTGATGGTGACTGCTCTGTGCATGCGTATGATGGGCACAGGAGCTTCACCTCGATGCAGCCATCTCTCTGTCTAGTACTAATCACCTCGTTCCCCTTCCCGCTAGTGAACAGATGGCAACTCCAGCAGATGTAACAACCTATTCTGGTATGGGCCCGATCACCTTCTTCTGCTGACCTTGTTGCTGGTGACTACAGAAGAGGTGCATGCAACTAGCTTGGACCAAGCATCTCACCTTCATGTAGCTGAAGTCAGAGAAGGTGACATGGATTTCCCATGTGGTATTTGACTGGTTGGGCATCAAGCAATACCACATTGGAGGTTTGTCATTAGCTCCAAGTGTTTCTGCAAGTTTCCCAAGGGATCTGGGCTGGTAGGTCTGACGCTATGCAGTATTTCCTTCAGTGATCTGGAAATGGACATAAGTGTTCATACATTGTTCTGGAGAGAGAAGGCAAATAGCAATGAGGACCAGGAGTGCAGAGCAGTCAGGAGTGCTTTGTGAAAGCATTAAACTCCATTAAAATCAATGTGCTTGCTATGGTTAAAGTTGGAGATGGAGGAAGGAAGAGTGCAGGCAATTCCCTGAGAGTGAAATAGGAGTGAAATAGGAGTGGGAAGCATTTATCAATCTGTATAAATTAGAAGTTTAAGATCACAGTAAAATTGATGAAGAAAGCAAAAGAATAGCGGAAGGAATCCATGGCCAGTGGTGTTAAACAGGAGTGATTTCTACCAGTATTTAAAACAAAAAAGATAAATTTGTCAGTGGGTTTGACATTTTCCTCTTTGGGATGCTAATACACAGAGACCAGAGGCTTTCAGTCAGTATGTGTGTCCTGTATTTGGGAAAAATCAGATGGTGTATTCCTGTTCTGGGATGCTAATGGTGCAAACCTCACCACTGCCAGCACAGCAAAAGTCTTGACAGTCCTTGGGAAGAGTGGGGAGTAAGAATCTGTTTCTTAATAGAGGTGGCACTTCTCCTGAAGAGCTGCTGCCTCGACTTTGGATGTATGTGTGTGTATATATATATATATATATATATATATATACACTTTTTTCCCCATTGCTGTAAATTGTTAGCTGAAGGCAGGAGGTTTTATCTGCCACAGCTATTGGTCTTGAAGCAGGAATCAATGTGGGGTGGTCCCCTGACCTGGGCTCTGCAGCAGGTCAAGCTAAAGAATCACAAAGGCCCTAAAATCTATGAATAAGTGCAATTCTTTAGGACTCAGTGCCCCTGTTTTATAGCAATCTGGTGAGGGGCCTTAAACGGGTGACAAGGTAATTTCCATACAGTTTAAGTACATCCTATCTGGAGTCTCAGGGTGAAGGGAGATTTGACCCAGAGTAATTTTGCAAAGCTCTCTAAGATTTGCAAACTGGCCTAAACTAGCCCGTTTGAGTCTGGTATCCTGTGTATCAAACCAGCAAACACCGACACTTCAGAGAAAGGGTAAAAAGAGTAAAAGCAACTCTTTTCTTAATGCATCTAGCAGTAATTCATGTGGAGAGGGTGGGTGGGGGTAGAAGTCAGTTCTCTGACCACTGCAGGTGATCGACTTGAGAGGTGTGATTACCTCTCCCATGTTCGTATGCAGGCTACAAACATTTATTAATGGTCATAAAATATCCTGCCTGTTTTTTAAATCCAACCAGCAACGTATGACTTGACCACCATAAAGTTTGTCTCAAAACCACCACAAAAGGTTTGAATTACTCCTGGTGGCAATAAAAGCATTCTTTTGGCTAACGCTTTGCTTTATTGTTAGCTTTTATTTTTCTCAGTTCCCCTTCCTACCAGCAAGACATAAACAATGGGGTCCGAGTTGTCGTCCCCCACCCCCTCACACCTACATTAATAAGATCCAGGAACCAGCCAAATGAACGAAACAGGAGCAGAATAGTCATGGAGACGGCTGGTTAGTGATAAGTACAGTTTGCCTGGTGTTAAAGAAAGTGTTGCTTAGAGAGAGCCAGAGGGTCACAGTCAAGTAGAAAAGTTAATCTGAAAAAAAAATAATAATTTACATATACACACATATACATATTTTTTTATATATATATATATATATATACATGCACACACATACATATCTATTTCATGGATGAATTCAGAACCACTAAAGTACTTTTTATTCAGAGCTGATTTGTTTGATTTAGCTTTCTTTTCCAAGTGAATTAAGCTATATTAACTTATAGCTACTTCCAGACAAGAGCATCTGAGTAGGAGTTGATTGCAGTTTAATGTATCCACCTTAAACGTTCTTCTGTAGTTAACACAGAAGAACTTTTGTCTTTTGACATAAACCCTTAGGGAATTAAGCATCTTAATGCTAAGGGGTGGCTGTGTACCAAACATCTCCGTGATTACAGGTTGAATTCCTCCTATAAATCTATTTTGAGGTACATTGTGCAAAGTCAGTAGTAACTTTGTCATCTTCTGTCTTGACTGGAGATAGCAGAGGTACAGTTAGCACAAACAGGAGCATCTGAATTGGACCTGAAGTCCTGCCAGGGCAGGAGAGGTTGAGAAGAGCACAGCAGCATTGGTGTGGATACACTGGTCCAAGGTGTTGGGGTGCTGCTGCGTTTAGTTGCACCAGTAAGAACCTTATTGGGCTGCGTCGCATCTGCAGTATAGGTTTGCTTAACACCTGTGTTGTTATTTTACAGCAAATTTCTTTCTGTGAAAGGACTCAGAAGTGGCCTGGCGGCATCTCAGTGCACAGTATGTTCAATCCCTGGCCCGTCTGCCTCAGGGGTGGTGGTGCCACACCTACAATTCCACATCTCTTTTTGCAAAAGAAGGGGTAACCCTGCCGCCACATTCCCTCAGGGGATTAACTACAGAAAAAATGGGAAAATGTTGCATTTTATAAGCAAGCAGAGACTGGCCAGTAGATTATTTTTTGCATTTGTTCCTCTTGACTTCCTGGCCAGCCTGCCAGGCAATGCAAAGGGTGATCCTGGAGATTTCCTCAATCTGGATGTTGTGTCTTTATCCACTTTGTTTTCTGCATGTGACTCACAGAGATCTCCCTCCATGCCTGAGCACTCCCTGCTTTGCTGCTGAGAATTGTCAGTGCTGTTAGGGTAAGATAGTTAAGAGCGAGCAAGAAATTTTTGCCATCCTTGTTGTTAGATCACACTTGGTCCTGTTTCCTTGAAGATAACATGGAATAAGCTAGTGCAAGAGAGGGCAGAAAAAGAAATCAAAAGAGAGAAAGTATGGCATCTGTAAGCAAGCTTGATGGAAAGGCAGCCTCGGAGGGCCCCAGGAAACTTGCGGCAGGATGGAGCAGTTGCATGTTTGGACAACTGCTCACAGCAATGTTGCAAAACCTGCAGTCCTGGCTAGGAAAATCAAACAATTTCTCATGAGATGGCGGAAGAGGGAAAAGGAAATTGTGCAATAAGTAAGGAGGAGGAAAAAGAGTCATGAGGAAGGGATGGAAAGCAGGATTCTGAATTTTATGTTCCACCTAGTTCAGGATGGGGCCTGAACTGGAGGAAATGAAGGGGCTTTTGGGGCCCTTTCCCTGGTTCAGGCCAGTCATGTCAGCTCTTTTAGTCAACCTCTGTTACTGGGTCAGCATCAAATTCGGGACCTCCAAAATGGGATGATGGGGCAGGGAGGACCATCACCTCATCATTTCCTTCTCCGTGTATGTCTCAGCAATGCTATCCCACAGGCTGCACCATCGATAGCCACCCCCACCCTTCTCTGCTTTATCAGATGCCCCAGCAGAACACATAGGTAGTGTCACAGGGTCTTTTGGGCAGCATCCTTCCCTTGCTGTTATTGGGCCTGACGTCTGCCAACAGCTGTGTGGGGCAGGCAGAGCCAGATGTGGACAAAGAGCACTCCTGGCTGAACACGAGCGACTTCTTGAACAGCTCTAGATCATGCCCAAGAGGACACTGCAGATTTGTGGCCTCTGAATCTCTCAGGTTCAGCCTTCCTCTCCCTCGCCCGGCAGAGATTTGTCTTGGCTCCAGGGAACCCGTGTAAGGGAGGGGAGGAGGGGGCAGAGCAACGGGATTTGCACCGTGGTGTGCTAGCTGGAATGAGTTATGGAAATCCTTAAATCCTCCTAAGAAAGGGCAGTTAAAGCTGAACTGAAAATTAAACACTAAGCTGGTACAAGCCACCTCACCTATAAATCCAGTCCTGGTGCAATTTATTCCTGCACCACACTTACTACATGAATGGGGATTTATGACGGGTGAATTTTCGCATCCCCGTTCCGCCAGAAACATCTGCGGAGTTTTACAAACTGCCCCGTGCCAAGGGTGCGCTTCCAAACCTCCACCCGCCCGCAGCCAAGGGCAGTGATAGGCAGGGAAGGGGGAGAAGGGAACAGGCCTGATTTAGCAAAGGCAGAGAGCCGGAGGCACCGAGCCCCTTTCTGTGCGTGCTCAGAGTGTTTGGATAAAGGCATCTCCTAAAGGGGGAATTTGTTTGGTTTGGACTTCATTGAGTGAAAAGCTCTCAGCCCCACGAGTGCTTAGTTATTCTCTTGTCTAGTGGCTCCTCAACAGCCCCCACCGACAGGGAGGAGGCTTCCTATTTGTGAAAGTGGCCCTGCTTGTTGAAATTCTCTAGTGACTTAAATTTATTGGTTTTTCCTGAGGTCCAGCCATTTGAATTGCAAACAATGCCCCATCTCTACCTCCTCCCCCTGCCTTCCCCAGCCAGAACAATGTGCAGAGCTGAAATAAAGCCAGGCAATGTGGACTCTTGAAACTGAGTGCGATTTCTTTCCGCATGAGCAGGGAGGTGGAAGTTTGCTGCCTTCCGGTCCCGCTCATTGATGCAGAGGATGTCTGTGAAAGGGGAGGGAGGGTGCTGCAGGAAGAAAGAGGAGAGGGAATGAGGCCAGCTCATGGATGATGATCGGAGATCCTTTTTGCTTTATTTATTTATAACCCCTCTTGCTTAAAAGGCCATCCTGAGAGGAGATTAGTGCTGGTGACTCCACGCGTACCTCTCTGTTCACCCCACAGCATCCCAGGAAGGATGCAGGGGATGGGGAGTGGGATGTACGTGAGTGTGCTCCAAAATTATCCCATGTCTGGTAAAAGGTAAACTTTTGTCATAATTCTGGAAGTGACCAAACAGCTCAGGTGAGCCTGAGCTTATTGAACCACAGAGAATGCTGGGTTGCTGCTGCAGGGGAGTTGGAGCACGGTGCATTTAGATGTATATAAGTGAGAAGCAGGAGCACAGATGCAAATGAATAGAAGTAGTCCTTGCCTATGTCAATTTTAAGGCCTGATTTCTCCTCTCATGTTTGCTCAGAGAACTTCTGTGTGGGTTCACTCACTTGGGCGCAGCTTTCTCCTTATTTATGCTGCTGGGAGGGAGGGAGGAGGAAGGAGGGAGAGAGGTTGCTCCCCGGAGGTGCTCTGGTACTGCTCGTTAGTTAAAAGCTGCAGGATAAATGATAGAAACAGCACACAGCTTGTGTTTCACTTATTTATTTTAATTCATGGGGTGTTTCTGAAGTTTTGCCTCTGCCTGGCTCTGCTCTCTTGGAAAAGCACAGAAATCTTGTCTGCTAGAGCAAGCCTTTGAGGTTAGCTAACACCCATCTGGATGCCTCAGCGACGCACCATTGGGGCAGAGGCGTGCTGGGGCAGTGTTACCCACAGGCGCTGGGCAGGCACAAAGAACAGGAAACCCCAAAGGAGACAGCCAGGACACCGCCATGGCCTTCATCCCGAGCGTCGTGCAGAGAACTGGTCAGGGGCGCAGGGCAGGTGGAGGAAATATGGTTCGTGTGCTCGTGAGGACAAAGGCAAGGAGGACGAGGTAGCTCCTGGCAGGGGACTTTGTTCATCTGTGAGGGATGCTCAGGCGCCACCACACCAGCACCCGGGGGTACATCTTGCAGGGTCAGCCACGCTGGTCAGGGGTGCCCGAGCTGTTGCGTACGATGAAACTCACCTCGGTGACATTCCAGCCAGAACCACCAGGGCCCAGAGCTGTGCAGGGGCTCTCCGCTTTAGCAACCCTTTCCGAGTTTTTGGCGTCACTTGCGGGCAAGGATGATTCAGATGAACTCGTGGCCTTTCCCGGAGAGCCGATGTGAATTTGGTGGCCTTGGCTGCAGAAAGCCCCTGGCGAGAGGGCATGGCAGGGGTGTCAGAGGGGAAGGCTTTGGCGGCAGAGGGCAGTGGTGGAGCGCGGAGGTCCTGCCCTTTGCTGGGGTCACAGCACTGTTCTTTTCTTCTCCAAACTGGGCATTTGGGCCATCCTCACAGCACATCCTTTTTTGACTGATGGCTATTCATGTGCAATGCTCTTTCTATCACAGAATAGCACTTGTTTCATTTTACTATGAGAGGAAGGCGGGCAGAAGTCCGCTATAAAAGCACAAGACAGAAAGTTGGGGGAGCAGTTCTCTCCCTGGCCCCTGCTTTGGTGAATGCCCTCAGTCAAGTCTCTTTCTGCTTTACATTCCTCGCATAGAAAATAGCAATAGGGACCTTGTTCTTTGTGGCAGGGCTGTGTGACACCTGCTGATGAAAAGAGCTTTCTACAGGAGCTATTCAACAGTTGAAGGAACATTTTCTCAGTGCTGGGGGCTATAGCAAGGTGCGAGGTGCGAGGAGGACAGACCCAGATACAACCACAGGAGCATGGGGATAAGGGCAGGCTTGAAGCACTGCCAGCCCTCAGCCTGGAGGAGAAATCCCCAGGGAGAAGGCAGGCCAGGAGCAGTCATCATCCTAGTGATAGATCCTCCTGGGGACCTGATCCGAACTCCATTCCCCTCCTTGGGGAGTCAAGTCTTGGCTCCATCCTCTAGACAAATGAAAGCAGACCAGCATCAAAAGCTGGTGTCTGAATATCTGTGGCCCAATTTGTTGTTCCCCTGGCTGGCTCTTCCTTACCAGAGCAAGCTGTCCTGTGGGCTGTAGAGGCTTTGCCTGGTGCTCTGATGCCATAACCTGCTTCCCTTTCTGACCCCCTAACAGTGAACACATTTGATCTCATTAAACTTTACCCTGTTCAAGAGGGTTGGCTGCTCTGAGGCATCTGGCTGGTCTTTGCTCAGCAAGTAACCTAAGCTGAGATCAGATATGCTAGCTGTCCGGTGGGTGAATTCCTCTTTATCTGATGCTGACACCTTCACCTCGTGGACTACTGCAATTCCTGGGAAAGGCAGCTCTGAGCACTGCCCTGAGCCACACATCACTGATTCAGACCCTTCTCCTCTGGGAGGGGAGAAAACAGAGTAGGTTTCAGTGAGTAAGAGAGGAGCGATGCTTTCAGCGGACTGGGCTTTGTCTCTGTACGAGCCTGATGTGCTGCAGGAGGAAGCAAATGGCAAAATCTTGCTGATGCAGGGTGATTATTAATTGTAAATCTGTCCAGTTTTGTCTGTGATTGGAAAAGGGAGGCTACTGGTGTGTTTGGATAGGGTTGTTCTTGCAGGAATTGCACCCTTCCCAAGGCCAGAGGGTGCTGAGGATTGGGCGGGGGGGTGGGGGGGTGGGAGGGTGTCATTTGGTGTGCAAAAGAATCCAGTTTATTGATTGTAATAATTTTTTCTAAGTAGTTCTTTGAATGAGCTTCAGAAGTGGAAGTAAATTTGATTTGCTGCTTTACCAGCACTGGGAAAAGATGCTCCGACCTACAAGTGCTGTGTAAATGGGGGAGAAAAGGGACAAAGATCTGGAGGCCACATAAAAAACTGCAGAGAGGTCTCAGAGATATCAAGGACTTCATTATCCTGGAGGAGTACAGTTCAATAGAAAATGTATCCTAAGCAAAATCTGCCTGCCACAACACATTCCTGGAGGTGGCAAACACATAAAGACAAGGCTGAGCTAAGACTTTTGGGGCTGGTGGACACCTCAGGAGAGGCATTTCCAGCCCTGGGGCTGAATGCAGCAGTTGGCACCTTGCTGGGCTGCAGTTTCCCAGCTGCCTTCGTCGATCATAGTTAATTCATATTTATTTTTCCTTTTCACCTTTTCTTTAGACGATAGAGGTTTAGAAATACCCACACATGTACTCTGCTTGATGGGAGCTGTGGTCCTGCCTCTGCTCCCAGCTCCTGGAGCCGTGGTGCCCCTGCCCTTGTCCTGTCCCTCGGCAGGGCTGTGTTCGGGCGGATCAGACTCTGCCGTGAGTTCCTACACCTGCTTGTTCTCCTCCACTGGATCTTGGGGTGCCCGACCACTGAATTCAGCACCTGTTTTCCAGTGTTTTGGCCTCGTTATAATTGTGTTCAATACAAATCTCATCTCACGGCCCAGGAAGTGGCAGTTCTTCGAAGGGAATCCCCTCTTTTAATTCAATTGATGTTGAAGCTAATTTCCACCCTGGGGCTGAGTCCCACTGCCTTTGAAGTCAATAATAGTTTTGTGCTTGCCTTCAAGCAGAGCAGGTTTGAGCATGCCCCTCCCAGCTAAAGGCTTTGCCCAGCATTTCAAAGAGCTGTGTGCATTTGTGTGCCAAGGGAGCTGCGTCCCGCTCCAAACGGAGGGGTAGGTTTCAGCAGGATGAGGCCATAAGTCTTAGAAATGTTTGTCTGTCAGCCCAGGTAGATGTTAGAAGATGGAGTGCGTATTTTTTTTCGAAGTACATTCAGGATCTTAGGTGGAGGGTCCTTCGTAAAAGACAAGACTTATTGCTCCCTAGCTGCTTTGAGGCTTACAGTGTTTGCAATGAAGCACATATTTGCCCTCTCTGGGTTTATTTACTGCCAGAGTTTTTATGTATGTCTTTAAAATATCATTTGGATCATCCTTTCCTGGTTTGATTTAATGGAGTGAAAACCGCAATCAACTGGCAACAAGACTTCTTCTTATTCAGGGGGAAGTGTGGAGAGCCAAATGCTGATACATTTGCCCACTGCCAGAGTGGTAACCCTGACACTCGTTTCAGACATCCAAAAGGTGATTCTCTTCACCAAAATTTGGCACCTAACTGACATACTGCAGATAAGAATCTAATTGTTTTTCACCACCCTTATTATTAGTGACAAGCAGAGGCACCTCCAGGAGGTGTTTGCACCTTAGAAGGATCTTTGCTTTGACTGTGCAGCAGCCCAGAGCTGTTGAGCCTTGATTGATCAAGGCTAAAATTAGGAATAAGCTTCAGAGGAAGGCAGCATTGGTCCACATCATGGCTTTTTATTATGCCTTAACAAAGGCATTGAGCAACTTCAGGCTTCGTAGTGATTTTGGAATAAAACTAATCAATGTCATAGAAATAAATGCAGGAATCTTTGATGTGTAGATGGAGCCATAGTGGGTAACATGTAACCCAATTGCTGGCAAAAGCATATTACATATTTTGTTATGGTTCAACTACCTATTGAAAAATACTTTTACAAGGTCTTGACGTGAAAAAAGTGCTGTTCTGCTAGACTTTGTGTCCCTCACGTGGGAGGCAACAAAACTGTAGCTTTTGGTCAAGGTTTAGTGTAGAAAGCCGGTGTATAAAGTTACACAAGAAGGTTGAAGTTGTCAGCGTGAAGTTCCACCGAAGTGAGAGGGATAGATTTTACATCACTGGTGATGCACTTCTCCACTTATCTAAAGCTTTTCCCTGTAAAGGAAGGCAGCACAACACCCCGGTGTGCCCCTCCAGCTGATTTCTAAGCTTATCAGCCTGAATTGCTGAGGGCTGCGCAGTGTGAGGGGACAGCAGCTGCTTCCCGTGATGTGATAGGAAATGATGGGTATGACACCAGGAACCGAATATGTAAATAGTTATATGATCCCCAAGGGATAATTGCTTTGTTGTGAAATAATCTTACCAGGAAAGCAAAGAAACATGACAAGTCTCATTGTGCTTTTGGGATAGACGAGCAGCCCCAGATAAATATCTGAACTGTTTTGGCTGTTGTTGGGATTTGATTTGGCAAATGAAGGTGGAACATGCTCTTTCTCTCTGCCATTATTTGGTCTGACACTGTAGGGTTCCGTGCGAGCTCGCTAGCAGGGTGAGAGGCATTCCCATTTATCGGATCGGACAGGGAGAACTCCCAGCCTCAGCCTCCAGCCACAGTCCAGAGTGAACAACTCCGGGCTCCAGAGATCAACCCTGTCTGTAACCCTCTGGAGCCTGCGATACTGCAGCTTGTTCCAAGGGCATGGTCCTTCTCCCTGAGATGGACAAAATGATCCTGATAAAATGAGAACTGACCTGTACCTTTGCCCCAGAATTTGAAAGTAATGGAGATCTAAGCTTTCCTTTGAGATTAAAAAAAAATAATAATTATAAGTGAGGTTGGCTGGTCAGTTTGTTTCGCTTCTCTTTCCTGCTCACAGCCCCTGTGCCAGGGGCACCTTCTGATCAAGCTGGGAAATTTCCTTATGAAAGGACTGAATAAAAATGAAGTAAGGCAGCAGCCTTTACAGGTGCAGATCTGGAGTTTAGGATAAACACCTACAAGTTTGGATTTCCTGCCTTCCACTTACCG
This sequence comes from Falco punctatus, assembly GCF_963210335.1. Taxonomy (NCBI): domain Eukaryota; kingdom Metazoa; phylum Chordata; class Aves; order Falconiformes; family Falconidae; genus Falco; species Falco punctatus. The sequence goes on along the minus strand of NC_137580.1, from coordinate 116,113,382 downwards.
TAACTGTCTAATCTAGCTACCCATTCACCTTTCCTTTCATCCCAGGATGTCTGGTCTGATCTAACTGTCTGTCCTTTCATCCCTGCTATCTTCCTCTTGATCTGTGTTTTTTAGAGCTCATTCATCACACCTTACAACATCTAAAGCACCCACACAGGGCCACAGAGTTTCTCTTTGCTGATTTAGCCAAAGTGCTTGAAGGGATGGAAGGCGCAGCCTCTGCTGAGAAACCTGGGGAGAGGAGCTGTTACTTCTTGTTTGAATCACACCCGAAAGCACCTCGATGAACAGAGAAGCGAATTGTTCACATCCTTGAAGTTTTTATTCAAATCTTTGCCCACTGGAAATGCGCAGGTTCATTAATTATGTGGCTTTCCTGGCTGCATTTTCCTCTGCGCTGGATAGGGGATGGAAGTACATAGGGCACCAGCGTGCCTCCAGTGAAAGGATAACGGAAGACACTAGGGCAAAAGGGGATACCCCAGAAGGGCTATTACATTCACAGACACATTTTTGGCCTGTCACTTTGTTTCCAGCCCGGGTGGTAGCTTGATTTTGATTTCTAAAGAGGGGTGGAAAGCATAGAGAACATCTGAACAGGAATAAAAACCTGAATATGGGACAAAAGTGGCTCTTTGAATATGGGACTGCATTAGGGCTCTTTATTCCAAGGTCTGAAACTAGGAAGGTCAGGGTGGAAACGGTCAGTGGAGATGAGAGAAATGAATCATATATCAGCGAATGCCGTTGTGAGTGCCAGCATCGCCTGGCTTGAAAGAGGTGCACTGATTTCTTAAGCAATTTCTAACTAGCAACCAGCTTCAGACAATGATTTAGGGACAAAATTAGCTTTACAGGGAACACCTCTTTTGGAAGGTCTCTCCCTCATTCTCTTTTGCTCATTCCTTCTGTTCTTTTATTTCTCTCCTCCCTTCAAAAGGCGAGGTTGTTACTTGGGAGCCCTTTTGAGGGGAGAGAACCATGGTGAGATTCTTGTGTTGGCATGGCTGATGTTAATGGGTAACACCGGGGCCAAAGGTCCTTTAAAGCTCCCACATCTGCAGCTTTGTACAGACCTCACCTCCGAAATGCCTCAAAGTGTGTAGCCAGGCAGGGCTTAATGTGTATTAGCAAGACAAAGGCCCAGGGAGGGGAGGAAAGGGGGATGAGTTTTAATTTACTGAAGATTTATTAGGCCTCATGAAATCGGCCTGAACCACCCATTTTCTATATCATCTGCGCACATCTAAAGGGGGCGGCTTTGTTGTGGGGAGATGGTTGTTGAGAATTATCCCGCAACAAATCTCACCAGCGTGAAAGGGACACAGACAGGAGCAGGACGTGGAGGAGGGTTCACGCTCTCTACATAGAGCCCAAAATCTGGAAATATGGAAATGTGGGAATGCCATTCAAGATCATTCCTGCCTTCCCTTGACTTTTGTTTGTGGGGAGCATGTTCTCTTTGCTAAGCCTTGCTTGCTCCAGTAGTTGAGTGAGATATCAGGAGGGTAGAGAGAGGGAGGAGGAGGCGCCAAGGTGTGGGCATCACATGAGGTTGTGGAGCTGAGGGGATCTGTTTTGGGCATTAGTGAGTTGTCCACACAGAGATGATACCCTTTTCCTTTCAAGTAGCTGTCATGTGTCTCCAAACCTAAGCTTCTAAGTAAGGCTTTGATGTGGCCCACAGAGCTTTAGAGAATGACCCGTCTTGGACCTCTCCAGGCTGCAGCTTGACCATGAGTTTTGCAGGGCTGAGGTTCTCCTAAAGGCCTCTAGGAAAAGGATTTTTAATCATACCTGGCTCTGTGCCTCCCTGTGTCCCAGTCTCACCGTAGTAGTAGATTTGATTATTTAATTTCTGCCATTAGCCAGCCCTGGAAAGAGCACTTGTGAATGTTTCCGTAACACGCAGTGATGTGAAACGTCACCTCCAAGCTGACTGAGGGTAGGAGGGTTTGGGGGTACAGTTACAGGAACCACCTGATGGGGGATCACCAGGGCTCCAGTGGAGCCTTTGGGATAATAAAACAGGAACAGGGGTTCATTAACCAGCCCCAACCTGGAGGTCAGCCCGTTGGTGTCCCCAGGAGAGAAGGGAGTGTCTTTGAGCATAAGACTGACCAGGACCCCCTCAGTATTTCTCCTTGCTCCTAACATCTGCAGAGAGGAGATGATCCTGGATGGTGAACTATGTATGTTTATCCCAATGTAAAAGATGTACAAATCTCAGACCACTGTGGGTAGTTAAGCAAAGCATAAGGTGTGAGAGCCGGCAGCAGGATCCTCCGGACAGGGAGGCTGTTCAGAGCTGGCAAAATGTGTCTGGAGGTTACACAGAGGGATGCAACACCCTGATTCCTGATGGTGGGCAACTAGATATCTGACATGCGTATCCAGTTATATGTACATGTGATATGTATAAGTAAATGGCTAGCCCAATTTTCAGTCCTTGTCCAATACCCATGTTCTCCTTTCCTACAGTGCCTAAGCCAGACAGAGGTGAGCCACCCAACCTAGATGTCCAATTGCTTCTGGGCGTCACAGTTTAATGGTTTTCATCTTCTAGACAAGGTAGCATCCGAACTATCAGCCATGGGAAGTGTGCCCTCCTCCAGACAGTTATCCCTGGTGTGGTTGGTTGTTTTTTTGGGGGGATGAATGGAATAGAACAGAGAGGATGTGAAAGGAGGAAGGAGATAAAGGACAAAACCTGATCTGGTCTTCAGAAACGAGGCATGGTGCCACCCCTGCAGCAGTAAGTGCTATAACCAAGATCAGGCTCCCAGTGCAAGTGCCTCTTAGTGCTGCAGTCGGTTTGGAAGAGGTCACCCTCTCTCAGAGGAAAGAGCAAAGCATTTTTGACACAAAACAGGAGAGGGAACAGTCCTCTTACTGACAAGGGGGCAAACAGGGTACCCTGAGAAATCTTCTTTTTGTTCAGTTTATAGGACTATGTAGAGGACAGACTGGAGAGAAACCTATAGAAACAGCATATGTGCGCTCACACGCACACACAGCCCACTCCCAGGCATTCCCTCTATTCGGTGCCGTAATTAGCCCACACGGAAAGGTTGTTGCAGGGTACAAAGGGGGCTGGTTCCCCCAGACAGCGGCTGGGATAGCTGTACTGTGTGGCAGAGCTACAGAGTAATTGCACGGGGTCTTTCTGTGCTTACACACGTGGCGGTGACCTGGGCAGGGACCATCCCTTAAAGGCTGGCTCCACACGCTTCGCTGGCACGAGGGTGTCCCAGGGCAGACAGAAGACATGGAGAGACATGAGGGAGAGATGTGAAATAAAACTTTCTGTGGTGAGAGGAACACAGTGAGGGAGAAAGGGAAGGAGAAGGGAGAGGGATTGCCTGAAATCAGTAATCAGATAGAGTGTTCTTCGTGAAACATGGAGATGTCTGGCTTTGTGGGCTGATAAAAATCACACCAGCATCCATCTTTCTTTACTGTATTAGCTTCCTGACATGAAGGGATGCTCAGCAGCTTCTGCAGATGAAGGCATCCAAGTCTTCTCCTTCACTGGCCGAAGCAGCCAGCATTCCTTCCTTGCTGAGCCACCCCACGCTCCTGTTGCCTTGCAGTTGCCCCAGGGCCATGGCACCTCATCTCTGGCTTTCATCCCACCAGTCCAGATGGGATTCTTTTTCTAGTGGAAAAGTAAAGGAGAATCAGGAGCTAGAACCTTAAAATGTGCCTTTTGGTGGCCTCAAGTAAAATACCTTTCTGGTGCTGGTCCTCGCAGTGCCAGCGTGAGAGCTAGGAAGTAAATCTTGCCCCCTTGCAGGGCCAGAAACACTCCAAACCTGTCCTCCATGTCCAGGGTGAAAGGCAGGTGGGACAAGAACAGATCTGTAGCAGTGATGTTTGTATCAGACTGTCTGCATGCCACAGCAGCCTGCGCCCCTGAGAGTGACTCGTGGGTCTGATCCTGTCTTGAAGGACCCAGATGTAGGTCTGAGGCTGTCATGCAATGACAGACCACATGCTGTGATCTGATTAACCTGTGTCAGATGTATGTGTGTGCTTAAAAGACTGTTCCCTTCACTTGCAAGCTCCACCTGCAGTAAGTGGAAGCCTGCTGCCAGACCCAGCACTTGATTCTTCACTCTGTTATAACTTGAATAAATACTTTTGCTTCACTTGAATGATGGGTGCAAGTTGCATTATCTCCTGAAACTATTTACATCTTCCTGCTCCAGATAGTAGGAAATTGCTGTGCCTCAAATGCTGGCCAGGTAGTCCTTCTGGGGAAAGATTTCCCAAAACCTGGAGTCAGGCATGTGGTGTTTCTGTACCTTGAAATTCCTCAGGTTGCCTCTGATCCTTGTAACACCCCTCCCTGGGCATGCTGAGCCAGTGCCGACAGGGAGGCTGTGTGGCACAACAGGTGCTGCATCTCGTGTGCCTCTGCAGGACATGCGCGATGAGGATGACTTGATTCCCCAAAGCAAGTGCTTGTAACCCTGAAGGTGAAAAAGAAACATTTGAGGAACTGCTAATTCCTAGGTCAAATGTCCGGTAGGCAAATTGTTGTAGTCTTAGGAATTGCCATCTAGCAGTAAAATTTAAATAAAAATCAAATGTAGTTCTCAATTGATTACAAAACTTAAAAGCTGTTACCTAAGGTGGTAGTTACATTTTGCAGTGGCTCCTGTCACAGATTTGGCAGTAGAGGTGTGCATGGGTATTTTTAAAAGGATCTTCTCTTAGAGAAAGGGTTGTGTGTGGTTGGCAGGAGGAAACATCAAAATCAAGGTCCCAGTGAGAATGTGTGTGCATTTCTTCTTGATTTGGGTTTTGGGACCTCAGCCCACTGCTCTGGTAGAGTCAGGACCCTGCTCCGTTTGGGATGGGGTGCTGTGGGTGCGCACTGTTGGGCTGCAGAGCCACAGGGCAATACATATAAACGAAAGATTCTAAACCCAGCGTGTTTGCAACGGTGTTGCAGGTGCTTGGGTGAAAGGCCCCGTATACAGGTCTAGAATCACTCCTACAAATCCCCTTCTCAGCTGTACTTTGTGAAGTTATTTCTAATACCTTATTATATCCTTATGATACGTGTCACAACAAAAGTGTCAGAGACCTCCCTTGTGCTTCTGATTTTCTGTGCAAATGCCGTTTGCCATGTGATCAGCTGTGGCTTCACAGCTAAGTGCCTTGCATTGACACTTTCCAAGCCAGCTCCCTGGGAGCTGCATGGGCTTGTCAAAGGGTTAAGGTTTGTCCTATTGATACAGAAATGCCTTTAGACATCGCTATTCTTGAAAAACACTGTCTGAACCATTGAACCCCTTTGGAGTTAGAAAGCTGTTCATCCATCCTCATGAGGAAAGATGAATGGTGAACAGAAAAGTTACAGTCCATGGTCAGGCTGAGCAAACATGTAACTTTTGGAAAGCAGTCAAAGGAAGCTGAAAAGCCATCTTAGATACGGAGCTGAGCATGAGTCACCCAGGGAAGTCAAAATAGACTGCTCAAGTACTTCACTTCAAAGCCTTCAACACCATCAACTCTCAAGCATCCCAGGAATGTCATTGCTCTTCAAAGGAGGCAGGGACTGATCCCTGTGTGTCCTGCATTCATCTCCTTTGTAAGGAGAAGACTTAACAAAGCCCTTTGCAGGACATTCAGCCCCTGCTCCCTCCCTGGAGGCTGGGTACCCGCTACCCTGTTTCAGTCTGGACTCTGTTGGCCAAGTCCGGAGTTTGATCCCATGCCGTGTTTACACCAGAGTCCTGCAGCTTGCGATTCACTTTAGATTTACTTAATTGGGAAGAAAACAATGCTCACCGACTTCCCGGGCATCGCAATGAGATCAACATCCAACTTTTTCTTGATTAGCTAAATCCCTGCTGCTGACAGCAGGGTTCAGTGGGTGTGATGGAACCAGCCCTGCTCGCAGCCTGACTGTGGCTGCACCCCGTCCCCAGCTGAGCTGCCGGGGTACCCCCGGCTGACACCGCTCGCCGGCCGTGGGTGATGCCCTTGCCATGGGCAGGGCTCTGCCACCTGCCAGTCCCGCTGGCAGCACACGTGTGACTTTGTGGCAGTTTCGCTCAGAGAACAAAGCTGAAATTCAATATTTGATTTTGTCAAGTGTTGCAAATGCAGCTGATCGTTCTGATGTGAAAAGTCTCTCTCTAAACATCCAGGAATACTTCAAGGAATTCAAAAAACAGGAATATTTCAAGTTTACTTACAATTCTCAGTTATTATTTTATCAGGGAAGGCTGAAGTGAGATATCTGATGCCTTGGTAGACAGCTCTTAGCAGAATCTGCAAACATCAGCATCCTTTGGGGTGACCAGTCCACAAGCGCCACAATTCTTTTTTTCTGCAGACCTCTTCCTCTGACCTTGTTGTTGGTGTCCTGTCCCCCACCCCACCCATAATATTTTAATTTCAACTCTACTGTGAATGAAAAAGTAAAACCTGGGCAGATCAAATGATCACGTTAAGAGGAAAACACTGTATTTTTGTATTTATTTTCCTGGAGGAGGACAATGCAAATCCTGCCATTTCTGCCACTGGTGGAGCTGGGATGGGTTTGTAAATCAATAGAGAAAAACCTAATAAAATTGCAGGGCTTAGTCAAAGTGAAGAGGGACACAACACAATGAGCCAGAAACTGGAGAGGGAATTTGAAGTGTTAGAGGCTGAATGCAGTTGCTTGAGTTGGAACCGGACCAGAGTCCTGGGGCTAACACCTCTCCTCCACGGAAAGCACTATAGGAACGTTAATATTTATAATGTTCAGGATTCTGGGTTTGTGCCTTGTCCAAGAATTGGATTTAAAAAATAAATGTTGTTGCTTCTGAGGATTCTCATGTGGAGGAGAACCTGTGGTCAGGCCACAGATTTGGTCAAGGTTAAATATCAATATAGCACCTAGGTGACTTAGATGCCAAAGTCTAATTTTCCTAAGTGACTTAGATGCTTAGGCCCAGATCCAACCATAAGCTTTAGGTCCTAGCTGGGAGGCAGGAGCTCATACTGATATTACACACGTGTACTTTGTTGGATCTGGGCACTGCAGCCCAAATTTCAGTGTAAGTCTATAGAACCATAGAATTATTGACGTTGGATGAGATACAAGTTAAGTCACTAAGCACCTTTGAAAATATTACCTGGGCTTATGGGAAATACAGTTTCCAAGCAATTTAGTGCTTGTAAGCAAGGTAAATCAGACTAGCTCAGTTATATTGGTAAGCCCAGGCTATCAATTTGTGCCGTACCTTTTCCAAGCTGCATGTCTAGCTTAATGCAATCCGGCTGTCCGGGCTGCCTCAGCGGGCGGCCGCGGTGGCCTTGCACCTCCTGAGGGAGGGTGGCAAAGCTGGGCAAGCAGAATGGCCCTGTCTCTGTGCAGGGTGGTGAGATGGGTAACACCTCACCTGCTCGCACAGGTGTGTGCTGAAGGGTTTTGCAGCGTCAGAGCTCAGGTGCATGACCCTGGCAGGATGCTGCCCTGAAATTATCTTAATGGGACCTTCTGTCTCCTATTACTTTTAGTGTCCAGAAGGCAGCTGAGCTGTGGTGCATCATCATGTCTTCTGCCTTGACATCCACGCCAATTTGTATGTAGGATGTTATCCCAAACATGCCTCCAGCTGCTTACAGTAAAACCAGCATTTTGAGGCTCTGCTGGACCTGCCACTGGTAAGCGGCAGAGAAAGAACCATCTGTAGAAGAGCCAAGACAAGAGCAGGGCCAAGGCATTGTGCATCTGCGATGCTCATTCCAGGTTGGTTTGTCTGCTCGCTGAGCCAACGGGGCTGAGGCAGCTGCCCTTGGCTATGGAGAATTTTTCCATGATAAGACCTTCCCATTGTTTATACCAGAGTCAGCATAATTAATGGGTGCTGTGCGCAGTGGTGCTGCCATGTTGCTTGCCTTGCAGAGCAGATTTACTGTATCTGGAAAGAAGCCCAAACTCAAAAGCCTGTAATTGTTTTAATAGCAAATTAAAGCAATGTAGGACGATACTGTATTAAGGCCTCTCATGTAAATGCCGTGAGCAGCAATGCAGGAATGGCTGAGATATCACTACCTAAGACAGACCCGGAGCTGTAGTTTTGAATGACTTATAGTCAAATCTAAGGACACCACCAGGAGAAATATGTTTTAGGGTTAAATAAGCAATGCCCATCTTTCCTGACCTCATCTGATTAGCTATGAGATTGGTGCTAGATGGTGGGATATGGTTTCTGCGTCATGCTGGAGATAATAAGACTGGGTCTTCTCTGTAAATAGTTTCAGGATCTGATCTAGCTTTTTTCTGAAGTCCGTGGGAGCTGCGTATGCTCAGCCATTTCTAAGCACAACCCATTGCTTTTGTTCCTAAATATGAGTTTAGATGCTTTTGCTTACATCAGCAAATCTGAAAATACAGGACTCTGAGTTAGGTGTTACCATGTTATAGGGAGGATAAAGCTAACAGCCCACTTTGCAGCAGGATTAGGAAATTTGGTGTCAAATGCCATGTCCCTCCATGCCGCATTACTTTTCTGAAGGCCCGGTATTCCCATCAGCTGTGCAGCCAGGGCCGGTCCCCAGCCCCACATCCCTAACTGAAATGGAGCCAGGCCAACGTGTGGCTCTGCTGCGCCTGCTGCGAACATGTGTAGGGCGGAGAGACCGGGGCTGAGCGAAGCTGCTTTAATGTGCATCAGTTGCTGAGCAGGCCACCATCTGCAGACCCATCTGGCAGGGGGAAAGGCTGACACAGCAGTGGTGAGAGGAGTGTGGGATCATAGAAGTTAATGTTGGAGAAGCTTTTCCATTCTTTATGGGTTTAGGGTTTGTTTTCTTCTTGTGCCCATTCTGTACGTGAGTGAATGCCTGAGCCTGTGCTCCCTCCTTCCAAGGACCACAGTGGCTTGGTGAGGCTCCTGCCAAGCTGCCTTTGAAGTCAGGGACCATACACCCACCAGGGAGCACAGCCACAGCTGGCCGGTGCTCTGCCAGCTGCCCTGGCTATAAAGCCAAGGCAGACTCCATCCCAGCTGATGCTGGAGGGTTCCTGCTGTGTGTGTTGTGTCCTGAGAGCCTGTGGGTTTGTACGGCTGCTCTGTCCCAGGAGCTGCTGTCACTTGCAATACTTGTATTAAAAACGCTCTGCAAGCTGTGGCTCTCACCCTGGTTTTCCATCTCACTTCCATGGATGTGCCAAACTGTTCCTGGGTTCATCCTTGTGGTGTTCCCCTTTGGTGTGAGCTCAGGAAAGAGCTTTGCTGCTGAAAGTGCTGTTTTGAGGACAAACCTGCCCAGAGCTGGCAGTGATTGCAGGCGGTTACCCTGCTGCCCCCCTGCAAAGCTGCCAGGTGTGCTGTGGTGGGAACTGGAGGCTCAGAAAAGAAACTGCTCATTCCCCAGGGATGTGGTTTGCCTCTCCTGGAGCGTGGCTCGATGCGTTGTGTGGGAACACAGGGCCAGCTGGGCAGTGGGTGGTGGTGCACAGGCTGGAGGGGTGCGACTGGGAGTTGCCCCGTCAGTGTGGTCTGCGGGGAGCAGCCTTGGCCTGGACCCCGAGAGCTGCACCTAGACTCTGTCTCCAGATTTAGCACATTCAGTTCAAACAATACAAGGAGCAAGCCAGCACGTGGAGGATATGGGCCAAGAAGGATGAGGAACCACAAGTTAACTAGCAATGCACACACCGCCCACGGCAATGTGTTTGGCCATTCAGGTTTTTTTGTTGTGGAAACTGCCATCAGTGAGTGCACAGAACCCAGAGCACGGCCATGCTCTCCGCTGCTGTACAACGGATGCAGGTTCCCCGAGCAGCAGTGTGGCATTTGCCTCAATATTACAGCCCACTTCTCTCCTACAAGCATTCTCCACCAGATGTGACATGGGACACAGGGGAGTCCCAGATCCCTTCTGGAGCAGCCAGGGGGTCTTCATGGAATAGCTGCTAGATGCTGTTTGGGTACCAGGATCTCTCCCTCTGTGCCAGATACCTTGTACATTTTTCCAATTGACATTTTGGGTTCAGGGAAATGTGCAAGGTGGAGAAATGTTCCCTGCATGCTGAACAAAGAGGAATGATGCCCCCCTGAACTCAAACACTGTGAGTCTGGACCTGCTTGGGATGTTCCCTGATTGCTCCCAAATGTCATGCTCAGGCACCACGGCATTGGGAGTGCTCAGCTGCTGCTGAGACCTGCATTGCATGGCTGCTGCGGGCTGGCCACGGGCTGGAGAGGGCCCTGAGCTCAGGGACAGGACGGCCACCACCACACAGGGCATTCCAAACAATCTAGGGGCATGGAGTAAAAAGGAGTGCATTTGCTTTGATCTATCAGCTTTTATCATTTGTAAACATCTATTAATTGGCTGTGTCAGGCCCAGATCCTTATCATCTTCTAGTCTAATTTCCCCTGTTCGATACATTTCCTCCACTATAAAAATACCCATCACCCACCCCTGTCAGCACAGATTAAATCTAACGCTCTTTCTTTCAGCTCCTCTCCCTAGTGAGGCTGTAAAGCTGTCAGCTCCACACTTGACAAGAGCCAGGCTGCCCTCCTTCCCTTTGTCTCCTGAAGGAGGAAAATATTTAGGTGTCACTGGCTGGATAGCTGCGGTGGAAGTCGACAGACCTCGACCCACTCATTGAGCTGAGCCATGAGAAGAGAGAAGAGTTTCCACCGCCAGCAGCTGTGATATTCCCCCTGGCTGGGGCCAGGGTGCATCTTTGGAGTGCACTGATCCCTGCTGCTGCCCCCCTGCCTTCCCAAGAGCTTTGGCATGCTGGCACTCAGCCCCTCGAGGCCTCGATGAGGACACTTGTCCCTTGGAGTCCCCCAGCTGCTGGCATACATGTGACACCTAAAGAGCTTCCCAGGCAGCAAGGTGCTGGCATCTTGGATAAGAGGTTGATAAAGGGTGTGATGCTGGGTCCCTTCAAAGGAGATGTGCCCCCCCCGCCCCTGTTCAGGTCTCCAAAGCACAGCTTAAGGGCCAAACGTTTTCCAAACCTGCTGAGTGTTAACATCGTGTCCTATCCCTGTGTTTATATAAAGAGCAGAGGAGTGGCTGCAGACGGCACATGTCTGCATATTTGCAGTAAAATAGGTGGTGCAATAACCCTGAAATCCCCTCTTGCCTGTGCCCTGCTAACGGGCTTCTCTCAGGAGTTCTCTGCCCACCTCCCCCAGCGATGTTTGAGCATCCCTCCAGGTGACCGTAAGGCTAAACGCTGCTTCTCTGCTGAGTCAGCAAAACAGGCATTTCCACGGGGGCAAGAGGAACAAGAGGAAAAACTTCCCAACACAGGCAGAGCAGGGAAGTCCATAAGCTGTGGCATAGCAGGAAACAGCGAGAGAAGAAAACAGCTCCTTGGGGCAGAGTCTAAGCCCAGTGGAAAGGAGCAGAGCCAGGAACCAGCGTGGAGGACCAGGCTGAGCAGGCAGGAGGGTGTTGTGGGATGCTGAGCTGCAGCAGCTTATCCTCAGCTCTGGCAAACAGGAGGGAGTGTGGTTCTGCCTAATCCTCTTCGACTGCTGGTTCAGTAAGGTTACAGGTAGTCAATGTAAGGGCTTAAAAAAAAAAATCTCTCTCCTCCCACCCCTCTCTACCTAATACAAAGCATTTTCAGCCCAGACCAGCTTCTTCTCTGAAAGCCAGGTGACGGGGAGGCGAGCACCCAGGAGCAGGGTTTCCTCGGGCAGGTGCCACTGCTGAAACATCGTGGTGATCACAAGCCCAAGTTGCCTCCTCTGGCCGTGAGCTGGAGGCACTGGCACCACGGGTCACGGCAGCTCAGCCGGCACCTTCGCCACTTGCCGAGATCCCACAGCCCGCCCGTGTGTCTGAGCCTGAAGTGTCTGCTTTGAGATAACAAGTGTTTCAGGATGGTCTCAAGAAACAGCCCAAGTGTAGTGGAGCAGAGCAGATGTACCTCCTGCCATGGATTGCTCCGGAGCTGTTCTTGTTGCTGTGCAACTCAGGACATCAGGCCAAGAGGACTCACAAATACATTTAACGTGCATGTTAGCACTCCATTAAATATTGACTATGCTTAAATAAATGATGCAGCCAACTTTCAAGGAAGAAAGTGCTTATTTTGTCAACACAAAATATCCCTCTGTGCCTTTATCCTTGTTAGTCGGTCTGCGGCCAGAAAGTGCTCTGAACGAGGTCTTTGTAACTGGTTTCGCATAACGTCACTTGTCCGAAGGAGACTCTGTTAGAGCTGAAAACTTGGTTTGGCTTTAAAAAGAAAAGTGTTTGAACCTGAGAATGTCAGAATGGTGACTTCAAAACTTTCTTTCAAAAAAGCTTGCGTAGAAGAAATTTGTCAAACCCAACTCTTTCCCACAAACTGTTTTGACATAAATGAATCTGCATTTTGACAGAGATATGCTTCAACTGAAAAATCTCAGAAGCACCCAGAACGTTCCTGACTCACCACATCGCGGTGTCGTGTGTGTCCTCCAGCTGTCCCCAGCCTCACACAGGCTTGCTAGACTTTGTGTAGGGGGTGTGCTAATTTGGGGGCGCAGCAAGTAAACCTATCAAAAAAGGTGGACCAGAAGTCTGGATTCAGCCCACCTAAACTTAGAAGCTAAATTAAAAGAGATAAGTTGTCAGCAAAATAGCACCCAGGTTCCCTCAACAGCCAGCGGGAGGGGACAAATCATAGTCCCCCCTCTCCAGAGTGCATAGGAAGGTTAGATTTACTTGGCTGAATCAGGGCAGAGCTTTTCCCATGGTGAGGGGCCGTCACCACAGTCACTTGCCATCACTTTGGATGTCCTTCAGGGGAGATCCCAGGCTGGGGCGGGGGTGTGGGGCAGACTGTACTCTCTTTGCTGCCTTTCTTTTTCTTTTCTGCTTCACCATTGCTTTTCTCAGGCTCCCTCTCACCGCTTCTCTTTACATTTGTTTTCACAACACCTTACAAATAGCTGGTTTTAATAATGTATCATTGGAAGCTCTTTTATATGCTTTTGGTGCATCAATTATTGAAGCCCAGCACTAGCATTCTCAATTAATAATGGTTTTTTTTGGTTTGTTTATTTCTGTTGGTTAAATTTTTCATGGGAACATTGTTGCGGTGGAAGGTATTTACCCTGGCTGCTACAGGACATGCAACTCTTTGTAACGCTTTTCATCAGTGACCTGAGTGCATCGCCGCTAGCACTGAGCTCAGCCTCCATGGGCCGGGCAGGTTTCCATGTGCCTTGGAGTAATGTCAGCCACGGTACAGAAAAGTCCCCCTGCAAACCAGTACTCGGGAGAGTCGTGTCTCCTGGGGAATCAGGACACCGCCAGCAAGCAGCTACCTTCCTGCGTTTCTGAGAAAGGCTAGAGCTGGACGGCTGGGGTTTGAACCAGCTTGTCCCCAGCTGCAGCTGTGCCAGCAGAATGGTGCCTGGGCATCCTGCTAGCACTGCTCGTGCCCACAGACAATGAGAATGTTAAAATCAGTGTTGACAGAGAGAGCTAAGCATGATGCTCAGCGCTGCTAACTGTGAGCCAGTAAGCACTCCCGGGACCAGCCAGCCAGATGGACCTGCCTCCTGATCTTTTATAGGGCACTAATAGTTACCAGTGGGCATTTTCCTCTTGAGTATTTCCACTCTTTCAAAAAAATTGGCTTGGGTTTTAGTTTGAAAAGTATCAGGATGGAAAATGTCCATCTGTCTCGAATGGTTACCTTCATTTTGCAGAGGCCAATATCCTTCTCAGAGCTGCTGGTACCTGTGTGACTTGGGGAAGTGTTGACGTTAGGATCACAGGATAATTCAGACTGAAAGGAATCTGAGGAGGTCTCTGGTCCAACATCTGCTCAAAGCAGGGACAGCTCTGAGGTCAGGCCAGATTACTGAGTGCTTTATCCAGTCTAGTCTTTAAAATCTCAGAGGATGGAGACTGAGCAGTCTCTGGCTAGGAGACATTGACTTTCCATCATCCCCAGCTGGAGCCCTATTCTGACTGGCAATCTGAAGGCAGAGGTTATTTATCCCGTTAACAACCTCTGGATTTCATCCTCCTATAGAGGGAGAGTCTTTTAATTTTTACCCCATCTTGAGATTTCACCATGATCTACTATTCAGGCAACACCCTGAAGGCTCAGCCAGCATCCCTCTAACCTCAAAAGCTGACAAGCATGTCACTGTTGCGTCTATCCTTTACCTCCACAGTTACAACACGAAGTGGGGAAAAATGCAAACGGGACCATGCAGGTGGGTGAACTGGAGCCCACTGGTGCTTTAGCATGGGTTCCTGCCAGACTGGTTTTAGCCTGTTTTAAGGATTTCCTGCATCCATATCACACAGCTGCATGGTTTAGAGCACATGACTAGGTGGATTCAGGTCTAAAACAATCTGCAGAACAGAAAAGGAGGAGGAGAGAGTTATTTTTAACCCAGATCTGTTTCCAACACAGACCCCCCAAACAACTGCTTTGGCATAACCGTGGGGTCAGCAAACCAGGGAGGTGCGTGTCCCGTGCCAGGTTTGCTGCCAGAGCTGAAGCATCCAGAAATCACTGCCTTGGCAAACCCCGACATTCCTCCCTGGCTGTGGGCAGCACACAGCAACACCAAGGTCAGAGTCCTACTGCAGCCAAGGCAGATGTGAGGTTTTCCTTGTGGATTTTTTTCATGGATCAGCAGGTTGAAGTAAAAACCCCGAGTGAGCCTAGAGTTTACTGTAACCTGAGGCTGCCTGTTAAAACCGCAGCTGCCTGCTGTTCCCGAGGCTTCAGCCGGTGTTCGTTGCCTGAAGTGTGTGCTGACATGTTTGGGTCCATATGAGCACCCTTGTAGTCAAAGCTGGAAGATTCTTTGCTTTTTCCATCTTATTGGCATGTTGTCTGGTCTCCTCGAGCTGCTCTGGCTGTTGGGGTTTCCCATCAACTTCCAGGTAACTGCGCTGCTGCTGTCTGAAGTGAAAGCTACTGGCCTGGGTGGGTGGTGGGAAGGCAGGATGAGGTCTTCCCCCGGGCTTCTCTGGGAAACAAGTATTTTTATGTGATGAGTGTTTTTATGGCCTGTTCTTCCATCAGAATAGCAGGCATCACAAAAGATGCTGGGATGGATTTGCAGTAGCAGGGGGATGCACTGGGCATGCTGATTTGCAAGAACAGAGCGCACTGAGGTGGTAACAGCCACAAAGACCCCACAGAGGAGTCCATGAGATCAGGTCCATGAGATCAGGAGGCCATGTGATGGAGGCTCCAGCCTGGTTGTAGGCAAACCTCATCTCTCTTGCTTCTCCCCTGCCTTTGGTCTCCAGGGACATTTCTGGGGATGAAGAGTGCATGTTACAGCGTGGCTGCAGATTAAGAAGGTGTTGCTATTGCTTTGTAAGATCAAGACTTGGTACCTCAAGGCAAGCTCAGCACAGGATTTCGAGGGCAGCCATGGGCTGGTCCCGCTCCTTTTCTCTCTGGGAGGTGGAAGAAGCACAACACACGCACTGAATTTGGTTGTACCCCGAGGTTAGGCTTCCTTCTCTTTTAAAACTGGAAAGGAAATTGGCTCACATTTTTTGCTTGCAATGCAACGGCAACCTGACTGACACCTTGACTTTTTTCCTTTATTATTATTATTGTTTTCCTCTCCTACATGGTCGGCACTGCCCGGTCCCTAATGAGAAGAGGCCAGGGAAAGCAGCTGAGCATACCTCCCACTTCCTTTAATAAAAAGCTGCTGTTAGAGCAGGGTTCGTGGAGCAAGTTTGCTTTGTTAGCCTAATCCACACTCCCTCACGGTTTCATACTGCTAAGAATTAAAGAGATAAACATTCCCATGCTGTTAATCTGGTAACAATAAGTTGGGGAAGCTGCTGTAGTTTACAGAGACCACAGCTGGACAGATGTCTGACTGCACAAGACACCTTATTTAAACACCATTCTTGGCATCTTCCTCATGTTTTTCATTCTGGTGAATACAGCAATCCCTGAAAGTTAAATGGAGCAGCTGATCATTTTATTGCTGACACATCATGCTTTGGCATCTGGTGGCATGGGTTGCCAGCCAGCTGGAATGATTCTGGTTTGGATTTGGTGGCTTTTTTGAGAGCGTCTCCACATGACTTAGTGCCTGCATGAAAGGGAATTGGTTTCACCATTAAGCAAACGTGCCTGTTTTCGAGGCCCAGCCCTGGGGAGGTGTGGAAATGGAAGAGGAGGAGGAGGGAACCCAGGCTCAGATCTTAAATTTTCCCTTCTGATTTGCCCTGTGACTTTAGGTGACTTAACACTTTCGTGCCCCAGTTTCCCTGCTGTGAAATGCAGCAGTCCTCTCCAACACCTCCAGCACGACAAAAGGAGAAGCTCATGCTGCTTACTCTGCTCCTCACCGCAGGCCACACAAAGAGATTTTCTCCTCCTTTCCCTGAGCAGCGATCCTACTATCCCATGGAAAGGGACAGGGTGTTCCTTATCTGTAAGACGCAGCTCATGGCTACCCTCTCTCTGCCTGGTTTGTCCGATGCTGTGGCAGGTCCCAGCCTGTGGCTGCAACTCGGATAGTCCCAAGCACCAGAAATGATTAATACTGATCAGCACCTGCAGCACTTTGCAAGACAAGCAAGCAGAGGCGGGGGGGGGCCTGGGTGCTCTGTGCTCCCCGTGGGAGACCCAGGACTTGATGTCGTGCCAGACCAGAAATTCAGAACTGGAAATTTCCCCACAAAAACGTTCAGAGGGGTGTGGGGAGGCGGAAGCAGTCTCAGTGGAGCCCATCCTCCTGCTCAGCAAACTGTATCAAGGTGGAAAGAGAGAAATGTAATTAAAGAGCTCCCGTGGGTTTTATTTTTTATATAACTTTTTCCCTGCCATGGGTTTCCTCAGCTGCTGGCTGGTTTCACCCTCCTGCCCCCTCCTCCCCGCTGCCCAGCTTTGCTGCGGGGTGAAACCCAGCTCTGCTCCACCTTCCTGTCAGTGCACCTGAATTGCAAACCTCTTCCCAAATCCAGGAGCGTGAGGGATATTATTGGACATGGACGCTCCGTGGGTTACCCATGCCCACAGCCTCAAGCCATGCCAGGAGAGCCCTGAGCATCACTGCCAGCCCCACTGCTCCCCTAGCCCCGGGTCTTCCTCCTCGCTGCTGTGCAAGACCCTACAGGCTTCAGTGCGTTTCAGGTCAGGTCCTGTGTGCCGGTCACTCCTGGGTAACTAAATAGCTCCATTAATTGTGCATATGACTAAAAGATTGATGAATGAGAAAGGACAACTCTCCTCCCGCCCCAATTAGTACTTCATCAAACACAGGACTTACCCCTCAGGATACTGAAATGGGCTTGGTGGGAGGAGAGGCTATCTGCATACCTCTTCGACAGGGAGGTAATGGAGTGAAATTATCAGTCAATATTTAAATACAGACAAGATCTAAGCTCTTTCTGAATTGCAAGTTGGCCTATTGTGGCAATGACTCCCCGTGCCCTGGATCCCTCATTTTTTATCATGCTACATTACCCACAGGGCTTTTGCATTCCCACACCACTTGACCTCTTGACTCTGTTATCTCCATCTTGGAACAAACAAAAAACATTTTATTTCCACCAGCAAACTGTCATTCACACCAGTGGCTTCTGCTGTAAGTCCTCAGCTCGTTTCCCCCCATCCTCTCACCTGCTCCACTGGGAGCTCTGCCTTCCCAAGGTGGAAAATACAGGCGGAATAAATCTGCTCTCTAAACTCTTTCAGAGCACTTACTCCTTCTTAAAGTGGCAGGGCAGATTTATAGCAATTTTGTTTTGCCCCCCCCCCCCCCCCCCCTCCCCATCCCCAATGATTTATTCTTTTCTCTTCCTGGGTGTCTTTCAATCAGTCATAAAGATAAATAGAAGGGTCTGGCAGAACAAATCACTTGGTAACAGTCAGATCAGTCAGGGTGGTAATTGCAATTAAGGTAACTCCCAAGTAACTTTCTTTGCTCTAGTGACTTCCTCTGCAGTGGAGCTGTGGTTGGGGGTACCAACCCTAACTTGACCCAAAGAGCAAGTCTTTTAGTACTGGTTCCTTTAATCCATCCTGTGTAATCCAGCAATTCACTGGTTTCCTTATAATGTTAGTAAATAGCTGGGCACCTTAAGCATGCTAAGCAATCCGACAGGTTGATTTGGTTTGAATCTTGCCATGAGGGTTTTTGAAAGATGTCACTTACTGGGATTGAAATAGCAATATCAGTGCTTCGCTAGGATACAGACAGCCGTGTGGCAGGGTGGGGTGTTAAGCTGTTGTGGAGGACCTGCTTTTTGCTGGTGTTACATGCACTCCTGCAGGCACCCACACTGCAAACGGATCGGTGCTGCGGCTCCTTGGGCCAGTTCCTCAGCCAAGGCTCTGCACCGCAGCACCCAGCTGCACTGGTCAATACCTTTTGGTTTTTCATCTCTTGGTGTGCTAGGGAGAACCCAGTCGTCCCTCTGTGTTGTCAGATGGGTGGCACCAGGACCTGGGCACAGGCTGTGCAGGAAGGAATTTCATTTGTCTTCAGTTGGCTGCCGCAAAACTTTGCTCCCTCTGGTTGTGTGATGGGGGACCACAACCCCCTGCCCACAGAGGGGACCTGCCCAAGTGCCCTTATGGAGGAGCCTTTCAGGGGCTTGTGTTATTTTGGGTGCTTCAACGCTGTATGCCCTTAAGCATCTTGCTGAACCTCAAACCCCAGCGCCCATCGCCCACTCTTTGCCCTAGTTTAGGAAACACCGGCACACATGGCTGCGATGTCCCTTGGGGGCTCTGACTGGGAAGGCGTGGGGCTGCCCGAGATGGGGCAGGATGGCTGAGTAGGGCGGGTGGAAAGTGCTGCGATGTCCCTCCTTCCGTGTGTCACTGTCACCCACCTCTGCACCTGCCTCTTTATGCATGGGGACAATGACGCTCACATGCGTGCCCCGCAGGAGCCTGAACCCCTTTCCCAGGTGCCTGTGAGGAACGCGGCTGCTGAGGCAAAGGGAACCGCATCGACGCCTGCAGATAAATGACTACATCCATTGTAAGGGCTTGGTAAAGCCCCCATTGAAATAAATGGCAAAACTCCCAGAGATTTCAAAGGGATCAGTCCTGAATGTTTATAATTCTCTCCTAGACTTATCATATATCCTCAGCACTGTGTGCTATTTCCATAACAAGAGGTATGGCATTCCCTTACTTCCATGTTTGTTAAGTAACAAAGAGAGATTTCAACGCCTGTAGCCTTCCCAAATTTGTCAGGCACCAAGCAGTCTCCCCCTGGCTCCATGTGAGCATGTTCCCAAGCACAGTGCCTCGTTAGTGTCATGATGGGACGTTGTTCAGATGCTATGAATATGCATCAGGGCTGCGGTTGGGGTTTTGTTGGCATACACAGTGACTTTGTCATTTAATGGTCTCCAGGGCTGTTTTAATCAACATCCACATTTTGCGTGTCAGCTTATTTCACTTCACTGGTTATTATATTATTTACAAATATTCTGGCAATTGCTTGAGTTTATTCTGTCCCATGCACCCGTAACTTTCTCCTCGCTGCTCTGCACCGTTCTCAAGCCAGGGTCTGTGGTTTCCCTTGCTTTGTCATATGGGGAGGGATCAAATTTACCCTCCGCTAAGCTTTGCTCTGATTCAATCCCCACTTCAAAATGTAAACCCAACTGGAGAGGGGGAAGGAGGGAGGGGTATTTGCTTAAATGACATTTACAACAGCATGTGGAGTCCTAGGCACTGGGGTTGAAATGGTCTAGACAGACACGCAGTAGTGCCAAGGCCACCGGGGATGTGCCTCCGTTTTCTAGTAGCAGCCCTGAGCCTATCTCAGAGATACAGGATTTATTGTATCTGGTCAGAGGGAGGACAGGAATTAGCGTGGCGCTGTGTAGGCTAACAAGATGTGCCAAAGGAGCCGACGGGGAGATGCTCCCAAGGCCCTGAGACGGCTGCTGAGAACGCCCAGAGGAGAAAGGATTGATGAGATGTAGGTCAGTAGAGGTAGACGGCGCAACCCGGGGAGGAGAAACCAGGAGATGAGCTGCCAGCACTCGGGAGGCCGATGGAGGACCCAGCCAACAGGGCAGGAGTGCCTGCGTGTGTGTGGGTGGGAGGAAGATGGATTTTGCAGTGACAATTTGGATGGGCTAAAGGGGAGAGTGGGGAGAAGAGTCTATAATCCTTCAAATACATGCTTGTCCCTCTGCATAAACACCCCCATCACGTCCAGCACTTCACTGCATGCTTTGGGGGTGGGAGGAGATATCTTTTCCGGTCCTAGAGCGAGGTCTTTTCCTCCAAACACTCACCAGAGTTGGTGTTTTAAAGGAAAGGTGCCTGCCAGGAATTCAAAAATAAGTATTCAATCCGTGCTCATGTGCCTTGGCACATTTCCCATCACAACTGCCAAGATGTCCAAACCTGAAACGAGCAGCACAGCATCTTTAATAATTCACTGACGGATGCTTTTAAAAAATGTGTGGTTTATATTCATGCCAGCACTGACCCTCCCTCCTCTCTTCCCCATCTCCCCTTCCTCTCCTTTTCTTGCAGGTGGTCTATTTAATTTCAATTTCAAGCTGTTGCCTCCTGCTTTGGTTCAGTAAAATGACGTGTCTTGACCTATTCATTTCATGTTTCCAAAATCTTTTACATTTCCTGCCTCCTCCACTCCACCCACCCCACCCCCCACCTCAGCTTAAAAAGAAAAAAACAATTCCAGCTCACAAAATGAAGAATTTCCCTGCATCTGTAGAAAATCTGGCCTCACTTATACCTGTAAAAACAGTTGTTTCCCTTACAGGAAATGGCTGGCTTCAGCACCTGAATTCGGTTTTGTTTTTTTCCTGGTGAGATTTTGATAAATCTCTGCCTGATTTCTGGAAGGAACAGGCAAGCTCCATGGAGGCTAAGTTAGCTGTTCGGCATCCCATGCACAGGACTCCACTTTTCCTTATGAAAGCCTCAGGTCTTCCCTGTTGAGACTCCAGCTGAGACGAGGGCTTTGTGGTGGGCAAAAAACCGTGAGGAGCTGGTCCCTGCCACCAGGAGCTCACAGGGAGAGTGGGCACAGGGGGGAGCAGGGGATGTTATATTATCCTGGGCACAAACACAGGAGCAGAAACCAGTTTAGGTGAGGCAGGAGTCTGGTTCAGGATTTATCTCCCCAAGGTTTGAACTGCCACGTATCAGCTGGGCACCCGTGGGTGATTTTAGCCATGCTCTGCACCTCGGTCTTTATTGAGGAGGGCACCTGGGGCTGAGTAAGGGGCTGAACCCAGGCCCCCGGCCCAAAGAAGGAAGCCAGGCTTCCCCTGCATGCTGGGCATGGTGTGGGTGTCAAGGAGGTGACAGTGAGGAGCAACACTTGCTGTCCTGTGTAGAAGTGAAGGTTTTTCCTTGGATAAAAAGATGCGGGTGGGACCAGACCATGCTGATGGACAGACATGGCCTGGCTCCACATCCCTGAGAATCGGAGGGGTTTGCCAGCTCAGCAGGGGTCTCCAGAGAAAAACGCTGAAATGGGTCCTTGTAAGACAGAGAGATGATGCCAGATTCTCAGTAATCATAACTGACTTCACTCTGTTGTGAACTGAACAGGGCTGTATGTATGGACCAAATCCATGGTATGAGCCACTTTCCTGCTTTGGCAGCATTAGCTCCTGCTTTGATTGCCTCCAGTATGAAGATGTTGCTCTTCATCTTTTCCATCTATATGTGCATGTGCATATGTATGTTTGTGCATCTACCTGGGCATACAAAGCTATTCAATTTGAGTTGACCTTTTTCAATATAAAGCAGAATAGGTCAATAAAAGTAGTAAAGCAAATCATCCCCCCCCCCCTTCCCCCCCGATGCCACTTGCCATCTGCCACCGTGCCTTCAAACCCAGCCCCGCAAGAGCAAGGCATGGCGACGTTCAGCCCCTCGGCCACACCAACCTGGTTCTCCTCTGCTCGTGCCGCGACTGCAGACCACACAGCCCCGGCAGAACCACACTCCAGGGAGGGGGAGGAGGGTTGAAGTCCTGCTCTGAGCAGGGTTAAAGTTGCCATAGCTTCCCTGTGGTCTGCAGCGGCTGCGTTGGCGGTGATGCTCGGGGCGAAGGAGAGCGGGCGGGCGCTGTTAGGTAGCTTAACTTTTCATTTCCTGTGTGGTTTCATATTAGGTATGGTATGCACGGCCAGGTTTAATTGATGCACAAAGCAACGTTTTATGTACGTGCTGGACTTCCAGAAATAACTAGTGGTAAGATAGACACATCAGCAAAGGATTTTCGAAGTCACCAGAGAGCCTGGCTGCCAGAATTGAGATGTTTTAGTGTTTGGTGTTCAGAAACCCCTTTTAGGTTTCCCTGCTTTGGACCCCAAAGGATGAAACACCACAGATTAATAATTTGATTAAAAAACCAATCTTCCTATTTGAAACAGTCTCGTGTTCTGAAAGAACAACATTGACAGGGCTGAAAAAGCAAAGCAAATGCTGCCATAGGTGCTCAGGCTTCTGGCGTACCAGAGAGATGTTCCAGGACTGGCTGCTCCTGGCTCCCTCCCTTTCTCCCCAGCATCCCCCATGTTTATGAGGTGCTCGGCTCCGTGATGCTCGCCTCCTGCTCTGCTACATGACAGGGCTCTGAGAGCCTTTATCCTGGCTGCCAATTTTTATTCAGCTTTTCAGCCGTGTTAATAAATGGGAGTGTTTGAAGCTCATAGCAATGTGAGAGCAGCATAGCAGGGCCAGCAAAATTTTTTCTTTGAAAAGAAGGAGGCATTTTGTTTTTCAGACGTGTGTTCCCTGCATGCTCAAAGGGGCTTTTGAGCCAGGATGCAAAACTACCAGAGAAAGGAGCAGAGCAGGAGAGACACAGAGTGAAACAGAGTGTGATTCAGCTGAGGTCATTTCAGTCTGGGGAAGAGAAGGATCAGGGATGATAA
Organism: Falco punctatus; assembly: GCF_963210335.1. Taxonomy (NCBI): domain Eukaryota; kingdom Metazoa; phylum Chordata; class Aves; order Falconiformes; family Falconidae; genus Falco; species Falco punctatus. The sequence continues at coordinate 116,090,507 of NC_137580.1, read as the reverse complement.
GTGGCTGCTAAAGACAGAGGGAAGCAGGAGGTGGTTTCTTCCTTTCTCCTCCAGCTGTGAAGGGGAGAATTTAAATGGAAAACCCATTCCCCCTTCATCATCACCACTGCATGCTAAAGGACGAGCTTAGGACTCAGTAGTTGCACCTACACTAAATTATATCGATAAATAAACTGGAACAAGGCTCATCCTACATCCTGGAGTGTGCCGGCACAGCTGAGCTCACTTCATGCAACTCAGCCATGCTGCTGCTTGTGAACGGTCCCTGGCATCTGCTGATCCCCACCTCATGCCTGGCCATTGCCCTGGAGATGTTTTATCTTTACAGGCCAATGCTCTGCTAGGGCATGTGCATGCAGTGGGATAGGGAGGTCTGTCGTGGGTCACTGGCCCTATATATTTTCTTGGTATAGATGTAAGCGAGAAGACCAGGTTCATCATAGCCTTGCCCTCAAATCGGAGTAGACACCACTGCTTATGTTTTGTGGTTAGTGGGAAGCAGAGGAAGTGCAGTTGATGTACAAAGGACAGGACAGTTGAACATTAATTAAAAAAAACAGAGATCTTTCTGCTCCAAAAGTGTTTCAGCATCCATAACCTTGGTCAGATATGTACATTGGGGTACATTGAGTTTCCCTCTAGGGCTGGTATGGGAAATCTGGCACACGAGTGAGCAAGAGAGGTTTTCCTAAGGCAGATTAGGTGCCTGGAAGTCAACGGCTCTGCAGGGTGTTGAAGGCAGAACAGGGACCCCCCTTTAGGTCCATTTGATCAGGCCATGAGCCTGTACACCCGCTGCAGTTAGGTCACGCCTGCAAGTGAAGCACACCGCTGCGGAGCACACTGCTGTATGAAATAACGTGGTGGGGCTGAGCCTCTGCAAGGAGATGGGGTTTGCTTTGTGGTTGGTAGTTAAGGCAAGCTGAGATCAGGAGTAGGCAGTGAACCCCCATTACTGAGTTACAACTCCAAGGTATTGCCTTGGTCCATCAGTGGACCAGATGATTTTCCAGAACTCCCTTCCAACCCTGACCATTCTGTGATTCTGTGACAGTGGTGGCAGCCAGGGAGATCTTCACGTTAAGCTGAGGTCTTTCAATGTATCTGTAGGATGATGCCAGGAGCAGTGGAGGTTTCCCCCATGCAGGTCTCTGTGTGTTGGTGTAATATTGATGCTCCTTCAGCTGCAACTTCTAGGTTCGGAAAAGAACTCAAGTAGATTGTTCTAGCTGATGGTTTTCCAGGATAATGCATCTCCCAGGGGCAAGGATAATTTTTTATGCAATTACATCACAGTGAAACCATAGTTTTGGGTGTTGGAAAAAAAACCCCTTAATTGGTTCTTTATCCCCTAAAACTCATTCTTTCTTCTTGATTACCGAATGATGTGAAACTCTCAGAAAGCCCATTAAAACAAAAAGTATGGTTGCTATTACTGTAATGTAACAAGTTGTGTGACTCAGTATTCCCCCTCAAATTATCCATCCTTCTCCTGTAGAAACCAAGAAATTGATCTGTCTTCTTATTCATTAGCCTTAAAGAAGGCTGTGGCAAAACCAAGAGTGGTAAGATCAAACACATATGCTACATGGTTACTTTTGCAGATAGCTTGACTTATGGTAGACATAACATCTTAATTAAGGTCCATTCTCAATGCATTTTCCCTCCATCTGCTAGGCAGAAATCACTGTGAAGCCCGCAGGATTTTGTTCTCTGTCAAGCAGAGGGTTCTGCCCAACACAAGCTTTTGAGAAGTCCTTGCTCAGTGTGACTCAGACTTAAGGAAGTGTTGTCTAGACAAGACCCCGGGTTTTTAAGCCACAGCTATGAGTGGGAGAAGTGAGAGAAGCCAAGCGGTGTCAGCAGGAGGGATGGACTGCAGAGCTACAGGGTGTCTGTAAGTGTTGGATTGCCCCGGTGCTCACATGGCATTTCCTTCAAGAGGAAAACTCATGCTTTGCTGGGAGGTAACACGTTTTCTTGCGTGCGGGCTGATAAGAAGGATGCAGGCTCTCAGTCTGTGATGTTCACTAAATAGCTGGAGTGGTTGTTGGTGGTGGGTTTCGGTTGACTCTGTGTGGTACTTCAGCCCTTCGTGCAGTCCATCCCTGTCTTGCGTATTCCCAGGCACCCTCTGGGCAGCACCAGCACTGCCTGTGCAGGAGTGTTTGCTTTGGTACGATGGTACAAGGCATCCGTGGCTTTCAAACCAGGTGCCATCACCGCAGGTTAAGGAGCAGTGGGGTTATTAGCTTGTAGAGAAAATGTCTGGTTAATAATAATTAAAAAACCCCAAACAACAAACCCTTTCAGTATACAGAGCCAATTAATTGAGTTTTACGCCTTCTCATTTTCTGGCTTCAGGGTAGGGTTCAATGAAGGGAAAAAGTTTATCAGTGTGTGGATGACAAAGGGCAGGAAAACCTCAGCTCTACTATTTATGGAATTGCTGGCTCACAGTGGAGAAGGGCCACAGCCATATCTACCTAAGTTAAGAGATTAACAAAGGGAACAGCTGAACTGGGTCAGAAAATAGCTTAACATTCGCAAAGGGTGGGCTACACGATGCCTGCTTGGCAACCCCCCCCGAGGTTAGACTGCCTTTGGGCTTGTTACACCATTCCTCATTCAGCAGCATGGATTGCTGATACTCAAAGGTGGTTAAATATCAGATAAAAGGATCATGAAGCTGAGTCTGTGTTGATAATTCCAGTTAGGGACTAAATTTTCAGCACCTTTTGAATTTCAGATAGCTTTTCAGAAGATCCTGGACAGAGGGAGATCTTTCTACTATGCACAGTGAAAAAAAATAAGAATCAAAGCTTTGAAGTCCCAGCTGGTGTTTCCTGCTTCTAAACTACCCAGTTTTGGTAGAGGAATGGATTTTCTTTCATAAACTCCCAATTGTACTCAACTGAATGGAATTCTGCGATTTTACTTGGCTGAGTTTCCAAGCCAAGTCAACCGCTTCATTCTGAAGAGCTGGAAAACTACTTGATCGAGCTAAGAATTGCCTTCTAGGTGTCGTCTCGCTGCAGAGAATCCTTTTTCCTTCTGTGTAGGAGCAGACAGATGTATTTCTGGGTTAATTTGAAACTTGGGCACAGTCACAAAAAAATGTCTGTAAAGCAGTGATATCTCCTGAACCAAGGACCTTTTTGCTGCCAAATGCCTGCTATTTTGAAAATCTTTGAAGTTTTGAGAGAGACACCCACTAGGATATCTTTCAATATGAATGATTTTATGCTACAGAGCTGTTGTAAAGGAGTACATGGTGTGGAGAAGTAATTACATGTGTCTTAAAATGAGTCTCTAACTATTTCAAGGTTAAAGAGTCTATTGTGGTCATCTAACTTTATTCAGATTTATATTCTTGTGAAATTCATCTGAATAATTATTTTGTATATTACTCTTAAAAATGGAATATATTGTCCTTCCATTCCTCCCCCCATCCATCAATCTAATGTAATTTAATCTAATCGATCCTAAACTAAAATAATGAAGACAGACAACCCTTCAGAGCCAAACACAATTAATTCATCCACAGCTGAAATGAATATTTTGTGGGTTTTTTCATTTTGGAATTCCTGTGTTGGGTTGGATGAGGCCTAGATTTTGCCATAACTTCAGAAGACGGCAGCTATCACCGAATCCAATGTATGGCACAAATACACGGTGCTATTTTTTCCAAGTCAATTAACAGAAAGTCAGAATATTCCAAAATGTAATACCGGTGCCTACCTTTAATTGACTCTCTTCAGGCATTCATTGCTCATGTTAAATATCCTAACAGGGAACTCTCAAAAGATAATTTGGATTCAATTTTTTCATCCTGCTACTTAGTATTATTACAGAGAATCTGTCGCCTATGAAAGAAATACCCTTTCCCGTGCACTTTTCCTTCCAAGGGCTCGCTGGATGCCCGCAGGGCTGGATGCACAAAGTGCTGTAGCAGAGCTGCAGAGGGACGAACGTGCAGGTCTCAGGGCTTGTCTAGGAGAGGCAGTTTAATATTCTGTGCAGAAGCTGTTATTTCCAGTTCAGAAAATCATTTTCATGTCATATCTCATGTCATTTTGGAAAAGGTTTAAGCTAAAACTTTAAACGAGAGGTTTAAGCTAAAGTACACAACACATATCCCCAGGCCACCGTGCTGTTTTGTTGGCTCACTTGTGTAGGTGTAAATCTACTTGTAGGATGCATAAACCTGAGCTGGAAAGGCAATTAAGGCCCTTGTTAAGTGAGCCAGGCTGAGGAAAGGCCTGAGATTTTGTTGGTCATTTCCCAGCCATCGGTGGAGGAAGGTTTTTGCTTTACATCAGGCTTGTATTTGTAGAATAGTAATGGGATGCTATGTATATGTGTATGTATATGTATATATTATAGGGTTTCCCTGGGTATCCGTGCCCTCTGCTGTGTCGGCAGGGTACCCTGTCCCGTGCATGCTGTCCCACATGCTGGGGTGGTGGTGCCGTGGGAGGGGACCCCAAAAGCACCCTGCGCTGTCACACAGGTGAAAAAACACACGCTGGGCTTGCATATGTTGGGGTAAATGTACCAAATTTACCAGAGCTGTCTCAAATCGGTATGAATGGAGTAGGATTTGCCGTCCCCTTCTGTGTATTTAGTGGGAAATCTCCCTTTGGAAGGTGAGAGCTGAGGGATGGGAGAACTGCCCACCCCACCCCTCCCCCCGGTTTGAGATCTCCGAGGACAAGCCTGTGAACTCTGCCTGCATTGTGAACCCTGTGAACTCCAAAACCAGTTCAGAGGGTTTCATGAACCCTCGAACTCCAGCGGGCTTTGCCGTGCCTGGTGGAAAGCCCTCACTTTCTTGTCATCCCTTTTTTGTTACTTTTGCTCCCTTTTATTAGCAGGGAAGCACAGCTGTACGATCTCTCCCATCTCAGCGTAATTGCATTAGACACTTGGAGGCCGTCGGATTGCCATTCAAGCTGGTATATAATGAATTTACTTGACATGCAAAGGTCCTTATGTCACAAAAGGTTTTCTCATTATATCTGAGCTTTTACTTGTTTATCAAGAGTCTACAAACCCTCGCCCTCTCCCCACTCGCCGAGTGGGAGAAGTGCTGCAGGAAGCTGCCTTTGAGCGCAAGATCCATCCGAAAAGGCCCACCTGGCTGTAACTCTTCGGGTTTATTTGCAGCTTGCAGGGGGAGGTCTGGCTGAAAATGAAGAATCGGCACTGGGGAACAGCATGGGCAGAGGTGATTGTTTATAACGGGCAGCATAACGTTCTCCCTAAGGTGTGCTGGGACACCTGGGGATTTTACCTCTCCTTCCCAGTAAGGCTAAACAGTGTTTGAACCCAGCAGGTACACCTTTGGCCTCGTTGAAGGTACCAGTTGGTCACATGAAGTGGTTTTGATAAATCCTGTGACAAGTTAGGCACATGCAGTGGAGCATTGGTGCTCAGTCCATCCTGGGTCCTGGACTTGACCGGTTCAGCACTCGGCACGGGCTGCAAAGGGCTCCCCAGTGTGTAGTAAATACTGTCCTGAGCCTTCAAGCTTCGGCAAGGTGGGGACGGGGGTTTGCTATCATAGCAGTAGGCTGAGTTGTGCAAAACCTGACAGGAGAGCTGCAGAAAGGATGTAATTATGCAATTCCCCATTCGCTTTGGTCCCGTTAGCCTTGGGAATACATGGCAATGTACCCTCCGGAGTAAGCTGCAGCACTGGGAGCAGCTGGGACCCCCAGTAAGAGGCTGCCTGCTCTCAAAGAGCTTTTAGCATGCAGGGCTGCTGTCGTGAGGGCAATGGCTCTGCCAGTCTTGACTAGTGTCCCCTTAAAAGCAGCACCCCAAGCCTTGCTCCCTGCCGAAGGGCTCGGGAAGGCTTTTGCAGACCGGCTTTTAGCAGCCCCCTGCGGCACAAGCTCTGCCTGCCCAGGCCTGGCCGGGCGAGCCGCGGTCCCTCCTGATTAGCCTGTATCTGCGGCTGAGCCAGGGTCGCGGCAGCACCTCGGCAATAATTCCTGCCTATTGTCTGGGGGCTTTCTGGGAGCGATGTGATATTGTTGCTTCTCTGCGATGCTGGGGGCTCTGGCCGGCTCCTCTCTCCAGCAAGGGCCGGGGTGGGAGCAATGTCTCACATGAATGAGATAAGAGAAGACAAAGCAAATGGGGAAGAAAGGAAGCTTGTAGCTTTTCAAGTTCAATGAGGCTTACCAGGCTTTCGGGGGCCTCTTCAAATCAGAGGCCAAGTTAAAAGAACATGCAGAATTCAAAGCCTGTCCTTTTCCAGGCCCTCTGCCGGCTTTGAAAATCCTCCCAATTCATGTTTACTCTTGTTTCTTTCCCCCCTCCCCCTCTGTCCTACCTTCCCCACGTAGACATGCACTCAACCCTTCTCCTCGTGAGCCATCGTCCCCCCCCAGATCTGTTCAAGGCAGCCCCTGGTCCGGTGATGCCCGGCTGCGGGAGCAGGTGGGGTGGCTGTTTCCATGCCCCCATATCCTGAATATGGGATGTATGCAAATGGCAGCGAATGGTAGGCAACATCAGAAAAGGATACAATGGACCCTCTTAATCCCTCGTTGCCCAGAGCTGTCTCTCACCCTGGTGAAACACAGCATCAGAATGGGGTATAAACAGTTCCTCTCGCGTTGCAAACATTAAAGTGTTTCTTTTGCTCACAGACACATACTTTGGAAAGTTGCTGCGATGGGGAGCACAAAGGCTGGGTGCTTTCATCCCAGGAATTACAGTACGAGCCACCACTTTCTGAGAGGAATTGAGGGCTGCAGGCAGGGGGATGTGGAAGGACAAGAAGGGATGCAACCTCCACTTACACTGCTTTGCAAAACGATACCGTGACTTTACTTGCAAAAGCAGGTCAATGCACCTGAGACACTTGCATAAGTAAGGGCTCTGTAATAAGTGGTATTATGTGATGTCAACTGGTGTTGCTGGGATTGGTGTCTGGCTGTTCAAAGGAGAGGGTGCAATAGGCTGCATGGTCGTGGTAACTGGGAGGGTTGGCCGTGTGTCCCAGCTCACCCTCATCTCCTGGTCAAGCACAAGACTTTATTGTTCATGGCAACAGACCTTTGTAAGGATGGGGCCTCAAAGGTGGGCAGGGAGGTGCAGATGACCTTTGCCCATCTGCTGCTCCACTGCCACTGCTGGTGGAACATCTTCTTCTCCTGCCCAACCCATACTCCTGGGCAGGATGTAAACAGCTCACGCCCACTCTGTCCTGTGGGGACCCTTAACCATGAATTTCTGATGAGAGGTAGCTGAAGACCTCTAAGAATGGAGATTGTCCCATATACATGGAGAGAACATCCTCTGGGCTGGTGCCTTTTTAGCCTATTGCAGCCTGACGTGGAAGTTGAATCTGACGTGGAGGAAGGTTTTGCCTCTCCTGAGCCCCTGACACTGGGATTGGGAAGAGCCCACTCCCAGTCCCTCCTTCATGTATTTTACCACTTGGAAGAAAGCGTGAACCAAGCATGTGAGCCCCAGTTCCTGACTGGCCATGGCTCTGCCCCAGCTCTCAAACCAACAGCAAAACATGCAGCTGGAGCAAATCCACAACCTTCCCCTGACTCTGTGCTGTTCTAGGGATTTAAAGGGTGAGGATCTCACCCTGGGCGTGGAAAACTCCATCAGCCCCTGTCTTCTTCTTAAAATGTGTTATTCTGTCCTAGGAAAGAACCAGTGCTGATGGCTGAAAGCAAACTATCGCTAATACTTTCATTTTCTTGCTTAGGAGCTCAGCACGTGTTGAAGGCAATCGAGGAGGTAACTGCCAGCTGTTTGTACCTCTGGTTCCACACTACTACTAATGCCATCCTGGGCATAGGACTGTAATTACCACCTCCTCTCCCTGACCGGCCTTATAAAAAGAAGGGGGAAATGGCAAACCTCAGGTCTGATAGTCTGCCTGCTCTCACCCAGTGAGCGTGAGAGGTGCTGTGAAATACTCCTGCAGGTTTTCCATCCTCTGCTGTGCGCAGGTGGCAGCAGGGATGTCCCATCTTGACACAAACCTCAGCGCTGAAAGGAGCAAAGGGAGCATCAAGCTCCAGGACCAAAGCCCAGCTGCTTAGCAGCGACTGAAGAAGGATATATGATTTTTCCTGCATACCTGGCAGGGACCCCAAAGAGGAAAGAGCTGCTGCTTCTTTTAAGCATTGCCACTTCTTGATTTTTTGGTTTGTTTTCTTTTTTTCTTTCTTTTTTTTTTTTTTTTTTTTTTTTTTGGAAAAAGGGGTGCAAAAGTGCGTGTTGAGCACCATGCCTCCAAAGCCCTTGCTGAACAATGGGAAATTTCCGTGCCAACTAATGGCACTTTTTAGGACGTTGTTGACAGAGTCAGCAACCTCGGAGTTTCTCTCCCTTCCCAGCCATGCAAATGAGCTGAAGGGGTTGATGAAGGTGCAGGGGAGGGGGGAAGAGTGATGTGACAATCACAGCGAGTCACCAAAGCGCAGGGAGCGAAGCAGCCCCGTGTTTGAATGCAGCAGAGCTCTGTCTCCTTTGCCGCTGCCTTGTGTAGCCCCATTGAGCGCGGGGAGGTTTCTGCACTCGGTAACACAGAGGTGGATTGTGCCTCGTGGTCTCAGTTGTCACTGATCAGCAGGGAGATGACAGATCAGGACCAGCTCCTCAGATGACATGAGTTGCAAAAGTGTCACTGACCTTGTGTGGCCCTTTGTCACTATTGTCTCGGCTGCTCTGAATAGAAACCCTTGCTCTTGTTCTCCTCTGGGCTGGGAAAGTGATTATTATTATGTCCTGGCCTCTGCTTGATGAAAATATGTGCAGCTTTTGTCACATGTTTCTCTATCCTGAGTGTGGGTCGTGTCCCCCCCCCCCCCATTTGCTATTCACACTTTGTGTGAATCTGTTTGTTAAACTGGCAGAGACTGGGGGGAGGGCAGGCAGGGAGCCAGGTACACCTCAGCCCTGCTGGGCAGACCCCAACCTCGATCCCTATGGGGCTCAGCCAATGCACCCCACTTCTGACCCACAGCACTGTTCTGGCCCCCGCAGACATGTGCTGGCGCCGCACGCCCCCACCCACAGCCCCCCCTGCACCCCCACCCACCTCCCTGGAGCAGCCTTTTGCTGCCAGGAAAAATCCTGCAGGGGTTTGCTAAGGGGGATGAATGGCAGGAAGAGATGGGGAAGCTTCCCAAACCCATTTTCATAAGATGCTCAATCCCTGACTTGATAGGATAGGATAGCATGACATAGCATAGCATAGGATAGCATAGGATAGCATAAAATAGAATAGGATAGTATAAGACAGGACAGGATAGCACAGGGTAGCGTAGGTAGCATAGGATAGGATAAAATAGCATAGGACAGCATAGGATAGGCTGGGAAAAGGTGTGTGTATTTATAGCTACGTAGATATATGAATATCTATGGGAGACCATATTGCCTGGTTCACTTTGCTGTTTCTCTTTGCCCTTGCACCACCCATTAGCCTTTGCCCCACTCCAAAGTAAGTGTGAAAGGTGGTCTGAAGCCTTGCCCTCCTGATGTTGCGGTGTGTTCCGTCTGTCCTGCATGGCCTTTGCCGTGGTGGCACTCCTGGCCAGCAGCGAGCTGGTTCTGAGGGCTTCTAACCTCTGAACGCCAGGACGTTACTGGCCTTAACTACATGCACAACTCCTGGCTGGCAGGGTAGAAGTTACTTGCCTGCCTGTGCAGGATATTTCAGAATTCGGTTGCATGTATCAGGGGCACTACCGGGCCTGTCCCCAGCTCTGCATGATGTTTTAGAGTCACTCTGGAGTTAATAGTCACACAAAGGAATCCAGACAAAAAATCCTCCCTGGTGCAGGCAGCATTTCTAAACTGATAGAGATCAGAGGCGTTGCTGCTGCGGTGTTTATGTCTTCATCTGCGTGTGTCCAACAGCCCTGGAGAATGGCTTGAGAGGCTCCTGTTCTCCCCAGTCCCTCTGAGCCATGGAGCAGGGATGTGATGTTCTGGTAAACTGGAAAGATTTAGTTTCTATTCCTTTTTTTATTTAAACGCATAGGGGGATTTTTTTTTTAAATCACTGTTTTGATATAGGTGATACTATGAAGGAGACAGTAGAACTGGGTTTACACACATTAAGAAATAATAAGGACTGTACTACGTGTAAGCCTGGGTATGATGCATTCAGCTGGAACAGTGTAAATTGGGCTGTGGATAGATTGCTGTTTAATTACCTGTTTGAGCTGCAATTCAGCCAGTGCTGTCTGCGTAACGCTCTTGCTGAACAAAATGTTAGTGCAAACTTTAAGGGCCACAAACCTCCCTGGAAAGGCACTTCTCCTAAGGGGACCGGTTTACAAGTGTAGATGGTGGCTGTGTTGAATGGAACTAGTGGGAGCCCCCAGGCAGATCGTCAATCAGACAAGGAGGGCTCCTCAGTAAGAGGAGGTTTATGTTGTGGGCTTTAATGGCTGGATGATGCCAATGGAGGAAGAGAGGCGATGGGGGAAGCATCAGGATCCTGCTGTGTGGGAGGATGGCATGCAGCTGAAGCTGCCCCCAGTACTGCCAGCAGATAATGGCCATTCGATATCACCCAGTTCTTTTGGGCTGTGAAGCTGATAGGCTGAATCAAACTCTGGTAACAGCGTTGATTTAAAGAGTTAAGAGATGCATTCTGCTCTGCAGTTGCTTCTTTTACTTTCCATCTAATACAGGAAGATGAAGTCCCCTATCTGGTGTCACTCCAGTGGCATCCAGTAGTGGGGACAGCAGGTAGGGGGGACAGGTAAGGTTAGGGATGTGTAGCCTTAGACAGGAGCAGGTGAGAGGGAAGAAGCTCAGCAAAACCACTCTGACAAAAGCAGCACGTTTAAAACAAATCCTTTCAGCAATGGACTTCGGCAATGCTCAAAACAGTAGCTCAGGACGGTGAGGCAGGTGTAGCTCATGCACATAATGAAACACCACGTAGTGGAACTATAGTTGGGTGAATCTCTGGGAGCCGGTGTTGCCCAAACCCAAACCATGGATTCTGCTTCTTGTCTCTGCCCCATTGCTGTGTCCCTGAGCTGCGTGGAGGCTGCTGTGGCTCTGCCTGCTCATTCCCCTGGATCCCACCAGCTGGGTTCAACCGAATGTAACCAAGGAGCAGCGGTCTCAGAGCTGATGGCACACAGAAAGAGGAGGCTGAGCAGGGGGCAGGCGGGCGGGCAGACCCCCGGGGAGGCTGCAGGCTCAGCCCAGCCCTTAGCAGACACACAGGAAGACCCAGATGAGCAAACGCCACGTCGTGGCCCTTTAAGTGAGGAGCAATTGCCACGTTCAGAGTTACTTATTGCTAGGACCGAAGCCAGTGTTTGAAATAAATCTTGGTGGTTTTAGCAGTTTTGCTAATGCTTGTGGAAGAAATAGACTTTAGTGCAGTTCCTCCTGATTTATGCAAAGTGGGAGAAGGATTAGATGAAAATCTGAAATGCAAGTGTCAGTGTCCTTCAAAACACTCTTAAATGGGGTCAGGGAAAGCAATTTAGGGGGAAGCAAAGGGCTAAATATGAATCCTTTGGAGAAAATGAGACACTGGATCAGCTGTGCCACCACCTATCAGCTGGCAGGCTGGAAAAGGGCTGAGCCATTTAACTGCTTCATGTAATAGTCTTAGTCCTGAAGAACTAGTCTACAGATTAATATAAAAAAAAGTAAAATTAAGTCAGATGTCACTTATGAAATGATGCTCAGATCCTGGCAGTGAGTTGGCATCCATAAAATAAATACAGTGGTGTAAGAGAGGTCCTGTGAGTGAGGTGGCCCTAAAGCCTGGCCTATCTCTGTGCTGGGGTGGCATTGTGGCGTTGGCTGCGGTGTGTTTCCAGAGTGCATTCACTTAGAGAGATTTCAGACTTCACCTTCCCCAGGAACTGGTGAGCCGATGGGGTGCAGCACCTTCTCTTTGGTGTGGCTTTGTTTGAAGGTTGTGGACGACCACTCGGCTGTGTGAATGCAGCTGTCTCATAGCAGATGTCTTCGATCTGTAGCTCATGTATGCTCATCCAGAGGTTAAAGACAAGATCAACTTTTCTGAGAGCAAGGAGTGAAACATGCCCTTTCCCTCCCTAAATTCTTCTGCATTGCTCTGGTGGTTGTGGTTATCATTAACTGCAGTCAAGCTATTGTCAGGAGACTTTGCTGTAACAGAAACCATCCTCTTTCATTTCCTTGGGTGGTATTAAAAAGCCACAGGGAGATCTCAGCTAAACCTGAGAACACACCTGTTCCTCAAAAGTGGACCAGAAGGTGAAATAATGTCAGTGCACCATCACTGGGAAGGGTAAACTCAGCACTTCTTTAAAGCTGCAAAGGTAAAACCACCAGCGAAGATCAGACCAATCTGTGGATTCATCTCTTAATTTGTGCAAAAGTTCAAATTTCTTTTCTCACAGTTTGTAGACAGATTTTGCCTCACTGCTCCAGTGAATATCTGGCCATAACCTTAGGGAAGTTCAGAGAAGAGGTTGTTAAGTGTCAATGACTTTTGGAAGATGGCTTGAATTTTTTGGGGCATCTTGGGTCATGGAATTTGGATGAGAAGTGTTTGTTTCTGAGCTATCAGGGTTCCTGCTTTCTGTCAGAGCCTGGGAACAGCATTGGCGGGGGACTTCCCTGCTTGCATGTCCTCCTGCCCTCCCTGCACAGGTAGGGTGGCTGCAGCGAGGGCCAGCGTTGCTGCGGGTTGTACTGAGTGCGTAACAGCGAGTCAGACTGGCACCTGCTGGAAAGGGCTCCTGCTTTACCGGTACCCACAGATCCCACAGGGGGATTCAGCAGTTATCGGAAAGGCCAGTGAATACACAAACTGGCTGAACCGTGTTCCTTCTTTACCCCGAGAAAGAGCTCTGTGGTTCAAGGTTGAAGCCAAGAGATGTCCTGGGAGAAGCTTGCGTTCAGCTGCCCGTGGTGCTCTGGTTCTGTGAATAATGGGGATCGTTTCGTTTCCAGGACTGTTGGTCTTTGCACTTAATATGCCATTTTTTACAAGGGCTGTAATGATGAGGAGAGCCAGAGATGCTGAGGAGCAGGCAGGTCATTCCTTGCAAGTGCCAGATGATATACAACATACTATTAGCAAGGCGATACACTTCTTTCAGAAACCAAGCAAGGTTTCTTATGTAACCCATGGGTTTGATCTCCACCAGCCTAGCTCTTCTTTCATGTTTGTCAGTTCCAGTGAACCAGAAGTATTTCTGCTTCCTTGTCTGTAATAAATTCAGATAGGACTTGTGCTGGCTGTAAGGCTAAAGCTGGAAGGTGCTCCTACTATGACATTGAAAGGAGCTGAAAAGAGGGACATGAGCAGATTGCCAGGCAATCAAATAGCCCCAAGGTAATCTGTGCTGGGGGATTTGCTTTGGTCTCTTGCTGGTGCCCATCTTCTTTTTCTTCTCACAACATCAGTACTTTCTGCCAGATGGCTATTATTTTTTACAGGACTACAGACAATTATACCTGTCAAGGGCATGCCAGAGTAGTTAGCATTTATGGTGTTAAGGAGATTACCTTCTAAATGTTAATAGCAGACACAGCCGTGGTAACTTTCCTACTCAAGATCTGTATTAGGTCACTGCTTTGCAGGGCTGAGTGGATGCTATGAGATTCGCAGATGTACAGTGTGATCACTCTACTAGTACTAGGAGCATCCCTGTACGCAGCAGGCATGCAGCTGATGCTCACACACTTTGTCACCGCATGTAAGCACAACAGGGTCTTCCACCATTCACACATGACAAAGTTGTGTGGCAGCCAAGCCCAGAGATGTTTGCTTTCATGTGATTCTCTGAGCTGGATCACATCTACAGGCATCAAGGAGTTGCTGTGTGTTTCCTTGGCATTTAGGTTGTGGGGGACATTCCTGTTGCCATTAGAGCCAAAATCCATGTGGGGATCCACTAGGTTTGTTGTCTCTGCTGCTGCTTGCCTGTGTTTTCAAGGACCAGAGGGTTTGATGGGTTGTCAGAAGCCTGGGAGGGGGAGCACCATGTAAGGGGTTGGACATAGAGTGGTGTAAGACATGTCTTATCCCCCCAGGGCTTCTGGTGAGTCTCTGACTCCTCTCCAGAAAGGATCTTCCCAGCTCAGATTGCACACACGTCGAAGCAGGAGGCAGCTCTTCATGTTTGTTTGATGGCACCTGCTGCAACAGGGCTCAACCAATGCTTCCAGCTGCAGCTGGAAGGAGAAAAATCCAAAATAGCTGCTGCTTGAAATGGCTCAGAGACATAAATTTACACCAAAACCATCCATCTGCCTTAGATTGGCTGGAAACCATTCCTAACTTTGTGAACCAGAACCATTTTTCAGACATAAAACTGGTAGTTGCTCCAGAAGAAATACCACACCTGGTACCCTTGGGCCCCAACCCGAGTGCTGCCAGGCTGTAAACTCAAACCCTGCTCCTGGCTGTGGGGGGTGGCCCCACCACTCAGCACCAGCGCTTTGCTCAGTGTGCTCCGTACGGACTGTGTGTCGCATCTGGGCAAGCAGAGGGGCCACCATTTGTTGTCTTGCTGTGTTTTGGGTCATGAAAAAAGTGAAGGCTGAGGCTGGACAATGAAGTCTCCCAGCCTCTTGCTGGGAATGCAGACCTGGAAGACACCCATGCTTGGCCCCAAGGAGACAGCCCTTTTCCACGGTCCCAGAAAAGCTGAAGGAAAATTCTCGTGGCAAAATCCCTTGGCTTTTCCTGCTGGTCTGCAGCCAGGGTGGCCGGAGGGTGTCAGAGGGTGGTTCAGCTCACTGTGCTTGAGGCTGTTTCTTCTGTCTGGAGCTTGCTATGCAGGCACGGGGCAGGATTCGCCATGCTGATCCAGGGAAGAGCGGTGGTTGACACCACAGGCAGGGCTGGCCCTTCCTGTTTATTTTTCCAAGGGCATCTGTCCTCCCACGGCTAAAGGGGAAGGTAAAAGAGAAATGGAGAGGAGAGTGTTCCAGGCACTGTCTTTGGGGGGGAAGAAAGGAAAACTGAGTGAAAAAGCGAGTAGTTAAAATTTTATGTTTCTTCAGGTCTCCTATTTCTGCCCTTGATGTATCAAACAAAGGCAGAGGTGAGGGGAGTTAGCAAACCTTGGGAGGGGGCCCCCAAAACCCAATTTCTTTGACACTAATATGGTTAAAGAATAAGGAGATTCATTACTGATTCTTAGATGTGGCTCCCTCCCTAAGCACAGAGAAATCCCACGTCAAGGTCGGTGGCTGAGCGATGCCCTTGGCAGAGCATGCACTGCTCTTGCTGGGTCGTATTCTGCTCTCAGTTACACCAGCACAAGTCCAGGATGACTCAGCTCAGGTCAATGCAAGGGGTGAACCAGGGCATAGCTGCCAAGAAAGAGTTTGGCTTAGCAGGGTCTTGGTTTTTCATTGCCATGCTCTGCACCAGGGTATCTCCCCTCCACAGATGCCCCTCTCATCCAGGAATCTGGAAGGATGGGTTAGATCAGCTGATGGGAGTCAAGACCTACTGTGAGCAAATAGGGGCAAATGTGGGGCAAATACGGCTGTGTTGTGACTGTTTACAGGCAGCATCTGCATTTCAAATGGGAAAGACGCTTTCCAGTGTTCACAGGATAATTAATGAGCTGGACTCTGGCAAGGGTGTTGGGTTGGCAGGTAGGCTGCTGAGCATACAATCCAGACATGGTTTTTCACCAGAGCCCAGATCTGTGCACAGCTCTCCAGAGCATTTCCAGCCAGTGGGATAAGTTAATAACATCACATAAATGTGAATAATCCTCTCAGGTGTTGCAATGTCAGTGTGACTGTGGCATCTTGATTATATCAATGAAGAGAGTGTTTTGGTCTTGCCAGCTGAGCACCCTCCAAAAGGAGGAGCGAGGAGGGAAGGCTCCAAGGACTGGCATTCCCCACAGGGAGAGGTTATTAGTGCAAGACATGGCTTTGGTACAATACAGTAACTCGTCCAAAAAAAAAGAGGCTCCAAATCCAGGAGCAGTGAAAGGAAACCAAACATTTGCAGAGAGTCCATCCTCTGTTCATTTGTTTGTCTGTAGATGTTGCAGAATCACCCCACACTGAAAGGACCTTTCCCACCTGACATGTTCCAGCAATTGCAATGTCTTTTCAAGAGCACCATGAGCTTTGCCAGCTTCCCAGGACTAAACAGAGAGAGACATGAAAGGTCTCAGGCTAGTAGCAAATGTGCCATTTGCACAGCACAACAGGCTTTGTTTCAGGAGTAGAACAAATTTCACAACAAAGCTGAAAGGCTTTGGAAGTGTCCCCTGTTTTCCTGATATCTGTGGACAACTAAATTCACTGAAGATGAGGGAAATGGCAAAATTTCCACTGGTTTGGCATCGCCTGGGTGGTTTGATATTTTAGTTGATACTCTCATTTTAATAGAGACTTGGGGATTGGCAGAAACAAAATTCAGTTCTTATTTCTCTGAGCAGGACATTCGGTTTGGTCACCTTTGGAGCCCTTCCAGCTCAAGATTTAAAGTGAGATTCTAAAGATAAGAGCTATATCCAGAAAAATGCAGAAATTCTCCACATCCAAGTCATCTTTGGCTTGGAAAGAACAGTCGCATAGCTATGAGATACCATCTGCATCTGTTCTAGATTGGATTTTACTGTTCTTTCTATTGTAAGAGTTGGTTGAAGGTATCTCACATATGTTCCATTTCATCAAAGTTTTGAATTTCCAAATTTTGGTAATAAATATTGCACCTATCCTCCACTATAAGACTGATCCTTTTTTTTCTTTTTTTCTTCTGCTTTTAGTATTTTTAGCTTCAGAATATTGAATGATTGAGTAGGAAAACAATTAGGGAGGTATTTCCAAAAACTGTATATCTTTCCTCCACCCTCACTGTTTTCCAGGGCTCTGGCCAATGCCTTCTATGCCATTAAGCCTGAGAAAGGCAGCACCCTTTCTCCTTTGAATATCAAACTCTCAGATTGCAGAAGGTGCCTATAGAGATACACTATAACCACCACCTTAAAAGTACTGAATCAGGCAGAAGAAAAGGCCCTTTGAAGAGCAGAAGCATCTTCCTCGCTTTGCTGTTCTGCAAGGCTGTGCAGATAGGGAAATGCTGGGGAGCTGAGTGCTGCTTGCAGAGGGTAAATGCTGCCGGTTCGGCACTCAGTAAGCTTTTACTTGAAAGACCTCAGTGTTCAGCTTTAATTCCTCACAGGCTGAAAAGACTTCTGCAAAATCTCAGCTAGAAAAGCAAACTCGTCTAACTCTGCCTGCAGCTCCTGCTCCCTGATTATTTTCAATCAGAAAGCTCAGATGCTCAGCTCTCGTAAACCAGCCTGCTCCTTTTTTGAAGTTAACGGAGCTACACAACTTTATATGGCCCAAAGCATCCAACCCAAAGAGCACTGCAATTTCCAAAGGCAGACATTTCTCTCCCTCTCTTTGTGCTTGTTCTTATGATTTTATTCACTAGATATACCTCACAGGAAAAAAACATCTTTTGGTTTTGAAGGGAGGCAGTGACACCTTATCTACAATTGTGCAAACAGCTGTTAAGTTTGTTTCCTGCAGCCGGTTTATGTATCAGTAAAATGCAGTCAGCTGCACAGGTTGAATGAAGCATTACACTTAGCTTTGATTGCATTTTCCCTGGTTCTGCAAGGCTTGACCTGGAAATGTATACCATCCATCCCATGGAGATGAACCACTAAAGGTTTGTGTGCTGTTTGCCAAGTCTTCTCTGCTTGGGACATTCACCAGGCACAAGCGAGCTGGCCAGCCCAGGCTGAGCTCTTGTTCATCCTAGATGCTGTATCCCTTACCCAGCGATGCAGTGCCTGCCTCCAGTCTGCTCAGTGCTAGTCAGGGTGTCTCCAGTTTGGGGCACTTCATCTCAAAAAGAAGGTATGGGGCAAGAGTGGTAGTTCAGAGCAACAAGTAAATGCAATTAGAGGCCTAGAAATCCTCACCTGCAAGAATGGTGTCATTGTGGACAAGAAAGAACACAGTCCTAACATGAAGAAAGGCCACCTGAAAAGGTGTAGCCCGTCATCCATACCCTCTGCCCACAGAGGAGAACCCCCTGGCATTAAAGTTTAGTGAAGATCAAGGTTAGAATGCCAGGATAAACCAGAAGGGCAGCAGAGCTTGGGCTAGATGTGTGAGGGAGGCAGCAGGTGTCCATCGCTGATGGTCACTCTTCAGTGTAAGCCACCACCTCATGTTGGAAGCCCACAGCTGCCACACCTCAGCCTGGCTGACTCTTGCACAGCCTGTTCTGCCGTGGTGAGTGCTCCCCCCAGGTCTCCTAGTCCAAACAGATCACTGTCACAGGGCTGATGAAGAGTTTTTCTTTGCTCTAAGAGCATTTTCAATGAAGGGCACCTAATACATTAGGAGAAAGTGAGGTGCCACCATTCACTCCACTTGTCACTTTATATCTGGTCAGCGGTGCCAGGAATGAAATCCAGCGGTCCAGGAGAATAGGATTAATTTGTTAATGAATGCTGCAAAGGGGTGCTGGAGGAGGCAGCGTGCAGAAGTGGTCGTTAAGGAAAGAGCTGTTTCATTGATGCATGAGATAAGTGTAGAGATAGATGGATACTGTTCGGAGTCAAATGCTAAAGTATATCTCAGAGACACAAGGTGCCTCCTAAGGAATCACCGTGATATATTTGGGGTTGGGTTTTCAAAGTCACCTAAGGGTAATTTCTGTAGGGTTTTTAATACAATGTATTGGTTCGCTAGGAAAAAAGAACCCAATCCATTTTAAACAACCACGAGAAGACAAACAGTCAGCTGTAATTGAAAAGCATTGAGAGCTCCATATCCATTTTGAAGAGGAGAGTGATTTGTCAGAGCTCAAAGCGATGAAGCACCCAGCCTCTATCGTACTTCAGGGGAATGTCAGCACCTAATTCCCTTTAGTTAAAATTGAAACACAATGAATTTCATGTCAAGCCAGTCCTCTGTACAGAACAGCATGTAAAAAGGTTTCCAGAGGATGTTTAGAGGCATAACACAGGGCTATAATATGAAATACATGGCAATTTAACATACAACTACGATTGTATTATACAGCCGTTATCGACAGCGTGACTGACGCAATGTCCAATTACAAAGGGGGAAATGACATTTCTTGCAGCTTAACAGCTACACCATTAAATATGGTCAGTTTGTGCCTTGGGAGAGTTATTAAAATGGCAGAAGCTAGTGTTAAAATAATTGATTGGCATTTCCTTAAGATGCAATAATATTCCCGTAAATCTCCTTTAGATAAGAGGAATGTACCTGAGACATTAAAGGACTTTAGGTCTGTGTAGTGAGGGTGACTCTCAATGAATAATAAATGGCTCTAGGTGACTTGTTGTTATGGCTCTGATACTGCGCGATATTAACTTTTAAGGCATGCCTTCAGAACTTGGAAACTTTATGGACTCCCATGTTTTATGATCTTGTAACCTCAAGTCCTTCATCCTGGAGACAGCAGCTTTTTTGTTCCGTCTTGTGATTACCAGGTAGCGCTGGCGCCGCTTCCCCCTCCGCACCTGACTCTCCGCATCACCTTCCTTAATGAATGTTAGTCCTACTGGGCTGGAATTGAACCACTTTAGACCATATTTCCTCAGACATAAAAAGTTATCTAGGGCTTTACCATTCCTAAGTGATCTATGCACATTAGCTAATTAATTAATCTTGCTGAGTAGCATATTAATTTCTTTTAATTTCCTATCCCTACTTGAATGGTAGCATTTCCCTGAAACTAGTGCGGCGGTATAGGAAAGGGTTTGCAAATTTAGGCTTTCAAAGCCAGCTTGGGGATTTGGCTCTGAGTTATGTGGCAAGGCAGACACACGAGTGTGCACGTGCGTGCACACACAGACACACACACACACACACAGACCCTTGCCTTCACAAGACAGACACACCCCGTTTATGTCAACAAAACAATAATTCTGGTCCAGAAGGGCCTTTTAAGGTAAGTCAGTCACCTAGGAGCTTACCTCCTATTGTCAAAGATGCCCAAAGCCTTATGCAAAACAGGACTCAGGTGCTTCAGAGGAATTTTGATACCTAAATCCAGCGTGGCATCCCAGCGCCTCTGCTTAACCCCTGCTGCTGGCTCCACAGGCTCCTTTTTCCAGTTGGTAGAATCAAGGCTCCCTTGTTTTGGTGCGTACACAAGTACTTTGGTCCTCTTTGAAGACCAGCCCTGATGTGAAGCTGGAAGCAAAGCTGTCCTCCATCCAGGTCCTCCCAAAAATTCATTCCAATAGGCTATCTGATGGCACATCCACCCATGGCTGGACATGCCTACCTGCACCTTTGTTTTTCCTTCCAAAGCTCATTCTCCTGGAGGGACTCCAAACTACCAGGCCAGATGGCTTCTAGAGCTGTGTCCTGTGGGCTTTCCTGGGAGGTGGGGAAGGACAACACAGCCTTTGAACCCTGAAAGTGATGGTCAAGCTGGATGGTCCCCTCTGGACTGGGGAAACCTGTATCACATCTATAGTAAAGTCACAGCTACCATCCAGCTTGATCTATTGGTTCATTCATCACAAATCCCAGCCTCCAGCATGCCACTTGGAATTTAAGGGTGTCCTCAGAACTGGTTTGGTGCCAAAAGAGCCCATTTCTGAGCAGTTACAGGGCTCTGGTACAGCCTTACCTCTCCCTGAATCTGCATCTAACGCAGAGCCTTTTATACCAGTCTCACACCTTTGTGCATGGGACAGGGACATGCACCCAGATATAATTATTCCAAAGGATCACATCGGTGTGATCATAGGTACTTCTGGAAATAGGCTGGGAGAAGCCCACAACACAAACTGCAGACAGGCTGGGAGCCATTGCCACACCTGGGGTCTAGGTGCCACCAACCAGCCATCGCTGCCCCTCTGAACTCATGTGTTTTTCTGTAGCACTGATCTGGGGGCACCCCAAGGCCTTTGATGTCCAGCAGGACCTGAGTGATGCACAATCTTCACAGCACCCTGTCTCCTCCCAAGGGTGACCGCAGGTGTGCCCCAAACCGATCATCCCCGAGCGCTGCCATCTCCCTCTGCTGTGGTTGAACGGTCTTCTTCACCGGCAAGGCACGATGGCGGGGCAGGTTATCAACCTCATCACCACCCTCCTCCCAGCACGTTGCTCTCCCAGGATGGCAGTGATCCTTCTCTGCAGGTGAGTGTCAGCCACAGACATTTTGATTTTTGCATGAAACATTCCCCCTCGGTGCTGTTCTGTCTCTTGCTCCCCAGCCAGCCCATGCTGCTTCCCAAGACCTAATTATGCCCCTTCATTCGTCTCATTTGTACTGTGCTAGCAGCAGTGACAGGGCTCACATTCCTCTGCTGAGTTTCTCAGGAACTTTTTCTTTGTCCTTTTCATCTTCTTTTTAAGATTTCTCAGCAGTTCTGATCAGCTGTTTATATTTAAAGGTTGTCAAACTCATTAAAGTTAACAAGAACTTTCTGATCAGGCTGGAAGAGGGCAATGCTCCCTCTCATCTTCACTGTGATGCTTTTTTAATTGTCCTCGGCTAAAAAATGCTGCAAAAAAAGATGAAAAAAACAAACAAACAAAAGTGTGGGTGTTTTTCTAAGTAAGTGCCACAAATTTAGAGCTTTCTTGCTTCTGGGCTGATTGCATTTTTGCATGGATGGATGAGACTCCTCTCTTCTACACGTCTGATATGGGCTGAGACAGTATTTGTATTATGCTGGAGTCAGTGAAACGGTGTACTTGTCCTATATAAAATAACAGATTTTTCTTTTCACCCTGGGAAAAAAAAAATAGTTCAGGGCATGTAAAATGTAACATTTTATTAAAGACATCTGCATGCATGGAATGGGGTCTTGTTTAACTAGACTGAAATAAGTTTAGAAATCAGGTTATTTTTTGCATTGAAAAACCGCATCATGTCACACTGAAAAAACGTACCTGAAAAGCACTATGTTGCTTGAGAGCACAGAAAATGTGTGCAGGAATAAGGAAAGGGCTCTTTGACACATACAGTCTCATGAAGTTCCTTCAACGTGAATTTGCAAAACAACTTTGTTGAGCAGATTCTTCTTTTTTATGGGAAGTGTATGGGTGTAAAAAAAATCCATTGCCTCAGGAATATCACCTAAGTCTGCTGTCCACCATCCTGCCCCCAGGGCAGCAGAGGCAGGACACAAATGGGTGCTGCTCAGCCTCAGGTCCCGGTGCTGTAGCACAGCGTTGTGGGGACTGACCACATTTTCACACTGTTCCTCTAAATAAACCAGGAATAAACCAGGTCCTGGGTGGTACCAGACACAAGGCATCTCTACAACTGCCTTGCTCCAGAGGTGCTGGCCTTGCAGTTAATGTGACATATAGGGAGAAACTTTTTTCACTGTTTTTCCCCCATTTTCCCCACTGTAATTTGTGTTTCTGACATAGAAGAATTCCCCCCCTACCCCCAAGGAGTAAACCTGTTTGATAACTGGACGGTGCATTCAGGGAGAGGTGGAAAACTGGGCTAGTACAAACTTGGAAAAGTCAGAAGTTTGTTCAAAATATTTTTTTCTAATTGAGTTTTCCTAGACAGTTTTCTTAGTGGATGGTAAAGGGACTTGTGTGCGTTACAATATAAAAGCAATAACTTCCCTATTGAAAGTGTGCGTACACACGCACAACTCTGGGCTTACGTACAGTAGGGAGGCGGGGAGCACTAATCAAATCCAAACATTTTTTTTTTTGGATTGAGCTGTCTGGGTTGTCAGTTAGGGAAATTAGCTCATCTATCACAGATCTCTAATTTCCCATCACTTTCCCTGAAACCTGTAGGCTTTTAGAGAAACTTCTTCATTTTCTCCCCTCATTATTGTGTTTCTTTTTAACTTCCTTCTGTTCTTAAGTAGGAAAGTCCCAGAGGATTTAGATGTGTCTAAAAGAGAAAATTTGGAGCTCTTCTGTTTCTTGCATGAGTATCAGAGAAGATGCCTGGGCTACCGTGCTGGGGGCATCAGCAGCGAGGGATGAGGTGAGGGTGCATGCCCAGCCCAGTGTTGGTGCCTGCACGGTGGTCCAGGTGGTGGGAACATGTTACGGGGTGTTTGTGCAACACGCTGGGTGCATGTTTGCTTCGCCTGGGGTATTTGATAGTCTCAGCTCCTGTACACGTTTGTTCGTGCCCCTCGGTGTTCACGGGGGGCTGTGTTTGTGTTGGGCTGGACGTGTGTGTGTGGCCTTGGGTGTATCTGCGCTGTCACCATTCACATCAGATCCCCATCCAGACCACCGGCGGGTGCATGGCCCCTCACCCTCTTTTTGCGTTCACCTGCACGCCTTCAGTTTCCTTCTTTATTTGATGTTGTGGCTCCCCTGCAAATCCTTTGCGTTTCTGAATTTATGAAAATGGCAGAGTAAAAAAGAAAGCTGGAACAGCTGGGGATGCCTTGGGGACGGCGCTTCCTGGCCCCAAAGATTACTGCACTATCGCATTGCACTTAATTGTTCCAGTGTTTAGCAAATTGCATTAATTAAAGTGGCACATCTGGCCTTTTTATCAGAGGCTGTGCAGTTCTGGTTTTGATCCTGCAGTGACAGACTCCGACAGTATCAGCACCCCCCGGGTAAACACTCATTACACCAGGGAAGGCTTCCTTTATTCTGCGGGAAGCCAAAACCCGGGTCCGATGGAAGAACAGAAGCCTCATTGAGAGGCTTCCAGTAAGCCCTGGGAAGGAAAACCCAGTCATTAGCAAAGTTCAATCACCAAGGCTCTCTTGATAGCAACAGCTACCCTGCCCAGAAAGGCTGGGTTTTACCTCTTCCCCAGTAAATCGGCTTCCACTCATGTTGTAGGTTTGTGCCCAAAAAGTAGCTGAATTGAACGATCAGCCAAAGCCAAAGCTCCGCTCACCGGGGGACTTACCTTCCCTCTCCCCTGTGAGCACCCCGCAGCCTGGGCTGCAGCCCCCCCTCATTGCACAGAGTAGCTCACCAGCAAATACCTTGTTTAATTTTATTTATCTAGCTCTCCCAGCTTTCTAGAGTCAAGGAAGGGAGCTGAAACTCTCCAGAAAAGAATTAATGCACTCTGCAATATATATCTTTTTCAGCTCTGAAGCTACCCACAGTTTTTCTGGGGGTGGTGGTGGTGGTGGTGAAATCCAAAATTTCAGCACAGGGACTTGGTCCTTGCACTCCTAAATCACTGCATATTCCCTCCATTGTTTCATCCCTGGTATTTTTAACAATGCATCCATCACCTTAGTAGCACAGGTAAAGGATACTTTGCCCCCTACATCAGGAGCTATTCTTAAAATAATGGGCCGTGAATGGAGCCAAATCACCTAATGGAGCCAATTATCTTAGCGGATAATAACATTTAGGTAGTTTTCCTATAACCAGAAACTTTGTCTGCTTTTTATTTTAGTGGCATTTATATCCTGGTGCGTTGGGCATGGCATTAAAGACCTCATCAGTTAAGCTTTTCAAAAGGAGGGAGAGGTAGGGGAGAAGGAAGAGAAAAATGAAGTAGCAGGTCCTGGCTCAACATACGATGTCAAAACTGGCTCATGTTTGCCTTTCAGGAGAAGGACTTAAGAAGTTTACAAACTTACATACGAACGAACTCACGTAGTACAGGCATGTCTCGGTGGCAATTAGATGAATTTTTTTAACTTCCTACTTAGAGTTGTGTGTATTTAGGGGCCTTTCAGAAGACAGCTTCTGAAAGCCTGCAATTTGTGTGCTAATAGAGTCAGCCCCTCTCAGGTCTGCAGCGTGGCCCCGTGCTTGGCTTAGCCCCCTGTATCCCCCAGCTCCACTCCAACAGGAGAGAAATTACCCTAAATGCTGTTTGTGATGGCCTGGAAATTGTAGATAATGACATGGTGCCTAGGACAATTACTCCACCCATCTAATCCCAGGCTGCCAGGGCAGTTCTTCCTTTGGGATGGCTGCCTGGTGCTCCATGGGGTCTTTTTTTGGAGGAGGGGCTGCCAGCAGGCAGATTGGGCTCTGTTTTGCTGGACACATTGAGGAGCACTTGTTTAGGAGTGCATCACCTTAATAGCTCAAGTGGTGCTTTGCACCCATTAGAAGCTATTCTTAAAATAACTGACTGTAAAGGGAGCCAAAATAGCTTCTGGAGCTGGTGGGAGCTGTGCCGCTCTGCCCGCAGCTTGCTGAGATCCTCCAGATGTAGCTGAAACACCAGCGTGGACCACGCTCCTCCAGGAGGCCCTTGGGCTGAGCCCAGCCGGTAAGTCCGAATGCTCTCTGACACTTCAGCATCCCTGCCAGATCTCTGTCAAGTTAGCTCAGGGATCCCAAAGTTACGGCTCCAGAGAAGGCTGTTTCCTTGCTAAATTAACCCTGCCTTTGGCATTGCCCTGCAGAGAGCTCGGTCCCAGGTCAGACTCAGCCACCAGCCTCAGCAAAGGGCAGCCAGGGAGGCAGGCACAGCATCCCCATTGCACACAGGTTTGTCTCAGCATCCCGGCCCTCAACCTGCCCCGTTTATTCTCTAAACACCTGGGGATGGATGCTCAGCTCACGCAGTGACAGGTCGCCACTGCCTTCAGCCTTCAGCCTTCAGCACAGCTAGCCCGATTCACGGCGCTGCCAGCAAACCCTTCGCTGAAGAGCTAAGAGGCGAGGGAGGAGGGAAGGGTAAACTTACACACAGGAGCCTAAGAAAGAGTCCACTTGTAAATCAGCCACAGCCAAGCTCCCATTAGAGGCACAGGCACAGAGATACAGTTGCACAAGGCTGTAGCAGATTTGCAGTTGTATGGGGTAAGTGTTTGCTTCCCTCTCTGTATAATTACTGTTACTGATATCATTACAGTGCTCCACTTGGCACATCCGTTCACTTGGCAGCTTGGCTGAGGCATTGGGCTTTCCAGCCTTTAGAAAGCTTTGCAACACTTCTCCTCAAGCACACGCTCTGCAGCTAAACGAGTAATTATCCGGGAGCTTTAATCAACCTTCATTCTAACTGAGTTTGCCACTAAATTTGTAGCAAAGTCTGAAGACCCTCTGAAGCATGAATACGCGCTGGCATTTTGTGCAGGGAGGGCCTTCAATTGCCTTGTTGGTCTGAACAGAAACTTTCTGTCTTCTGCAACTGCTCTCGCCTTGCAGTATTTAAATGAATGGGTGCTTGGGAGCGCGGCGCCCGAGTCCCGGCAGAGCTTTGTCAGGAAACAGCTCAACATCTGCCCTTAGCGTGGGACGTTTTATTTATGTTTCCCTTGGCAAAAGAAAAGGATCTGTGAGCAGGAGGTGGGAAAAAAAAGGTGTTCCCTAACAAAAGCAGCCAAGGAGTTTGATTCCTATCTGCAGTCACAGTAAAAATTACATGGTTAAAGTTGCAGAGGAACTTTGAAATGTTCCAGATTTTGCGAGCCTGCATAGGATAAGCTCCCTTCGTGGCACGGCAAGCCTGCCTAGTGCCCTGATAGGGGACTTCTGCTTTTTGCTTGCATCAACCTGCTCTGCTCAAGCTGCTCAGAAATGTGTAACACCCCTGACTGCTGTCACAGCCTGCTGGAGGGCAGTTGTTGCCTGAGGAGAGGAAGCTTTGCCAGGAGGACCCTGGATGCATCCACAGTGAAAGCCAGAGCCCTGCAGCTGGCCTGGCTGCACCTCAGGCTGCTGCTGGTCCAGGAGTAGGAGACGGGCTCAGGATGGGCTCGGTGGTCTCCCTGCCTCTGTCATCCATCTGTACAATGTTATGCCAAAACAGGAGTTGCAGAACAAAATGTTTCTGCGGTCTCACTGAGCACGTAGTGACATTTTCTGATGAGGCAGGAGTTTTGCTCACATGAATTGTTCCTTCTGAAAATGCTAGCTTATGTCCCTCATTAAGTCTTAATTTCTTTTCCCCCTCTCTCATCAGCATGAATTAGTTTTCTAGCTGGAGCAACACGGGCAGGCGAGCACCTCCCATCACCATCCTGCACCCTGCATGCCCCACACTTCCAGAGAGAATAGAGGGAGCAGCAGAAGCTGGGTCTGGTTTGCCCAGCCCCCAGCCCAAACTGTGCATTTCCAAGCCAGAGGATTTCCTACACAGTTTCCTGACTTCCAAGACCTGACTGGGGCTGATGCTGTGTGGATGGATGGACTCACAGGCTGGATTCACCACTCCACATTCAGCTGACTGTAGAGCAAGCATCCAGAAGGTTATATCACCTGATATGACCCTCGTAGAACAAGGGTCATAAAATACTGAGTTACTTCAACTTTTAACCTAATAATATGTAGCTGATTATAATTTCACTTCCAGTTATGAAGATTTTGTTTGCAAGCAACAGAATCCATCAGTTCACTTGGTCTTTTGTTCCAATGGCTAATTTTCCTCATCCTTAAAAATTTATGCCTTATTTCTCATTTGAATAGGTATAATTTTAAATAGAAGGCATTGGCTTTTGTTACTAAATTAAACAGTATTCTGGTATTAAATGTCTTGTCTCTGATCTGATACATATTCTGCTGCACGTCCTTTGCTAAACTAAAGATTTTTAAATCTCTCACGGTAAAGTGTCTAAGGTATTCAATAATTTTTGTGTCCACTGTCAATGCATAGACCGAGGGACCACTAATAAAAAGAGCAGCACGTGGAGATAGAGGGTCAGCTAGATCAGTAAATGGAGGGAGATGGATCCAAAAGTAGAGACAAAGAAAGGGAGCAATAGATAAATCAATAGATCAACAAAATCACAGACCCTCCCCTCCAGGTTGCACCGAGTCCTTCACATTAGTGAACAGTTTTCCTTACCCGCAAACTGAATCGGTTTACACAATCCATCACTCTGCTGATGAAGTCATTTGCCACCTTAATTTCACCTGGAAAACATGTCCAGTCACCGATCACATGGGAAGCAGCCTCCGCTTTCACTCCCAGATCCTTGGCACCATTTCTACTATATTTAGCAGTCACGTCTTCCCGTCACTCACCAAAAGCGCCTGGATCCGACACATTCAACTTTGCACCGCAAACTTGCCAACTGGCAGGAGCAAAAGCAACTTTTTTTTTTGTCCTTAGTCGACTCTGGCCCCCGGCCAGTCAGTGTCTTCATTTATTGTAATGAATTTGTGTCATTAATATGTTGGATATGCACAGCAATTGCAAAGTAGTACATTAGTACAAAAGCTATTGCTCTGGATGCCAGCCTTTTATTGCCACAGCTGATTTACAGGCTGATAAGCAAGTTTGCAGTTGTCCTTGAGGATGGGAGAAGGACAGGTAGCGTGGCAGCGCGAGGCAGGCGAGGCATTGTGGCGGCCGAGGGAAAGGGTGAGATTTCCCAGGCCTCGCACAGCTGGGGGTGGGCTTGGCGGTTTCATCTTTTCTCTTTAAAATGTCTTCGCCTTAGTGTGAGCGCTGGGCGATCCCGGAGAAATGCTGCAGACAAAGCCTGTGTGAAACTCTCAGGCACTTGGAAAGGAGATTAAATGCCGTTACAATACTGTAGGTTTGGGAGCTTCTATGTGACTAGCTCATAATAGAGCCATGTCATCACTTTATTGCAAAGATACGATAAAGACAGGCATTATATGGTGTTAACATTTAACAGCCATAACTTAACTTTCAAAAGACTTTACAGGCCAAGTCACAGTGAATTGTTTCTTTCTGTGCATTTAATCCTTGGCTCACAAGCTATAGAGCAAGGGTTTTTTGCAGAAAAGATGGAGCACTAAGCAGACAGACTGACAGACCTGTCTGTCTGTCGGCTCTGGAGGGTAATCCCTTGAAATGCAACCTTAAAAAAAGGAAATCTAAAAGGAAGGCTTGAAACAGGACCAGCGCAGACAACATATTTGACTGTCAACAAGAAACACCAAGCACCTCCCTTCTGGGACTGATCCTGTGCCCAAAGGACCCAGCTGGGAGCCCCTGTACGTGGCGGTCTTGGTGGAGTGGGAAGGGTGAGAGTCACCAAGAGACTTGGGCAAGGGCAGAGCATCAATTCAGACCCATTTAGGCACCAGAAAATGACCTGTGGGCCAAGAGGGATCCAGCCAAGACGCTCCATATCCCAATGATCCCCACCAGCGTAACACCCTGCTTGGGCTCCAGAGCTCATCCCAGCACGGAGACACCCAGATCAAGAGTCTGAATTTGGAGAGTGAACTGTTGGTCAGACACTTTCCCAGGAAACAGTTTCCGTGTGGTACTCACTGCTACAAGGTATGACCAAAAGCACCGTGCGACAACATCAGATGTCCCCTCTGTAGGAGTGATGTGAGCACCTGGAGTTACAGAAGAAGAGTGACTCACAAGGTGTCCTCTTTGGAAAAGGTGCTGGATCCTCTTGCTTTGAGCCATGACTCAAAATTTCACTCCTGGGGAGGAAGGAGGAAAATTCCCTGTGGATGAAGCAGGGGAGAGAGGATGTTGTTGCTGTTATCACCCAGTCCTGCCTCTCCTTCCTCTGCAGCAGCTGGGATGAGCTATTGATCTGTGGGAGTCCCGTGCCCTCCCATCTGGCCACCTGGAAGGCAGGAGGGACGATCCCCCCGTATTTCACAAGCCCTGAGAAAATGGAGTGGGCAGTCCAGGGACCACCAGCCTGTCACTCCCCATCTTAATTAGGACTGTCAGCTTGCCTTGCATTTTAGGTAATTAATTATGCTGCTTCATAGATGCATTTCTAGTTGACACCAGCGCCTGCCGACGGGACGGGGTATTGATTTCAGCAGCTTCCCGGCCGCCTTTCTGTTTGTTTGTGCTTGCAGTCAAACTCACACAACAGGAAACATTTGGTGAGTGCTCAGGAAAATAATCAACAGCGTTATCTGAGAGCCATATCAAATAGATTTGGGCCAGAAATGGACTCAGCTGCTGAAAACCTATTAGCAGCATCTCAGATTTCCTGTGTACCAGCAGGTTAGGGGGCAAGCACTTTAACATTGCCCACAGCTTGTGGTTAATTACTGTTTGTAGAGTTACCGTCTGCAGTTATGCTTGACAAAATGCCCATAAAGACAAAAATGAAATGCTTGCTGCTTTTGGATGGATGCCACCTGGTCCCACTACCCTTCCTCCCCCTCTGGGTGACAAAAAATCCTGCAAAGACAAAGCGGAGCTGGCGTGGCATAGAGCTTTTGTGCTCGGTGCGAGCAGCAGTGCCCTGGAGCAGCCGTGCTAACGGGGGGACTCCAATCCCACGCTACAGCGGAGCCGTTCAGAGCTGTGACCCGGTAACTTGCCACAACTCAACATGGCTCTTGCACGTGTTCCTGGTTGCTCTCCGGAATAGCCACTGGCATGGCAGTGGCACAGCACACCTGACCTACCTGCTGAAAGAAATCCAGAGCCAATGCAGCAGGAAAAAGGTCTTTTCTAGCCCTGAAGATTTTTCCCCTCTTAAGAGCTACAGCACAAGGTCCTCCTTGGGCTGGTCTATACTGTCAGCAAGATGTGTATATATACACCATCGTATGAAACAGGCAGAGGTGTGAGCTGGTGGGACCGCACCGTGTGGGATGGGCTGTGCAGGCAGCTGGAGGCTCCTCAGCCTGGCAGGGACACGGCCGGAGGGGGAACACGAGCAATGCATGAAGTTCAGTAGCTGGTTGCTGCCTCCTCTGATAATTAAATCTGTGGGTAACATCAAATAACTTGATCCAGCACTGGACTCAGAGCAAAAGAAGGGGGAAAAGCAACAAGGAGGAAGGAAGGTGGCAGGAAAGGCAAGAGGAAGAAACAGGCTGGTAGCAGGTATCTGTTGCCTCTCCGTGTTTGCATTAATTCCCATTTTTTCAGGAACACTGGAGGAGCAGTGAGGTTTCGGGGGGCCTTGCGGGTGAAAGGCATGGGTCTGGTCAAGGTGGCTGGCCTGATTTCTGTGTATCCATCCCTGAGACCCTGCTTGGGACCGTGATGTCGGGACCCCAGGATCACAGTCATGACTGGGGAAGTCTAAAGAGCCCCAGCAGCGTAATGTGTAAGGACAGGCTGGAAATGGGTGTAAAAGGGGTGGCCAGTATCTGCCCCCAGCCCACCTCAGCAGCCCCAGCTAACAGGACAGGTAATGGGCTGAGGGCCATGACCCGGGCTGGGCATCCACTGCCGACCTCTCCCAGGGGTTGTGACCTGCAGGTGGAGAGCGACTAACGTGGAGATTTATGCCTTGTTAATAACAGAACTGAGCAATCAGTGTAATGAAATCCATGCTCGGCATTAATGACAGGCCAAGGCAGCAGGGTCCGAGCCTTGCCTTCCCGCAGGGTGGGCAAAAGGGAGGTCTCTGGCTGGATTCAGTCACTCCCTCCAGAAAACGGGGCCATGCCCGTGCCCGGCAGGACCAGGACCCAGCTGCATTGCAGCGGGACCAGCCCCAGCGTGGCAGCTGTGAATGGGCATGCAGCAGTACAGGAATGGTGAGATGTTTGCCCTCCAACAGGTTTGTGTCCCTCAGACGCCATGTATTGCCCCATGGCATGAAGAACCCCAAGTATTTTTCCTCTGGAGTACAAGTTTCAGGTTTACATCACTGCCTGGATATTTTGGATTACTTCTCCCCCATAAATTCCTGGCTTCTTTTCATCAAAGATCAGGAATAAGAAGGCATGAAGAGTGTGGATGTACACCTATACCTTCCCTGGCCCTCCAAATGGGTATTTCCATATATATCCAGAAAGCTCTTTGCATGAAAACACATGCAAGACAAAGATGCTGAAGTGACTCAAATTTTTCCTAGTCACTGTGACATGCAACAAATTTTGAATTCTGACATTGTGATTCAGACACAGCTAAAATTAGACTGTGGCCCTGTGAGTCACTTGATTTTTGCTTCAGAAGGATGGTATGACTTATGCAAAGAAGTCATGCTATAGCCTACTATAGCCCAGATATGCAGCTCCAACAGCTATATAAAAATCAGCTGTGCAGCCCCATCTCTTACTGCGAATATAGCCTTACTATAATAGTATCCCCTTACTAAGGATGCCAGCTCCATTCCTTGTTGTCCAGCAGGACTCTGGACTTGGAGAATGGAATTTAAAAAGTGAGAACAAGCAAAAAAAGTCGCATTTAATTTTAATTATTATTTTTTTTTTTAAAAAGCGTCTATTTTAAATTGGTAGGGAAACTACGGAATAGAATCAGCTAAACTGCCAAGCATCACTAGGATTCTGTCATCAATCATTTCAAAACATTCTCCAGAAGAAATAAAAAAATAAAAATGGTTATGGTTTAAGTTTTGTGGGGAAAGCAGTTTTGAGGAAGCAGTGGAGCCAGTGCTGCTGCTCCTGGAGCGTCCACCCCTGCCCTCATGGTTCAACTGCCCACCGGCACCGGGCACTGCACCTCGCTCCGCCAGCTACTGGTGTCCAGTTAGCTGTGACAGGGGAAACTGGAGGAAAAACCATGCTGTGAGCTTTGCGTCCAAAGCTCTGCAATGGAATGGGAAGGAGGGAAGCTCCTGGGTGTTTGTGGCAGGGTTTGCCCCAGCAGAAAGGGAAGGTGGAGGCTGAGCATCCATGTGGTGATGGGCAGCTGCCAGCCTGTCACAGGGAAATGAAGATTTCCAAACAGGCCTGCAGAAACCTAACTGTAAAATAATCGTGGTTTCACTTGTGCCAGGGGACCCTGCTGAGGTTAATCTCTTGCCATTAAGGATTTATTAAGGCAAAGCACGGCGTGCCCAGGGAGCTGTGCCTGCGTGCACCCAGCAGTGCTGGGAAGAGGAGCACGCTCCGAAACCTGCACCCCCCATGGTCCACACTCCCCATCGCCTGCATACCCCATCGCCTGCACACCCCTCGCTGCCGGAACAGGAAACATCCCATCAACGTTCCAGTATTTATTTCTCTTTAACCTCCCACCCTGCTAACCGCCCCTGCGCTGGAGGTGCAATTAAGCTGGGTTCTCGTGGGAGCTGGGGGAGAGGGGGCACTGGGAGCAGAAAGCTTCACCCCCTGTGTCATTAGTATAAATTGTGTTTGTGCAAGTTATATTTTATGGCAGGCGTGTCAATTAGTGTGTGAAATTTAATAACCCAATTGAGCTTCCCTCGCTCAAAGCTAAATTGAAATCTGTTGCCTGTTTGGGAGAGGGAAGGGGGCTGTCACGGATGGGAGGTTGAGCTGGTGGGTAGGGTAAGGGTGTTTTTATGTTGATTAAAAAAAAAGGGAAGGGTTTTGTCATCCTTGGCCAGGCAATAAACACCAGCTTTGCTTGGAGAGAGCAGCTGATTTGACTTTTTTTTTTTTTAAAAAAAAAGTGGTGACTTTTTTTTGTGAGAGAATGCTTGGGAGGGAGAATGGGAAGATTATTTATTTGATTACATTTGGTTATGTTTCTAGTGGGGGGTAAATTTCCCCATTAATGACTGCAGCACTGAGGGTAGCTGCGGAGCAATCCCAGCTCTGAACACCTGGAGCCTGACTACCAGGAGGAGGTGGACATGCACCTCAGCATCACCCTGTCCCACAGCAAGGTGAGGGGTGTGATGGGTGGCTGCCCAGACCCCCCCAGAGCACAAGCACCAAAGATGAGACACGCGGGGTCAGGAGGACCAATATGGGGAGCACAAAGAGATCAGACCCTGCCCGTAAGAGGGGCTGCGCAAGCTCCGGAACAGGGACCATGAGCAGATATGTCTGTTACTGGTTCATTTAACTTACTCCAGGCTTCGGGGTGGTTGGTGGCATCAGCTGGCCCTACCCTGCACGTGCTGTTTGTCTCACCACTGCCATAGAAATATATTCAATAAAAACATGAAAGTTTGTGCTTTCACCTAATGGCATGGCTCCAGGAACTGAAGACTGGAAGCAAACAGCAAAACTGAGACTTGTGAGAGCTCATCTTAGTCTTTTATCCTCACTTCTGTAACACTTGGTGTTTTTTTCAAAAATGCCCAGCCCCAGAATCACAGCACTGACCCCTTCTCGCCATCAGGGGATGGCCTGAGAACACAGCTCTCCACCTGCCACCCCTGGAGACTGGAAGAAGATCTAGACCATGAGACGAATGCAGAGTCTTAGAAACCAAGCAACAAATAACTATAATTCAGTGTGAGATACATTCAAGGCAGCAAACCTTCCAGGTCTGTATTTAATCCCTTTCTCCTTTTGAGCTCTGTCTGCCGGACTGGGGTTGTCCGTACCCATGTGGGAACAGCAATGTCCTTCATGCCAAATACACAATTTCTGCTCATGGCCCAATCCCATCGCTCTAAGCTGCAGTTTACCCAAACATTCTGGTTTTCTGCTTTTTGAGGTGGGGTGCTGCATGCGTCCTCCTGCCTTCCCAACACCTTGGAGCTGGCCAGAAAGCCTTTAAAGAGATGTGGTTAGGGACGCAATTCCTGAAGGAGTGCTCCAACTGCCGTCAGCCTGGCCTGGCCTTGTTCTGCTGGAAACGGGGAAATGGTGCAGCTGTGCTCACGCCGCAGCGGGTAGCTGCCTGGCGCAGACTGCTAAGCACTTTTTCGCCTGTCTTTTAGCTCATGGGTGTTCAGCTGTGCATGCAAAGCAGAGCAGCTCTAAGAGGAGATGGAAGAACCAGGAGGAGGGGGGGGGGCGGGGTGTGAAGGGCAAGAGAGGGCAGAGGGAGAGGCAGCAGCCCCAGGCGTTGGGTTGCATGTGATCAGGTGAGCGCTACCTGTGCTCTGCTTGTTCTCTGGGGAGAATTCCCAAATCGGAGCAGCCTCAGCTGAGGCAGGACAAGGCATACTGAAGCTATGGGGTTATTCACAAAGCACAAAGCCAGTGTGTATGATCAAACATATTGTAGTGTCTCAGAGTCCTTTTGTTATCAGCCTGGGCTGCGGAGAAGTGCTGCACACCAGGGTGTGATGATGCAGACCTCCAAACTGTGTCCAGGAGCGATAACAAAGCCCTGGCAGGAGAGCTTGCTCACTCCTCCCCTCCAGCAAGCATGCTGCTGGTGGTCATATCTCTAGCAAAGCATAAATCATGGCAGTCAAGTGTGTTGCAGAGGCTTTCTGAGCTTCCAGCTGGAAGCACCACATGAACAGGCAGCCCATCTCCAGGTCAGCAAACCTGCAAGCATCCTGGCCATCGTGCAGCAGAAGCCGCAGGAGGACAAGTTGCAGTGAGGCCATGGGGAAGGCAAAACTTGTTCACCAGTTGACAACACAGCATCTGGGGCTGTAGACCTTCAGTGTGCCCAGCACTGAGCTTGAGGTGTGGGAGACTCATGACTTCTGATGATGCCCGTGGGCAACCAGAAAGCTGGAAGGGCAAATCCAGAGACGGTGCCAAATGACAAACCTTGCAAACCAGACTGTAAAAGGGGTCCCCTCTCGTGCTGCTCTCCCCTTTTTGCACCCACAGGGATGTTTGGCCACAGTTTTGGCTGCTGAAGAATGATGGAAAACTTAAGCACTGGGGTGTCAAGTTTGGAAATGCATCAAGACCTGAACAGGCCTCTTCATGAACCTAACAAGATTCAAGAGGAATCTTTTTTTGATGACCAGAACTGCCCAGATATGAGATAACAGACTGGTTTTCTGATCTGCTGTTACATGAAGCTGTAAACTCACCCCCACACCACCTTCCTTGTGCTCGCCCTCAGGAAGCCGTGCGTGACAGGGGGCTTCGCCTGAGAAGGCCACCTGCGTGAGACACCACCATCCTTCCTGGAGCATTTACTCCATCACACAACTATAAGACTTTGGGTCATGAGGCAGATTGTCCAGATTTAGCAATTCTAGGACATGTTCACACCACCCAGGTTAACACCCAGGTTCAGGATGGTGATGGCCAAGTCACACCAACTGTTATCCAGAGCTGCCAGCTTCCAGCACAGTGAATGGAAAGAAGAGATAGCAGTTCAGACTACTTTTGTTGAGATCTGTTTTAAATGCTCCCTGTTTACGTAGGGAGACAGAGACAGGGTCTTCTCAGCAAGAAACTGTCTGAATCATAGGCTGCTGTCCCGATCAGGGAGCTATGACAAGTCCTAACAGGAGTTTAAGCTTCTAAAGATGCTTCGTGCATCATTTTGGGGATAGCAGTCTCTTTATCCAGCAGAGAGAAAGCCATTCTACAGCCCTGGTGCTAAAGATAGCAGGTTCATTTTGTACAGCTCACTGACCTCCTCTGTTCCTCCCCTCCACATCACTCCTGCCCAGCAGAACATGTGGCTTGCTGTATTTCTCCATGTCCCAGAGGACAACATCTAGCTGGCAAACAGTCCCCCTCCAGTCCCATGCCCAGGCTGTTTTTCTCTTCCCTCCTCACTGGCAGATATTCTCCAGCCAGGCTCCACTGCAAACATCTCCTGGGCTGCTGGTCTCAAAGCTCTCTAAGAGACCCATTATCCAGCAGACAGATGTCTAGGACTGCTCGGCTTTCTTGGAGGAAAACAAGACAAAGGATAGTTTTGTGGTAGCATCTTTTCACCAAGCCCTGCTGAAAATACAGGCAGTGAGCTGGAAGCAGCAAAGAAATGTTTATGAAATTGCTTTCACGGACACTGCACATGTGGTGATATGTTTGTAAATCAGGCCATGTCATTTCCTGAAATATATGAGTGAGGTTCTGGATATTTAATGAAATAAAGATGTATTTAGTTTCAGCTTTTTGATGCTTTGGAAAACAGCATCACCTTGGTTTGAAGGGAACTCTTAAATAAGATTGAGTTACTATGCTGAGCAACCTACTGCAAAGATACAATCTAAGGAGGGAACCTGACCCTGCCAGGATTTCCTCTGTTGTGTGTTTGCATTGTACCAGCATCTAATCTGCAGCACATATCTACATTTGTCTGTGTCCCATTCAGACCAAAAAAGAGCCAGCTGAGTAGCTTCATAGAATGCTAAAAAATAAATTTGCTACATGAAGGAAATTTTAAGGTTACAATCTGCATGGTCAATAGTTCAGGTTTAAAGCATCTGAAATGCTAGAGATCTCCCATGTCCTCCAAAAACCTTAAGAAGAAAGTTAAAATGCTGCAGAACAAAAGCCTTTAGGAAGGTTTGCAATGGGAAAAAATACTAAACTTAAGATTTGGGACGCTAGTGACCTGTACACATTTTTCAGTGAACAGCAAAGTACCATTGAAAGAATTCAGTTCCCTTCATCTGATCAGCCACTAGCAATGCCCAAGGTATCCCAAGATCCCAAATCCACTCTGGATCTTCTTAACTACCCAACTAATTGTCCCTGGTTCCTAATCTTTTGACCAACAAGGCTTGATTTTCAGAGGAAGGAGGTGAAATATTCTAACAGGGTACTGCCAAAGCTGGTGAGAATTTTCTGGGAGATGCAGAAGAGATGCCCACAGCCCAAGGTCAGGTCCCTGCCTGGGTGCTGACAGCATGGCTATAAACGATGCAAATGTTCTAAGGCACCCAAAATGAGCAGAAGTGTTAAGCAGCACAGCCATTAGAGCAAATAACTCATAGCAATGTCCACTCCCCAAACCCGTGCTAAAAAGGACCTTCTACCCTTCCAGCAAATAAAAGCTCAAATTAAACTGCTGAAAACTAGTGATTAGAAATATAACGAAAGACTGGTTTTTGTGGGCACAGGGAGGGAATGTCTTTAAGTCCTTCACTAGAAAATCCTAGGCTTGACCATACTCCAGGCTGCTGCAGGGCAGGCTGCTTTACCTTTACATGCAAAGAGGCATGAGGACCGGGAAGGCTTATAGCACTCCAACTGGGCAGGTCTCATATCCATGTGGGAGTCATGATTTTCCTTTTAGAGAGCCTTCAGGTCCTTAGAGAAATATCATCTGGCACTGTGGGAACAGGGTCAACATATACAGAGAAATACATTGATAGAAAAATATTGCTTTCAAAAGAGAAGCTAGGTTCTTTTTCAGGAGAGAAGGAAACCTGAAATTTTTTCAGGGATGGAAAAAAAAAATGTCTTCATTTCGTAATATTTGAAAAGAAGTTCTGGGAGTCAAGGAAAATGACAACGAAAATGAGAAATGTTGACAATAGAAAGAACTGGGGAAGGCTGCAGGAGACTATCAGGGCCTGGGTGCAAGGAAGGGAGAGGTCAGTGGGCAGCCTTGCAAGAGGCACTGCAGTTACTTGCTGGAAAATGAGGGGGCTCACTGAGTTTGTGGGATGTTTCACTGAGGGTTCTGCAGTTTGGAGAAGCACTGAACTTCCCCTGAACCCCCACCCCAAGGTGAAACCGTCTCCCTCGCACCCGCAAAGCACAGGCTCCCGAGAAGCGCCATCTCCTTCTCCCCTTCTCTCCATCCCTCTTAATATCACTGTTCTCAAGTTGCCTGATGTGCCGTTTATGACAGAAATAACCTGCCTTGGCAATGACACTTGAATTTCACTTAAGGTTCATCACATTATTAATGACAAGATCAATATTACCGAAGCCGCAATAAGAGCTCTTACCATTCATCCTCCTCCCACCCCTCCCTTTCCCAAGCACCACGCTCTTTAAGACTCCAGCTCTTTTCAAGGGTATTTGCCCAGCCCTGGCAGGACAATCGCCCACCGCCGGGGTCAGTGCATTCAGTCCCTGGCAGCTGCCCTGACATATTTCTCCCGAGCCTTGAAACCTGAGTGATAAAGCTCAGGAGTGGAACAACCCACAGACTCTGTCTAATCACAGCGACCGCCGTGGCCTTGCTGAACTCTCCCCCTACAATTAGGTAATCATGCTGGCAGACAAGTCTGATTCATATCGTTTTACCATCAGTAAAGTGATATCTATCAACCTGATGACAGACCTGTTATTGCTGCAAACCACTTCAACCTACCCAGTTAAAAACCCCTTGTAAAAGCAAAAAAGGGACTTGGACATATTTTATGGCAAATTAACTTTTAACATATTCTTTCCCTCCGCATATGAAGATCACATTCATGGCAGACACTTGCAAGAACACCTGCGCTCCTCACCAGCTGCAAGGGCGATGCTGGGCGAGGGCTGGCAGCACCCCTGGGATGTTGGAAGGGATATAGGATAATCTGGAGAGGGGAATTGCCCTCTCCTTTTGCTCATCTCTCTTTGTTGACTCCGGAGGAAGCCCAGGCTAGGTGAAAGTAGTTATATAGGATGACTCCTACCCCAAGGACGAGTCTCTGCCCCAAGGAAGGCACCCAAACTCAAACTGAAGCTCTCTCTGGTCCATTGATACTGAACTGCTTTAGCTTTGCTCTACTGGACCCCTGATGCAAGTCAACAAAGACAAATTGTAAACCTCATCAACTCAAACGAGCTTTGGATCAGGCTACAGAGCAGACTGGAAATAAACCACATTCCCCCAGCCCTACCCAGTGCAGCCTCTCAGCCAGCCCAGGGAGGGTGGGGGATTCATCCTGGCCTCCAGCCTGCACTAAGTTCTCACCTGCTGCCCATCCAACGGGTCTTGAAGTCCCATCCTCTAATTCTGGGTTAATTGCTATTCTAAAAGTGCAGACATTTGGTCAGCTGCTTGGTTGAAAGCACATGAGCGTTTCAGTGGCCTCCACAGACCCCAGTACTGAACCTCGACCAGGACTCCTCTTACCTGAAGGCAGACAAGGCTCCACTTTGGAACTCCATTTCAGTTATTTTTCCCCGAAGGAAATATCTCACAAATGCAGGGCAGTGGGAAACTGCATCTTTATCATCCAGGGCCATGTGTATTTTTATTATATTTTCTTTAAACTCTGATTTTTATTCTATTAATCCATTTCTTCTAGGCTTGTACCTTAACAAAGCCAAAACCTGTGGTAACAAAGTGCAGCCAGGCCATTCCACAGAAATACCTTCACTACAGAACATGAAATTCCCATTGTAGAGGATGCATACGGGCACTGATTGATCCCCAAACTAGCATTTCAATTTATTTCCCACTGGAGGACTCATTCATTATGGAGAAATAAGACTATTAAATGCATGATAAAGCACATGCATCAATAGATGAGGCTGGTGGTTACTTGACTTTACCTATCTAAACAATAGCTGGTAAATAAATCTATTTGTGATCACAGAAGAGCTTTTAAAAAGAATAAGGAAGCAGTAATTATTAAGCAGCAGATTAAAAAAAATTGCTTGCCATTATTACCACCATGTGCACACACACACACACACACACGCACGTGTATTTTGCTGTTGCAGCTGTGACTGCAGGACAAAGGCAGGTCAGACGCACAGATTGCAAACAAACTGCCTACAGACCTGCTCAGAGTCCCAGTGGCCTCTTTCAGATGCGTGCAGGTATGTGTGTGCTTGCGTGTTTATGTGGCAGCAAGCTCTTATCTCCAGCGGTAGGGAAAGACACCCAGAGGAGACCATGCAAGGTGTTTTTATCAAGTAGCTATGCTGTTTTGGGTTGGTTTTTTTTTTTTTTTTTTCCTTTAACTGATTTTCCACCCAACCAGCCTCTGGGACGCAGCAGAGTGACTGTGCTCTATAAATGTGTCTTTCTTTTTTTTAAATATATATCCCTCCACACCTGCAATGGATGAAGGAAAAGCAACAACAAGAAAACCTGAGCACATCGATGGTAAGGGAAGGATCCCTGTATCATGGTCTTCTCATACGGTCAATGACCCTCTGGCCTCTCTCCTTACCCTCTGCAGCCACTGTCTCTTCACAGAGCTGTCTTGCAGCATCTCCCTCCCTGTCTTTGGCCTCCCAGTCCTGCTGCTTCTTATGGCTTCACCTTCTCACTTGGGAAGGTGCGTGAGGCCACTTACGCTGGCCCTGACTCACCATGATGCCCCCTGTCCTGGACCCTGGTGTACAATCGTTTCTGCCTTGCCAGGAGTCTCCTGATAGCAGGTTTTGCCCTTCATCCACACTCGTCCAAAGATACAACAACTTGGAAAAAAAAATAGTAGCTGTGGTTGTGTGCTGGGTGGGGAGAGATGAGACTGACTGGAGCAGCTGGGTGAGAGCACCAAGTGGTGCCCTCAGCCCCAGTCCTAAAGATTGTCTATGGTCCCGTCAGTTTTGGCGAGGTAAGGTTTGGCACCAAGGAAACATCCCACCTCTGATATAAAGCTACTACTCCCATTTGTTCTTTTGAATCTTCTTTAAAGTTTGAGGAAATTAGACAAAAGCTTGAACACAACCCCAAACTCTGGAGATAAAGAGCTTCCTGGCATCCTCATGAAAGTCAAGGGGATTGCAGATGAAAACTCTACCACCACAATAGCTAAAAATTTATTATTTTCTGCATTTAATCACATTTCCTTTCACTGACCAGATCTCGGGTTTGCCTTGCTGGACAGTGCAGGTGTTCATGCTCATCCCTGGACAACAGCGGAGACCCCAGGACAGCCTGTCCCCCCCGGGGTGCTCAGCAGTGCAGAGCTCTGCTTCAGCGGGGACGGGGGAGAGGCTGCGACAGCAGAGACAGACAAGACAGTGAGAAAGGAAGAGGAAGAGGAAGAGAGAGGAAGAAATGGACCTTTCCAAAATCAAGAGATACAAGTCCGTAAAAAATCTGAAATGGGACCTAAAATGCTGCAGTGGGCAGAGCTGACTTTCTTTTGAAATTGTACAAATCAACCCAGACTGGTCTTTTTTGTCCCATTTTTGAGGACATTGAACAGTCCCACAACTGCTGCAACAATCTTGTAAAAACATATGGATGGAACTTATTTTTTCCTCTCCCCTCCCCCGCCCCGCCCCCGGCCCCCTTTGAATACCTGCCCCAGAAAAAAAAAACACACCAAAAACCACCCAACAACAAAAAAAACCACAGCACCAACCGACCCAAAACCACAACAGCTCAATTCCCCTTTAGCCATGTTCTCAGACCTCCAAGAAGCCAATGTCAGGCTAAATAGATGTGACATAACTCAGCAGATTTTCCTGAGCTCTAATTGAATTATAAGCCATTAGTTGATGGCCGCGTGTTCCAAAGCTGAATGTTCCCTGCCCGGTAGAAAGTGATTGACCGATGTAGCAGGGCACAGTGAGCCCGGGGCAGGGTGGTGGGCAGGGTGGTGGGCAGGGTGGTGGGCAGGGTGGGTGACGGACCTTCCAGGGACCGTTCCAGGTGATGGTGGGTGAGAGACATCTCAGCTGTGCAGGTTGGTGCCGAGGACAAATTGCAGAGCCGTAACCAAATACCCTCACGCGCTGATTTAAGTGAAACAGAGGGGGGAACCAGTGACACACGAATGGCCACTTTGGTCTCCATCCTAAGATAAATCAGTTATCTGTTTTTTCTCACTGTGCAGTCAATGGCATTTTATGAAGCAGCTGTCTGAAAGGAAATTTACTGGACAATTAAAAGTGCTGACTTTCAAGCAGTGCTCTCGAGGTGG
Organism: Falco punctatus; assembly: GCF_963210335.1. Lineage (NCBI taxonomy): Eukaryota > Metazoa > Chordata > Aves > Falconiformes > Falconidae > Falco > Falco punctatus. The sequence continues at coordinate 116,048,346 of NC_137580.1, read as the reverse complement.
AGTCTAAAATTATTGGGTGTGAAATGCAAATAGATTTAACAGTTTTACTGCTATTTATATGACGTTCACCCATTCCCAGCTATTTTTCCTCCCCTTTTTTGCTCTGATTTTAAATGGTCCCAACTTTCACAGGTTTTAACAATCTCAGACACATGCAGTAAAACCTGAAGCACGCTCCAAGGCTGAACAAACCGAGACCAGTGGTGTGTGCAGTGAGGGAGGGTGGGTGAAAGTAAATTCTATCCCAAACCCCTAACAAAATATTAATTTAGAAATAAGCCGGTAATTACATTCAGCTTTGGGTCTGCCCCACAATCCTCTGAGGCGGTTCTTATTCAATAAGCTTTTGGCTAGTACCCAACAAACCTCCTACTTGAATAATCACAAATTGACCCAACTAGTGGCTCTCCCGCTCTAGGAAAACCTTCCCTGAGGAGGAATGTGGGAAACCCACAGCCTGGCAGCAGGTGAGGCTCCGGAGAAATCTTGTTCCCATGGGCACATCCATGGAGCACCCATTTCCCCAGCTGCTCCCCTGAGGTTCAGCATGATCTAGCAGAGCTAGGAAGAAGTTTTTATGAGGTTTTATTCCCTGCCTGTTACATTACATTAACGACCAAAACAGTTCATGGCTTAATTAAAGATTAACTGTATAGATCAGTAAAGCAAGATTGTCTGAGGTTGGCCAGGCAGGGCCCTGGAAGGAGTGTGAAGGGATGAAAAACAGTGGGAGAAGCAAAGTGAAGCAACCCCTCCGGAGCCTCCAGCACTGCAGAATTAGGACTTTCATGCCTTTTGGCTCATCTGACTTCTTAGTTTAATCGAGGGCAAGTATCTATTATTCCTGCCTACCTCCCGCTGGATCTCACTTCATAAAAGGTGCCGCTGAAATGCTTGCTACAAGGAGGGATTTTCTGTGCTACTTGTAATGGACCTCTTGTACTTGTAATATCTGGTGCTGTGAGATTTACCATTGCTGAGGAGAAATCTTTGCTTCTCAGACATTTTGGGCTGTTGTGTGAGGTCTGTTGTATTGAAAGAACTCTAGTCTCAACCTAGTTTGGAGCCAGCTCTACAAATTCATTGTTTATCTTAGTTTCTGTGCTTGTGACCTTCATTATCTTTCATGGAGGGGATCAAAAACCTCCCTACCAGGCTTTTCCATCCCTATCTTGTCTGTGAAATAATACTTGTGACTGCTCGAAAACCACCGCAGCCAAATTCACATACCAGTCTGTGGGTGAAGTATCCTTTGTTAGCATGTTCAGATAGGCACATACATCCACATGCTTCTCTGCCATGTTGTCATTGTGACCCCAGTTCTGCACAATTAGCTCTAATTAATAGATGTGCCTACACCGAAGTCCATAGAAAGTTCACCCGTTTGCCTCCCTGTCCTATGGGGAGCTCTACTTATTGAGCTGGATTTCTTTCTGATCTCTCTTTGAATGCAGCCCTGGTGAGATTTGGCAAAATGTTTAAGTAAAACCATAAATTCCATTTGTCTTGATTTCACCTCACCAAGGGGCTCGCTCACCACTACCCCTCCTCTGCCCTAGACATCTCCCCCGCTAGGGTGAGGACATGAAATACTCTTCCAGGTACCACAGAAACAACCCACCCGGACCAAAAGTGAGGTGCAATAAACACGCCATGCGCCTACCCCTCTGCAGGTCCCTGCTGTGCTGCCACATACCGCGCCGAGGTGCCCGTGGCCACTTACGGTGGTGGCCCCACGTATTGTCTGTGGGTCAACACCTACGTGCCACTCTCTGGGACTGAGGTCGAGCAGAGAGCTGAGGGACTCTCTCCTCCTCCTCCAGTCCCCCCCCCCCCCAGCAGTGAATCTGAACTACAGCTCTCTGTTTGCAGCTGCAACAGTAGAGATCGAGTCAAGTTTTCCTCCACTTCTCCTTTTACAGAAATCAAATGTGAAGAAAGCAGAGCAGTGTCTTGAATGTGAATGCCTTTCCCTCCACCCTCCCGTTACAGAGCTCACGTTCCTGTAACTCACCCATCAAGGCAAAGCCCCCAAGATCCTTCCCTGCAATCCAATAAATAATAATAATAAGCATTCTACCAACTCATATTTCTGCAAGCTGGCACTGATTTATTTTTTTGGCTCTTGCATCTGAAATAACTGAAAATATACAATGGGATAATGAAAAATCTCACTTTTAATTCTGAACTGAAGTTTGCCAACCTGGAAGGTCTTTAATAATGGTTTTCTGATGAACAAACACTCATTGGATCTCCACTTGGAAGCTACATTTTGATTAAATCCCTCTATGTCTGTATATCATATATGCAAATGTAATTATAAACAGTTGGGGGGTACACCATATAAACCTAGGGACTCATTCAAATAGATTTGACTTAGAAAAAAATGTGTTTCTAATAGAAATAAATAGGACAGTTCAGTGGAAACCGTGCCCATGCCGGAGGGATTTTGCTCCTGGTGCAAAGTAGGAGTGCTCACAAGCACTTTTATTACATTTTTGTCTGGAGTTTCCCAGCTGGTGATGTCTGTGCTTGCACTGCATAGCTCGCAGGCAATGAGCCTGACTCCTCCAAGACGCATCACCACCACCCTTGCTCCACCCCTGAGTGGATGGGGTGTAACCTGTGAGCGTTCCTTATAGGGCTGCTTTGCACAGGAGCCATCAGCCTTAAAGACGGCGCACAGAAGGTCTGGTGTTCCCAGCCGGAGAGAAGAGGGCATGTCCAGGAAAATCTGGCTAGAGGCAGTGACCTCTCCAGCCAGAAATAATTTAATAATAATTAAATTAAATGCTTCCTGCATGCGCTGGAATACCTAGATGCACTGATACCTCCTCCCATGTGTCAGGCACCGCTGGGTGCAGTTCCCAAACCCTAGGGTTCCCTCAGGCTGGTGCAAGGCCAGCAGCACCCAGGCTGGCTGTGGAGCTCCTGGGGGGGGGGGGGGGGGACATAGGGACAGGGACAGTCTAGTGCTGCAGGTGGACAGCCCCCTGAGCCAAGTGCCTCAGCCTCACGCTCCATAGGTAGGAGCCTGTACTTCTTTCACCAAGTGCTGGACAAGATGCGATGGATGCTTTAAGGGGGGGTCCAGCTGAATTAGGATTTGGCAAAAATGATGTCAAGAGGGACTAAGCAGAGCAGACAGTGTTAAGAGCAATGCCCTTGCTTTCAAGTGCACTCTTAGCTGCTACTTGTGCAGGGTCAATGGGGGCTATTTGCTGTTATGCAGAAATGTGATAACCTCAAATCTTTTGTGGTACATCCCAAAAAGGGCTGCAGCTCCCAGATCCCTAAATAAGTGAGGGAGAGCCTGAAGAATGGTTGAAATTACAGGATGGTCAGCAGAAATAAATGCCAAGTCTGGAGTTCCTCCTGTACGTCATGGTACCTCTGGATGCCTTCCCTTTTTAATGGGCAACAAAATGGGCTGTTGTGGCAGAACAAAGCTAGTGCAAATGAAGAGAGCTGGGCTCCTAATAAATACACATATATATATAAACATATGTATATAAATATATCTATATCTGTATATTATTACTTTGCTATGAAACTGTGGTCTGTAATACTTTGTGTTCTCTAGCCTCCCATCCAACAAGAGCAGATTGTAACTTGTCCCATAATGGCTTGTTGGGGGAAAAAAATAAAAAAGTCTATCTATTCCTGTTTAGCTTTCCCAGGAAGAACCATCTGAAAAACAAAATCATGTTTGGATTGCCTGTGATTTTCTATTAACCAGAACAAATTCACACAAACTTCAGGTTATGGCTCAAATAGCAAAGAAATTAAAAGAAAGGAAGGTCAGAGCAGAGCTAAAGGGTTGCCTAGGGTGTGAGATTTCACAGCTGCTGAAATGTCAAAAGTACCATGAGGACAGATGGATTTTAGGGTGGGCTTGTAGACTCAGAGGGGATTTCTAGATGGAATTCCACAGTGGATGGAAGATGTGGTTGGACCAACAGACAGGACGTTTTTTAACCAAGAAAACATAGATGGGGTTTTGGGGAAGAAATTAGGGGTGTGGGGTCAGGAAAGAAAGGAAATAATGCATGAAGTTGTGTTTGATCTTTCTGGATCAGCATCTGATAGGAAGAAGTCCAAGTGCTACCTGGTGTCCCGCCTGAGGTGAGGGGTAGCCGTACGTCAATGGAGAGGGCGCCCAGAGAACCACAGCTCTGACCTGTTTGCTCAGTAATGTAGAGATCAAGTTCAAGCGAGTGCTATACATGTTTCTCTAAGGAAAGTCACTTAAATGTACTCAATGCCAAGCAACCTTCTTATCTTATCAAATGTGGCCATTGGACCAAATGAAATCTGACCGCCACATCTGGAATGAAACAGCTGGCAGCCAGGTGTGAGTGGAAGAGGGAGCAGGATGGGTAAAACCCCTTCCATAAGGCTATTTCATTTCAACAGCGTCAGAACATTTTGTTTCTAATGTCATATTGATTAATTTCATTTTGATTTTTATATTAAAATACTAATTGTATTATATATAAATGTTGACATTCTATTAATATATTAATACTGTAGTGTAATATAAGTCAATACAAATGGAATGGATATGACAGTGCACATACCAGATGTGTGAGCCCTATCAACAATGAAACCTCTCGTGGCCCTTGACATTTTCAGAATTTCTTTCCGCCTCCTATTTAATCTGTTCCTCCCATACTGGATCAGCTCAAACCATCTCTGAGGGAGCTGCAAGGAAGAAAAATCTTGTAGGTTGGCTCCTAGCAATTGCATAGCCTGTACGGGTTCCCAGTGTCCTCCCATATCCCAGGGCAGAAGACCTTGGGACAGAAGATCTCTTCTCCTCAGTCTCATTTTAAACGTGTGGCCCTTTTTCACATCCTCCTTTCATTTTCGTCTCCAGGCACATGGGGTGCCTCCCTCCCTGCTCCCCCAGCCCATCACAGCCTGCCCAGCACTTTCAGCATAAAGGGCCACATTCACGCCTCTTGCTGATGGCACCGAGAGGGAGAGGAGACAGTGCAACTGCTCACGTACTGGTATGAGAAACAGAAGAGTTTTAACTTGAAACAAAAATCAAGGAATCTGCAAAAAGATTTGATTTTTGCCTTAACTCCTTCCGGCAAAAGCTACTGCCTTTGCACACGATTTATGACCGAACTTTGCTGCGGTTAAATACCCACTGACGCTCATATTTTGTGAGCATGTAGAGCTGGTTTGAAGGAGGGTCCCCTCCATCACATGAAAAATATGGTCACATTTTTCCTTAATTTTTAAACAGAACTAAAAAGAAAAGATGATGTTTAGGCCTCTTGGTTTTTGGAAAACAAAAACTTTTTTTTTCCAGTTGGATCCTTAAAATCTGTTGCCAAAACCCCAAAGCTTTTGGATTTTTGTCCAAAAAATAATACAATTGGGTTTTGAGGTATTCTTTTGGCAAGAAAGCAACATTTTGAGGCGAGCAGATGCTTTCTGTAGGAAAATGACATCTTGTCAGAAGCACAATCTTCCTTCTTAAAGGACGTTTATGCCAGAAAGTACTCAATCAGCATCCCTTATCCTCTTCCAGGGATAGCGACATGGTGACTGCTTTTTAACAAGATGAGGCTTCCAAGAATAATTACTGAGGAATTATGAATTTCTGATCATATCAGGGCTTGGTACATAGGATTACGAAAGGAGCCAGTCTTACATTCCAAACCATAGGATCCACCTATAGCATGGTGTGCAATTGCTGTTAATAAAATGACTCCATACTTAAATGCAATTCCTCTGTTGTATAAATATATATTTCCTCGGCGGGACATTGTGGTTACTTTAGGGAGCTGGAAGACATCAGAGCATCACGTTCCAAGCTTGGCATTGAACAAGAAGCCACCAGAATTAAATCAAAGTGCTTCTTTCTGGCAGGCGAAGCAAGTGTAATGAAAATTCCAGCCTTGATCCTCTGCCAGTGGTAGGCAGCAAATTGAGTGCATGCCTACCACTCCCAAACTGAAGTCCCTCAGTCTTGCCCGGGATGCCAGCTACCAGAAGTACAAAAGCTGAAAACAATCTGCCAGACACAGCAAACCAAAGCGCTCTCTTCATTAAGAGGAGCTTATTACTTTCTTCCAGCTCCACCCATGAGCAAATCTGTCCTGCTTGATCTTGTTGGGATTAATAAAGGGAGGTTGACTGCTCACGGTGAACTTGGTATTCCAGGAAAGCTTTTGAGATGTCTCCTCCAGCCACCAGAACCCACCCCAATTCCCCCCAGAAAGATGTACATTCTTTCCAACTGCAAGGTACAAGAGCTCAGCGGTTACAAAGGCAATATCCAGTGAAGCTGGCTGGAGACCCAAGGAGAAGCACCACCAGGAGGAGAGGAGACCACTCCTGGAGAGGAGACAGGTTCACAAAGCTGGCTGGCTTGCGTTCTCTCACTCTCAAAGATCTGAGCAATATCAGTTGTTGAGAGGAAGTGAAGCTGTCTTCAAAGGAAAAATATTTTCCTGGTGGCATGTGGCATACACGCTGCAGCTGGCCTGCAGGGTCGTGTCAGGCTGCCTGCTGTGCCGACCCACCAGCTCTCCCTCCGCTGATGACAGAGGGAGCCACGGTCCAGCCGCTGCAGACAGAGAGGATGGGCACCCAACCCCCCAGAACAGGCACCGCAGCAGTCACAGACATCACATTTGTATTTGAGAGCAATATTCAGATCACTGCCTTTTGATGCTGGCATGCTGAGATTGCCCACCTCACTGAGCCCCCTCCACCCCAGGCTCCCTCTTGCCCTGCATCTACGTGGGACACCCCCCACCCCGCACCGAGCAGTGCTTGTCCCACCGCCCGCTGCTGCCTGAACCTGGCCCGAGCCCACTGATGGGAGAGGGGCAAAGGCAAAATCTTTAGGTGTCTGGAGAAAGTCGTGCTTTGCCTTCATATGCCTTGTGCTCCCAGAGCAACTCTGCTGAGGTCACAGAATTGCTCCAAATTAATAGAAATGAGGCTAAAAAAGCAAGCTTTTCCCGCTGGCCTGAGGTAGCTGCGGGTAAAAGCTTGGGAATATTGCTACAGGACTGGGTTTGGCAGGAGCAAGGGCAGGGTTTCTGGAATGGCTCAGCCCTATTTTCTTAGGGACTGCAGTGAGAGCAAGGTTAGAGCAACACGGCGTGGTTTTGAAGGTGCCATCCTGCACGGAACAAGAAAGCGAGGCTTTGAAAATACTGAACAAAAAAAGAGGCCTTTGAGATTTTTATTTGAAAGTTATAAGAATGGCGTATCCCAATGAATGAACACCCTCTTTAGAAAACACTGGCAGTTGCCTTTATCTATACATTTACTTCAAGAAATGTGGCCATTTAATAATTAATGTCTATAAGTGCCTAGCTATGAAAATGCAAAATAAAATATTAAATAGAGTCGGTACCAAATGGGAGGACTTCCAAAAGGGAACGAAGAAAGCCAGGTCATTCATTATTCCCAGGGAACAGCCCCAAGGATCTAGAGCAGAATGAATCCAGGTGGATGAATAAGAAGAGCTTGGTAGCAGGAGGGAAGGTGAGTCACCGATATGATCGTCAGATGCCCTGGCCCCTTGCAAAGTGGAGACAAATCGCTCCCAGCAGTGGCTGCCTTGCTCCCCGTGCCCAATCCAGCCTGAATTTTGACAGGCACATGCAGAGCACCTTCTGGGCCACCAGCTGGTGAGGTCTGCAGCTGAATATGAATAATGAAGAGCACAGCTTATGGAGACAGCAGCACAGGCTGAGGTGCATGTGTAACCTCCCTCCCCATCCTTTCGTTAGCTCCTGATCCACTTCAGATAGAGAGGACACTTTGGAACAACTCAAGAGTAATCAGCCTTAGAGCGAACCATTTCTGTTATCGCTGCTGGCAAGAGCCAAGGTTATTAATCGTCTCAGAAGAAGAAAACCTGGGTAGGATGTTGATATAGATACCAGGAGTATATAGTGTAATAAACAACTTGGAAGTAAAGTTAAACCTCACACTCCAGAACTCAAACACATCGCTGTTAGAAACCAAGCTGAAATTACTGCGGGTTGCAGATAACCACGTTTCTGCTTTTGCTAGGAATTTTACATCTTTGGCAGAAGCACCAGCTTTGGGAAGGCTAATTTTTTCAGGTTTTCCTGGATGTTCCTCCTCAGAGATGTGGTGGTGGTGGCAAGGGGTTACCTGGTTTCCCAGGATTCCTGATTGGAGCCGACACGTAGCGTTTCCAGCCAGGCTGATGACCAGCAAGGCATGTGCAAACCCAACAAACAGTATGTTTGTGGTAGATCCAACACTTCTGGTAAGTGCTGGCCTTACCACAAGCATATCACAGCAGTGCCAGCTGCACGTCAGCCTCCAGAAAGGCTGGACACAGGCCCCAGAGCTCACATCTGTCAGGGAAACCCTCAACAAATATGCAGCCGCGCTGGGTACTGGCAGTCAGATGTAAATATGCTGGGTTTGACAGCTCTGTTCCCACACCTAAACTCTTCTCTGCACCCTCACAAAGCACCACTTCACGGTACGTAAGTGCAGCAGTGTGCCTGCCCCACCACATGGGCTTTGGTTTCCACCTACACGTAGCTACCTCCATGGTGGGACTGTCCTGCTGGCCTCTGCCACCAAGAGCAGGCACCGCCAGCGAACGGCCCCAGTGGGCAGGGGTTCTGTGCGGAGGGACAGGAGCAGACGCAGACCTGCAGGGCGTGAGAAGGCTGCAAAACGAAAGGATGCGGCTCTTACGTGGGATGCACTGCAGCTGCTTCCAGCCGGCAGCAGGAGCTGATCAAAACGTGGGTTTTTCAGGGAAAAGTAAAGACATTGCATTGACCATGAGCAGAGGAAGGAATCAGCTCTGGGCCCAGGGCAGCGCTCCCTCACTTGGGCTTTATAGTCTGATTCCACACATCAGAACATGCTACCTTGAAAGTAAGAAGAGACTCTGGAATCCCATTTCATAACATGGGGCCAAATTTTCACCTGGCTGAAATAAGCCCACCCAGCAAATTTACAACCAGATCAGATATGTCCTGTTCAGCCTGAAGATGCAAACCTCCTTCATGTGTTTGCCCTCCACGCATCACAACAAAGGAAAGCACGAGCTCTCTGAATCATCCCCAGCCAACTGTATAGCCGTTATTTACTGCATTTATTTCCAACTCCAGGATTAAGCAAATGACTCCAGCACTATGACATCTATACAATTAAATGTATCTTTTTCCCATCAGCTGCCTGGCTGTGCCAAGCTGGGCAGCTCAGATCCTGTCACCATATGGAACGCATCTCTGCCTGCACGAGACTTGAACGTGACAGTTAGAAATGGGCTGGGTTTTCCCCCTACCCGAAAAGCAGCAAAGCACTCTGGAAGCATTTAGGGGGGCTGAGAGGCCTTCGCTGTATCAGCAGAGCAAAGGGTATTTATCAGCCCTTTCAATGGGACTGTGCCATGAGCTTTACCTGATGGCCCTCATGGAGGCTGTTGCTCAAGTTTTCCTACCCTGAGCAGGACCAGTGGCCCTGGGAACTCCAGACCAGCTCTGAGGACCCTGTTTAGGGATTTCCTCCACCCTCAGTATCTCCACTCCAGCCTCATCCTGGCAGAAAATGTTACACAGAAAAATCCAAAATCTGAGAAATTATGGAGTAGCCAGTCCTCATGGCCATTTGGCCAGGGCTTTCCTAGACACCTATCAGAGATGAGGTGAGCCCTTTGAAAGCCACAGGAGAGCTCCAGTTCAAAGCTGTCTAATATACAATTCCCCCAAAGCCATCTGAAGGCACCAGCCTCCGCTCCTCGTCCCCTTTGCTACCACAGAAGGTATTCTCCACTAAAACGTCACCAAGAAGGTTTAGCTGCAAAGCAAGTGCTTGGCACCGTGCAAAGAGCACAAAGACACCACTCTTTTCCCAGAGTTACTGCAGACGTTCCTTGTCTCATGCCCGTCTTCCAATCTCCAGATGATCTCTGGAGAAAAGGTGATGCTGCTCTGCAGGGCAGACAACAAGGCTGGGCAACAGCAGTTGCTTTCACAGACATGGACATGACAGAGGAATTAACCTGAGCTGCTCTGCACTTGCTGAACCAGGTCTGACCTTCTCTTTTGCAACCTCCTGAGATGACCTTGATCTTATTCATGTTCCCACTGCTCCTGAGGCTGGGTTACACCCTTGGTTCTGGACTCTGTCTTAAGTCTCCCATGAATAACAGTGTCAGGTCTTCACACAGCTATCTCAGGAATGTGGCCAGGCTGATCTCCGTGCTTACTCAAGGTGACATTGATTCATTCTCCCTCTCATTGGCCAGATTACATTATGAAAATGCACTTCATAACATCTTTGCTCATCCGCCACCACCACCCAGCTCCCATCCCCGACCTCCACCTTTGTCAGCCCCCCACGGTGGGATTTAGTTTCTCATCAACAGAAGATACAACCAGAGGCACTTAGGTTTGGGCTGAGAGATTACATTTAGAGATGCATCAGAGGTCAGGATGTGAATGGAGGCCCTGTGTCTATGCTCCGAACCATTTCATGCTCACACACCACTGCAGAAACCAGGCACAGCTCCAGGGAAGGCAAAAGAGCTGGGGACGGGAGGACCATCCCCAGACTCAGAGCCCAGAATCCATCCAAAGGGGTGGAATTGCACCTTCATTGATTTGCAAGACATTACTTTCACATCCAGCCCCCCCTATGGAACCGCAGCCTACTTCCCATTCACCGCCTGGACCTGCACCACCTCTGGAGTATCTGTGCTCAAGGCAGTGCTGAAGAAGAGACATCTCTTCTTAACCACAGAGGTGTTCTACTTATAACACATGGTTGAAAGGTGTTTAGGCAAGGAACTAGGGTTTGTGAAACACATCCAGGTCTTTGTTTTTTCCAGGCTTCTGGGAAGAGCTTAAATCAAGGATTCAGCTTTGGGGAAAAAAAAAAAAAAAAAAAAAAAAAAGCAAGGGAAAAAACAGACAGACATCTGGAGTGCTGAACAAGGTGCTCTCCTCGGGCTGACCTAGTTACAGTGTTTGGGGAGAGCATTGCCATCCTGTTCAACAGGAGGAACAAGCAGCTGAGGGCTGAATTCAGCCTTGGAGCAAACACACACACAGCTCTCACCACGTGTGCTCTGCGCATTTCCACCAGGTCTCCATCTGATCACAGTCATCAAGAGCTGCACATCACCCATCCAGCATGGAAATGGGAGCCCGGAGCAGGCGCTCGTGCCCATCTGATGCTGGGAGAGCCCAGAGACACCACCGCCAGGGCTGATTTAGGTGCCCGTGGCTGACGGAGGGCAGATCTGATCTCCCTGCCCAGCGGCTCCTTGTGCAGTTCTTGTGCACAGACGATACAGAGGACAAACAGCAGCGCCTCTGCCATGGGGAACAGCAGCCCCAGCAGCCCTACCTCCTCCCTGCCCCACGGGTGGCCCCAGAGACATGGGCCTTGTGGCAGCACCATGCCACACCGCAGCCTGTGTTCAGGTCGCAGATGCCAGGACAGACCCGTGCCCGGCTCCCTCCTGTGTGCCCAGCTTTCACCATGGGTGTTCCTCACCGTGAGGCAAAGGAAGTTTTCCATGAAACTCACAGCAACACACAGGTGGAAGGGAGGGCAAGACTGGCCACACAAAGCTCCTGCCATTGCACGACTGCTTGCTGGGGGCAAAGGGCTGCCAGGCTCTGCAAACCCAGGGGTGCATGGGTTTGGCTCTTTGGTGCAGGAGGGTTCACGCTTGGGGATATTTCATTGTTTTCCTTCCCAGGCACTGAAAAAAGGAAGTAGAGCAGGTAAAGCCTGTGTCTGCAGTTGTGGGGGCATGAATCTGAGATCTAAGCTGATGCCAAAGGCCACCCTCTTAGAGCCTGGGCAGGGGAATCTAAGGCAGAAGGACACAAGCACTCCTTTCATTATATGGCACTGGTCAGGGAAATCAAACATCTTCAGTCTGGCTCAGAGAAGCAATTCTAGCTCTCAGCTAAACTCTTTTTAACATGGAGTAGGGGAAACAAGAAGAAACTTTGGAAATTATCTGAGTAGGGGGAAACAACAAGAATCTTTGGAAATTATCTGAAACTCTAGTTTACTGCTTGTATTTTCCCAAATGCTGATAAAGGTTCCCACCTTCAAGTGAAATAATTGCAGAAATGTCAGCACATTTCCTGCAAATCAAATCTATTTTTCAAGTTTAAAAATTAAGAACTACGAGTGGTGCCCCCAGGGGTTTCTTTGCAGGCTGAAGTCCATTCACAGGCTGCCCTGGGAGAGCTGGGGCAAAGTGCAGGTTTGATTAGACATTGCCAAACAAAACTGCTGGGATTTTTTTATACTCGACTTTATCTCTTTCAGCTTGCTACTAATAACCTTTTCCAAAAACCAATTTCAATTTAAAATCATGTTATTTACAGTAGAAGATGTCATCCTGAATGTTTCCCGAGATCTGGCTTTTGTTCACATAAGATCGTGCCTGGCTGCTGAAAGGCAACATTTCGCAAAGCAAGTTGCTCGAGGTTATTTTGGCACGAAGCCTTCCACTTGTGAACAGGGGGGTAACACAGGCAACACAGAAGCAAGATAAACAAAAAGGATGTTTTGGAAACATGTAGGTTTAAATCAGTGTTTTGGCCATTGTGCTGGTTCAGAGATGAGCTGTGCAGTTCTTGCCCAATGCAGAGCAAACCGGGGAGAATTATCTTTGATAAAAAGAGGTCAGAGGCATGAATTTCTGAACTGGAAAAATGAAGTCAAAGGGAAGAAGTCAGGGTGAAGCTGCTGGACCCTCAGGAAGGGGTCAAAGAGGAGAAAGCTAGTGAGTCACAGACAAAACAAGCCCAAACATCTCTATCAGCGAGGCCTTGGAGAGATGCTGTGTACTGTAAATGCCACCTCCCAGGTCAGTGTCCTTCAATCCATGACCAGGACAATTTGTACTGTTAATTTTGCTGCAAGGGATGTGCACTCTGGACTTACAAGAAACCCAGTGTTTGTTTGCTGTAACAGCCTCCCCTTCCTGATAAGGGCTGCCCTTGGGACGGTCCCATCGGTCTCCTAAACAACCAGACCTCCTGCTAGTTCTCAGCTGCACCCCAGCAAGCAATTTATTTCCTATCAGGTCTTGAGACAGTTCGCAATATGCCAGCAGACTGCAGTGCATTGTGCCAGACCAAGACCACATTTCTATTAAAAACTTTATCCCCTCCTCCCCTCAAACAAACCTGCTCAATTTTTCTTCATCATAAGCACAGAAAAGCCTGACCTAATGAAAGTAAAGGCTGAGAAGCAAAGGCAGGACTGCTGTTCAGATGTGAACAGTGAAATATCTCACGCTTCTTCAGGGACCTTGACAGCCCCCAACCTTGTCTAGATCTAGTGCTATTTGGGCTTCGTTCTGCAGCAGGTCCCCAGAATATTGCAATTTTAAGCAAAGAAAGAACAAACCCAAACAAAACCCCAGTTCTTCATTGCCCCAAAACAAAACTAGATTTTTCTCTTTTAATAAAACCCCACAAAAGATGAAAAATGTAAATTTGGGAAGAAAATGTGTGGCCTGCTGATAAGAAGATTTGGGGTTTTTTATTAAAACAAACCAACAAGGCTGGATTGAAACTTTCCAGCTTTCTCTATGTTTTCCTTTGCTGCTCAGCTCAACACAGCATCCACACAGCCTGGACCCCTCAGACTGAAAAGCCACAGGCAGCTTGCTAAATGTAGCTTTGAGCTGCGCCCACCCCCTCATCCCACATTATCCCTGTCCCACGTTTATGGGGCTGTGGAGAGCCAGCAGTACCCTATGGACCTTAGATAGTCCTGCTGGGCTGCTGATGCTGCCCTGGGAGAGGCCTTGTGCTGGGCCAGCTCATGCGCTTATCACCTGCATCCCGCTCCAGCTGCAGCTCCCTTCTCCCTCCTGCAACCCCAGCGATGGATGCAGGCAACTGCTCTCCCTGCCAACTGGCCAATGTCCATGGCAGCGGGCTGGGCACAGCCCATTTGACCGTTTGCTTCCCAGAGGACCAGTGAAGACACCCCCCCAGCTGCAGCACCGAGCTGGTGCTGGGGGCTATGGCTGACTTTGGTCTGCACCCACCACGTGGTTTAAGGTGCGGGTGCTCATGTCTATCGCAAACCCAAGCACATGAAGAGCAGAACAAGGCAAGGGAACGGCAGGCAACAGACATGCCCAAGATTTTCTGCTGATGTCCAGCCCCTTTCTTCTACTGCCTGTGAGCATGGTGTCCACCAGCAAAACCCACCCAGGAACCCACCGCAGTCTCAGGGTGCTGAGAGCAAATGCCACCCATGAGGCAGCTGTACTGGGGTACCACCACGTTTTTCTTTGAGGATCACTGGGGAAGAAAGGTCCTTTTCTGTTGGCGATGAACGGACAGTTTGTCCTTGCTCAGCACAGAACGTGCCTCCTGCTGCCCCGTGTCACGTGTGCCAGCAGAGGTGGCACAGGCTGTGCAGCCCAAACAAAGATAACTCTAGGGGCATCAGGTCAGAAAAAGCTGGGGTTTTTCCTTCAGGGAGAGCCCCTGTAAAAGAAGAGCCAGACTCATTTCAGGCCAAGTGGGAACTTGTAAAAAGAGCCTTTCTCCATGCCCACTGGGATGCTAAAAGCTTACAGCAACTTTCCCCAAAACAAAAAGCAGCAATGAGTGAAAGTGCATAGAATTGAGTGTTCCAGGCGGCAGAGCACCCACTGCTAGGAAGTGAATCAGTGTTGATCAAAGGGAAAGGGTAAGCCTTGAATGATGCAAAAGCCAGTCCCGCTGTTCCTCCCCAGCAGCCAGAACAGGTTGCACCAGGGATCAGCAGGGAACTTTCTACTGCAGTTGTTTTTTTCTGATAGAAAATAACATTTCTACAAAGCTAAACTACGTTGTGGGAAATGCTCTTCTTTCCCACTCCCCCACCCCCCAACCAAACAGAATTTTTCATCCAGAAAATCAAAATTAAACATTTCCTTTTGGACTAGTTTGAGCCAAAAAGGAATGTTTCGTTTTGTTGGAATTACCTGAAATGTTCTGTTGTAACATAGGTCTCTAAAAAATCCAGCTCCCTTTCCCTGTTAGCATATTGCCTAATGGGAAGGTCCCTCTCCCACATGCTCCTCTTTCTCTTTTCCACCTAAAACTGATCCCCTAAAAAACTACTTCTCCCATCACCCCCCCCTCCCACCAGCCCCAGTACCACACACTTGGGGAGACGTCCCACCTCACCAGACCCCTGGCACCGCAGATTTCTGAGCAAACATCTTCACAACCCGGCACAGCAAAGAACAAAACATGAGCCAAGCTCACAGAATTTTCCTTCCCTGAAGCTATCTTTTCAGCTACATCCCATATTCCTTTAAAAAGTCTTTCAGCTCCATTAATAATCTGAACAGATACTAGGGGTCTAA
Organism: Falco punctatus; assembly: GCF_963210335.1. Lineage (NCBI taxonomy): Eukaryota > Metazoa > Chordata > Aves > Falconiformes > Falconidae > Falco > Falco punctatus. The sequence continues at coordinate 116,032,967 of NC_137580.1, read as the reverse complement.
TTAGCAGGCTAATTGGAGAGTACAGTTAGGCATGTACTCAGGCAAGAATTGCAACGAATTGTTTGCAAAAGCAGCAACGCTGGTTTGCACCAAGGGCTTCGTTTTATTGCTGATTTATAGGCAAGGTCTCAGCCACACAAACACAGCCTTGACGTAAAGCAACGTTTGACCACAACGAGAAATAGCCCGGCGGAGGAACACCTAACCCCTCAGCTTCACCAGCAAGGATTTTACACATGCATACATTTACACGTGCATACACACGCTATTTAAAACAACTTTCCAAACAGCTTTCCAATTTGGATGACATCGGGAAGGGGGGCTAATTTTATAAGAGTTTCCAGAAGTTTCAGTTATGTCATGTATGTGTCACACAAATGTATAGCCCAGGAAATAGCTGAATTTCAACACCTAAAATTAAATTTTTTCCGGGGTAGCATTCCCCTTAGCAGCCTGAAGGAAAACATCCTCTTGTTTCACTCCTAGAGGTTAGCATTAGGTGAGAAATCCTGCCAGGGATGCAAGGTCCTTCTAGCATGGATCTCCTACAGCGTTAAGGGCTCTCTTTACCACAATAACTCACGCATGCGCACACACACACAGACACACACACCTCTAAGTAAACAATTCTAATTAATCACCAGTTTCTCTGCCTGAGAGTTTGAAATTATTACTATTCTGCAAATGTGTTTGGGGCTGTACTAATACCTAAGTCTGCTCAAAAATCAGAATTTCCATTTCTCGACATGTTTCATTCTGTCCAGCCTAGAGCTGCAGCCAAGCAGGTAATGCCACGTCCTGCTCCGTGTCCCCTTCGGGCCAAGTGTCCTGCCCAGGCCATGTCCCCGCTGCTCTCACAGCAGCAAAGCCCATGCACACCCCCAGGGATGTGTCACAGGTCAGGGGGCTGCTCTCAGGCAGCAAACGTGAATTACTCCTGAAATGACATTTTTCCATTCCATTTGAGAAATTAAATGTTTCACTAAACGCCAAATGAAAGACACTGGTATGTTTTTCCTGATAGGAATTTGTTTTTCAATCAAAGTTCTGATTTTGTGGGAAGCCTGTTTTTTCTACTGAAACCACTTTCAGCAGCAAAATCCTTGGCAAGCTCTGCTGCTGGCTATTACATCAAGGCCACGTTTGACTGATTTTAAAAGATGCCCCAGCCTTGGGAATGCCACATGGCATTCACAGCATCACACGTGCTCCAGCACTGTGGAAAGGCTGACAAGCGCGTGTGAGCCTGGTGCGAAAATCCATCGCTTTATTAAATGTAAGTGCTCTGCCAGACCATGTTCGCTCCTGCTCAGAGAGATGTATGACTGGCAGTGGACATGCTCGGGGGCTTAAAGGATAGTAGACATAAGTAGCACAACACATCTTCATTGCGCAGTTGAGCATATGCCAGCAAATATGTATATATATATATATTGCAATTAAAAGGCACCTTTTTTGCACAAAATGAAACTCCGTGTTGCACACAGTGGAGGTGGTCATAGGTTCACAGCTCCCCTGGATCAGTTTTGGCTTTGGAGCTGGGCAGTGTCAGCCTTCACCGAGGTGCAGGAACACCTACGTGTTTTGACAGCCCCTTCTGCTGCTCATCTGAATTTCGTACGGTGGCTGCAGGCTGTGCCGGTGTGCACTTCCAGGTAAGATCTCTGCTGATTCCTCTCATTTACAAACACAGCGAAGATGGCCACGCGCAGAGCATCGCAGCTTGTCTGCCTCTAGCCCCTGGTCTCGGGAAGCTGAGAACTGCTCGGCTCTAAATACTGTTAAGTCTTGTGACATTTTCCAGCCCTTTCTAAATAAATCCTGTCTTCCCCCCACCAAGTCATTCCTTGCTGCCCTAGGAGATGTTTCCCTCTCCCACATTAGGAGATGGGGCAATTTTTCTTTTGCAAAGAGGGAGCCCTTTCCAGCACATCCCAGCTTTGTAAGAAAGTCCTGCATTTTGCCTGAGCTCTTGGAGGCAGGGGGTGACAGTCCTTGGGTGGCTTGTTCATTAGTGCCTGGTGATGCTCAGATTTTCATGTCTGCTCTGGATGGTTTTAACTGGGCAGGACATCATGAAAAGAGACAGATGCTTTGGTTTAAAAGAAAAGCAAAAAGAAAAATAGGTGCCTAAACAAGTGATATGGCTTTGCCCTGTAACATTCCCAGCCCATGCAGGGGGGACCACCTCGGCTTCTAAGCCGAAGGATCAAAACAGACCAAGAAGGAATATAAGCTAGGAAACTACTGTGTGCTGAATTTTCTGTGAAAGATAACAAGCTGGAGCATTCCTCCCAGCTGCAAAGCCAACTCCTTTATCTTTGAGTGCACTGACTCCTCTGCTCAGTCCTGCAGTCACTTCACATGCAATTTAGCCGTGCTTCTCCTCCTGACGCAGAGCCCCAAGAGCAATTAAAGACTAACCGGAGCTGACAGATGTTAGTAACATGGAGCCCAGCCGTGGAAACAGCAACGCGGGCAGATGCAGAGGTGCAAAGCGAGAGCCCTGCATCTGTGGGTTCAGAGAGCCGATAAGCTGGAGGGGCCAGAGCAGGGTTCTGCTTCAGGGCTGTGTCCGTGCACTGATGGGAGCTCAGCCCTGTGATCCCTGACCGAAGGGAGTCAGTCCCTGACTCCCCAGGTGGGGAAACCCACCCGTGCGGGGGACCAGTTTAGCCCACCCCTAAACTCTGGCCCTGCAAACATGGGGTGTGTGTTGGGGGGTGTGGGGGGGTGGGGGCTCAGCCAAAAAAGTCACTTGGCTCTGTCCTAGCCAGGGGTTTTGGGGGCTGTTCCCACGGGCAGCACAGGCACGGCCGGCTCGTTATCTCTCCCAGACTCGCTGCTGCCATGGCTCACCAGCGATGCCAGGCACTGATCTCTCCACCCAGGCAAAGCCAGCAAAGTCAAAAGCTTTGTCTCACATCAGATAGTAGGTTTTAATTAAAAATGCCCAATCCCTGTAGCTAATGAACAGTCTCCGAATTCCATTTTGCATCACTTTGAGCTTGAGATTAATCTGAATGCATAGTTTACACCACAGATTCTAGCAAGAGCAAGCTTGATTGGTGTAACCATTACTTTTCCCTTCCTACCCATGAGGTTTTCACATGCCAGGAATTAAGTTTGGAGCAAATCCCCAGTGCAAAGAAAGCCCCAAGTTTATCAGTAGCTCCTGCAACTGATTCTATGTCAGTCTCTAGATTTTCTGATTTTCTGTATGCATTAAATATGCAGCAGCTCTTGGGATCCTGTAAATACCACCCAAGAAGAACTGTGCAAAGGCAATAACATTTGGCTCAAACACATTTGTCAACCACCTCCCAGCCATTCCACGGCCTTTTGATGCCATTAACTACCATGTAGCCCTTCACTCCCCCCCCAAGATGTTCATCATTTGGAGCTGGGGGTGTGAGGTGAACCAGGAGGCAGCAATTCTGCACCAGCTGGAAGTGAACAGAGCCGGCAGAGGTGGCTCTCACAGCCGCCTGGGCAGCAAAACCCTCTGGGGAGCAAGTCCTTTGAAGGACTTGGAGTAATGCCCTTGTGCTCCTGAGCCAGCCCTCGTGTGACTTCTGTCGTGGGTTTACACCAGCTCTAATTTACTCTGAGCTGGAGGGTGCACTGGGCCACCAAGTTGCCACCAAGCAGGGGTTGCCAGACCCCAGCAGAGAGCAGGGATTCGGAGAGGTGCCAAGAAGCTGGCAAAGAGGCTTTTGAAAGCGCCAAAGCTGTTGAGGTCTCAGCTGCCTTCCTTGTGCAGGCACTTCTGGAAATCACCCATCGGGTTTAATTAGCGTGTGAGCTACATGCCAGTGCTCAGCAAGAGGGCAACCTTCCCCTGGTGTCTCGCAAGATCCCCAAGTAAAACCTCAGCTGGCACAAGAAGTCAGTGCCCTCCGTCAGCAGGATTACGTGCCATCCACCTGTGGGACTGTCATATTCAAGGCTTCGACTCTGACCACGTAAAGAAAGAGGAAACCAGGAGCACCAGGGCAGCGCGGTGCCTCTGGGCTCTGCTTGCATCCATAACCACAGCTCCAGGATGGATTCACAAAACAGACCCTGGTTTGGCTCCATTCAGCCTCAAAGCCACCCCATTTAACTGGTCCAGTGCAGCAGGACACCCGATGTCCCGACAGACCGCAATGAACCCTGAAGGCGCAGGGACTAAGCACCACCACATCAGCCAAATGATGGAATTCTCAGCAGCCAGGTCACATAGACAAACAGCTGCTTTGCAATGCAGAAGTGAGAAATGAAGCCCCCCAAAACTGCTGCCCCCTCTCCCAGCAGCAAAGCTCCACTGTGGCAGTGCCGGGGCCAGCGTCTCCCTCCTGCATGGTGGAGAGGGCAATCCCCGTGCAGCCGACGGAGGGGTACACACGCACTGTTATTCCCAGTAATAAGATGCCTGTCAACATATAAACCAATTAGGTGCAGCTTTTGTGTTCATAATAAGGCTGGGCAAAATGCTTTCTATGAGCAAGTGCTTTCAAGTGAAAAATAGCTTCTGAAAGAATCTGACAGTTTGCACATGAGGTTTCAGTTTGCTCAGGGTTTGGTGTTTGTGTTTGGTTTTTTTTTTTTTTTAATTCAAGTAATGAAAATTCTCACATTGTTTCAAACCAAGAAACTGTCTCTGTTTTCAACGATCCTTCCCTCACACACATGGACACACTCAGTTGCTGTTAGCTTCAATTCCCTTTTCTTCTTTTCTTTTTTAACCACAGGAAAAAGATGGAAAAAAGGGGAGAAAGGGAATACCATGTCAGAGAGGAACACACCGCAAACAATTATTTTCTTCATCTTAATCATATGAACTTATTTCGAACTAATGTTGTGTGTGCTTCCAATGTGCTGCCAGGCAAGATCCACGTTTTGGGGTGCAAAGTATTTACCATTATAGTTTCAGTTTTCAAATTACCAGTTAATCACTGGCATCGCAAACTCACCTTTACCTTTAAAAATAAATCTGAATTCTGGCTTAAATTAGGGATGAGGAGATGCAGGCACCCTTGTACTCTGCCTCTAACTACAGATGCTCCCAGAACTGTTTTTGTCCCAGGTGGAAAAGTTGAAGAACAGCAAATTAGTCCCATATATCATACAACTTTTCAAAGGACAACAGGAACTCCCATTTAGTCTAAACGGAGATGTCAACCAAGTTTTGCACTTGGGGTTCAAGCCCAGAGTGCTACAGTGAGGCCGTGTGATTTGTATTAATACAAACCCAAAGGTGCTCCCTACAATAAGGACCCAGCAGCGCTGGCTCAGCTCCGCTCTCCAGGGATGGAAAGGTCCTGGGGAGCGACTTTAGCCCCATTAGAGCTGTGCAGCTGCAAAGGCCAATTGTTATTTGTTACAGATAACATGAGAATTACAAATATTAAAAGTCATTATCATCTCCCTCTAGTGGTTACCGAGCTCCCTGGGCCCTAGGCATGGGATCTACGCTGCGAAAAGGCAGCGGTGCTTTTGGAGAACAGCGGAGGGAAAGGAGGAGCTGCAGAGGAAGCAGGGTTTGCACCAAGATGCTCGTACAGAGCCCCGTTTGCACAGCTTGGAGGTTAAGTCCTCACAGCGTTTCAATTTGGCTGGCTAAGCACCGAAACTCTCCTCCTCCCTGAGATGCTGCAGGTGGCCCTAAACCATCACGCAGCATCTCGAAATAGCTACAGAGTGTAATTTATTGAAAGCAGAGTATGTCTGAGCCATCTGCGCTGTGTTACAAAGAGGTGGGCAGCATCACTTGTGCTGTACCCACAGCATCAGCACTGCACTGGGCTGTTCCAGGCTGGACAGGTACCTGTGGCTATCTGTGCAATGCAGGATGAGCGAGAAAGAGCAGCAGGGATGGTGTGAAAGATTCCCTTCAGAAAAATGTGTCCTTTTTACCAGCTGGTCAGGGAGCACAGGAGAGTTATTCTGTAATCAAAGGCAAAATCACACACCCTGGCACCTGCAATCCCCTTTCAATAAATTAACAAGTTACAGAGACACATTTACTATAGAAAGCTGTTTTCTTTTAGAGATGGATCAGTTTAAGGAGGGAACTGGCAGCAGTGCCTTGTACCAGGATCCAGCCTCGCATGTTCCCTGCAGCCCGTGGAGCAAGGCTAGGCACCCAGCGGTCTCTGCGTGTTTTGCTCCCAGGCCCACCTGTTACAGCTGAAGGGGTTTTGTTCCACCTTCCAGAAAGAAAAACTGGGGGGAGGGAGATATGAAACCTACCCAAATGTTTAAAAGAAAGAAAAACCCTCCCGTCACAAGAAATAGCAAGCCTCACAACATGTGCAAAAGTGATTTCCAGAAACAAGTGGAATCCAGTTCCCTCTTTACACAACATCAGCGAGGAGATACGATAGCAGCAGTACAGGAAAGCAGGAGGAGACAGGGGACTTGGGACTCATGCTGGATGTTTGGAGCCAGCGAATCTGTGGGTGGAAAGGACTCATCACCCTACAGCTCTTGCTTGCAAAGCAGCCCAGTACCTGCAGCCTTTCCCTCCCATGGCAGGAGGAGCCTGACAAGCATCATTCTGGCTACAGATTTGGAGTATCCCTCTATGCAGGACCAGCAAGGCACAATCAGAGATAACAACTCTAGCTCAGGCTCATCTCAGCAAGATTTTTTGATTTTTCATGAGGAAAGAGCAAGTGGAGGAAAGGGGCCAAGGTGCTGAAAGCAACATGTAGCTATGGATGTGAACAAATAGATTTCAATTACAAAAAAAAAAAAAAAAAAAAGGATCAGTAAAGGTCTGTACAGCATGAATGATCTGTGGAATTCCCAAGGGGTGCTTTGAAATCTAAAGTGTTATATTTTGAAATGGACACAGACCTTGGCGGGAAGTGGGGGAGCAGACAGTAATGGTTTAATAGACTGTGGAATGGCTATAAAAAAAAAAAAAAAGAGAGCGGGAAAAAAGAAAAAGCAGATGGCAGCCCCTTCGTAGGAGCCATAAAATTTCATGGTGTATTTTCTATCCATGGCTTCACTGTAATTCAAGCCTTGGGGGCCAGCTTTCTCTGGCAGTGGTTACTGAGGGGCCTTGGAGGGCAGCAGTAACAAAGGGTGGACACTTCTTGGGGCTGCTGACCAAATGCTCCCTCTTGAGCTGGAACAGGAAATAAAAAGCAAATAATTTCAGAGAAACACCTAGGGGACTTCCCAAAAACAGCCCCAGAGCAGCAGGTCAGAACCCCAGGAATGGAATCAGGAAAACCCAAAAAGGTCCTAGGGAATAGAAATGGAGAAGGTGGCTCTTTGCATCTGCAGCCAGAAAACAAAGCTCAAAGGAGACCTAGCATCCCTCAACGCAGCCCTCATCTTGCTTGAAAAAAACATTTTAATTTCCACAGCCGTGTCCTGCCTGGGCCACTGGGCTCTTGGGAAGGACACACGGTCAGACCAGGACTGTCTCTGTCTTACAGGCAGACCTCTTAAACCTGCACCTTTTGCTAGTAACCGTGCTTAAACACTGCCCCTTGCTCCAGGCACCTGTCTCTAAATTTGATCTCAACAAGCTCCAACTCAAGACTGCATCTAGAATTGACTTTGGTTTATTACCATGTAAGATTTGAACTAAGATCCCAGATACACATGCGAATCAAAACAGACTGTAAAGGCTAACATGTACATATTTCGGTTCCATCTGCAGTTATTAGCAGCATCCTGCACTTCAGGAACAGAGTTTGGGCCAGCTCTGGTGGTGTTTCATGTTTTCAGTCTGTCTGTTATGAAAGTCCACCCTCCATGCCATCAGGTTTTTGTTTGACACCATGTAACACAGCACTATGTAAGCGTTGGTACCGTTAACCTGGCCCTGCATCACTCATTCGTCCTCTCTTGCAGGTACAGGAGGGCATCACCAAACGCAGAAATGCAACACACCTTCCGCTCTTTCATCCTCTCCCATCCAGCGCATGGTCATTTGGGATGTGAATACAACACAGGAGACTAAATGTTAATTTGTCCACAACATATAAATAAAAAAGCGCAATTACTATGCTGGAAGAAAAAAAGGGGAGGAATTCTTTTCATTTGATGTATCTTGCAAATATATTTTGACACAGGAGTTCAAAGATTAAGCATTCCACATCCATTAGAGATATAAAGCAATAATTAGAAATGAATGCAGTGAAAAGTCAATTTTTCTTCCACCTGTTTCCCACTGGAACAATTGCTGTGTGGAGCATAAGAAGAGAAAAGAAGCGGGGGGGGGGGGGGGGGGGGGGGGGGGGGGCGGGGAAAGCTTTATGAAGCCCTGTGCTTCAGTTCCATTTATTCGAATTATGCCAAGATTTGTCTCTAATATGTTTGCAAAACTCTTTGCTTCCAAATGATATCAAAACCACTTGGAAGATGAGAATTATTTTCTCAAGTATTAATGATTTTTTTTTTTTTTTAAAAAAAAGCTTCATTTTAAAACTGACCAATGCAAACAGTACTCAGAAACACTTCTAGGATCTTCATACAGATGCTTAGAATCTTTGGTGAAATGCATATATGTAGGCTTAAATTTTTATTTCTTTTTTTTTGGTAAATAATATAAAGCTTATAGCTAATGACAGTCAGACTCGGGGGCTGTGAGTGGCCAGTGTTACACAAACCCGGGGTAGCAAAAAGGAGGAGTTAAGATCTGAGAGCTGGAGATGCTGGCAGCAGCCGGGTGCACGCTCAGCACTGGGCATGGGTGCACCCTAAGCACCTGCAGGATCCAAGCCTCCTCAAAGCAGACCTCAAAAATTCAGTGTATTACAGGTGTTATGCAAGGTTGTATATAGCAGCAGAGGGAACGTGCAAAGGATACCAAGGCTAAGAGCACAGAAATGCACTGGTGGGTGTGTGTGCACCTGAACACCAGTTTCTCTTGCCGAGCAGCTGGCCAGCCCAGTGCTTCATCCCGGAGTGGTAGGGATGCCTCATTGCCCCCCGCGCCACAGTTGCCTGCCACCCATACGATATCGTGCTGCAAGACCTCCTACGTGGGGGCTGAGTTTTGCTATTGCTCCTCATGCCTTTTGTTGAGGTGGGAATAAAAAGGACAGAAAGCTGGTAATTTTGGTGATAACACAGCTGGGAGCCGGGGGAGACAGACTATGAGGAATTAAAGCAGCTGGAGATGTGGTGAGTAAAGGGACCTCGTGCTCTCCATTAGGAGGCCAACTTTTCAAAGTCCTCAGAAGCTAAAATTGGGTAGCAGGAAAAAAAACACCTTTTCTTATCATTTTGCTGGTGACACAGGATGAAATGACCCATTTTCTCACTGAGGCGGGGAGCAGTGGAAGAGGGTTTCCCCCTCCCTGTGCATCACTGAGATCCCTTTATTACTGAAAAACTGAAACCCAGAGATGCCATTGCTCAGCGAATTACTTATTTCAGCTCTTTCTTTGGAAAGATCTCACAGGTGCACATCATTCGCAGGGCACCAAAGGTCTATTTTTACCACCTCTGGGCTATCAGGATCCATAAGAAAGGGACAAGCAGGATTCCCACTGCTGGGAGCCAGCACCATCCCACCCCACCATCGTTTTGGAGTTGTTTCTGCCTGTGTGTGCAAGCCAGTGGCACCGTTCCCCACTAATGAGCAATTCCTCAGGAAGGTTAAAGAAAAGTCAAGGTTTTCTTTAAGGGCTTGGGCCACTTAATTGGTCTATTCTGACAAATGCAATAATATTTGCGGAAAGGCTGGGCAGATAAAGAAAAAAGTAAACAAGTCAGCGGCGTCTGTGTGAAACAAACCCATGAAGATGTGGCTGGAGAAGGGCTGCTGCCACCAGAAAGGGGAGGTTTCACCTCATCCCACTCGCTGGAGTCTGCATCGCTGCCTTAGGGATGAGCAGACTCGTGTTGAATTAACGCAAAATCTCTGGACACTCGGGGGCACAGCCTGGATGGGTACTACTTGACCAGCACCGCCAACAATGCCCCAGCACGCCTCGGCTGAGAAAGATGAGGCCAGTCTGCACAACTCCGTTTGGATGGGCAGGAGTGGAAATGAGCTAAGAGAATACGTGTTTCCTCTAAACTTAGATTTGATAACATAAAACCATAAAAAGCACTGAAAGTATGTCCAGGAAAAGGAAGAAAGCAAAGCTGCCCCCCCCCCCCCCCCCCAGTTTTTTGTTTTATTTTTTTCAGTTTTGTGCACTCCACCCTGTTTCATTTATTTCCTACTTCACCTTCTTTAAGAATGGAAATTTCCCACCAAAAGGTGTAGAACACTCCAGCTATTATTAGACATTTTCAGTAAAATATAAGGAAGTACAAAACCCAACAACAGACCAGAGGGCACCATCCCGTCTCCATCTTCAGCAATTTTTGCCCCGTTGTCATCAGCATTTCAGAGCCACCTCAGCTCTTGCTGGGAGGCTCCTCCCTGGTAACACCCCGAGTGCCCGGCAGTCCGCAGGATGCTCCTGACACCAGGCACCCGGGCAGATGAAACGTGAAACATTCGAAACAGACCAAAGGAAGCATTTCTAATGTGAGTAATTATCCTGTGGCGCTTCCTGCCATGCGATACAAGAGAAGCAAATAATGCAGGATAATTCCTCAAAGACTCAGTTACTGAGTTGAATAACAGCATCAGCTGCAGTTGCGCTGCCTAGGTCTGGTATTATGAAGGCTCCTGGTCCTTGTGCTTCAAACTAATCCCCTGCTGGGATTAGAAAAGCAAACAATATCTCAGTATCCGTGACACTCACAACTTCAGGTAATAAGGAGGGCTCAGCCGTTGCTTCTGGAGGCTGGCTCGTGAAGGAGATAAAGCATTAGTTTTACTTGCATCTTTTCCCATGGACCGGTTTGGTTCACCCATACTGTTTTCCCTACAGTGTAGAGGAAGCCTTGAAGCTTTTCTCTAGTGGGGATGCCTCTCTTTTGCTTAAAGCCGACTGCTTTAAAAATACAAAACACCTTAAAAGTGTAAGGAGCTTGCATTTTTCCGAACAAGCCAACACCTCCGGCTGCAGGGAGAGTCCAATTCACACTTGTCATCTGCCAGCACCTCCCAGGCACATTCAGGTAGCTTCACATCACGGCTTTCTGGGTGCGGAACTCCTCTGTCCCAGCCCACAGCACGGAGCACGTTTTCCCAGAGCCAGCCCTCCCCGCTGGCCAGTGTGATGCGCAGTGATGCCGAGCTTGGAGGAGCTGCAGGTGTCACGCTCAGGTGAGCACATACGCTCCTCCCCGGAACAGGTGCCGGGGCCGCTGCTTTGCAGTGTCATTAAGAAGCAGCTATTTCATGTCCTTACACAGGAACGCCGATGCTGCTACATGAGTAAACTATGAAGTTACACATTAGGTCGTAACTTTTCAGGACTTATTAGGAACAAAAGTGCCTTTGTGAACATGCGGGTTACTGAATAACCTCCTCCGTCCCCATAAAAAGCAGCAGCCGGGATCAAGCTTTTTTTCTTTTTAAACAAGATCTGGTTTATATGCAAGTCAGGATCTTGAGGCTCCTTTTTGTGTCTCCACAGCTTGCTTGCCTTGCTCTCAGACATCCTCAGAGCAGAGTTCCGGTAGGACTGAGCCCTAAAACAGCTTTTGGGTCCCAAGGCAAAGGGGTCTGAGATCTTGCTGTGTAGGGCAGGAGCAATAGTATCCCTGAAACACCCAAGCCCACCCATCCATGGGTGCATTACATGTGCTCCATGCTGCCCTGGGGGGCTAATGAGACAAGAAGCCAGGATTTTTTTGGGGGAAAAAAAATCAGAGCCACCCTGTGAGGAGGGAGGGAAGGAGGAAGAAAATACCACCCATGTGTACATGTAGGTATGCTGCAGCTCATCTACTGGCATGAGATATCCTAGTTAACAACCTCGAGGTCAAAACTTGACCTTCTTCCAGTTCACGGTGGTTGGATGGATTCAATGATATGGGTGATACTGGGGCACCCTGCAGTTTGTTGACTGGGCCAGCAGCAAGGTGGGAGGGTGTACGTAACCTCTGAGACCTTCCCTGCCCTCTGCAGCCACCGAGTACATCACTGTTTGGGGACTTGATGTGATGATTTATCACAGTAACATTTCTCAATCACCTGCGAACCCACTGGAGAGGAGCCAGAACTGCTGTAAGTACCAGACTCTGGACCCTGCCCAGCAGGCCTTCGCCGAGCACATCTGAACGCTCCGAGGCTGCTCGTTTTCCTGCTGCTTTCCCATCTGCTGTCTCCTCTGGGCTGCCTCGTACTCAGCTTTCTCCATCTCTGCCATAGCCATATTTTTTTATGGATTAGGCATACTGGAGGCAGCGGTGTGCACGGAGCACTGAACCCCTCCGCCCCATCGCTGACTGTTGCTCCAGTTACACATTTTCTGTAGCACTTTCTAGCGCTGACTCAGTCTGTGCCTTGAAGCCAAGTGGGATGGGGAGACCTGGAATGGGTGGGAGCTACCTGGGCTGGAGTTATGTCTCCCTGAAACAGGTGGTCAGCGATACTGAAATGACCCACAGCTCCCTGCTCGTGTGCTGGACTGAACTGTTACCACCTTCTGCCAACAAGCCCCCCCTTCACACGGAGCCAGCTGGGTCCTCTCGCCCTTCTGCTGAGCTCTCCCGCTTTTCTCCTGGATGCCTCCCCTGTGCAGAGCTCTGGGAACTCAAAAGCAACAGCTCTGTTCTTTTTGACCCTCGTTTCCTCTTCTGAGCCGAAGAAAGCAAATCTCTCATAGCCAGACATCCCAGACTTTGCACTTGTAGGAACACGAATGTTTCTGTAACTCTAGTTATGTTAGTTGCATTTAAACCGACTGGCATTTCCCACTGTCTGCAACGGGGACTGCGCTGGGTAACACCAGGCTGCAAGACCCAGAGGCGTTTCTGCCATCAAAGGCTCCCCCAAAATCACAGCAGAGGAAGCAGCAAAGTCAGCCCATGAGCACACACGTCTCCATTCCCAAACCAGCACCCTCACCTGTGGATAACGCACTTAAAAGCACATCTATAAACAAACTTGGGCCTAATACAAACCCAATTAGAACACACTGGCAAATTATTCAAGGAGGCTGGCAGACACATACTTCACTTCAGGTGTCAGCCACAGGAGAGTGTTGTGGGTTTTGCATTACAGGGGACGCATTGTGACTTGGAGTTATACTGCACTTAGCCCGTAAGTGAAACAATAACAGCTTGGTCTATGGAGATAACGCCCCAGATCAGGTCCCTACAATAAATTAGTGAAACATTCCACTCTCCAGCACTGCAGTCTCACACCTCTAAATATCAACACAAACTCCAAGGGCTTGATGGAAAAAATGGTGTTAAGTCTCATGGCGTTTGAGGAATTTCCCAATATGCACTAAATTAACTTTCTGGCTGCACTAAACAGAGTGGTAGAAAACAGCCCCATCTGAGACAGATGCAAGGTGAGAGATCCAAGCAGCTGTTTTGCACATGAAATCAGATTGAGATTAACACTTAACCTTGGAGTTCTCGCTCTGGGGGCAAAATGTAGCTGCAGGGACCCCTCTGTTTAAAAACACCATGAGTTTCTTCAGTGGACAAGGGTGAACTGGGAATTTGGGATCTCCAGACAGCAAAAAATCAAAGAATAAAAATCTCCCTCCAACAGCAAACCCATTGGTTTACATTCATCCCTATTGTTTCCTCTAACTTGGCATTTTAAGGATTTTGCCCAGATCATGAAAGTCTAGTTCATCGGATTCAACTGGAGAAAACCACTCACCGCTGCATTTCACTGTGCAGGCACCGACATGATTAAGGACAGAAGTGAAGTTCTATACAAGGGAGGAAGGTTTCTTAGTGGGGCAAACAGCTGGAAGGAAACAGGAAGGTTCTCACGGACACAGCCTAGCAAAGACTTGTGCACTGGAGAGATCAACCAGGTTTGTTTTTGGTTTTTTTTTTTTTTTTTTTTTTGCATTTGGTGGTAATTACATAAATTCAAAATCCTGGAGGAGAGGAGGAACAGTCCAGGTGCTGACCAGCCTGAACAAAATTGATGCTGGCCTCTTTTTTTCCCCCTTCCCCGGCTAAACGCAAGCCTGAGCACTCCAGCAGACAGCCGGTGCATCCCCCGTGGCCCAGCAGCACATCCCGGAGGATTCAGCTCATTTAGGCCACTCAGCAGATAACACGAGCTTGTTTTTGGAAAGGCAAAGCAATCTGTCCATAAGGATTTCTCATGCTTCACATACCAGCCCTGGCCAGGGAAATACAACATTAACTACATCAAAAGAAATTGTTGAATGAATAAATTATAGAAGCATTCAGGGTACCTATCTGGGGTATTATTTTCCACACTGGTGCCGAGTAGGTTAAAGGAGCATGTTTTGCTGTTATTGCATTCCCGGCTCTGTTTGCGAGGACTCAGCATTGCTGTGAAAGTGAGACTATGGACACGAGCTCCCTGCCGGCACAGCAGGACCAGACGCAGATTTTGCTAATGTCACCTCGCCTCTAGGCGTTACCCTTCAGAGAAAGACAACACAAATGTTGATCTTACGCAGCACCAGAGGCAGAAGAGCCCTCCAGAAAAAGCTAAAGGCAAGTCCATTGAAACAAGCCCTCGAACTGCAATTGCACAGACCCATGCTGCCTGCTGAGCCCCGTCCTCCTGCTCTCTGCAGCCACACAGCTCGGTACTAATGTCTTGCTTTGCCAGCACGCATCACCCAGAGATGTGCAGCTCTTTACATGGACAAAGCTGTTTGGGCACTTACATACCATTTCACATTGAAGGATTTCAAAAAGCTTTGCAAATATTATACAATTAAGCCTCACAACCCTTGTGCAGATGGGCTGGGTATTATTCATCACAGTTTCTCAGCCACAGAAAGAGAGGTAGAGAGTCATTAAGTGATTTATCTAATATCACACAGAAATCCTACAAGAGAATTTGGATTACCACCCAGATCTCTGGATTACCAGCCTTTTTATATGCAATTTATACCTGATCAAAACCATACAGTCCACTTCAGGGTTTTGCTCATGGGAAAATTTCTAACCATGCATTTATACAGTTGCATTTTTTTTTTTAACAGGGAAGAAAAAAAAAGAAAGAAAGAGAAAAGGACCAAACCACCATTTCAACCAGCAAGCATAGGCAAAGTTTGAGCCTTTGTGCTAAGAACAGTCATCGAGGGGCTTCCAAATCAAAGTTTCCTAAATAGCACAGGGAGGAGCACCCAGAAGTTGTGGTGGTAATCCCAGAATTACCTCCTTTGCAGACACCCAAGCTCCATTCATGGAGCACCAGGGTGAAAGCCCGACTCCGTAAAGTTACGGGATCACTGCCATTCCCATTGGTGGGGCCAGGGTTTCACTCAAGGTGGTTAGTGGGTGAATGCTGTTGCCTTTGGCATGATAGACCTCCCTGGGTCACTGTAAATTATTACAAAATGGTATTAATTTTGGCCTTTTACCCAAAGAAATAAAAGCCTGTTTGGGACTAAAGCCTACCCACATGTAGACAGGCTACAAGCTTCAACCAGGGGAGGAAAAAAAGGCAGCTCGGAGCCAGAGGCAAAAACGGGGAACTGCTGCTGCCTCGCATCAAATTCAGACTTCTCATCACAAAAGATTTTAATTTGGCCCCTGCTGTACAACCACAGTCCCTGTTAGGCTGATCTCCCCAGGCAAGGCAGTAAATTACGTGTCCCTGCATCTGGCCCCTCTGGTCTCCTGTCCATATGTTAACTCTCAGCACTGGTTAACCCGGCTTGGTGAACCCAGGCTCTTGCCCTGAATGTCCCCCAGCTCCCCCCAGCCAGCTCTGTGGGTGATTTCAAGGTATATCATCACAGCTACCTCCCAGAGGTGTTATTTGCCATCTGGAGCTGGGCAAGCATTTCAAATGAACACATTATCCATCAAAAAACACACTTTTCTGCAAACTCAAATTGTTTAAATTTTAAATATATCTTGGTTAAAAAAATTTTCCATGAAATAAAAATATTGGTGTTTTCAAAGCAAAATACCAGTTTTTCTTTGAAACAGTGTCCTTATTTTTGAAGTGAGAACAAGCTTCATTTATAGAAAGAATTTGAAAGAATTAAAAACTTAAAGCCAACAGAATATTTTCTGACTGACTCAGGACCAGATGGTCAAATGGAAAAACAAAACACCCAAATCAAACCCATCGCCTTCATTTCCCTCTTCCCATGCCCAAAAAATTTCACGTCGATCCAATCCAGCTTCAGCAAGTCCCACTAAAACCAAAACCCAGCGAGCTCAGGGGGCACAGACAGTGGTGCAAATTGTGCAAGGCTCTGCAAAGAGCCAGTTTCCATCAGAAACCAGCAGGAACGAGCTCCCCAGTCCCCCCTCGCTGATGGAGCTGTTGCATGTACAAGGGGACTCAGCCGAGATCCCCTAAAATCCCATTTCTTCCTCTGTGGTGCCCTGTGACTGCTACAGGAATAGGAGAGACACAGCTGCTCCTATTTCCTTCTCTCTGGCACTATGTGGTCCAAAACACACTTGGCCTGAAGGTTTTGGGGACCCCAGGATTTTACTCTGAGTCAATTCACTCCTGCTGCAATGCACACAACCACTGTACAAGGGATTTCAAAAGCTTTTCTGGCCCATTAGCCCTGATGTTGACCACCCGCCCCTGCTTTTCCATCTCCAAACCCAAGATTCATAAGAACCTGCAGATGTGCCAACAGCTGGGCTTCCCTGAAAGCCACTGTGGGTCCTGCAAAAGCCCAACCCACTGAAGCAGCACCCTGGGCAAACTTTTCCTTGCACTCAGCAGATCATGCAGAAAGGAGGCTCAAGGACGGGGAATGCAAGTTCACTGCAACTACAGTTTGAGACTTTTTTTTTTTTTTTTTTTTTTAAAGAAATGTGTCTACCAAATGAAATCACTTTGACTCCAGGCTGTTTACAGCTGTCACATCTGAAATGGATTTTGCTATTTTGGTCAGAAGGCTGGGTCTGCAAAAAAGAGACATAACAAAAATCCCTAATGATAAGGAGGCAAATCATTTGTAAATTGAGCCATAGAGTCTTTGGTTGTATGACATTAATTCTCTTATTGCCATGCTTAGGCAGAAACACTCCCTGCATAGCTAGTGTTCATAGGGAAAAAGGTAATAAGCATATAGCAAAGATCCCCAGAAACAAATAATGCTGGGCTTTTGAAGGGACTGTGTTTTGGAGTATTTACATTTCAATGGGATGGAAAACATAGTTTCTCAACTGTGCCTTGCCAACTCTCTGGAACACCCTTTTCTTTCTGTTTGATTAATTATTTCATGCCTAGAGTCTTTTAAAATACTGCTACTTCTAGCAAGCAGCTAAATGTGCATCCCTTCAAGTAAATGATGAACTTTAAGGCTCTGCTGTTTCACTCTTTTCCTTTTCTAGCTACTTCAATGCCTAAATCAGAAAATACACAACACAGATTGTCTGGCTGTGTAGGAACAGCTAGTGGATTTGAAAGATGAAAGCAATGCTACAGGTCCCCCTGCCTTAGTGAGGGCTGAGAAATTACAAAAGCCAATCTAATAAAAGGGTGAATTTGTCCAAGTGTGCAGCGTGATTAGATATTAGCCAATTAAAGTTCTGATTCAATATAAAACCTGAATGTTTCCAATTGTATAGAACAGTTGACATCGGCATGACATCTGCCCTTTCCCTGCAGCTCTCCATATGGAAAAGAGATCTACCTGCTGTCTCGGTGCTGCTCTGTAGCAAAGGAGAGTGGGCTGAGCTTAACTAGGTTTGCCAGCAAAGTCTTTGCCCCTAGCACAGGTGCTAAACACAGACTTGTTTTGCTTTTCTACAATTACTACAGCTACTATATTACACATAAATAATATTCATTGCCAGTTCAAACTGTCTTGCCCTGGATGCTCACCTGCCTCTGACAGTGGCTGCAGGAGATGCTATTTAGAGAGATCATATGAGCCTGGCCGCTTGCTGCAGTCCCTTCCCTTGGTACCCATTGAGCATCTTCAGCTGCTGAATGTGGGCTGCTAGAGCCATACCCCTGCCCAGTCCTTTCAGTGCCCATTTACTAAGCCACTGTGTATGACTTTTTAAAATTCCCCTTTGAACTTGCTGCCTTGCCACCTTCATCATTTTACAAACCTCTCATACATCTCAGCTTTCTCATCTCCAGACTGAAGAGCCATGGCCACAGAAAACAGTTTTTCCATCCCCATTGTAGAGCAATACCTTCTCCAGCTATACCATGGTCTTCACAGGATTCATTTTACTTTATTTCAGGACTAGATATAATAATGAGACAGGTCAAAGTGCAGTTTGGGCAAGTCTGCTGCAAAGGGGACCAAGCACTACAGGAGCTATGCTGGTATACGCTCAGCGCAGAGAGCAAGGAGCTCAAGGAGACCAGCTCAGGTCCCAGATGCAGCAGTTTCCTTGACCAAACACTCTTGCCTGCGAAGAAGCCCATTTCCTCAGCACCACAAAGTCCTCCACACATTGGATGATCCTCCTGCTACCATGCTCTTTCTAATCCCAGGGACAGTTTGGTGGCGCTCATCAATCTCAACCCTATTCTGCATTGCACAAGGTGGATATGACCACCACAAACGCTGGAGCATCCAGTTCTCCCTCAAGGAGTGGAAAGGTGCAGTGGCATACACAACAGCTTTAAAGCTGACTGACAATTTTTTTAACCTCAAGGGAAGCTGAAAGTTGGCTTAAATTTCATTTTTAGCGATCACTCCTCATTCCCTAGGGCTTGCATACATCAATGTCATAGGCAGCAGTAATATATTGTATATGTATTCCTTGAGTGACTACACACTCAAGAAGTATGGAATACCTTTTGTGTTCCACTTATGCATATACAAAACTACTAATGAGCAAACGGGTAGGTTTCACAGAAAAAAAAAATCCCAAGGTTTAATAAATGTCAAGGGCAAAAGTAGTCCTGAAAACAAAGGAAAGGAAAAAAAAAAAATCAGCTTGAGAGGACAAAGGGAATAAATAAACTGAACGGCAAACCCAAGCGAGTGTTTTGGGTGTGAGGGGAGGAACCCAGCCTGTGTTTCTGGAGAGCTGAACCCTTCATTCCTGCTGCGTGCTGTTTTAATCACCTCCATGCTATGAAAAAGGCTGTTCTTACACTTCTGTTAACCTGATTAACTCACAAGTCTGTTTATTCATTTTTTTAATTAATTTTATTATAATTCTGTTTATAAATGTTTATAAATGAATGTAATCATTCCTTTATAAAGCCCACAGAAACTGCTGACGTTTCTCAAAAGACCCTCTGGGACTTCACATTCCCATCAGTTTGTACAGCAGCATGAGCGGTGCCATCCCTCCCCGCGAGCTACCAGGGAGCTGTGCAGAGGAGAGATCTCTGCAGGAAGGAGTCTTTAACAGAAACACCACGAAGCAAACTGCTACTGCCTCCCATCTCCTACTCCAGCAGCCTCCCTGCAGGTCTTCACCATGCTGGGTAGGTGAGACAAGAGGAGCACGTGCACCACTCATATATGTAATACCACTCTGACATCATCCAGCACCCTCCTGCCCTTGCATTAAAGGGATTCTAGGTCTGTCCTGGATGAGCAGAATTTCCTGGAGCCCTTGTACCTCCAAGCATAAGGTGAGTTTCCTTGACTTTTCTTAGTACAATTAAAGAAAGCAGTTGTTTCCAAGTCTCACACTTGAAAAGGAACAGGAGAACACACATGGCAGAGGTTAGTCCCATGCCCAGAAGGTACTCAGACACAGGTGTGGCTTGGCACTGAGAACTGCCCCGGGATGGGTCCTTGCTGCCTAGAGGATGAGGAGAAAGAGACATGAATGTATTCCTCCACCCTGGCCCTCTTCTGTATCTCATCCCATGGGAACATATTTATCTCTGTCCTCCTTGGAGGAGGTAACAGGAGAAACAGGTCCAGCTTGATGCTTTTTTGTCTTGGACATCCAAAGACTTGGTACACCAAAGGCAGCACACATCTCCTTTGTTTTTAATGAGACCATTTACCCAGCTCCCAAAAGATATGTAAGGATTTTGTTTTATCTTTAAAATGCATAACTCAAGCCAGAACCATTTGTCCCTTCACTTTTGCTGCTTTCATCTTGGCTGAAATACACTACAAGAACAACTTCCAATGGAGAACAGAGTGAAGCCCAACCCAAAGGAAAACAGTGTGTCTTCACTTTGACCACACCGTTTGAAAGACAGCCGATTCCTGGTGCTCACATCGGTGCTGGACACCACGGCCCTCACCTGCACATGAGCTGCCTCTGCAAGGCAGTTTGATAACTGGAGCTGAAACCCTGAATAAAGCAGACCTAGCCTTGCAAAGCATGCCAGGCTTTTATGGCTAAATAACTCCTGTAATATGCTGTAATCACAACTGCATTGCAGCCTGGTATTATTTTCATAATAAGCCTGTTTTATAGTATTTTACATCCAGGTAAGCTCTACAGGGCTGTTTCTCACAGAGCAGCTATATCCCATTCTCAGGGAAACCTCTCCTGTTTAACATCCCCACTGCAGGTTAATAAATGCCATCGTGTCATTTCCTCCACTGGTTTTAGCAAATGTCAAAGGGCAACATCACCGTAGCAGAAACCAAGTGTAGAAAAGAAAAACAGCAGGCATCAATAATCTCTGAAAAGTTTTACATCCTTCATCCAAATTCTTCTAGGTTTACTTCATATTCATGTTTACTTTGAAGAAAAGCTCTGATTTATTATCATTGTTCAATCCCAATGTTGTGCTGAATACCAGCAAGCTGCTGGTGGAAACAACTAGATATAACATCCCTCATTTCTGAAAGCCCAGACCATCAAAAGCCACCTCCTTTTCTAGAGTTGTACAATAAATGGAGCAGAAAAATGAGTTCGGCTCAAAAGTTTGTTGGAGAGATTCTTAGGTCCATCTGGCACTTCTTTTTAAAAAGCAAAACAAACAAAAAAAAAGCCCTGCCAACAAAAACTCCTTAAACTACTACTTCAGTAAGATTAAAAAAAGACAGACTGAAACTCTTCATTAACCGTAATTCTCAGGTTACCATGAGATTTGTGTTGGGAACACTTGAACTATCCTTCCTCCCCCGTCCTGCGTTTCAGTCAAAATGATATTATTACTGTTACTGAAAAAAAAAAAAAAGAGGCTTTAAGGAGCCATTTTGCCCAAGGAAATGCACGGTGTCTACCAGGAATAATAACTGTACCAAACAAGTGTGCAGTGTGATCATGTTTTTGGAGTGAAAAGGCGAATTGGCAGAGATGTGTTTTAGGATTGATGTAGTTGAGTGACAGATCATTGCCTAAAACCAGGCCAGTCCACACCGCAGCGGGCTGTAGGAATGAGCCGGCACAGCACCAGCATACACCTCTCCCCACGGCTGCCCCCACACATCCCGGCACCCACACAAAGGCGCCTCTCCTTCTGTAGGAGGATTCTGCATTTCTGGAAGCATCACTACACAAGAAAGGCTCTTCTATTCACCATTTGGAAGCAAAAGTCCAAACAGGCCATTCGAGTCTGCAACATTCCCTGCTCCCATGGGGAAGCCCCAGCAGGAGCCAAGGATCAAAGCCCACATACCCACCAGCATCAGCTGAAAGTTTTTAACTAGGATTTCAGCAAGATGAGCAGTGGTTGAATGGCAGCTAACCAGCCAGCAGAGACTGGAAAGAGAAGGCTCCACAGTGACAAATTGGCCCTGAAGCAGGAGGAAAAACAAGGACATCCCATGAGATTTGTCTACCCATGCACTTTCTTGATTGTCCACCCCAGCTACAGAAAAGCAGCAGCAAGACAAATGGGTGTGACGTGATCTTCCGCAAGGAAGAGTTTTCTGCCGGTTTTCCATCTTGTATCTGTTGTCACAGGCTGTTGATGGGCTGCCGCTCAGAGGAGAGGCCAGTGATGGATGCTGCCCTGACCTAACAGCAGTGAGGCCTCCAGGCCTTGACCCATGCAGGTTCCAATTAGCCAAAATTAGTCAGCTGTGGCCAGGGTTTGTCTTCCTTTAAACACCTAACTGTGTGAAAGCAACAGTCCCTTTCTCCAAGTTGCCCACTCAACCCTTTGTGGCCTTACACCCTTCCCCAGGGAGCCTCCTTCAGTTTTGTTTCTCCTCTTCATGAGCCATGCCAATCATTAAAGAGCCTTAGCAGCCCCATTATCATCCTGGGCAATTCTTAACTCATTAGGCTTTAAAGTTGTTGGACTGCAGAAAAAAAACCCAAACCAAGCAAATGCTTAAGCACGATAAAAGGATGTTAATGTTTTACCCCACTGACAATGACCGAATCTGTGGGACAATTATTACGGATATTTCCATGGGTTTAGTGTTACTTTTTCCTGACATGAGGTCCTTTGCACGGCATCTAATTAAAAATGGAGGAGTTTAATCTGCAGCCAGCCTCAGAAGTTGATTTGAATTCTCCCACTGTGAACTTTCAAACATGGAAGCATGCCTGTTTGCACCGATGGGATCCAATATCCTGCCTTTGCAACGGACTTTTTACATCCTGGCAGGCTGCACGCCTATGATTGTGCCAGACTGCAGCATTAATAATTCACTACCTGATCTGATCTTTCAGCATGAAACACAAGTAAAGACGACATTAAGTGCTGCTTGGATGCCCCTCCTCTGCCATTCTCCTATTGAGTCTTCAGATTGTGCTTAATCTAATGGGAATTTAGTATTAAATTAACACAAAAAGTCACGTCTTAGGAGGTCAGAACCACATCTACTGCTGAAGCGAGAAATCAGGCTTTCCTGCCGAGTTCACCTTTAAAGCCAACATTTTTATTTTCGTTTGAATCTCTGTATCAGAAGGAGATGAAATGCAGTTAGAATATGATGCAGGAGAGGACAGCAGAAATTTTAGATTCCTAATGAATAGCATATTAACACTTTTCCCCTGGCTGTGTGAAAAGGCAGATCACCTGCAGAGATGAGAGGCTATTCCCCTTCTTGAGGGGAAGAACACCATTTTCTAGGGAGATTTGCAAGTTTTTCCTCTGTATTGCAACAGAAGGAAAAACCTCCTTTCAGAGAGAAAACTGCACAAAACCATTTTGATATGGTCAAAAATTGTCCGAGCCATTTCACTAGTGCCAGGTGACACTCAGCCCCACACACAGCTGCACTGGCTGGAGTGAGGAGCTGTGGACCAGGTACTCCCAAAAGCTTTCTGCAGTGGTGGAGCTGCTGTTACCAGAGTCCTCAATACCCCAGGTGACCTAAAAGCTTTGGCAAGCTACAAACATATTACATCCCAGGTCTTCCCCTTCCCAGGAGCTGAATTTTGTTTTAAGTAAAAAAACCCACCCACCCACCCCCCCCCCCCCCCAAAAAAAAAAAAAAACCAAAAAAAAAAAACCACCACCACCAAAACAAACCACCCAAAAAAGCACCAACCCAAACCCGGAAAGTTGAGGAAGGTAACCTCAATTTTGACAAAACAGTTTCTTTCAAAGCCTTTTGTAGGACATGCAGATTTTCAAGTGGTCCTATGTGGTTTCTATTTGATGCCTTATTTATTGCATCCCAAAAGCTATTACAAGGAAGGAAAAATACTTATTCAAAATATACTGTTGCTATTTTGCACTCATCCACTGCTCTGGCGCTGTTATCACATTAACACTTGGCGATCCCCAATAAGGTCAATGCCTTTGTCTGTCAGCCTGGCACAGGCAAGAGACAGTCCTTGCCCCAAAGACCTTAAAATATAAATAGATAAGACAGACAAAGGGAGAAAGAAAGGGAACATTTCTATCATTGTCACAGATAGGAAACGGCAAGATAAAATGTTTTGCTGGAGGTCAGTGACACAGAGCTGGGGAAAGAACACTCTCAACTCTGTCAAGTGTCTTTAACCATGAAGCTGCCCAATAAAAGCCCCTATTTCATCCAGCGTTTCATGCAGATCCCTGCAGAGATGCCCAGAAAAGGGAGCTGTAAGGCATCATTGCAGACCTTCAGAGGTTTAGTTTTCAAGAAGAACTTCTGAAAGGGGATGAGGCAGGAACACCAGAAGTTTGACCAAAGCTAAGTCCAAAAGCAGAGACCAAAAATCCCAAGTCCAGACGCAATCTCCTAAGAACACACAGAGGAAAGCAGGCAGGCAAGCCAGCCCAGCCCAGAGCTGCTCCTCAACATCCGTGCCAGCAGAGGAAAATGGGATGCTGTGGTACAGAATTCACTCTCCAGGTGATAAGGGCAAGAAAAATCAGGTAGCAACTGGGGTCAGGAGGGGAGGATTTAACAGCCAAATTGATCTGCCTTTGGTATGTCAGTGACAGCACAAGGATGTGGACAAGATGCCTAGTTTAGTTCCACATGCCCCAGAAAGACAGATACATTAAAAAGACAGCAGGGCCTGTCTTGGGCAGAATCCAAAGAACTGAAGGACCGAGCTCACCACTACCCTGTTCACTTTTAAAGAAAGTCAGGGTCGGGGGGTGGATGTGGGGGAAGCAGACCTTATGGCATAAGCAGTTCTGCAAAAGAATTTGCACTTCAGTCCTATTTAGGGGCTGGCATATGCCCTGTCTTCTGAGATTTCCCACCCTTTATTCATTTTTCTCCTTGTGTCATGAAAGATGTCAGAGAAAGAGCTTTCTCTTACAGGCTTTATGTCCCAGTGTATCAGGGACAGCTGGCTCTGTGATTAACTGCGCTGTGTGGTGGCTCCCATCCCTGGCTAGGACATGTCAAGCAGGTAATGTTAGAAGTCTTATGTTGAAACAGAGTTTAAGAGTCTGTTTAGTTAACCCAGGTTAAGATCTGCATTTTCTCTCTCCTTTCGCTGCCTTCCCCCAAGCATAACTGGTCACAGGAATCTACATTTTTTTGGTTTTTTTGGAAGCCTTTGTCTTCACAGAGTCTTCACATCTGCTGTAACTCAAACTAAAGAGCAGTGCAGAAAAATCTGAGTTGTAGCTGCATCACTAACAGCTTCCAATGTGTGATTTGTGCTCAGGGTTGTTGCAGGACTATGGGCTCTGACACAGGTGGAGAGGCTCCACTGTGGTGTTAGAGCACAGGTCAGCATCCCAGTCTGGGCAGCCACCGAAGAGCTGGTCCCAGCTCGGCTCTGGCCCAAAACTAGTGGCGCTGGGGTTAGTCCCAGCCTGGGCGAGCGTCTAAGCAAAGCCGTGTGTGCACCGCACGGTGCCTGCCAGCCCACCATGCCCAGCTGAAGGGCAGGGGAGGGCTTGTGCAGCATCAGCCTGGACCAGGATTCATTCCCAGCTGTCACAACCCCCTTCACAACACAGAGGGAAGAATGAAATCAGTTATGCCAGTCCTGGAACGCAGGCATAATGTCTTCAGCAGAAAACAATTCCCACCTGCAATACATGGGGTAGGCACTGGCACAGCACAGAGGTACCCCGACCTGTAACGGGGTCTTCAGTTGCTACCATGCCCCCAGACACCAGCAGAGCTTGCATTTTACCCAAACCACTTCCCTTTCCCAGTCCTACAGCCTGAGACCCACCGTGGCTTTGCCATCCAAGTTTCCCTGCGGAAACCAACACCCCTCTCCCCGCTCTTTGCTTGAACACAGACCTTCCTGCTTCAAAGTGCAGGCTGTGGCTGTAGCTCCTGAGCTATCCAGAGCCTTCACTCATGTTTAAGGAAAGCTGGAATTACCGATGGATGGGAGGCTTTGGCTCACAGTTCTTTGGTGCTGGTTGCTCCCATGCCGGTAACTATGCCAGTTTATGCAGCCCCGGTGGGTTGGTGCTCAGCTGTTCCAGGGGTGTTGCAGAGCTATGGGGATCCTCTGCTTTCCAGAGGGAAGGATCCTGCCCAGCTCGCACAGGACTGGACCCAACCAAGACCAGGAAATGAGAGTGTTATGAGAAACAAGCACATAGCCCAGATCAGAAACACAGCCTGCCTAAACAGGACTGATGATATGTTGCACCCCTTCAATTTGTCCGTTCTTAACACAACTCTTGGAATACTTTGTCGTCCTTTTTCCTTCCTCACATCTACTACTCTCTCCTCTGCACTTCCCACAGACAGTAATGTCTTCCGATTCCCTCCTCATTTTTCTCCCCAAACACACACAGCCTGCTGAGCAGGGTGGGGAGCAGAGGCCCCTGCTAATTGGAATCGTCATGGAGATAGTTCGTCTCACAAGAGCAATGCAGCTGGGGATGCCCCAGCACCCCATCCCGCCTGCAGACCCACACCTGCCCTTTGTCACAGCTGGGCTGCCCAGACCTGGAATCTAATCCCAGGAGGGCTGGGGAGGGAGGTTATTTTATCTTCAGAGAAAGGCAAACAGGATGGGCACTCATCGATCTTGAGAAAGAAACATTAGCCAAGTCAAACACACGCCGGGGTCTGAAGCAACAGGATGTCCATGATGTAATGCCTGGATTCACCTTGGCATCTCCTTTTACACTAAGGACAGACTTGGAGAGAAAATGAATAGATGCGAGTGCAGGACAAAGGAAATTTGCAGAGAGCAAATTAACCAAACCTGTTCTAAACGAGCACTGGCTTCCGACAACAGAAGGCGAGTTCAGGCTCACTGCTGGCAACCACCATGCACAGCACCATGAGACCCACGAACCTACCACCACCTGTCCGGTATGTCCACCCAGGCCAGGTCCCCACCTATCACAAGTGTTGTCTTCTGCTGCCTTAAGAAATTCAGCCATCCACCAGAACACATTTGCAGGGCCCACTGCAAAAAGGTTTTCCTCTTATTTATTCTGTGGTGGTGCCCCTGGTGAGATGGAGATCCGGCTGGGAGAAGAGCCCACACACCCCAGCTGCAGCCAGCCGTGGCTCAGCATGAGCAGAGACAAAGGCACCTTGGCAGGAGACGGGAACAGTGGGACACCAACTTACTGCCACATCACATGTGATTTTGTGCTACAACGGATGCAAGGACTCCTGCAGAGAAACTCCTGCTGGCAAACTTACCTTTATCCAAGGCTACAAGGCCATATTTTTAGTTACTGGCTCAGACCCTCTCAATTCTAGCCAAGGAGCACGTAGGAGGCAAACCAAAAAGCCGTTGTAACCACCCTCACACTGTCCCTTTCTGGAGCCAGCTGACAGTCATCCCAGATCACTGGGTTCAGTCAGAGCAGCAGTAGGATGACATTGGGACAGGGAGAAACAAACAGCTCCCGGCTCAGCCAAGGCCATCTATCAGGAGCCAGGAAGCTACTTTGCCCTTAAAAATGTTGGTGAGATAGGTACAGCACAAAATAACCTTTCAGCTCTGGTCCTGGCCTCCAGAACCAGCACACCTGAGCCAACGAAACTGCTGTGACTGCAAGCACCAGTGTGCAGAGGTCTGGTTTGCAAACACTCATGGAAGCCCTGTGGTCTCCATTAGGACTACACTGGTCTGAATCTGTTTCTATCACCAGTGAAGGTTTATGCTATCTCTACACCTTCACAAAACAAGTTCCCTGGTAAAACAGAAGCCAAAAGATCCATCACTCATCTGCCAAACCTAGCTGCCAAGGGGCAAATGAAGAAAGCTCCAATGAGCCCTGTCAAAAGCAAGGCTCTAAAGTCTAGGTCATACCAGCCCTCTGGCAGGAGCTCCAGCATTTTGAAGTCTACGGTGCTTCCCAAGTCTAACTGGCACAGATGGTACCAGGAGGAACCACGGTCCTTCCCCTGCAGCCAGTTTCTCTCGCCAGAGAAACGGGAAGAACAGAAACATAATTAAAAAGCATTGGGGAGAACTTAATGGCAAGTCTGCAAAATGGGTGGTGGCTCTGTTGGAGCTGAAAGTCAAAGTTCTATTTGATCTACTCATTTGCCACAGCTAGTTCAGAGAGCTGACTACTGGCATGGACCTCAAAAGTTTATTTCCTTGCCAGTATTCCCAGGCTTGTATTACCTTCTTTAACAATAACACTATAAAATTAGACCTTCGTTAATGCCGAATTGCACAGTAATTCACCAAAGAGAGCAAACAGACCTAATCTGACCATCCAGGCATTGATTAAAAGGAGCACCCCTGAGAACGCTGTAATAAAGACTCAACACCTCCAGTGCCTGCCATTAAGGACCTGTCTTTTTGCAATGATTTGCCTCATTAAGCCAGGCACCGCGGACCTGCCATCCCTACTCAGATGCCTTCCGACCCTCGAAACGGTTGCAAATGAGAGGCAACACATCCCACGGAGGTTTCCCTTTACCCAGCCTACCTTCTGTTTCTGGTTAAGAACTTCTAGCAATTACTTTTAATGCCAAAAGACAATGTTTTCCAGCTGATAGGAGATCTGTACATTTCCAATGGGAAATGAGAATTTATTTTAGGTGGCTTTTGCTGGAAGAATGCTTTCAGTAAGTGGAAGGTCTTCCCAGTCCCCATCCTTCCTGAAGAAGCAGTTCATACTTCCTTTGGAAGTTTTCATTCTTTCAGTAAAATATAGTTTGTTTTTAAGCTGGAAGTTTTTGTTGTTTTGGCATGTTGTTACTTCTGGGGATTTAACAGTTTAATATTACTTCTTTGAAAAAATATGAAACTGACCTAAATGGGAGCCTTTATCAGAAAAAGCCATTAAAAGCTTTAGAGAAACTTTTGTCTAATTAAGAATTGCTCTTAAAAAACACTGTAGTCCTGCTCAGATTTAACTTCTCCCTGCTTATTTTATTTACAGCCTGCACCATGCTCCTTAGCAGGAAATCTAAATCAACCCCAATCTCAGATATAACATCAGCCCTTCCCTCAACATGCTACCAGAGATTTGCGATTGTCAGCTTTGACTTGGAAACATTTGGGTGATAAACCATTTAAACAGAAGAGTTTTCAAAAATCTCTGTTCAGGATCAGCACATTGTAAAATTGCATGTCATAAACTGAGTCTGACAATTGTTCAAATCTGTACTGAAAGCAGAAACTGTATCTAAGCAGTTATAGAGAAATATTATTTAGAAAGAAAGAAAAAAAAAAAAAGGAAAATCAGGTTCATCGGAGCATTTCTGAACTTAAAAAAAAATTAAAATATAACCAATTTTAAGGTCTACAGAAGGTAAACAATTGACACAAAAGAATCCCACCAGAGACACCTCACAGTGGCTTTCCATTTCTGACCAGCTCTAGAAGTCATTCAAACTTAGCAGTAAGAAGAAAAGTTGTTTTAAATAAGCAACTTTGCCCACCTCTGTGTCCCAGAGTATCTGCAGACCATTGCTTCCCGGGCTGAGTGAGCAATCGCATGGGTCCGGCTTGGCTTAGCACAGTAGGGTGGAAAAAAATGTCTTTCCTTTGGCACTTTTGTTTCCATACAGGCTATAAAACAACAACAAAAAAGCCAGATCCAAAATCAACCTCCTGATCCGACAGCAGCCAGCCTGGCACTTTATCCACATGTTACAGTGGAGCCAGCCCAAGTGTAGCACCAAAGAGAAAGAGCCAGGAGTAATTCCTCATGTTTATTTTCTCTTGGTGTGCTAAGTCCCTACCAGGCAGCACCGCTCCCCTCAACGGCTCCACAGAAGGTACCTGGGGGAACTTAAGCAGTGGGGAAGGTCCCCTGCGCCCCCTTCACCCCCCCCAGACTGGCATCCACCCACCGCTCTGCAGGGAGAGAAGGCAAAGAACATGCAACAGCCACTAACATTTATTTTAACATCCAACATTTGCTCAAAATGCTCATCCCCTCAGCCTCGCAAAGAGATGAGCTTTGCTGCAAATTTGGGTCTCCCCCCAAGAAACACCCCCACCCTAACCCCCTCCAGCATCATCCCTCCTTGGGGCCATTAGACCCAGACCCTCCTCTTGTAGGGTCAGGACTCCTCTTCCCCCAGGCACTTCTGGAAGCTCTGGCTGCTCAGAGCTCCGTGCTCCATCCTCACCTCCACAGCTGCCTCCAGGTGCTGCTCCTCCCTCTTACAAGGGCCCAAAAGACACTTGTCCAGGATTAATATGGAAGGTGGGCTGCTGAAAGGGTTTGGAGGCTCCCAGAGGCAGCTCCAGGACACAGTGCTGCTTGTTTTTCAGAGAAGGTCCACTGCAAATCCACCCCAGAGGAGGAGGTGCAGGGACAGAGGCAGGTAAGGGGAAAAAAGCCCTCTAGCTGGCCAGGCATCCCAGCTGTGCCAGGGCAGCAAAAAACAAGCCCAGCCTCTCTGGCAGGTGGGTTATAGCAAACGCAATCACTGGTGGAAATGGAAACACTTGCTGAAAAGAGCTAGGTGTGCCTCTTGGGATGGACCACAAATTCCCAACCTCTATGAAATTCAGTGCTTGCAACCCTCCAGCCTTCACCAGTGCCACAGCTGGACTGATGTGCCATCCTGCGGCGCAAGGGTAGCTCCTCAGGGACCCCCTTTCTTTTTCTCTTGCCCAGCAGAGGCACCAGGCAGGAGCCCTGCAGAAGGTGATGGTGTGCTGATTTCTTTATTTCACCCTTGTTTTCAGCTTTTTAGAGTTATTGTAGAGCTGAGAAGGGCTCTGAGATATTTGTTCCTAGCAATCACCCTGACTGCAGCATGGATGGGCTGCGGCTCCACACCAAGGAAGGTGAAGGGGGCTGTGGCATGTCTCATCCAACAGTTTTTGCAGTATCAAGCTGATCCACCTCCACTTGTGTCCTCTAACAGTCAAATGCTTGTTTTCTAACCACAGTGGGATTATTGTTGTGAGACTGACATTATCAACCTCCAGAGCTGAACGAAACACCGATGCATGCTGCAGCGCAGGGATACAGCCACCCTCAGCCAAGCCGACAGTAACCCATCTTGCAATAGCAAGGGTGAAGTTTCACTTGTGCACATGTATGTACCCAACGAACATCCATGCTGCTGCCACGACAAGCTGAGTTTTCCCCTTCCCAGCAGCTGCCGATCCTGCCTGGCATTAGTGCTTGCATGGGAACAAGGGAATAAACGTGGAAAACTAAATGGTTTGGAGGGCTGGACATTGGCAGGGTCTGCTGCAAGATCCAAGCAGCTCGCTGGCTCTGCAGAGGCAGGCAGTGTGTACGAGGGCCCCGGGCGGAGCAGAGGGGGACGGGGCTGGAAGCTGTACCAATGCCCGGCGAGCCATGGAGCGGAGGGCACCAGGATGCGGCCGGCTGAGGTGCCCCCTCTCCATCTTCCCTGACCAGCTCCTTGGTGGAGCACAGCAGAGGGAAGAAGTCTTCATGTGCAATTTCTTTCTCTCTCGTGAGCATTTTTCATCTGAGCCCCTTTGTCTATGTAGAACATCTCACTGTCACAAGAAAATGTCTCTTTTTTCTCCCTGAAAATGGTCCTTGAAAGCCCTCAAACCTGCCACTTTGCTTTGCTTTGCTTTTGTTCCCTTTCTTTTCCTGCTGGCCCTCTGTCCTGCTCTGCAGATAAGTGATCTGTTCTCACCCTCTACCTTCCCAATTTGCCTCTGTAAAAGGGAGATGGGAAGAAAAAGCAGAAAAAAGAATTATAAAAATAAAAATTGAGAAAAAAATTGGGGCCAGCTTCCTTTTCCTACTGTTATCCTTGCTGAATACTTTAAAAGTTGTTTTTTATAATTATTTTTTTTCTCTTTGCAAATTAATTTTCAGCCAGCTTTACTTAAGCTTGTTATAGATGTAAGGGGGAACTAAGGGAAGGGTTGGTCAAAAAAAAAGCCCAAGAATTTTTTATTTTTTTAAATCTTCATTAAATATCCATTTTTCAAAACCAATCATGACCCTCACGAACAAGCAACGCTTCACAAGCTTTTCACTCTGCTACATTTCTATGATCTTTTTTTATTAGCTGTGTTTATTTTTCTGTCCACCTGTTTCAGGATTCTCTTTCAATGGGCTCCTGGCAAGGGCCGAGCCGATCTCACACACACAAACCCCAGCCCACTGAGCAGAAACCTCGTCTTCAAGAGAGCGCTGCAGAGACTTCCCTGAGCAGCTAAACTCACCTGCGGCAAGCCAGAGGAAACCTGTCAGATTTATCTTGTTTGATTCTGGCCAGAAGAAATCCTGTAAAGTGGGGCTGTGGGAGGATGCAGGGGAGGGTGTTTTCATCCAGCCCAGGATGCCCAGGTTGCTTGGGAAAAGGCTCGTCAGCTTCTGGGCTGCCCAGGGCTGCCTGCGGAGCACCAGCCCTCGAGTGCTGCTGCTGCTCTAACCCAGAGCACTGGGGTATTTGAAATTTCAATTATTTATGTGTTCATGCTGTGGGTTAATGCTGACTGACACTAAAACACTGCCTAGATTTAGCTTCATAAAAATTTTATCCCCACTATGAACTGCAAGTCTTTCT
Organism: Falco punctatus; assembly: GCF_963210335.1. NCBI lineage: Eukaryota > Metazoa > Chordata > Aves > Falconiformes > Falconidae > Falco > Falco punctatus. The sequence continues at coordinate 116,000,802 of NC_137580.1, read as the reverse complement.
CCAATTTCATTTAAAGGAAACAGAGTATTGAAAAGCCTACTGAGGAATTCATGAGCAGCTAGCTACAACCTCACTTTTCCTCCTAGCCAAATCCTGGGACTTCATTACCATGGCAACATATCATAATTTTAATTCCCTTCCTGATTGCCACTGCACAGAGACCAATACATCTGCTTGCTTCCCTAGGAGCCTGCCATGCACTTTGCAGCGGGTACAACGTGGCACTTGCTTCTTGGGGCTCATGAGGCAACTAGAAAAAGATGCGGAGTCCCTTTTTTCAGTGGAACACTCAGAAAAGGTCAATAAAATTCAGCAAACCCAATCCAGGCAGTGTTGATGGTCCTCTGATCTTTGGGCATCTCAAACATGCAGGCATAGCCCAATGCGGTGGGAGCTCCTGGAAAAAACAAGTTTTCTGACCTTTGTGGGGTCTTACAGGTTACAGGGAGAAGGAAGGGCAGCTTCCACCACTGAAATGAGAACTGGAAGAGGTATGAGGGGTGTCTATGAAGACACGAGGTCTCCAGCGATCACAAGTCCCTGCTTCAAGGTTTCTTTTATTTTAGCAATTATCACACTCCAAGGCATTTACAGGATTATAGTCTCTGGTTTACTGTAGCAGGTTGCAGGCACTGCAGCTGCCTTTCTGAGCTCCTCCACTGCGCCTGCACAACCCCAGCATCGAACAGAGCTCCCTTCGCCGGACCTCGGGGCTGGGCTCTGCGCTGGAACCTGCAGCCAGAGCCTAACCTGCCAGCAACACCCTAATTGGCTGTTATCTTAATTATCTAATTCACGTAAAATCTGTTGTTCACAGCTGAAAAGCCTCGTTCAGACTCAGAGCCCATCCGGGAGCCCTGGGCGGGGTGGGGGGGTGAGGGTGGTCACAGGCCTTTGGTGCTGCTCTGTGGATAGTGGACATCAGGCAGTGAGAGCTGCAAGAGGCTCAGACAAGCTCAGCCAGGGACGAAGGCAGTTGCTCCATTTTTTGAGGGTGGGACCACGAATCAACGGAGGCAACACGCTGCAGCCCCCGGTGCCCGTCGCAGCCCCCCCGCTTGGGCTGAGCACTGCAGCAGTCCCCTCTCTGTACACCCCAGCAAGGATGGAGGTAGTGGGGTTCTCCCCTACTTTTTGTAGACCTCCCATTGGCAGAAAAATCTGGGTGGGTTTTTTTTCCCCATCAAACCCCCCACATTTGACAAAGTCTCCTGGAAATTCCCAGCACTGACCAGGCAGCTGTGTGCATCAGTAACTCACCCGTGACAAAGTGGCCAGCAGCAGAGATGCATCCACAGGTGAGCCGCTCGTTTCTGTAGTGCCCGTCACTCTGAGGTGCCAATGGAAAGGACCTTCTGGAGTATGGACCTGCCCTCTAAACTCACTTAAACTGCATTATACATATGTATTAAACCCTGTGTGTAGATATATAATATTTATTATATATATGTATTTATAATGCCCAGTTTTGTTCCAGACATCTGGAGAGTCACAACTCATTTAAGCACAGAAAAGGCATGGAGATTCACCTTTCTTTCAGGGCAGGAATGAATGCTCCATTGAAAAGAGCAGATTGAAATCTTCGTGCTCTGTATGCAGCTACAAGCCAGCCTTTTCCTCCACCTCTAAAGATCCAGCCCTCCCTCTTGTTGAAGGGTTAAAAATTCTGAACAGAAACCACAGTGTTTTCCTTCTTTTTCTGAGCCTTTTTATTTAGTTACCCTTTCATTATTGTTTTCCTTCATCTAAAATAAAAGTAATCTAAGTAATTATAATCATAAAATGGATGTGAGCAAAATGGGTACTGCGAGGTTTATAAAATACAAATTTCCCTTTTCTGGGAAATATAGTCTCTCCTGCACTTAAACCTTTCAAGCTCTGCCCAGGCTCCTAAGGTGGCACAAACCCCACAAGGCTTGTAACGCCCTGGAGAGGAAATCACTTAAATATCCAGCCCTCCCCAGCAGATGCAGGGCTGCTAACCAAGTCCTTCAACTTAAGAGTGTGCTTCAGCACCGCCTTGAACGGGGCTGCTGTCCCGTCGGAGCTGGAAAGGATCGGTGTCCAGCATAAATTAATAAATGCCTAATGGATGAGTTTGCTAACACCAGGCACGCACAGAAATGTCTTCGGTAGGGGTGAATCGTCTAGCTCAGCTGAACGTGCCCAACCCCCACTAAGTGCCACCAGGCTGTACCTGACCCGTGCCAGGGAACCCATACGCAAGCAAGAATCAGTTTTTCTTTCTTTCCTTTCCTTTCCATTTTATTTTTTTTTAACTGTTTTCTGAAAATGACCCAAGAGAACCCTTCCTTGATGTTCACTAAGCAGTTATTGGCAAAATATCACTGATGTGAAAACCAGGAATCTTTCTTAAAGATCGCGTGTATCCAAATTGCTCCAGCCTGATCAAGTCCTCTTTTCTCTTTTGCTGTTCTTTTATTTATTTTTTAGCCGATAACTGCTCTCTGCATGTAAGTTAGGCAGAAAGGGGGAATTCCACTTTGATTTGGGAAAGGAAAACACCAGCTATTAGCCTGAGACATCATGTAATCTCCATTAGAAATTATCTTTTATTTCCAGATTGCTGGAATACCCTTGGAGAACAGCAGGCCTGACGGTTGGGTCCCCCAGCCCCAGGGGAACTCCTGGCTCCCCTCTGCAGCAGCAGGTAAGCAGCTCACAGCCTGGCTTTGTGTTCAAAATCCACATTTCATCTTTCATGGTCTGTTTGCCACTTTAGCGCTGGGGTAAGAACTGCATGGGAGATGGTAGTGTTTGTAAATGTGGTATCCCAGATCCTCTGCAGTGTCTGAAATGGATTGCAGTACATCCCAAAAAATTAACTTAATTCAGGTGTATGGACCAAAACTTTCTCTACAGATCCTTCCAGAGCTGTTATTTTGCCCAGAGCAATCAATTAAGATTTTTTGAGAAGACACTGCTTCACAGCTGCTTCTTAGACACCAGTAACCTCAATGGCAAGAAATAAATTCTCATTACTTTAAATAAATTCTGTCATTTCAAAAAGTCTCACAGCTTTTGAACTGAAGAACTTCTAACTATAAAAACTGACATCCCTGCTGCCTGGCGTAGCCTCCCCATGCAGCCGTCCGCAATCCCAGTGCAATCCCAGTATAGGGCACTTTGTCTTCAGCAAAGTGGGGGTGGCTGTGCTGCTCCTTCACAGCCTGCCTGTGGGATATGGGCACACTGCTGAGGGTGGGGAATCTTCTTGAGCATCCTCACTGATGCTCAGGAGGTGAAGAGCCAAGTCTGAGCTGTCACCACAATCTCCCTGCAGTCAGAGCAGGGGAACAGCCACTGCCAGAAGATGGTACCATTCACAGTAAAGTCAATGTGCATGGTAGAAACATTTTCCTCCTCCCTCCCATACAGAAAGCTGTGATTTAGAGTCTACATCTATGGAACGTTCTCACCCACAGCAGGAGGTGAGATGAGTCCCACCTTGGCCTCACTGAGCTCACCTGCTGGGAAAACCCTGCAGGCTCTGCAGCATGAGTGCCTCCTGCCCCGGCTCTCCGCACGAGCATCAGCGTGGTCTGGTGCAGGACAAACAGCCCCATCACAGGTGACAGCAGGGCCCTTTCAGGAAAGTGTGGAACCCTGTGGCAGTGCTGGGAAGAAGGTAAGGCAGAGGGATGTGCCTGAGCTCACCACAGCACGCCCGACCTCCACAGCAAGTTGGTGGGTCTTTGCTAAAGGGATCAGTGATTTGATTTTCTCCTTGGCTTTTCTGCCCATGTACTTGTCTAGACCTCGGTGAAATCCTAGGAAGGCAGATGTACCAACCGCCCAGCGTAACAAAGTAAATTTTTACACTAAGTACATTTTTTTTTTTAATGTGCTGACTTTTTGGCAACATGACTGCCAAGTTAATCAGGCCTTTCATTTCTTTAACCAGCTTTAAAGGATTTGTAATATTATACTCAGTTATTGAAGAGCAGAGGGAAATTGTCTGATTATGACTCTGTTATTTATTGTGAATTAAGAGCACAATCACCTATTGCAGTCAACAGCAGGATATTTTATCCCAGTTTTAGGAAGGTGGGGGTAAAAATCTGCTGTGCCATGCTACCAAATGACATAAACCGACTCTGATCTCAGAAGCCACCTCCCGAATACTAAAGAGCTGGGACATAATGGCTTTTAAAGAATATAGTTTCCAATTAGGTCATTGGTTTCAAACACAGGGTGTACTAAATTAGTAACATTTGGTGGTAAATTTCTTTGAAGTTCTCATTAATCTTGGTCTTGGATTTGAACTTTTCTTGGCCATGTTCCTTATAGAATTTGGATCCCACTTATGTCAAAACAACTGATTAGCCCCACAGTTTGAAGGCAGGGGGGATTAGGTAGGGCGGGTGTTAGATTTCATGAAAGGCCTATTTACCTAGTCGTTTAGCATGACCAAATAGCAGGGCAGCCAACAGGAGTGACGTGTTGGAAAAATTCCAGCCTTCCTGGCTCATTAGAGATCTCCACAGCAAATGGTAGCATTGCGTTTGTGATAAGAGCCACTGTTCAGATTCAGCTGTCTACCCGGTCCAGACAAGGGCTGAGGGCTTTCCTTGACCTGTGATGGCTCTCCTGCATAACCAAGCTGCCCAGCTCTTCAGCTCTTGTGAAACCAGTGGAAAGGAAGAAGTGCTCTGAAGGAACACATTCAGGTGATGTCCCTTCTTTTTTGTGAATGACCTAAAGGAAACTTCCCCCCCAAATCAATTGAATTCTTTCCATCTGTTACAACACATTCAAAACCAGGCTTCTGAATAGCTCAGAATCACCAAACCCAAGAACTGTTAAGAAACTCAATGGGATGCTCTCATAGAGCCTCTGTATAAAGAAGCAATAAGTTTAATTCATGAACTAATGAACCATAGCCCAGAGGAGAAAACACACTTTGAGTCATGGCAGCAGTGAAGCTTGGGAAGCTCTCAATAGGACATGCTGCAGCGAATTGAACCTGCAGCACTCTCGTGCCCATGGTGCACATCTCCTTCCTGAGGCTCCAATTAGTCAAAGAACAAAGAAATACACCAGGAGGCCTTTCCTGGAGATCACAGCCCAGCATCAGAGACCTGACAAGCAGAAGACTCAGAAGTTTCATGAAGAAACTTGCTCTGTCTTACTGAAGCATGAAATGACGGAGAGCAGCCTGAGGGACAGGCTACTGTTGGTCCCCAGGGGACACCTGGTCTCCAGCCAAGACAGTGCCAGCCCCAGAGGGTGCAAGGTCAGCGTTCCTTACACGTCAGGTGGATGCACGCAAGCTTGGCACAGCTTCAAGCCCCTCGTCACCTCTTGCAGTTACTGCTCACTTCCATGGTCCTGGAATGGGCAGGAACAGCATTTCTGGGTGGTAAAGCTGCATGAGACATGAGCCAGTCTTCACATGGCTCAGATGCCCTCGGCAGCGCCCTGTGAGCGGTGCTGCTCCTGCCTGCTGCTGGAGATGGCTATGTTGTTTTGCAGCTGAAGCGCACGAGGAAACTGCAACTGGTGCAGCAGTGGCAACACTTGGTAAGGAGCTCTGAAGGCACCCATAGAGTGCTCAGCCACAACAACATGGTATAAAAATAAGTTAAACCCATCTTTTCCTCAAAAGAAAAAAACCACAAAATCTTGGGATTGGGCTTTAATTTGAGGAAATCATTCATTCAGGTCTTATTTTGTATGAAACTCTTCCTTCCGTCTCTAGACAATCTATCTAAAACACTGCATCAGTGATCAGAAAGTCCTTTCTTACACCAAAACGCAGTGAAAGTCTGGGTACAGACCTTGTTCTCACCAGCCCTAATAAACACATTCAAGCTTCAGCACGGATCCAGCCCCACTGGCTTTGGCGGGAACTCTGAACATTAATAACGTTTGTACATATGCAGAGGTGTTTGTAGGATCACGGCCACACAATTAATATAGAACTAACTTTAATAAGCCTAATTAGGGTCATTCCCCAGTAGTGTGAAAAGTAGCACTGATACTTATTGGCTGGAGAGGGAAAAATCACAAGTCTGGTCAACCACGTGTTACTTTCCCACAAGTTGGTGACCTCAGGGCAGGACTTCAGAAATCTCTCCTATAAAACCGGAGCTACAGAAAATCAAGTTGGCTGCATTTAGATGGAGCCATGGAAAATACTTGGGGGTTGGTGGTTTGGTGGGTTTTTTTTGGTTTTTTTTTTTCAGCAGAACATTTTGGCACAGAACCATTTCTTCCACAGTTAGGAGCTCGGTAATGTCCCTCATGTAATGATGTCAAAGCACGGAAAAAATAACCAAGAGGAGAAAGAGTGTGTAGGAGCCCTTTTGGAAGGACTATATTCTAAAGAAAGGGAGCTTTTTATGGTGTTTAATAAAAGTTACACAGTCAAAAAGAGAAGTCTGTTGCAGTGCTTGCTGTCTTGCCTTCTGCAGAAAGGCAAGAACACGAGTGTAAGCTGCAGCTGAAGGACACATGGCACAAACCCAGCTCACTCACCCGCTGGCTTTGGGACCTTGTTTTGCCACCATTTATGAAGTTCTCCTCAACAGAGTCATTTCCTCCACTTGCCCTCATCTCTCTAGCTCATCTCCCCAACCCAGACCAACCAACCCAAACCCACAGGGTGCTGTGGGCTTGCCTGCACTGCCCACCCTGACCCCAGCACCTGGGTCATCCCACCTGGCCAAATCTTCAGCAAGTCCAAAGACCTTGAGCTGTCCTTTGAGCTTTCAAAGGAGAGGCTAACAGCCATTTGAAAGCTGGATGGTATCCCTGTGCCTCGGGGGAAGGGAAGGCATCCTTTCCTGGGGTGAACCATGACCATCCCCAACCCATGGACATCACCAGTGCCTCCAGCAAGAGGATGGTGGGAGAGAGCTGGCAGCCAGCGTGGGTGCTCAGCACTGGAGGGAAGGTGGGAGTTTTCCAGGGTAAAGCATTTCCTCTGGTACGCATCCAATTAAAAATCATTTGGTGGCCTACAGCAGCTTCTCATCTGGCATATCGTGAAACCACTATTTCAGCTCAATTTACAGCCTTTTGGGAAAGGGAGAACTTGGTTATTTAGTAACTTCCCCGCTCGCCCTCAGGAAGGTCAGATCCTTTTGTTCCCTGCCAGAACAGTGAAAGCCGTAAACTACAGGAGGGAGAGTGTGTTGGGAGCTTGTACTTACAGTGTGGTGCACCTGGATAACCCTGCAAACAGCCGTACAGTGCAGGGAGGTCACGTATGGAGAATCAGAATATTATGGGATTGATGCATCAGAGCGTGGAACGCAGCAGCAGTGCTGGAGGGCAGCTTATGAGCTGAGTACGACAACACAAAGTACATAGATTAGATGCATTTTACTGAGATTTGGATGAAATCTGCTGCTTAAAAGCAAGCATTCGGTGGACACCAGGAGGGGCTGATCGCCATTAATTTCCCCTTCCTAGCCTTTTTCCCGTTAGGAGACAGAAAATAGCAAAGCAAGCTTCAGATTTTCTTCCCCACAAGAAATACCACTTCTCAAGCAGTGTGGTACTCAGCTTTGCTCCCAGGCTGCGTTGTCAGCTTGCAGGGTATTGTAACGCTTGTATGGTAGCATGGTGAAAAAAAATAAAGGCTAAGGCAGGAATGAAACTAACTTGCCCAGGACCTCCCCCCACAAGAGAATATTTGTTAATAAATTTTAAAATAATCAGGATTTTTAAGGAGAAAAAGTTAGCAGCATCACTTCTATGCTGCCTGGTGTCCAAAGTTTTGGGGCTGTGTAATTGTTGTCATTTTCAGACACCTCAGACAGGCTCGCATGACACAGATACTACAGGGGGAGAAGCCAGCTGAACACACAGCTAATTGTTGTGCTGTATTTTCCCATGAAGCTCACTGAATTTCCAACCAGGGGTTTGGGGAATAAAGTTTAAAAAATCCTCCAGGCTCAGAAAATTCACAAGAGAGAGAAGGAAACATCTTCCATTGCTGCTATACATTTGTTAACATTTCATTTCACCAGAAATCAATACAGCCCAAACTGCTTCTGCCAAATAACCAAAGGAACAATGGTCCAGGGGCTGCAGCCTGCCTAGTGTTTTCTTTTTATCACCCCACCGAGGTATAAAACAAACACTTTTCCTCTGCCTCCCTATTTATTCTTAACAATATTTGTCCAAGAAGAGCTGAAACTTATCGGCAGGAAGTTTGCAGAGGAAAGATAATGGATGAACAGAGAATCAAGAAAAGCATTTTGAATGGTCCAGGCAAAGATGGCAAAGCAGTAGTTCCTCACATCATCTTCATCTCAGCTTGCTTGCTCAGCCTGACAATCAACATCTTATTATGCAGTCCTAACATTTCTCTGCAATTTAAACAAGGCATCAGTAATGGTGTGTGATCTTCAAGGTCACTTTCTGGAGAGCTGTCTTTAGCCCAGTGGTCGCTAGCTATTTAGGAATAAAAATGACAATTTCACTAAAGCAAATTACATCCTGGAAGTATAATACACTTCAGCAAGTGCAATGGAAATTATCAGATGGGAGATCCAGCTTGGAATACATTAACTTTCATGTGTATAAAGTAGGTTTCTGGGATCCGGAAACATTCCTGTGTAGCCCTCGGAGAAACAGTGGCCCCCCTCCGTTTATCTCTAGGTACATGGACTTATAATTATAGTTCATTTAAAAAAAACAGTCTCTTGCTACTGTATCTGGATACATCAGCCTATTTAGAGTTTATTTCCTTCGAGGTTCTTTACCTTGCAAAAAATAATTCATCTCTGCCACAGTCTTTCTTCAGAGAGAGAAATACTACATTCTGCACATAAAAAGCTCCTTTAACCTATCATGCAATTTCCATTATTTCTTTTCCCATGCTCTTATCTGAAGATAATCTTTTTCTTCCTCCATTGGGCAACTAGCTCCCGTCTGCCTTAGCCAGTAATTGCCTGCGGCGTCACAGTAATTCCTGTGATGATTAACCGATGTCACCAAGGCCACGTTTTGACATCACAGAATAAGCAGGTTCCTTTTGGGAACAGATGGATTTATTTATTCAGATGTAACCAATGTTGGCAAATGCCACGTGATGTGTATTTGCCAGACCCTCAGGAAAGGTTTTTCTTACCTCATAGCGGAATAAAAGATGAACCGAGGTTGGGCAAAAGGGAGAGCATTTGACAGCGTGTAAGTCGAGTTCAAGTCAACTTGATAGAGAAAATCATGGTCTGACGTATGGTGAAATGAAGGTCTGATGGATGGGTGGGAACGTAGATCCATGGGTTCGCTGGAACATGGCACCAAGGTGGCCACAAGACTGTAGATGGAAGAGGAACGTATTTAAATTTACCTGCAGTGGGTCAGTAATTCCCAGTGGGCAGGTTTTGATGCCTTTCCCCATTTCATAATGACTCCCTACAGAATGTACAGTTATCATATTCTTAAGTCCTATCAAAGTTCACATTCTACCAGTTATGATTTGCAGACAAACCTAACACATCCTAAGCCACGACTGTGTCACTGACTTACACAGAGGAGGCAGAACCAGCCCCAGCTCATGCTGGTTGCAGAGAAACCCCCTTATAAGTGTCTGAGCAGCATTCAGATTCTTGGGGCTCGCATTTATTAACAAGCCAATTTGTGGTTTAAGATGAAAGAGGGGGTGGCGGGAATCTAGCAAATAAGCTTGTAAATAGGATTTTTTCCCTCCTAGTAGAATGACAGCTTTTGTGTGTTAAGTGTATTCCTTCTAGCTGCAGTGCACATGCAAAGAATTTGTGAGCAGAGTAATGCTGCATGCATGGAGGTCGGTAACCTGGAAAAGAACACCACACACACCCACCCCGAAAACAAAGTCTACCATCAAGGACAGCCCCCAAAGCCAGAGCTAGTGATCGTTAACAGTCTCAGTCTTGCAAAGCCTTGTACTTCACTCAGCTCTTCTTAAAGCTGCACAGAGTGGAATCGCTTGTCATTTTAGCATCCATCAGAGGTGTGCACCTCCGTGGGAACACAGAGGCTGACTGCAAAGTGGCAAAAGGATTTTAGCTGTGCTCTTTTGGAGACAGCGGTCAGAACCACCATGCCTGCTGGACCGGACTGTCCTTTAGACTTGTTTCCGAAGTGAGGGCTGGAAGAACATAACAGCCCCACCATAAGACCTCCCTGGCTTTCAGCAGTAGGAAGCCTCTGAGGTTTCCCAGTCATTTCCAAAAGAAGTATCTGTCATTTTACCGAAGAAGGTATCACAGTTGGAAACATCACAGCTGTTCCTGCCAAAAACACATACTGGAATTTTAACCAGCCTCACCAGAACTTTACCAGTTACACCTAAAACAACCTCAGAAACAGCAGAGGCAGTAAGTAAGGAAGAAGCTAGTCCTTAAAGATGATGTTCTGTCCTACCCTAACCCTGCGATGGCCATCGCTGCCTGGCTGCTGCCAGAGCCATGCCACTGAGAACTCCAGAAGTAGCTGCTTATACACCACAGGATGCTCCGGTGCTATTTTGGGCTCTTTCATATCACAATATCGCCTATCACAAGTGCCGCGTGCAGGGCCACATTTCCCTCTGCTGACACCATTATACACACTGGCTCGTGAGCCTGCTTGTGTCACTGAGCTGGTTTTTCAGATGAAGCAATAGATACCTGTATTGTGAGATGCTGGGGACTTGGCTTCAACCTCCGAGGAGCGAGGGCTTGAAGGTGAGCCACAGGCTGCCTGTGCTGGCATTGCAGGTTGCATTGCTCTGCTTCATCCAAGATCATCTCGCCAATGAAGCCCTGTACTTTGCATATAATTGAGGAGGCAGCTCACAGAGCTAGTGTGCATTACATACCATGATGCCTTTACTGAAAAATCCTGAAACTTTCGTGAAACTCAGAGCACTGAAAAATAATTGCCAAGACCACGTGTCTGCAACCTGATATTCCTTCTGTGCTTCTCAGAGTGGCTACAAAATTCAGACGAAGTCTTCAAGTCTGCCAGTAATTTTTGATCAGAGGCACTACATCAGAGCATCCCCCTCTGGTAGAAGAAAACAGAACAATGCTATCTTTCAATTGATTTTGAGATTAAGTCACTCTAATTATCACAATCTGACCTCTCCTTGACATGACACCCACAGAGAATGGTGGAGCCTTGACACATCAAGCATTGTTGGACTGAACAGATCGAGAAGAGACATCCTTGTTCAGGAAGATCTTGGGGGAAGCAGAGGAGAAATGCTCTGCCTTGTGAACAACAGCAGAAGCCCAGGGCTCTGTCTGCAAAGGAGAGTGTGCTGGTGCTGCAGCATCCTGGCTGCCTGCTGAATCCAGCCCTGGCAGCTCCCAGACTCGTGCCTGGCCCTTGCACCCATCTGCGCTGCACCTATGCTCTGCACCCACAGCCCGGACTTCCCTTCTCCTGAAGCAGCTCCAGACCTGCAGGGTTACTTGCTCCTATGTCCGGCAACGCAATGCAATGCAAAATATCTCATTTTCCCTTAAGCCCTGCTCCCTGTTAGCGGTGGGATCAGCCATCCTCTTAGCTGGGCAGAGGTACCACCGAGGTACCGAAGGGACGCACAGCAAACACCAGTGGCAATAACCACTGTGACGGAGACACAAAGGGGCTGACAGGCTGTGCTGTGGTTCCTATGTATGTCTGGCCATGCCCTGCCAGGCAAAAAGCCACTGACATCTAACGTCAAGTGTTTCCTACTGACTGGCCTTAAACCTTGAGAGACGACTGACCAGCAGGCAACCCATGGCTCAGGCATGTCACGGACATTTGGACTATCTTAAAATGTCCCTAAATCTTCACGTATTGCCCAATTCTATGGTGTCAACTGTCGCAGCACTTTGATTCAAACACCCCAAGGCTGGGAACAGGACCAATTTGCCGAGAGCTCGCAGACACGAGATTAAAACCTAAAACATTAAAAGCCTTCTGGGGTTTGGGTTTCCCCCCACTTCCTCTCTTGCTGGAATCAGGAAGTGCAAAGAAGCAACTCTGAAAATAAAACTTAGTTTCTTTTCAGAAAGTTGCTTGAACTTTCTGAACCGTACGTTTCATTCCCATTTAGGGCAAAGATCCAAGATAGTTAAGTTATTCCTGTACTTAAACCAGGTTCAGTCATCCTTAATAATTAAGGGCACTAGATCAAAAATTAAATTTATTGTACCAGTAACACAACCACAATGGATCTTCATAAAACTTAACCACATGGAGAAGCAGGTTGCCTGAGATCTGCCATTCAAGCGGCCTTTATTGCATTTATATATAGAATCATGAAAAATGAATTAAGAATGGGGATGACCCTTTGTCTACCTAGAGGCCTAGGAAAGATGTTTGCCTCTGAAACAGTTTGAAAATTAGCATTTTATAGGGCCTGGGATGCTGCCTGACACACAAAATACTTTAAAATTCTGTAAATAATGTAAGTAAATTAACAAGAGATAGTGACTGCAATGAATAAAACATAAGTTAAGTACCTTTCTGTTTCCTCTGAAGCCTAGAGGAAAAAAGTGACTAGATTCAGCTCTTTGGGGGAAAGAATTGAAAGTACTTGTAATGTTGGTAGGAGAATACACAGATAATTTAGAGAAACACTGAAAAGCCGGTTTGAAGCATCTTTGACATAACTATGAGAAAAGCCAGGCTTTTGTGGCAAAGGCAAGGCCCTTGCATTGAGTTTTAGCCTTGTCTAGGACAGTCCAACACCCATCAAGTGCTTGGGAAGATCATCAGGGATGGGTCTTCCCACCTTCCTCACTCCCCTTGCTCCCCCTTCACCACTCCAGCAGGCTCCTTAGAGGAGGTGGCTCCTGGGGAGGCCAAGCACAGCTCAGGGGGCTTCCTCCTTCCAGCGTGAGCTGCTGAGCCCCACCACAAAGTCTTCCACTCTCCTAAGCAAGTCAGAGCTCAGGAAGCCAAAAAAGAACACGGAAGTCCAGGTTCAGTGCTTCTTGCTCTACCATAAGGGATGAAACTGTAGCAGACATGCTTCAAGCTGAAGAGCATGACCATCAGCAGCTGCAAACCCCATCCGACATCAGCACAGGGCTCTCCCTGCTTCATTAAGCCCACCCAAAAGCCTGGGCATGCCTGTGCAGTCCTAGCATGGCTCTGTTGGCAAGGTAGCATGTGGCTGTCCTGTAGACTTATCTGGGAACAGAGGTGAGCTTGGACCTCTCTTAGCACGGACTGGTGTACAGATGGGGTCGCCCATTTGGTTGCCCAGCTTCCTATATCCTTTTAAATAGAGACACTGTGATGAGAATTTGATAGGGCTTTGGCAAGAAAATTATTGGCCTGTTTGTGAAATAAAGCGCATGTCCCGAAGGAGAGCTGTGAGGTCAAACGCGTTACACTTGCCGAGGCGTTTGGTTGACGCAACCTCTATTTTCACATTTAAAGCTTGAAGCCCTAACCTGACATCCCTGGCGAAGGCAGAGCAGGAATCTTGCAGCAGCATGCCGGCTCGGAGGCGCGAGCCTTATCAGATGGGCTCTGATATGACAGCAAGAGCCTCTCCCAGGATGTTTTGGCTTGTGATCCACGATGAACACCTGGAAGCCAAAAGGAGCCTGGAACAAATTAAATGAATTGGCCAGACTTTCTCATCTTGTTAACATGCTGCAGGCTTCATTTGTGTTTTGGGCAGGGATTCAGAGTGGTTCTTTATTTGATTCAAACCAGATAGCCAATCACAAATCCAAAACTCCTGCTCGTATCAGCAGCACCCAGACCCTGTCCCTACAGAAAAATTCTTCGCGACAAAAGCATCTCTGACAAAATCAAACAGCACACACACAGACTGGAATTTTGCTGCAGATAAAAGCTAGCAGAATATTCTACTTGGTCTCTTCTCTTTCCACTTTTCATCTCTTTTCTAACTCTTCAACTTCTAGTTTCACTGCCCCAGATCACAGGAAGATTCAAACCACAGCAGCTTCCAAACTCTGCACCAGGAAGTTCAGCTGCAAACTCTAGAAGGACAAACACCTACAGCATCTCCTGGGAGAGCCTCAACCACAGCCACAAGGGATGCCATGGCTGGGGCATTGTGTCCCATCACCCCAGACAACAGCTTCTATTCATTTTCCCCCTGAACAGCAACTTTCTTACCTGGTATTTATGGAAACGACTCAGAGATCCTGCAGAGATCATGTTTCTGTAGCCATCTTGTGCCTTCAGGAGATGTGCAGCAAGGGCAAGTATGCCCAGATGACACCAGCGAGGACACACACACACTGCCACGGCGTTCTCCTCCAACCCACCGTCCCTGTTTCACCTAGCGCTCACAAACCCTTTTTCTCAGGGAACACTATGTCCTGTAAGATATAAAGAATTTAAATTCAGTTGGGTGGCAATATTCAACCAAGAAAAGCATAACGTGGGCAAGGACCCAAGGCAGCAACACCAAAGGCATGAGACAAGCTGTGTCTCTGGTACTCCTAGACCAAGTGGTTCCATGACCAGGGAAGTCCCAGCATGACCGTTTGCATTTGCAGGTAGCAAATAAAAGCCAAATACTTCAAGAGAAAGGCAGCTCCTTCTCTTGCCCCTACTCCTGCCAAGGACTCAACATCTCATCCATCATTTCCACCTGGTTTGTGCTGACATATGAAAACATGCTCCATGCAGGCATTAAACTGCTAACATCAATGATCAAATCAAGAAAATGGAGGGATTTTATCAAGTACCGTTACTGCCAGGTCTACCTGTGTGTAAGGCCTTCCAGCAAAGATATAAATCATTAGTTAAACAGTAGGGAGTGGGGCGTATGGCCCTGCTGCTAGAAGATAGTTTGGCTCAGAGGGAAATAGTCCTGCCCTGCCCTTCCAGGGAAACACTGCTAGTGCCCTCTCAAGTCTCTGCACAGCTAGCTTGAAGCAGGAAATAATTGGGTTCTACCCCAAAATCCGTCATTTATTCATTTTATAATCTTGGGCAAGATACAGCCCTAGTTTTGCCTCAGTTTCCCTAATTCAAAGTGGAAGTGAGCCCAGCCATCTTCTGAAATCTGCTCTAATATTCATGGGGAAAAAACAACCATCATAAAAACACACACCACTAAACCCAAGCAAAGATCTTACAGACTCATCAGTGTGGGGAACCAGCTACTACGTTTTTCCCTGCTCTGCAACGGCAGAGATCTACACTACAGCCATTCCGTGGGTGTAGGCACTCCTAGCTGGCAATGGGAACCACACAAGGAGTGTGGGTTCCCCTGTTTGACGCTTTTGGTCAAAGCAGCCACTGCTCAAGGGCTTTTCTTTCAGAGGACACCAGGATTTAAAGTTAATTGTTTTACAAGCAGGCAGAATGGGTTTGTTGTTGTCAAAACCAGTTTCCAGTGAGAACTGCCCAAAGAATTTTCCTTCTCTACCTCCCTTCTTATTCCCCTGCCCTGATATACTAACGCTATTGATTTTGATCTAGCTTTGTTTAAATGCTATTGAAAGCCAAGCAAGAGAATTTTGTCTGTCAGAATTTCCCCACCTATTGAATTTTTTAGAAAGAAAAGTCCAGTTTTCTTCCAGATCAGGACAGTTGGCTCACAGCACCCAGCTCGCTGTGCCAGGGAACCGGTGGCCGCTCCTGGGCTCTCAGCTTCATTTTAGCATCTCAGTGTTCAGGAGCAGATCCATACCCAGGGAAGCCCCTGCCTGGCTCATGGGGCTTTTCTGGAAGATGGAGGGTCCCAGGGAACCTCAGACACCATAGCATGTAGCGGTGGGTTGCTGGGCCAGTGTTCTGGGGGAAACGACCATTAAATCCAACCCAAACCCAGCTGTGCTGGGCTCGGGGCTGGCTCGGACACTGGCCAGAGAGCCCAGGGTCAGCCCTTGTGCACACTTCGGGGCTCTAAGGGAAGCAGAGCGAAGAGGGCTGCTCAGCAAAGCGTTCCATAATTTGCTATTCTTGCAGCACAGTCGGCCCGATTTACAGCGGGAGGTGCTCCTGGAGGAGACCTCAACTTCAGACACAGCTGTGAAGCACCTGACGCTGCAAAAGGGTCTGCAGGAGCTGCGCTGTGAGCCCCAAAGTACAAGATGGTGCATAGGATAG
Organism: Falco punctatus; assembly: GCF_963210335.1. Taxonomy (NCBI): domain Eukaryota; kingdom Metazoa; phylum Chordata; class Aves; order Falconiformes; family Falconidae; genus Falco; species Falco punctatus. Next base: position 115,984,761 of record NC_137580.1, on the reverse strand, counting down.
AATTAATCAGTCTGCTCTGAAGAAGGAATTCTCCTCACTAGGGAAGGAAACAGCTTTGCCTGCATGATGAAAAATTTAAGAACCCCTGGCCTGGCAGTGCCCTCCTGGGGAAGAGTTAAAGCAGCAGCCTGAAGAGAGAGGCAGACCTTTCCCTTTACATGTAAACTGCAGATACGCTGCTCCATCTCAGTGAGTTTCCTAAATAAATTGTCCTCCTTGCTCTCCTCAAATCCAGCGGGATGTTCATCCCTTCCTCTCTCCAGAAAAGAAACAACTAAAAGTGGAAGAAACCTTGCCTTTTTAGTTAATATTTTGCTGAGGCTGAACTCTCAGAGCTGCACCACCCTAGCCTGAGCCAACCCCAGCATCTCCCTCACACAGCACGAGCATTTGCTGCTCTGATTTTGTAGGGAAGAGGCTAAATTTGGGCATTTACTAGCCCTGGCAGCCTTCCCTGCAAGCCAGCCGACTACCTGACCAAGGAGACCATGTAGCTGCAGAAAAGCAAAGCAGCTCCTTTCCTCTGGAATTTCACCACTTTCCCAGGGTGAAGGGGGTGGGAGCATCACCCTGCTGGCATCCTGCTTCCCCCCCAGGGTGAGAGAGGGAGGACAGAGCCATGATGCAGGCACGGGCACCCATGGCCGGTGATGGCACCCACCCAAGCGGAGCAGGCTGTATTCTCCCACCCTGCCCATCCCTCCTTGGGGGGGACACCCGGCTGTCTTCCCTGCTACCCCAGGACACAGACAAGGTTTGCAACTCTGCCCCAGGGAGCGCTGGCCCTGGCCCTGCTCCACTAACCACCACTGAACCCCCGAGCCGGCTCACCGGGGGCTGCAGCAGAGCTGCCCGGGGTGGGAGGCAGCACCCCTGGCCCAAGCGGGGCTTTATACAAACATCTGCACCTCCGCTCCTGCGCCCGTCAGGCCAAACAAAAACAAAGGCACAAGCTTTCCATTTTCTTCTTTTATTACCCGCCTTCAAAAATCAAACAAAACACTGGTCAGCCGCAGGATTCCTGTTTTTATGGAGGCCATCCTGCCACGCTATTGCTCCACAAGGACATTATTAATGCCATTTACAGCTCAGCTAATAACTGAGCCTCGGCCGCTCTGTAGGCGAGAGCTATGGAAGAGTCATTACAAAGGTGATCCCAGCAAAACTTAATTCTGCCTGGCCACATGCTGGCAAGGCCAAAGCAGCAATCATTCCGCATCCTGGCTGTAAAATCAAATTAAATAAAAGATCCCATTTCACCGAGGGCCTAATACTAATTTGTGTAACATTTCCATTAAACAATGCTGCCTACAGAAAACATACACTAAAGCACTTTGACGATTTAACAGGGAACATTCCAATAGGAAACATTATTAGATTTTCCTATTAAGCTGCTCAGGGCACACGCTCGCTTAATAGACGTTAATTACATTAGCGAGGCTGCAAATTCAGTCCTGGTGGAATCTAAGTGACTTTTGCAAAATTGACTCAGTCCTGGAATTTCTGTAGGGACAAAAGGTAAAAAAAAAAAAACCCAACCAATACCTAGATAGAAAACTGGAACAAGGCCATCATGTCACTTTTTCAGCAGTGTTTTTAAAACACTTTAATGTACTGGCGCATTTTGCTTTCACATTTCCAGAGTGGAATTTTCACTAATTTCCCAGCTTGGCAAAATAATTGGAGACAGCTCATGATATTTGATTAATGGATTTTTTTCTGCCAGTGGAAAGAATGGTTGAAACAGCAAAAAGGCTGAGTATTTAAGTTCAGTGTTTTTGTAAAGCCACTAAAAGTATTTTGTATTTCTTCAGCACGTGCTTGTGTCCTATTATGTTCAATGGGGATTTAAATACACGCTTTGAGTTAACAAGGCATATAATGATTAGCCTAAATCAAGATCTAATTACAGAAGATTGTTGACAAATGATCTCAGACAACATGTAAACGCAAGCCAAACAGTATTTCACTTGCACCCAGCAGAATTACTCTTTTTGAGCTAATTAGCTTTGGCCTAGATGTATCATACCTAACATTTGGGTCTATGCTTCCACAGACAGCTAACCTCAGCCACATTTTGGAAGCATCCCCAGTTTTCTACTGACTGCTGAGGGAGTCTAAGCATGGATTTAGGATTCCACAGCTAAATAAAATTGCATCTGGCTCAGTTCTTAATATTTTGGAGGTACAATTCCTCTTAGGTCGTGCTGTCCACCCTTACACTCCAGCTCTTTTTCACTAGTAAAAGGCAAGAACCTTTAAAAGCTCCATGACAGCTTAAAAAATTATTCCCACTTAAAGGGCTGGGAATGGCAAGCCATTTGCCAAGGGCAGGTGCAGAACTGGGGGTGAAACGCACTGCCGGGGACCCCCAGCCCTGCCTCAGCATGTGCACGTGGCCATGCAACCGCTCAGGGCTGCCGTCGGGTCCCCTGCCCAGGAGCCGCAGCATACAAGACCCGTCCAGGTTTCTGATGTTGTGTCTCTTCCTATGTGCAGGCACAGGAAGGGCACTATGTAGGATGCAATCTCCTAAATCTTAATTAGTCATACCGTACCTTATATTCAATAACAAGCTGATGACTCAGGGCCCTTGAAAAGCCTTTCTGTTCATTTAAACAATGCGGTATTAGAAATACTAAATACAATAGGCACTTCAAATGTATCCAGAACCTTAACCTCATCCCTTCCCTTACTCTGAGCTTATATGATTTCTAACAGATGCGTTGCATTAATAATTGAGATACATTTAAAGAAAGATTAGGCCTGAATGCAAGTTTCTGGAGAAGTGGGAAGTTGCAGAGTTCAGCACAGTTGCACAGCAAGGTCAAGGACCCACTTGAGCTGTATTTGTTACTGCTGTGCTGGAGGAACATCATCTCTGCTCCCCCCAGGCTTCACTGATGTTGCTCCTAGCTGTTGAGTTGTAACCTCAGTGGAGTTTTATCAGCTTCAAGAGGGGAAAATCAACCCTGAGGCTCCTATTCATTTCCACTTCTGCAGTGCTTGGGAGCTGAAGCATGGCTCTTGCAGAGGACTCTCCAGCATTGGGTCCTGCTAGGTTGCTGTTTCCCATCAAGGTGACACAGCATGTGACAGCTTTCCTCCAAAACCAGTGACCACCCTGTGGGTGAGCATCCTGAAAGAGCGTTCACATTCCCCCCTAGACTGGTGAGCCTCCTTAGTTCATTACTTTGAATTCAATCTAGCATGGGTGCACCCCTTGGCCTGGCTCCCCCCACGCGCGCTACAGAAGAGGCACCTGCAGCTACCCTGCTCCTCCTCTCATCAGTTTGGCAAAACAAAGACCTGCATCTTCCCCAGATGCCATCTCTAAGACTCCTAACTTCCAGAGCTGCCTGTCCCAGCAGCCACGAGAGACCAGCTCTCCCAAGACTCTCCCACTCCACTCATGGCCACTAACCCAGGACTTCCAAGGGATAAAGGGGTCTCGATTTCATCTCTTCCAACAAGAAACCAGCCGGGATAAACACCCAAGGAGGAATTAGATGCCCCGGTACTGCCCTCTGTGTGCCCTGCTGCTTTGCTGCAGGATGACCCCGTGCCCGGTGAGGAGGGACCCCTGGTGCTGACTGCCAGAGAGGCTCTGGAGGGGGGGCACCTGGGCTGAGGGGAGCCAGGAAAGGTGGAAAACCATGGAGGAGAGGGGAAAGGTATTTCATCATGACAGTCCTGGGTAGACCCTGGGTTTGAGGCAGCTTTGGGTAACCTCTGCTCAGCCCCTTGCAGCTCGCCCCGACCCTTCATGGGCAGCAGGCGATGGGCTCCGGCTCTGTTCCCACCCCCTCGGGGCAGACCCGTCTCTGCACCTTTTGGAGCAGAGGGAGAGGAACGGCCAGTTCCCCACAATACACCAAGGAGGCAGAAACAAGAAACTGCTTGTCTTGACATAAGATTTCTGACAGCTTTTAAGCAGACAGACATGAGCTGAAAGCCACCCATTAGCAACCCGTCTCCCAGGCAATTGCTCATGTTCTGTCATTTTGGCTGAAGTGTCATTTAGACTAATTGGCCTTTTTCAGAGGGCAAATACTACTTATGAACCCTCCTTTAAAACTACATGCAGCCAATGACATCTCCAGCGTGAAGTCTTTCAAGCTCAAAACTTCTAATTAAGTAGATGATAACATCAACACAACTTCTGCTCCACTCCAGGAGCTGTCATCACATAGAACTACTGCTTTCTGCAGTTTTTATCATGAGATCCATTATATTTGGCATTTCTCTTAAGTCCCTGACCCAAGGACACACACTACTACATATGCAACTCTCAACTCTCTAATTTGACTTCATTTCTAGCATTAATGTTTGGAAAGAAAAAAAAAAAAAAAGATTTTAGAAGTCATGACCCAAGTGTAATTGAGGCCTCAGAAGTAGAAGCTAATTCAAAGCAAAACAGACCACCATCCCCACACCCCACCACACCCACATTTCCAACAGCAAAGCCAGACTCAGAACCACTTAAGATATTACTCAGCTCAAGTGATGTGTCAGGAGCAAGGCTCTGGCTGCAATGAACCCACTGAAAGCAGCACTGAACACCCAAAAGCACGGAAGGATCTTGTACCATCTCCCACGTCCTGCTGTGTGCTGGGACAGCCCAAGAGACCGTGCTTGGCTGGACAAGATGATCTTGTTCCTTCACAAAACCAAAGCATCCCAAGAGGCTGAATGAGTGTAGTTAAGCCAGGGGTATTACCCATCACCCCAAACCCAAGCATTATGCAGGAAACTGAGAGCCTCAGGCAAGCTGCAGTGCCACCAAGGGAAAGGACTGGAAAGGAGCGATAACCAGATGGAAGAACAGGGATTTCTGGGCTGAGCCCAGTGAATGCTGCCTTTCTGGCAAGTTTTCACAAGTAACCTTCTGCAATTGGAAAGAAATCTTGGGTTTGGGTAGCTGATGGCACTAGGGATGGCAGAGGGCAGATGCAGAAAGGAAAAGCACTTTGAAGTGCAGCTGAGCAGAAAGTGCAGCCCGGGGGGAGCCCCAAGCCGGTGCAGCCAGCGGGCAGCTGCCGGAGCCAGGAAAAGGAGATTCTAGCCTGAACGGGATATTTTGTTTGTGACAGCGGATTTGTTTTCCTTCCTGCCCCAGCTAGGTTAGACACTGAATTTCACATTGCAAGATGTATTCGGCTCTGCTCAAAGCATGCACAGAATAGAGACACTGGACTGACAGCTATGGGCATCCTTCAGTGGGCAATTCCACACTTTTCCGGGCACTGAAGGCACGGCTGAGTCTGCTTTTAGGAATAAGGGGCTAAAGCTGTGGTAAGGTTTAACCCCAGCTGGCAACTAAGTACCATGCAACCACTCGCCCACTCCCCCCACCAAGAGGGATGGGGGAGGAGAATTGAGATAAAAGACTTGAGGGTTGAGCTAAAAACAAATTAATAATTGAAATAATTAAAATACTAATAATAACAACACTTGCAATGAAGAGGAGGGAGGAGGGGAGGGGAACAAAATCCAACGGGAAGAGAAAAAACTCAAGTGATGCCCAACACAATCATTCACCACCCACTGACCGATGCCCGGGTGGTCCCTGAGCAGCGACCAGCACCTCCCGGCCAGCTGCCCTGGTTTATATACTGAGTGTGATGTTCTATGGTATGGAATATCCCTTTGGCTGGCTTGGGTCAGCTGTCCTGGCTGTGTCCCCTCCCAGCTGCTTGCGCCCCTCCAGCCCTCTTGCTGGCCGGGCATGAGAAACTGAAAAGTCCTTGACTGGGTATAAGCATTACCCAGCAACAACCAAAAACATCAGTGTGCCACCAACATTGTTCTCACACCAAATCCAACACCCAGCGCTGCGCTGGCTTCCAAGCAGAAAATTATCTCAGCTGAAACCAGGACAAACTGACAAAACTGCTGTTTCATCTCAGGAAAGGCCTTTGCATCTCCTCATACCTCTGCTCTAGATAGGAGAATCTATTCCTCCAAAGCAAAATCCGTCCTCCTGTAGGTCTGACAGATTCAGAGGCCACATTTGGTAATCTTAGGGGCTGCTCCCCTCTAGCTCTCTGCCAAAGCCCCACTAACATCAGGCAGCATCATCTGAAATTGCTTTATCACTGCGAAAACACACCTCTGCTTTCCTTTTTATCAAAACCCTTCCGAACTCAGCTACATCTTTGGCTCCTTCCTGAGAATAGCGCCGATCAACATTTGTTTGGGTGTTTATGCTGTTTGCTTGCCAAGAGGCAACTCCGGCGCCTTTCTGCCATTCAGCACCCCATAAAAACGCTGGAGCAGATCATCCTTTTCAGGACCAATCTCTAGACAGAAGCTGTTGCTAATCCACATGCAGCACACACCTCCCCACCGGTTTTTGTCAGTGGGTCTAGGGTTTCAAGACGACAACTCTTAAGAGGCTGACAACCTGCCTGTGGTTCCCTGTGCTCCCAGGCAGGGCAGGGACCGGTGCACAGTGAGCCCACAGGCTGCCCGTACCAGCACACAACCCCGGCAGCAGCACCATCCGCGTGCTTACCTTCATCCACGAGCTGACCTCGGCTGATGAGATCACAGCCCAGAGAGGTATGGCTGCGGGCCAGTGAGAAAACAGATGTCTGCTACAGACACCACTCATTGATACTTTATTCCCATTCGTTATTTATTAAATACACACCACGGGTCAATCAGGGTTCTGTTATTGTGAACTCTGCACTAACATTTTTATAAACAAGGTCTGTCTAAGGATGACTGGAGAGGCTCCCTTGCCAGGGGACGCCATAATTCAGTGGTTCGTTGTAAGAGGAAGATTGTCTCGGCGATGCCTCGTTCCCCGCCCCCCCCCCCCCCTCTCCTGTTTTGTTCTGTGTTTGCAAAGTTTCTAATCCTCTGATAAGAAACACTTCAAAAGATTTTTGAATCAGCAGCTCAGGGCCTTTTCCAGCCCCGTGGCATCCTCCTGGAGGCAGAGCTTACCAGGGGTTCAGTGGGAGTCTGGTCTTCAGGATCGAGACCCTGACAAACAGCTGAAGCACCTGAGTGCCAGCCTTCCCAGCACAGTGCAGGGGCTCCAGCCCGGGACAGCCGCGGGAAACTCGGGATGTGCTGCAGCACAAGGCCGCCGCTCCTAACCCAGCCTCGCCACCTTCTTGCTGAAGATTTCACAAACAGGTTTTCCTCAACTACAGTTGAGGGAGATGGGAAGAAACAATAGAGAAAAGGAAAAAAAAATTGTGCTTTTGTGATGTTAAAAGGTACATAGGAGGACAGTGCAAAGATTGATCATGTCACCATAAAAGCACTTGAGGGTAGAAAGGGAAGGAGCAGGGGGGGAGGAAAGTTACCCCATGGGGGCAGGGAAGACTTCTGCCGTAGTTGGGAACCCCTGCCATGGGCAAAAGCAGGGTCAGAGTCTACGTTTTCCTTAAAAAAAAAAAAGTATATTAAAAAAATAATGAAAAAAATGAGAAATCAATCTGTTGCTGTGGTCTTCCAATGACGAGAGAAATGATTACCGAGGTATGTGCAACCAGAGCAGCAACTCAGGTTACTGCTGTTTTGCTGCAAGGAAAAAAACTCCTTGTCCACTTTATCAGATCTGCCCTGGGACCAGAGATCAGCCATATGGTTATTTTGGTCCAGATTCACCTCAAACCCATGAGATGCCCGATTCAGTAATATCGGCCTGGATCCCTCTACCCTCACTAGCCACAACAAGGCACCTGGACTTACCCACGCCAGTTCAGACTGTTGGGGAGGTCTAGGCTGGGGGTATGATGGGCATTTTGTTCTCCCCATGCTCCAGGGCAGTACAGGAACGTATCCTGATCCAACATGATCTGTAGCATCTTCCCAACTGTCTTCAGTGGAACCCAAAAATCAGTACAGGTGTGCCCCAGGTCCCATTCTCACATTGCATTCCGGGGTGAGGGCTAGGGAGCAGCCTGTGCAAACACAGCCAGGGAGGTATTATCAAATGACATTTTCCTTTATCCTGTGATAATTGATGATCAGGCCATTAGAACAGAGATTAATGTCATAGGGTCACAGAAGATAGTCTAAGAAGGGACCTTGAGGTCATCTAAATCTATCCAACTGTCCCACAAAAGGCTCATTTCTGACAGATATTCGACCCCTTCGAAATAAGAGGGAAGCTTCTGACCAGTATTTTAAATAAAAATTTTCTTTGGCTGATGACAAAATACTTCGTTTCTCTCAAATACAAGAAGTCTCTTGTTTCCAGGTATATCCAAAACCAAATCAAACTCTTTTTAATATGCCCATCAAGAGAGGCACTTCTGAACTTCTAGATTTTTTTCTAGCAAAATAATTCATCTCAGGGCAACAAAAATTCCGGGGGAGCATTCTTTTCTTGCTTATAAGATTTGTGACCTGCCAAGAAATTCAAATTGTTTTCATTTCAATAATTGTTTAGAATTGCCAGCAAAAGGAAATAAATCCTATTTGCACGGATGTGAGGACCATTTGTCTAGGACTGAGGACACGAGCCGGTTAGGGAATGTACTGTGGTACCAATGAAGTAGCAAGGACACTTGAGATATTTGCTCAGAAGAGTTCTGGCATAATAAACTCTTCTCCCTCACCTTGTTTCTGCCTCAGTTCCTGCCTGTGTGGAGCCACGTATGTCTGGCAGGGAGGGGAGATGGGCTAATGGACCTGCATTAGGTACTTTGCTGAACTTGACTGAAAGGTGCCACGTAAGCGTGCAGCTCCGGGATGATGGATGTGGAAGTGTAATGCAGGGTTTCCCTCCTATAATTACAATTTCATCATGTAATAATAATAGGTAGTGATTGATTGCGACCCTTCACCGCTGCAGGATGTTGGTTGTTAGGAAGAACTGATTGATCGCTGGAGCTGCCATTTGGCCACACAGAGCCCTTCCACTGCCTTTTAGAAGGGGAATGAAAATCTCTTTAAATAAATAAAACTTGAAAAGATTCCAGATCACTATCAGGAGACTCTCAGCCCCTTCCTACCCTCATTGTGTCAGTCAGCAGAGCAGGAGGTTCACAGAATCACAGGATGGTTGGGGTTGGAAGGCACCTCTGGAGACCATCTAGTCCAAGCCCCCACTAAAGAAGGTTCACCGAGAGCAGTTGCACAGAATCACATCCAGGTGGGTTTTGAGTATCTCCAGAAAGGGAGACTCCACAGCCTCTCTGGGTGCTGGAGAGCTGCCTCAAAAGGCGTCATTTGGGTGCTGTAAGCCTACAGACATCCTTCCCTGCCATAATCACCCGCCGGGTGGGGAGACACTGAGGTGAAGGAGTGCAGGTCAGGTACCAGAGGGGCTGTTTCAGTTGGTGGCTCTAGCCCAGGAACAGTTTCTGTTCTCTGATCCCTCAGGAGGGCAGAGGCCCAGCGTTCAGACGGAATTTGTATCTGCTTTAATGCTGTGAGCAAGCAACGTGGGCTGAGGGCCAGGAATCCACCTCTGAGTGCAAGCTCTGCCGCAGGCTTCCTGCGCGCCTCTGGAGACATCACTTCACCCCTCGGCACTAGCAGTGCAGGGATGAAGTTTCTTCTGTCTGAATGACAGGATGGACTATTACACAGGGATGCTGCCCTGCCATCCCAAGGGGGCTCAATGTGGCCAAAGACTTCTTGGGACCTCCTGTAACAGCCACAGGACCTCACGCTCCTGGCTGCATCTCTTTCTGTCCCCTTGAGAAACACAGCAGCTTCCCAGGTGACTTTAGGCATGGCTTGATGGCAGTACATTAACAAACAGAAATCTGCTGTCTGACAAGGATACAGTGCCCGCACTCTGCTAGCATCTGCCAGAAGTGTTGTCAAGCAACTAACTGCCTGTAATTGAGCTCTCAGAAGTAGCTGCCCTGAGGTGAACCACAGAGAAATTTTACAAATGAAGATAATAGATGTTTATGTCACACGCGAGAAGCAGCAAGCTACAATCACTCACTTGATAAATCCACCTTCAGCAGCGGCTGCAACAGCTTTGTCCGCAACTGCATTAGCGTCTCTCTGGCAGCGTTCGATGCCTCAGCAAGCAGAGTGAGGCTGCTTATTGCCCTGCGTTGAGCCATGCCTGGAGCTGGTCATAGTAACCTATGTAACACCATCTTTATCCCACAAATATTCATGCATTTCTGCAGATTTCCAGGCAGGATTCATTATCTGCAGGCATTCACCAGAACATCTGGAGAAACAGGGCCAGCCACATTGCTAACATTAATCAATCCAGCTCCCTTGAAGTCAAGACAGCTATGCCAACTTGCCCTTGCCAAGATTTAGTCAATCTTTTCTAACCTATAAGCTCTTCCTGGACTTACTCTTTATTCCCAGGACACATCATTATTTACACTTTTAAATAGCAGAGCAAAGGTGGTGAACAGCAAAGAGATACACATGCATCCAGCTGTACTATCCAAGTGCTGCACCAGAATTAACAATGCCATCAGGGTAAGCTACAGCAAAACCAGGAGCTCTGCTTTCCAGATGGAAACAAAAGAGAGGCACTCAGGCAGGGTAAGCAGCTTGCCAAAAATACCCCACCCAAACAAGCCAGCAGCATAAACCAAGCTTCCCAAACCCCAGAATTTAGTTTCCATTTTTTAGATGACCTCCTAACAAGGTTGCAGACCTGTGAAGAACCACAGAAACTGCCCAAACACCTGGGGTTTAAATGTTTGGGGCATAATTTCAGAAGTGATTGGTCCTGAAACCCAGATCCCAATCAAGCATCTAACTGCCAGCAGTGCCAGTGCAAGCAAATTGCTTTTATATTTTGAAGCTAGAGGCCATAGAAACCTAATTCTCATCAGCTCTCCACAGGAAAATGAATGCCAAGAGCCCAAGGTTTGAAATGGGATTGTATAGAATTGGAAAAGCACCTCATTAGAAATCTTTTAGAGTGCCTGCAAAATGCCAAGAAACACCCAGAAGACCAGTCTCCCACCATTACCCTTCCTTGAGAAGGGCAGAAAAGGAAGTTGAGTCCCTGAAATAGTCAGAACTTCTGAATGTGACCTTCTGCAAGGACCTCTTGGCTCGGTCATCTGCATACCCAAACAGGGGCTGTTGTCTTCATATTTAAAGAGCCACACGTGAGCGCAAGGGGTAATCCCTTTCCCTGGTACCTACTTGTGGGCTCTGCCACAAATGGCACCACAGACCCTCAATGAATGCTTCATACCCTCCCCTTCCACAGGCAGTCCAGTCCTCATGCCTCAAGTCCCAGCACCGTGAGTTCCTTCCTCCAAGAGGTCCTGTGCAAGGCCTCTCACCCTCATGCCCCACCCCACTGTATCACTTAAATCGCATCCCTCTGATTGTCTGGAGACTGTTGTTCTCTGTTGTTACATAAACATGGTACATTTTCCAGCACAATTCTTGAGCTGAGTTGCCAAGCACGCCCTCAAACAAAGCAGTATAAAGCAAATATACAAGAGGAAGTGTAATGAGATCCCTGTACTGTTACCCCTCCAGGGATGAATAATGCCAGCCCGACACATGGCACACGAATTTCTCAGGGACTGACAACCAACAATCTCACGTACAACTGTATCACTTTCACTTTATGCACCTGCAGCCATGTCAAGGTAGATGGAATAAGAGTCAACCTCCACCAGTACCACTGGGCTACTTAGGATGGAGCAGGAGGGAAGTACCGGACTGCCCAGACATTTGCTGCTGTCTTTTGCAGACTTGCACTTAGCCTAGAAGCTCTGTAGAAGCAGATCCCACCAGATGCCATAAGCCCTGAGGATCCACTGAAGTACCCTGGACAACCTCAGCTGCAGTCTGCAAACGGAGGCTGATTTACACCAGGTTGAGGATCTGGCCCTCCACACTGGAATTCAATCCAAACCTGAAAAAAACATATTCTATGATGATCTCAGATTGTCCATGTCTCAGGATCACCTGAGCAGCCACAACCCATAGTGCAGATGGAGATGGAACCCACCTACAGCTGCACGTGACTGGGGCCAGAGTCTGGGTGGGTACCTGCTAAATTGGACACTGCATGTCAGCAGGGCTGTCCTCCCCATGCTTTCTTGGTGCTGCTGGGCCCGTGGAGGTCCGTGCTATGGGAGCGTGCCCCAGCAAAGCTGTGTTAGTACTTGGCTTGAAGTTTACTTTTTCCGTCATTCTTGTGATTAAAGAGAGCCAAGTGCAGTCTGACACTTCTGCTGTCGGTTGTTTTAGCCAGGGGCCAAACGGTGGTTAGCAGGGGTTTGGGTACCAGCAGAGCCCAGTGGCCCCAGCCCATCTCCACATCTGCCTGATAGACCTTCATCTGCAAGTCTGCTCAGATGTCAGCTGGGACACTGGGCTTTCACCTCCCCTCCTGCTGCAGGGACACATCCAGCCGCCTGGGTCCTTGCTCTGATCCCCACTGCCCCATCTGGCTGCCTTATGCTGGGTCAGAATTAGCAAAAGTGTTAGTGCCACTCCATCTTCCAAAAAGTTGTTTTCTTAGGTTTTAACTACATGGAAGTTTCTGTAAAGCAGTTTTCCACAGGTGAAGTGGATTTTTCCATAGGAAATAATGAAAATCCAGGGGGGGAGAAATGAGTCAAAAAATTCCTTTGTGTTTTAGGGGAGTTTTCCTCGTAGAGGCTTTTTGGTTTTCAAGGTTTGCTTTGGCTTAGGAAGAGGGGAGAGTAAGGCAGAGTAGAGCAGCTTTGCATCTCCTACAGCAGGTTGTAAACACCACTGTCTCTCCTGTGCCCACTGGGATGTGAGACCCTGAACCTGGAGCAGGATGGTCCTCAGCACTGACACGTCACCCACCGACCAGAGTCCTCCAGCTTCAGGGGATTCACCTGCTCACTTCCCCCTGTTCCTGCCTGACCTCAACTTTGGGAATTTAGCACTGGAGCCTGGTTGGCCATCTGAGATGACTCAGGTGAGAAAGTGTGCTGGTTTGGGCTGGGGTAGAGTTAATGTTCCTCACAGTAGCTCGTAGGAGGCTGCGTTCTGGATTTGTGCTGGAAGCAGCGCTGATCCCACGGGGGTGGTTTCGTTACTGCCGAGCAGCGCTCACACAGCGCCCAGGGCTTTGCTGCTCCTCAGCCACCCCACAGCTGGGCTGGGGGCACAGGGAGCTGGGGGGGACACTGGCCCAAGGGATGTCCCACACCATATGGCACCACGCTCAGCAGATAAAGCTGGGGGAAGAAGGAGGAAAGGGGGGACATTCAGAGTGATGGTGTTTCTCTTCCCAAGTCCCCGTTCCGCGTGCTGGAGCCCTGCTCTCCTGGCGGTGGCCGAACCCCTCCTGCCCAAGGGACGTGGTGGACAAATTCCCCATTTTCTTTTGCTTGTGTGAGCGGCTTTTGCTTTACCTATTAAACTGCCTTTATCTCAGCCCGTGGTTTTCTCACTTCCATCTTTCTGATTCTCTCCCCACGCCTCTGAGAGGGCAGCGGGCGAGCAGCTGCATGGGGCTGAGTTGCCAGCTGGGGTGAAACCACAACAGGAGGAAGACTATGGTAAATCCAAGCCAGCTGTTAGCACAGAACCCCTGAAAGCTGTTGATGAAGCACTAGGGAAACGCTGAGCTGTAGGTGACTTCTCTTATCCCAAACCAACCAGCAGTGCAATTTCAGTCCGATGAGAGTTTCGAGCGCTGTGGCTAGTCAGCCATACCCAACCTGAATTATACATTTATTGTCTCGATGGGTGCAACCCGCTGGGTTTCAGAAATACTCTTACATGTGAAGTACCTCTAAGCAACCCCAGCCCGTGCAAAGGGCAGGGACAGACAGTATTTGAGGTATCTCTGCACGGTGCTACCTTTGCCATTTTCCGTATCGCTTTTCAGCGATCCATTTACTGCCTGCAGCTCCCTCCCAGGCTCACCCTTTGAAGGCAGTGGAACGCCGCCAGCTGAGGCTTTGCCTGCCTGGCGCTTCTGGCTGCACGCTCCCTCCTGCTTTCCCCAAGGAGATCCTGGAGCAGCTCTCGCTGTCTGCCCGGGTCATCTGCCAACGAGGTTACCTTGCAGCAACCCAGGCTGGCTAGAAACAGCAGTTCCTCCCACGGGAGATGCACTAGGATTGCGCTTGGTGACTGTGGGTAGCAGGCTCTGCTTCTGCAGCGGTTGGAAACAAAGGATTTTTTTGGAGGTTCAAGCCAATATATGTAAAGCACCCAATACTTGGATGCCTTTTTAAATTACCTGATTTACTTTGATCTGCAGCTGGGACTGGAAGTTTCATAAGACAGGGTATTTGCTAATCCCTTCGGGTTACGTTCAAGGTCTGCCTTGACCACAGAAGTGACTCAGATGCACTGCTAGAGAACAGCAGGCAGACCGTGGACCTCCAAATCACAGATCCACCCCTGCTCACCTATAAGCAGCAGCAAAGAAAGATTCACCTCCAGTTCCTGGGGTCAGAGATGGGATACTGGATGCAAATGACATGTCTGAGCCAGTCCTGTATGGAAGCATCCTCAAAGCTTGCTCCAGGGACTTGGAAACAAGCTGTACTTCAGATAATAAGCCATTAGTAAGAACCAAGATGTGAACCAAGTCAGCCAAGCAGGAAGACTGACACTTCCAATAACTAGGACACACATGCCTGGGACAGAGCCGCAGATGATGGGGGGGAAACCAAGTCTAAGACCTTTGCCACAGCCTGTACCTATGGGAAGAGCCAGGGATGCTGTGAGAAACAGGAAAGCCAGACACATTCTGTGAAAAGGACTAGGCAAAATTCCCTGAGAACTGCAGGAAAAAGACCCTTTTTTGTTAGAATAAAGGCCAAACCAGAACCAGTCTACACAGCTTAGAGCTACAAGAAAGAACAAGGGAGGCCTCAGGGAGCCAGGGCAAGCTGAGGTCCTGGGGAAGACCTGGGGGAGAACCTGCCAGGGTTCCTGGGGAGGAAGGCTGGAGCCACGCAATGAAACCTAAGTTAGACTCCCTGCCCCCTTTCAAGGGTGATGCAAAATTATCTAGGGATGCTGTTCTTATTAAAGAGAAAAAAATCCTTTGCTTCAATGCCAAAAAGTTATATAAAAATAATTCATGGCCAGATAAATGAGGGAAAGTCATTAGAAATCAAAAATGAGATAATTCTGCTGTAGATACGAGTGATGGTGAGAAATAAATTATATTTGGCTGACATTACTTAATTAGTTGGAGACATGGTGCTTTCTTAAATTTTCTTTGGTGAAGCTTTTAAGCTTTTGACACATAAATTCCCAGCTAAATAACCTAGATGTCAAAGCAGCCAGTTGTATCTTCTCTGCCAAACCATTTTTTGAGCATATTATTTCAAAATTTCATTCTTTTGTTCAGCATTTTGGTTGCTATCAGGGCATGGCATGTAATGTCTGGCAAGAGCCCAACATCCAGATCAGTCTTTGCTCCTGAGGACAGCTGGTACTGATGTCCTCCCTACCAGCCCGTGGTGGGATGGGGAGAGATCAAGCCAAGAGAAATGGTGATGCCTTCACCGCTGCAAGCAGCCTGAATAACCAGTCATACTTTGTGCTGCTGCAGTGCTTCTCGTCAAGCATCTCGGAGGACTTAATGGGCATGAATTAAGTCACACAATTATAGCTGACTGCATAAATAGTTGCAAATAATATTCCTGGAGGGTGCTCTTCAGTTCTTCGCAGAATTGTGACAGTGGCCGATTGTCACAGTCCTGTTTGTGAGCCCCTTCTCAGAGGGAGGGGGAAATCACGGAGGCAGAAGTTGAGGTCTAGAAATCCTGCTGGAAAATGAGGGGAAGCATCAGTAAGCAGAGCAAAGAGCTCAGTGAGAGGAGTTTGGAAACAGGAAGATCAACCAGCCTCCTCTGTCTTTGGTACCAGTTGCTCCCTCCTAGTGAATTAGTGTGTAGGACTCTGCAACGATCTGGAATAGGTGTTTTAATGAAGTTAATTATAATCTGCAAATGGGGGTTTATTACCTGATTGACAGGGAGATCTGAGGACTCAATGGCCATGAGGTTTTATCCCAGCTGAAGTTACCAACACTAAGATGTGACACAGGAATTCCTCTCTCTAATAAAAAGGTCATTGAACAAGGTGCTGAACACTTACCTTGCATAGAAAGGTTTGAATGATTTATAACTAATTAGTCAGTATTATTACCTTTTAAAATATATGCATTAGAAGAAGAAGAGTTAACACCATGGTTCTTAACCACAGAGAAATTGGAGGATAATAAAGTTCAGCTTTAAAGCTATTAACGGACAGATCTAGTGGCTAAGTAAGGTTTTTGGAGGAGAGAAAAAAATAACAAAAACTCAAAGAGAAGCAAACCAATTCCTATTGCAGTATCCTGGAGGTTAGGTGACTGGGACTGCCGGGAGCACAAACTCCCGGCCACCTGTATACCAGTCCCAAGAAAAAAAAAACAACAACAATGAAGCATACATATAATAGTGACTTCTTCCTAAACCCAGGCCCCAGTAAAAGCCTTCTCAAGCTTCAAGGTTGTTTTAAATTCATCATTGTGGTCTAAATCCCAGTGAACATGGAGCTGCCTACAAAAGCCACCAATTTTTTCAATGGCTTTGGCAGCATGGACTCAACCCAAGCTTTCCCAGCACTCCATTGCCTTCACAGGTCCTGCTCAGGTTTCCCCCTAGTGCACAGAGGGAATTCCTCCCTCGTTTCAGCCTTCCCTCACCCTCCTCAGAGGGCTCTCCACAGCCTCCAGGTGCCACCTGGACATGCTTACAGCAGCAGCCCTTTCCATCCCAGGCCAGCTCCTCCCTGCTGTGCTCTCTCATCCCTGGTATCCTTGCAAGGTGACACCCTTGGGAGGTAACCTCAGTGCTGGACCCCAAGCACCGTTGCTAGAAATGCCACATTTCTTTGCACAGCCTGGAGAACTGGATGGTTTTTAGTTCAAAGCAATAGCCCACCACCTTTCTTCTGCCAACCTTGAGGAAAAAGTAAATCCACCTCAGTTACCACCATCACTAGCAGCAACCTTTCAACAGCTGCCTAACCTACCTCTTAATCAGACCATTTTCTTTCTTCAACAGATTCCTCCTTCAGCTTGGAGTCCCCAGAGCTACTACAAGACCCTTCAGCCCATCTCCTTCAGAGCAAACACTTCTCTGTATCCAGGATGTGATCCATAAGCCACACAGACACCCTTATTCTTATCTTCTAGATGCTGTTGCCTAAACAGCACTTAAGAACAGGGCCCAGCCCAAACTGGGAAAAGAAACCCCAGTATCCACAAGCCCAGGTGCAACTGGGAATAGCCTACAGGGAGATATGACACAGGGCAGACGCTGCACCCCATAAGGACTTACCTTCCCTCTCCTCCACAGCTCCATCCCAGAACCAGGTCACTCTTACAAATCGCAAGAACGAGGGACGGTGGTCTACAAGCTGCTGCCAAACTGGGCTGAGCTCAGACCTAGGGTGCCTACAGGGTGGGCACTGGTAGAGGAGCACCTGGTTTTGAAGGCAACCAAGGTGAGGTGAGGATGAGGTAACGAGTTGCTCAACTCCATCAAGCTGAGGTCAGCTCACAGCACATCCAGCTGTGCTGCTCAAAAGGCACATGCAAATTTTAAAGTAAAATCTACATATATGTATTTTTTAAATGAGGCACCTGTAGAGTTTAAGCGTTGCCAGAGTTTGGGAGCAGCTAATTACAGTCCCAAGAAGCTGGAGGTTTCCAGGCTGAACTCTTCCTAAACCACTATATTAAATTTTGTGCTTACTTTTGACTCCTTTTTTTAGAAGGTCTTTGAAAAATGGGCAATCTGAAAGACTCCCATCAATTACTCTGCACTGGATGTAAGGCTTGCTAAGAAAAATTAAATTATTTTAATTCAGTTTAGTTAAGTAGCAATTGCTACGTTACATAAATCTGTAATGTTCTTTAGGTGCTGCTTTGTATAGCGCTGCCCGGGGACTCTTCTGAATTTAATGATAATGAATTTTTATATCTTAAAGTGCTGAGTGTGTAGGGAGCAATAGCAGCCACTGGCCCCGGAGGTTTGGAGCAGCATGGCTACCTGAAGTGCAATGCTTTTGAAAAGAAACTTGGCACTGGGAAGGTTCCCCACCACCAGCTGTAATTTGTCCTCCAGCATCCCTGATGCAAGGGGATGGTTTCACCAACCACCAAGACCATCCAGGTTTTTTCGCAGCAGGGCTGAGGGCAACCCCTCAGGTCTCCTTCCCTGAAACGGTGTTTGATGAATGTGCATTCAGCAGGACAGACCAGCCCCCACACAACCTGACTGAGCAAAACACGCAGGTTCAGCACCCAGCGCAGCCCTGCGCAGGATGGGAGCTCGTGTAGGCGATGAAATCCTGCAGGATTCAGCACGCCGCTCCGGGCTTCGCCGTGGGGCCAGCACCGAGCACAGACACTAGTGGGGTGGACGTGCAGGTGTCGGGGGGCAGCACCACCAAACCCACGTGGGAGGCCACCTCCACCGCCGCAGCGCTGAATGAATACGACTGTGTCCATCGCTTCATAAAATATAGCTTTTATTTGTTCATACAAACAGTATGAATTATCAGAATTTCATTTTCCTAGAAACATCTTTATGTAAAATTAATTTGTGTTGTAAGTACCACAAAATACTTGATTTACACTTTCATTTTTTTTCAGACTTTTTTTGTGGCTTTTTTTTGTTTTTCTTTCCATTTTCTTCTTTTTCTTACAAATTGGCTACTCTACAGTACCATGTTACAGACAACACATCACTAATACCTGTACTGCACGTCTGAACACAGGACTGAATGAAACTCAGCCATAAATTAATGTTACAATATGAATATTTTTTTTTAAAAAAAAGAACTTCTAATCACACCTCCAAGCTTAACTTAAAAAATAATAATAAAAAAAGGTATTTTTAAAAAACGATGACAATAGCACTGATTCCAGCATTAGCAACCAGATGTACACAATGGGGAATTCACTTTCATCATCCTATTTATTAGGTAAGGCCTTTACATTAAAAGTCTAGTGCAGACTTCATTAGGAAGGATGTTGAGGCAGGGCTAACAATTTGCTTAAGGTTAGAAGAGTCATTATTCACTCTGTATTGCTGCTCTCCAACGAGGTTGCTCCACGGCAGCGTTCTGCAGCAGGGCTTGGTTAGACACATCACGCCCGCGCTGCCGTACAGCTGGGGAAGGCATCGGGGTGTTAGAAAGTTGTTTCCAAGAAAGCAAGGAGGAAGATGCAGGGGATGCGAAACCTTCCAGCGTTCAAGAGCAGGCACAGAGAGGGGCTCGGGGGGAAGCACAGGGGAAGGAGGACGAGGCCACGCCAGCGCGGCGGGTCCCGGTGGCTCTGGCCACGTGGCGATGGGCTCAGCCGGAGAAAGCGCTTGGGGAAGCGGCGCGGTGGTGGCTGGCAGCTCAGCCAGGGGCCGTGCAGAGGGTGAGCTTCTTCCCACACACATTGTGTAAGCCAGCTAGTAGGAAGACTGAGATTTTGAGAAGCAGAAATGACTCTCTTCCCCCAGGAAGGGTTTTCTTCTCCCTCCCACCCTGCAGCCCCTTCCCTGCAGTCACCCAACAGCAGCAGGGTCTGTGACAGAGCAGAGACACTTGTGCATTCATCACCTGTCCTGGCAGCAGGGAACAGAGCCGGGGACCCGGCTGGCGCAAGGTCCAAGGACCCCAGGCAGGCACAGATCCAAGCACCACTCCAGGTCTGCAGCGCGTTCTGCAGGACGGGGGCTGCGCGTGGTCTGCCAGCCTGCACAGCCCGGCGGTCCCATGCTCAGCCTGTGAGCTCTGCGAGTGGGCTCACAGCATCGCCTCAGAGCTAGGAATGGCTCAGGGCAGAAAGGAAGGGATTAGCCCAACTTTCCCGGTTTGTAGGAAGATGTGCTTGGAGGCCAGCCCCAAGGAGGGATTTGCATGCTGCCCACAGCACGTGTGTGAGGCAGCTCAGCCCTGACATCCCACTCAGCATCTCCCTGTCCTTGAGGACACCCGTGTGCTGCACCCCATGTGTGATCCCACACTGATGGAGTGTGAGTCCCTAAATCCCTTTGGAGATGTGACAGCGCTGAGCCAAGCCAAGAGCCCTTAGGTTTAACCATTTAAACCAGCGCTTTACCTGCAGATCCCCGCGGCGGGGCCCCAGGTGGGTCTGCTCTTTGCTGCATCTGCCTGAGCAGGGACCAGATCGAGACCCGGGGAGAGCAGCCCAGGCTCTAAAGAGCCTTTTTATCACCCAACAGCCACAGCAGAGATCTGTAAGGGGTAGGCAAGCGCAAGGAGGCTGGGAAAAAAAATCTGGGAAATGCCACTGACTGCACCCCCCGCAAGCTGGGCATGGCTTAGCAGCGCGGTCCTCAAAGGTGCTTTGCTGTGGGTGACTGGGGAGAGGTGCAGGGCACGCATTTCTATAGGCGATGTGTATGAAACTAGAGCATGAACTCAACTCACATATGCTCTCCCGGCTGATGCATTTGCTGTTTCGAGTATTACTTTACACTGCCTGCTTCATGCAAGTGCTCCCACGGCAACATGGTGATATTTATTCAGCAAGCTCCGCGCTCGGTGCGGTACATCACTTCAGTGCTGCAGGCGAGGTGTGTGGGTTTTTTGTTGCCCAAATACAACGAAACCCAACTTCTGTTAAAAATCCAAGGAATAAATCGCTTCTGCTGCCACCTTGCTCCAAAGACGTTCCAGCTGAGCTAGCAGAGCCTCTGACAGTGACGATAATGTATCGGACACACACAGTGCTTATCAAAACGCCCTGAGCACACAAAACATGGCTAGAGCTCTCAGAACAGACCCACCAACCTGTCCCAAAGTCCTGAAGTATTTGGTTCCACCTGAGGGGTAGGATTTCCAGGTTATTGCACCCAGGTTGACGACTAAGTGCTTGGAGCCCCCTGTTCTGCCTGGCTGCCACCCCTGTGCTCCCCCAGGGCATCGGGGAGGCACCCGGCTGCCAGTGATGCCCCAACCCAAGTACAGCCAGACTCCCCTCTGCTTTTCTACGGATGCATCCTTGTTGGCAAAGCAGCACTTCTTCCTGGCTCTAGGAAAACACTGTTCCTTGGGAGACACCATGCTGTTGGACCAAAAAGTAACGGGAACGAAGAGAGCCAAGGTCGATGCTCCCCAGTGTCATACTGGGAGCTGCTCCGGCGACTGTGGGGGTGGAGGCAGTGCTGCCTGTGCCGTGTCCTGGGACACCCTCCATGCTGGGGATGGCACCAAGCACAGACCTGGGGTTTTCCTGCAGCTCCATGGCTCTGCCGGCCTCTTTGGTGCGTGGACACTGCTCCTCACGCTGCAGGCGCAGCCACCTCCCAGCAGCGCCCAGCCAGAGGCGTCTTGCCAGTCATTCAGACCAGCACCCAGCGTGTCACATACAGACACGTGTGTTTTTATATTTGTCCTGTGGCAAAGATTTAAAATGCATAGAGGGCTCGTGGGAAAGAGCCTCCTTCACAAGAGGCAAGAAGGAAAATCATACTGGGGAGACAGCTCTGCCCATGCAACAGGCTCGGCAGCTTCTCCACGGGAAAAAGAGCTCGTTGCCCTCCCGGCAGAGACCCGGGCTGCGGAGCCGGAGCTGTGTGGCTTGGGGTTCCCTGCGCTTTACGGACACCAGTAAAACACGCTGCTGCTCAGCAGAAGGATGCAGGTCGCAGGGAGATGCCCAGCCTCCCTCCCACCCACCCCAAAGAAACCCCCCCGCAGCCACAGGACCAACTGGGAAGCTGTGGGACAAGGGAGCACAACACTGGAGCAGAGACTGGGACACCGGAATAGGGAAAGCAAGTGTTTATAAAGGCCAGATACCCGTAACAAAAATAAATTTATGCTTTCCCTCCCCCTCTGCCCCTCCCCTGCCACCTTCGCTTTTTTTGCTTTTTTTAAATACAAATGTTGTTTAGGAAAAATGGAAGCACTGTCTGTTACAAACCAAACCAAAAAGAGGAGAAAACAGAAGGGAGGGAAAAAAAACAAACAGGAAAGACATATTAGAATTAAACACCGTGGAATGTTAAACAGGTTACGGGCTACCGTTCTAGCCAGTGCGGTTAGGCAGCTTAGTGAATTAATTGCTTAGGAATTAAAAATAAATTATTATAAAATAGATTTCTGTACATTTTACATACATATATATCTCTTTATATACGCAAACCGTGCTGGGCAAGTAATTACAGGGGACTTTCTCACGCCAGGCTCAGTCCCAGCCGAAGTCCTGCCCCGTCATCTGGTAGAACTTCATGTTGAAGGGCCGGTAGAAGTCCCGCAGTCTCTGCACCACCTCCTGGTCTATGTCGGGGTGGGTCCTGCCTTTCGTCTTCCCCAGGCAGTGGGGCTTGCTGCTGCCCTCCGCCTTCTTCAGGCACGGGAACCCCTTGGTTTTGTTGAAGTAGAAGTGTTTGTCGGTGATGATCCTCTTGAGGCCCAGAAAGTCCTGGACCCTGCCCAGCTCCCCCGCGGGGTCGCTGATCAGCCTCTCCCCACTGACAAAGAGGATCTGCCCGATGGGGAAGTAGAGGAGCCAGTTCTCCAGGTGCTTGGCGTAGATGCCAATCTGGATGGCGCTCCACGAGGTGTCGATCAGGCCCGTAGTCCTGTTTTTGAAGGTCAGGCTCTCAAAGGTGGGGATGTCGGGCTTCTTGGAGAGCGTCTGGGTATAGTCCGAGATGGCTCTGGTCACGGGGTCCCGCACCACCACGATGAGCTTCGTGCCCTTGGACATGGAGGAGATGCGGGCAGGGGCCTCCTTGGTGACAAAGTAGCTGGGGGTCTTCTCCATGGTGATCTGCCCCTCCAGGGTCCTGGGCATGAGGTCCCTGCCAGCAAAGCACAGACATGGGTCAGAACGGCAGGTAATGGGAACAAAAATATGCATGTGCATATATACACGCACACACATATGTTCACACATAGATACACAAGAATTCTTCTCCCTAAAATGCCTACACAGGCCATTTAGCTCGTACAGATAAATCCATTTTCCATTGATTTAGGGATTAGGGGGGGATTATTATTAAAGGCCACTGTATTAGAAATCCAGCTGAGTAATCTCCCAGTTATCCATGAGTGGATTAGCTGGGCTACACTCTGCACCTGGAGCATGGCTACATGTACCACACCAGCTCCAGACTGGTCAGGATGAGTCCTGAGCTGCACCGCACAGCTCTCCTGGCTGAGGTCAACAGCAGAGAGCCCTCAGCCCCAACCCAGAGCTCATTTTTCCCCCAGAGAAGCAGGAGCTCACTGGAGCACATCCACCTTGTCTGGGCATCCTTAGCATCCCAGACACAACACTTTTCCCAATTCAGGCAAGAGGGTGCAATTTGTCCCTGGCTTACCAACAGCAGATCCTCACCCAACCGCACCGGTACTCTCGCACCAAGCTTCACCCACTGCTTTACTGTTCCCTATCGCTGTGCAGACTGGTTCCCTAACATGCACTAGAAGGAGCATCAAGAGCTGCTGCTGGCACCTCCAGCACATCGCACCCAGCCAGGAGAACCTCTTCCCTCCACTGCCACACAGCCTGCAGCAGTTCGGCCAGGATACAGGCTACGACCACGGAGAACACAAGCTCAGCTCATGGTACCCTCACAACACAACACGCCCTCGAAACCTAAAGCCTTCAGCAATTCCGCCTTATTCCCTGGCGATTTCTAATTAACCATGCAGGGAAAAATAGAGAGCTTACAGAAATGATGGAAGCGGCACGCAGCAGGAAGAGTAATTTTTTCCTATCACTCACTAGGCAAGCCGAAATATTTTAGACCATTTGCCAGTTCTTTCCCTTTACAACCCAATGGGACTCATTTGCTCTGGGTTGCAAGACAGTTAAAAAAAAAAAAAAAAAAGGCAAAAGGGGAGTCAGCCACAAAATTAAAGCTATAAAACTTGATTAAGTTTTCAAAGAATCCACCCAGCACAGAAAACTACTCAGGCAGTGTGCGATCTGCGAGCCTCAAGCAGTGCTCCCCTCCGACGTACGACACTGCACACAGAGGTTGTTCGTTCCCTGACGGCCATCTCCTCCCTTACTGCTTTTATGCTTCTACAGCAAACATCACCACAGGCTCTTGCAATTAAAAAAGTCACTGTTAATTTGTGCTAAAGCCAATGGTTACCCTGATTAAGAAGCCAAGGCAAAAAAATTGACCCATCCGTTCTGAGGCCAAGTAATAGGAAAACCAGGAATGAGAGGTCTGATTGAATCAAAAACGATCACACGCGTATGAAAGTGGGTCGGTAGCTATTTATGCAACACATAAATACTATTTAGCTCACACTGTACCTGGTATTTTACTTCATCAGCTTCTGGCATTAAGTCTATGCCACGTGTTTACTGGCGAGGGACACCCAACGACCATACTTCCACCCCACAGGCAAGGTGTGTTCAGGGGCTGCCCAGAAAGCCCCTTCTCCAGCCATCCGTGGTGGGAGATGGTCCCCCCACCAGATCTGCATGGGTCACTGGGAGAAGCTGGACTGTGCAGGGAGGGGGTGTCAGCTTGTGGAAAGCTCCAGCCGTGCCCAAGGGTGGTGGCAACCCCTAAAGGCTGCGATTTCAAGGCAAGTGGAGTTTCATATGCAGATAAAAATCACGCTGGTCTACCAGGCACCTGGGATGTGAGAGCTTCTGGAAGTCAGGAGCCAGCGTTTGCCAAAAAACATTAACCAAAATAAAACTCTGACTAATTCTGTGCCTTTCTGGCCAACTCCACAAACCCGTAATGCCGTCACAGAATGAGCCAGTCAATAACGCCCAGAGAGCAAGTCTTAAATCTATCGTGGGCTGATGTGGATTTCGACAGTCTACTTATTAAGTGGTGTCTCTTTTTATGGCCACATTAAACCCGAGTTCTACATCCTGCGCTGGCCACCAACTGCCTTCCAGCTTGATTTAAGAGGTTGGTTTCAACCCATGAAGTCTTTAATGGCCTGGGACCTGCCTGGAGAGGAGGCTGCTGCCCAAGATGTGCTCAGGATGGCTGTGCTGCTCTGGAGCCCTTTGGCTTCAACCCAGCTCCATCAGATTGCTTGCTGCACAGGGCCCTGCACCTTGAGACCCACTTCTCCTCCAGGACTACTACAGTCAGTATTTATTGGTCTCCTGGGAATGACGCAAAGCTTATTTTTTCCTCCTTGCACAAGACAGGCATTGGGTAGGGCTGGGCTGTGAAACAGGAGGAAATTGCCGGGGGTGGAGGTGCTGAGTCAGTTGATCTGGTTGGAAAACACAGGCTCCTAATTAGCGTTTCAACAAACACGGAGGAGTGCACCATATAAGCAGAAGAAAGTA
Source organism: Falco punctatus (assembly GCF_963210335.1). Classification (NCBI taxonomy): domain Eukaryota; kingdom Metazoa; phylum Chordata; class Aves; order Falconiformes; family Falconidae; genus Falco; species Falco punctatus. Next base: position 115,959,530 of record NC_137580.1, on the reverse strand, counting down.
AGGAGCAATTCTTCATCTAAGAGGCATCCACCGGCCTGGTGTCAGTCCTTTTGCAGAACCAACAGGTCTTTCGCAGCTGAGGACATCCAACATCCAACTGAGCTGAGAGCACTCAGTTCTGTGCACATCTAGACCTCCCAAAATTGCTATTTTTAGAGAGGACACAAATCCCTGGCATTTGTAGCACATCTTGCTGGTGACCCATCACAGCAAGAGAAGCAAGATGAGGCACATTGACCCTGCTACTGCCCTCTGGCCCGTCAGCACAGGCTCAGGTGGACTGTGAGAATGGAGAGAAATGGAGCTGTCAACCCAAGAACGAGAACTGAACCCACAAACCCCAGCCTTCAGGCCCTAGCTCTGGCATTCTCTTCCTTTGTTGTACCCAGACAGGTGACAGGCATTGCCCAAAACTACGATCCTCAAGACTGTCTCAGACACTGCCTTGTTTGCAAAGTGGCTGCATAAAAGCTAAACAGCAGCAAGCGAAGCCAAATGTTGTGGCCCATGGATGTGGTTTGAACCTCTGAAAGCATCACATCCAGGAAAGCGAAGTTTTATTGCATGGGCCTGCCAGTTGTGAGGAGCTTTCCCATGGTTTCCATAATCTCCCACTGAGGCACCATCCGTCATGCTGGCAGCCGAGACAACAGAGCCTCAGGGAGAGGAGGAACTGGGAAGTTGGCTGGTCTGAACTCACATTGGTGGAAAAGTCACCAAGAACCGTTTGTTCCCACTCAAACCGCAACTGGAGAAGGGCAACTTGGCCCACGTATAGCACTGCAGCTCCAACACAACATGCTGGACATACGTGGTGGTAGAAGCAGGAGCAGACTCCAGCTCTGAAAACATCTGCTCCTGGGGCTCCAAGACAGCCAGGGCTGCACTGAATGACAGCCATGGCAGAGGGAAGGGGAAAGAGGAGCCATAATGGTCAGGAGAGCTGTCACCACGGTGCCCGGCAGGACGCAAACCCCTTGGGGAAAAGGAGTTGGGCTTCAGCAGAAACCCATGTTCAGCTCAATGGTGCACACACAGGTCAGCCCTGGGGCAGCTCCTGGCAGTTGTGGGGTCCCCCATTGCCACAGAGGCTTCACAGGCGCGTTGGAGACCTGGGCAGCTGCTGCCAGCGCTGCCTGGTGCAAGGTAAGGACGGCCGAGGTGCAGCTACTGCTGCTGCCTGTACGGGAGAGGAAAGGGAGATGACAAAGGGAGTCAGGCTGTGGGAAACGGGGAGCTCCGCTGAGCCCTTGGACAAAAGCTGCTGCACCAGTCGAGGCGGGCTTGATGGAGACACCACTGAGGGCTGTAGCAGATACTGTAGTGGAAAATAAAGATAGTATGAAAAGCTTGGCAAGCAGTCCCTCCTGCCTTGTTATCCTCCTGCCTTCTGGCAACCTGGAGTTCAAAGACCTCTGGAGCCAGCATCTGCATCCAAATCATCCCATTTCATAGTGGCTACGAACTGTCTAATCCTTTCAAACCCACAAATACTTTTGGCCTTGAGAACATCCCACAGCAGAGAGTCCCACCACTGAAGCACTGCCTCTACCCACCATTCGAACCCGCTCCCTGCATCCCTGCTGGGGAAGGGACGAGGCACCTGCTTCGGGAGCACGGAAGAGGAAGGCGAGGATGAGGAGCGCCACAGACTCCTGGCATCCTTCGCTCCCCGCCGAGCCTGGCAGGGCTCAGCGCGGCTCTGCTGACTTCGGCAGAGCTGCCGGCAGCATCAGGGGTCCCAGTGAGAGGAGCGAGCTGCTGCGTGAGCACAGTGAGCACAGCTATGAATTTTCCGCAGGCAGGGAGAGCAGAGCCCCTAACCCTGAGCTATTAACATGTCAAGAGGGACAGGGGAAAAGCTTTTCCTTTAATGAATATTTCCTCAGTGAAGCCTGCACCCTTCGTAGGCGAAGTGATAGGCTTAGTCTAAAGATGGATTGGCCTACTTTACCTATTAACCACTTAGACTAATGTAATAAAGGCTCTCTTTATTCAAACAGCCCTAATCCCCAGCCCCACGCAGCCCTGAAGCCTGGAATAAGAAGGGATGCTAAAGCAAACCCCACCAGGCTGCTGCTCGGAGAGGCAGACTTTGTATATTTTTTTAAGCGCAAACTTCTCCAATGTGAAAACCGGACCCAGAGCGAGATAAATTTACAAAGTGGGGATGACAGGTGGCCAAATGGTAATCCAATCCTGAAGCCTAATGCCCTTTGTGGCAGCTTTTGTCTGCGCAGAGGGGCTCCGGGCTAATCTGCTGCCACTTCTCAAGGAGGAACGGCGAGGGGCCGGGGGGGCGAGGGGACCCCTGCAACCTGTTGCTGCCTTGTTCGCCACAGGTAGGGCAGATCGACGCGCAATCGTTACTGATTTTATCCCCAGGGACGTCTGTTGGTCCCCTCATGCACCTCCTGCCACCCGTGAGCACCTGCTGGGATAAACCCCTGCGGGGTCTGCCGGAGCCTGAAGCCTCGCGGCGGGGCTCAGCCTGGGGGGCTGCAGAGACGCCCATCCCCAGCTGCCTGCCCGCACGGGGGTCACAGTCAGGCTGCCCAGCCAAGACCCGGCACGCCCAGGTGCTCCTGCTGCCGAACAGGAGTCCCGGGGCTGAGCGGATGATGAGTTTTCCTTCCTGGGGTGGGTTTTGTGCTAGATATATTCCTACCCAGCTCCCGGAGCCACCCAGCATCACTTTTGGAGATGCTCCCCCCACTCCAGCATGCTCAAGAAACAAAGTCCCTCTGGTAAGTGTTAGAATCGGGGTGCACCGTGCCGCAGCAATGGTACCCTCCCATCTCAACCCCCTCCGCTCCAGACCACCCTTCCTGCTCAGTCCTCTGAGCTGCCTCAGTTTCCCTCTAAAAGGATGACAAAACTCTCCTAGAGGAGACAGACAGCTGTGCAGAGAGTATTGTAAAAGCAAGAGAAGCATTGTTACGGTCAAGATAAAACGTAGCATCTGGATGCAGCTACAAGATGCTCACAACAGTCCCCATGGCAGCTCTGCCAGCAGACACAGCAAGAACCGCCTTTGGTGCAGAATTTCTAGACTTTCCCCCTACAGCTGTTCCCTAAGAAAAAGGAAAATAGGGAAAAGGGGAGAAAAAGCAAGTCAAACTATTTTGGAGATCAGCCACATTCAGGCCTGTAATCCAGAACCATTTGCTTTGCAGCCTGGTGGTGCACATGCAGAGCATCCAACCTACTTCTGGTCAGTTCCTACCTAAATTCCTGACTGGTGTTTCAAGAAGACAAAAAGTGATTTCTTCCCATAAAACCAAATTTCAGCAATCTGACTATTTCTGGGGAAAAAGCCCCCAAATCCTCCCAGAAGGCTGTGTAAGAAACCGCACAGAGTAGATTGAAAGCTTATGGTGAAGAAATGGAAAAGGTAGACACAAAAGCTCTTCTCCCACCCTGGGAGGACACAGAATTTTAGCCTCCAGAGCCGTGATGGGGTTTGAAAACCCGAGGTGACAACAAGCCCAGGCAGCATGACTGGGAACATAGTACAGTTTGGTGTACATCATGAATTTGTTATAACTTTTGCTGCTTTTCTAATTTGCAGGTTGGAAAGCAAACAAGAAAAGCTTCAGAGGAAAAACGTGCAGAAAATGAGGCAGGTTGAACCTCATCCCCTCCCACACTGATGTTCTCCCGCCTGCTGCATCCTCTCCTGTCCCTGTCCCCAGGGGCAGTTTGGTCCCCTGTCCCCATCCCAACATGCTCCCACTCGGCTTTGCTCCAGCCAGGATCCCACTAAAGCCAAAGGGCTTGTTTCAAACCACAGTCAGCCCATCCGCTGCCTGACATCAAACATGCTTCTGAGGAGGGCTTTACTGCCACTCCCGCCCTGCACTGCAGTTCTCATTCTAAATCCCCCTGCTTCTCTGCCTTTTCCTCTCCTCCCCCATCTTAATAAACAAATTTAAGCCAAGTGAGCTAAATCTAGTATTGTGAAAAAGAGTTGTAAGCACCCAGGAAAGGATGAGGGTGGCAGCTTTGCCTTCCAGCCCAGCCGCTCTGCCAAGGCAATACCCAGTTGTTCCCAGTCTCCAAAGCAGCATGTTGCTGTCAGTAAGCAGAAAAAATATACAGTGGTGGTCAGAGCAGCCAAGGGCTGGACTAAAACCACACACTTGTAGCGCTGTACTGGCACCTGACAGTGAGCAAGAGACCTGTCATGTTCTGGGAAGCAAAACCCCACAGCACCACCAGCATCACCAGCTCAGCTCCTGAGGCCACCACACTGGACCCACCTGGCCCTCCTCACTGCAGGGCTGATCACAAACCATCACATCCCAGAAACACTCCTTAAAAGCAAGAACCTGACAAGCCCAGGGAAAGACTGTTAAAGTAATAAAGCGTTTTAATTACATCCCGGAGCCTGCCACCAGCATCAAGGTCAACTGGCTTCAGAATTGCCCACTTGGCTCTGACTCTGCTTTCTGGTGGCAGCGGCTCCGGACAAGGGAAGGATGAAGATGGAGGAGGAGGAAGAAACGGAGAGAGAAGCAACAGCAAATTCCTCTTTTGGGGTGGGAGCACTTGCTGGGTTATTATTTGATACATCCCATTTTTCTTACCAAAATCTTCCCCGGCTCGGGCTGCCTTTGCACCGAGGACCTGTACAGTAGCACGCAGCCTCTCCTCTTTTTATGACCAGTGGTAAGGGCAACATGTGCGCCTTTGTCTCGAGCAGGAGCCCGTTGTTTGGGTTGGCAAATTATACAACAATAAAAGGGAACGGCTGGGAACTAGCCTCAGCCTTTTTTGAAACGGGTGTAACCCTATCCAGCACCGTCAAACACTCGCCACGACGTTTACACAAACCAGATGATGGGAATTAATGAACTTTGGGGGTGAGGAAGGGGTAGGTAAAGGAGGAGGGAAAGGGGGGGGAAATATGTGGGCCTGAAATTAATGTTTTTCTCATTCTCCTTGCTCTCTGCCCCCAAATCTGCCAGGCACCTTTCACCTGCTGGGGAGTTTGGGGATGAAAAGGAGAGGAGGGTAACGGTGTGCAAAGGCTCCCCATCATGAAGCTGCTCCAGGGCTGCACCAGGGCTGGTGGTCAGGGGTGGCATCACCACACACCCCACAGGAACAGGCTCTGGCCTGGCTGTGGAGTCTGATCTAAATTCCTTTGATGCGGATAAAAAACCCCATCAAAGGCTGGGGAGAGCGGGGAGACGTGGGGCATCGGCAGATGGTCCTTTCGTCCCCACTCCACGTGGGCAGAGCCGGGTCACGCCAAACGGCCCCGGCAAATCAAAGCAAGCAGCGCCTTGAGGGGGGGACGGCGTGCTGCTGCAGTCACGGGGGTTGGGGTTTTTTTGGAGGGGGGCTGGGTGTGGTTTTTTTTTTTTTATAAAAGACTTGATCCACCTCCCCCAAAGTCACTGCACTCAAATCAGACCTGGGAGCCACCACGGGGGTTTGACCCTCCCCACGCTGCAGACGAGGGACATGGGGTGCTTTGCACGGCCACAGCGCCGAGCAGTTTGCAGCGGCATCCAAGCACCAGACACGGACAGAGCAGGGCCTGATCCAGGCACAAAACCCGGAGGGTTTGGGCCTCTGGGAACAGCAATGGGTGTGACGAGCTGAACCAGCCTCTGCCACAAGGCTGCCTCCCACCCAGCCCAGCCGTAACCCACCCCCGCCCCGAAACGCCTCCCCCACCTCATGGGATTAAGTGGCTCAGTTGGAAGCACAGACTCATAACCAAGGTAAAGACATGTTACCCCTCGCAGGGCTGCTGCCTCGTATAGCTAAGTGCCATATACGGTGCGCCATATAGATGCAGCCCATAGGGGAGGAGTAACTCAGAGCCACAGAAACACCTGCTGGGAGCCTTGTCTGCACAGGGACAGGGTCTGTGCTTTCATCAGAGAGCACAAGAGGCCAAAGAGCCACGCAGACTCCTTTCAGACTGATGGGTGACACAGCTGTCACTCCTGGGACGTGCCTGCCCTTGGCAATGGATGCAAAGGCATGAAGTCGGTCATGGAGGCGGCTGGCCGGAGCGATCCCCCTTCCTACCCCTGATGCTCCAGGCCGGCAGCCTTTGGGAGGAAGGGCTTGAGGGGACAGCACCAGCCTGAAACCTCAGGAGAAATGCACCCCGCTTGCGGGTGCACATGTGGAGGCGCCCGCTGGGTGCAGCCCTCTCCTTCAGGCCAGAGCTCCTGTGGCCAAGGGGTCTCCAGCACTGGCCACAGGAGGACCAGGGCATGCCCATCCCACCCCTCTCTCCCAGCCTCCATCCAAACTCAGGTCAGGGGCTTTCCTGGGCCTGATGCAGTTTGTCCATCAATCAATCTCTCTTCCAACCCCTTGTCCAGGTTCCTTCTGGACCCACGCAGACCCCCCAAGTGCACAGCCCACCCTGGCTGCTTGCTTTGCTCACTGTGCACCAGCTCCCGGCCATGCCATAGCCCCAGTCCTTTCACCGTCACACCAGTCCATCCCTGCCTCTCTCTCCAGCCTAGCTCTGACTTTGTGGAGTACCGTATCTTCCCCCAAGACATCTCTTTGCCAGGCTGAGGTCTCACAGCCTACTCGGTCATTCCTCAAACAGAAGCTTCTCCAGCCCTACGCAACAAACATTGCCACTGTCACCAGGTGGACTCATGCACTGATGGAACATGAGCTGCGGAGATGTGGGACTGCCTTTGGACTAGGAAGGGCCAAATTTCCAATTATTTCCTCCCCTCTTCCCCCAGCCACAGCCCGAGGTGTTACAACTGCTCAGCAAGAACCTTCCCCTTTCCTCTGCTGGAGCCAGGCAAGATACCCATCAGCTTCCCCAGTTCATTATATAGGTCCTCCTCTTTATGTGAACACCGAAGCCTCTTTCTGTTCCCCATCACACTTAAAAGCTCTGAACTTCCACTAAATAATTATCTTCGGGGGGGGGGGGGGGGGGGGGGGGGAGGGGGGGGCGCAGCACTCTACATATCAAAGAGCTGCTTTGGAGGGATTTACAATAATTTAAGATGAAGTGGTAAATATTCTATTCACTCCAGTTCATCTCCAGTAATAATTATAATCCTATTAGCAAGGTCCCAAGAAAGTGATTGCATTATAATCTAGCGAGCATCTATGCGGATTTCTTGGAGGGGTGGGGGAGGCCATAGGCAAGTAAAGAAGTAAAAGCAACAAAAGATGCAATTGCCAGCACCTCCCCTCCCCCAGAAGGATTTGGTCTCCATTGTCCGGATGCTTCAATAGTGCTTTGCTCTGAAAATAAGAGCTTTTGAGCGCAGTAAGGGGGTGGGGCTGAAACGAGCATCTTATTCCTCCCGGTCACCCCCGGCTCCCTTTCATGGCTGTGGGTCCCCCCGGTGTCGCTCTGGCCGACAAAGAGCACACGGTGCTGTTCCTGGCGGGCGCAGGGGCCGGCAGCAGCGCCGCGATTAAAAGCTAATTGCTGTTTATGGGTGAGTTCTTCAGAATATCGCCCAGCATCACCGGACTTCACTGCCCACTGGTCAAGTCATGTGAGATTACTCTAATCTGTCTCCATTCCCCCCCCCTCCCCCCAGAAGGAAAAAAAGACTGGTTTTGTTTAAAAGCAGAGCAGGGAAGAGGCAGTTCTGTGAAACTCATGATTTAAGGGGGGGGGGGGGGGGGGGGGGGGGGCGGGAAAAACCCTAAACCCAGCAGGAAACATGACTGAGATAACTGGCAAACTGGGACTAAAGACTTCTCTCCAGCAGATCGCAGGGCCAGCTGTCTCTGCCAAACTGTGTATTTTACTCCTGTGCCGTGTCGCCTCTTAGGACACCCCGCTGGCGTGTTTAACTGGAATTTATCCCAGCAGGAGTGCCCCATTTGCACCAGTGTAATCTCCTTCCCTCTCCTCTGGCACCTGAAGGCCCCCAGTATAAAGCCTCACGTCCTCCACCAGCAGCAGGTAGTCCGGCTCTGCTCACCCTGGCACGGACCTAAGTCAGCAGCTACTCCAGAGCTGCACTGGTGCGGGTCTGGAACAAGCTATGATTACTCTCCCAGTATCCAAGAGTTTATTGCAAAGCAGTAGAAACATTTTTCTCTATAAATTAAACAGACAACAGCCTGAAAGGGAGGAAAGAGGAAGAATTTTAGGCATCTGCAGAGATTTCAGTGCTCACAACTCACTCCTGGGGAAAAATAAATTCTCTGGACTCCCTCTGCCTCTTACTCTATCGCAACCAGAAAAACCAGCCGTTTCTCATCCCTCAAAAATTTATAGCCTTGAGTTAACATTATGTGTACTAAGCTCCTGCTATGCAAAGATTTGGTAGATCCACTTACGGATTCATTGCAAGACCAAGCTCTGCTCTTGGAACCTCTTGGAGAGGCTGCTGGTTTAACACAACCTTGTACCACAGATGTTACTTCTTGAACTCAGATTTATTTGGGTAGCACTGATCCTGCCTTTCGCGGGAAGCTGGAACTAGTGTCTGCTGAGCTTGCACTGGCTCAGCACCTGCAAGCACAAAAGTCATGTCCCCATCCAGAAAATAAGGCAAAGCAAGAGAGTCAAGGTCTGGAGTTATCAGTTTATCTGTGGAAAGGAAGAAAAAAGGCAAAATCCAAAATGCATCTCTTTGCTAGCTCAGAGTAGGCTTAAGTAAAGGAAGCCTGGTTTGGAAGAGGCTTAAAAAAACAGGTAAAGAAATCACAGCTGGTGGGGCATCCAAAACACATCCATGGTATCCAGGTGACAGAAATGGCTCTTGCAGCAGAGGACATGGGGCCAACACACCTGTCACTTGGCTTCACCAGCCCCATATACCCTGATCTCAAGGGTCTGGTTTCAGCTCCAGAAGGCGGTGGCTGCTCCCACCGCAAAGCCCACCACCGGCCACCAGCTCTCTCACCACGCAGCAGCAGCTCGGCCACGGCCAAGCAGCACCGGTGCCCACTGCTCACACCACAGCCTCTTCCCAAGGCTCATCCCTCTCACCCCTTCCCTGCATCAAGGCTCAGCCACGACCATCCATGAGGCAGGAGCATCAGGCAGCACCAGCAGCGACGCACCTGCCAGCCCTGCACAGCGCCCATAGCCCCGGACTGACCGCTCCCACACCCACCCATTTGCTCTCTTAATTTGTAGCAACGGCACTAATCCTCTCAAAGGTGTTAAACCCCCACAGGCACTGCTACTCACCCATCTTTTCAACACTTCTCCTCCTCAAAGGTCTTGGGAAAATGCTTCCTTGCAGCAAAGGGTGCAACCTCCATCAGGTTAAACCCCCTGGATCTGTTGGGATCTCTGGTTTAGGGAGGCAGAAGCAGGCACGGATGCGCACAGGGCCAGCACTGCAGACTGCACACAGCTTGCTGGCTTTCAGCTGGTGTCCCAGAAGCACCAGGTGTTTCAAGAATTAGATGCTGAAACCAAGTGGCATCATGACTCATCCAAGAGCCGAACCGCCCATCACCACACATGGAGCGCAGCATCCTCCTGGCTCCCCTGAAGGGATGCATCGTGGGGCTCGACCCTGCCCCTAGCACAGGACAGACACCCTGCTACCCATCACTTGTCATTTCGGAGCACCCTGAGACTCCTGCCCCCGGCTACAACCTCCGGTGGCATTCCAAACCCAGGTACCCCATAGGAGTTTATCCCATCAGCCTCATCCCCACAGTACCTGCTCTTCAAGGCCCCTCTCCAGGGCCCTGTTACGCCATACGCCGGTGGTGGGGAGCCCAGCAAGCAGAGTACATCTTGGTTTGGACCCGAAGGGCATGTCTTGTGCATCTAATGCAGGGGGAGATGGTCCCTTCACGTACCCGCTAGTCAGCCGCACGGCTGCCACGCACCACTGCAGTGCTTCCATAGCCATGCTGCAAGAGCAAGTCGCTTCCCAAAAAAGGGGTTAGCTCAAGAGAAGCAGCCCCTGGTTGGGTCCACTCTGGTGTGGGGGTCCATAGGGTTCATATGGGTACGGAATTCCGTGGCACATACTTATAAATTAACTTTCCAGTTCAGCGAGCATGCGGGGACCATCGCAGCAGCCGCTCTTGCCACTGAAAGCAGCTGGATGCAGGCGGCTGATCCTGGCACACAGAGGCTGAACGCTCAGAAACACCTAAAAATTTTCCACCCAGGACAGGACTACAAAGCAATGAGCTTCAGCACCCCTTCCCACACCGCCCCTCTCCCCGGGGGCACGGCCAAGCCACTGCATTTCACCTGCTCCGATTTTGCTAGAAGGAAGGAAAAAAAACCACCCAACAAAACCACCAATAAACCAAAGAGCCACCCCCAAACTAAACAAACATTGCACAAGCCAACAGCCACTGAACAAAACCACCCTGGCGAGATACGGGCAGGACCACGTTCCCCTTTTGCCGCGTTCATAAATCACAGCCCTGCTGAGAGGTCTTTTGTGCTCTCCCCCAGCACAGAAGTTAATGCCCTGCTCTGTGTGCCTGCACAGGCAGGTGACAGTCACGCTGATAATGCCGCCCTTTGTTACACGCCCGCACCAGCAGCCCCGTGTTTGCACGGGGAGGGCTTTGCTTGCCACCTTGACACGCATTTCTCCTAATCAAGCCCAGCCCTCCTGCGCTGGGGCTCTACAGTCGCGATTAGAGGAAAAAGCCTCCCGATAAGCCCCGGAGTCCCTTTCTGCCCCGAGCAACGCCCCAGCGCGCAGCCCTCGGTTCCCGACCCATGCGAGGGGGCGCATCCCCGCCATGTGAATGCCATCGGGGCAAGACATGCCGAAGGGGGGGTTAAACCCCTGCGCTGGGTTAAGAGCCCCAAAAGGGACTGGTGCCAGTAGCAGTCATGTGACAGCTCTGCTCCTGCTCCTCTTCCTCATCGTGGGCACAGTGAAGCAGGGAGGGGAGCAGGGAAGCAGATTTATTCACCCAGCAGCGCTTTCCTCTGGGCATCAAGAGCCCTTGGAGCATCTTCCACGTGACAGCTGAGCTGCAGCCTGCTAGCTTCTCCGCAGCACATGGGAAGGGAGCTCTCAGGGTGGCAGCCTTGAGACAGATATACATCTACAGCTCTTCAAAAAGCCATGTAGGAACTCCAGGAATCCACCTTCTACACCTAAAGGGATCCCATTGGCACCCAGCACCGCCTGAACAGTGGAGGCCTTCGAAACGACAGCTCAGAAAGCGTCCAGCTTTCCATTTTCACTACGGAAGAAAGAAAGTTAACGATTTTTTTTCTGCCCTTTTGGATAACGCATACATGTTCCTAAGACAGGTTGAGCTCCAGCCAAACTGCAGCAGCTGCAGGACTCACCTGCCTCTCCAGCAACACGCAAACCAGCCTTGTAGCCATGTGGCACTGAGGTTCCTCCTGACTGTCTTAAAGACAAGGGGCTGCCCCTCCGACTGTCAGCACACAGGTCACCTTCCCAGTGGCCAGCCAACGGTGGAGAATAACAAACTCACCAGAGGTGGACCAGCTACATGGGAAGGTGCCCAGCCAAGCACACCCTGTACACACCAGCTAGCTGCTCGTTACCCTGAGCATCCCATCCAGTGGGACAATAATTTAAAACTGGTTTAGACTTTACTCCAAGCTGACCACCCAATAGATCTCTGAAAGTCTCCTGCCTGCTTCCCAGCATGGGAAGGGTGGCACCAACCATGACCCAAACCACCGGTGATCTGGACACTGGCCCAGTTGGCGTGTCCCATGTCCCCTGTTGGGATGAGCTATATTTGCCACCTGCTGGAACAAAAGGCCTGGCAAATTAATGCACTGGTGATCCTCTCAGTACTGATCCCTAAATGCATTTTAGCATAAATGGGATTGTCACCTCAACTCATTTGTTAATGGATTTGTGATTTACACTCGTAAAGAAGTAGCGTTGGAAATTAAGATTGCTCCATAGTAAACAGACCAGGGCAGCAAGGGAGACACATTTGTCCAGAATGGTATTTTTTCACCCCAACATCTCCAACCAGGCCAGTATGAACCTCCCGAGTCTCCCCATCCTTTTCACCCCTCATGCCAAACATCAAAGACAGAAAAAAAAAAAAAAAAAGAAGTTCCAGGACAAAAAAGTAGCATTCCCATTGAGGCAATTCAGCTCCAGGTTTGTGGTGCCACTGCGTCCCGTGGTGGGTCCCCAGCGATGCTGTGGGACTCTGGGTAGAGCAGAAGGAACCAAACCAGCCTTGGGAAGGAAGGAGTGAAGCTCCCAGCACAGAAGGGAGACAGGCACCAATTAGAAAACATGAAGGAGCAGGTTTGTCTGCAGACTCCCCTCCTGCCCCAGTCATTACATGGGATCATGACGTGGTCATAAACAGGCAACAAAATACAGTCAAGAGCTCTTTAAAGAGCAGGCTCAGCTGGTGGAGATGCTCTGCTGCAAGTACAACAGATGCAAAGCACTGCTTCTAATTAAAAAGGCATTCGCGTAATTAGAGACTGCACATCGCCATACCAATGATTCGATCTAGTCCAGCACACTCACTCGGGCTGTGTTTAAGAGGGCTCTCCATGACTGCTTGGGTTGTCTGTCCTTGTAACCCTGCCCACCTCCTCACACCCCGCCGGCTGGGACGGCAGGGCCACCGCTACAGTGGCAACCAGAAAGGACCTTATGGAGCAAAGTCACAGGTGTCAAAACCCAGCACCGACCTTCTGCATCCCACCCAGTTTCCATCAAGAGCTGACTTGCTTCCAGAGCAGGTGATGGAGCTGAATTATCCCCTGCCCTTCTACACAAGGAGCACAGAGGGCCGGTCTGCTGAGGCCTTGGAGCACAACCCAAGTGAAGTGACTTTTCCCTGAACACTGAGGACTCTGAATGAGAGCTATTGTTATTCAGATGAAACCAAGTGTCAGATTAACAAATCAATGGGCATAAGAGATATAAAACGAGTTACTATTGAAGCCTTTCAAATACCCAAACATATGGATGAACCAAATGTGAATTGTAATTGACTCACTCGTACCTTTGATCTCTCCACCCTTGGGTTCCCAAAGAGACAGCCCTGCCCCCTCCGACCCAGGCTGAACTGGTGGGGGCTCCATCCTCACAGAGTCTTTTCTCTCTGCCTCCATCTCCGGGATGTGGATACAGCCTGGCACTGGGAAACTGAGGCAGCCAGCTCTGCCTCTGAGAGCCATGGCCACCCCGCACTACCCAAACGCAACCTGACGTGTGGAGCCCACGGACCCCTGGCACCTGTCCCCACCAGTGCCCATCCCTGCTGGTGGCCCTCGGTCAGCTGGCCTGCAGGAGGAGATGGCCCGGGAAGCAGCAGGCTCTGGAGCAAGCGTGGGCAGTGCCGACACTCACTGCCCCAGTGCTCCTGGAGCCAGCCGTGGGGTCTGTTCGGCTTTCCAAGGATTTCACTGTGCAAAGCCAAGAATCAGACTTTGCTGATGGGTTCGTGGCGTGCACGTGCCCTGCCTGCAAAACCCAGCCTGATCGGGAAGTGCTGAAAGCTGCTGTGCCCTTCTCCAACTGCCTCGACAGCGTGCATCCCCTATGCTTGATTAAGAACACAGTTCTTAATTTTCCGGATGGTGTTTCTGCAGCTACCTTAAAAATAACCTAGAGTTTGAACTAAACATTACCCCTAAATTTTTACTTTCAGGGCTTGGAATGAGTGAGTTTTGACCAGTTTCAGATGGAGAGATGCAAGAGGGAGGAAAAAAAAGCACCAGTTTTGATACCATACAAATCTCAACTCCACGGGAGCTGCAAGGCAAGCATCTGTTTGGGTTCAGTTTCAAGGCTCATTACAAACTCTAAGTTGCTGCAGCTATTCCAGGAAACCCAGCCCAGCTTATTCCCCTACCTCCACGCTGCAAACCCCACACAGAGAGTCTGGAAGTGCCTGTTGCTGAAGGCAAACCCCAGGAGCTGCTCCCAGCATCGGGCACCGACACAGCAAAGCCATCCCCACTGGGAGGGCAGAGACTTTGCACGTGTCCTTTCCTCCAGCACCAACACGAGGACTGGGTTTGATGGGGGAACTGGGTGAGCCAGGGAATCCATGAGAGCAGGTGCTGCTCTGCCCCCATCCCTTTTGGGCTCAGATGCTGCTTAACCCAACTGGTGAGCCTTGCTGGGATGGCTGGGCGTGTGACAACTGCCGGGCTCACCCACAGAGGAACTGAGGAAGACGACCATGGGGAGGAAGGCAGGCGAGAGGAAACTCCCGGGCTTTTAATCTGCTTTAGGACCACGTGAGCTTTCTGTTTATATATAGCTTAATTAATTATTACACTACATTTAGCAGTGTGACCTTGAAATTGTCTCTGGGGGGAGCCAGCAGGCGCGGTGCAGCCGGGGCAGGCGGCCAAGGCGCCGGTGTGTGCCGAGCCATGGCGTGGGGCAGGCGGCTCCTCCTGCGTGTCCGGCTGTCCGGCCAGCGCCAGCCTGTAATTACGGAGCTTTGGAGCAGACAGCAGCTCCCAGCCCCTCACGGCTTGCAGCAAACCCAGGTTGAAACCCTAACCGGCTATTCCACTTCTGCTTTGGCAAGGCTGATATCTTCTCCCAAGGCTTCCTTCGCAGTTCAACACCCCCTATTAGCTATTCCCTCCGCTTTTCAAAATGCCATGCAGACAGCCCAAGGCTCATTAGCTACCAGACCAGCTCATGAGGGAAATTAAATAGGAAAAAAAAAAAAACAACCAACAACAAAACCAAACAAAACAACTACAAGCTTTGTGTTAAGTTGCAACAAGTTCAGTGTGCGGCGCTGGGGAAGAAGGAAGGAGATGAACTTTGCTAAGCCCTTCCTCACCAAGGGGCAGCGCTCCGGCTGTTGGCTCTCCGGCAGCCCAATTTGCTCAGTCCAGCTGTGGCGAAGCCAGGGCAGATGTTCAGGGATGTGTTTGCAGTCACCCCTGCAGCCCACCGCCCCGCTGATCCTGGGCAAGACCTTTGGGAGCTTCCTCCGTCTTAACCCAATTGTGGAATATGGGGGCAGCCACAGCACTCGGGGGACCGGCTCCAATCCAGCACAATTCACTACAGGTGGCACCAGAGGCAAGCGCAGGGGGTTTGGAGCAGAGTGGCACAGCATCTTGGCGTCAGGCATCACCTTCACCCCACCACAGGGCACAGAAAGCCAGGGGGTCCCTCTGCCACCCACATTTAGCAGCCACCTTCGCAGCCTCGTGCATAAACCAGCTGAGGACCGTGTGCCGCGGCTGGGACCCAAGGGCTGGGACACCTGCTGTTTGCTCCAGCACCTCCTGCTCACATTCCAAGCCTAATACACCTTTAGAAAAAACAAACTGAAGGCATGCCAAAGCTGCAGGCCTTGCCAGTTTTTAAACAAATATTTAATGGCTCAATGAAGCAGCAAAGCATTTTATTACTAAAACGCCAGGGTTTCATCCTCCCCCTAGTGACGGGAAGACCTCTGTGCCGAGCCACAGCATCGCCCGGCTCAGCCCCATGGACCCCGCTCCAAATCAAAACCACCGATGCCATTTAACCCAGTGCAATGCCAGTCCAGTCTACTTTTCACCTAACTGGCAGTTTTCTAAAGATTTCCTACACCTCCACGTGCCGCGCATCTCTACATCACGGACTTTCAGGTTTTAAGACAAGTTTGCATGTGATGCTCGAGACTGGCTGTAAGCTCGGGGCTTTAATGTAAGGGTTGCCTATCTGCTTGGTCAAAGTTAATCGCTGTAATGGATTTTGGCTTCTGTGGAGACATGTTCTGCACTCACACGGACACACGCCGAGGGCCTGATCCTGAAGCCCTCCCCCAGGCAGGGCTCTGGGCTGCATTAAATCCAGTCCGGGCACCTGGTCCGGTGCTGGCCACCAGCACGCTGCTGAAGACTCATTTCCTCGTCAGAGCCAACTTCTCAGGAGAAAAGCATATTTTTTAGAGAGAACCGGCATTTTCACTCCAGCCACACTCAGTGCTGCCTGACTGTGGTTGTGGCAACACAGGATCTGGCCTTGCATTCACTTTCAGCAAGGGATGTATAAAATATATACATCCACCTATAATATTATACACCGGCATATAAAGTGAAAGCCCATGCGCAATTCTCACTTCTCCTGGACGAGCTGCCTGCTGCGCTGCCAGGAACGCGCACCCGAGGGGAGAGGCCATGCCAGTTCCAGGGAGAGGTTACAACTGCTCGCTTTTATAACAAACCAGCCACTCGGGTAGATTTGCAGAAGCCTCCAGCAGCACTAGCCCAGAGGACTGGCCAGATGACAGTTCTGGGCTTACAAATTTTAGCTGCGCAAGACTTACAGGAAGGCAAGGACAAGGGAGGACCGCTCCCCAGCAAAGGCTGGCAGAGCCGAGCTCCTCGGGTGATGCCGTGCAAAGCCACACGGAGAGCAGGGTTAGCCACACGTGGCCCTGCACCCACGACCAGCTGCAACTGAAGTTCTGGGTCAGATCCCCTGCTGACGTAACGTGCGATGGCTCCCTTGAAGCCAGCACTAAGTCACAGCATCCCGCAGTACAGATGTTCTTTCTCCATCCTTCTTCTGTAGCGAGAAAACAAAACAGATTTTGAAGCAGCTACTTCCAGGGCATTTCTGAGAAGTTAACGCAGATGTAGAGCGTTTAGCAGAACACGGCACTAATTTTCCCTAAGTTCTCTCTCTCTCTCCCTGCTACCCACCACATGGCAGGGCAGTGCCACGCTCACGTATTTTAACAGAAGACATTTAAAATCCTGAATTATTTACTTGAGGTCTTCTGCCAGCAGCACTCGCGAGGTCTCACAGGTCAGCAGCCAAACGAGCCAACTCACAGCTTCCCACGCACCCCTCCGCACCCCGCGATGGCCCTGGCTCCCTCCCAGTACAAGGGCACCACGTGCAAAGTCACTGTCACAGAGTCCATCTTCCTCCTCTGCCTTCAGAGCTCTTACAAAGAGAACACCGCCACAGGGAATGCTTGAAGCCAACGTGGCACCAGGAGAGGTCGTCTCCTTCCTGTCACTTTTATGAAGGACTGAGGTCTACTGCACACCACATCTGAGCAGTGTCCACCATCCCCAGGCGGAGAGATGCTCCAGACAAGAGGGACTGCACTCCTGCCCTTGGCTTCCGCTACTCACCTGCCCCGTGGCACGAAGCGATGCCCTTCCTGGCTTGTCTCTGGGCACCCTGCAACCACCTCCAGTCCAGGAGCAACTCCCTAATGGCAAAGCTACGCCATCGGTAACCCCCTGCTGTGAATTAACCCCACCTGCCCTCCAAGCCTGCCGATAACCAATGCATTTCATCATGGGAGCCCTTGTTTCCATTAAAAAAAGTCAAGATAAGGTCCATTTACTTGGCTGCTGGTGGTGCCGGCTGCTAAGCTGAGCTCCTTTAAAAAGCACACGGTGTTTCTGGCGAGCTAATTAAGAAACACACAGCAAGCTGCTGAAAGACCTGAAATTGCAACGGCGTGGGCAAGCCCTGGTACAGTCATCAGCAGCAAGTCAGGACCCAGCAGAGCACTTGAGTCATTTCACAAACCGAGGAAGAGGCCTCTCCTCCAGCTCCTCCTCACACACCACACGGTGACAACAGGTAGCAGCCGATAGCCCCTGACCTCCGAATTACACCGCTGAAATAACGCGCCCGGCTCTTTGTTGTTCTTTGAGCCCATACGTTACCCGTCCCACATGACCCTGGCCCATTCATTACCCCCTGAACCCATTGATCACCCATGGTGACACCACCAACAGGGACGAACGCTCAACGCTGAGCAATCGCTAAATTAGACTTCTTCCTACTTGGGATGGATTAATAGCACCGAATCCAGGCTCGAGCAAACAGCCGTTTAGCATGCGAGGCCTGATGGTAAGAGAAGACCACGATCAGGAGACTCAGCTCAAAAACCCGGTGGTTTGGGTAGAGTTTTTATAGCCACCACATCTGGGGCTTGCTGGATGCTTTTAAACACAAAGCCTTCACTGGAAGCGCCTTGAGGTATCCAAAGCTTGGTGTGTGTTACAGACATCTGCCATGGCCCACTTGAAAAGAAAAAAAAAATAAAAAATAAATAAATCCCCAAACCCAGAGTCGAGCCCATGGGTTTTCATTCCCATCGTTTTCATGCCAAGAAGGAGCACAACGCTCCCCGGCACGCCGCGTGGTGCTGTGCTAACGCGATTAGCCAGGCAGATCCACCATCCACATAAGTCAGCCCCAATGCATGGTCAACTTTGAAAAGTTCAG
This sequence comes from Falco punctatus, assembly GCF_963210335.1. Classification (NCBI taxonomy): domain Eukaryota; kingdom Metazoa; phylum Chordata; class Aves; order Falconiformes; family Falconidae; genus Falco; species Falco punctatus. The sequence goes on along the minus strand of NC_137580.1, from coordinate 115,941,381 downwards.
CAGCTCGACAGGTGAGGCCATGAAACCCGATCACGGCAGACAATGTCGTCCCCCCCCAGCGTCGTGCTGGGAAGAACTTGTCACGTGCGTCATATCGGGCAACATGCTTGAAACAGAGCAGCGCGCTGAAACCCCAGCAACACGAATAATCTTTGCCATCTGTTTGAACAACTCAACCCTCCTCAGATCTAAAGGAATGATCCCATGCAAACACAAGGGCCTTGCTGACTGATTATAGCAGCCCAGCCCTTCTTTTTTGGGGCCATTTTCTCCGAGACTTTGCACAGCGGCTAAGGCAACATCACGGGGAGCTGCTTCAATGGCCAAGGGGGAGCTGAGCCCTGCGCACGTGTCGAGGGGACCAGTAAAAGTCCCCGCGTGCTTAAGCACAATGCAGTGCAAAGTCTATAGCTGATTTTTAATTTTTTCTTTCTTTTTCATGGAGAAAACTAGGACAGGAAAGCAGCTTGGCAAAGCCACCCCAGAGAACACAACTGTCCTTTAGGATATGCTCGTTACAACCCAATGCAGCTGACGAGAACGCGCTGGAGGAACTGGTCTTTGCTCAGATACAGTCATTAATGCCCAAAGTCCAGCTGGGAGAATCAAGACTGTTCCCAAACATCCTGGGGCCAACGAACCTTGCGACACCCAGCGGAAACAACACGTTGAGTTGAGCAAGCGCCTTAGTTGTGTCCATGCCGACAGCTCCGCATGGACCCGCGTGCTGCCGGTGAGGCTGTGAAGCGTGGTGGCAACCAGGCAGCAGGTATTAAACCCTCGCTGCCACTGGAAAGTTGGGATTATACGGAACAGCCAAACACTGTGGCAAAATCCTGCCTTGCTCAAGACCTGCCCTTGGTTCAGCAAGACTCTCACCCTTGAACTTTTAACCATCACTGCCTTGTCCCTCCCCTGCTCCCAGCCTGGCTCATTGCAAGCATCAGCACCACACCGCTCACACCCCCACACACTCCCTGGGGCAAAAAAAAGAGGCTCCTGGGGAAAAATTAAATAAAAGCAAAAAAATGAGGAAGTTTCTCATGATTCAGGAATTGCTGTGAAGCAGCGCTTTGCACATTAAGGTCCCCAGTGCTTATTGAGGTGACTGGGGGGGTCTCAGAAATGCGTGTTTGAAGGTGTTCATTGCACAGCACTGGACCATGGGGCCTGATCCTGCTGGCCCAAACCACCCAGTCTCAGCACGGAGAATGAATTAAGGCAGCTTGGCAATAGTGGGAAGATGAAGCCCCAGCATTTTAAAGAGGGGAAAAAAAAAAAAAAAAAAAAAGGAAAAAGAAGCAGAGGTCTCCTCTCTGCGGTGCTCGAGGCAGCCGCGGGGCCACTGGCGGCACAGCCATGGCACGAGGTTTCCTAGCAGAGGGCTACAGACTCAAAATATAAATCCGTGATGTTATGTGGGGCTGGGAACGCTCAGCCCACAGCAGGAGGGACTGGATACTACAGCCCACTGGGCCTAAAACGATAGGAGAAAAAATAAAAATAATAATAAACCCCAAGAAATAAAACCCCAAAACATGTAACGCTAATAACATGATCTTTTTTTCTTACCTTACATTAATTATAGGACAACAGGCTTTTAAGTCCCTAGTGTATTTAAACATGCATCATCGTTGCATGGAAGGAAAGAAGTAAAAATAAAAAAATAATTCAATAACTGTTTTCCTAGGTTTGCAAGGAACACTTTTCTCCCCCAACCCACACAGTAAACCCGTAAGGAAACAAGTTCCCCACGGGCTGCCAGGCAGGCTGCTCGTCCCAGCAGCCGGACACATGCGCGCCCAGGCTGCGGAGCCCAACTCCTTACTGCGGAGAAGAGGAAGCTTCTTTATTATCCAAAAATTCCAGGCGCTACTTAAAATTAGTTTGCAATAGTGGCTGGATCCCGTTTCTCCTCTGTCATGGTACATATTTTCACTTGAAGCAGTTACCATGCTGTATTCATTACCAGGGGGAAAGTCCCGCAATGTGCGTACAGAAGTTATTTCCATTAGGTTTCTAGTTATCTCACTATCGAAAAATCAATTTATTTTTTCCCCTCTCTTTTCCCTCTGCTTTTCAGGAACACTGGTCAGCACCACTTGATGCTGTTTCTCTTCCACACAAACAAATAATAATAATAATAATAATAATAATAATAATAATAAGTCATTTCACTTGGCAGAAAACGGAACAAGAAAAAAGTTTGTATTCCCTCCTTCAAAAGTTATTTTCTACAGATGAAAACTTTAGACAGAGACCAGTAGTTAATGTAAATGTGGTTAATCACAAATACCCCAAAATATAAGCTTTCATCAAGATAAACATGCAAATTTGTGATGCCTTCAGTCTCTCAGAAATCTGAAAAAAAAAAAAAAGTTACAATGGAACACTTCACTGTATGTCAGGAACAATTTAAACAAACAAAACCCCCTAACACATATGACCAAATTTAGCCAGAAGCCAGTCAAATAAAATATACTTTCAATGAGATGTGGGTAAAAAATTGCTTCCTCATCTTCTCAAAGCCAGTCAAATGGATTTCAGCCGCAAGGACGGGGTGCTGGGGACACCAGTAACTCCCTCAGTTCCAAAGTTCAGTCAATTTGTGCAAAAACATCTGAAACGCGGAGACAAGGCTTGCCCAGCTCGCTGCGCAGCGGCTGGCACTGTGGATGTTTTATAGCATTTTTAATCTGATTTTATTGGGCCGTTAACAAGAAGATACAAACACATCTCCTTATGGACATTAAGATAATAAAGAAAAGCCTTGTTAGGGCTTGGAGAAATAAGCATGCTGCTGAGGAGCGCTGAGAAGCCAAGACTGGCTGCAGTCGGTGGGAGTTTGGAGTTACACAGTGTCTGATTTCTACCGCCGAAAATGATAGGAACAAACTTCTGCATCTAATTCAAACTGAGGTAGGAAATAACACACAATTACCCAACAACTTGCCTGTCTATTTGAACAAATACATCCTCTTTTCCATACCTTTGGCATTATTTAGTCCTTCCCCCCCCGACCCCGAGCGGCTCGGGGTGCCCATCCCACAGCCGGCCAGCCTCCGATCCTCTGGGAGAATCACACCCCAGTGATTTCCAGACCTTCAGCATCACTTACACTCGCTGCTCGGGAGCATCACCACTCAGACCTGAAGATTTGCTGTATTTCAGTTAAAACGCCCTTTTTGCAAGGACACCATTCAATCATGTAGCAGCGTGCTTGCAGGGATTGGGCCCGCGCTGCTTAAAATTAAGCAGCTGATAAGGTGAAACTTTAAGAAGTTACATACAACTTTGATGCCAGCTTCTCCGAATTTAAAAAATAACATGTATCCTTTAAATAATGACTTTCACCCACTGCATCTGGAACAACAGATTAATGTAATCGTAAGCATTATTCTCTCCTTCTCCCCTTCCACCTCTTACTTGTAAAAGATTAATCAACCATTTTATGGTCTAATTTAGGTGCCTAATTAAAAACAGAGTTCAACACGTACACCACCATTTTGCTAATAAATCCTGACAGGTCTTCTGCTCTGTTCTATGCAAGTTCTCCTTTCAAAATGCGAGACTGATACATTTATGATTTTTTTTTAAACCGACTCAATTCATAAAGATTTCATCTTGGTCACTACGGGACGACACGCTGCATCCTCCACCAAAATTCCAGAATCCCAGAAAACGAAAGCGGTTGCAAAACCGACTTCCCCCCTCGCCAGATCTTATCCTGCGTTCATTTCACTAACTGCTGAGGGATGGCAACATTAAAAAAAATAATAATAAATAAAAAAAAAACCAACCCAAACTATAAACCTAATCGGGCTCGCAGGGTGGGAGTTTTGAGACTACAAAGGTTAAGATTCGGAACTTCCCAGCTCCCATCTAGCTCCAAAGTTTCCATCCCTGCTCCTTCAGCGTTCCTGTAAGCACTCAGCAGAAAGACAGAGTCAAAATATTCCCGATAAAGGAACTTCAAGCATAAAAAGGATGAAAAGGAACTTAATTGCGGTGGGCGCCGGCGCGCCGTGTCCCACCGGCTCCCTCGCCGCAGGGGCCGCCCCGCACCCCCCGTGCGGGATGCCAGCCCGCAATTTAGCCTTTTCCCGCAGCCAAAGCGCTCCGCACCCCGTCCGGAGGTACCCCCGCGACCCCCCGCGCTCCCCCGCAGCGCCGCGCCGGGACCCGCGCAGCGGATCGGTTGTAAAGCGGGTTATAGCGGCAGGAGAAAGTTAGCGGAGAGTGAGCGGGAGCGGTCGGGGCTGCTTCCCCCGGAGGGAGGAGAAGCCCCCCGGGGCGGGAGGAGAAGCCCTTGCCCACCCCAGCGCCCACCCGGGGGCTGCGGCTCCGCCAGGCGGCCCCCAGCAGCGCCCCGAGCCCGAGGGAAAACAGCCGCTCGGGCAAAAAGCCCTGAAAGCACAACGAAATGAGTGTTAATTTTTATTTTTTTTTAAATTTAATATTTAACCTTTCTTTAAAGATTAAATACGCTCTTGCTAGCGTGCAGCCTGCGAACACCCAGCCGCCGCTTGCACTAGCGGGGAAGGCAAGTTCCGCGAAGGTTTCCTGGGGTTTATTTTATATTTTTTTTTAATTTTGGGGGTTGCTTTTTCGGGGGCTGCACCTAGCGGAACGCCCGCACTCCGCCGCGGGCGCTGCCCCCGCCGCGGGCCGGGGACCCCCCCCGCACACCCCGAAGCCCCGAGGGGCGGCTGGCTACCTGTACCAGGCGAGTCCCCGCTCGTAGTTGCGGTCGAAGAAGTGGGGCTCGGCGCCGACGGCGCGGACGTCGGGGTGCACCCGCAGGAACTCCAGCAGCGCCCGCGTCCCCCCCTTCTTCACGCCGATGATGATGGCCTGCGGCAGCCGCTTGGTGCCAGAGCCGTTGAAGAAGCTGGAGATGGGGCTGGCGGCGTCGGGCGCTGCCCGCTGCTCCTCCAGGCTGCTCTCCTCGCCCGCCGCCCCCGGAGCCGGCGGCAGCAGCTGGGGCAGCGGCGGGGCGGCGCGGGGCGGTGCGGGGGAGCCGCGGGCGGCCAGCCCGGCGCAGGAGCCGGCGCAGGAGTAGAACATGTAGAGCCAGAGGAAGAGCATGATGAAGAGCAGCAGGAGCCTCCGCCTCAGCGGCGGCAGCGCGACGGGGACATCGAGGCAGCGGTTCAAGCGCTGCCCCATGTGCCCGCGGGCGAGCCGGGATGCATGGCTGGCGCTGGCCCGGCTCGGCTCGGCTCTGCCCGCCGCCGCATGGGCACCCCGAGCCCCAGCGCGGCCCCGCACGCGTGTGCGCGGCGCTGCCCGCCCGCCGCCCGCCCCAGCGCCGCTCTCCCGCCGCCGGCAGCGCAGGCAAAGGCAGCGGCGGCGGCGGGGGCGGGGGCGGGCAGCGGGGCCGGCCGACGGGCAGAGCCGCCACCCTATCACGGCCGCGCTCTGCCGCATAATGAGCCGGGCGGAGCGACCAACCGGCTGCCGGGGGCGGGGCGCGGGCGGGAGGGGGCGCGCCCATTGGCTGGGGAGGCGGCAGCGGGCGCGGGGGGGCGCCCCGACCCACTCCGGTCCGCGCCGTCGGGGGCGGCGGCTCCGCACCGGCCGCGATAGCGCTGCGGCCCCATCCCGCCGCGTCCGGGCCCGCTCGCCCGGCGCCTGCATGGGGCGGGGGGTTGGGGTGTCAGCCCCGGGCCCCGCAGCGCCGGGGGCTCGGTCAGGTGCCGTGCGGGGCGGCAGCGCCCGAACAGCCCCTCGCCCAGATTCCCGGGGAACTGCCGGGGACCTGCCGGGGACGCGCGGGGGACGGGGGACGCGCCGGTGGGACAGCCGGGGGCTGCGGGCGGACAGCCCTACCCGGCTCGCCGTGTGTAACCCGCATCTCCGCAGCAGGGAGCCCCTCCTGCCGTGGTGGGCCCTCGCCCCGGACACGCGGACCCTGACAGCCGAGCCCCCAGCCCCCCTGAGGGGGGGGGGGGTGCGCCCCCCTCCAGCTCTGCCCGGTACCCACCGCGCCACAGGGGCTCAGCCTGCCCCGGAGAAGGGCGCTGGCCCGGCCCCGAAGCCCCCTCTCGGTGCTCACCCTCCGGCCCCTCCGGAGCTGCCTCGGGGGTGGGCGCCGCGATCCCTGCAAGCCCTCGGGAAAGTCCTTTGGGACCAAAGGCGCTTGCCTGGAGGGGAGGCGGTGGGTGCTGATGCTTTCAGCAGCCCTTGTTCCCTGCCCCACACATCCGTCCAACGTGACGGTGGAACCTTCTCAAGGTCCGATAGATGATATTTAACAGACTTACCCGAGTGTAAATTCTGCCTGACCAAAGTGCCTCCTGCAAAGCTGTTCTGGATGTGGATCGGAACTGGGGTCTCCAGCATCATCTAGTGCTCTAAAACCACTAAGGAAAGGAAACTGGAGAGGTTTGCAATTTAGGGGCCACGGCTGGGCTCTCAGACACCCCGGCAAACATTTGCTAACAGGGACCTCTCTCCCCCGCGGGGGGGTTCACACGGGCAGCACCCCGGCTCCCGTGGCCTCTGGCTGAGGCACCCCTGCGCTGGCCGGCCCCCGGGCTTCCACTCAAGAATGTTAATCAGACTTGGCTTCATCCCTAAACAAGATTTAATGACGAAATAGTAAGTTTAATTGCTAGACTAAAGACAAGGGTTCAGAGGTCTGTCTGCTGTACAGACACAAAAGGGAACCGTTAGACAAGATATCGCAGTTCTGCATTATGCCTGTCAATCCACATTTCCCTCCGTTCCATTAGTGTCGCAGCTAGATTGGGATGACGGCAGCCGAACCCTCTCACCTGGTGGCCTGTCCCCGGCCAGGTTCCAGCTGCACACCCCACTGTGCCAGCCGCATCCCTCCTCTGGAGGCTGCAGGACGGAAAGAGAAGCGAGAAAGTCCCACTCCCCGCTCCCCCACGGCCGCAGGAAATTGCCAGCTGGGGCTCAGGCACTGGGGCATCATGGCGTTGGGGGCATCTCAGTCATGTCCTCCTCTTCCCCAAAGTACCTGGATTTACGCCTTCTTCTGATGCGCGTTGGCTTTTTGATGAACCACACCTTTTGCAGAGCCATATTTTTGGAACCCCCTGCCTGTACAAACAGCAGGTGAGATCTGCGGCAGACCACGTGTTGGGAGGGACATGTAGGGACCAAACACAACAGTCCACGAGAGCCAAATTCAGAGCGTTTGGCTAAGGAGACCCTTTCCACGACACCATGAGCACTGGGATCCTCCTCTCCAGGACCGAATCATGCCAGCGTTTTCCAAGGAGCCAGCGGGGACTTTGGACACTCTGTGGAAGTGCCTCAGCCAGCATTCATCCGGCCAGCATGTAACAGTGGCTTCAACACACGTGTGCAGCTTTTCTACCACATTTTTATTAGAAGATGCATAGATTTTGGTACTGCATTAGCTGCCCTCAGAGCACTGTTGCTTTAAGGGCAGAGCCAGGTTTTGCGGGAACCTCTGCCTTTTATTTTTAACTTTTGCTACCAAAGAAAAGGCAAATCTTTTCACCACCAAGTGCCTTGATTTTTTTGTCTGTCAGAAGTGATAGCATGATGCTGACTTCATACACCAGCTTTACAGCAAATCTTGAAAAGTGTCGTGGAAAAGTAAATTGTTCTGATCACACTAGAAGTGGTGTGAGCATCTTGTCAAACAATCTCAAACTACAAACTAGAGTTTACAAACTAATTAAACCAGGCAGATTGAAGAGGGGAAATAAGACCCTGAGAGCTGCACGACTCTCTAAAAGCTGCACAGCAGGTTAACACAGAGCTAAAAATAGTGCTTGGGCCACCCAAACCACCTCCAGTACCAGTGCCACTGGTCCCCATCCTTCCCGGGAGCAGGTATTTGCAAAGCAGATTTTGGGATGACGCAAGGAGATCGTTTGTGCTTTGGCTATGGAGTCAAACCAGCGAGCGATCCCAAAGCACTCCTCTGCTGTGCGAGAGAATAGATGGCACACTGCTGGGCTGCCTGTGCTCTGACGGGTGACACCAAGCAAGCAGAGATGAAGTGCAATTGCAGCAGGAATTGCTTTCTAGCTTCCCTCCGTGTGCTGGTACAGCTCTGCCAGCTGGCCCAGCCTGGTAATTGTGAAGAGAATTAAAGAGGGCACTTCCAAGCAAGGCATGAATCACAGCGGCGGGCAGGGATCATTCCATGGGTGACACAGGCTGGCTCTCCTGGACCCAGATTTACTCACCTCTTTACTCGGTGCTTTGTACTATTCAAAACCTGCTGCTTCTGCGTGCAGGTTGCTCCACTGCATGTTCCTACACCCATGAGGCAAGAGGAAAACCCTTCAGCTGGAATAAGTCTCCTTGTCCCTTACATCCACCAGCACCAGCCAGGATAACATCAACAAAATGTCACAGAAAGTTTGGTTTAAGCCCTTAATATATGTCAGCTGTAGCTTGTAAAAGTTGGATTGGCTTTTTAAGAAAAATAGCCCCAAGATAAGTTTTACTGTAACTGTATCTTCAGCAGTTGGATGTCAGGAGCTTTTTCCCTAGGAATGGCAAATTGGTAAGTGATCAGAAACAGCATCCGAGCAAAGGTAGGTCAGGAGTAGGGCTGAGCCCACTTGGTCCAAGCTCTCTTTGGAGCAGGAGGTGCAGGTGAGGCATGTTTTGACGAGAAGGTTGGGAACCAGTTGTGGCTCCAGCCTCCATCCTGACCCACCTGCCTCCAGCTGGAGCCTGCACATCTGCTTGGGAGTGTGCAGGTCCCCCCTGTACCTGCTGCCACCGTGACTGCTGGGCTCCAGCGAGGCTCACACGCTTGCTCTTGGCTCTTACACTTTGATTAACGTCCCAGCAGTTGTGGCAGGAGCATGCGTGTCGTGCCCCGCTGATGAGGGCAACAGAGCAATGGGGGCTACATGGTGAAGAACCCGGGGTTGGAGAGAAATGGGCACAAACAGCAACGCAAGACTGGGTTTGCTCTGTGTTGTGACTGCAGAGCCCTTGAATCATAATAGTGGCTGTCTTGCTAGCTGGTTAATCAATAAGTTAATTGAGCTGCATCAGTACAGTCTTGGGATCCCATTTCTTGGCGATTGATTGATGACAGCTGGCACTGGGAAGGTGCGGCTCCGGGCAGGGGGTCACAGTAGCGCTCAGTGGAGCAGCGCTGAGATGGGCCTGGAGGGTGCCCAGCTCTGCAAGACGCACTTGTTAAAACAGGGCGGAAAGCAGAGAGTGCAGCACACCTTCACGCTGAGATGATCAAAGTCCCCGGCGAGGACAGAGGAAGGAAGGGTCAAGTCTGCGGGCTTACCCCGCCAGCATCCACCCTGGAGGGCTCTTCCCAGGCCACGTCCCTGCAGCTGCAGGCATGTGCTTTCCAGCAGCTTCTTGGAGTCTGACACGAGGCAGCATCTCCCAGTGCTGACCCTATCCTCCTGGCCTGATGCTGAGTTTCACCTTGTTGCTTTGTCTTTTCCCAACTAGAAAATCCATACGTCTTTTCAGCAAACATTATTTTCCTGCCACTGAGCAAGGCAGTGCTGAAATGCTCAGCACCTTCTTTCTTTCTTCTGAAGTACAAAGAGCTGTCTGTCAGTGAAGGGCACACACAGCTCTTTAGAGATCTGCTGGAGCCAGTCCTGCTGGGGGTGGGGGGGGGGGGCAGGGAATAGGAGCAGGTACCCAAAATCAAGCCAGGGTGCTCTTGGTCCCAGTCCAGAGAGGATGCTGTTTTCCTGACACACTCCCAGTCCTGTTTGGAGGAAAGTAATTCACCATTTCATGATGTCAGCCGAGTGCACTTTCATGGGACAACAAGGCATTCTGGAGTATGTAACCCTGGAGTGTCCTGGCATAGAGTGACGGACAGAGAGGAGGTGACCAGCCACCACCACCTCTGTTTTAGGAACACAGAGCACCTAGCACACTGGGAGGAAGGGCTTTTGTGTGGGGCTTCTGCATGCTATTGTGTGTCTTCTTCCACATATATATCTATAATGGGTTTGTTGCCCTTACTGGTCTTTTGCAGTACACTGAGATGTTCCTCAGTCATGGGTCCATGTCCCCAGCCCTTGCCCCCTTGCAGGGTCCCGGGAGGAGAGATCACATATATCTTTATTCCACTTCTTCCACCCAAAGGAGTCCTCGGTGCTGTCCCCTCTATTCCTCTCTGCCACGTCTGTCGCACAGCCTGTGGGCTGGTGGCCTGCAGCGGTCTGGGAGCAGAGGGGAGCTGAGGGATGCTGGTGTACTTATCTCGTGTGCCTGTCAGCAGCTGCCTCTCCTTCTGTACTGCAGCAGCTCCATCACTGCGCACATCTGCTGGACTCATATTAATGTCACGATAGCGAGGGAAGAGCTGGGGGAAAGTGCCCAGGGCATCTGGGATTTTGTCCTGAAAAACGCAGGTGCTAACACCAACCAGCGGAGTCACAGCTTGCAGTGAGCGTTGTGTTGGTCAGGGCTGGTGACCATCCCAGCTGCGCACAGCCAGACGGTGGGGTTGGGCCACCCCGGGGTGAAAGGCAGCGGGGTGACTGTGGGTGGCATCACCGGCGCTCAAAACAGGTCAGCCACTACCCAGGGAAGTGCCCAGGGCTTTGTGCCATCCCTCTGCATGTAAGCCCAAGTGCCAGGCACTGCCCTCGAGCCCTCGGATGCGGCTCTACAGCCACGCCAGTGCTCAGGGACAGCCCAGGGACATCGCTGCCTCTTGCAACGTTTTGCTGCAGAGTCCCAGGCGTGCTCCCACCGGGGCAGTGGGCAGCACCGCTGTACAGATGTAAGAGGAGATCTTGTTTCTCTCAACCTGAAACCATTTCCTTTCCCCCACTGCCCTCCCTCCCCTCGCCCCTAATTTGTCCCTGGGGTTTTAATATCTATTTCTCCAAGTGCCACGGGCCAAATTTACTGCTCACATAACTCCACCGACTTCAATGGAGAAGAGCATTTAGGGTGCTCCAAGGAGGCGTAAGTAGGAGTGATGTGATGGAATTGAGTAAAGGAAAATACAGTCTGACTGTCAGGAAGAGTTTCCTACCAGCGAAATCTATAGACTGTGGAAGTTTCCCATGGGAACAAGCAGAAACCAAGTTGCTGAAGTCATTTTAAAACAGCACAAGAGAATAGGAAATCAGCTCAGTGACTGGCCAAAAGGAAAAGCGAGATGACATAATGCTACTTCTCCTTCTCTAATTTCTGCGGCTGCATTGCTTTGTCCATGGAATTATTTTCACGCAACTGGATTTCTCCTTGTTTTTTGAGAGATGCAATGGCCCTTGCTCCTTCTGGAGAGATTTCAACTCCTCTGCTAAATTCTGTCCTGGATTAAAGCAATACCCACTGCAGCCCCTGTTAATCCTCCCGTTATTCCTGCTGCTTGCAATCCTCTTCTGGGTTCTTCCCAAGCTTGTTCCCTGACTTACCTGAGTCGCTGGCTCCAGTTCTGTACTTTAGGTGGCTGTACAGCACGAGTCAGGCTAATCTGGGAACAGTGGCAGGGCTCACCCAGGCTACAGAAGCTGTCAGACACTGATCTGCAAGCAGGAGAGAGACCAGGGGTGGAAATCTTCCTACCTTCAGGGATCCTTCAGGTAGATTCCTGCTAGATCATCTGCTGGAAAATCACAAAGGTGATTAGCACACAGTGAAACAGTGCTTTCCCTGGTGACTTTTGGTTGTGATTACTGCCTGGCTGTTTTGGGCTCGGTGTGTAACACCAGCTCTGTGCACGCAGTGGGCATCCCTGCCTACCAGCCGGTGGCTTTCACAATCTCTTGCCCACGGAACTTCCTAATGTATTTATGAATGACTTAACATTCGCTCATCGTCTCAACATTAGCAACTTAAAGCTTGACTGCTAGCAACCTCCTACCTTGTACAGTTCCCAGATAATTACAGATTAGAACCAGCTAATTTTTATTTTTGTAAAGCTGTCAGAGATCTATGTTTGTTATTATTGTCTCCTAGGTTGCCAGTTGCATAAATACATATGTAAAACCCCCTTTGATCTCTTAAGTATAATGACACAGATTTATCAAATGTTTGCCTTTTTCTGTCTCTTTGAAAAGGCTGATTTATGGAGTGCAGTCCCTACCTCCCTTCCTCTCTTGAAATATGAAGTGTTTGTGAGCAGCCAAGGTAATATTTAATATCCTGCCAAGAATCCTTTGCACTTCCTAACAAATGAACTACAACCTAACCAAATGGTTCACATCTGTTTAGCCTCTTCTCCTTTTTAACTAAACAAATTAGCATTAGAATACCTGGGAGGCACACAAAGTCCCTTTCTAGATGACAGAACACAGACAATTATTAGCAAGGGGAGTAACTGTACTGAAAGGGGCAGGCATGGACCTAGCAGATGTTTTCACATCTCCTGTAGTGCCCATGAATGACCTGCGCCGCAGCGGACACGCTGCCACGGCCTTTTGAAGTGGGTGAGGAGTCCATTCACAGTCCCCTTCTGAATGAAAGCCGAGGCAGCAGCCTCAGCTGGTTGAATGTTTCATTTAAACCGCTTCCAGCAAAGATAAGTTTTGCTGGGTGTTCTTTCCCCCCCCCTGTAAATGGCTAAAATAAAGAGCATCGCCCCACTCCTGCCCACCCACTCGCCAAGCCTGGAGGCAGCGTCCTGCTCCGGAGGCATCGGGCACCTCTGGGTTGGTTTCTGTCCTCACCGGTGGCTCCTCATCCCCAGAGCATCCAAGCACCCAGCCTCACTGCCCTTTCTCTCTGTCAAATAATGTAAAATTGGGTTTTAGGGGAATCACAAGGTGTGAATGAACATCTGCGAAGTATATTTTTTAAAGGCTTCTTACAGCCTACACACAGGCAACTACACACTCATCCCCCTTCAGCCACGTGGGGCTGTCCCAGCACCCCCGTTCCCGCTGGAGTCTCACACACCTCTGGGTCAGGGGTCCGGGAGCAGGTCCTGGGGCTGAGGCAGGACGGGATGGGCGAGACGGGCTCTCGCACCGCGCTCCTTTAATTGGACTCATCGCTGGAGGGGGGGCAAACGAATCACATGTGGTATTAAGGCTAACCCTCGGCTTTTGTTGTAGATGGTTTGAAGAAGAAAACGCTCTAAAGCCTCACAGAGATGCTGCTATTAATATGTCATCTGAATAACAAGTGATCAAACCGAACAACAGCTACTACCAAAATGTGGCTTTGTAGCACGGGACCGCATGGGAGGCAGCAGGGAAAATCATTATGAACACACCAGTGGGGTGCAATTATAAATAAAAACAGCTCTGTAAAGGCTACAAAAGCAGCAGTAATCAGTCCAGGCTGTGGTTTAGTAAGGGCTGAAGACACTCGGGGAAGGTGCTATTTATTACCAGAGACAGGGACACCGCTGGATTAAGGGGTGCAACTTCAGGATAAGTCAACAGAGGGAGTTCCCTGCCACCGCGGCCGGGCGAGGCGCAGCCCGTCCGTCCCGCTGCAGGTCCGTGGCCATCGGCCCGGCTGGCCAGCACGGCCCCCCCCGCAGCCCCTGCGACGAGCAAAGCGCACGAAGGGCCGGCAGCGCTGGAGCAGGTGCCTTGGCTCCGAGCTGCCAGAGACACGGGCCACGGCTCCGATGGCAGAGCCCACCGGGGCTGAGCCCACCGGGGCTGAGCCCGGCAAGGCCGAGCCCGGCAGGTGGTCCGTACAGCTGTGCCCCACCAGCGCGGTGGCTCCTCAGCTCACCAGCACACCGGCAGGGAGGCTGCTCCCACGGGATGCGGTGCCGATGCTGATGGGGATGCTGGGGGGCTCTTGGGGGCCAGACCTGCCAGGAGCAGCACGGCAGTGCAGCAGACAGACCCCTTCCCGTCCCCAAATGGAAGCATTTACCAGCTACTGGCAGGTCCCGGAGGCAGTGCCAGGGCTGGCCGAGGTCCCCAGGGCTCCGACAGGGTGGGACAGACCCGCACCCCACGCAGCGCTGTGAGGAGCACAGGGCAGAGCCGCTGCGGGAGCATCTGCCTCCAGGTGCTGCCACCAGGCTCTTCCCACCGCACATTTCTGAAGAGAGGAGGGTTAATGAGCCTCACGCCCGATGCATCACCCGCTCCTGCCAGTCCGGGATCCCACTGAAAGCCAAGTGCATGTAACAAGCTAACAGTGGCCCTAAGCCGCAGGCCAGGGACATCAGACAGGGGAGGAGAGATCTAAATAATGTTCCTCTCTCTGCTGCTGGGTGACTGTGTGGCCCCGCGCATCCCGCTTCCCTCGGCATGCTGCGCTTTGCTTCCCCTTCCACGCTGGCTGGCAGCGGTTGGTGCGGGGATGGCCAAGGTGCAGCACGTCCATCACCCAGCCCTTCGGCGGCTCCGCGGTGAGAGTATCCCAGTATCCGTACGAACCTCCGAGTTCAGCTGATAAACTCGGGCTGTTCCCTTCCCTGTTTGGATACCATCCAGCAGCTCCCCTGGAAGCACGGCAGAAATGCCTTAATCACCTCGTTTGCATCTCTGTTTCAATTTTAATTTGATACAGTGCCTTCTCTCCCTGGCCAAAAAAAAAAAAAAAAAAAAAAAAATCCCAAACATCTCCCAGCCTTTTTCAGCTTTCTCGGGGCACCGGTGGAGCCCTCCTGCCCACCTGGAAGCTCTGTCCTCCCCAGCACCATGGGCTGGTCTCTACCCCACCTGCAGGGATGCTGCTCTCCCTTTCCCCCTTTCTTGCTTTTCAGTGGAGGAAGATGGGCAAAATGTCCCAACTGGTCCCAGTTAGGGACAGTTCAGTCAGTCTGGGAGATCAGAGCCCTTCTGCTTCCAGTCACTCAGGGCAGTTCCCCGAAGTCTGTGTTTCTGTTTAAGTCTGGCTACAGCTGCAGTTTAGATGGGTACAAGCAATGCTCTTTATAGAATGTTTTGTGAAAAAAATGTATGGAAGGGAAGCTGTGGTTACAATAGGAAGTGTTAGAGAGGGGAGCAGGGGACAGAACATGTGTCTTGTACAGCAAAACCGGGGGAAAAAAACCTCAAGCACCAACCTGCCCTGGCCTCTGGGGCTGCACACACCTCTGAGGTGTGAAAACCTCAACTCAGGTATCACACTGCCTCGCTCGACAGGCACAGCTGCAGCAGGACTCGTAGAAAAGTGGGAATACAGGTGTGAATTTAGGGCAACTTTCCTAGCTCTAATGGGGATGGCCAGGCACCCTCCCTTCTAGGCACGTCTTTTTAGTCCTTGCTGTCGCTAAAGCACAAGGACCATGGCAGCAGCACAAGGACCACAGCTGCAGCACAAGGACCATGGCAGCAGCACAAGGACCACAGCGGCAGCACAAGGACCACAGCTGCAGCACAAGGACCATGGCAGCAGCACAAGGACCACAGCGACAGCACAAGGACCGTGGCAGCAGCACAAGGACCAGTGCAGCAGCTCCCTGCCAGCTCCCCAGTCTGGTATCTGCCTACTCCACTCAGAGCATCACTTCAGAGGTGTCAGCAGCAACGCCCAAACAAGCATTTGGGAGCAGTAACCTCTCAGGGACTCGGGGAAACACAAGGTACCTTCCCAGAATGGATAAATGCACCAACCTGAACTCGCATGAGCCCTCTGCCAAATCGTCAGTTCTCGGTCCAAGGCCTGGAGGTGCCAGAACTGGTTAGGAGCGGTAGGAAAAATGTCTCCACATTGTGGGAAAACAGCTCGTTTTGCCAACCTTGTTCTGTGAAACAGTTGAACCGTGCCTTTTTGAAACACTGGAAACTAAACCCCAGCCCGAGGCGCTGACCCGGCTGGAAAATCTTCAGTGCAAACAGTTAAAAGTCTGGAAGCAGAAAAGCAGAGGTGACGGAAAGTGTACGAGGCAGAGCTGATGAGAGTTATTCCTGCCAGCTCTTTTAAACACATGCACTTCTGATGGTGGTCTAAATGGCTTTGGGACACTGCACACATGCTGTGCTTGAAAGACCCCCTCTTCTTTGGGCCAGGGAGCCTCTGACCGCTCTGGGCCTGAGCAACCTTTCGGAGGGGCAGGGACCCCTGCGACGTGGCAACCCAGACCACCGCAGGGCACAGTGACTATCTCACGTTCAAGAAATACTGAAAGCTCGGTCGACAGAAGGGTTTGGAAAGCAGCTCCAAACCTTGCTAACCTTTGCGTCAAAGCCCTGCAAGTCTGCAGTACGTTTACTTCGGAGGGAGCTGAAAAACATCAATGGAGCCACCCAGCAAGTCACAGTCTGAGGGACCCTCATGGAGGAGGGTCCTCCGCAACGGCACTTCTGAATTCACAACTCACTTGTCATCGTTGACTCCAAATCAACAACACGCTGTTTGGGAGGTGATGAACATTGGAACCAGACTCTGACTTGTCTTTGGCAGGGTCAAGTGCTGGACACGCACCCACAGGGGACATGCCCTGCCCTGCAGGACTGACCTTCTCCATGACTGGAAGAAGAAATAGCAGCACCAAGAGGCAAGGGACCGGCCGAAGGACACGCCACCAGCGCGAGTGGCATCCTGCATCCCACAAGCCCTCGCCGGGGCCGGCTCTCTGCCTGGTTAAGAAACACCATCGGGAACAGCCTGCAACGGAGCTTCTAGCATTACCACCTCCAGCAGAGCTCCTTGGTAGGCAAACAGTGCTGATATTTCTGTTTTAACAGCAAAGTGTTCTGTAGACAGCCTGTGTTTCCAAGGAAGGGGGAATATCTAATCGCCTCTGGAGAGCAACCAGAACAACACGCTTTCTATCTGTAATGATAATGATTTCTAATAGTATCACTCTATTTCCATTCCTGCTCTCCTGGGATTGTCAGAACTGAAAAGGACGTGTGTGTTTTGTGTAAGCCTTGAAATGCCGTGGCCTGGCTGAGTGGGAAACGCTGCTGGAGCCAGGAGAGTGTGAATGTGTTACTCTGCTGGGGCAGATTATATCGGAGATTGATACAGGAAGTGAGAAAAAAAAAAACACAACCCAGTGGGGGAAACGAGAAGGGAAAGAGCTGTGTGCGCAGGGGTTGGGTTTCCTCACTCAAGCTGGAACAAAGCGCAGAGCCCAGCGGACTGCCTGGCCTGCCGGGATGCCTGCCATGCTGCGGTACCGCGAGCGGCTTCACGCAGGACCTGGGGTCTCCTTGCAAACCCAAGAGCTTGGGGCGATTCACAGGCGCGTAGCTCAGCTCCCCACGCTGGCCTGCCGGGATCAGGCGACTTGCTGAAGGTCTGAGCAAAGAAGAGGAGCAGGGGGGAACCCAGTGCCAGCTCTCTGCAAAGCTCCCCAAACCATCAGCCTTTTTACAGGGTGTACGGAAAAATGGGTACAGGACTGACAAAAACATAAGCTATTTATTTGCCCAACGAGGTGAAATGTCACCGTGCCTGTTTTACAGCTGGAGCACATTTCTCCAACAGAGATCTGGAAAGAATGAAGATCCCCTGAGCCTCAGGGCTACTGTTTTATCCACAAAACCACACAAAAGGTTTAAAATCCAAATAGACTAAAACCAGCTTCATCCTTGAGTCACTGGCTCAGATTTCTCTGTGAGCTTCGCTGCAGGCTTCTCGTGGTGCCCACTGCAACGGCAACAGCAACACCTAGATGGGACCCTCCCGGCTACCAGCAGACCCAGTGGCAGGAGGGACATGGCACATTGCTGCTATTTTTTTCACTACCACATACATAGCAGGTATTCTGCAGGAGGACCAATTCACGGCAAGATCCTGAGTAACCGGGATAACAGGATGACAAACAACTTACATTCAAGTTCTCTCAGTGGGACAAGGGGAAAAAAAACCAAACTACATTGCAATTCTACATCGGAGCTGCTGTTTCGGATTCAAGGAGCTGTGCAAAGCCTGATGCTTATATGGCCCAGCACGGAGATGCAGGATGCCCAGGTTTAACTCCCAGCATTGCCCCGGCTGCACAAAGCGATCCCAGCTGGACACAATGACACACCTCACCTGCCTCTCCCCCTGCGGAATGTGGGCAGCAATCAGCAGTGCTGGGGTAGGGATGGCTGACATTAATCCTCCATGTACGGTCACAGGGACCACAAACACCCCTGGATGAGGGCAGATGCTTTAGTATTTGTTCCATTTCCATAGTGGTACCAGCCACTGTGCACTGTCCATCAAAAAGGACACCTGAGTGCACCTACTGTGCTACCCGTCTGCAACCAAGATTCCAGTTTGGTAATGTTTTTATTTTCAAAGCACATGCAACAGCAAAACGTCCTAAAGGCAGTAAAATGACAGCAGATGGCTTCATCCGTACCTGACACATAGCCATTCCGTGGCAAAGCAGAGAACACCTTCTAGATGCAAAAAGCTCTTTTCTAAGAAAAAAAAAAAAAAAAAAAAAAAAAAAAAAAAAAAAGGGGTCTTTCTTATTTTCAAATCCCAGATCCACTCATTCTAAACCCAAGCTTTCTCTCCAGGCCACAGCAACTGGGCGTGGAGACGCTGGTGCAACTCAGTGACCTGCATTTTGCAGACACTCGGTGATGATTACTAAGCTCCTGTCTAGCCCTAAAACCCGTGAATGTTACACATTTTGGCCCAAGACATGAAGATGACTGCTCTTCAAAATGGAACCACAGGTATGTCTTTGGGACCTTTAATCAAAACGGAGTTTGTCAGGACAGCACCCGGTACTTGCAGGCTATCCTGAAGCCTGGCTCTATAATGACTTAGGAGAAAACCACAACCCTCCTGTTTCAGCACCACTTTCTGCCTCTGGGAGCAAAATCTGTGGGTTTTGTGAGCCATCTGTTCTTTTCAGGTTCCTCTCCCAGCTAAAGGTTGACCAAATCCTTTGATTTTGCACAAACCCATTCCACTCCCATGCAACTTAGTTTCAATGTGCTTTTTGCACAATAAACCCGTATTTCACATGCTGTCCTTGCTCTTGCAGTGAGCCAGAATACCGCTGCTGCAAGAAATGCCACAAAACTTATCCAATACCTTTGCGATTAACTGAACCGTACCAGGGTTTCAATCATAAATGAATTATTTAAAACAGATTTTGAGCACTCATCTCCTTTTTTTAACAGTATGCACTTTATTGCAGAGAAGACTGGATGCGTTTTTAAAACAAATTCAGGAGCTGCACAGCTTCCAGACATTTCTACGAAGTGTTGCCCACAGTAACTCGAGTACAACAGAGTCCATCAGTCGAACAGTAAGAGGGAACTCAGTCCTGTCATCTGCAGTCACTTGAGAGAGTCAGAAAATCTTACAATTGATTACTGCAGAGCCATGTAAAACAGGTGGCTCTGCTCCTGCGAGCACCTCCGCCAGCAGAACAGAGGTTAACCGTGTCACTCCTGATTTATACCAGCATAACCGAGACCAGAAGTTAGGCCTGGATCATGAAAGCAGCCAGTGAAGATTTTATGTCAGCGTGATACGCACGTGGTGGCAGATTTGTGACGTTTCCCAAAGGGCTTTATTCGGGATCAGATTAGAGACAGTGTCTCCTATTTCAGTTGTTACTGTATCTTTGGATCTATGCACAACTGTGCTGCCCAGTCCCTCTCCACATGGGAAAGAAATCTTGGCGTGAAAACAAATCAAGTCGTAACAGGCACTAACTACCACAATAAACTATAACACAGCCTTTGTCTGCCCTGGATGCTGCTGCCTTTAGAAGCATCCCAGCAGGTCACAGCCAGCCCCAGGTAGGCTGAGGGTGAGCCACAGCCCCAGAGTGGGATCGCAAGCACATTAGACCATGGCTAGAAATGTTCTTCAGTGTATCAGTTAACAAAGATAATGCATTTTCCTAATGAGACCATCCACAATAATTGCTTTTGAGAGATGCTGGTCGCATCAGTAATTTGAACATTGCAGTATTAGATAAAAATTCCCGTGTGTTTTGTTTTTTTTCCTGTAAAATGTCTTTCCTTATCAATTACAAACCCCATAAGTGAAGCCTTCTCTCTGAGCCACCACAGTGTGATACTAAATACAGTTCAAGCTCTTGATGCAAGTCCAGAGCTTGTCCGAGGACACCAAGACCGAACAGGCTGGCACAAGACACATTAGCATAGAAAAGCCTTAAAACTACCAGACTCTGAGATCTGGTTCTCACCTCCTACACCTTTTCAAAACTTCACTGACATAAACAGCAATGGCAGTTTCTACCAGCTGAAGATCTGACACATGGGACTCAAATCCTAATGACGTAAAACCACATGGGAGTTCGAAATTCCCCGTGATGGATGTACAGTAGAACAGCTCAAGAGTGTGTTCAAGGTATGTGCTATAAAAGCGCTGTTCATCTGGAGTTTGTTTAAATGCTGATGTGTAGTGTGCTGAAAGCCAGTTTTCTTTATGCCTTTAGCATTGTGCCAGCTGTATGAAAGCTAAAAATCTATGGGGGTGAATGGGAACCTTGGGAAAAGTAACTGATTGAAAAAAGCCTCAGAAACTGAAGGCTTCTGTGCGACACCAGAGCGGGGATGGCACAGATCGAGATGAGAAAGAGTTCACCCAACCCACCATGTGCCTCAAAGCTTAATTTGGAAAGGATGCTCGGGGAGGAGGGGTGATAAATCATTCATCTGTCGCTTCCCGATGGCTTCGCCAAGGCTGCCAGTGCAGGCGGTTAGTAAGTGTGCGCATGTGACTAAGTAAAAACCTATCGACGAGACAAGAGACCACGACCCATGGACACTTCGGAAAGCCATCCCAAAGTGATGTGCTTCTGACGTAGGCTAAATTGAAATTTGTGATGAGTGAACAGGGCCTGAGGCTCACAAATGCTTTAAGCTCTCATTCCCCTTTAGAAGAAAATAGAAAATTATCACATGAAGTGGTCACCAGGCACAAATGATTCTTCTTCAAACAGATCCCCACAGGCTTCCCCCTTGTAATTACTAAAATGTACTACCTGATGTGCCACGAGGACGACAAGTAATTGACATTTAAGGCAATCTAATTTCCATAGCCCTCCCATGACTTTCACCGAGCAGATCGCCTTTGTCTTCCTTCTCCAGGAAAGATTTCTTGCACGTGAACATGACAAGCAGCAGCATCGGCAGATGCCACAGGCTGCAGAAGAAGAGCTTCCTGGAGCTGCTGCGGTCTGCATCCCTGTAGAACCGAAAGGCGAGGTAGGAGATGTAGAGGTTGATGGGGAGCGAAATGACGGGGAAAGTCCACGTGGTGATGTCGAGAACCGGAGCCACCGTTGAGAGTCCTATTAAGGCCAGGCAGTGACGCAGAGCCACGCGCCTGCACAGCTCCGGGTGGGTGACAGACATCATGCAGTACCCTCCTCGGGAGTAATCTTCCCGCAGACCCCAGCTCAGGGCGTTGAAGTGAGGGAACTGCCAGGAGTAGAGGATTCCTCCTAACAGTAACGCACCTGCAGTGGGGGAGAGAGAAGGAAACACGCATCAGAGGGCCACGCAAGAAGCGCTGCATAAAGGCCTGAGCAGGTGAAGGCTGCGTTTGCAACCGAGCAGCGCTGCGGCCCCATCACAGCGCCCTGTGCCGCAGACAAGGCATGTGCTGGGAGACAACACGTTCTGTTGTTAACGGCACTTACACAGGGTTGCGCATGGTGGTTCTTCCGTTTTTGGAGCGTTTAATTTGCAAAGCATTTCAACAAGTCACTTCCTCCTAATGAACCATCACTAATTGGTTTCTGCACCAATTCAGTCTCAACCTGAGGGAAGACTGATGGAAATGAAGCAAAGTTGGGCAGGAGGCTGTTTTCCTGGGAGCCTCTAGCTCCTACTCCCAGCTTCCCGAGTTGGTGCGTCTACAGAAGAACAAAGCCCCTGGGCAGAGCAGTGTCACACCACCCAGAACCACGGAGCCCTGCTCAGTGACAGCAGAAGAGGAGTGTAAGCGCTTCCTCCCGAGCACTGGGAAAACGCCAGCACCCTGGCAGCGGGGAGCACGGCCAAGCTTTCCGTTTGCCCGGTGCACGAAGGGAGGGGATTGCTCACGGCAGGGAGCGCCTCCACTACGGACCTTGGGCAGGAGGCAAAACTGGCAGAAGCTGCTGAGGAGGTGACAGAAGATGGAAAACTTCTTACTCCTTCCAACCAACTGCAGGAACTTCTATGTAGTTTGATCAAGTAACTCTTATTACCACCAGGTAGCTACTTTTACACTCAAAAAGCAGCTCTGGAAGCACCACATTCTTCACAGCTGTTCTCAGGATGGGGCTTATCAAGGCAGAAGCAGCTTCTAGGCTGATTTCAGTGAGCTTCAAGGAGGCCTTCGGACTAAACTCCCTTCACTCATTTTGTCTGAAGACACAAAAAATCCCCCAAGGCTGTTGCACATTATGAGCATTCCTGGATTTTCCTTTTGTTTCCCCAGCTCTCAAACACTCTGCTCTGGCATTAACACTTTCTTTACATCTCCCTGCCTCCATGAGCTCATTCTCTATGGAAACTACTTCTCAGCTGGAGCCGTGAGTCTATCATTTTCTTAATGACTTGACAGAAACAGAAACAGCAACACTTATCTGCACACAGGTTAATGTATTTAAATTCTTCCCCAAACACTACTTCTTCCCCAGCGACTGCTGGGGCTCGAACAAAGACCAAGTGACTGTCTCCTTTAGAACTGCTTCACGGTTCACAGCTTCTCCCCGTCTGTTCTGGCTGTATGTTCCCTGGGGCTGTGCATGTCTAGTTCACGTCTTAAACAGTGCACCTTGCACTGCTGTTGTCATGCAAATAATAATCTAAGTTTGCAAAAAAGGCGCTTTTTTGGCCCTACCTTATCAGCCAGTGAAGGAACGGTTCATTAGCCTTAATGGGGGTTTCCAGTTGCTTATAAGATCCAGGAGTGGTATAAAAGACTTGTCTCATTGCTTTTTAAACTGAGCAACAAATACTCCATTAGGTGAGCACAGGGCTCTGAAAGCTGATTATATGAAGCATGGAGACAGACGCTCATATACTGGGCCTGCAGCATTCGGAACAACATTGCCTGTCACTAATTACACGTGATTTTCTGGACTACAGCCCAAAACACTTGCAAATCCTCCAATCGATCCTCCTAAAGTCAGCTTTCAGGGTGTGGATGCTTAGCACCTTCTATAAACCATCTCTTTTAGAAGACGGTTGGAAATAGTGCGCCCCAAAACTACCACTAATTTCAGAAAATCATGGCAACAAAAGTAGTTTTAGCCCTAACAAACCAGGATTTGATTCAGTTCTGCTGAAACCTAAGGGAGTAGCTTTACTGTAAAAAACAGAAATAAAACTTAGTCAAGGGGTAGTAATCCCTATACCAGGAGAAACAATTGGGAAAATGTTCTTGTAATATGTCATTCTTTAGCTTTTTCCTATTCTTGTAAAACATATCACCGGAGGCAAGATCCTGAATGTGATATAGGAATATTTTTCAAGTTTCACATCTGAAGCGCTTCAGAGCCATTAGCTTGTCATTTTTCAGAACTCAGCGAAAGGTGAGTGACAATTCCCCGTCAGCTGAGGGAGGTTAAGGGGATGGAGCCCGGGCCAAGGCAGAGGCTGTCCCTGCTTCCCACGGTGATGGAGCAACCCACTCCTCATCTGCCACAGGCTGCATCCTTGTGTTTCGGCTGTAACATGGGCTTTGCTTACTCGATTGTTCAAATGTTGTGTGCAGCCAAGCTCAACACACACCCTAAACCTCAAACACACAAAAACCTTTAACAGTTCTCTAACTGTAACACCATTAAAAAAAAAAAAAAAAAAGTCATCTGGAGAAACTTTTAAACACAAACAGACCGACTAAACTACTGGAGGCTGGATTCCCATTTACAAAGCTCTGGTTTTTACATGCAAGCCTTTGGAATTTAATTACTTTGATTACATTACAACCATTGAGATAATTGATATTTTACAGAGAAGCTGAACAGTAAAACAATTTAATAGCCCATTATGAGGATTTTAAGTGACCCGATCTTTTGGTTAGTTTCCCATGTGCCTTGGACATCCTGTAATTTCCTCTGCCCAGGCTGAGATTGTCAGGTTGTCAGAGATTTTTAAGTGTCACGTAAGACTGATGACTTGCAAAGCACAGCACATGGTAGAGCACAATTCAGCATCAAATGAGCCCACAGTAGGAATCCTGTCAAGCCCAGAGCAGACACTGTAATACTCATTAATTACTAGATGAATGTTAACTATGTCATAATTAGGTCAGCAGTGTTTTTAAGCAATATTACAGCGAGACTAACTCTGGAGACTAACCTGGTTCAAACTAGCGCAGAGCCTACTCTGCTGCCACTGCGCAGCTCCCAACAGTTTGGGAAATCAGTTTAATCAACACAAATCTCCTTGTTCTCTGTGGAGTTTATAATTAAGTGAAGACCAGATGAGGTCGTTCACAGCCGTAAGATGTGGAGCTGGCACAGAGTTTGCAAAGCAGAGCCAGCATCCAAGCCGAGCCACGGCGCTTGCTCGGGCAGCGGGAGGCAGCCGGCACCCCGGGCACCGCAGCCCGGCGGCTCCCCCGGCCCCTCCGCAGCACCGGGACACCCGAGGGCAGGCAGGACAGCAGGAGCTCACACCAGATCCTGCAGCTTTCCCACAACTGTTTATAAATGGCAAGATTGCAAATACCTGCCTTGTGCGTATCCCCAACTCCTCGGCTTTTTTGGCCTGATTTTTAATAGCTGCAGATTTAGCCCGATTGCGACCACCTCCAAACTGCTCACCCTCCTGGTGTGAGAACCCAGGGCAGCCGCGAGCAGACACTTGCAAATCCTGATAACTTGGTGAACAAGCCCTGTTCAATTTTGGAAAAAAAATGAAGTCTATTTAGGACCCAGGTTTCCAGTATTCTTCCCCTCTTTGTGCAAAACATGTCTAAAATGTTTTCTTGCGGAGTTCCTACTGTTTAACCACTTTGTGCTAGCTTAAACCATCTCAAAAGTTGCAGGACTGCAGAGGAGCAGGTAGGTCCGACAGCACCCACAGAGTTAAAGGTAAACAATAGGCTTTACTGTTCATCATGAATGTTAAGGTTAAGCTGTTTTTCATGTCCTAAATACTCTTATTAGTACTTAAATAGTAATAGATTTTCTTTTTAATAAACAAGAACAAGCTGAGGGTTTTATTTCAATAGCTAAGAAAAAGCAAAAATGTCAGCTGGCATCGAAGAAGGTATAAAATGGTTCGTACTTTCTGTAAATATATTTTTATCTAGTGAAATACTGAAGCTTTATAAATTGCACTTTTCCTAAAACAAACACGACACTAAATTCTACAGTGACTTGGAAACTGCTTGACAAGACGTTTTAAGGTTCAATAAATTTGGGTAAAACTTGGAAATAATTGTAAGATGAGACTTCCAAAAGCAACTAGTGACAGCGGGCTTGCAAACCACAGCAGCTGACAGTCTAATTTTCAAAATTGCAAGAGCAAGAAGCATCCACCTCTGAAATTACGCTCTTCATGGTGTAAAGAAGGCACTGTGGTACCTCTTTGATTAAAATTTTACATTTTTCTCCTTTTAAAACAATTATCTGATGACCTCATTTGCTGGATGTTCCAAGTCTCAGGCGAGGGAGCAATGTCAGCACCCGAGCCCACCGAGTTTTTGGCCTCTCTGCTAAGCAGAGCACCTATGAGCAGGAAACTGGAGATGGTTTTTAGGGTGTAAGCCCTTGCAGGGTGTGAACTCTGGCCAGTGGTTAACACAAGGGAGAGGAGAGCATAGCAATCAGGTGGCCACAGCTTCTTGTCCTGCCCATCCTGGGCTTATGCTGGGATCAGTGACCCACGGATGGGAAGCTCCAGATCCCAGTGCAAGTCCCCAAACTTCTCAGTCCTGTAAAGGATGTAAGAGGTTCGATTCTATACGGCATCTACTCAAGAAAGAGTGGGCACATTCAGCTGCCAAGCTATCAGTGCCAACAGAAATCATGCTGGTAGCATCACTCTGAGCGAACAGTTTCATTCATGCAAAGCAACCTCAGGACCACAAACCTATTTTCTCATCCCCTAAAGGGCAGAAGTAGTGTTTGGATGCTGCTTGACCATCTCGTGCTGAGGATGTCACTCTCTTAAGCAGCGATCTGAAATACGCCTCTTACACGCTGGCAATACCTTTCATCAAGGAGCTTTATACGTTGTGCAGTTGGCACGTGGAGCAGTAGCGATGATTTCACGTGCAGCTGAATTGTTTCTTAAACAAGGCACGATAGTTTGGGATGATCAGGTTGAAACTCTCCGAAACATTTCTGAAGGCAAGCTCTTCCAGGGCAGAAAAGGAGCTGAGCTCTGAGCGGGCAAGGGCTGGAGCACAGCGTGTGTTGGTGGAAGCAGCAGCCTCCAGAGCAGGGTCAGCTGGAGCCCACCCAGCTCGGGCAGGCGGCTGAACATGGGCTGGTTGGCACAAGTCAAGGCCACCACGTCCCAGGTTATCTGCAGAGGCTGCTGCATCGACACCGGGCTCCTGAAAACATGCTGAGGGGGAGCGACTTATTTGTCCTTCTTATCCTCCTCACTGTTCTTTAGACAACACACAGTGCCATCCCATTCTGCAAACCTCTTATATCCCTTTCAAGCTCTAGACAGGACAAACTCTTATTTACTTAATCAATAAAATAAAAAAAATAAGGAAGGGGGAGCTGATCTGCAGCATCCATTCAAGAACGGACTCACTCCTCCTGTCTTTGCTTTGGTGCTGCACATGTATGACTGGGAAGTGGCCAACCAGGCATTAAAATAAACATGGAATGGTTAAAATATCAGCTCCAAAACAGATGTTGAAATCTTACTGCATTTCCCAAAGCTGGTGTTTACTGCCTTGGCAACCTAAGAATGCTGTTTTGCTTAAAGCACAATTTTAGTAATTCTTCTGCCTTGAATAATGTGAAGGAATTTCAAAATTATTTCCAGACCTTGGTAGCTCCCTGACTTATTAGAGGAAAGCACCGGCCTTTTGTCTTTAGGAAACTGGTACGAGTTTGGCTGCTGTCAGAAGGGGAAGGCTTTGGTAGCCTAAACTCAGCCTTTTAATGGATCGTAGTCAGGAAACAACCACACACCGCTTTACTTGATAGCACACAACTGGCTCTCCTCCCTTAAAAGATGTTGAACAAATTACTCCTCTTTAATCCAGACAAGGTAGATTAGAGCTCAGAGACTTGACTTGGTCCAGCTGTATCCACCTGCTTGTAAGCAACCGTGCTGTCTCAGACTTCATTTTTCACCTCTTCTAGAGGAAATTTAACACAACCGGTCCAGAACTCTTCACTGTGGTCCTGCAGGAGTTTTACAGGATGTTATACTTGCAGGAAACGTACTGGAAACATTCCCGATGCATTTATTTTCTATCTTTTCTTTTGTGCTCGTTCACAACAAGTTTAACACAGTAGTCTGCCCTGGAGATTTCTAACTACGCAGCAATTATGGGGGTAAAGGAAGATTCTGAAGTCTCATCAAAGCCTTGCTGCCCATCACAGATTCAATGTAATATTAAACACCCGAAGGGTTTTTTGGAGGAATTTGGACAAATATTCAGAGGGGTTTGAAAAGTCACATTCATAACGCAGCCGTAGTGTCCTGACACGTAAGGACTGGCTTATTGAGCTGGCGATGGCATTTTCTGTTTATGAAGGAGAGCTGGAAGGTGCAACGATTACTGCCTTTCCTTCAGCTTGTTTTGGTGATGGAACATGACTATTAGGGTAAATCAATTAGCCTCCGATTACAAGTGTTCAAGATACTGCCTTTGTACAATTACTCCTGAGGAAAAATGTTATCTACTATTTCATTTTCCCATTGTCTTTGGAAGTAGAAAAGGGATTAGCGCTACAAAATTTACATCTTCATTTGCGATTATGAAGCCTTCTCAAACACAAAGACATTTGGGAATTATCTAGCCGCAAACCTTAACCAAACGGATGCAATTCCCCCCTATTTCCCCACCGCAGCATTTCCTCCGTTAGCAGCGCAGCAAGGCAGCACCCGGCACTTCTGCTTCCACTGGAAAACAAAGCAGATGCTACTGCTTGTGTCAGATGCCGCGTGAGCTGCTAAGCAGCCTTGAGAAGGCAAAAAGGGAAAGTCTCGCTTGTAAAGCTTTGCACAAGGTCTCAGGGCTGCAAACAATGGTGCCGGCTGTCAGCGCGGGCACGCACCGCCCCGCGCGCGGCCCTGATTGTGCGCCTTCAAGGTTACACGGTCATGTAAACCAAGGGCACGGAGAAAAACGCTGGAAAACTCAAAAGCTTCATGGTCATGGGTTTCAATAGCCGTTTCTTTTGAAGGATGGCACAAAAGGCTTGTGGGACAGGAGCATCTCGGAGCTGCGATAGACTTCTCTGCTGCAGCACATAAAGGGAAGGGGATGTTGGCCTTGCGTACGGCTTGTCTGCAAAACAAAAGGATGATCCTTGGTGTCCACCAGGAATGGGAAATGAAGTTGGCAATGGGGTTTTTCACCTCGAGGGAGCGTTCCCGGCCACCGCCTTTAACAGGAGGAAACCAGATGTCCTCAGGTACGCTTCCCATGTGGAGAAACGCTGTCTGCATATAGATACACAGAGGCACGCACACTTTTTGTGTGACACACAACAGGCTACTACGGCCAAAAGCCTCACAGGGAAAGACCTTTCATTATACAGGCAAGGTTGAGAAAAAAAAGCCATGCGGTACATAACTTGTCTTAGCTAACCCCAGCAACAGATGCCATTAAAAAAGCGAGCCTGCTGGGTGAGATGAAAATACGGTCTTTGCCCTGGCCATTTGTTACGTGCAGATCTGTTTAGGAAGGGTTTGGCAAAGGACCTGTCTCGGCAGAGGACTGCAGCCCTGCAGAGCCACGCAGGGGCTCCTCATCAGCCGCCTCTTCCAGGCTCCTTCTGGGGCTCCCACCTACCCAAGGGTGGCAGTCCCTCCCACAGACCCCCGTCCTGCTCCTCCTGCAGATGTTCCATCACTCACCCAGAACATCGGTGCTTCTCCTGCGGGTGCTGTGCCTCACGCCCGGGGGCGCAGGGGCTGTCGCAGTGCCCCATCTCCTCCTTGTGCCCCAACAGCCATGCGTGGGGCACAGTGCCTGTGAATTCCTGGGGTCAGCCCCCCAGGTGCCCCATGGTGCCATTTCTTTTGTCTCTTGTGAGGATGGAAAGGGGGAAAAAAAATCAGCCCACTGGCTTTTGTCCTAAATTCAGACCAGCTGCTTACTAGTATTGTCCCTCTGCCTCACTTTTTACCCCCACAAAGCACACTCCTGGGCCCCCAGCTTCCAATTCTCGTATGTCAGTGACATGAATATCTCTGTCTCCTCTGGAACAGACCGCAAATTCTGCTGCCTTTCATCTGAGAAGCGAAACCCCAAAAAGCTGAGTCTACTGAAGGGAGCGTATAGCTGGAGCCTGCCCTGCTCCTGCAGCGGGACGGTGGAGCTGCCCTGCACCGGGGGGCTGCCCCCCCCAGAGCTGCGTGCACCCCAGGGGCTCTGAAAGCTCAGAATCCTCCATGGGATGGGACACAAACATCTCTGAGCTTACCTGGCAGGCAATTAAGCTGTTGCTTTGCTCTCCCTCCTCCTGGCAGACAAGTGCTACACCAGGGAAGGTATGCAAGGTTCCAGCCACTGACACGTTTGGTGCAGCCCTCCCCCGCCCCCATTTCATTTTGTTTTGTTACTGAAACCATCCATCTGCCAAATGTCACTAGCTGATAAGAACTGCCGGTTTTTAAATCCCCATTTGTAAATAGATGTTGGCTGACATAATTAATGTCTACCATACAACACAATTTGAATTACAAAGTAAAGGCAATTTAAAAATCAGCCTCCACATGATTACAATTGATACTCAGCCTATAAATTCCATAGCCCCAGGAATTACTTAAATTTCTGAAAATGAATGAAAATCAGTACAAGATGTCTTTCAGGAAAGCAAGACCAGAAGTGGAGCATCTGAGATAAACTAAATAGTCTCTTGAGATAAACATTCTTTGGTGCAGTAATACCTACGGCTCCTAGGCCACCACGGGTCTGTAAGGTCTGCTCTGCTGTCAGGGCTGCTATCTGCTATGCCGCTGCCACCTACTCAGAATAAATCCCCTTAACTGATAAGCACATTATGTTGAGGACCCCTGCTTGTCACTTCCATCTAACTGGGTGGTTTATATGAACACGGTGGCACTGAATTGCTTGGCTTTAAGTCACCGATACCGCTTGCGGGCTGGGATCAAGCCTTCAGCACGTAAGCACAAGAAGGTTAAGGGAAGAAGCACAAAATGAAAATGTCTAAGGCAGAATACAGGCTACGGCACTCGGAAACATTTACCCCAGCTTCAGTTTTTCTGCTAACTAGAAATAAAAAGTTCAAATGGACAACAAACATTTCATACAAGCAAGCTGGGGCATTAGCTTGGGAAGAAAGACCGGCAATGCAAGAGTAATTTAAAGCATATCTAGGTTGTGCCTCTCACGTGCCAAAATAAATAGCTCCATTCCTTCCTAAAGAGGGCTGTGCACCGGCTCTACAGCAGCGTGGCACAGGCAGGAGCAATCCTGCACATGGATCCTGCGCAGGAGGAGGATCCAGCACAGAGCAGAACATGCTGCCAAGTCTGCCTCTTTTTCCTGTCTTTACGCTATCACTTAAAGCTTTAAGTGAATTTCATTATTTTCCTGCTAGTTCTTCCTTTGTAAAATCAGGAGAAATAATTTGAGGGTGTCTAGATTTACTAGAAAAACAAATCTCTTTAGAAATAAATAGTGCCACAAAGGAGCAATGAAATCTGCTTTCAAGGAAGCAAACGTGTTACTGCAAATCACAGGCTGGCAGTTAAGTTCTGCATAAATACACCAGATACGTGGTAGTGATAGGTATGTGATAAATTACATTTATCATGCACCTTTGACCATCTCACCTGCACTCAGCTCCCCCAGTGAGGAAATGTTAACATTCCTGATCTTTCATCAGTTTCAAACAGCTGCCATTAAAAAAAAACAGCCGCCAACCAACAAAAAGCCACAAACCCACACCCCCCCCCCAACCCCACAACAAAGAATTTCACATCTTCCCAGAGATAACCTTATCTTTCGCATTTGAAATGTGAGGTTTTCTCTAAATACGTTAGCACAAAATCCAGGGTTGGGGACAGGATGGTCAATCAGGTTTAAAAGTATATAATTAAAGTTACCTATCAGGGCAGAAATGGAAGCAAGCATCACTAGGAACCAGCATAAGATCTGAAAAAGATGTGTAGCGTAAGGAATACCAGCAAGCGTTTGCATCACTGGATATACAAGGATCCCAGATTTTTATCTGCAAATATGCCATATTTGTTGCCTGTGCAAGAAATAAGGTATTAGTCTTTGAAATAAGGAAGTTATAAACAAAATGAGGACAAATTAAAACAAGGCTGCTCCAATCTGAGACACTGTTATCTCTGGAATTGGAAACTAGGCATTTCCAGCATCTTGCTGCAGTATCCACGAGCCATGCCAGTGATGTTACTGAACCCCTGGCACTACAGAAGAGCGCGGCCACGGTTGTTCCAGTACCCCACAGTTCAGTGTAACACCTGGTTACCCCCCTCAAATGGTAATGAAAGGTCTACAATTCAATATTGTTTTTCTTAAAACCAGCAACATGTATACCAGTGTGGCTGCTGTGAGAAGATTACAAGGAGAGAAAATCCACAGGAAAATGTAAACTCAAAAAATCACCAGTTAAAGTGGTGAGAACCTTTCTTCTCATTAGTTTTCCAACTCCCTTCCTTCACATTCCTCTTTGTTATTGAGTGGAATGGTCGTTGTTTTTTGGTTTTTTTTTTTCTTTAAATGAGGTGCAAATGCATTTTCACACCTCTACCTAAAACTAGGTTAAGTCTCCAAGCTAATTACACATTATTAATGAGTTCAACAACTGTGGGTAGGCTGGTCAGAGAAGGATGCAGGTCTGCACGTCAGGTATGTATGCACGCAGATGCACGCTTATACTCTGCACAGGTCTGATGCTGCCAGGTGCTGAACTCTCTTCTCATTTGCAATAGTAAAAAGTTTAACATTGAAAATCATAGTCTACAATGCAATCCTTTTCTTCTGTTTCTCCCTTTTTTTTACAAGGTGTTTGTGGGGTTTTTTGGAGGGGGAAGTGTTTTTTTTTTTTAATACTGAAAATACAGTAAAATATTACATTCAGATGACCGTTTTCCAGACTCTCCCCAGGTATGCTTCATTGCAAAGACCAGCATCACCTCAATAACACTTCTCTCTCTATTAAACAAGCCACCTGCCTGCGCCAACACAGACCGGGAGGTGGCTGTACGAAGTTTTAGCTACTCAGAACAAACAATACAAGATTGGGTTATGTACCAGCGCAGACCATCATGTTCTGGCAAGGTCTGCTCTGCTGGTTTAAAGTTACCATCTTCCACTGCTGTCATCATTGCCAGAGATTATCCCCTCCACAGTAGAGCTGGTAGAGGGACACGTAACCCCATTTCAGTTGTAAATTAGAGAGGAAGAGCTCGCTTGGGACACCGGCGGTGCTCCCTGCTGCCCACCATACAGGGACAGCTTAGCTCTCTGCAAAACGGGTCTCAAAGACCAAGCTGTAACCTGACAAATTAAAGGCAAGGAAAATCAGTGCCAGTTTACCTTAATGTGCTGGGCTTTAACTGCAGCAGTTTAGCTGCCATCTTAAAACCACGGGCGAAAATTTGAACCATGACAGGCACTACAGCAAGGGCTTTTGGTGAGATGGAGCTCTTCACTCCCGCTCCTCCAGGCTGGACTTTGCAGATGAAGCATTGGCACGTGAGAGTCATCTTCTAACGTCAACTCTGCAGTGAGGTGCCAAAACCAAAATAGAAATCCCTAAACAACCTAAGATCCAAGGTGTAAGCATCTGCAGCCAAATGATGAGGTTCTTAAAATGATACATGTTGTGGTTTTAAATCATTGTCTTCTCTTCAGAAATACAGAGCTTCTAATGGTGTCTGTTACATGCTCCTGAACACAAGACACTATACATACACATACATACCATTTACAGGGCTAAATGTATGTAAAAAAAAAAAACTTTGAAAGAAGTAAATGTTTGTATAGAAGTAGTGCATACATTTTTTAAAAAAAAAACACCCACAAAACCTTTCATCCTAACTTTGGATTAGATCTGTATCAGAACATACATCAACAAAGCCAATTCAGACGGACTTTCATAGGAAGTGCGCAGAAATTAAGAAGTGCGTAGCATAAATGAAGGACAGATTTTGCACTGATTCTAATAATTTCTGTTTAAAAATCTTCCTGTTGAAAGTATTATTCAAGCTTTAAATATGCCACACTGTGGGATGAGTGTGCACTAAAACAATTCTTAACAGACCTGTTAATTGAAATCATTAGTTTCTTCAGAATACAAGTATGCGGAGCTACTTTGATTCTTAAGTTTCTAGCTGGCAGGAAAAAACAAGCCCTAACTGTGTCAGAGTTTAGCTGCTGAAGAGATGAGTGGTTTATGAGGGATGTAAAAATGGTTCACAGTTATTAAAATAGAAATCTTCGTTTGCTTTTCAAGGAGGGGGGACAGGAACATTTATAAACTAAAAGTTTAGAAATGGGCAATTAAGAAATACATCAATAAATTAATCTTCCTAGGATATTTTCTGGCTTGTGGGAAGACAGTAATAAACACATCTGAGAATTTTCCAGCTGAAAGCTCCTGCCATCTAAGCCGGATCTTACTGGGTATGGTTTTAATCCTGAAATTACGTAACATTTTCTTCCATGTGAACCCCAAAGACGCTAATTTCCTTCTACATTTATTTTTAAGATGGCCTAAACACATATTCAGTAGGTCACAGGCTTTTATCAGCTCATGTTTGCCCCCGAAACGCCCCGTAAGGAGTGCAATACCATCATGTCTACTCATTCAGTCCCCACGGCATCGTGCTGTAACAGACTTTGGCATCGCAAGCAGCAGAATGTACCTGCTTTTGAAGCAGTATCAGACCAAAAAGCCTAAAAAGCAAGCTTTATTTCCTTCTGAGCAGGTCTTTTTAGATACCCTAAAGGCAATGCTGACAACCGCTCACCCCGATGCAAGGGTTTTATACTCACCGGCATCGAGACTCCCGGTCGCCGCGGTCCAGCCCATGACAGGGGGAATGGCACCGACGACAGCTCCCACCCATGTGTTGGCAATGCTCATCCTCTTCATGGGCGTGTAACAACACGTGTACAAGAAAATGTTGAAGGCTCCCAGGGCACCAGTGAGAGGGTTTACTCCCAGTGTCAGCAGCGCAATTCCCGGGATGCCGCAGGAGGCAGCAAAAGAGACAGCGAGTAGAGGGCTATGGAGAGAGCCGGAGAAACACACTGAGCGCAAGTCTGTCTTAAAGAACAACCAGTCCCGCTCCTTTTGCCTCCTCCCAAAAATTAAGATTGGATTTTTACTACTTTTTCACTTGCCCAGCCCAAATTTTCCCATTTGAACCCCCCACTCCAAGAAAAGCCTTTCTAAAAAGTTAAGACAATCTTGCTATTGGTTTGCAGTGACAGGCAATCCTTGTTGTGAGCACCGTGTTCACCACAGAAATTCAACCTCTGCAGCTAAACAGCCCTTACGGAGAGCTGGTGCTTCCAGCAGATCTTTCTCTTTCATTTCAATCTTAGTAAATTTTGACCTCTGGAAAAAGCACTTAGGGTTTAGAGTAAACGAGGATGGTTGTAGCTTGTCAGATTTTTAACTGATTGAAATCATCGAAGGGATCCTTTGACTGAGATGCAACAGGGTTAGACACAAAATTAGGAAGCATTTACAAGAAAAAAAAAGAGTACATTCAATCATTTTGAAATTACATCAACAGGAATAAAGTACTTTTTTGCTTTACTGAAAAAAAGGGCTGATTTTTCTGCATTCCCATTTAGCTTACACACTGTGCTAAGCAGGGGTAGCACACCAAAGCAATTCTGGCAGCAGAATCAAAATTAAAACTTATTATCTTCTAAGTACGACTGGAATTAACTGAAGATATTCTAGGTTTGGCTGAAAGCAGCAAACATCAGAGATGCAAATGATTTCCGTTGATTTCTACTCCACATCAGCTAAGAGCTCAGGGAAGGCTGGAAAATCTTGTTAAAATCTGTAAGAAAGTGGCTGAAGCTACGTAAACTTCTGCTAATAAGTTCCACAATAAACACCCAAATACGACGAACAAGGATTTTTTGTTTGGCTACCAAAACCACGCCATGATGCAACCCTAAGCAAGTTTTATTTGTGATCCCTTGCACAGATCAACACGTTTGCTGCTGGCGGAGATCTCTTCACATGTGCTCGTTCGAGGGTGTTTGGTATAATGGGAAGAGAGAATTAAATGCCACTAAGAAATAACGTGGTGTGGGAGACCTCTGGAAGGGAGGAAAATGCCATTAACTGAGTTGCATTTAATAACCCATGTGGCTAAACACACACTTCTAGTCATCCATATAAGACAAGAAAATATGTGTGCTTGCCACAAATGTCTCTGCATGAAGTTTAGCTTTACACGTTTTGTCTAATTGAAAACTATGCAGCCTTTGTATTCTACAATCACTTTGCCCTCTGGTCAAATCCTTAACCCTAAAATACGTGTTGCAAGCACTACTCCAACCCTCATAAGAAAAATTTGCTGGTGGGGATGAATTTTATGGGAGTTTTATCAGCAAAAAATCCTACCCTTCAAGTTTTGATTTTTAAGGCCTTTGTTGAGCCAGTATGGCATGGGCATCCTAAATAACTAGAAGAACTAAAATGAGCAAATCTCACACTAAAGATCTGCCTTCAATTTAAATTAAATCGACTAAGTCATTTTATCCAGCTTTTCAATACCATCAACAGATTTTAGGTTACGGAGCGTGCACAGAGCACATTTACGCTGCAGCATTACCAGTCTTGGTGTTACTAATATATCAGGAGTAGAGGCAGGGTACATCATTGCCATCCACTGACAATGAGATGTATAAAATTTAAGACTGTTTTCAGGAGCCATACTGTGAAAGGAGCCATACGGTGCTGTGCTCTCTGGTTTTGCAGCTAGCAGTGCTCTTTTGCAGCAAGGCAGCAAAACACAATCTGTACCGTAAACTGCCTCAACGCCGACTACAAATGCCGAATTTCGTAGATGTTGCCCCTCTGCAATGAAAGCCTGACTGGGTTTGGTTAAACAAATCTATCTTGACTGATTCCTGAATAAAATACAGTCAGACAGTAAACACCAGATTTACACAATACACACTTTCGAGGCGACAAAAGACCAGCGTGACCCTCTGAGGCCAGGCTGGCCACGTCGGCTCCCGCCGGGCTCACAAACATAAATGAGGACACAGTTTGACCTAATGCAACGAGCGCTTTCCTCATTAATCAAGAGTGAAGACTCCTGATCCAAAGGAACGCTACACACCACCAGCTGGTCACCCAGCAGCAGAAACCAGCCCCTCACGACTCCTACGGGCAGGGAAGGCAAAGGCTGGGAGTGCAAAGACCCCTGCGCGGCTGAAGCCAGCACTATGTCACCCTGCCGGTGCCAGCCCCGACACCACCCGTGCGCTGCCCTCACCGATGGGTTGGCAAAGTACCTTTAAAAAAGAGGCTTTATCAAAAGGGAAGGGTGAAGTTATGTGGCTGAGGCCTCCAGAAAAGCTGTGCTGTTCCTGGGGGATGAAAACACACTTCTCTTTCTTGGTTTCTTCCTTTTTGCCTCTTTAAAAGGAAGTTCCTGGAGGCTGTTTGATTAGGGTCTGTAATAGTCCTAACGATCTCAGGGGAGGGAATCAAGTCAATGGCGGTTGTTCTTCATCAGCAGTTGAACTATAATACTTTTGGACATCCTGAAAGTATTGCATTTTCTACTTCTCTCCAGTGTTTCCTTAACAATCAAGGAACTGTAAAAATTCTTCTAGAAGAGTAACTGTCCAACTTACAAATACAACTCCAATTGAGATCAGAAACTCAAACTGTGGTCTGATGATTCAGCTTTGTTGTTTCTGCCCCTCAGAATACTGTTTGGCATCACAAAGACACTGCAATCGGGAATTAGGACCTTGCCTGCTTGGTGAGACATGAGGCAGAGGAGAATTCAACTCACTCTCACATAAATATGTCATGTTTATAAGGTCTAGGAGAAGTCTAAGCTCCTCATTGGGAAAGAGAGAATGTTTGAGGAAAACATTGGGAGATTTCAGTCACTGGTGCAGTTCTTTCTGCTTCAGTGACTTGCAGTATTTTAATAAGACAAGACTGACTCTAGGTTTAAATCAGCGCAGTTTCAGGGTATTCCAACCTCTACTAGCTCGTAGTCTTCTAGGGACTGTTACGCATCTCCGTGTTCACACTAGGTCTGTCCTAAGTCAGGCATGCAGCGTGAGGCTCGTTGATTTGGTGCACGTTCCTTTGCCAGACTGCCTGTATCTCACCCAGGGAACACAGGACAGCAGGATCTCATTCTGGAGCAGGAGATAGGCTGTGATGCTGAGCTGTCACTGAATTAGCCCCATCACCTAATGACCACGCAGCTCCTCCCGCTACAGCCTCGTGACACCGCGCAGTCCAGCGTGCATCACAGGAGCATCAGTCCTGGGTAACCCAGCGCCAGAGAATCCTCATGCGGTGGTCAAAAGTGGCTGCGGGGTCTCTGCTGGCTTCCTTCATCCTTAAACCATCTCAGGCAGTAAGTGGAGGCTGATGACAGATGCTGGTACATAAGCCTCATTTCACTTGGGCGTTCACTTATGCTAAGGGAATCGCTCCCATGGGAAAAAAAGGCAATCTTCCATTGGAAAATTGGCCAAGGAGCTAGCTCAGAAAGCAAACATATTGAGTAAGAAACTAGGTTTTATGATGGATTCTTGGGAGGAGTTGGTTTCAGTTATTTGACTGATTAAAATCAGACTTTGGAAAAATATTACAAGTGCCAAATGAGTGCTCTTCAAATTTCAGCTCTAAAATACCCAGTTTGTCACCACACAGGACACCTCCTAAAGGAAAACCAAAAACTGGTAGTTCTGCCTCGTTCCTCCTTCTCCTTTACTGAGCATGCATCTGCCAAAGTCTGCCTACTAACACTGCTAAAAGACACTCACATTCAACTAAAAGCTTTTGAGAGAACTTCAGCTTGAACATTGAATAATCAAACCCTTCCGGACCGAAAGAAAATGTGGTGACATTTCTCTCCCACAGCATTTACCCAAGACGGACTCTCCCCAGCCACACTCCACTGACAGCATCCAAGAGGAGGAGGAGGCGCAGGACGAGGAGCAGAGACCCAGGTTTCTCCTCATTCAACTCAAAGCTTTTGTTGACACAGAGGTGTCTGGAGAGATGCTGTCGGTCAGGCAGGGAGGATTGCTCGAGAACACCCAGAGCTATCTGAGGTGGGGAAGGGGGAGCAGGCAGGAGGAATCCCATGTGGCCGATATTCAGGCATCCCCTGCACACACAACCACCGGGCATCCATGTGGACCCCACTCATCGTATTGTTAACGGAGACTTTGGACAACGCAGCTGCCTGTTTTAATTCATGTGCAACAGCAAATTCTCCGAATCTAGTTGCCACTTACATATGATCTGGTTATACCTATGTAATGATCTTACACAGATGTGCATGAAATATATTGATTTAATAGGCTCCAGTGTCATGGATACTAGCACTTATTGACTCACAGCGTTACTTGGAAAAATGGAGAGGGGAAAACAAATTAAAGCATTTGCCCATCTATAAAATTAATGTACTATTTTACGTATTTCACAGCAGCATTAGCAAGCTTAATATCTATAAAGATCAACAGCATCACTACTACACATGCTTTTCTATGCTGTCTTTGGCTCTTTGGCAAAACATTTTGTGAAGATGACTGTCAAAGTACAGTTTGATCTGCAATTTAAAAAACAGTATGAAAAAGGGGGGCAAAGTTCAAAGAAAATTTTTTTAAGAAAAAACAATCAAGAAATTAGAGAAAATTCCCTCTTAAAAACCTATTGATATTTTGAAATATGGAAAATTCCTGCATCAGCATCTAATGCTTTGACCTGTCTCTGTGAATATATTGATACTCATATACAAACACAGACACAAAGCCCATATGAATTCTGAATAGGCACATTCATGCAACCAGCACTTGTATGCAATTCATGTTCAGATGTTATGTAAATATGTAAGAAACTTAATTTTTGACCTTGTGTTAATGGGAAACAGGGCACACAAAACATATTTACATAAAAGTGTAAGCCTGAACGTAAGTGTCCATTTAAAGCTGCCTGCATATTTTTCAGGTGAAGCACAAGCGCTGATATTTGAAAATTGGATTTAAAGCCTAATAGAAAAGGTAATAAAACAAATCCCGTCTTCTCCCTGTCTGTCAAAAACCTTTTATGGAAACATCACCCACTTCTAAAAGGGCAAACTAAAAAAAAAAACAAAAACCCAACCAACCAACAATGCTCTTT
Source organism: Falco punctatus (assembly GCF_963210335.1). Classification (NCBI taxonomy): domain Eukaryota; kingdom Metazoa; phylum Chordata; class Aves; order Falconiformes; family Falconidae; genus Falco; species Falco punctatus. Next base: position 115,902,056 of record NC_137580.1, on the reverse strand, counting down.
TGTTTTGCTGCAGCACGCACAGAACACCTTAATGGATTGAACCATTCAAATTCCCAGCTGGTTACTTTGCATTAGATCTTATTATTATTGACAACTCTCCCTCGAGCCACAAGGCCAGGGATCTGTCCTGCCAAAGGCAGGGTGATGGTCGAACACAGGCAGGAGAGGGATGGTGAAGAATGAAGCGCAGAGGGCAAGTGCTGTGCCGAAGGGCAGGAGGCCGGGCAGAGGCACAGCACCACTCGCTCCCCCAGCACCGGCCAGGCTGCGCATCCCCACAACGCACCCACTGCATCCAGCCACGGGCTGGGCGGGAGGAGGAAGGTGGGAAGGGAAGGAACTTATTTAGAACCATTTCCACGTCCCAGTGAAGCCAAGACATGCATCCTCACTTTCCTCTGACTAGGATTTTAGTAATGCCAAATGCTCTGTGCAGACTACACCCTTTAATTAAACTGCAATTCTGCTTCTTTTTTATGATGACACAAAAACTGCTTTGGGTTTTTGGTGAGTTTCCCGTTCTGTTCAAAACACAGGTTCAGCAAGACCACCACGCTTCCTCCCCTCACTCATTTGCTGCTGTTGCCCCCAGAAATGATCCTAAATTATCCCTGACTTCAGCATCTTCCACGGTGGCAGGTAAACAGGACCGAGACAATAAAGATGAGATTGACGGCTCAGATTAATCTCAGTATTGCTACTCTGGGTGCAAATTCCATCTGCATATAGTGTCAAAACAATTTGTCGTAATAAGAAAAGGAACAGCCTGAACCAGCCTCACGCACATACAGGCTGAAAATAGTGGGAGCTTGGAAGAAGGTATTTGGCAGACAGAACACAAGTGTGATTCTCATCTCTGCAATTTCATTTCGCCATCACAGGCTGAGATACGAGGCCAGTGCATGAACGCTGTTCCAAAGCCGTAATTAAAATCAGATTTCAGGAGGAAGCATCGTAAGTTGCTTATTATTTCTGGAATCTGTAGGTACTAAAAATGTCCCCGGACTACTCGCCAGTACAAGACTGCTGGAGGAAGCCCCCTCCTCTTCCTAATTTTTTCCAGGTCAGCAGTAAGTTATTAAGGCTTCTGAAGCCACTTACAAACTCAGACAAAAGCATCAGCCTGGAGTTTTTGCATTTTTCCACCAGCAATGAGAGGTTACACCAGCTGAAGTGCAAGTCACAGCCCTCTGAAGGTTTCTGTGGCCGCGAAAGCCCATGTTATTTCAGGAGTGAGGATGTCCATGGACAACCCCAGCATAAATGCACCTAATGCCGTGCAGAAAATCATCATTCTCCCCAGCTGCTGATTTACACTTTTGCTCATCTCCTGGCATCTTCTCAATTCCTGCGGCCAGGCAACTGCCAAAACCAAGTCCCAGGGTAGGAGCTGAGCCTGTGGTCACCATGACTGTCATGTGGTGCTGAGCTACAACTTGGTCACCTCCCTCAGCTGCAGAAGTATCAGCCAAGGGATTTTTTTCATTTTATTTATTTTTTTTTTCAAAGAGCAGCATCCAAGAACTGCTGAACCCTCCTCCACAGCTTTTAGAGGTCTAGCAAGAAAATCAGGGAAGGACATCAACCCCAGGAGTGACACTAGGTAATCCCATCCCACTGGGAAGATGCAGGGCGCTGAAGACGTTGCACACTGCAGCAACGCATGACTGCAGCGAAGCCTTCCTGCTCCCGTGGCTTAGGTAAGGGGCAGAAGGACCCATCTCCTTCAAGCCCACATCTGGATTGCATTTGTGTCATTTCCAGCTCTGCTTCCCCAGATGGACAGATGCCTGAAACCAGCAGTGGGGTTGTCTGCTGGCGCAAGTGCCGCAGAGTCAGCTGACTGCGAAAAATGAGCCAGAAGGCTGTAAAAAGCACATTTTGCCTCGAATAGTAACGGTAGCTTCCCTGAGATTATTTTTGATGGGAGGTTAAAAAAACCCACTCATACAGCTTCTAAGCTCAAAGCAAGGCACAGAGCATTCAAAACCAATCAGTAATCACGGCAGAAAACTGAATGATGGCAATCTACCAACAGTGAAATTAAATTTTAACTTTCCACACAAATCCTTTCAGCCTGCATATTTATATACTTAGTAATAAAAAACATATTCATGACCATTGTCAGCTGTAAAAGTTCTACAGTAATAACAACAACACTAATGGAAACTGAAACTGGAACAACATTGCCTGGATCAGTAGCTTCATCGTTGATGACTTTTCTAAAATTATTCTAATTTTTTTGCAGAAGACATTAAACTCCAGAAGAGTCCTACAGACAGACTGGGGATGCACCTGATAGAAAAAACATCCACACTCAGATCTGACACACTAAATCAAAGTGGTTACGCCACGATACATTATGACTCCTAATTAGCAGAATTTTGAGGCAGCATATGTTTTTTCTAAAGACTCAAGGCATGACTGACAAAATATTTTTATATTCAACTACAACTTCCATTTACAGATTGCATTAGTCTCAAGGAGAGATATTTCTTTCCAATTCAAAGGAAAAAATAGCTTTAACATTGGCAGAATGGTCATACTGCCAGACCCCTTTATTTCTTTCCTGTAGATCCGATTCAGCATCAGGCAAGCTTTAGTAAACACAGGCAGTCCACACTCCCACTTTTGATATCATCTTCCACAGGTACACTGTGACTGAACATTATGAAAAGCCCAAGAACCTGCTGATTGAGTCTTAATCTTCCGAAGTACCAGAATAATATTAAACTGAACGATATCTATCAATAAGCTAAAATGGTACTATTTTAAAGGGAAAAAATGTAGAGAAAGATCTTAACAGATACTAATTTATTCTCTCTCAGTCATACAAGAAAGTTCATGACTCACAAGAAGGGATGAAGGATGATGTATTTTGAAACTAAATTACACTTTTAATTGGGAATTCAATTTTTCCCAATCAACTCCAAATATCAGAATACATGCTTGTCTATCATTTACCACTGAAGACTGACAAGACGTCTTAGATGTCTTTTAGGAGGTGCAAACAAATGGGGAGCTTTGTCAAGTTGGCTTTTGGTGTTTTTTTTTTCTTTAATGAATTATTTAGCTTTGTCTTCACAGGTTAAGAAGCAGTATCTATATTCTGTGTCTGGTGTCTCATCCCCCAAAATGTGTTGCTGTGGCACATCAGGCTCTACGTGCACTACACTTATTTAATTTTACATTGAATCCCCTTTAACTGGGTATAACACTACCACAATCTTTAAGACTGCCAGAACACACTGGTTGCAATTCTGCCTGGTTATGTTTTTATAACTGCCTTTTTTGTGAATTGGTTTCTGGTAATAACTATGACAAAGATGTTGACAATCTCAGATTGGACAGTACTTTTCCCCAAATGTAAAAAAATAGTGTAGAAAACAGTGGAAAAGTTCTAAAACCAACTCGTAACATGAAGTCTGAGCTGAGGAGGAACTCTGTGTTAAGAGGAGGTATGAAACTTGTAGGTGCTCCCACAAGCCTAATGAGCTGGGTTAATGGGTAGCATTAAGCACACTTAAATCAGGAGTTCAACACCACAGCATTGTGTCTCCAGACAAGAGTTTAGCGATCTAAATCTCAAATAAACCTCTTTAAAATGCAAATCTCTGCAAAAGGAATTACCTTTAATATCTTTCCTTTGTCCACAGGGCTCAGCCAGATCCATCAGTGCCCACCTGGATGTGGTTTTGAATGACATCTGGGCCATCAGCAGGGAAACGGTGAAGGATTCAATGAGCGGTGTCTCAGTCTCCCAAGGAATGTCATACGGTAAGAACTCAGCATACGAGAAGCTCAGCGCTGGATAAACACATATAGGTCTCGCCATGGAGTTGCCTTCTTGAGTTCTGGCACAAAACTGCCAAGCTTTGCTATCTAATATACTTGTTCAGAAGGGTACTCAGTGTAAATAAATACAGACTAGGATAAAATATCCCATATCTGTGTCAATTCATTTCTCTCCCAATGAAGAAACAACCCATGCACGGAGCCCAAGCTACCCTGTCATGATTGTGTATTGCTATTGTATAAAAGCATAATCAACGCTGTGTTTTAACCAAATTGGAGGCAATTAATTCCCCTCGCTCCTCAAGAATCTGAGCTGCAGATGTTCTGTCTCCTCTGCCAGAGCGAGGGACTTTAAAACTATCATAAACAAACATGGCTAATTTAAAAGAATCATTTCATCTTGAAAGGGACACATCTCTCTTATTTATGCTTGCGTAAATCAAAATTGGCTTGATCGATTTTGCTGAAAGTTTCCACAAAGACGCACTGTGTATGCTAAGCTGAGGTAAGAGGAATTTCAACTCAACTGAAAAACAGAGAACTCTGCACACCCTCAGCACGGCGCTTTCTCCTGCACATACCCTGCTCTCATTTTTATCAGTCTAACGCCACGCAAACGATGCCAGGAGCCGGTCATTCACTGTTCATGGGTCCAGGAGTCTGCCCAGGGGACTGAGACCAAAACACCCACAGGTTTGGGATGAGAGAGCTCAGGAAACCCTGGGGCGACTTACTGTTCACAAATACCATGTTCAGATGGAAATAAAACTTTTTATGCTGCCCTTTGTTATTACACTGCGGCTCCAATTGGGCCTCCTCACTTCACTTGAAGTAAAAAATTGAAAATGAAAAGGACCTACACTTGTAAAATGTTTATGCTCTTATTACACTTGCTATACACACCAGAATGGTAATCATAACAACCCTCAGCAACCCAGCGGAGCGTCAGCACGCTCCTTGTTCCATGGCTTTGTTGGGTAGGAGTGAAAGGGTGAATAATAATAATATTCACAGCTTCCCTGCAGTTGAGAAAATGTAAATATTTTTTTAAAGTGCTAACAAGACAAACCTACAGTAAATTTGAAAAATGTCCCCGTAATATTTAAACTAAATCCTCCTCTTTAACCTAACAAACCTAACCTTATAACACGGCAGTTAAGTGATCCATTAATTTTATTTCAAAATCTCAGTTCTCTTTTTGTTTAAGAACCAGAGACCAGCTGACAAACAGGATGGATAATACGGTCTCTCCAGAAACATTTTCCTGTGCTGTAGTGATTATGATTAAATCTAGCATGTGCTTCTGCAGAGCACTCAGCCAACGTCTAGTAAGCAGCAGTTAAAGAAGTCTCAGGCCAGTTCTCCACCTCATTAAGATGGAGAAAACTAAGTTCTAAAGTATTTATCAACCAGTTCTTAAAAAAAAAAAAAAATAAAAGAGAGAAAAGATAGTCCAGCCATTCTTGGTATAGGATCACTGACTCCAAATACATTCCCAGGAGCCACAAAAATGAAAGAAATAAGTTATCCCCCACAGCCACAGACAGCTGGACAAGAAGCAATGGTCTGCAGTAGAAGGAGCATCAGGCTGTAGACACCATTAAGTGGAAGAGTAATCAAGCAGATGAGCCTGTCAAATTGCAATTTAAGTCAGACCCTTCCTGCCTATCTGCAGATTCCTCTGCAACACCGCAAGCACGCATCTGATATTCATATCATCTTAAGACTCTATAGCATGCTCTTAAGTTTCACCTGAGACGTGAAGAGGATGAGGATGGTTGTAATTTGGGATTTCTGCAGTATTACTTTGGTAGTTTATCCACAGTTAGCACCTGGAGCTATAGTTTACAAATATTCGGAGGAAAAAAAGCAAAAACCCTCTTTGTATACCATCAAAGTGCATGAATACACCATAACTATTGTCACACACAGGCAGCAGAATCAGTCACTGTGGCCCACGCTTTACAGCTTGATTTATAATATAATATTCCTTGTGATTCTACAGCCCTAGAAAAAAAAAATAAATAAAACATATCAAAGAGGTTCTCCACATATCTCAGCCTCAGGAATGCAGCTTTTCTAGTCATAAAGACTAGAGAGCAAGCATCTGTGTTAGCACAGCTAATTAAAATGTAAGAAAAACCTCTTTTATATCTGACTTGTGAAGTTGATAACATGTAAGTTATAACTTGTATAAGACATGATAAACTCTGTCCTTCACAGAAAGAAATGCACTTCTAACGTGACTTACTGTAAACAGATCTCAGGGTATAGCAGCTTCTAATCAGAGGCAGCTCCGTAATGGACTTGTTGAGCGGTGACATTTCCTACAACACTTGGCACACGTTGAATAATGATGCTCTTGTGGTTAAACCAGATAAGATTCAATACTAATACAGGGAACAAAGTGTTGGGTTTTTGACTGCATTAAGCCAAAATGTACAAACATGAACCTGAAATGTTTGACAGACACAGGAAGAAGAGCCATCAGGAGAACACTGCGCTAAGACAGGAAAGGATCTCGAGCTTTAATTTTGCTTATTTGTGCAGTGTAAGGGGGAAAACTCGCTTTAACATCACCTTTGAAGAAAATGACTCATGACTAGTCAGTTAAAAAGGAGTCAACGGTTACAACTGATGGCCAAGAGGCCCGTTCATATCAGACACAAAGATGGAAGGATTAGTGTACAATAGTTTGGTTCCCTCCAGCTCACGGGGCTCTACCCCCTGGTGAGGAGCTGACATGAGAGGATAAGACAACTCCATTAGGAGCCCGTATCACTTCTCCGCAGCGCTCCCCACAAGCAGATGGAGCAGCTATTTAGCCAAATGCACCGTGACTCCTGGTTTATACATGAGCATCTGGGATGTTTCCTAACGTGGGGCGATGTACAATGCACTCCGATTTATCTACTGTCCCACACGCAATTAAAGATTCAGATAAATAATTTGGCAGCCAAGGCCCCTTGGCTGAACTGAAAAGCAGCAAGGCGTGAGGGGTCAAGTGTTTCCGCAGGATTTATATTTACCAATCAGAGCTGCCTGCAAAGGAATGTCTCCGTTGAGCTGCGGCAGGATTAGGTCCGGGCAGGAGTGAGCTGAAGGTGCTAGCCGGAGAGCTAGCAATTTCTTTTGTTTCAACTGAAACGAATTTCAATGTAATGTTAAGCGTTATTGAAACAACCCTCTTTATTGCCCTAAGAAACAAAATATATATGTAGTTAGAGCTATATAATTTCCTGCTAATACACATTTTGATCTGAGGATAATGTGCAGTATCACCATTTTTCCGTGCATTCTACAAAAGGACTCTAATACCTTAGAACCATTTAATCAACATCCTATGCAGGCAGTGAATAGATAATTGAAATATAAGTACTGTCATCCATATCCCCTTTGGGAAAGTGTCACAGTAAGCATTATATCATTCCATTAGTCCATCCTTTGATGTGGGTTTTATTCTCATTAAACTATGTTTTAGCCTCAAGGTTTCTTCCCCCCCCACCCCTCTGTGACATGGCCATGCTGGGGAAAAAAACCAAAACTCTCTGCTGTTCAAAAGGCAAGAACTACATTTTTACAAGCAATTGTACATGTCAAAAATATAAAGCTGCCTTTTTAATTTCTTGTTTACCAAATACAGTCAATGACAGCTTCTGGAAAACACAGGGTGGGAAAAAAAAAAAAAAAAAAAAAAAAAAAGGAAGCCAGGAGGGTGGTGGTGGGGAAGGAATGCATTTACTTGTTTGCAAATAATAAACCCTGAACACAAGCAGGATAAAAAAAATGCTTGAAAAGGCTGCCGTGGTGGTGTCTGCTTTGAATTGTGCCCTGTTTAAACAAGAGGAAAGCCTCCCACTGAAAAAAGAAACATTTTTATCATTCAAAAAGATCTCAGGGCAGTCCTTTTAAAATGAGGTATTTTCTAAACAAAATATTGGAATGTTTCCCTGCAGGGAACGAGCATCTGATCTCTTAAAAATGATTATTCTTGAAGAACTGTAGATTTATGCAGTTTTTGTTTTATTTGTTTTAACTTAAGTAGAATGAAACCTGTCTGAAATGACCACCCAAGGGAGCAGACCAGCCAGCTAAGCAGAGGCTGATCTTTAAATGGGAACCGAAGTTGTCCTGAAACCCTTGGGGAGGTTTTAAACCACTGGCTTAAACCAGGGCTGGCTCGTGCTTAACGCAGGTTTCAGCCTAAGCCGAGGACACGGATTTCCTCTCATTTCCATCAGTGTAGCTCCACTAACAGCAGTACAAATACTCCTGATTTGCATTAGTGTTAGCAAGCAAAGAATCAAGCTAATTATACTGAGTTATCAACAGTGATTACAGGAGGATTTTTTTTTTTTTTTAAATGAAGACACATTTTTTTCCAGCGTGGACTGGTTTTGTTACACTTGTAACAGCAGGTCTCCTACAGGCAGCTGAGTGGAAAACTCAGCGTTACACAGAATTGGTCTTGAGTCGCAATGTGTTTCTGAATAAATAGGGAAAGTCTGACGTATTGCGATTTTCTATCAGTTTATGAATGCCCAAATTATCTATTTGCAATTACAACTGCAATTCATAAATATAAGCAATATAAGCCACCGGTGAGAAACACTACTAGCTTAGGAGCTCTTTTTGGTCTGATTCTTCATGAGTTTGTCTTATAGTTCGAACTGACCCAAGCCCAACAGTCCACCCAGAAATGTCAACAAGTAAGGAAGCATTTACTGTCTCCATTAATTGCAATAACCATCTGCTGTGGCCATAAGAAGCAGGAAGCTCATATACAGAACACAGCTCCTTGTGCACTGCTAAATGAGGAGTTTAATGGGATTCTAGGAAAAAATATTCACCGCACAACATGACGATTTATTTCTTTTGAAGCATACAAGGCAATACATGTGTCGTGCCTTCTTCTGCCATGTTAATAGACTTAAACTTCTTGAATGCTCAAGGAAAAGCAAGCTTGAGAGTGCAACTATCTGATAAGGAGAATATAATTAAATGCCATAGCGTATTATTCTTATAGTGAAGGTTTTTGACTGAATAAAGCCAGGAGCACCCAGGTCTGACCTTAGACCTGACCCCGCTGTGAGCAGGAGATTGGTCTACAGCTCTCCTGAGGTCCCCTGCAGCCCCAGCCATCCTCTGACCCGTCCAGTATGACACATTGTGGCCCGGGTGACATGAAACCTGGAGGTAAAGCGAGGGAGAAATCCCAGCCCCACTCTCGGGCAGACGCTGCAGCCACTGCTAAGACCAAAACCAAAGGGCTGGGTACAGAAAACAGTTGCAAGCTGCAAAACACTGCAGGAGCAGAACCGAAAGGCGTCTATATGGTCATGAATTAGTTATTTAAATCATGCTGTTTGATGACTTATTTTTTTTAAGATGAAAAACCATTCCTGTAAAACTATTAAGTTTTTTATGAGTGCTTAGCACAGCAGATCCAGCAGTACTGTAAGTTCATAAAACCAGCTGCTTTTTAACAAGAGTGTGTGCAGTTCTGTGTAGAAGGGCAATCAAAGCTGTCACTTTGTACAATATAATGGAGCAGGACACTTGTCATCCTGGAGGCTAAGCTCACTCAGCTACTGCAGCTAATACTAGAGATTTATTTAAATTAATCCGCAGGAAAATTAAATCCATTACCTTAAAAAGCAAGGGAATAAATCACACCCAACAGGAAACCAGGAAAAGCTGCTGCCATTTCAGTCAAATCTAAGGCTGCGTGAGCACATGAAATTTTTCCTTGTTGATGACATAAAAACAATTCATAGCAGGAAAAATAATATCAGCTGTTGTTATAATGCAAAATGCAAAGCAGCTCAATGAGTTTAACACCACAGCCAAAGTATGAAGAACATCTCAAGCTGTTTGTATTTCCAAACAAGACTTGAGGGGTCAGAGGAGGGAGGAGGACATGTGGGCAGGCTGGAATGATGGATGGCGCTTAGTGGCATGCTGCGTTTGGGTCTACTCTTTGTTATTTTTGCAACAGGATGTCTCTGATTACTCTCTGAATAGAGAATAAGGATGGTTACATCTCATTGCTCAAAGTGTGCATTTTTTTCAGAGCCTTACAAATTAAATAGGACATTGTAAAGCAAGCAGTCAATGAACTATCAGGTGCTGTTTGTCATGAATCTAGTAACAGTGTCAGAAGACTCCCTGGGGGCATCAGAGGTGGGTTTGGGGCTGGAAAATAAAGTGTATGTGCTCTTGTCCCTGCGTACAGCAGACCCCAGCTCTTCAGAGTCTTTCTGTGTCATTGCCTATGTGGTTTGGTCCAGGTCAAATGACATGAAGTATATAAAGCAGGGGGACACTAAGCCTCTAAATAACTATTTCAGCCATAAAGGTGATGCAATATGGAAAGGACTCCACAAAGGATGGTGGACAACTGCTTTTCCACATCCCACCCTTCCAGAGATCTTTGCACAACTGGCTCCCGGCTGACAGGGTGCTGCCTGGAGCAATGGTCAGGCCAAAGCTGCCTAACTTAAACACTTCTGGAGTGTCACTGGTGAGATAACAACACCCTGTCCCCAGCCAGCCCTCAGAGGCCACAACGACGTCCACAGTCCACAGGGCAGCCCCGGCCCCGGAGTGTTTCTTTGAAAGCTACTGAAGTTCCTCACCGATACCAGAGGAAATTGCAAGTCCTTGGCAGCTTGTAGAAAAGGCTGAGACGTGGGGCCTTGGGAACCACCTCAACACATGTGAGGGAAATGAACATGCATAAATGTTGCCAGGATAGGGGGGGTTGTGTTCTCTTCTCAAAGTGAAGGCTTCAGGCAGAAAGGATGGGGAGAAATGCTGGAAGCAAGGTCAGTTAGAACTGGCAGCTGATCTTAAACCTAAATAAACGTGGGGCTGAAGCTGCAAATGGAGGCACAAAGTGAAACACACGGGAATAATTTCTCTACAACAGCATAACATTTCCTAATGAGCTGGCTCCATGCATTAGCTTTTCTAAAATAGAGACACCAGGGACTTGATGACTCAGTAGCACCAAGCACCGCTCACTGGGGCTTACCAGTTTGATTCTGGCCCCAGCTCAAAGCATCTAAGAATTGTCTTCATGATGCCACCACCTCTATAAAAAATGTCAGTGGTCCCAGTGCAGTTCCTCAGCTGGCAGGAGTTCCCACCAAACCACCACCGATAGCCTTTCCAAGAAGGTGCGGTGAGCCAGCACAATGGAGAGTTAACAACCTTCTCACTCTTCAAAAGGGATCTCAAGCTCAGGACTGGACCACACAAAAACTGCTACCCATGCTGACCAGTTCTGTAACAAGGACTATGCAACATAAATAAAAAGGAAGGCAAGAAAGAAAAGAAGGGAAATCACAATCTATTTACAAACAGTGCAAATGAAGATGGATCGTAAAATGATGCCTCATTTGCTCTGTGTATTCCAGATGATAACACAGCAGAATTAAAAAGCAGCAAACGTTTCATGATACGAAGCAGCTAAAGAGAAGAAAATGTCAATACTCAGACATCAAACAAATCCTGGCTCAAGAACTCTGCACATATCCCAAGCTCTCTGGATTCCTTCCCAGAGTCAAGACACCAGTCTCTCACATGCAATTTATCCGTCTCTGTCTCGTCTGTTTTTGACTAGTTTTAGCATAGCCATTTAAGGGTTTTATTTAATCAGTCAGGAAGGAAAGAGTTCAAGGAACACCAGGGAATATGTGGCAAAATATAACAAGGTTAGATCACTTGCACTGGATTATTCTCCTCCGGCACACCGCAGAAGAAATAACCCCAGTCAAGGTCTGCATGTTCAATGGTCTACAGGGAACGAGACTGGCATTATTCAAGGTAAGTGACATTTTAAAGAACTTTAAATTAGCTGTTGACAGTCAGGTAGATAGATTGATGAGTGATTACACGAAGTCCCCAACATTAGCATTTTGTGGTGAAAGCAAATATGAAGAGAGAAGTAAGAAAATCCGTTAAATACGGTTTTGCCAATCTGTGGTGCATTCAGATGACAGTGAAGTTCGTCTAAGGACACTGGAAACTTACAAAACAAATTGCTTTCTCTGAACCAAAAGTTGACAGGAAGTTTCCGAGCTATATTTTTGACTCCAGAAACACGGCAAGCCATGCTTGTAGACCATGATAAAAATAGTAATAAAAAAAGATCCCCCCATCACCTTCCTTCCTAACAAGTGTTCCTTCTTCCAGGGCTAAAGGACCACATGCAAGTGGAGCAGAAGTGCAGCTCCCCTGAACTGCACAACCGGTGCTGACACGGTATGTACAACAGATGCCCTCACTGCAGTGGTCCCTAAAATATGTTTTCAAATAAAATTAACTCAACTCAGGAATCTGTAATTAGCACCATCTTCAAGAACAAATCGGAACAAGTTTATTGAAGCACTCTAACTATTTACAGTGAGAGTGAATTTACCCCCGAGGTTCACTTTACTATTTTGTCTCAATTTTCTTGTAATTTCATCCATCACATTTTTTTCAGTCCTCCAAAGGTGATGGATAAAACACAGAAATAAATAGGACCAACTGTTCGCAGAAGCCTAAGGGAAAACATAATTTTGTTATAAATAATCCTTGGCACAAATCATGGAAATGCAATACTAAAATTGTTTGTTGAATCATTTATGAATTGGGCCTTCAGTTTTAGTTTGCAAATAAGTTAGACGTTTATGTTGATGTTCTTTTTCACTTTGCTTTTTTAGCTGGAAAGCAGTCTTTGAGAAACTGAACTGATATATAATCCAGAAAAGCAGAATGAATGAAGGACTTATTTCTTTTTATGGGAATCCCTACACTAAAAAAAGGCTTTTTTTTGGGGTGGGAGGGAGGGATTTACTTGGGTGATGATAACCTAAATGATGATTAATTTTTACTGTTATTTTCACAAGATGCCACCATTGTGAATCTTCACCCCAGCTTTATGCTAAACATGTAGAAAAGGCGAAGACAACATGGTGCCTTACAAAACCACCAAAAAAAATTAGTTGCAGATACCTCCGCCAGGAGATTTCAAAGAATGTTTGTGATCTAACAAATAGATGTGACTACTAAAAACAAGAAACACTTTTGTGCTTATTCTTAGATGTGAAATTTTGAAATTTGTTGTTACAAACTAATGCAAAAGTTCAGTGGAGCGTAACTGCATGCTACCACGCTGTGCATGCAGCCGTCACACATGAAGAAGTACACAACATGAGTGCAAATTCTGCTGTCTTGAGAAATTCAGTAAAGGACAGCTGATTACCCAAACTCCTCACATAAAAGTTATAAACATGCAGAAATATTGAAGAACAGAGGGGTGCATTTCTTTCTTAAGTCTTTTGTCTGAAATTGCTATTTTTCACCATCTGAAGAGAGAGAGGGAAGCTTGGAGATAGATAAAAGCAACGTGAAGACTCATTTCTCATTAGCTGGAGCAGGTGTGCATAGCCTTACCTGATCTGTCCTCGCACCAGTGGTCTGTTTTTTGTCCTGTTCATATTTGAGTCAAATGGAACCTCAAAGAACTGCAATGAAAAAAAAAAAAGGAAGAATCAAAATGAAAGGATGCCGGAAAGCATGCCATGCGTGGAATGTACTGTCTGCATCTGCAGGTGCTTTAATCTCTATTTTTGAAGATTCAGAAATACAACGAAAATGGCAAACACCTTTTACGGAGCTTTGATAGTCTGCATTAACACTTTTGGCATCCCCTTAGAAAGAAAATCACCCGGAGGACAAAAATAGTTTGCACAAGTCCCCAAAAATTAATCATTTGAAGTAGAGTTTGGTTCCAAGTTCTGTTCTCAACAGGCTTGACACAGCTTTAATACATACACAATCATATACACACACACACAGAGCTCTGCCCCCAGTTTTATACTAATACAAACAGCCCTTGCAAATGATGTGCTTCTGGTATCTAAAAGACAAACACTACATTTTTTTCAAGATCATCTAACTTCTGAGAACCTATAACCCACCCCAAAATCAATCAACTCTTGTAAAATACTACTGAGACTGCACTGAGCATCTACTTCTAGCGGCAGGGAACGAACACACCATATGGTATTATTTAATGTCACAACCCAATTTGACTTTAAATACCGCCTATGGGAAAATTCAGGCAGCACTGTCTTCACGGCAGGAATTCCTGCAGGCTTTTGCGTGATCCATTTTACAAAGAATGCTACTGGAAAAGCTGAATGCACTTTGCCATACAGCAAACTGTAAAGCCATTTAGCTTTACGTGTGCAAAATAAAAATACAAATAGTAAGCATATATTTACTTATAGAAAGAGGAGGATGTATTTATAGAAAGAATATTTTCTACTGACATTATGTCTGAGGCTTTGGGGAACCCAATTATGGTGAATAAGTAGGAAAAGTACCACAACAGATCACAATTTTGAAGAATCAGACTGACGGTAAGCTCAGCACAGTCCAACTGCAGACAGGTTTAAGGTGACCATATGATAAATGACTACATGATAAAATCTATGTTATTCCAGCAAACTGATGTAACTTTTCCCACAATGAATGACAAAATTAATGAACATCTTCATTTTGACAGTGCCACATTCCTGGTCTTGCTACTGAATGGGGCTGCGTTCCCAGGGGAATGCCGGCGGACAGGGACACGGGGAGCAGCAGGGACTCCAGTGGAGCCCCACAGTACACATCGGGGGAGACACTTAATTTACAGGTGCACAGAGATTACAGGAGCCACCTTTCCCATCCATTACCTTGAAGTAATGACTATATAACAATGTGGGAACCTCTGCTGTTGCTCCTACGTATTTGCAAGCATAGCAGGGATCACCCATGGATCATCCTGCCTAACACGGTCCATGATATTCTCCACGTGTGGTGACGTTTTTTTAACCTCAGGTTGAGTCATCTTCCTGATGGATTTAACCATTCCCAGGAATAAGGTTATAAGCGAGTCCTGCGTGCATACAAATGAGAGTTGAGTGCATGCACATGCTCAAGCCCACGTGCTGAAGTTACCCTGCTTAAACAAAACTTGCTATCAGTGTGCTCTAAAGCCAAGAAATCTGGCAGCAGGCACCATCTTCATGTTTCATCATGCTTGTGACACCACCCAAACTGGGGAACGAATGAGACTCAGGCAGGCGGTGAGGGTAGAGAGGGTAGAAGGTCAAGGAAGCAGCAGCAGAGCCAGCAAAGGGGGCTCTGGCTGCAGGGCCCAAACCTGCACTCTCCCCCTCCCAGCCAGCAGCTGTGAACCCCCCCGGAAAAGTGACCACCTTGTCCCTCTCCAGTGGCTGGCCAACACAAATCAATGGATATTCACAGTTGTCAACTCGGCTGAAGCCTGTGCTGCATTTTAATGTTCATCCACAACGGATCCAAAAAAACTACCACGGTTCCACAGAGGAGGAATCCTTCATTGAAGACTGCAGATTAAATGCTCAAAAGTTAAGAAATATGAAAGCATGGAGATCAAAAACATCAGCATAGCTTTTCATTATTAGTTCACATCCAATTCCCCAGAAGTCTCACCTGCTGGGGCGGTGCAGCCTGCAGGGGGTTTGCTCGCCCTAAGTCTCTATCCGGGGCGACTGGACGGAGCACCTGACCCCCTTCCCACTCCCACCGACTCTCAAAGCCCTCCAATTTTATTATCAATATTCCTGAAGCAAACTCAGGCTGCTCAGCCAAGAGTTACTCACACAGAAGAGGAAGGGACTTCAGGACGAAAAGGAGTTAGTTGACGTGTCTTTTGATTAGCCAGAGCGTGCTGGCACGGTGCGAGGCAGCTCATCTGTTCGCCGTTCGGTAGCAGCTAAGGGGCTACCCCTCCTCCTCTGCTTGCTCCGCCTGACCTGCAGCAGCAACAGTCACGGCCAGCTACAACCGGAGTTGGTGGAGACCCTGGTTCAGAAGCAGGGTGCAGAGGCGCCTGTGCGGCAGCCCCAAGCCCCCTGCACGGACCCCGGCAGCTCCCGTCAGAGGGCCAGGTCAGATCTTCGTGGCCACAATGTCACCCTTGACGCGTTGGATGCTTCACAAAGAACCTCTATAGGAAACCGCGAGTACCTCCGGAGAAGGGAAAGCACCCCGTTTGGATCCAAACCCAGTGATTGCTTCTGACAGCTCAGCATTTTGCTAATGGTTTGTTTCACTGTTACATTTCAGAGACAATTATGCTAAATGAAGAAAAAATGTCATTTGACATCAGACTGCTAGAGCAATGCAAGGAAAAATTCTATAGAGCTAAAGTCTTCTCTCCTGAAAATGTGCTGGGCCGTGCTCAGTTTTGTCTTTTTTTTTTTTTTTTTTTTAATAGACACAGTATTTATTTATATTTGCAAAGTCTGACTGCTTTGAACTTACTTCCAATTTAAACTTGTCCATGTGAGGAGATTCTGGCTCATTTCAGAGTATGTAAGGTTATAGATAAAGGTATTCCATGTGTGATGGATAAAATCAAAATAAGGTGCAAGTTTTAAACTCAGTGTGTCTCAAACACAAAATGACTAAAATGAAGAACAGTTTGACAGAACACCTGAAAGAATTTAAACTTATGCAGTAATTGGTATAACCTGACAATACCATAATGAATGTATGAAATATTTCCATACATTTAATATAGTAGTTAACCCCTGAACAGAATACAAAACTTGAACAAGAAAATTATCAGCCTGCAGAGTTAAGTAGTCAAAAAATGTCTGTGTCTGTGGTACACAGACACGGCTGCTCCTGAAATTAAGACTGCTGTATGACTTAAATCTGAATTTTTTTGCTTTTTAAAATCTGACAATCTGAATAATCTGTTACTGTCAACTGTACGCACGAAACTACATATCCAATTGAACTACAGTTAAGAAAAATCCTTTTATTTGCAATGCCCTAGATTCTTTCACTGAGCTAGTTGCTATTACATGTCAGCAAGATGCCATTTATCAAACTTTTCCCATTTTGCTCCCAGATGTTCAGTAAAATTCTCTCTCCACTTGAAATTATTTTCCCCTGATATTCTAGAAAAAATGAAAAAAATGTGCATCTCAAATATCATTCCAAAGGAATGAAAGAGTAAACTCAAACATACTATCTCATGCCAGGCCAACACAGTACCGCCTGTTTTAGCAAAGAGTAAATTCAGTAAGATGAAACCTGGATAAATAAATATTTTAGAAGCACTCAAGAGGCTTTTTCCTCAGGAAGTCTGAATGCATCAGTTCAGCTGGACAAGGCAGAATATTATCTGCCCTAGGTATCTGGGAAGCTAGCCATCAAAGGGACAGACAGAGGGTTAAATCCACAGCATCTAAAAATCCCTGAGCGACAAAACTTGGCAAAAGCTTTCAAAACCCTAACCGAAATTTTAATCAGTATGCATGAACATTTAAAACATGATGATGGAAAAAAATAAATCAGGCCAGCTAGTACTTTGTGGTTTATTTCTCTGGCAGGCTCATCAGACTCTTTGTGTAGATCTCATCTAGTTAATATACAGTAATTATATCTTAAACATCTAACAATTCTTAGATTAGCTGTCACATTAATGCTTATAGCTGTTTACACTCATGGTTTGTTATTTTTTCTTCTCTTTTTCTTTCAGCTTCTTAAAAACAAAGTGGAAACCAGTATGAAGTGAAATGTTAAAGAACATTTAATTTCTTCAAGCTACCTGCTGGAACCAGGAGCGACTGCAGAGGGTAGCTAATCATTCAGACCTCCTGGGGGACACATCGACTAATAATTTTATTTGGACTAAGCCAAGACTCCCTTAGCATCACCTTGCAGATGCAGACAGCATTACACTGTGCTGGCACTTTTAGGATGAACATGATATGGAAAGAGTGAGAGGGCGTCCCGTGCCTTTCCAGGATGCCCTCTCGCTCTTTCCGTATCACCAGTTAAACACCAACACCACTTATTAAGTTTTCAAAACCAGCGGCCTGCCTATTTGCAGTTAATTAAGCCAGTGGAGTGGATGGAAAGCCCTGAGCACATGCTGCGCTTGCCATCCGTGGTCATTCCTGCGGGAGAGATTTTAACTCCTGAATTACGACAGTTCAATACCTTTACTCCTGTTCACATGAAAACATAAATAGAGTGCATTAAGAGGAACAATATGTCATCTAGTTTATCAAACAGATCACCCACACTTGGGCTAGTAAACATCTCTCATGTACCGCTTTGGATTTAGAGCATATCAAGCACCAGCCTGGCCCCTGTCCAGGGCCAGCTCTAATCTGTGACACATGGTGGAAACAGCAGCGGCTGAAATAGGCAACCGGTCTTCCATGTATTGACATAACATTTTACTCTAATGCTAAACACATATTTACATCAGAACCGATAATCCCATGCGTCTAAAGATGGAGCGGAACCCTGCTATTAAAAGATGATTTAATTCAAGGCAGCTCGGTGGGCTTCCCATTGCAAAGCCACCCCTGCAGCTGAGCAGGCTTCCACGTGCTCTTTGGCAGCAGAATTGTCCTCTGCATGGAGGTATTTCTCTCTGCAGCCCCTGTGAAGGGCAGTTCAGGTGAATCTGTGGCACTAATGAGCGAATGAGAAGACAAGGCTGTTGCCAAAGACCAGTCACCTCCTCCTGCACTGAAGTGCTGCTGGTCTCCAAAATCCTCTGTGCCCTGCACTGCACTGGGCAGGTGGAGACGAGTTACAGGGGTGGGTGCAGGTGGTGGCCAAAGCCTCTCCTCAGCTAAAAATCTCTTGCTACAGACCCAAGCAAACACTTTTAATATAATGCAAATAATGACCAGCACAACTGGACTCCCCACTTGAGCACTTCACTGCATGTCTACAGCCAGGGGTGAAACTGGGCTGTACAGGGCAAGTGTTGCAAGTACTGGCCTTGTTGAATCAGATGCTTCTGAGGTTCTCTGATCTCCTCTGCTCTACAGTAAGGTCTGATCCTCTTTGGGTTTCTTTGGCATTGCCAAAGAGTAAATAGTTAAACCAGAAACATACCGGAAAACACATGCTGGAAACCAAAACGGTGCATGAGCCAGGGAGGAGCAGGTGGACCAAAACCAGGTGGGGAGCACAGTGGCAGAGTGGAGTCTGGGTACTCGCACCACAACCTGAGGACGCCTGGGAAGGTGACGTCCAGAAAGCCATTCCTCACAGCTGGCCATGTGGCCTCCAAATTCATCAGGTTTCAGCACTAGCCCTTCACGCGAGGTCTCCTCATTTTCCCACGCGTTCAAAGGAAAGCCGCTGTAAGCAGCACTGGAAACCCATCAGACCACGAAGAGTTGAGCTCCATCCTTTGTGAGTGCTCTTTCCCTCCGTATTACTGAATTATTTCTATTTCTCGTGTTCTCAGTGATTTATCTCACAACGTGATAAAGTAATATATAATTACATAAAAGGAGAAGAAAAACATAACATATGATTTATGGTAAATAAGATCAAAGTCAAGATTATTATTATAGGTTTTCTGCTGGTTTCCTTTCAATCACTTTTATATGAAAACAACAAAGAATAATTAAAGTATATTACAAAGGTCTTTTTATTCAATTGTACACAGATGTGACTAAAAAAAAAGCTAAGGGGAGGATTTTCAAAAGCACTCATGTACTGATCTAACACTATTCTCACTGAAGTCAACAGCAGTTCGACTTCAATGAGAGCAGAGACAGACCAACACTGAGTGATTCTGAAAATCCCACCCTAATTGTACAAACAAGGGAAGGCTTTAGAGATTGCTGGCTTGGAGATTGTATATTTGAGAATCATAAAGGGCACACAGCACCTGTTTGTCTTCAAGATATGAAAATAAAGCAAGGCAAATATTTTAAGGATTAGAAATTGCTTTTTTTTTTTTTTTTTTTTAAAGGCAGTATCTGTAAACCCTCTGGCTCTGCTGTTCCCAGTCTAGCTATAGATCTGCTTTAATATTTTCCATTTCAAAGAGGATTCTAATTAAAAAAGAGATTGATGCAAGCCTGAACAATGTTACTTACAGATAGAGAAGGGCAGCTAAACCCCAAACTGTCATGTCCCAGTGAACCCAAGAAAGGTCTGCTGGGTAAAGCATCTGTCAAAGTTTCATTTATTATTTTTTTAAGAAAGCTTCCACAAAAGACACATTCTTCTTATTAGCCAGTGTTTGGAAGCCCATTGTTGTGTACAGGAAAGAGAACAGGAGGTAACTGAAAGAAAATGTTGGTACCTACCCCTTCAGAAACATATTTTCAGGATGGAGAATGCAAAGGCTCACAGATCTCAATTAGCGCTGATTTGTCCCCTCACGACCTGCCGTGCGGGCTCTGCTTTTAAGTGCTCAAGAGGTGACACGTTATTTTCTCGACCACTTTACAAGCATGTGACTTTCTAGGGATTCCCGGAGCCACCCACGGCCACCAACACTGAGATTTTGTTTAAGGTTTTGCGTTGCACTTAGCATTTAAGTGCACTTAGCAGGCAGCAGTGCCCAGAGCCGCTGGCACACTGCTCTGTATTTGTTTTCAGCTCATCCAAATCCTTCTAGTGGGTCTGACCAACAAACCAAGGGGTCATTAAACTCTTGCAGCTCAGCGGCCCCTCCACCAGCACTGGCCAAACAATATCCTTTGGCGATACCAGAAGTACCATTACAAGGAGCCTGAAAAGCACAGGACCCTGTTAACACTCAGGAGTGTCAAAGCAGCACAGTGCTAACACCCTGCTGCTCCATCCGCAGGTCCTGTCACGACGATGAGGGACTGGGACAGAGGGCAGGATGACGGATGCATCCCGAAACATGCCGCCTGGAAGTGCTGAAGCCCAGCTGGGTGAACCACCGCGGGTGTGGATGTGCTTGGGGCATTCACCTGGGTAAAAGCAGTGAGGGTGGAGGGAAAGACCCTGGGTATGCATGCATGTGTCTGAGCATGCTGCAGTAAGCAAGGAATTAATGAAGCAGGAAAAGATAATTAAGGACTACATGCGGTCTTCAATTGTATGAATAACTTCAAATGAAATAATGGTGCATTTGCACCAAATTATCTACTTTACCCCTACGTACAACATTTTTCTTCATCTTTGCATCAAATTTGCTAGCACCAATAAATGAAAAAAAAACCCAACCAAACTCATTTCATCTCATTTTTTTCAATGCACCTGATGTGCGAGACTTGAAATGGGAGAAAAGACGTGAATCTCCTGTTTCAGTAAACAGGAAACAGGTTGGGTGACAACCGATGAGCCCAGCTCTTCCCACTAGAATCTCATTTTGCTAAGATACTGTAACAAACCCCAAATAATAATAAAAATAAAACCAGGCCTTTATAAGCTGTGCAATCTTGAAAACTGCTGACACTGTGAGCCACCTAAATAGCATATTCCTGAGGCGTCACGGAGGTCAGCCACAGCTTCAGGGGAAACGCAAGCTGGATGCTGCAGACAGGCTTTCACCTGATGTGATCCACCTTGGAGAACAGCTTTCATGGGAAGAAACACTGGTTTCTGGCCAGCTGCCAAAGGCTTCTAATAATATTAAATATTTACCACCAACAAGTCCTTTTTATTTAGCACACAATTAATACAACCACAAAAAAAGCTCCTTACTCCAAGCCTTCCTCCAGCCCTACTTCCACCAGGGAACTTGCCTATCAATGTGTTTGGGCTCCCTGAACCAAAGGGAGGAATTTCCGAAGTGCAGGATGTATTGCACCGAATGCCTTCCCATCCTTTTCTTCTGGACATGGACTTTGTCACCATTGTGCTCTTCCTTTTCACCTTAAAATGAAAATTGCTAAAAAATGTTTTTCAGGTCATCTAACCCCAGTTAGATAAACACCTCACGTCCTTCCCTTGCTTTGGCCCAACCAGCTGCACCCAGAGAACAAACTGCTCTGACCAAAAATGCAACAGATTTCCCCTTGGATCTTTTAATTTTTTGATCTGGACACCCTGGATATGAAAGTAGGAGAGGAAAAGGGTGAGGCTGTGACTTGGCTCCCACTGCTGAGCTGGTGCATCACACACCCCAAGGCAGAAGCAGCAACACAGCGGCGTCTCTGCCATTTATGGGTTAAACTGTTCTCCCTCTCCAGGCTCATGGAGATAAGGCAATGAAGCAGCAGTCACCCCTCTGTGCCTTGTGTTGCCCTGGTATAATCAGTAACAACTGAACCTACCCACCCACACGTCAACAACTGGCCTCTGACCACCCCAAACCTGTTACCTATCCATGCAGGATTTCTGCAAGTTTTTAATGATGAGTTATACTTAGATGTCAGATGCAGAGGTATATACTTTTTGCTTTTCAGGAACTACTTCATTTCTATATATTTTAGGAACAATTATTAGAGTTGAAGAAAAATACCACCTTTATGCCTACTAAAATACATGCTGAATCACTTCGCAAAGCCATTTTCTCAGATTCCTTTGCATTAAATCATATTTGTCACGATGCCAGCATGCCATGAGCGCAATGTATGACTTAAAAAACAAACAAAACTTCAAATAACAATCTCTTCGCTGAAGATAGGAATTGCACAAGGTCAGTATCTGGTTTAAGTTACGATATGTCCTAAAATACACAAGGCCAGGTCCTCTGGACATAGTGCAGCTGCTTTGAGCAATACTGCAGATAAAATCCGATACTGAAGATGGCTTAGACAAATTCCTGCGGTGGAATAAAGTTGTTACTCAGGAACTCTTGGGGAAGTATTTCTGCTGCCCAGTGCAAGTGCTTAAGTCAAGCAGGAGATCGAGAGTCAACCAGGAGACACACATCTCCTCCAGACGGCAAGTGAGAGCCAACAGAGGCAGGAGCTTGCCTGACGGAGATGTAAAGCCTTTATTTCTCTCTAGTGCCCACAGAAGGACCCTGAGCTCCTGGCTTTAGCCAGGACAGTGGTAAAAGGGGCTGGTAGCCAGACAGCCCTTCAGACTATCAGTATCAGCTTTCCAGTATCTGCTTTCCAGTCCCCTGTGACAACCAGAGAGCTATAAAATACAGCAGCCTCGCTGCTTCTCGCTTCTTGCCCAGGAGATTCGAGTAAGGAAGTGGAAAGGTGAGATTTAAATCACTTCCACACATCTCCTGGCTCCAACCCATGAGTCCGGGATCCAGGTCATTTTAATCAGCTTTTTATAATTTGTCACTCAAATGATAAGAATACTAATCCACTGCAGCGTGGTTCTTGCCAGGCACCCGAATATTAATCCATGAAGTGTTCTCTTTTATCACACATAGACGTGTTCTCTTTAACTGCTTATGGCTGACACGTCCTGTTAGCAATACTTTTTTTCTTACAAGACAGACAAAAGCAGCACCATACATAAAGCAGCAGGCTTGCCTGCTTTTGGCTATGGAAAGGTTATTTATGTAGTCGTATACACATATATTCCTTATTCAAAACACCTTTTAGTTTTGGAAATAAATTAACTCTCTTACTTGGAGTTACTGGCACCTGTGAAAAACAATTCACTTTGGTCCATCTGTATTTGGCAAAAGAAAAATCTACAGCTCCTTCTGGCCAAGTTATTTTAAAAAACCCAACCCAAACCCCACAATGAACGAAACCTGGGAACACTGTAATATAGCAAATAAAAAAGCCTAAATGTGAACAAGGGTGTAAAGTGGCATCAGCATTTACTGACATGCCTCAGAGACCCCGCATGGTAACACTGCCCAACTGTGGCAGAACTGACCGGCTGGACTTATCTGCAGCTCAAACCTTCTAATAAAATCATTCCTCAAGAGTTATTCCTTTAAAGTATTTAAAGAGTTGGTATCAGGAAGAGTTTCAAGTCACATTGTTTACATACGGGGCACATTTAGGGAATCTACCGGGTCTATAGCAGAGTTTACAAGTATCCGCTTTACAATAAAATTTAAAAACAACTTTTTCCTGTTGTTCAGATGTCTGAAAAGAGAGCAAGAAAACTCTGCGGGGGATTTAATGATTTACACTTCACTGGCAAGAGAACAGCCATCACTTCACTCCACCACGCGCTCTCAGTGCCAAAAGGAGTCTAGGTCCTAATATTCTGAAGAGCTTTAAAACATATCAAAGGCAACTTGATGCGTCCAATGTTGTAACTTCATCTGTATGACAATGGTTTTATTTATTTTTTTTTAATCTTGGCAATAAAGCAAGTTCAGAGAAATCACTCTCCTCTCTCCCATCTGAACACAAGTTAACAGAAAGGCACCAATATATTAATAATATCTTTTTTCTTATTAATTTCACATGCCACAAAGGAAAGCCACATCTCTGCTGAGGAATGTGATAGTTACAGGATCTCCCAAAAGTCTACAGCTAAAGCCAAAGCCGCAGTTCTGTGAGCAGCGGGTTTCAACCGAGGGTCCTCAGGCTGCACAGAAGAGGTTTGTTAAAGACAATCAAGAAAAGCAAGTTGCATATGCAATGTGGCAGGCCACCAACGTGACATTTTCAAGGCATTCTCTCCTCTTAAAGCTACAGCCGATCAAAAGACATGGACGAGATGCTCACAAAACTGTATGAAGTTTCTGGTCACACCTAAGGATTTTACCCACAGTGAATTAGTTTCAGTAAGGGATGTCTCTTCATAAATACATAAGTTTTATGCAGAATGTGTAGATCTGCTAAATAAAGTAACGAGGTACAATATAACAACAGATATCCAAAGTACTTAGCACCAGCTTTGCAGCTAAAGTTTAGCCATCACCTACTTTCTCCTTTTATTTATGCATAATGTACTAACCATTAATTGAGGACAGCCATCATTACAGCAATTCTGGTAAGGGCTGGATGACAAACCTATACACTGAGAATTCAAGTTATACAGATATCTCAAACCAGTAATTAGGTCTCACCTTTCCTTCCCCTTTGTTAAGAATGAAAGTGAAGCAAAAGTCTCACGATAACCCATTAGAAAGCACAAACACCCAGACCTGTTGCAGGGGCATCACATCATCCATCTTTCTAAAGCTGTCAAGAAATGTTTGTCATTCCAATACTGCTTGCATCTCCCAAATGCTAAGATAACACACCCATCAATCTCAGCTAGAGTTAAAAGAGGAGTTGAAAAATAAATAGTTCTGAGTCATGTTACTAAGAGGGATTCTACACACTATTAATTTTAGCTTGGAAACCAATTAAGAGACCAAATCAGCATTACCTCCCCCTGCTTTTTAAGATATAATGACCTATTCCCTTGTGTAAATTTATTTATTTTGTGACAATGATCCTTTCAAATGCTTTAGAAGCTTAAATAATGAAAAATTCAATCCTGGCTTCTGGCAACAGGAATTCTTTTGCCAAAAGGAGGCACAGATACGGACAAGACAGCATGGTTCTCCCTATTTTAGAAGGCCATTCTTAAAATAAAAGAACAATAATAAGAAACATAATGACATATAAGCAAAACTTGTCCTAAGCACTGCATAAGCATCAATATGCTGGAATAAAGCTGTGCTTTCCACTCAAAACCTGGGGCAGCCTTTGTCCCCTTGGACCCCACTGTGGCTTCTGGCTCTCGAGTGCCACCAGCCACGGCAGAACTTCCCTACACCAAAGCAGTAATTGAGTGTGCAAACCTGCACAATCCTTCTACAAAAAGGTTATTAAAGCATGACAAATAATAACAAATTAAAGCAACGCTGCTGCCTGACTCCTGGATATTGCTTTTACCTAGCAGTGAACTTGCAGGAGCTTTTTAATATTGACAGGGAAATGCCACTCTTGTCAGATTTGTCTTCCAGGTGCCTCAAATGTCACCTTTGTTTGCTAAGTGCTAGTCCAATATGAAGTTTTCTGAGTATCTATGGGGATGAAAAATAACCAAACCTGTACCTCAGTGGCCTGATTTCCCCTGGGTGCCAGTACCCACCTGAGAGCTTCTGGGGGACTGTTTCCAGCTCCTTTCTCTGCCACAGAGATTTGAAAGCGTTGACTATATAGGTCTCACTAAAGTTGGAGAGCTGGGACTTGTGCTTTATTCAACAAGGAAAAAAGAAAAAAAAATCATCTGGAATCAACAGGAGATTTGACTGAGGGTCTTTGTGCAAGGGGTTAAAGCCAGATTCTGCCTCATGGGAGTTTTTTACATTGTGTTCGTTTTCCATGGAACTAACCCCAGAATCATAAGTCTTTCTGTGATAATGAAAGTATGTTACAGTATCTAGTCATTGATAAAAACTTTATTCAGGAAAGTAGGAATATATGCATAAGAAGGTGAAAGTCCAGAAGTCCATCATCAGGGTACCACTGATCAAAGCAGGCTTTCACTGCTGGCAGGTATAGGATAAAACAAAGAATTTAATTTGTCCCAGAGCCCAGATCAGCGTATGATGCCACTGACCTCATATATGTATCCATGTATAAGCATAAAAAGTTAAAGAAAAAAAGCTATCGGGTCCTCTCAAGAAAGGATTGTAAAATCAAATCAGTTATTCCCATGGAAACTCTTGAAACAAAAAAATCATTACAAACTGGAACTAAAATGAGCACTGTCGTATTCCTATGACCAAAATACATCTATCTCGTTTAGACATCTACTTTTGGGCCACATTTCAGATTCTTCAGTGAGGGAAGTGTCTGCATATATTCTCGAGAAATGCTAGATTTCAATTCCAAAACCAAGCTTGCAACAAAAAGGTCTTATTCCAAAACAAAAGTACCCACAAAAGACATCCTGAGAAAGAAAATTGTGCTTTAAAATTCACATACCAGTAAAATTCAAATTAATTTCCCTAGGTAGGCAAGTCCTTAAGTGTATACCTCCATTTAATTATGCTGCAGTTCCTGTGTGGACAAGTCCCAAGATGCTCTTACATGATAATCATTAAATATGAAGTGGTGAAATGAATTGCAACATTTAGTAATGCTTCTTATGAAGTAAGATTTATAGAGGAAGCATGAAGTAAAACTCAAAAAAGCACATGGTTACCGTGTCTGCATGTTGTACTGTAAAAAAACCCAGACAGATATGAAAATAGCCTTTGAAAATTATGAATAGCTGGGCACAGGCATCTTACCAAAACTCCTGCTGCAGAAGGTAATGCTCAGCACACCTACTTATTTAATCCACATAATAGAAGTATTAAAATTAGAAAGAAATCTAATTACATTTTACAAGTCTTTTAAACACTGAACGAACACATCATGAAAGTAATTGACGGAATTGTGCTATTTAGTAAAGATAATTTTCTGCGTAGCTCTACGTTCTAGCACTTGTTTAAACTGAATGGTGAAAAACTATATAAAAAAAAATTCCAGTTCTGAAAAACAATTATCTGTTCATGGCTACAGAAATTATACAAATGCAAAATATCTCAAATTGTGGTCCCAGAGAACAAAAGAAAGAAAGAAAGAAAAAAAAAAAGACTAAACTGCAATCAAGCAAAAGAAACTCAGAACGCAAGTGCCTTGCTGCAGCACAGTGCAGCTGGGCATCCGACCCCTTTGCACACCTGGGCAATTTCTCTCTAAACACACACTCATCCAAACAGAGGTTTAAACTGTATTTTCTACACTGAAACGTACACAAAGCAGGTTCGGAGGATTGCTCATAGGGTTTATAAGCACTTCATTTACACACAAGCATATGCATTTACTATATAAATATTTATAGTTTGGCAGTTCCCTCTCCCAATCTGCATGGGTTTTCTCTGTTGAGTTTCACCAGCGATATTTCCTCTGAATTTCCACATTTCCAGATGCTTTGCTCACACAGCCTTGATGGAGAACAGTTGTGCCTATTAGCAGACAAGCTGCTGACAACTAAGCCGAGCTTCTAAAAGCTGGCAGAGAGATAATCTGGCAACGAGATCTGATAAGTTTGAAGAGAAGAGGCACGGTGGCCTGCAAACACCGAGAAGCCTGTCCTTAGGATGCTTCTCATCTCACTCCAGAGTACTGCAGTCAAATCAAGGAAAAACCTTAGTCAACCATCCCATGGCCCAGCACCACTCAGCTCTTAACAGACAAAGCCTTCTACTGAAAACCGAAAATAAATGGTGCTCCATGAAGTCAGTCCCTCCACAAGAAATTATATTTAGAGATAACATTTAATAGAGTTATATTTAAAAGGGGTTGCTTCTCCTGCTTAATTGTTTAAAATACGACAAAGGAAAAAAGTGTTATCTAATTTTGCTGTATCCTCTTGTCTTTCCCTCCCACAAATAAGGAGTATAATCTTCATTTTACAAAAGAAGATGCAAAAATCCCCCACCAGATGCACCTGGGAGTGCAGGAGATGTGCATTCTCGGAAACGCTTTGAACAGCGGTATTCCCGCTATCACCAAGGTACTACAAGACATTAAACTACAGGACAGGAGTCAAACCCACCATGAACCAGTTAGCAAGGTGTCTCTACCCCAGCCCCTCGGTTCTCAGCCACCATCCTCGCACAGCTCTGCCCGCCGTGCAGAGCACATGTGAACGATTTGCAGAGATGCCCCAGCCAGCGCTTGCCTTCATATCCAGGGGGAAAAAGTAATCCCACCGTGTGCCCCCAGCTCATATTTTCCTAATCTCACGGTCATCTATTTCTAAGGTAACACCAGAGATTAGGGGGGGTGGGGGGGTGTTTCATCTTTATCTCAACTTGCTGGGGCAGGTCAGTGCAACCGGCGCAGGCACACTGGGAGCTTGTCCTAGGCTGGCCCCATCAAGGACAAGTTCAGGCAACATCGTGCTTGATCTGTCCCAGCAGAAATGTCACCATAGCTTCCCAAAGGATGAGCCGTACCACTGCTGTGCCAGACCAGACAGTGGTTTTATTCAGACAGCACTGGAATCCTTCCAGGGTAGATAAAATCTGAATTTTTCCATGCAAAGAACTAAAATACTCATCAAAAATATAAGACCTCATTTATATTCTTATACTCCCCCTCAGGCATTCAGTTTTGGCCACTGTTGAGAGACAGAATTTCTTTGTTTTGACCCCAAATGACTTTCCCAATGCATCTTACAGGTGAAGGGGATTCCCTCCCTCTCCTGGTGCTGCCCTCCCACCCACTCCTTAATTAAAGTTGCTAAGGTCGAAAAGAAACCATATTAACAGATTAAAACTGGACTGTGATGCATTCAAAATAAGTATGTGGTTTGGGAATAAGATAGGTTTGGGAAAACAGACCGTTGGCAATTATTTCACTGTTTTGTTTAGAATCTTTGAATTGTTTTAAAGTAGATAGCAAGGAGGATTATTGCAATTTAACAATAAAGGAGAAAAGTGCAAGGAAACACATTCTTCGCTTCTGAACGAATGCCAGGGACTGGGGATCTCTTTAGGAACGCAACTAATTAAAAAAATCTTTTCGAAAGTAACATGACAAATGGAAATGCTGTTTGACCAGAATTATCGGAGTTCAAAGACCCAACAGAGCCAGGACCAGCACCTTGTTTTGACTGTGAGCACACCGGGCTGTGGCTCCCAGACATCAAGGCACTAACAAACAGCCAAGCTGCTGCCACAGTCAGGTTCATCCAAATACCTTTTCCATGAACTAATCAAACAGGCATTTATCAGCTGAAAGAGCAATACGCAAACCTAAGGGGTTTTATGTAGGAGTTTTTCCCCTTCATAAAGAGTCCCGAAACTTTTAGTCCAGAAGGTCTTAGATTATCACACTGTAGCCAGACTAGTACAAAAGCATCCTTGATGTCTAGACCAAATGAAAAGATTAGCAGGTCTGCTCCAGCGCTGATTACACCAGGCTCATACTATTTTTCCAGTGGATGCTTTCATAATTAAATATCAAGTAACAGGAGGCACTTTCACATTTATGTCACCCTCACCCATGAAAATAATAAAAAAGGTTTTTTTGCATTGAGAACTATAAAGTATTAAAAATGATTCTATGACTGTAACAGCAACCTGTCAAGCTGTAAAGAGAGATCTAGATTTTAGTGAAGAGGGTCCCTTGGGGAATGCATGTATTGGCAAAGCAGAACAGCAATCACATTATGTCTGTAACTAATATGGACAAAATGGAATGAGTAATAAAAGCCAACAAAAAACAACTTTCACTCTGATTAGCGATCACAGACTAATAGGCTTTAATTGCAATTTAAAATTAGG
The DNA here is from genome assembly GCF_963210335.1 of Falco punctatus. Taxonomy (NCBI): domain Eukaryota; kingdom Metazoa; phylum Chordata; class Aves; order Falconiformes; family Falconidae; genus Falco; species Falco punctatus. Next base: position 115,872,268 of record NC_137580.1, on the reverse strand, counting down.
TGGCACCATTAATCACTTGGGTTTCTCCAAGCAGCAGCCTGCTAAGGAGGCATCAGGGCTACCTTCAGAGACGGATTTCTACTCCGAGCTTTGCCAGGGTCCCAGGTTCTTGAACACAGTATTTGTGTGGATCTGGAAGAAGTGCAAACCCCACAACATGACCCTGAGCAAAACAAGAAAGGCTCTCAAGGGGACAGCTTCGACAAACTTGCAGGGTTTTTTATTAGGTTAGCTGTCTTGGTGCAGGCAGGTCTATCAGCTCTTTGGGATGAGGAAAGGTGGCAGATTTTAGCCGGTTTACATAACTACTGTTCTGCATAACCCAAATATATCACAGTTTAAATTCGGACAGGGTCACTCATAGAAAACAATCCCCCAGAACAAGATTTCCAAATGGCATGAGTATTTATTAGAAAAACAAACAGACAGATAATGAATCTATTAAACAGCATTCCTAGTTACTTGGTAATTTCATCAAAAAACAAGACAACAGGCCAGGCCTGTATGGGGATTGTTTTAAACAGCTGGGTGTAAACCTTAAGCAAGTTACTCAACCTTCCTGCTGAACAAAGTCCCCCCTTGCTAAATAAAGCTGATGGGGCCGTGCTGCCTCTGATACACAGGCAATCATGCCATATGAAAGGGATTACCGTTTCATAAATTGCTAAAAAGTTTACGATAGCTGGAGACCTTCATCTAATTTCCAGCTTAAATTTACGCATAGCTCACTTATGCCCATTTGTTCTTTTGCCAACACTGCTCCACAGCCTGAGCAGGTCCTTTTCCTCCCCGGTACTTACCCCGCAATGTATTTATAGAGCAATCATATCCATGCCAGCTTTTGTCCTGCCTGGCCACGCAAGCCAAGCTCTTTCAGCCACCTCTTGTACATGTCTGGCTCCTCGCTCCCTCCCACATCCCAGCAAGGCCTTTTCAGCACCTGTTCCCATTTGAATTAATTTTTCCTGCATATGGGAGACCAGAATGGGGCACAGTTTTCCAGATGACTATCTGCTTATGGCATTAATAGTTCCCTGCCTCCATGGAAATGCCTTGCTTGAGAGCCTCAAGACGGTGTTTGCCTTTTTCACACTAGTGCACAATCATGCTCGAAGAAGAGGAGATTTTTCTTTTTTTTTTTTCTTCTTTTGCAGTTCTTTCTGCCCGAGAAGCCTTCAGCCTTAATCCAAGAGTAGATAGCGCTCTGAACTAGAAAGCAAAAAACCTGACTCTTAACCTAGGTCAGGTATTAATAGCCCACAGAGTGATCCTGAAGAAATCACTTCAAGTTCCTTTTTTTCATTCTCACACTCGCCTTTTCAAACCCAGAACTCACTGAGGACAAGAATCACCTCTTAATCTAAATTAACCTGGTGCCTCACAAGGATCCTGCCTGTGCCTGGAAAAATCTTTGTGCCTCCTAGGATGGAAAGTTTCATGAAACAGTCTAACTCTCCATTATTTGACTGGTTTGTCATCATTTGGGAAGACATACATATAAATGCATACACACACAAGTTATGCGTAAGATGGGGTGGCATTAGTTAAATAAAAGGACAGCTGCTAACGGCACACTGAATCACAGCAAAATCTGATGGCATTTCCAGGAACTTGCAACTTTTCTATTATTTTTGTGAATGTTCCCATAAATGTCCATTACTGAGCAATCTTTGGGGAGACTGCAGCGGGTGTGAAATTTACTGAAAATTAGAAGAAAAGCTAGATTCAGGGAGACATAAATTCACTGGGCAATTTGCAATGTCTGCTGTAAAAGCAGCACGGATGGGGACAGCACTGCTTAGAATTACTCCAGGCTCCCAGCATGCTGCCCCAGTCATAAAAATGAAATTGTGAACGGAAGATGAATCTTCCTGCATATTTTTCAGAAGTTTTTATAAATTATACAAAGTGACAGTCAGTCAATCCTCACAAGGAAATACATAAAAATCGAAAAAAAACCCCTCAGCACTAGAAAAAAAACTCTTATCTAAGGGTATACTCAGCAGAGGAAACGAATCCGTCCAGACTTGTCACAGGGCTCATAAGATGTAAGCATTATTATTAATACACCATCAAGCTTATCAGAGACAAACTATATACTACCAACCAATATCCAGACAGGAATTTAATGTCTCCTAGCAGAGTGCATCGCTACCGCTGCTCATACATGTTTCAACTTAGGCACACACACTCACAAACCCCCCAGAATTCAGACAACTGCAACCCAAAATAGGTCTCCACCAAATGCAGCCACTAATATTTCTAATTAAAGATATAATAGTATAAAGTGTGTAATTATATTAAATAGAAACACTTCTGAATTTATGAAGTTCTAAGTGCTGATTATTTTTAAGTCATTTAAAAAAATACGCTGGGTGGTAATAGCCAGCAAGGAGCTGCGATGTTATCCAAGTTTTTGCTGGCAATTGCACCAGCACCTGAGAATGAATCCTCCCGAGGATCCAAGCTGGGAAAAAACCCTCCCCGTTCACAGAGGTAGGCAGGAGGACATCCAAATGACACATTAAAACCAGAGTGAAAATATACTCATGCAATGTTACACTGCTTCAGCTCTGCCAGCAGGTTCACTGAAATCGCTCAGCACCGGAGGAGCTGGGAAATGGGGAGCTGGGACCCCAGACAGGGGCGAGCAGCTCTGCGCGGGCTCCAGCACCGCGATGTGGTACCTCCCGTGCTCAGGCTGACCCGAACACACGCAAGGTGCCTTCCTAGTGGCAAAGCCAAACTTGTCAGGCTAATAGTAATGCTGAGAAAGAAGCTTAAGAAGAAATGTCAACGTGGAAAGTTTTACTGGGGCTAAGGAAATGGCCGATTGGTCCTTCTCACTTCCCACTACCACAAAACCCACATTTCACAGTCACGCTGTTACACTGCCCCAGTACGGTGCCTTTGTGAAAGGCCTTTTTTATTTTAAAATACACTCTGAATTCAAGTTCTCTGCCTCAACAACACATTTGCCTGAATTATTGCTAAAATAAAGTTATCCAGCTATCCACCACTTGTCTTTATGGCTTATCTTATTCCGAGTATTTGTAAGCAAACCAGCCACACTCGTTCACAGCTATTAATTTAAACGCCTGTAGGAAAGAAAAGCCTGGCAAGAAAACAACGTGGAGTGTCTGCTGTGGAAATAACTGCAGCAAAGTCAACAGACACACCAATAGGTATCGTCAATAAGATAGCCCAAGTACAGCAACCAGAAGCTTAGCTAACCTATTTATGGTGAAAGATTAAGAATTAATTACGTTGGGGATGATAGCTCAGTGGTTTGAGCATCAGCTCCGAAATAACTGGACTTGTTGGGAAGTCAACGGTTGAATTCCAGCAGGGCCAGTTTAAGCCGTTCATCCCAGTGAGGGAGACAAGCTGGGCTCCAGGAGGGTTACTGCCTGCAGGTCCTCTCAGCATTTATTTAAACCCCTAAACCTTATGTCTGAGCGTTATGGGACCATGCAACGATTTCCCCTAAACACACACTACACTGTGCAGCACACGAGCCCCTGTCCCTCGGGTGAGGTGACAGAACGGGTGGCGGAGGATACACCAGGACTTGCACCCTGCTCACTGCCATCACCCCATGGCTGCTCGCTGCCCACAGGTACAACGCATCAATATTGCGAGTGCTTGGGACAATCTATATTTTAATGGCAAAAAACACAGCGGGTAACTACTTCTGGCTATTCTTTATGCCAATTGAAAACAAAAGGATTTTTCTAAACCGGGTCTTCCCATCTGATACATGACCCATCATTTATGTTAGCTGCTACGCAGAACTTAATCCTTTTCCTCAAAGTGTCTAACAACATGACAACCATTCCACTGTGAATATTAGCAGCGTTTGAAGGAAATTTTTTTTAGTCCTCATTATATGGAAGATTACCTGAGAGGTTGCTATTACTATTATTATTAACAACAATTAGCATCAGACAGTAATTTATAATTTCCAAACCCAGATACAAGCATTAGCAAAATATTTGCCAATAGAAAGCCGTACGTTATTCCCATTGCGTGGGAAAGAAATTACAGAATTCAAGTGATTTGTGTCTTTACAACTGAATTGGGAAGCTTATACAAGAGTTATCACGCGAATAGTACATCAGGGATAGTAACAGTAGACTACAAATTATGCTGAGACTGACTCACTCTCAAACAAAATATTCTTAGTCTGAACTCTCTTACAGGCAGACTTTACTATAGAGCAAGAAAAGCTCAAGAAACCACTCAGAAGAAAATACTAATAAAATTTTATAAAGAAAAATCACTTGTAAAACCATCATTATTAAGAATTATATTTTGACTCCGGGCTGAGAACTCAGCTGATGTAAGTCTATCCTAATGCCATTTAATTGAGTTATATATATGTAAACCGCAAAAGAATCCGCTCCTGAGCCTACCAGGAAAACAATCTCTGCTCTCCTCTGCAAATGCTGGTCACTATAAATACATAATAAACATGCAAGGATGTGACACACATGCAGGGTTTGGGGTAGAATATTATGTACTCATAAATGACTTTAAAATGCATATATAGTGCTCGGAGCAAAGGATGTATCTTTATATTATGGGAAACCAAACTTGCCCGTGTGAGTCGCATTTCCAACCTCACCATGTGGCCAAGATCAGAGGACAAGAGAGGAGAGTTCAGGCTTTGGGAATGCTTTAGAGGTGGAAGAAAACAGTGTTCCCCTAAACCCCTGCGGGAAGCTAGGCTGGGGTTGAAGGTGCACCCCAAAATATCACTAGCATCGGCCAAGCAGACCAGTGTGGGCTCATCCCCTTTTTGCCAGGGGGTTTGGGCTCTCCAGCATCGCCAGTGCTGGACCCCTGGAGGAGCCACTCATGGGCTACGGATGCACCCCTGTGCCCGGCCTGATCCAGTACAGCAGAAACCTGCCTCATCTACTACCTTCTCCTGTGCCAGAAAGCAATAGGTTCCTGGGGAGGTGGGGGAAGGGGTTATTTTAATTTAATCTATCATAATACTTCCAATAAATGACAGCTTAAACAATACTTTTCAGACAGAAGCAAAACATCCGACATTTTGTCTCCGTGAATCACTAGTGAAAAGCTGAATTTCGGAATACAGAAGAGTTACAAACCTAACAATTGAAGAATAATAAGGAAAAAGCATGTACCAAGAGATTTCTCAGCAGAAGAATGATATACTAGACAAAAATAAAAGGATATACCATATGTTGAGTAATAAAATTGGCAAACCTAGTAAGGTTCAAATACTGCTATTATACACATCTGGGCAAAACGGGGAAAAAAAAATCATTAAGCAATCTGAGAACCCCCAAACAAAGAAACTGTAAAATTCTGAACTGTAAAGCAAAGGAAACACACTTAATCCCTCAGGAGTTTAAGTATGTATTTCAACTGGGTTATACCATCCCTCATAAGGACATGGAAGCACACAAAAACCTAGAGACACAATATAGCCACTGTGAGCCTGCCGGCAGAAAGCCAACTGGCTTCAGTACCCACCAGCCCTGGCACCTGTTGGGTTTATCATCAGCAAATGCATTACCTCCTTGGGGCACAGAGGGAAGGAAAATTCTCTATAAAGTGCCCATTTTCCAGCAAAAGTGCATGATTGTGTACTGCGAGTATTTAAAATTGGGATTTCCCGCTGCAAAACAAACCTCCCTCAATGCTGGAGTAGTCGGGACTTTCGTGCCTTTCAAAGCAACGTGCAGAAATACATAACCAAGCAGCAACTAATATAATCCTGCCCTCATGAAACTCTGTTTCATCTTTAACCACAGATGTAACCTCTTCCCTGGCCTCCCCTGAGGCTAATTTATTTATGAATGTTCCTATTAAAAATAGGACTACTTGCATAGTAGCTTACTTTCCAGGGTGAATAGGGGAGGCAGGATAAATGCAGTTTAATGAATAAACGTCTTGTGACAAGACATCTCTTTTTATGGGTGCGCTGAGTTGGGGTTCACCCCGCCAGACTGAAAACACCGCGCTCTTCTCCGTGCCCTTGGGCTGTGCTGGTAACAGACCCCCGCACACATGCCCAGCACACCACGGAGCTGGGGGATTTTGGGGAGGCTTTTCTTGTTTTGCTTTTTTCAAATGCAATTAAAAGTCCTGTGGCTATATCATAACTTTAGAAGGAAACGGCGCTCTGGTAGCCAGCTACTACTGCCTTGGATCACAACATAAAATATCATATCTATCCCTAACACTACATTAGCACAAATTGCTTTTTTTTATTTTTATTTTTTTGACAGAGTGGTTTATAAGCTAATGCCATAGCTCTTGGCAACACAGAAAGGTTTGCTATTGCCATCACTCTCCTTGTTATTAAAAGGGAGGTGGTGACGGCTTTGCCCTAACGGGGAAACAGACGGCACACAGACGGGACCAGGATGCGGGAGAAACCTCACAGCTCACTTGGAGTTGTGCTCTGAGAAAAGGGAGTTTGGGGGGATCGGGACAAGACGGGGGGAAAGAGGAGGAGCGTGGCTGTTCAACGGGACCAGGGAAACTTTCCAGAATGTTGAGAAAACAGGTAATAAATAATATAAAAGCAAAACATGAGAGCACGATGTAAAAGGACACACGAAGGCGGCTGTGAACAATAGTAGGGCATGAGGGGAGGAGACTAAACAGAGATGCCTTTGAATGCCGAAGGCACAGAAGGGAAAATCTCTGCCATGCTTTTCATCCCTATGAACAGTGACTTCTGTTCAGGGCTTCTGGAAAAGCAAGTGGTGGATTTGGAAAAGTCTCCAGCCATGGAGAAAGACCATGATGGAAGATCTTCATTTAGGGGATGACCTGGCAAGATCCTGACAGCTTTCAGCAGCTGTACTCGGAGCCCCAACCGCCCGCCTGCCGCTCCGCCGACGGCTGCGCTCGCCCGCGCTCCCCTGCCTGTCATTCTCAGCCCATATCAAATGAAAGAGAGATGGGGCAACCTTGGCAGCCTGCGTGATAGACGGGCAGGAGTGGGACCACAGGAGGAGCTGCTGAAAGGTCTGAAATTGCTGATGTGTCCCACAGCATGAAGGACACTTGCCATGCATAATGGATAGGATGCTGTGTATTTTCCCAGTATCCCAGTTGGCCTGTGTACCACTTGCTGCCTGCTTCTCAAGAAGGAGGGGGGCGGGGGGGGGAAGGAAAAGAAAAAAAAAAACCCTGTGAAATTCTGCAACGTGGTATCAGAAGAACTTCGAGCTGTTTGTGCGTCGCCACCTTCCAGAATGATGCAAAAGTAGCAGCGGAGGGCAGGGGAAGGCTGGGGCACTGGCAGCAGTACCTGCCTGAAACAGTGGGATGCAGGATGCGGCCGGTCCTGCTGCCACCCGGGCAGGTCCCGGGGCCACAGGCTGAGCTTTTTAGTGCTTGAAAATAAGGTGCATGTACTTTTTATTTAATACCACGTATAAGAATTAAAATACAAAGACTGGCTAAAACCACCAACAGAATTACCAGCAGCAGAAAACCATTTACTGCTGGAAAACCAAAATCCAAAACAACTTTAAAATTCCTTGACTGCTCGTTCAGGATCTTAGCAATACCAGTACATCAACATAAACCTTTTCTGGTACTCGTGGATTGGAAAATAAATAAATGAATATTTTAAAAAACCAAACCAAACAAACAAAACTTAATTCAGCTTTTCAAGGGGGCAGCTTGCATTTACACTTCACCACCCCACAGCCTCAAGTGAGCTGCAGTGGCCCTTTCCCTGCCACTCCAGAATTAAAGTGAATCCAGATCTAAAAAATTCAAGCACCAGTTTTCACATCCAAGAGTCCAGATATTTGATTCAAACAATATTTCAAAATCTAGTTACAATTGGCTAAGCTGCTTTCACACATGCGTGTCTCCTGGGCTGGTTATACACTGTTGTATATCTGGTTATACACTCTTGTACAATAAAGACAGCAAAAAGCAGCAGGGTAAAGGTTCAGTAGGATTTTACAAAGTCTTGTTGTACAGCACGGTAGTTTGGACAAGGAGCAGAAACTGCGAAAAATTGATTTTCTTCAGTTTCCAAAAGTGTGGAAACCAGGATTTTTTAAACCAAATTAAGCCCCCAAATGTAATTAAATCCATAAAAGCTATGAGGAAATTGAGTCCGTACCACATACTAACGCTTAAATTTATAAGCAGTGGAAAAAAATCCACAGGAAAAAACACATTAAATTCTATATATTAGTGTAACAAAATAAGGAAGGGAATTCTTTAATAAGTTATGCTTTTTATGTCATCCAATTACAAAACCCAATATTTAGAACTCCAGTTTTTCCAATCCAAATCAATTAAAAAAGGCTGCAAGACAGAGGTTTTGGTTGGATCGGCATCATGACATGCAAGGAAGGAGAGTTGCTTGTGGAACAGCAGGAGAATAGAACAGATTTTGAGAGTGTTAAAATAATAACAGTAAATGAGGGTTATATGCACTACCGCTCACGAGTTTGAAAATTAAACTAAAAAGAATGGTAAAACAGTATCAGACAAATATATGAGATTCTGGATTCTGATAACAATGTTTCTTAATGATGCAGAAGGGAAAAACTGATCGAATTCACCATTACTTTTTGTGAAAGCTCATTCCTTTATGAAAACATGTAATATGATGTCAATTTTTTTTCCTTATTACAGACAAAAGATTTCCTATATTCTGAAATGAAGTGCTACACACAGTCTTACATGCACTCATGTGCATGCAAAGTGATCTGAGTTTAAGGATAATATATTTTTGTGTTCAACCATTTGTGTTATATTTAAAGATATTTTAAGGAAAGTCTCATCAATTATTCAGCCAAAGCAAAGATTTCTTTTGCACTTATTTTCCTAAAATGCTTCACCTACGATGTTCAAGTCTGCATAATTTTATTGATCTCACACGGTTTTTCAAGAGATGACACTTCATTCCCAGAGGTAATCTCAAAGTTGAACATCAAAGTTTATATTACTTTTCTTCATATTTTTTCCATTTTCCTTTCTTTCTCTTTCTCATTTTGAAAGACTTTAGAAAATGCAAAGAGCACATGATCTTAAGCAACATGAATCTTCAGAGGATTGCTAAAATATTTGATGATTGTGTCCAGAAGCTAAGTAATGTAAGGGATTCCACTGCTGTAAATACTTCCAGCATATTATCTGCAGAAACTGTATCGAGCAAAAAGCACTATTATTTGATTCAAACGCTGAAGATTACTTAATGCAAAGCTCTGTAGGTATATCATTAAATACAATAGTAAAATACAACTACTATTGTGCTTATCAGAACACCAATTTTAAACTGCAGTGAAGAAAGCCTCACAAATTTCCAGTATCACATGTGATATACTAAAAAAAAATTCATATATAAGGACAATTTCCTAGTGATTTTTTTTATTCCATGAAGTTTTGTAAGGATACTGCAGCCAGCTTTCTCCTACACGCCCTTTGCAAAAGAGCAAGGCACAGGAAACAAAGATTTTAGGATAAAGAGGGAGCACGATCTCTAAAGCAAATCCCCCCCGGCATTCCCCCCCAAACAAGAAGCATGTGAAAACTGAAAAAGAATCTGGTTAGTCAGAAACCATAGTTGCAGAGCACATTGTAAGAGCACGTAAGAACAAACAAACGTTTATCTGATGGCTTCAGGAAAAGGAAAGTGTAGGAGGAGGAAATAATATTAGTTACCCTGCAAGTACCATTCACATTGGAGTAGGAGCGACTGTGAAAGGAAATATTGCAGCTCCACCGGCCCCCAAAGGATTATAAATCTTTTGGCCTTTGGGAGCAGGTAAAAAAAAGTATTTCAATCATTAAATAATAAAGAACAGTGCTGAAACCTTCTTGGTGATAGCATGTGCAATCAGGTGTTGGCCAGACGGACGGAAAGTGATTTACAGCAATGGCTCTGGTGGGCAAGGAGAGTTCTCTTTGTAAATACAAAAAGGTGGATCTAATTTAGTAATATTAAAAATCAGCATGTAGATTTGGATAAATTCTTTAATCTTGCAATGAATTTTATCATTTCAGAGTTCTTGGCCAACTCTTTGTGGTTTCTTAAATAGTTTTATGAGGCAAGGGAAAAGGATGAATGAAATTTTTCATTTGTAGGAACCATAATAATTTTAAACCTTGGTTTCAAACTAAAAAGCAATTAGCTTTAACATGGAACACCCCAAAGAAAAAAAACTGATCATTGCAATAAATAATATCTGAAAACCACAGCAGCCTCAACATTAAGACGCTTTTTTTTTTTTTTTTTTTTTTTTAAGCCAACTGGGAAACAGTTACAGAACACCAATGAAACTATGTGGAACAAAAAGGTAACAATAATATATGATCTTTTAGAAAAGAATTCAAAAGTAACAAGCATCAATTAAAACATTACTTCAAAAGTTAATCAATAGATATACTACTGAGTCCTTTTGGATTGGGATTTATGTCCTACAACACTATTACAAAACCTAGAAAACAAAACTCCCTCCACTTCTGCTCCACATAGCACCTTCCCAGTATAATCCCTGCATATAATTGTTACAGTGAAATAAAAATACACAGATATAATAAATTATTTATAACATAACAGATCATGTGAAACTTTAAGTGGCAGATGTTAACAGGAAGAGTAGATTTGCACAAATTTTTGAGAAATGTTGCAAGTTGCTGACAGAGAAAATACAGAACAAAATTATCCTGTTAGCTAATTGAATTTGCAGAGCTCTTTCTGAACAGAAAGGGTTTGGTTTAGTTAAAGAACCTTCAGTTAAAGAATTTTTTCATAAATGCATATACATTAATGCACTGACAATGAATTATAATTTTGACCAAATTATTTAAAATTCTAATTAAATTACACTGCAACATAGGATTTCAGATATTAATTTAACTACCTAAAGCTATGACGAACAATTCAACTACAGGCAACAAAAACTCTAGCCTTGATCTCAAGGGGCTTTATATATCGTAAGGACCCAAGTCTTAAAATTAAACTCTCCTCTCAATTTTTAATCACTGTTTAGAAGAGACAGCTGTGGTAATTCTTCCCCCAGTAAAAGAAATTTACTTGTAATCTGATGATTTTTCTGGGTTGAATTGCACTGATTGTCAAGATTTGGTGACACAAGCCCAAATTACAAATTTTAAAAATATCCCTGAGGTGGGCAAACATGTTTGCACACCCTCACATCCATGCTTTCCTCCTGGAATTTCTTAAGCTGTGCCTCAATAGAAAAGGGAGAAATAGAAAAACAGATGAAGGGAAAAGCATTGCTGAAGTTAACACTAGCTTTTTTTCTGTGAGACATGCAAACCATAATTTTAAAGTGTCATGTTAGTTAAATGAAACTAATTTCATACTAGCTGTACTGAGAAGGTAGTTTAAGCCATTTTTTTCATCATATAATTTCTTACACAAGTTTTGGGTACCAGACCTGAGAAAATAACTTCAGGTTTTCTAGGTGTTCGTAAAATCTCAGACTGAACTACAGGTAGTAAAAACTCACTTGGAAAAAAAGTCACTGTGTTAAGAAGATGTAAAAGCCACGATGCTTCATTAGCTACACATCATCGGTACAACTGTTCCTGCAGTCACGCTCCGCGCCCATCAGCCTGGTTATCACTATGCTCATATGTGGCCACCGAATTAAAGCCAACGATGTAAATGACAGACCGCCATCATCATCCCAACATACACCTTCCTCTACATGTCACAGCGATGTGACTTATTAGAGGATCCTTTTTTTTTTTCAAATAAGCATTTGCTAAAGGAAATCTCATATACAAGAGCATGTGTGTGTGAGTGTAAGACACATATTTAACCTCTAGATAAAAAACACCAAAGATGGATGGAATCTAACAGTGGCTTAAAGCCATTAAATACATGGAGGCTCAATCCTGTAAGCACTCATGCATGAGCTAGCAGAGTTGTAGGCAGCAGGATTGCCCTCCACTGTTAGCCGCCTGACAAGTACCCAACATGTAAAAGACAGAGACTTCGAACACTATGTATCATAGAAGAAAAGATCTTTGTATGTATGGAACTGCTGCGTTTCCATAAAATCTCCTGTTAAATTTACTTCACTTTAAATAAAGCTTACTTGCAAAATGTTAATGCAGCCTCTCTCTGTATCAATTAGCACTATTACAGAGAGGGTGACCCCTCACCTCTGCAGGCAATGATTAAGGGCCAGAAATTTTATTGATTTTTCTGTTAGCTTGATTTCCTTCAGCCACCTCACTGTCCAGAATTCGGCTACTCACCCTGCTTACTGCTGAAAGAACATCACCTTGTCCAGGAATACTGACTGTGCCACCATTGATTACTCACAGAAATTCAGAAGTTAATTTATTCCATTAATTCAGCAACAAATTATTAATAAAAATGGGCACCATCGCTGCCAGCAGCATGCAGATGTGCAGGTCTAGGTACCACAGCTACAAGCTGGCCACCAACAGCAGGACCTCCACTACCCTCCCCAATAAAATTACAGCCACATTTTGAAAGAATTTTGAAGCTCAGTAGTAAGTGTAAAAGGTTATTACTAAAACAGACATAAAAAGCAGCATTAAGTCACACTAATGCAGTCACACAGTAGGCATTTAACCAACAATAGCTTATGCCACATCCCCCAATATCTAGAGTCCAAACACTGGGTAACACCGTTAAGGGCAGATTTTTCTCTATTATAATCTCCCATCCCAACCGAGATCAATTCTTCTACTAGTCACCCAGCAGATTTAACTGAAAATATGGTGGTTACACTTCTCCATAGGCAATCATACCTACGGCTGAAAGACAGAAGGAGCTTCCATGGCCATCGCCTGGTTCCCAAAAATCTGAAGTCAAATCAGCAAAAATAGACAAAGAAATTTTAAAAGTAGCCACTGCATTTTTGCCTACCAAGGCCACCTGAGTGGGAAGAGTACCAGCAACCAAAGTTATTGAACTAACTAGATCAACACCAACAATTTCAAATACTGTATTTTTTTTTAACCAATCCTATTTTATCTTTCCCAAAGAAAAGAGAAAGAAAAGAAAGAAGAGCAAAGAAAGCAAGAGAGAAAAATATAAAAAGTTGTCAGACAGATTAATAAAAGTTTTATGCAAAATGGAGAAAAATGACAATAAAGGAAAAGCTTTGCCATAAACTAATCCACATTTACTTTAAACAATATTTAAAACATTGTGCATTACAAAACACACTTACTGAACCTCCGCTCACAGGGACTATTTCTCCTCTGCTGTCAAGCTTCATTTTTCCTACTAAATCTAGATCCTGACTAAGCCAAATATTTTTTTGGAAGTTATCTCTAGCTTGCCTACATAAATACATTATATCTGAAAAGACTCCTAATGTTCATATGAGGAAAAAGATGCTGAATAAACACCAGCGTGTTTTTTATTTATATTAATGTTTTAAGTAGCCTTTAAAACATTCTAGGAGTGATGATTTTTATTTATAGCTTAGATTTTTGTGTGTCACATTTTTAAACAAAGGGGAGAGGGGAAGAGAAGCTCTGCTGCGCACATTAGACATCAGGCAGGCATCAAAAAGGTGCATAATTTCAGAAACAGAGACACCAAATTATAAAAATAACACCATATTTGCTTATGTTACTGACTTCTCCCTACCATCAAAGCTGAAACTCTGTGTTGTGGCGCAGGTTTTTCAGAGCAACACACAACACTGCTGAGAAATCTTCCCGAAACCTTCGCAGCATCGCGGCAGCTCTGAGAATAAGGAATCAGAAAATGAGACATTTGACAGGCAGTGGATAACAAGGTGCAAAAACTGAAAAGTTCCTGTAGGTAGAAAGAAAGCAAAGCAATGTAGTGGAAGAAAAAATTCCTGACAGCTCTGACACATGGGACCTATTTTTCTCCTTGATGCACATGTAGTTCTCCTACAAGTATAATGAGAGTCGTGCACATATGGGGAAGAGGAAAGGTTACTCCGTACAGCAAACTGCCCAGGCATCCTCCTTTAAAAATATTATGCCAAAGAAAATACAAAGATGTTTTTGGTAACTTTTTGAGGCAACTAACCTGTTTGGCAAACGCTTTAGGTCACTTCAAAGCAGAAGCTGGAAAAGGCAAATGTTTATAACGTCTCAGCGAATGTCTAATGCCTAAAATCAATCACTTGTCTACTCAAAAGATAACTCCTCCAATTCCAGTCCCCAAAGTAACAGCTACATCAATCCAATGGAAAGCAAGGATAAGAGGATTGATTGCAAAAAGTGAGATTTCAGTGATTAAAAAAATATTGTTGAATAGCTGAATTACTCAAAATGCCTCCACTTAATGTCATCAATGTATTACTCTGAAAATGGAGATAACAAAAAACCCCTTGTTAGACCACTAACAGGAGCTCCAAGGAGAGTAACTGAAGCACAACAGCAGATTAGCTGTGATTAAAATACTCGTACCTAAACCTGCACAGAGGTTCCAGCGTGGCCGTGTGTTACTCTAGCCGTGAAGAGCATGTTTTCGCTGACAAACCACTGCAGCTCTGTCATTCAAATTCTTCTCTTTTATCCGCGTATAGGGTTAAACTTTCAAATTATCAGATGCTAGCTGCTGGTGAGCATGCTTCCCTGGATTTTAGACACAACTTTTCCTCTGGAATGATAAAAAAGCCCCTCTTCTCATCTGCAGAGCAGAGCAGGTCCCTCAGCACTACCCAGTTTACACCCTGGGAACGCAAAACAGCTTCAGCCACTGAACCACCACCAAGAACAGACTTTGCACTGCCTAAGTTGCAGGCTATTATTTTCAGTACTGCTTTTCAGCGCATTAAATTTGTTGTTTTTTTTAAACCCACCCCTACGTACAGCACTAATGTGTTCCACAAAAGCTGGCCTGGTTCCTTCTAGGTGCAGCAGCGTCCCTCTTCTGGAGGTGAGAGCACCTGTGCCGCAGGCACAGCAGCACTGGGCTCCCCACAGTGCCCCAAAACGGCATCTGAGAGAGGCACTGGCTTCCCATCTCCATCGCTGGAGAGCCACGAAACACTTCTTCAATACCCTTCTCAGAAAACCTCAGCTCATGCTTTCCTGCACACAGCAATGCCTCCGGGATGGGGCAGGGCAAAGGAGATGCTCTTCGAGGCACCTGAAGTCCAGCAGGATTTTCATCCCCAATTTTCAATGGACCACGGACGGAGTATTCCAAAGGCTCCCGGCGGGTGGGGGTATGGAAGATGGACAGCCAACATTAAGTCAGCAAGCTAAAAGCTCAGCTCAGCAGCAGTTCCGCTTAACTGATCTTGACACGCCTGCTTGATCAAGGAGAAAAACAAGACCTGTGCTTGTTTATCACGGGAGGACTGTTCAAAGCAGAAGGACACCTTGTGCTAAAATCTTAATTCCTATAAGCCTTTAGCATGAGACCTCAGAAAAGGCTCCACTTCCCAGTCAATGTCTACAGAAGAACAAAGTCTGTTCTCAAAATACACGCATATATGGAATATAGCTGAGGCTGGTTAAATGCGATCTCTGTTTATTTTAAAGATGTCGAAACCTAAAGTCTTCATACAGCATTCTAAGTTATAAGACACATCTTATACATTATTTAAAAATGCCATCCTCTCCAAAGAAGTAACTTACATTCTCACTTTTTTTAAAGTTAATTCTTAGGATGATTTGTCAGCCTAAGTGAGATTTCATCCATAACAAATAATCCTTCTCAAAGAAGAAAAAAAAATCACCAAGGGAAAAAACCACCCTATGATGAACAACACTGTCTAGGTAACTGCCACCTTGCCAGGACTGTGTGAACTTAGTTTATAAAGTTCTTTAAAATTTGAAGCAAATTCATTCTTAAAGTCATTATTAAAATGTGAACTAAATGAATATTAACTTCACCATTCCCTACACACCCTCTCTGCAGAGTTTTCCAATAAACAGCTTGATTTTCTCACTAGAAATTAGACAAAAGTAGACAAAGAGGTTCCACTGTCCACAGCCCAGAGACATCAAGCCAAGGTGCGGAAGCAAGCAAAAAGAAAGGGAAAACCTAAAAATATAGTAATAGCTAGATAAAACTGCCAAGTTTTCTAAAGGATTTGTCTCAAAACCATCCTTGGCAATTCTGGATTTCAGTTGTGAACCACGCTCATGAAACGTCAAGGTTGTTTTGAAAAGTCTGAAATAAAAATAAAACTATTTAATATTCTCACTTTGTAAAACAGGTGGGTAGAGTTCATGTTGTCACCACATGTGAGAAGTTGGGAGAGGCTCCAAAGCCAGCCAGCAGGACCAGGGCCAGGCGGCAAGCTGGGGAGGGGTCCCCGTGCCCACCGCTGCCCTGGCCAACCTGACCCACTCTGCCTGCAAAGCTGTACAGTCCTGCCAGCGGAATTATTTTCTAAACGGGATTTCTCTTCCCAGTCCAGACCCTGACTTTAGAAGAGCTGGTATGAAGGAAGACGGATGAACTGTCCTGCAGGGGGGAAGCTGAAGGTGTTCAGCCACCGCCCGCAGTGGGAACCTGCTCTCACACGGCAAACGTACGGACTCTGACGATACAGACACAAGCATTTACACATGCACACCCCGCCCCAAACTTAAAACCCCCTTTAAACCATTTTCAGAATTCCTCCTCTCCTCGTCAGTGATTAAACAACTGAATTCCTAAATATTTGTAAATTAAAACTCGTGAGGATTTAATAAACTGAACTGGTAAGAGAAAAGAGCTTAGTAAGCATATAAACAAGGTGTTCTTTCTTTAACGCTACACCATGGCTGGTGTAAAGAAATCTGAGGGAGTACCGAGCTCTCATCTAAAATTCAGTACTATTCCGGTGAGCACCCAGCAGAAGCAAAGCCACAGCAGCCTACAAGATAAATATTTAGGTGCATCTTTTATGCATTACAATACTATCTCTCCCATAAAGAAATGAACTTTACAAAACAGTCAGTGCACAGATGAAGGAACCTTCTCTTTTGAGGTTGATAATTAATGTTGTTAATTTGCAGCCACGTACTTCATTCACAATGTAGCTACCTCTTATTTAAGATTTTGCTGTTATTCTGTCCCTCCCAGCAGACTCAAAAACACATGCCAAGATTGTTCAAATTAACTATTCAAGAAACAGTCTGTGCAGAAATCCTATCTGAATAGCTGGCTCTTGTGAAAAGTACAGACTAATACGTAATCCATAATATCCTGTATTATACAACAGTCAAAAATGTTATGTTAGTGGAAAATGAGAAAATGTTGCCATATGTGAAGATGAGCACTTCTATAAATTAAAAAGAGAAAAATAAAGGCTTGCAAACAACATATGCCAGTGTGGTCTAAATATAACTTTGCAAGTGTCATGCGGTAATATTGTGAACTTGAAATAAAAGTTGACACCAATCAACAGCAAAGATAATTATTACCCACAGAAGCGTGCCTGGCTGATGTCCCACCCCTAGGTAGGGCAGAGCTGGGCTGCAGCCACGCACCCGGCTGCGCTGCCCCGTGCGGGAGGTGGGACGCAGGCATCGCCCCCCGCAAGTCAACAGCCTTTGGGATTACAGCCCAGCCAGCTCACGATCCTCATCCTCTGGTGCTTGCTCAGAGATGTAAAACATGAAGGTGCACCTTGGGCAGACCCGTCGGTGCGGCCGGGGACTGCAGGGGGCTGCTTGTCCCTGCCGGCCGCAGTGTCAGCAACAACGGCAAGAGAACAAGGAAGTTCAGCTGGTCAGTGCAGCTCTGCAACAGCTTCCACAGTAGCAGCCCTAACAAGTCACTGTATACATGGAAAAAGCAGTTTTTAAATTAATTTACTAATAAAAATAACTTTAATAATAAATATATATATATATATCTTCAGATGAGTTTTCTGAATATGTGCTATGCCCCATGTGCCAAGTTCTGTTCAGGTAACAACTCCTGCTCTCTTTGCTGCAACAATAAAGCCACGCTACTTGTTTCAGCATTTGGAGGGTTTCTAGCAGCACAAGACAAAGTTTAAGCAATAAAGGTAGGCTTTCCCTGAAACGGCAACTGCTAATTTCAAAAAAAGCCATCTTGAAATGTACCTTTAGTTTTAAAAATGTATTGAAAAAAAAGAAAAAAGCTATAAAATATTGAGCAGACCATTTCTGGTGGTGTGCATAGGGGGTGTTTGGGTTTTGGATCCCACTGCTGTAAAAACTGGCTTTTCCCATTTTGGATTTTGGATCCAGGGCAGTTTTCTGGGTTGAAAACAAGCACCAGCGCAGATCCAGTTTCTGCAAGTGCAACCTGCACACCCTCCCAGCTCCAAAGGGGCAAACGCCCATTGCACAGGCAAAACCACTCAGTGCCAGGAGCAGCTCAAGCCCCCAGCCCAGGGTGCACATGCACTTCTGCAAACGTTTGCTAGAACTACATTATAGGGAATAATAATAATAAAAAAAAATCCCTAGTGTCTTACAACATTTATTTAACCAAGATTTCCAAACTATTCAGGAAATCATTGCTCAGTTCACCACACTCCACAACCTAGATTGTGATCCTAAGTTATTTTGACAGAATCCTTTTAAAGTTCTCCATAGCAGAAAACGGGGGAAACCAGTCAGCTTTACATCCAGGAACTGCAAAATCTGGGCTATGGGCTTTTTGTCTTTGTGGTTTGGTGCTATAATTTAAAAACCACACACAGCGCTGGAGTCTCAGACCACTATTAGAAATGCGACTTTGGAATAAATTAAGAACACTCGTGGGAAGGGGAACCAAACTTTCATGTGGCTTCCTGGAGGCTGTTTTGGCACTGCAGAAAAATCAGACACTACACAGTAGTGGATTGGTAATAAACTAACCTATAGCAGGACTTACAGCCACTGTCAGGCACTTGGTGACGTGGACAGAAAACATATGTAGGATGAAATCACAGTCCCGTGTCATTCCGGAGTGCAATGCGATTTTTTCATATCTGTGAGCATAAAATACATGCACAAACACACAGATGTAATGTCCACATTACTGGGAAGAAACATGGTAAGAGCTTTTGAGTGGGTCTTTCATCTGCATCTTTCTTACTGTTATTATTTACTGCACTAAAGAAAACTGTTTATTTTACAGGACCCCATATTTACTAAAATAAATGTATCATTATTCAGATAACAAATGCAGAGCATATGCATAAAGCAAACTGGAAATTTCTGAGATAAAGCAGAACCCTTCAGGTTTTCAAAACAAGAAAGTGCTTGGTGTTTACTAGGCATAAAAATACATGCACCACAAAATACCCTTCTGTAATTAAAAGTCCTATTTCTGGCAATTACCACGCAGTTTTCTCAAGTTTTCCATCTTCTCGGACACACAATGATTTAATTCATGTTTTAATTATGTTACAGAGAAATTACTATTCCGTAACAAATAAATAGCATTAAGTCAGTTAGAAGTTATTTCAGGCACTACAAAGTTACTGAGACTCCCTGCTAATACGGTTCCTTTCTTTTCCAGCATTTCTCTGTCCCTTACTAATGTAAGAAAGACCTACACAATCAAATGGAAAATGCAGCTACATGCTTCTCAACGGGAAACCGAAATTGGCTACGCACCAAGCACATCAGTATTCAGAGATCTTAAAAAAAAAAAAACGGGAAAAAAATCAAATTAAGTTGACTGTCTCTCCTAGCACTTTTGATTACTCCAATTATAAAATCAAAGACTTTCCCATGTTAGCAGTGATGCCAATGGGTGGATGAATTAAATGTGCTTTCACTATGAGATGTCTCCTTTTGAGGATCACTGCCCTCCTGTTTTCTAGTAGTATGTAACAATATTCATATTTAGCTCTGAAGGATTAATCCTACTCCTGTTAAAGACAGCATAAAATCTACCATTGATTTCCGTCCAAGCAGACTTCAGCTAAAGAAAATACAAATATAATGAACTAACTGACTAGCCCACGCAAGGAATGGAGCTAGTATTGCACAAGGCATAAATAAACATCAAGTATCAAGAAATCAATCATTTCCTTAGAACTTGTACATTGTGTAATTAAATAGATAGTCTAACTATTTTGTTAAGATCTTATTTTGCTAAACAGTTTCTTACTCCCCCGTACTCCAACGCACTCCAAAGAGCATCCGAAAGCTCAGACATGCTGCCATTCAAAATACTTAAGAGTCAGTGCTAGAATTTACCTAATGTTGTTCCTAAAATATTACCAGAGTTTTGGCTGAAAGCTGTTCAAGCCACGAGGCAATTAGTTCAGATAGCACGCTTCAGAAAAAGACAAAGAATCCCCCGAGATTACTAGAAAAAAATGTGAACGCTAAGGGCATATTGTTCAGTGTGATACACACACACCCCCCAACAACCAAACACAGATGTACGATTAAAAGGCCAATTAAAGGAACATTAACCTTTAACCAAAAATATAACAGTAGTTTAAATTAGTCAAGAAAGTCAGAGCAGAATGTTATTTCAAACTCCTTTTCCTATGCAGACTTCTTTAAAGTGTTACCCATTCATTTTTGTTTTATGAGGGCAACACTATCCATAAAACTAACATTTTTGAGGTTAACACATGGCTAACTTGGAGAAACAATGTTTTCACAAGAATGTTAAAAAAAAATTGTAATAAAAACAACAAAAAGCCAGACCACACCACGTATCTGCAATATACATTTTACACGTTTTCAAAATTAAGGTGGCAATGCAAGTTTAAATCAGGATTCACTTTTGATTGGAGCAGATTTATCAGTACAGTATGCATATGTTTACGTAGCATAGTTTGTCACACATTTCTAACACTCAGTCCTGTAATATGAAATTCTAATTTCAAAAAACAACCATGAATGCTCAAACACAAGAGTTGTACTGGCATTTAATGGTTAAACAGAAGGCATTCAACAATTTACTGCACTATGTGATTGAAAGGTATACTGGCTTAAAGTAAACTTCAGAGTAATGTCTGAAATGGAGATGAAATACTCAAGTTGCTTAAAATAAAATAAAAATAAAAAAAAAGTGGTGCGAGATGCACAAAATACAGGGAGCAGGGAAAAAAAAAAACGCATACCCCAGCAATGAATCAACAGAAGCGCCTCTTATTAACTGCAGCACCCCGTTACAGGCATTTTTCTAATTGACACTG
Source organism: Falco punctatus (assembly GCF_963210335.1). Classification (NCBI taxonomy): domain Eukaryota; kingdom Metazoa; phylum Chordata; class Aves; order Falconiformes; family Falconidae; genus Falco; species Falco punctatus. Next base: position 115,851,191 of record NC_137580.1, on the reverse strand, counting down.
AATTAGCATTTACTATCCCAGTGAGAGCTCTACGTGGCAAACGTTTGAATGGAGGCTGTTTGATGGCTTGGCTCCTGCTCGAGGTGTAACGAACAAGATTTAGGGAGCAGAGGGAGCGGCAGTGTCCGGGGCCGCTGAGCTCCAGGCTCCCGTGAGCGCGCGGGCTGCGCACGCAGCCCCTGCCCTTCGCCCCTGTCCCCGCACCTCTAAAACAATGTATTAATTATGCATTCGCCAGGAGTTTGGAGACTGTGCTTAATATGATTAGTGCTGCTGTCTACCCAACTTAAGTGCTGACGTGTATTTTAAAAGCTGAAAGTAGAGCGGATGTCTTCTGCTACCCAGAACATTAGATCTGAAGTCTTCTCAGAGGGCAGAAAATAAAGATGAAATCTTTTCACCAGTGGCATAAAAGAGATGCCAATACACTTACACATACCCCCTACTAGTACAGCTCTGCCTTGTTCTCTGGTGGGGGGTTTTGTTGGGGTTTTTTTGGTTTCTTTTTTCCCCCTCTTTATTATCACAAGCAACAACAAAAACTATTTCCCTGTAATTTTTTTCATCAAAAATATTCTGTGGTTATGGGTATCTTAAGACTCTGCCTAGCTCCTAAGTGTGTGTGAGTGTATTTTTTCTAGCTTCCCAAGTTAGTTCTCTTAAAAATAGTTTAATATCAGTAGTCAGCATTTGTTTTTTATACTGTATTAGCAGAAGAAAGAGTAAGTCATTAAATTAATGACTTGGAGATATTTACTTTAAGTACAAGGTTAAAAAAAAATGTACAAAATCTGCCTTGAAAATAATTTTGACAGGATTCTGGTATTTAATGGTATGCTTACTGCCATGGCTATTTTCAATATCTGTCAAAGGAACTTTGTGTGCATTTGCTTGCAATCAATTGCTGAAAAGACTCTAAAGATGAAGCCAAATCTTAAGATGAAGCTAAATGTTAATTAAGGCTAGCTTTCAAGAAATCAAATCCTACAAATGTCTCAGAATAAATTTATCATCTGATTGTTGAAGCTGTGATCTGCAGAAATGTAGGCCATAGCAGAGTCGACGAACTTGAAATTCAACTTCAAAGGGAATACTTGACGTTCTGAATTGTTTTAATACAATGAAAGAAAAAGATAGCTTCAAAAGTTAGTTTTATTAATTGTAGACAAGATCCTTGAACAGATCCTTAGCCAGCATGCTCTGGCCGGTGCTATCTGACAAGATAAATCTGTGGCGCTGAGCCCTGCGCTGACAAGATACACTGTGTGTACGTTGATTACGGCCTTGGGAGGACCACCCAGAAAGAGAACCCCATGAAATAACTGTCCTCCAGCAGTGTCAGCTAACAGGGTGTATATATGCAGAATACAGTGTCTGAAAAATGAAATACTTGCCAACAATTTAAAGCAGAAATCCACACATTACAAGACGACAAACTGAAAACACTTACTACTCAGTAGATGGTACCAGTGTTGTTGGATGCTCACGCTACTCCAGTCCACCAGCAAATCCGTTTCTCTCCTAGTTCAAGTAGTCTTCGGTAAAACTAATATTCCAGAACAAGAAAAGAACTTGCATTTATATGCATAAAAACATTTTCATGCCTTGGATAGCAGTGAAGTTGTTCTCTGGTTGTTAGGCATTTCCAAATATTTTTAGATCAGCCCGGTACAGTGAGCATTTCCATCTCTCCATGATATTTATGCTTTGTTTTCACTGCATCTGTTTTAAAATATCACAGAAGTCAGTGCTGAAAGCTATTGACCAGACGAACACCCTATTCTCTCCGCATTCAAGCCTCCGTTACGTTTCTAACACAGGCTGACGCATCTTTAATGGCTCTTCGATCCCATAAACACACAATTCCATGTCTGTGCTCCTCAGGGCGTCACACACAACCCTGCAATCTCCCAAACTGACCTATATATAAATGGAGAAAAGTTGAAACGGACCATCGTGCACTTACACTACCTGCAGCTGTTACTTTGGAGCGGAAAGATTAAAATTTCAGCAACCAGGTCTTTTCTACATCCCACTGCTGGGTCCTACAGGACGCTGATCCACAAAAGCACCATGCGTGGCCGATTGGATAGCAGGAGAAAAGTAGCTGTGGACCCATATGGTTTGACTTAACATTAACTGATTAAAGGTATTTTGACTAGTTCTACAGTTAAATTACATGCACCTGTTACACACATTAGTAGCACCTACATCCTACTGCAAACACAAGGACGCTGGCCTGCGGATGTAAAACTCAAGAAGATTACATTTCACATGTTTAGCACTGGAACAGAGTAGATTTATTTATCAATTTCACAGTTTCCTTGAAATAAACCATTTACATTAAAATAATTCCACCTAAATATACCATAAAAATAACATTTAAATACTCTAATTTATGCCTTTTTATAGAAATTGTACTATTAATTTTATGATCTGTGCAAAAATAATTTATCAGCATCCAGTTTGTACTATGCATTTCCAGGTTTTCCAGGGCCAAACCATTCAAATCCTGAGAGAAAAATCTTCCTGCCCTTCTAACAGCTTTATTTCAGTAATTAACCAGAACAAATAAAGCCAGTCTATCTAACATGCATAAACTTTTTTGACGCATTAACTATTTTTGCTCTGACAGCTGGTCACTAATGTATATTCTTTTTTCCTGCCTAGAAAATGGCTGGTCTGTTGGTTCACACACTAGCCTGACGCTGCTTTAGCTTCAGTTTTGGGCCCATTTTGGACAAATAGAGAAAAGGATATTGCGAACATGAACACAATAAACAATGTGTTGGGGGAACAGCAGTACAGAAGACAGGTAGCTATAACATTTCTAAAATTCTCTTTGCCTTTAAGTTACTACAGAGTAGCAGACACCACCCCACCCCACCCCCCACCCACCCCATTTTATTAGAGCAAGTGATATAGTGGGGGGGGGGAAGGGACAAGTTTCTGAGCAGTCCAGTGATCCTCCAGATCTGAAACAGATGCAGCTGCTCAACTGGGCTGGGGCAGGGGAGGAGGCACTTTCTCTTTTGAGCCTAATGAGAAAAGTCGGCATGCTGGCGAGAAAGACAGGGAGAGTGCAGTGGCAGTCTGGAAGGCAGCTAAAGCATAAATGCATTTCCTCTACCAAATTAAAAAAACATCCCAGAATGGGCACTAATGACAAAGAAAAAGACTGCAGCAACTTGAGAGAAAGTCTGATTTCAGCAGCAGAAGCCATCCTTCTAGCAAGACACAAGGAGCAAATTTTGGATCCCTTAGATGATGGGTTAACCTTGAAATTGCCACGCTGTAGTCCTCAGAGCCTCTCTCTGTCCAGATTGCAGTTGAACGTCTTCTGACTTCATGACAGTGGTTTTAAAAAAAAAAAAAAAGAAAAAAGAAAAACCAGTATTCCCATGTGTCAAACCCAACACTTCAGTAGCAAAAGCATGGAGCACCCTCGTTAGGGTAACGCTGCTCAAAGTGATCTGTGTCTTCTGCAGCAGCCGGGGCTTGCAGCTCCGCTCTGCTTAAGCTCAGCACAAGCTGCACATCAGACCCCTTACTGACATCCCCACACTGAGAAGGCAGGGTACCTAAGTTTGTAACACACCTAACTTTACAATACATAACCCAAAACCTACAGGTTTGAACAATGTTCCTAAATGTCTCTGCAATGCAGAAGAAATTCAGGGCCCTCCAAATGGGGTTCCCAGCCTGTTTAGCTGGGACTCGCATGAGCAAACCAACAGGAACGGCTAAAGCACAGGGGTCTTCCCGAGATCAGCTTTCTGTCGTGGACTGAAAGGTCCCAACGGACCACAAGCACCTGCATCAGGCTGACGGGCACTGTCAGCAATCCTGTCCTGGATGACAGGTCTATGGCATCCCTTTCAAAAGATGTGACTTCTTTTTCTTAGCATGAACAGGAGACAGTGGTGGTTGCAGTGACCCTCCCTTTGTAACAACAGCTCAACACTTCAAAACAGGGTAATTCTACCTCGGAAAGATGGTTAACGTACTTCACAACAGTAAGATCTCAAGATCTTCTTTCAGCCAAGAACAGAACGTGCTCAGGTGGACAGAGCACTTGGCTTTCCTAGCAAGCTGTTCAGACCTTTAAGGGTTGAAGCTGAGAGTGATGAATTGCAGAAGTACTGTCAAATGAGAGGCAGAGGCCAGTATGTATGGATAAATGTAAATATCATGTTACTCATGGAAAAAAAACCCAATCAGCTCTGAGCTACTTTCCCTTAGAAAGGGCACCATGAAGTAGGAATAGATAGGTCTATGAAAACGTCGGTCACTATTCAGAAATGATTTTTAAAAGAAAAGCTAGAGGCACCGTACCAGAGACAGTTGATTGCTGTGGTTGATTACTGTCCCAAGAGGTCTCATTTAATTTTAATTACGTTAAGGACTTGATTAATCTAATTTGCTGTTCTCAGTTCTACTCCCTAACAAAGTCTGTGCCTGTGTGTACACACACACGTGCCTGTTGGGGGAGGGATGCTGCCCTGCGCACACATGGCCGCTGTATAAATCCCCTCTGTATCCCTGTCTCTACCCTCAGGGGGTGAAGTTTGGGCACCCCTTTCTCAAAGAGAAGCTCTCAAACCTACCAAAGACAAGACAAAAGCAACCACAGGTACAGAACAGCTTCCATATGGGAGAACAAAGACGGAGTAGGTTTCTTCAGCCTGGAAAAGGGCAAGCAAGGGAGAATATGAAAGATGTCTATAAAACCATAAATAGCATGGAAAACCAACAGGGAGATGAGCAGTCATTGCCTCTCCCCATGCTAAAAAGGGAAAACTGGACAAATTCATGGAGGAGTTTTTTCACAGATAGAAAGACACCAGCATGTTTTCAAGGAGTCCCTGACACAAAACTTGCTGGAGACTCCTCTGCAGACATACGCCCTCATGCCTGAGCTCATGTAAACCTTAAGTATCTTCTACCATATACCTTTGCTATTCATTTTCACCTACTGAAACAAAATAATCTTTTCCATCTCCACTCCAAACCAGTGTGGAGGGGAGAGCTCAAGGGATAACAAGAGGGAAACTCAGCAGTGTCACAGTGGAGAAGCGCTGGAGGCACTAACCAGCCTTCTCCAGGAGTGCCCACCATCGCTGCAAGCACCCAGGGAGCTGCTGGCTGCTGCCCAGTCATGCTCCATGGACAACAAGAAGAAGGTCTCAGCTCCTGGGACTTCCCACATCAGGCATCCTTCTCCCAGTGCTGCTGATAGCCAATAGGGCCAGGAAGAGATGAATGAGGAGGTCCCACAACCCGATGGGTCTGAGGCAGGAAGGGCATCAACGAATCCTGCTGAAGAGCCCTTTGGGCTGACCTGGGATGGTCTTTCTTGTGTGAGAAGCAACGAAAGTAAAGCTTGCTTACGATTTCAAATGAGTGGGGAAAGCTTTTTGCATTTGCTTGTAGAAGTGCTGTTTATGCTCAGCGCTGAACAAGCACTGAAAGCTGGTGCTTTACCACATTTTTCTTAGGGGATGTTGAGCAAACCAGCCCCACCGCTCCCCATGTCCCACCTGCAACAACAACAGAGCCTCAGCTTCAGGGATGCTCTGCAGACCCTGGAGTTAATTCCAGTGACATCTCAAGCCATAAAAATAGACTTAAAGGCATCGACTGGAGCACTCTACATCCGACCATTTTGAACAACTCAGCAGCCTGGGATCTGTGTGCCAGCCCTCAAATGTAAAAATGTATTCATAAATAAGTCAGAACCCATTACAATTAAGCTACTTTCAGTATTCAAGATGATAATCAAAATCAAAGAGATGATTTACTCTGAAGATTTCAAGTGACATCTGCTGAAATAAAAATATAGTTTGGAAAAAGATTGTAAAAAGATGACTACGTTATTACCAATAACTTTTACATCTGTCATTAATTTTCACTTGGTTTTATCTGCTCTCCTAGTCTGCATCCAATTTCACATTGACTTGTGTTTTATTACAATCCCAATGCGGATCCCATCAACCGAAAAGACTAATAATTGCCTATGAAATGCCTATGAAATGCAGCAAATAGCAAGGATATTATTTCCCTTTACTTAGGAAAGCATAGGGTCTTTAAGCAACTGGTAAAAAGGAGTATTGATAGTCTTTAAACTGCCTCTTCCCAGAACGTAAAGAGGCTACAAATATGTACAAAAACCCCAGAATTCCCCCTCCTCCCAAACCTGGAAAGGGTTAATTAAGTTACACTTCTTGAACCAGTTAGCTAATGACGTTGAAATGGCACAGAAACGTTTTCTGGCGCAGCATACCCTAGACAAACTTCCCCAGTGACCATAATTTAAGGCTACTTTTTAAAGAGCCTTTTACAGCTCAGCGCTACAGAGGACTGCTGAGGCCTGTAATAGTATCTCTCTTGCCTTCCTCCCTTGAAAATACACCCAACTCAAAAGTATACATTTAACAACCAAGGGTCCCTACCTGTCTTTAAGGAATTTATATAAAGTAGATGGCTACCTCAGGCTATTTAAGTACTTTGTAGTAAGACATCAATGGCATGTATAGAGATATTCCTTTGATCATTACACCATTGGGAAAAAAATAAAAAGCCAATCCCTAAATCTTCACCATATAAATTTACGTTTGGAACTCAGCGACGTAAGAATTATCATACTACAAAACCACAAATAGCATTCAATTTAGTCTCTGTGTTCTCGCTCACATGATAGCCTTTGATATTCCTGAGGATGAAAAATGAATACATTTTACTACAAAGATGATTTGTGAACAAAGTCCTTTATAGTTTTGTTTTCCTATTGAAGAACAAGAAATCAAAAGTTACAGGGGGAAATCAATAGCTAGGCTGATTATTAACCAAACCCAATGATAAATGAATGAAAATGAGATTTTCTCTTTTGTAATTTCTAGCAACACATTGCAAAACTTTTTTACTATTGTTCTCCAATTCAAAATTCAAATTACAATTGATGAGGCATTTTCATTTATACTGCCTGAACTGAAAATACAATACTATCTTCCTTTGGCTGTCTAATCAAAAGCCTCAACAACAACAACAAAAAAAGGTAGAAGTTTTATTTTAAGACTTGCTCTTGAAAAGCGAGAGGATGTGAACATCTGTGAAAAACAAGTGCAGAAAGAAGACTAAGTTATGTAGATAAATCATTAGTTATATTAAGATATGAAACAGGCACCCAAAGAATGGCATAAAATGTAAATGAACTTTGGGATCTGGTCTCTTAATTTGACAGCTGTTTGACAACTGCAAAACGGAAAACTGACCTCAGACAACTGTGTATAAATGAGACTATTAAGCAGAAGAATTTCACATGGAATGATACAATATACACTGCAGTAACTCCTCACATGGGAATAGATAAATGCAGACTGGAATTTTTATTGTCTTTGAAGGTGGTGGTGTTAAAAAGACTTGAATTTCACAAAGAGGAGCTGTATGCTACATTATCACAATCAATGCCACTTTCTGAAATACAACCACTGTCGCCTGCAGAAGTGCACTCGCACATAACTCACAGGCATTTTAAAAAAAACACCCCCGATGAAGCAGCTCTGGAGACACAGAAGAAAACATCTTCTGCATTGGGGCTGCAAATCTGAAGCCAGCAACAGTACACAGCGACTAGATCATGGGATAACTTATTTGAGGGGTGTCTTTGGAAGCTACGGGTAGCCACAATTACGCATGGAAACATGTATCGCCAAAGCAGCACCAGAACAGACACTGGTCTGTGGAGAGGGTGGCTTAAGGAAATATTCTACAATTTTGGCCCCTGTGGAGAGACCTTCTTGGAAAGAGTGGGAAGGCAGCAGGGGAGAAACTTCTACCATGACTGCCCAAAGCATGATTTAAATCTGATACTCTCATCAGTAACAGAATTAAACAGAAAACAGGGAGAAAGCCTACTTTCAGACGTAACCAACCATTCCTACTCATAGTTCTGCTCCAGATCACACTGGAAAAGGCAGATCTTCCAAGAGCATCCCCCAAGCACTACTTCTTCACGTCCTCCAGCAATGCAAAGAGCCACTTGTGATAAATATGTTTCATTCCAAAGCAGTTAAGCACTTGGCTGTTTCTTTTATTTCTCTCTTTGGGACAAATATTTAAAATCAGCCTTTCCTACCTTTGTACTCAACACAAAAAAAAACCCCACAGAGTTTGCACAACCTGCAGAAGAAGAGCAAAAAAACCATTCAAGCACTTGCAGTGAAATCCAGACTTAAAAAGAAAGGTTACAGCTCTCCAAGCACAAAAGGTTAGCAGCAACAGAAGCAAAGCAGTTTTTGGGGCTCAAGTGAAACCGAAGGGTAGATTTTTCGATAGAAAAGCAATCTGCTGTGCAGCTCCTTTAATGTTCAGTAGCAGTTTGTTGGAGCAGGCTTGCCGGGTTTTTTGATTGTTGTTTTTAAATCTCAACGTTCAGTTGTATGTGTCAATGTCACTCAGTTTGTTAGTAACTAAAATGAAACTGGAAAATAAACAACAAAGCAAATCCCAAAGACGTAAAAGGTGACATGAGCACCATCACCAAGCCCCTTATTATCCAAACCTCTTGTAGCAAGCAGTCGCACTGTAACTGCACACTGCGTGAAGAACAGACTCCATTTGCTCATTTTTTAACTTGCCTTTTGTTAAAAGTTCTCACTCTTGTTTTCAAGAGACAGTAAATAACCATTTCCTAAACATCATGTCCCTGCCAGTCGCACTTTTACAGACCGTCATCACACTCCACCTCACTGTCACCTACTTCATGTTATTCGGAAAATAATTATGGCATTGTATTAATACCACTGATTTATTCTTACAGAATCCTGGCATAAAAACAGCTCTTAAGAGTCCAAGATGACTAGTCTCTAGGTATGACTAGAGCTATGGAACCACATCTGCATGATGACTTGAAGAAAGTTTGTGCTTTATAGGTTATCCGTTTTCTCCGACTCTAGCGGTACTTCTAATAAAATACTTCAACTCTCCCTACAAAACCTGTCCTGCTCATAAGTCTCTGCATCACCTCTTGGCCCCACTTCAAAAGAAACTGTAGAAACATCTAGATCAGGAGGGAGTTAAAGTCAACCGTCATTTTACATGGGAGGCATGAATGAGTTCCACCAGGAGTGGTCCTCGCTCTGAAGGCTTTAATCAAGGATGAAGAATGGGAACCCAACACACAGATTGTAGTTTAACATTTCCCTACTATGGCTGAAACTTTGCCAGGTGACATTCTGTGTTCGTCCCCTCCAGACACTGCCTGGCTACTTATCCACAAGCTGATGGGAACTTTCCTTGGAGCGAGAAAAACTTAACTGAGCAGAGGGCGCCTGGATGAACCAGGGGCTGTCTCTGCCCTGCACGCTCACGCTGTCAGGAAGCTGCTGAAAACAACGGTGGAAAGGCTTCTGCATCGAGCTGTAACCAGGACAAGCAGCAAGTTAAATGCAGCAGAGTTCTGTGCTTCGCTGCAACTTTGTTTTCTATTTCCAATTCAGTTCCTTTGCTGTCTCGGGCCATTTCAGATAAACATTTTTATAAAGGATGCCCTTCAAAGATAATAATTTGCTTTTATTGCCCTTAAATAAATACCTGGCATTCTAAGTCCTAATGCATCTTGTAAAAGATTATTATTTTTAAAAGTATCTAATTTCAGAACATAAAAATGAGTTTGAAGCTGAACTATTCAGCCTGCTTTCAAATGCCATCACCTTTACGATACTCTCCAAAGTTAAAACGGATTGTCACATCTCTGTTAGGAGCATCAACATAAATCTTGACTGTAATAAGAAAGAAGTCTTAAAAGGAGGATTATAAGGACAGATTTTCATCTTCTAGAAGTCTAGTTTACTTAAAAAATTTACATAATCTATACAGATCCAGACAGAGTTAGCCTTTTAGTGACCTGAGAATACCAAACCTCACAGATTTGCAAACACATTTGGTTTAAAGTCAAAGCTTATGTTATTAAGCTGCTACAACCCTTACATTTCCATCCATGTGTCCCGTTTTATTTCTTGTCCTAGTTTAAAGATACTTCCAACATGCCTTGTGCTTTTTCATCTGGATGATGCACCTAATGATTTTGGTATTGAAAACTAACCTCTTCCTTCAGTTTCCATACAGATCTCATAAAACCCAGAAGAAATGGATTACTGCCCAGAGCTGTGGTTTACTCGTTCATTAAACAGCTTATGCTTAGAATCCTCTTAAAAAGTCACTTAGTGGTAAATGGCTATTTGACACTACAAATAAATTTTTTTTAGAAGAATTTACTACAGCTTTCTATTCATACCAGTGTTATAATCCCACTGGGGATACTGCTGAGTTTTGGTGCAATTTGGACAGCCATTTCCCACCAGAATCCAAGGAATTGCGGCGCAATACATATATATATTTTACACCTTCCCAAGGAATGTATCAGATGCCTATTTACCTAAGTATGACAAATTTTAAAACAAAAAATCCAACCATCATCAACTCTGGGTAGAAAAGATCTTTTTAGGACAACTGATAAATGCCCCATGGATATTGCACATGCCACATGTGTTCATCCTACCATAAATTAGGCAGATCACGTACTGGAAACCTCTTGCATAGCGTAGGCACACTTCCAAGAATCAAGCAACATACCTTGCCAGTGCCTAGAGCAACATCCAACCCAATCCATGAGCAGAAATATAGCAAAAAATTAAGAAGCATTTACTTGTAAGGATTTTAATCAGCATCAATCAATTCTCAGTGACTCAATTGTTTCTTCTAGGATGTGTCATGTGTTGACCTTTAGTAAACTCGAGGCTGACACTAGTAAGTAGCCTTACCAACAAACACAGGCTTTGACAAGTCTTACTATTTCCTCCAGCACTTCCAAGGTTTTAAGTTATATCCAGAAAAAAGATGGATGGTCCTTGAGTTTTTACATGCTTAACGCAGCTTGTTTCCATTCAAGACTACATCTCTTATGACAATAACTACCTCCTTTGATTTCTACAGACTAATCAACTCGCCTTTCAATCTTCCTTTTAAAAACCTAAGTATGTAACCCAGAGAAGTGCTTTGGTTTTTAAAGGCAGACCCACATACTTTCACACTCTGTAACTTCCCAGATTGCAAACTCGGCAGGACACACATCATTACCTTCTTACTCTGGAAAATCACTGGGCTCTCAAGACACTATTGCAATACAGACATTAAATAATAAAATTCTGAGCTACCACCATAGACATGAAGAGAAGGATCCCCTGTAACTTCTATCTGCTGTGATCTGCAGACTCTACTTCAAAGACCTATTATGGTGCCTTCAAAAATTTAATGTTTAAATGCCATAACGCTGACACAAAAGCAGCTGACTGCTGTTACATATGATGGGGAGTTTTTAAAAAGGGAACCAAACCCACCTATTGGTGCATCACTTCATCAGAGAGCACTTTATCATGCTCTCAGTGACCTGCTACCCTGACAATCCTAAAAGTGCTTTTCCAACAACTACTGATGGAGTTTGAAGGGAAAATCAAAAGAATTATGTCACTGCGACATCTGTGCCAAACTATCAGGACAGTTAAATTCTACACAAAAATAACAAAAAAGGATCAATGTGACCAAGGAAAGACCTGAAATAATTAAGCACTTCGTAGTACACTGTCATCAGACTTCCCAGTATTAGTTACTGCATGGGCTATAGAGACATTCACCCAAATACGCACTACATATGCATCTGTTTACATCAGACCCCTATAGAAATCTGAAATAGCTACTCTGAGCTTCCTCACGTGAAAAGTCCTAGGAAAAAAAAGTTTCGCTGTTAACAAAATAGTGCATCTCTTCAACCTCACAGTTGCAGCAGTCCTAGCAACTGCATGAGAACAATAATTTCCACTTTCAGTGGGAAACAGCAATTGCTCCTTCCCTCAGGAAAAGGTGTGCCAAGACCCTCCTCATCCCCTTCCTTATAACCTAGAGGTATCTCTTCTTCCTTCTTCCTACTGCAACTACAACAGAGAAAAGAGACAATTCCCTTGGGACACCTGCCTGCCCAACACCTGCTACTGGGTTCTGGCAGATCAGGTCAGCAGTAAGCTTTAGTGTAAAATGTTGCAGCTTTGGGAAAAATAAGTCAAAAGCCATGTAAGGTAAATTAAGGTATTGCAGCCCATACAAACGTTACAAGTCCTTGCTCAAGTCCTGTTTGCCTTTGCCAAGCCTAGTTGCAAAGCCCGAGCAGTGCTCTGCTAGCTGGGTCCACTCTTCACGGCCACAGTTGTTGATAATCGCAGTGTGGAACAAAGAGGAAGCAGAGAAAAACTTTGTACTAACAGCAACGACAGTCATGCAAAATTAAGGAAAGAGGGCTTTTACTCCATTTTACTGCACATAAATCCCATCCAACATTATGAAGACAAAGTAGAATGTGAACTCATGGCGTTCATGTAGGGTTAGGTTTTTTTTAACAATGGAAATTTGAAGAGAAAACCCTAAAATAATTCAAAAGGAAAGGGACTGTTAGAATGCTCTGGGTTTGTGTTTCAATGAGCTATTCCCTAAAGAGATGGTATTGGTAGGCTGTGTCAGGGAACCAGGAAATAATTTTCCTTAACCCTTGTGAGTCATACTTCACCGCATACTCGTTATTTTTCGTACTGCGCAGTATACAAGGTACTGGATTGCTGTTTTTGAAACTGCCAGGAGTCCAACTCAAAGCAATAAACAGGATGAACATAACACCATTTAAATTACAAAAAGAAAATGACAGATCACTAATTATCTAATAAGGTTAGAATTTAATAGTTGCATTGTTAAAGAAAATCCCAGTTTAGGAAGTGTCAAAACATGTATTTAAAGTCTGACACCAAAAAAATATTGACTAGTTATTTCCACTTTTCCTTTTCTAAGCTTAGAAAGGCAATACCCTATGGATCAAAAGGCCAGATAAATCTTATTAAGTACTAGGTTTTCCCTTTTGTCTAGTGCTCTCTCCACATTCCATCATTTCAGTCCTTTGAAATTCCTTTGTTCTGCCTGTGATCAGGCTTTCCAGGGGAAATCTGGCATTGGATCTAAAGGGAATCCCACAGCACCAAAGTATTCCTGACTATTAATCATTTGGTAAATTATTTCTTTCTTTTCCTCATACCACACTTGCCCCAGTACTTCCAGAGAACCTTTCAGTGCAGTGCTAATGATACAAAACTTCCTGTAGCATCAAAACGCATCGTCTTGAGGATTCATGCACACACAGAAGTTAAGAGGTTTCTGCAGCGACCACCCAAAAGCTCCTGTCCATCAGAATGATACTTCACAATAACAACAGGAATTTTCTCTGCATTGACTCTCAGACTGTACCTATCGCCAAAGCCTACGTGGATGAAAAGACAGTTTCAGCCGAGGAAGAAAGCAAGCGCAGGACAGCAGGGCTGCTTCCCTCGCGCTGTCCTGGCAGTGGCAGAGCTGCAGTCCCCGCAGTCACATCTGTTCCAGAAAATCCCCTCTCCCACCCTACCACTTTCTGGTGGTCATTTAGGGCATAAGCTGCTCATCGACAAATACAACCAGGGAGAGAAAGCGTGTACCCAATACTTACACTGACTGTGCTGGTAACTAAATAACAAACAAGGAGACATGCTTATTTTGTGCACCTACCAAAAAAAGAAAAAAAAAAAAAAGTCTTTATGAAATCAGGAAGCATAATGATCCATAAAGAAGGGGCACAACATTAAATATAGCTTTTTATTCAGTCTTTCTGTTTTTCAGTTGAATTTTAATATATATGAAATGTAACATGAGAGAAGGAATCAAATCAAACCATTTTGACTTTAACTCCTCTAACATCTGATGCTTTATGCTTATAATGAATGTCACAGAGGGAGGCAAAGTAGCAAAAAAGGGTGCTGTTTTATTTATTGTCATTGTCTTTGTTGAACACCACACTTTGGTGACTGGGGCCCAAGTGCCCCTCCCTCTAGGGCTCTGGGATGCTATCCACTTTCTTTTGAAGCCCCTTCATGTACCATATTCACACTATACGCATATGAGGAAAGAGAATTTCTTCCAACAATGATGTGCATTAATTCATAATATTTTCCAAGATCCTTTATCAAGTTTCAGTTGTAGGTCAAATAATTTATGCTTTGCAAAGACCATCTCTGCGTTTAAAATTTATTGGTCCTTCAGAGGTTGGTTCTCATTACTGCTCGTCAGCTTCACCACTCAAGAAATACATCTTCACAAACTGACCCATTCCTACTCGATAACAAGGATTCCTACACACTAACTTGATCTAACTGTTGCAATTATGAATCATCTGACAGAGCCATAAGTTACGATCTTCAATGACCACTAATGAAGGTTGCCTAGCAGTTAAAATATCAAAGCAGGATATATCAGCACACTTTAGAGCACAAGATAGACTTCCAGTGTTGCACTTCTCTTATATTTATTATATACTGTAAATTACACCACAGGCTGCCTCCAATGCTGACAGTCCTGTACTCCAGAGTCAAACACCAGGTTTTAATAACCACTCCTGACAATCTTTTGATCGCCAGGGTGGGGGGGTGAGGGGAGGCAGATGAAAGGCAAGGCCGCCTGCTTCAGGCAATCTGCTCAGTCAAAACAAAGGGGACTTCAGAGAGAGACAGAGATGCATCAGGTGTTAATCTCAAATGAACAAGCAGGAGTGCAGGCTGATTGACTCACTCTCCATTTCCAGCCGAAAAGAGTAAGTGCCTGCCAGTGGGCTCATTCAGGATGCACGCAGGAAGGGAAAGGTGCTATTAGCTAGGCATGAAATATTTTGATTTGGAAACCCAAGAACTTGGAAAGTCATTTTAGGCTCTTTCTGAATCACTTTAAAGTAATCACTCAACTATCTGATTTTTCAAATACGCTGTAGGGAGCGAATCTTGTTGGCATTTAAATCAAGTTCTTTCATTCAAACATGGCAGTGCAGTCATCTGCTAAGGGAAGAAGCAAAAAAATATAAAATTTCAGTGCTTTCAAAAGTGGACAAGACAGAACTTGGAGAAAAACCTCTGGCATCAAGTGGCAATGGGCTGGTGATCTGACAGGTCATCTCCTCCAACTTGTGTCTGAATGAAAGCATATTAACATTAGCATCAGAATAAAAATTCCCTCTACATCCCTTCAGCTATTCAATAAAACACCTATTTGGTAGTAAGAGTTTAAGCATGGTGAGATAACATCAAACCAACATTGGATTTGGGGGAATATAAAAAGAACTGTTGCTGTTCTCTCTTTTGTTGTTGAATTCCTTCACTGGGAAATAAAAAAGAAAGGGGTCTGAGAGACTGCCAAACTCCTGTTAGTTTTCTTTTCCACTTCTTCAATAATCCAAGCATTTATCATTAACCACCACTTTCTGTGCATTAGTTTAACCCTTAGGCTTTTTTTTTTTTCCCCCCTATTGATTCAATCCTTATAACAGATTCCTTATAACAGTTTTTTTTTGTGGCCAGCAGGTCAAGGGAGGAGATTCTACCCATCTCCTCTGCTCTGGTGAGACCCCACCTGCGGTACTGCCTCCAGCTCTGGGGTCCTCAGCACAGGACAGACATGGACCCGCTGGGGCAGGTCCAAAGGAGGCCACAGAAATGATGAGAGGGATGGGACACCTCTCCTGTCAGGGCAGGCTGTGAGTTGGGGTCATTCTGGAGAACAGAAGGCTCCAGCGAGACCTTATAGCAGCCTTTCAATACGTAGAGGGCTTATAAGACTTTTTATCAGGGCCTGTTGTGATAGAACAAGGGGTAACTGTTTTAAACTAGAAGAAGGAAGATTTAGATTAGATATTAGGAACAAATTATTTACAAGCACTGGCACAGGTTGCCTGGGGAGTGGTGGATGCCCCAGTCCCTGCAAATATTCAAGGACTGGTTGGACAGGGCACGGAGCAACCTAGTCTAGTGGAAGATGCCCCTGCTCATGGCAGGGGGTTGGACTAGATGGTCTTTAAAGGTCCCTTCCAACCCAAACGATCCTATGAGTCTATAGATTTGCTCAGAAGCTACAGCAGCACTCTCTGAAAGGAACACAACCACTACTGTCACATCACTTTATATTGCTTTCTGTGTCTGTGAAAAAATAAACAGTTTACTTGGGTGTAATAGTCCAATGTGAACCACTTTTACTTCTATGATCAAAACCCCTGCATTAAACATCTCTCAGTGGGGAAACTGAGAAACAAGTAGCACTGCAGGGCCTCTGATCAATGTTAAACCAGAACATTTGTAAAACTTGCAGAAACAAAAGAAGATACAAGTGAAAAAAACCTGTGTTCACAAGATCAGTGGGACCCAGCCACATACAAACCTCTCAGGTCCCTTCTCACTCACAAAAGTTGTTTGGTGGGGCAGGGGGCAACAGGGGAAAGCAGGGTTAATACCTTTCTTTTTTTTTTTTATGCTGCATCTCATTACTGTTACTGCTTGACAACTCTGAAACAAAATGTGCAGTTGAGTCTGCTCTGCCATGGAAGCTGGTGGCACATCTTCCAGTCACCCTCCTCCTCCCAACAACACAGGTGTTCACAATAACTAATTCCTCATGGGTTCCCCCCCCCCCCCTTGAAAAAATGAATTACAATTTTTAATGGCCCAGGAAGCTTAAACAGTTACAGCCAATATATCTTGAGAGAGGAACAAGGTGTTGGACTTCTGAAAATCATCAACACACATTCTTTCATAACATTTACTTAGATATTCAAAAAAAACCCTCAAACTTACTTCTTCCTATTCCTTTCATCCTGTTACATGACCTTAAACATAAGTAATTCAGAAAACTACAAAAAGCACAACACAACAAACACCGACTCATTATAATTGCACGCAGAAATACAAGCACATTTGCATCACTCCAACTGATGACGTTGTTGCTTGGCCATTGTGGCATGAACTGTGTTTCTGAACTGAATCAACACACCCATTTTATTCCCTGGGATCCAAGTATTGCTAATTAACCCATATTTGCAAAAAACACTGTAAAAATGCTGACCTCGGACCATCAGTACAGTAAGCCACAGCTTCATGTACAGGCAATGGCGGCACGATGAAGATTACAAAATGTGACTGTATTTGTAAGCTCCACTTAACCTTTCTCCAGAAGATGGGGCAATATTTGCTTATCTAAGCAGGCTTATTAATTTTTTAGCAATTTTTAAGGTGTTTTGTGAGTACTGGTCAATCAAGTCATTACAGAACAGTAAAATACCATAAAAGGTGAAGACTACGGCTATCCTTCTGGCAGCGCAGAGGTAGTAAGTGTATTCAGAATCGGAGGAGAGGCTGCTCTATTCTGACTTTATTTAGCCTGGTGCCCTGCAGTATCCAAATGACCATCACAGTTTGTCTTAATACAAAAGATCATACACAGGGTTCACAAGCTGGCAACTGAGCTCAGATCCAGAATTTCACTCCATTATTTTAACACTAAACCCCTCCTTTCCACCCATTACAGCTACACTTCTAAGGGATCATCACTGTCAAGAGAGGATGACATTAAGAGCAAAACCCAGCCATCAGATCAGACCCTGAAGGGACAGGGATGTCAACTGGGCTTACATTTGTTCTCTCATTCTGGTTAACATATCTACTATATTTCTTATTTTCTGCTCTCTAACTTCAGCTAAGATATTCAGCCCAGTCTGCTTCCTTTGCAAGGTACCATCAGTCAAATCCAACCACATCATTTTACCTCTCTGTTACTAAATTCAAACCATTTTAAACATCCTGCTTTCATCTTTATAGCTCTCTCCCACTCTTTAACTGTGCTGCAGTTACAGAAGAATGTACTTGACATATAAAATGTGCATGTGATTCCTTTAACATTTTAATGCCGTGTATTGTGTTGTAAACATCTCTTCATGTTTTATCTCCTCCTCCATAAATCAGAGGCTAGTACCTTAGAAGTCTCAAAAATGACATGTTTTCTCCATAATATAAATGTAGGACTCTACTCCTTGAAACTTGAGTCAGCTTTCAAAAATCATCAAAAACCAGAGCTACAAAAAAGCAAAAGATGTATCAACTAACTTAATATCAATTTATTCTACTCCATTTCTATGACAGTGTGAGTACAGTATAGGAAAACAGTTACAAAACTGGTCTTCACCAAGCAGAAAACCAATGTTTTAATTATCCCTTTTTGTCACTTGTAAGAAATAACTAAGGTAAAATACCTTCTTGTGTACCCATACCAATATACAACAGTGAAAGAGTCAGGAAAGTGGACAGTATAAAAAAAGTGATACACAAAGAATAATTATTTGTTTTATTCAAGATTAACACACAGTGTTTACAAGATGAAACCCCAGAACAAATTTCCATTTCCTTACCATAACTACTATTAACAAGAGTGATGTCTTATAATGAGATTTTCCAGTGGTTTCAGCTAGCTCAGTAATGTTACAGTAAAAATGTGTCTCAGTCTATTCCTTGGTAAATGCATTAAGTGATTTTATTTTTTTTAATTAAAAACTACTGTAAAATACTGAGTATTTTGAAAAGATGGAACACCAATAAAGAACACCTGTCCAAAATAACTTTAAGTTACTTCAATGATGGAAAAAAGAAAGACCCCCATTAGAAAAAAAAAAAAAAGAAAGAAAGAAAAAAGATAAAAAAAGAGGAAAGCAGTTTTAGCAGGTGGGACTGAAAAGTGGTGACATGTTGTAGTACAATACTGAAGGGCTAAAGGATATAACGCAGTGTTGCGTGATGTGGAAGAGAACCAGGGACCACTGGCTTAGCACGCCACTAAAATGCTAGATTAGGTGTGAAGTATAACTCTGAAGTATTGTGATACGAAGGAGTGAGGCAGAGGCAGAACTGCTGGTAGAGGACAACAGAAATAAAACACTATCTTTTCTTTGGCACCTTCCAGCAGGAGTTCACTCCCTTATAGCCCACAGACCCAACACAGGCTACAGGAAAACCCAAGGACCCTCCGATATTTATCCAGATCCCCAGAATTTATAACATTTTCCACCAGCCTGAGAGATTCCGTTTCTCTCAAACTACTGTCTAACAAATTATTCCAAGATACTTCTCTTGGCATTTTCTACACTAACGTTTCTAGAATGACCTTGCTTTAGAACAGGCACCGCATTTCCCCCTAACACCAGCCCATGCTCAAGTACTTTTTGTCTGTATTTTCCAGGGTATTTTCAAACACCATCTTCAAACAACAATGTATCAGCTTCTTAAAAAGTTATTCAGTTTCACAGGTCTGTCATAAAAGCACATTGTTTCTACTTCTATCAGAAAGTACAGCTATAATTGATGGATTTACAAACAAGTGAAGCTTGTTTTTAAATATACAGCTTTTGTTGATAAACATCCAGTGCTTCTATAAACAATGGAAAACTACAATGTTGCCAACTCACATTTGTTTATTATTACCTTCTTGTTAATGACAGTGAAAGTGACAAGAACCTCCACTGAGAAATGTTTGTAACTTTATAGCTCTTGCAGTTACATTAAAAATATTTTTTTTATTTTACTTTTTTTGCTGTGACACACAACCATCTGAAATCAAGAGAAGAAGTGATAATTAAAAGATTATTTTAGACCAACTTCATAAAGAAACAAAACATGACTTCTTGGTCTCTGTACGTTACTTGGAATAGTCCTGGCTCCCTCCCCAGTAGTTAATTCAACCTAAATGCTAATTCAGCTTAATTCAATGGGGGCAAACTGGCCCCAGCTACTACCAGATTGCTAAAATGAAGTGTTTGAGAGAAGGAAAAAAAATCCCAAACCACAGAATTTGAACAGTTAGAAGTTTGTATCAATAATACCACGACTATTACAGAATCTCTATTAGATTTTCACAGGACCAGGCTCCTCACATCCTGTCCTAAATCATGGGGAAGAATCTTACACAATCAACACTTTACCTTCCCACGACATATTTGAGGATTGTAAATCGTGAATACAGATCTATCAGGGAAACGAGGAGTGGGAAAGATGAGTTGCCCTTAAAGATGTACAGATTTATAGCAATATGGGAAATGGAAAGACAGTTATCATATAAAAAGGTCCTTAAGGGACAGAAAGGAGCAACAAGGGAAACATGAGTCACGAGCTGCCAGAGGAGAGGATGCGTATGGGGAGCAATGGACAGAGCAAAGTAGCAATAAAGGAAGTTCCAAGTCAAATGTGCTCCTTCCCAAAGGTCGTGACGTAAACCCAAGCTTAAAGTATTTCTGGAAAACTAAATTCCCAGCCAATTCAGACACAGCACCAACTGCAACACCAGAGACTCGTTGACTAAAAGGATCCATTGATAAACAAGGTCAGAGACCACAGCTCTTATCTTTTGCTTTGTTACCAACTCTGTTTCTTTATATTCCTTAATAAAAGTAGTTGCCTTGAAGGTCTGTCTACACAGGCAACTGGCTCAATATGAGCGAGTGTGTGAACTTAAAGCCTTCAGCTGAAATAGTGAAAGACAATTTTATACTTCATGAGGCTGGAGTAATCTTCTTTATTTAAAGGCATATTAACAGCTGTTCCTATGGTGAGATAGCAGCGAGTAAACAGTGAATTATGAGCCCAAGCACAAAGTCACTGCACTCCTAACTTTCCTTCCGCATCCTAGCCTCAGAAGTATCAAACTCCACATTATGGCATAGGATTTTTGATACTCTAAAGTACCTCAAGATTTTAAAAAGTGACTTCTAAAGAGTTTAAGAATGGCTAGTTTTGAGATAAAATACAACACTGAGCTATTAATACATTGAAGCTGAAGACAAAGAAAACCAGTTATTTGTGTGTGAATATCATCTCCAGAAGATCTATCAAAATTTCCAGAAAGTCAAGTTGCACAGGAGTCTCTAAACAAGTAATAATTAATTCTCCTCTTAGTCCCCTAGTATCCACATCAAAGGTGAAAGTAAACAGGACAGTAAAAGTTTCAAAGGATTGATAAGTCACAAAAGGAATTTTTTTAATATTAAAACAACTGTAGTAAAGGAAAAAAGGGGAGAAAAAAAGTGTACCTCTACAATTGTATCAAACCCAAGAAAGCTTCACCTTAGTCATGACAGCTTTTCTACAAGACTTTTTTGAAAAAATAGGTATATGACAACCAATTGTATACTTTAGAAAATAGCATGACTGACTTAAAATTATTTTTCAAGGCTAGCTAAGTGTTTTCAAGTTAGGCTGGCTACCTAAATATTTCCAAGCAACTAAAACTCATGCAGCATCCTTCATATTTTGCAAGGAAAACAGACACAAAGTTAGCTGCCTACCCCAGTTTTAGAGTCTGTGAAAATGAACAGTAAAACCTGTACTTCTTCAGCCCAAGTAAGACGTGTGCTTATGGGTGTAACCTCAAAAAGCACATCGGGTGCCTACAACCGAGGTGTTACATGGTGTAAACATCAAAGAGCCCAACTCAGTCGAGGTGACACCAGGATGTAGATCACAGGAAACCTCCATGCCCTGTTCCATTACTGGGGTCCCAGGACTCAGCCTCCCCCATCCCACAAGTGACTGCTGAAACCCTGAAGTGCTATCAAAGGTGGCACTGCTACTGCCACTTCTTTTTCCAGGTCATATATACAACTGAACGTGACCACGGCTACAATGATTGTAACTCCATTCAACACTACAAGTGTTTGTTACCTGTTCAATAGTTAGGCTCTCCTCTGGGATGCAGGAAGAGCCTAACAGCAACTTTGCTTCACAGCTCGATTGCAGGAGAACTGGGAGATCAGCATCAAGCTCCCCAAGCCTGTTCACACACACCATGAGGCCTCAAGTCCAGGCACCTGGAACATCTCCAGCATGAAACAGCTACCACATGATGGAGATTATCAGTATGTTTTGTAGGTGTGCAGGAGATACCCTGATTCCAGCCTGAACAGAGGCACACAAACCCCACCAGAGTCCCACTGTGGACATCTAGAAAGGTGCCCTGAGCCATTCTTTAGGCAGATCCGACAAGGTCATACAATAACACAAGCAAAGAACTGGGCACATAAAGCTGGAGCCCTGCTGGCTGTTCTTACACTCCAATTACACAGTCCTTCCCATATCATTTTCCGTGACCCATGGTCAGTATTATCAAGATAAACATGATTACTGGGAGGTTTAAAACCTCATCAGCTCCATTCTGAATAAACACACTATGCCTAGCAACCCTGCTTTAATTCTCAGACACGTATTCCTTTGGCTCCGAGCTCAGGCGGCAGCTGAAGGCACACCACCACACCGCTCCCAGCCAGCCATCAACAACCCTTGGCAGCATTTCAGAAGCCAGGACGACACCGGTTTGCGGTACAGATGATGAGATGGACTGACCTGATTGATGGAGTTGGCAGCACAGGATGCCAGTCCAGTTCCGAGGGAGGCGAGCAGGAAACAGGTCAGGTCAAAGGGGACTGGGGCCATGGCAAAGCCAGCAGATGCAGTGCTTACAACCAGGGCTGCAACACAAGCGACAGCACAGTTTGAAGGATCAATAAGAAACAGTCTCCTTTGTACATACCACTAGAGTTAAGGTTTTTAAAGCCTGTAAGAACCATTCTGCAGATTAATTCTTTGCTACTTTTATGGATCAAAGTAGCTCCAGGAACTGCATGCAATACTAATACTCTACATAAAGAAGTCAAAGATGAGAAGGAGAACTGTCAGGGATGAAATGAGAAACCCAGAAGCATCAGCACATTAGTAGAAGAGGTGAGAATAAAATGTGTGTGTCTGTGTTAACTAATTCATGGATTTGCTACAGGATCAAACTGCCTCCCGCAACATGTACAGGAGGCACATTTGTTCCCATAACTTATAAGCCATTGCAAAGTCTAACATAGAAGAAAAACAGTAAGAAAAATCTCAAATTAAGAGATACACATTCTATGAAATTATAGCAGGAACTTAAGCAATGCAGAGAGTCAAAAAGAGACTCAGGGCATGTAGGCTACAGCTGGTGAAGCCAGTAACCTCACTGTACAAGTATCTGCCCACACTGTTCCCATTTGACATGCCCACTTCAGGCAGAAGGTACAATCACATCATCACATGGACACAGCAGCTCTTAAAAGCCTCATAAATTGAGTGGATTAATAAAAATCTGCTTCAGTTTTGTCATCTAAAATTGTAACTTCAGTACTGCAAATCACATTCTTAAAATGAAAGTTACCTAAGCCTCAATCCTAATATTATAATTACCCAAATAATATGTCTTACAAACTCACTTTTGGCAAGAATTGCCATGACATGAAAGATTTCTTATACCATAAAATTCAGCACACTTACTGAATATATTGCTCATGACCTCAAACCTTACAATCTGAAATTAATAGTTATTAAACAGAAAGTATTTAAATTATATTCTGCATGTAATTACACGTTCCAGACCTCAGCTAGCTCAAATCAAAGCATCAGAATGTTCTTATCTTCCCGATTCCTACGAAGTCTCCTGTTTGTCTGAAGTTAAATGACAAATAAATAACCTTTGTTGACTGAAAATGCATGGCTTATCTATTAGGCAGTGTTAATTCAGATGAAAAACTATCATGGCAGAGACCTGCCACCAAGGATGCACATGCGAAGTGCTAATTTTAAGAACTGTGCCCTCATTAAGTTTTAATCCTAAAAAGACAGTGAAGAAAACCTGCTGCTCACCAAAACTTTACTCAAGTACTAAAATCCATTGTCAGCTGAATATTATTACAATAATACATATAATATTATTATAAACATTAATTATTTAGCCTTGGTATGGATTCACAGGATGTTGTGCGGATGGCTGTCACACGGGCTGGCTGCGAGGGCTGTCTCAGGGTACCAGCCTGATATGGAGGTAAGTCCTTGGTTTTGATTCCCTCCGACAGCATCATCAAGGGCAGCACCCAGCCCTCACTGCAGCCCCTTCAGCTGCCTCTGAAATACAGTGGATCTATGATGGAGCTGTACCCCTCTAAGAAGCTGCGAAATAACCCCAGATTCTCTAACCCCACCAGACAAGACTGAAGGACATGAAGGCACTGATCATTTCTGAGAGACTGGACCCCACTTAGAGAAACACAACAGCATCTTCAGTTTCAGAACTCGTGGATCCTTCTCAGTCGAGTGCAAAAGACAACTTGAAACGCAATGGTTTACGACCGATAGAGTTCAAAAATACACTGAAGAGATGACCACGAAACAGTGGCGTTTGCATTTCTAAGAGTGATTACATTCATTTTTTTGCATAATAAATCACACGTCCACTTCTAGACAAGAATTTAATTAAAACTTATCTTAGAGAGCACTTTACACCAATTTATTATGGGAAAACACCAACTCATTTACTGAAGAAGAAAGGTGGAGCAGATTGGCAAACAGTCAGTGTAACATTACCGTTACATTGACCTCAAAGAAATTCTAATACGCTACAGCACTAATTAAAGTCCCCATTGATTTCTCCAGATTAATTTCAGCCAGTCATTTCAGTGTGACTTATCAGGATCTCATTAAAAAAAGGTTGTAGTACATCCTCTCACTTATCCCACTGAAACAGGTATTTTCGGTTGTTTGGGCAGTGTTCTGAACACAAGGCATTCCTGACTCATCTCATCGCCCTGCAAATCAAATGCAACACGTTAAGAGTAAATAAGAAAATGTTCCCTTTGGATTAGGAAGTTTATTTTTACTGTGGAAGAAATAATTTACTCTTCCACTTCCCTCATGGAGGAAAAGTATATTTAATTGAGAACACATCAAGGGAATGAGGTCATTGACTCTGTTTGTTTTTTAATCCCTGTTAGTTTAGTGCTTTAGGGGACAAATT
This sequence comes from Falco punctatus, assembly GCF_963210335.1. Taxonomy (NCBI): domain Eukaryota; kingdom Metazoa; phylum Chordata; class Aves; order Falconiformes; family Falconidae; genus Falco; species Falco punctatus. The sequence goes on along the minus strand of NC_137580.1, from coordinate 115,826,402 downwards.
AACTTCACCTTATTGCATAATAGATGGAATTGATCCTTTCAAGATTTGTTGATGAGAGTTGGCATTATATATGCTCTTCAAAAAGAAGCCAGGATTCAAACTCATGATCTCAGCCTAAACCTAATTTTCAGTCTTTTAAACAACTTTAGCTTTAACAAAAATTAACAGGGGATATTTGTCCCCCATTTGAATGTAAATGAAAAAGAAAATGCTAATAAATTGGTGACAAAGAGTGCATTATAATGTTTCTAGCATAAAAAAACATTTAAAAAGTCTATAGTATATTCTTCACATTCCTCTCCAGCTTCATTGTAATGTGATCTGCCTTTATAAATCCTTGTATTTGTATTTATAGTATGCCAATCACTATGCCGTATTTTCTTTACCTCGTATTAAAAAGTAGCCAAGCTAAAATAAAAGTGTAGAAAGCCAAAGCAAACCAATTCAGCTTTAGATTTCCATTCTGCTCCTGTACCGATGATAGATCAGTACATGTGGAAGGACAAAAGCAAATGCATTTCTATTTTAATTTAAGAAACAATTTCACTGTTTTACTACAAATGTTTGCATAACTTTAAAGGAAATAGCTTTCCAAAAGCTGATGGAATTTTCCTTCCAGAGTTTTCATACATAGGTTTCTGGGAAGTTAAACATAGCATCAGTATTGATGCTATAGAACTGACCAGTATTTCCTTTATAAGCTTAGATTTGTTTGGGTGTAGGTGTATCTTAAGTTTTGTTGCAGATTATGACCTGCACACTAAAGAAGGCCAAACTCCCAAAGCAAACTTAAATTTGGGCCAATAATTTGAAACAAGTCTCTGCATTATCTCATATAAAATCCAAGTGAAAAATTACGAACAGAGCAGATAATCTCTTTTTACCATCAAACAATTTTAAAATGCCTTGCAAAAAATAAACTGTAATAATAGTTTATTTTTATTTCATTTGTTTTCCTTCTAGCACAGAAAACAAATTGCCAGGAAGCTACCGCTATTAAGCTTTGTTTCTTTGATAGGATAATAGTTACTGTTTTAATAATCACAAAATAAGAACTACTTTGACAGACATATGAAATACATCTGGAACTGAGAAAAAAACATAGACTAATAATAATCTAAACAATATATACTGATAAATCTTTGTCAAAGTTTTTGGCTATATTAAAGCTACCATTTAAAGAATAAATGTCATAATAAATGTCATTATTCCAGAATGAAAAGTACTGGAACCCCACTAAAGCAAATGGATATTTTTGCTAGAGCTGCTGTTACCAGATATTTAGCCTATGAACACGACTTAAGCACCTTATTTAATCATTGTTGCTCCATTACGTAGCAGTTTGGTAATGCTCAAGTCATTATGCAAAGGCTGACATCCATCATCTTTATTTTATAAATACACAACACAGACAGATGAAGCAGAATGTTCATGATCATATCCTAAGTCAGTAGCAAATGTCTCAAGCTTCTGATTTCTAGTTGAACATTTTTTAGAGGATTGCTAATGCACAAATTCATATGTAAGCAACACATCAAATAAATTCCAGCTGTTTTCCAGCAAAAAAAAAGATAGGATATTTTCTTAAAATGAGATGGATGAAAAAATGCTCTAGTTTGTAGTCTCCAAAAGTAAAAATGCTCATAAATCATTGTATGTGGCCACTTTGCAAAACTTACAGGTAGGTCAGTAAGGCCACGACACAGAAACCATGCACCATTTTGTAGATGGTAGTGTCAGCTCCTACGTTTTTGTCTAACATTGCCAGCAACACCACCAAGTCATTCAGCTTGGGCGGGTTCTCAGGCGATCATCAAGTCCAGCCTCCTGCTCAGAGCAAGGTCAATGCTGAACTCGGGCCAGGTCCCTTAGGGCTGTCATCTCCCAAGGACGGAAATTTCACATCATCTCTGGGCAACGGGCTCCAAAGTTTGACTGTCTTCATGGCAAAACTTTTTTTCCCCTTATATCAAGCCAGACTCTCCCGTTTAAATTTACAACAAAAAAATACATTTTCTCTGTGCCAAGATTCACATATTTTAAAAAAGATTTGAACCTAAAGCATAGATGCTTCCAAATCGATCTTTAAAAGAATACTGGCACCCGATTGGAGGATGTCCACAACCTCTTCCTGCGGAAGGAGCTACTAGTGATCAAATGGCATCAAAACTACATGTAAATCATTACCTTAAAACAAACATCAAATAAATTCATGGGCCTCCTCAGAGAAGACTGATTATACCAGTCTTGTGATTCTGTTCATAAAATGCACATTACACTTTGATGAGGAAAAAAGCACAATAGGTTTGGTTCTGATCTGAGTATGGTAAACTTGGAATGACTCTATTAAAGGTGACTAATTACTCTAGATTCTTACAGAGGCATAAACACCTCAGGCTGGCCTATTTTAGCTCTAAGGTATACACAATGACAAAACAGATAATTTACTCTCAACTCTTCCCACATAACGTTAATTGGATACTGGGTTGAACTCTCCGAGAGCTAGATATAACCAAACATCTTACACCCTCAATGAGAAACCCAGCAAAACAGAACCTTACTTTGAGGAAGTTTCCAGATTTCTTAGTGTTTAGAGAAATAGTAACATACTAAAAGCGAAGCAAAGGAGGGTTTCTGTTAGAGACACAAAGAGGCCTTTCAGCAGTAGGAGCAGTAACACACTGCAGCAAACTGCCCAGGGAAGCTGTGTATTCCCCCGCAAAGCAACATCAAGTCAGGAATGCCACACCTAAAGGTGATCCTGCCTTGGGGGAAAACAGATTAGGTGCCTTCCTGAAGTGTCCCTTTGGAGTCCCCGTTACTCTGCAAGGATACCGCACACACCAAACCAAAGCAAGGTACCAAGAGCAGAAGCCACTCTGGTGAGGTCTGAACCAAGCCTTCAGGAACCAGTACAGAAAAGCAGTGTTCAACATGCCTTAATGGATTGACTATTAAAATGTACTTTGAAAAAAATACTGCCAAAACTCTAAAACACCTTTGAAGAGTTGGAAGGTAAAAGCGCTTTGCAATGAGATGCCATAAAAGAATAGACAGACTTCAGGGGAGAGACTGTGACTTTGCACATGATCTCTGGATAAACCAAACAGTTAATTCACAATTGTGAATGAAAAAGAATCCTTAAACATGTATTACTACATTTGCAAAGACAAATAACAATGGTAGCTGTAGTACATTAAAATACAGGATAAAGGAAAGGTAGATAAATATTTGAAACAGAGGCTCTTGTATAACTTTCTGAAGGAAATCCATGTTACAGTAGCCTGGAGTCAGGACTCAACTCTTCCAGGTGCAGTAGACAGAGAGATATACTAAAGACACAGCCCCTTTCTCAACAGACCTTAGACTAAAAATTCTACACCTGTTTAGAAATGAGCAGTTAAGTTTACATCTGACCCATGTTATACATCTACTCAGAAAGGTGCTAGGTAAGGTGCTATACATCTAGCTGGTTGTGCTCACCAAAAGACCAACACGTGAGACATCTTTCACAGCAGCAACAATGAGAAAATGCTCACAAACCATAGAGAAATATCTAATGAGAATACTCAGCATTTTTTATATCGTGCCTTCACCACGCTTCCTCCAAATTAAAAACTGAAGTTCAATTTTCCAGTCTTTTTGCACATAGCTCATCTTAGTTTGCAACTGTGATCACCAGGGAAAACACTGTTTGTGTAAACTTGAAATTAAATTTAAGAAGATGAGACAACCTGAAATTCTTAATGTTTGCATTATAAATTATTAGAATTTCCTCCTTTTACTGTATCTTCACATGTCTCTCCTATTTTCAGTTACACATAAACTTTAGATTTAAATTGCAAACAATGACATTTATAATTCTGAAAAAACTTCTAAGACAGATGCATTAGCTTTCCAAGTGCCTGGTTGGTAAGATACAGCTGTTCAGACAGCAGCCAACACAGAACACCACAGAGAAAGGAAAGAATGGAAACTGAACCCAAAAAGGTAGATTATGCGACAAGTAATTAGAAGTTCCCTAATTGTTTTCTATGGCAAAAGAATATAAACAAAAATCCTTTCCTGTTGGTAAGGCAGAGCTTCTAATGGCAGTCACAAGACCTGCAGTTTACATGAAGCAGGAGGGTATGGTAATAGCTAAACTCATTTCCTTTCAAAGGTGAATTACAGTTCAGAATACAAACAAACAGTCTCTTTACTTCAGCGGAGGGAAAAGAAAAGGGCATAAGGAAGTCCCATTTTAGCATAATGCAAAGTTTGGGGTTTTGTTATTTCATACTCTTAAAAAGTATAAATAAAGAGTCTGCCAAAAAAAGCACACGGGATACAAGATCTATCAGAACTTCATGGGTGAAAGGAATTGAGCTGTGTGTCATTTGTAACTTAAAAACTGACCTCAGGAGAATTTATTTTTCTTTAAAAAAAAATAAAATCAAAGAACTACACCACCATATTCTTTACAGAATATACATTTTGTCTAAATGATTACACAAGTTAGGGAAAAAAGCTAATTCTGCTTCCTTGCTCCACACGCTACACCCAGTACTTTTCCTGTTCATCCCCTATGCTATCCCATGGCCAATAAAGACCAGCAACGGAACTCCCCTCCTACAAAGGCCTCTTCATCCAGCTTGCCCTGTTACACCTTCTACTCCCAAGAAAATCTCCCCACCCAGGTCATTTTCCCCACCAAATACATAAAAGATCACAACAAGAAGAGAGGTTAAGGGTTTTTTTTTCTATCTCTCTCTACCTTCTCAACAGGTACAAAGTTTACTACAGTTGCCTTGGATCAAGAACAACACATCTCAAAACAAAGGCTCATACAAAACAAGTCCTAAAGGGAACAAATTTCTGCAACCTTAGCCTCCTACAGTTTTCAAGTAACACCCTATTTTAAAACCAGAGTGGTACTTGCTTGCCTGTTAACACTGCCTTTTGCATTTAAAAGAGCCTACTAGAAGCTGCTGAAAAGCTTTGCAGAAACACCAAGGCCACACAAAAAAGTACCACATAAAATTATTTTCTCCAAAAAAACAATTCTCTTCCATCTTGCTGCAGTTCTTGAAACTCCCATTTTGAGAAGCCCCAGTAATACTCAGATGTGGTACTAACACAGAGCTTACCCAGACAGAGTATCAGCAAACATAAGAAAATACATTTCAAGTGCTTAAACCAACAGTTCATTTTCTCCCACTCTCTCTGGTCACTTTACCATGGAATTTTAACTTTTAATTTCTGGATCTATTGAAGTAGAATTAAATTTAAGAAGTCTCAATAACTAGCACAGATTTCAAGTTCACATAAAAGAGCCACTTAAATAAAATGACCCCGCTGAAAATATACCAAAAGAGCCAATTGTTCAAATAGCACTTATAAGTTATCCATGGTGAGCCCAACAGAAACAAATTATTACTAAGACCAAACAGCGTGGAGAAGAGGCAAGACCTGTATTATGTAGAAATAAAGAAGAGGCAGTAGTTGAGGTTGTATGTGTCACAAAGCTGTTGCAAATCTGAAGTACAATAATCCTTGTAACTGCTGAATGTGCTAGTAAGAGTTTTCGATACCTACATTTGAAATTACCAAAGCTAATACGTAGAAATGATGTGGTGAAGTATCGAAAGACACATCATACATCCCTCAAGTCCACTAACTCAAGCCTTTACCAGCACAAAGTGAAGACCTTGAGGTTTTTCAAAAATAGTAAGGAAGAGCGTTTGGACATACAGACAAGATCAGTTTTGCCAAGTCCAAAACATGAGATGCCTCCTCAACACTAAGAACTATAAGGTTTTTTATTAGAGAAGAATTACTGCCTTTTGCTGGTACTTTTAATATTAATTTCACAATAAGCAGTACTAAAGTCAAAGGTAAGTAACTAAGACAGAATATTGGTAAACTTAAGCAAGACAACTTTAAATAGTTAACACAATGCTTCTAAATTCACTTCCTAAACCAGGTTCACCTTATTTTGTAATAATGTATACTTGCGATTCCCAAAAAGCTAGTTGACAATATCATGCAAGCTCCTCCTCACTGTTTTTAAACAAATGTAATGGGAAAACTATGAAATGTTTCATATAACAATTCTTCCCTGCACACATTTGATGAAATTGATCCAGGAACTTTGTGTCAGTAAAATGGCAATTATTACACAAAACCCCACGCAGTGCCCATAACATGCTAAAGAACTCCGATATCAAAATATGATACACAGAAGTGAAGAAATGACCAGTAGTACCTGTAAGTTTAATTTTGGACAACCGTGCCAAAATTCCTGGCAAATCATCCAGCCGTAGTTTCATTTCTTTCCACTGTCTGTCTTCTTTGGATTCTGCTCTTACTGGTGTGACTGAGTCTTCAGTTTCTGCAGCTGACTTCATTTCTCTCAACTCATTCCCACTTGATGTCTCAGACGAAGGCTGATGAACAGGTGAAAATGATCTAATCTTGTGTATAACCTTTTTTTCTTGATCCAATTGCTGAAGCTCACGAAAAGGAGATGCAACCGAATCTGACTTGGGTTTGGCTCGTTGGCTGAGGTCTTTGTTGTACTGAGTTACATACTAAATAGAATAAGAAATGTTAAGATGAACAGTTAAGAAGGTATTTCTGCCCATTTCAGTTAATTAACAACATCAGTATTATTGCTATATTATTTCTTTCTGTTAGGAGAATTACTTCCTATGATGACATGACTGAGTTAGCCTGAGTATCAAACACTTCCTTCACATGCAAGAAACTTTCTGAAGTTGGATGAGATTTCACAAAAAGCAGCTTTTCAACTCACAACTGCATCAATAGTTTACTTAAGCCTGAATAATTGCTTCTGGATAAAAAAACCCTACTTCCTCCTCCACAGCTTCAACAGCAAACTCTATTCAAAACCACCAGATAAAATCATTCAATATAATACCGACCAAGTGACCTTTAAACAAAGAGGTACACACGCATGCCCATAACAACTCCACTTTCCAAATATAAGCATTAAACTTTTTGCATCTTTAAGCTACGAAAAAGATCAGAAAAATACCAAGAAAATACAACCTACTTCCTATGATAAAAAAAATCACCTCCCACACTAGGGTATTACTACTTATACCAAACTTTCAGCTAATTAACTACGCAACAATCTTCAACAGGAGTAAAATGAACATATATTGAACAGAAAGTTAGGAGAGAGTTGTTTCCTCTTTTAGAACTCTTACAGAATAAGAAAAAGAGCATTTAACTTCTCCTATATATTTTCTTTCCCAAAATATTCTATATATTTCAAGCACAAGAGACAGGTATAAAAAGATTGAGCTTTCAACTAATCATGGTTTAAAGTACACAATAATTATAATGTGGAAGACAGATAAGAAACCCTGAATGAGTCATGTGAATACAGATCAGTTTCATAGCAAAAAAAAAGATTTGATAAGTTCTGGTGATCCCCAGAAGCATAGAAGAGATCCCGATCTCTTGCTTCATACAGGACTGAAGCTCAAAAAATACCAACAGATGTACATGCTCCTTGTGATCAAAGCAGTCATTAGCTATAACACTCAGTCTTATCCACATTTCATGACAGGACACAACTCAGGGAAAAGTAAGATGTCTCTTACTGCCATCCTCTTACAAGCGATACAACTGTTCAAAGAAGAAGATAGAATTTTGAGGGTTTGAATGATAATTACAGCTCTTCTAATACCTAAAACTAGCAGCACACTATAGAATGTAATCCATTAAGTTAGCAGGCTCAGGAGTTTTGATTCAAATTAACTGATTAACTCTTCAGTCAGAGCACACTACCTCCACAAATGAGTTCCATCTACCACTGGTCTGACTGCTAGCCAAGATTTCATTTTCTTATTAGCATTTTTATCAACAGTAACTTTAGAAATCTCTTCATGTTTCTCAACAGCAGGAGAGTGCCCCGCTTTAGAGACACATTAAAGCCCCCTGTCAAGCAGGAGGCACACCACAGCACGAGGCATTGCCCCTGCTACAGCAGGTTTCCTCCAGCCTCAAATGCTTTAGACGCCAAATGCTCAACCCCGATGCAGTGCAGAAAAAGAGATGCTTGGAACTGCCTGAGCTTGCCTGATAAAAAAGTATTGGTTTTATCAACTAATCTCCATTTTGACTCATCACATGTGACAAAATGAACTGAAAGAATGAGAAAAATAGGATAAATACACTCCCTGACTTACCATTCGTTTAAGGAAGTTGAAGTACTGAAATGTAATTAGTCTGTCATTGGCTACATGGCAAAGATGCAGACACTGGCACGGTATCTGCTGTATTCCAGTGTTCTTCAGATGCCAGACAAATAGCCCTATTTAAAGTACAATACAAAAAAAAAAAAAAAAAACAAAAAAAAAAAAACCAAACAAGCCAACCAAAAAAAAAAAAAAAAAGAGAGAAAGAAAGAACATTAGATTCCTATTCCTTCTCTGAGTTTGCTTCTAACTAAGACCACTTCCCACTGCCAGCTGTGACACAAGGCCCCCAGCAAACAGGGGCCAGGCCTGCTCAGGTGGGGAAAAACCCGTTTGCAGGCTCTAAGTGTCAGGGCTGAAAGCACAGGCTTGCCCTAATGATTTGGGGGTTTTCTTACAAATCTCTCAGCACCAAAGTCAAACGCGTCAAGAGGACACCCCTGCGCGACACGACACCTGTGACCCGAGACAGAGGGACACACTGCGGGGCACAACGCGACACAGCGCGGCCCCAGGGCCCATTCACGGCCCCAGGGTCGGCCCGGCCCCCGCCGCTGCCAGGCCCTGCCTGCCCCCCCGGCCTCGCACAGCGCCGACCGCGGCCCCCCCCCGCTCCCAGCCCCCGCCGAGGCCTCGCTGCCCCGCGGGCGGCGGTACCTGCCAGCGCCCGGGGCGGGCTGCAGCGGCGGGCAGCGCTCATGGCCGCAGCGCTGCTCCCGCCGCCCTCTCCCCTCACCGCCTGGGCGCCGCCATCTTGCCCGGCATGACCGCTAAACACCTTCCGGGTCGGCGCTTCCCGGGTCGGCGCTTCCCGGGCGGGCGGGAGGGGCAGTGGGCTCTGGGGGAGGCGGCAGCCGGGGACTGGGCCGCGGCGGTCGCACCGGCAGCGGGACCCCACCAGCGGAGGCTGGGCCCGTCCCGCCGACAGCTGCATCCCCCCTCGCGGGCCGCAGCCCGGGGGCTCTGGCCCAGCCAGGCTGGCGGGGGGCGCCTTTGGCCCCGCCGCTCCCGGGCCGAGCCCGCCGCCTCCTGCGCCCCGGCGCGAAGTGCCTCAAAGCGCCTCAGGGCCGTGGGGGGGGTGCGTGGGGCGGCAGTCGGGGCCCCCAGCGTCCCCAGTCACCCACAAATACCCCCCGCGGGGGAGAACCGCTCGGTGGGCCCCAGGTTTTGGGGTACCATAACTGCCTAAGGCGCCGGGTGGGTGCTGGGGCCGGGCTGGAGGCCTCGGGCACCTTTGCCATGAAGAGGCAGCCCAGGCCCTGCCCGGGGTGTCCTCCCAGCTGCTTGCTGCGGGCACTGGCTGCGGTTCCCTCCTTGCATCCCTGGGCACCTTTCCAGTTAACAGCGGGTCCGTGGGAGGGGGCAAGAGGGTGCCCTGAACTTTCAGGGGAGTTCACTTAATACTTGTGAAACAACCAGAGATGGTCTAATAAAAAATAGATTCATTCTTGAGGACATGGAGTCTCATTCCCCAAAGGACCTGAGCCTTAAATAGTCAAAGGCTTGGTAAAAAATAAAATAAAATATCTGTATTTGGTTCCTGAAGTAATTTTTGAAAATGAAGGTTTGATTTCTATACTCCTTGGGTGAAGTTTATGTGCGGCAGGAGGTCTGACTGAAGGGCTGACCCAGCTGCCATCTCATCCTCCCTTCGTACAAGTTCTGGGGGTGGCCGCATCCTTTGCTAGGCTGACCGAACTTGCTAACCTGAAGGGAAGGAACTGGTCATTTTGCTGGTTTAAGTGTTTGAACTCAGCCTGCACAGGGTCCGTAAGGTTGAAAACTGGTGTAAGTCACAGAGGAAGGGGCCTTGGACTGGAGTCTGAACTAAAAGGGAAGGGAATGGTTAGGACTGCTCAAGCCGTAAAGCGTAATTGCACCCCCAGGCATCTTTAAAATGTTTTCTTTAAAGAGTTTAAGTTCAGGAGATGTAGGCTATAAGTCACTTAAATGCTTTTGAAGATCATTCTCAATATTTTAACATGGAAATCTTCCTCAGAACCATCTTCCTCCCAGGCTTTCATTTCTTTATAGTGCTTAAATTCATGCAAAAGTCATCTTAAATCATTATTAGGAAGATAAAATGAAAACACTCACTCTAATTCACCAAGAATATCCTACTTCGAAGCATTTATATCCACTCTCTTTCTATTTGGGGAGCTGGGGAGAAATTAGGACTTCACATTTCTTACAGTTAATATCCTGTTTTACTCTGAGTTCTCACCACTGAGCATATATCACTTTGCAGTTCCTGTTTGCATCTCTAGCTTTTGTAACTTCCACAGATTTGGCCTCAACTTAAATTTACACCTGCAAAAATAAAATAAACATCATGCAGCACACACGCACACAATGGTTACATAGAGGGCTGGAAGGGGTGGTTGGTTTTAGGGCAGTTTGGGTCAGAGAGGAAAAGGTTGAGGTAGCTGAGTGTTCTGTGTCAGGGCTGAGATTTAAGGTTTAATGATTTTCATTGCCTTTCACTTGGGCAATAAATTGCACCCCTGGAGAGAGGGGGTAAAACACTACTTTTCTAATTAAGGAGAATGTTATCCACGGGCCTCAAGACAGAGCAATACCTCCTTGTGAAACAATAATGATGATTTAGGGCACATAGAATGTCACATACCCGTTTGGGTTTAACCACTAAAGCTACTCCTAGAGAGAGAAAAAAAAACAAACCTCAGGATTTTTAGTGGACACAAGCATCCAAATGTCAGAATTGTTTTTCAGCCTAGAATGGCTCCACAGCCTTTGGATCTTGGAAGCAGAGGTTCAGGTCTGCAGAGTGCTGGTTCTGCAAAAGCTGGATCCATGAAATACTAAAAGCTCCAGAATGCGCCTGGGCAGGGGATTACAGAAAAGGGATTATGGCCCTGCCAGGGAGCTCTCAGTACCTTCCCCGCTTAGCACCCACATCCTAGTTCATAAAACCCAGCCAATGTCACAGGACCACAGGGCTGCAGGAGGAGACTCGCCTCTCACAGGGCTCCAAGGTCAAGTGCCGTTGGCAGGCAGAGCGATTCCTGAAGCATCCCTAACTTTTGCTGCTTGCTGAGATGGGCAATTGCTCAGTACCTCTGGCTACTTCCCCACAGTCACAAAGTAAACACTGCACCTACAGGTCTGTTTTCAGGGTGATGCAAGGGGCATTTAACCACGCGACTCCCATTAATGTTAATTATAGAGCACATATTAACAGCATTATACGATCCTTTTTCCTATTAGCACTATCATAAATCTCATTGGTGGGGCTTAATTAGATCTCGGCAGGAGAATGCAATAGTTTGATACACAAAAGGGCAAATTTGTGGAAACAGCAAACTATTATTATACTTTAATCTCAAAATCTCTCCTTCTCTTACTCATAACACCAACAAGACTTCTTGTAAGATTGATTTGTTGTCAGAAAATGATTTAAAGACCAACTGTAAAAATACTGTATTTTCCTTGCTTCGTAGAATGTGGCATTGATGTTAGAGCTCCACAGAGACTTGATGTACTTTCAGATAGGGAACTCTAAAAGCCAAGTGCAAAATAAATAAGATGGCATCCTGCTGTTATTGTGGTAACCTTTACAGATCATTTCAGAACTGTGACTGTTGTGTAGCTGAGTAATACACCATGGGGGAAGCCTGAGCTTAGTGCAATTCTACCCTGGTCAGCTGAAGCCCAACTGTATTTGCTTTTTGGGAGCCCAGTATGTAACAGAAGGAATGGTGTCCAAAGTGAAGGGCACTGGGACATACCAGAAATAACAGATAAGAAGAACTAAGAAAGTATTAAAGGCCAAGCCAGATCGTAATGATAGAAAGTTGATTAACTGCTTAAGGCATCTAGACTGAGCAAAAGATCTCTGCTCAACACTACTTACATCAACAACAACTTACATCCCTGCTGAGATCTCCCTGAGTCAGGGCTTGTTGCAGCTTCAGTGGCTGAGAAACTCCTGGTGATCCTGATGACCAGTTAAGTAGTTCCTTGAGGCACTTGTAAGGGGTGTGTGTGTGTCTCTGTCTGTGTCTGTGATTTTCTACAAATCGGCATTTGTGATGCACAAGCTTCATGTCAGTGCAAGACCAAAGCATAGATATATTTTGGTCTTAAAGAAACCCCACAACCAGGAGCAAAATCTACTCGTACCAAGAGCCTGAAACATGGAAATTCTATGCTATTAAAGATTTGCCTTCTAGCAAATAGCTCCAAGTGGAAAGTAGCAGGTAAAAAAAAACCAACATGAAAACCCCCAAACTCTTCCACCATGTCGATTCCAGTGTTACAGAGGAGTGAAAGCTTCCAAGAACGAGTGAAATAGTAGTCCTGGTAGATCAGGACTCAGTAGCCTTTTTGAAGTGGCATGCCAGACTGATTTCTTTCCCAAAGTAGAGTTCAAATATACCATAGGAAATCAGCAGAAGCTAGAAACTGCTGCCTCTTCCCAGCTGTCAAAGGTGGCCTTGTGCTGACCCTGTGGTATGCCGTTTTTTGGCAAGCCCTGTGTTGCTTACTCACCACCTGTGATGGACTATGAGCTAGAATAGCTTACTTTGAGCCAAAATCTTCCAACCTTTCCTTAGGTAGATCTTTGCCGAGAGCCTGGTGTAAATTCAGCTGCAATCAGATTTGAAGTTGACGTCAAATCTGGTGCAGACATGCAGGTGACGGGGAGTAAACAGCAAGATGACTGGAGACGAACCCTACCAAAGGCAGCATGAGGGGAATCACCCCTAATAAATGGCAAGACCTGCCTTAAGGCAACAGCAACAAGCCACGCAGATTCACAAAGGAGCTACATAGCCACTGCAACCCACCATCACATCAGCGATCTGTTTTTAACTCACCCTGACTTTGCTGTTTCTGACAAGCAGTGATACCTCTTCTACCTTAAAGTTCTCAGCCAGAGTCAACAATAGCTATTGCCAGCAGCCCTTTGCCCTGAAAATGACATTCTCAAGAAAAGGACCTGTGTCCTGTGCTCTTTCAGCTGAGAATTGCTGCCTGAATTTCTCCAGAGCCCCTTTCTATTTTTTTCTCTTTTTTTTCATACCTCCTTTCAGAGGTCTTTCTTTTCCTGGAAAATCTATGTGAAATTCCCAAGCTGCCTAGGACTCAAAAGATCTAATAAAAATAAGATTTATTAAGAGCAGAGGGAGGAAATCAGATTAAAACTGAAGAAACAGCTTGCATAACTGATCTCCTGTACTCAGCAACTGCTCAGGAAGTGCTTGGTACACACACATTAACTGTTTTGTGGAAGTGCTGCTCAGCCAGCGAAGGCAGGCGGCAGGCTGCAAAGTGTGTCTTCTCCGCAGATATGGCCATTAGTTGCACAAAGCACGCCAGTGCTCATGCTCGCTGCTCCTCAGTGCCAGATGCGAAGCTGTGTTTGGCTAACCCACTGTTAACTCACTTTGCCTACTGCTCAGGGGGGGCAGAGGCTCAGAGGGACCTGAGGCACCAAGAGTCTCCAAGCTCTGCAGCCCAGTATCACCCACCACAGCCAGTATCTCTGCCTCTGCCCACCTCCAGCTCTCCGTGGGAGTGATGCGTGCATGCTGTGAGACCTATAGGATGGCTGTTTCTACCTCTCCTCCCTCTGCCTCATCACTCTCTTCTGCTCGCCCTAAGGCCATGATTTGCCATGCCTATCAGCCCATCACCCCATCCTGCTCCCTGCTTTGGTTAGCTTTAAGCCCCACCCTGCAGCACCCATGTTGGCAGGACTCCTCTTCTGACTCGCTTTTCTCCCTCAGCAGCATTTTCACCCAGGTAGGCAGCGCTCAGCCCCAGCAGCACTCGAGAGACATGACAGGCAAGGCAGCACCCATCTGCTCGGTCCCTGTCTCCCATCCCTCTGCGGGGGCTGGCTGAGCGTGATGAAGCCCCCTGTGCCAAGCTCCAGGAAACAGCTTCAGCTTCCTCCTCATTTCAAACGGTGCCCAAACAGTCCTAATCCAGTCGCTGCGGGCTCCAGCTCCTGGAAGCAATTCTCACTCTTTACTGTCCTCATTTGGGTGCCTTTGTCTGTGTTCATCGAATGCAGATTTTGGACTGAGTAGCTCCACCAGCCCCCATTAACCTTCACCAGGCATCTTCCTGCTTCTCCCTTGCTGAGTCCAAGCATGGCAGTGCTCTTTCACTTCTGCTTCCACTGACATAGCTTCCACACTTTACTTACCATTTCTTAATGGTTTCTGTCATAGAAGACCTCTCACAAATCTTCATAGCTTCTTCTGGGTATTTTTCCTACTCTTTCCCCACAATGAAATGAAGAGGGAGCAAATAGATTTTTTTTCCCCCTGTACCTCAGTGCAGACCCTATCCCATACTGCTTCTTGGAAGCAGTTTTTCTCCATGTTTGTGGCCACTCCAACCAGGCATGCAGGGATGTTGTGGGCTTGAAGGGCTGGCAATGGAGACAGCCACCACAAGAGGAGCACGGTTTTGAGAAATGACCTGCAACATGACAGTGGCTGTGGACCCTGTCCCTACGCTCAGTGGAGCCTGCATGGCCTGTTCCTCCTCCTCACACAGTGGTGGAAGACTGTGGTTGTCCTAAGGCACCTTTGCCAGCACACTAATCCTTCCCACCAGTGTAGGTCCTGCAGGCATCTGCCCCAAGTCAGGAGAGGACAACTGGCACTGTCAGAATTACTGCCCAACCCAATGTGAGAAAGCAGCACAACCATGGCTGGGTATTTACAGATTATGCTTTATAATTATATGTCATTTGTGGATTCTGGATATTCTGGATTGTGGGTATTTCAGCTGAACTTCAGAGAAGTGGTTGTATTTCTACACGTCTGCACATCTTGAAACTTAAGGCCTGAACCAGCTCTTACTGGAATCAATCAATAAATCCTTCCATTGACTTAAATGGAAGTTGAATCAGATCTGCTGCTAATGCTTGCACATCCCTAATTAACTGTCCGCTGCATCACTGAGGTGAGGGGAGGTAGCTCCTCAACTGTCTCGGTGAGAACTGTGACTGAAGCCCCACTGGCAACCTTGTGCTTGCTCACACCTGGGTTTGTGCAAGATGTGTCCTCTCCCATGGCAAGCATAACTGGTGCCTGCAGCATCAGCACAACTTGCTCAGCACCTTGTGTTAATTGTCTCACAGACTTAACAGCTTTCCAGCAAATTTCCCGTTCCCTGTTACTTCCTCCTGCTCTGGACTATTTCAAGCATTTATGTAAGAAGCACCACAAGCCCCTTAATGCTAGGTTGTTTGGACAGTTGTTCTGCAACAGAATATCTTGGGTTCAGCAAAAAATGCCTTCTGCTGTCATAGCAGCACCAAACACGTAAGTGCAAATGACTGACTTGCAAGGGTAACAACACTTCTGAGCTTTGCAATTATGCACAGTGATGCTATTATATAATTGATCTGGGGATTTAATAAATTATTCTTTTTATAGTTCTGAGAACACCCAAAGTCAGATTAGGGAGAGCTTTAATGCCCACTTTCCTTGCCGAAAGGACATTGGTTTGTGCTGTGAGCTGGTGGCTGTGGAAGCAGCGTGCCCAGCTGCCTGATGGCCGTGCTGGCTGACTGGTGGGACTTCTGCCTGCCCCTGTGCCTGCCTCATCCTCACCTCGAAGAACAAGTGCCACGATAGCACATCCTGGTATAAATAATGTACCCCTTGGCAACTTCTCAACAGCATGAGACTAAACAGCTCGGGAAAGGAGAGGATGGTGGCACCAGCAAGCCAGGGCATGCTGCGGGCAAGGGTTGCTTGGGCTTTAACCCCACCGCTTCGCCTGGGCACTTACTGCCTTGACCTGCAGTACATGGCAGGCGGCCAAGCTCGTCCTACCGCCTGGGGCTGCCATCTTCTCACATTGCACCACTTAAGCGGAATTTAGTCATATTATTACTTGGATCGATACCTAAGGAAAACCCGTAGCATGGCAAGAAGTGGTCCTGGTGACTCACACTGGCACTTTTCCTTCTGAGTCAGCCCTGAGCCGGTGCCCAAGCATGGTACAGGGGCACGGTGTGGCAGGAACATAATTTCAGGTGTGGAACATGATTAAGGTTGTAACCACTCGTCATTTTATCCCCCTTATGCTTTCCCGTCCTTGCTGGGTAGGTGCTGCCTGGTTAAGCTCTGGATCCCCTGGGACACAGCACTTCCTTGCAATAACCATGCTCCCACTGGAGTTAATGGCAATTAATGGAATTAATGACAAAAAAAAGTAGGCTCTGCACCTACTTCACCAGTGAGCACAGCCTGCCCCGGCCAGGAGATGGGAGGGCTGTCTGGTTTCCCTCCTTCTCCTGGGTGTTAAACTAGATGAGTTCCTTGTGGGAGAAGTGTGAGAAACTCCAGTTTTCTCCCTCAATGTGAAGGGTGGAACGTTTTATGTTTTTCTAATTTGTGCATGAATCAATTTAGCTTCTGAGGAAAAAATGTCACGTAAGAGGAGCACACCAGAGTTGGCAACAGAAGGTGCAGGAGAGACCCCTCAACCCTACCACTCTTAGCAGTAATCTATGTCCTTCCCCAGCATCTTGCAGCCTGGGATGCTAGATGGCCAAAATAAATGAATGCCTTGCTTGTGTTCCCAGTCAATATTTACATCACAAAATATATCCAAGACACAGCAAGTCTCTTTCTTAGAGAAATACTGTATGTGTCCTGTTAAATGCAAACTCCACAAGTTGTCTGTGGCCTGCAGGCTGCAGATCGAAGGCCCTAAGAAAGCTGATACCAGGAGAAGGCTGTCATGGTCAGGATGATTCATCTGCCTGCAGACTGTTCCCACTAGAACCTCAGGAGGGGAAGAGCCCGTGGTCAGAATGGCCCATGGGGGAAGGCTGTAGGAGTGCAGGTTGAGCAGCCCTGCTCCGTGGAGCAGAGTGATGCTGGACACCTTCACCATCGGCTTTGAGCCTCCATGGAATAGCTCCTCATGGAGATGTTGGCAGGCTGTGCAGAAACCCCTCGACCAGGGAGGCGGCTTATGTGCCAGACAACTTTTGTTACTCAGAGGCTGCCTGTTTGGGTTCCTGGCTGCTGCAGTGGGTCCTTGTCCCTCCAAAATGTGTGTCGCAGTGCTGGTGATTTCAGCTGGAGCGATGTTTAGCCTGTGGTGAACGTTATCCTGAAAGACAAACCAGGTCCGGTGCAACTTCCTCAACTTAAACAAAGGAGACCGAGGATGTCTTGATTATAGAAAAGCAGACTACACATTCTTCTTATTTATGGACGTTTAGGGCAGTTAGTTGTTATAAATCATGCAGCCAAGCAGTCATTTTTTGAAGCTCTTACATCCCAGACCAACTAAGTGTGTTCATATTAGCCTCAGCAGTTGACAACCATAGCAAAGAACTTGCAGAAAGGATAACATTTATGAACATATCAAAAAGATTCATAATGGGCTATTAAAAATAGCAAGAGATGAAAGAGGCAGCCTACAGATAAGCCATTTTGAGATCCTCAGTAATTCAGATCACTGTTTTTAGAAGTCAAGTTTTAGCTATCACAGATCTGTCCCTGCTGCTCTGCAGATAACAAGGTAGGCTGTTCTGATCAGGGTGAGAGCTCTCTTCCACCTAGGGCTCTTTATTTCACTCTGGCAGCTATCACATAGATATTGAAAAAAACTGTATGCAACTCGCACCCACCTTCCATCTCCTGTATGCTGCCAAAGCGACAAGCCTGAGCACACATCAAATTCAGCCTTATTTTCCGTGGGCTGGCTCTGCTCAGTGCTGCCATTTCCTAAGGGTTAATTTTGGCAAGCAAGGGTAGTTGGTCAAGTAAAGCATGTGCACCCTCCGGGCAGTTTCATAGCCTGTCAGGCACTTGTTAACACACTAACACATTTATTTTTTGATGAATTTGTGGCATGTTGGGCATGAGCCAGAAGCTGAGCTGGGAACAATATTTATTTATATCTACACACAATAATTCATGTCTGCCCAAATCATGGACTTTCCTTAATCCACAGTATTTCAAAACATTTGCAGTTTTCTCAGCCGATTAGCATTGGCTTTGCTTGGCCCAACCTAGTGGAAAGAAACGTAAGACAGTGAATGCAGCTGAATGCTTTGATTCACTGATAGAAGCTGACGTTTCTTCCCTGGCTGTTCTATCAGTCCATAATTTAAAGATTCTTTTGAGGTGCAAAGAGCTGTGTTTTGTGCTGTGACGAGCAGTATGGGATGTCCAGTCCTTGTTCTGTGGAAGGAGTCTTGCCAAATACCCATCTGAACAAGGGGACTGTAGTTTTGTGTGCCGCTGAAACAAACTAAAAGCCTGCAAAAGTTGCTTCTTGAGAGCTATTTCCTCAAAGTGAATCACTATCCGCAATCTGGAAGGAGAGAGTTGATGGAGCCCACATCATCAGCTTGATGGATCAAAAAGTTTTCATAGTATTGGTTTCCAGCCACCGAGTGCTAATAAACTACATGAAACATGAAACAATGTTTGCATTGAGAACTGTGCAGCAGTATAGGAAGCCACTGAAGATAGCTCAAAAATACCCTCCATCCCTTCTAAGTGTAAGAGGGAAAAAGAAGAAAGAAAAAGATGGGGGGTGGGGGGTGGGGTGGGGGGTGAAGATTCAGAGGTTTGTTGGATAGATTTGCAATGTATTTGGAGAAAAATGGAGCTTGGATGCAAACAGGTTTAGTGTCCATTAAAGCTAGGATGAGGCAAACCTGCTGAAACCAGAACTGAATTTGGGTATGACCACGACACGGTGTGGAGATGTTGGTTGCTGGGTCATAAGAAACGCAGCCTCTGAAATAGCACATGCCTTTCTGAGTTCTCAGAAGATCACTGTCATCAAACCTGTCACGCAGAGAGGGAAATTAAGCTCAGATTCACTGAAAACACCATGAAGGAACCTCTGTGCTCTGCCCATTAGACTGTTTCCCCATACCTGTAAGTGCCCAGGTTTTAAGGACTAATAGTCACAGGGTTGTCCTCTGGCCCTCCGAGACAGAGACAGGGAAGGGACGGCCACACTTCACGGGGAGCCATCACCTAGGTAAGAGCTGGAACAACAAAAAGGAAGGTTTTTATAAAGGAAAAACTATTTCCCACTTGTCTGTAGCAAATATGGAGACTGCGTAACATCAGCCTGGCTGGTACCACTTGCTAAGCAGTCCTGCCTTAGTCTGTCAAGGCCGCGTATGTTTTCGAAACAAGCCAACATGACTTCTGTGCAGTGGTAGCCCAGGTCTTCTTGGTCACATACTCACCTTCAGGAGACCTTTATAATTTTCCATGCATCCCAAGCAGTTTGTCTGTGGGATTTTCAAACCATTTTTTTTCCCCTGCAAAAATGAGTAAAGTTTAGACCTGATTTTGTTGTATGAGGAAATTTGAAGGAGTTGCATTATTAACGGCAACATTATCTGACCTGAATTTGGCTACTGCATAGTTTAAATCCCTTAGGGAACCTTCATTACTACAGCATTAAGGAAGCTTTCTGACTTTTTAAAATCCTCATAAATGTTCTTTTCAGAACAACACTATAAATTCAGCTTTTTATCACAAACTTTACCTTCCTAAATAAAAAAAAAAAAAAAACCAAAACAAACCCTCTCAACTTATTGCACTTGATTTCATGACAGTGTTTTAAAATACAATTCAATACTTATGAAATGCACTGCAAATCCAAGTTTGATGTCTATGGGCTGTATCTGGCAGGAGATGTTCTGATTTTGTCCTGGGCTTTTATTTTATTCTCACTACATATTACTTGAATTAAGCTTACTAAGTATGCTAGCCAAGATCAAGATTGCGTGGCACTAGGTGCTATATAAACACAACATAAGATGCAGCCCAGGCCATAGATAAGTAAAATCAAGCAGATAAAACCAAGGGAAGAGGGAAGCGCTGTTATCGCTGCTTTACAGATGGGGAGCAAGGACACAAGGAAAGGAGTAGTCACACTAACTTGAGGCACCAGCGTAGGAGCCTGAGCTCAGAGGACAGGTTTCCTTCATCATTAGTGGGGTTGTCTGCATCGGTCAGAGGGGGAATGGGTGTCACAGAGGGTGAGAGCCTGAAGGAGGGGGTGTGAGAGAGGAGAACCCCGCAAGGGTCTGGCTCGCACAGGGCAGGCAGGCAGCCAGGGGGAAGCCCACCACCCCGGCGGCGGTGTTGAGACAGTTCATCTCGCCCCCGCAAGCCTCCTGAAACCTCCAAAAGGTTAATCATCATCGTGCTGGGCTCCATGAAAAGCCAGTAATGAAGCAGCAATAAATAATAATTTATCTCATTAAAACGCTCGTGTCAACTGTGTCTGTCAGTGTAGAAATGGATATGGAGTACAAGGGCTGGTGTAAGGCATGCTTCACACACAAACGTGCCCGTGAGCCCTGGAGAGACGGGGTTTGTTGAGACAAGGAGTTGTTAATTAGCCAGACCAGCTCAGGAGATGACATTAGTCTGCAATATCTGCATCTCCAAGAAAGTGAAATGATGCCTATTCCAATTAAAGGCAGGCCAGCCCACGGCCTCCATAATGAGAGAATAGTTGCCATTTCAGGGGGAAAGAAGAGACCCAGCTGGGCCTCTGAAGGACTTCCAAGCAAAACAAAGTGTAAGACCATGTATTATTCCCTGCCACAAAGGAAGGTGTCGGAGGGAAACCCTCTGCAGGGTGCATCTCTGCTGGAGGGTGCAAATGCAGCATCGCTGTCCTGCACAAACACGGGTGCAAAGCACGCTTAGCAAGGGACATCAGGACAGGACAACAGTTGGGTAGGGAGGAGAAACCTTTCTGATGTAGCCTGTAAGGGGTTTAAACACAGCTTTCTTTTTGTTCCTTCTCTCTGTCCTTTACACACGTTTGTAATTTTTTCTCTGTCCTAGAGATTACAAGTAAAAGTTAGTCAGCCAGACATGCAGAGTTCTGTACGATATTAAATATGTGCAGTGTTACCTATGCAATAGCCTGGAAGGACACCTCTATGTATGCTTTTCTACTCTGCAAAGTCCATGGCTGTAAGCACATTCATTTACAATGTCTCTGCGGCCCAGTGTGCCGCTGCCCCAGGCACCCATCGCTGCCGAGGGCTCTGTGGCTAGCGGTCCCTCGTCCCTCCTGCCAGGCACGGCTGTGGATGTGGTGGCCACACGTGTCCGCGCGTGACATGCACCACGTCTGCATCAGCACAGGCTCTGCTAGCAGCTCCAGGAGGGCACCGAGCAGATAGTACTTCTTGACTTAACCATGTCGGGTCACTGGTTTGGAAACTCTCCCCCCAGTTGCCACCCGGCTCTTGTGGTTTGTTCAGTGGCTCAGAGGGTTTTTCTCTGTTAAAGAGGTGACCCGAGCCATCTGCTGAGAGCAGAATCGTGCCATGGCGGTGCTGGTGGCACGGCAGCTCTCTGAGCTGGGGCTAAGCATGGGAAGGAGCATCGTGAGTTCCCACAGCTCTCCAGGCTCCCGCAATGGGAACTCCTAATTAATTGTCCGTACAGTACCTCTTTCCCTTATTTTTCTTGTTAACGACTGATTTTTAAAAAGGGAGTTCAGCAGCTCAGCCATTTCGGAGTCACCATTAATTTAATCTTCCTCCTTATTTATTGATGGAGCTACTTTCTCTCTTGCCTTTGGTGTCCCCATGATATATTTCTAAAAGCCTTCCCGATGCCTCTGGGAGCAGTCACTCATTCGGCTGCCCTTGCCGTCTCCCTGAAAGCCTCCCCTCCTCAGCAAGACACACTTGCTTCGGTGTCCACTCCTCCTTCCTGACAGAAACCTTTGTGCTCTTTCTGACTTTTCCACCATCTCCCTGTTCTGCCTTGTTTGCTGATCCTCAGTCGTCGCATTTTCCTCTTTTCCTGTAAAAACATCCTTAAGGATGGGAGCGGACTAGCACAAAGTGGGGTAGCCCCTTCCCCTGGCAGGGATCTGGGCTGCCTGGCAGCAGCTCTGACTCTGTCCTACTTTCTCCTGGATCATCACTCACCCTTTCATTTGAAAAAAAATTGTCCTTTCTAGCACACTGTGTTCACCAGACTCCCCAAACTACCTTGTCTGAAATTTAATTCGCCTGTACGCTATTATAACAGTTGCAGTCATTTAGTATTAATTAGCATGACTTGTAATTTAGTTCAGTCCTTATGGACCTAGTGGTGGCCCAGTTCTGACATGGATGGCACAGGCTCATCAAGAGACGGTCCCTGTCCCAAAGCAGTTACACTCCCCAGATGACCCACCAGGGAAATATCTTCTTGCCGTTGTACCAGGGGAAGTAAAGCAAGAAGAGATTTGCAGGGGAGCTCAAAATCACCTCTAATGGCTGAGCTCCCACGCAGAGCCTGGTTCATAGCATCGCTTTTGTTGATCCTCCCTGGGTGAGTACCCCTGGGTCGCCGAGGGGCTGGCAGAGCCTCCTGCCTCCATGCAGGCATGGCAAGAGCTGCCTCCACTCCAGCTTGGCCAGCCCCAGCTCTCCTGGCACATCCAGCCCTTCGTTTCTGTTTCGTGAATTTCAGAAATGCCAGGAAGACTTCAGTTTGCTTAAGTTTTACGTTTCTCTTTTGGATCCACTCCCCATCCTGCTGAATTATTTTGTCCCATTGTAATCGAATTGCCTTTGAGTGTGATGACCTTCACTTGGGCCAAGGTGTCCCATGGCTTGCTCAGAAATCCCAGTAGCAAACTGATAGTCGCTGAATTC
This sequence comes from Falco punctatus, assembly GCF_963210335.1. Lineage (NCBI taxonomy): Eukaryota > Metazoa > Chordata > Aves > Falconiformes > Falconidae > Falco > Falco punctatus. The sequence continues at coordinate 115,803,533 of NC_137580.1, read as the reverse complement.
CTCTGCTGAGCGAAGATAAGCTGTAAGCCAGAGCCGGAGAATATTAATACCTGCTCCAGAAGGAACAGAAGGTTGTTTCTTAGCTGAGTAAAATTGGGTTCAAACATGTGGGTGTGTGACCAGATGGGCTGGGTGTGTTAGGAGCACACACTTGCTATAGAAACTTAAATATTTTCTTTAAGGAGCAGCTACTATTCATTTAAAAAAAATAATGCCATCAGGTTTTAGAATATAAACAGGAACAAAGAATGGTAAATAATGGTTCAGTACCTCCCAGCTGCGGGGAAGTGCCTCAGCAGTGCTCACAGCCTTACACGGCACGTCCCCGGGTGAATGCCTGCGGCCCTGAGCCAGGGCTGGGGGACAGTATGTTGTTGGTGACATTTGATAGCTGCTATGTCTTTGTGAAAGAGATTTTTTTATGGTGTTGTTTCTATGGGGACATAGATATGGGGTCCTGCCTGCTGGCTGGAAAACTTCCCTGCCACATGGCAGAGAAGGACTGGTCCCTGCTCTCCCTGCTCTAGAGAGGGCTGGGATGAGGATGGCTTCCACTTCCATACAAGGCAGTAGGGGAGCTTCCATCTCATCCCAATATGAAAGAAATATGAATTCAGAAGCATCAGAAAGTGCTGGGAAAGACAACTGCCGCTTGCTGGCACCCCCAGGCACTTACAGCCCCTCAATGTGGCAAGGGGAGTGTGTGGTTCTCTGACCTCCTGGTATCCAAGGGGGATTCCTTTCCCCTCGGATGAATATGAGCAACTAACAGGGCTATAAAATGCCAGTGAATTTAGGCTGGGCCTGATCTCCATAGCGTAAAGGAGAAACCCCTTTTACCGAGGTGAATAGAGCCGCAGTGGGGAAAAGACAGGAGCATAAAGCCCGTAATGGTCATTTGCAGAGGGGTGAGAAGGTATGTGAAAGGCCGCCCTGCAAACACAACCCGTAGTGCCTTATGGCTGATGCATCCATCTATACCTGTGTAAGGAAGATAAAGTATAAGAGCAGCTCCAAGTGGTAACCTAATAACACTCTCTCTGCAGTACAGTCCAGGTCACAAAGAAAATTCAGGATATCTAGCTGGAGCCATTTATTGATGGTTTAGTGTATCTCTGAGGCTGAGCTGGAGCTATAAAAACAAGGGACCTCAGAGATCCTGGCGATGTACCTTCGGAGGTGTGTGATACATGGTCTAGCTGAGCACCTCTGATGTCCTTTCATTGCTCAACTTGCCGATCAGGCCATGGGCTTGGAAGCCTGATTTTAGATACTCATTTTTAAAGCGACTGGCCTGAATTTCTACCAGAGGCAGAGAAAAAAGAAATTGTCTGTCCTGGAAAATAGCCATTCAGAAACAATTTCCCCTAAAATTCTCACTACGGGTGATGAAAATCCACAGCAAAGGGGGAAAAAAAAGAAACAAGATGAATTAATGCTCTTTTAAAAAACTTTTTACAACTGATTTCTAATGAGGCATGGCCAATGTTGTTGACACGCAATTGGATCAGCTTCAACTCCTGGGACGACTGTTTGATGAATGGACAAATTCCAGGGCTGGAGACAAACGCTGCCTTCCTCTCCCACAACTCAGCACTTCTCCCACAGACTACTTAAACCTCCACCAGAAATGACTCGACTCTATATTAGTAGTTTAATTAAAAGTTTCCATATGCACATCGCCTTTGCTCTCACCGGCCTCTGAATGGGGAAATTAAACACGCAGCAACAGTGAAAGGCTTTGAGCTGGTTTATGGGGAGAGATGCTAACCCACTCCACTGGCATTTACAACACACTGACTATGCCATAACTGGAAGACTGTGGCCAACGAAGAGGCTGTGCCTACATAAAGCAGCTCTCTATAAGCTCAGCTGCAAACACATATATTTATTTTTATCCTAAGATGTTGCAACAAAATGTAGAAACAAGAGTGACATTACTGGCAGGAGCTGCTCTTTTTATTAAAGTCATCTGTGTTTGCAGATCAGATGTCACTTGTGCTTTTTGGGGGAAAAGACTAAAGGTTTGACCTGTTCGCATGCAAGGGAGACCTCACTTTTTCCTCGCGCTGGAGCCTGGTGCTCCATGCGCCTGTAGCTATGGGCAGGCGCAGCTCAGCTCTTAGCACTTGAAACCAGCTCTTGGCTGGAGGCAACCAAAGCCTGAGTTTAGACCTTGCTCTTCTGAGCCAACCCACCAAAAATGTGTGGCTGTGCAATGCTCTGTTCTGCTCCCCCTAGGAAAAAAAAAGAAAAAAACCTCATTTTAGGCACTGTAACAAAAGCAAATGAAATGCAAATCTCGCTTCAAAGGAGTGTGGGAAACAGAGAGTTGGTTTACCAGCATCTCAAGGGATGTGGGCAGTCCCAGCCCCGGTGCCCTGTGTGCCGGAGGGATCTGCACTGTCTAACTCCCCTCCTAGGGCAGCCCATAAAGAGTAAGCTGCAGGGCCAGTCGCATCATTTTGGCCCTTGTCTCAGCGACCAGATAAATACTTTGCAGTAAGTGGAACTAGTCCCACTGATGGGATGGATGGAGCCTGCCTGAGCATGCATTAATGGTCTTCTTGTTGGAGCCCTTTTATGGGAGAAGAGGGTTCAAATCGTAATCAGGCAGTCGTGGGAACTGAACTTGATCTCCCACGTTCCTTGTCTGCTGCAGGGAAATGGGAGATTCCCCATCCTTCACATAGGTTTTAGGGCACATGATATTCCTTTTCTAAGAGAAACATTTGAGTTCTGGGAATGCAGTTGAAGCCACACAGCTTCTGTAGGGTTCCCCGCCCCCCCCCCCCCCCCTCCGTCCCCCGAATTACCAGTGAACTAAAAGAAGATCAGTTATTCACTGATCTCTGCCTGGCCCAGTATTTCCCATCTGTGTGGGCAGAGGGGGTGAGGAGGGTCGTGGTTCCGGGCTGAGGACAGCCAGCCTGGCGACACGCAGCAGCAGTTTGTCACCCAAGGCCAGGCCAGGGAGCTGAGCCCCGGGTCACCGTGCAGGGCTGCCCAGCACTGCGGGGATGACAAAACCTGCCTCCTGTAGTGAGGGGTCAAGCCGTGTCCTGGGCCAGGAGGTCACTCTTACCTCTCCTCTCCATACCCCCTGCTGGGGAAATGCTTTCCACCTTTCCATTCCCTACCCCGACGCGTGGGGCTTTCTGCTTCTGCCGTTGAAAACTGCACCAGGGCCCCTTCACAGGCAGCAGCAAGGAAAACCCTTGAATTAAAAAGCCTCTGCTGCTCTGCCATGAGCTTGGCGAGCTCTGCAAGCACTGTTTTCACAAGCGCTCGCTCTGCTCTCCTGCCGCAGCCTGGGCACGACGGGTGGCCAGCGAGTGGAGAGGTGGCCGAGCCAGCGCTGGCCGTGCCTGCAGCAGGGAGGGCTCCTCTGCTGCCTTCAGCCGCCTGCTGCTCTCAGCACTTTCTCTGCTCCAGGCCTGTCTTCGCATGTCGGGACTTTTTAGAGCCGTAATTTTCTATGTGAAGAGCTGAAATTTTTGTATTTTGTTTAAGAACAGATTGCCAGCATTCCCCAAGGGGCAGGGATCCACCTTCCTAGGATCTTATGCTCTTGCAGGAACAGTAGAAATGCAGTACCATTAAAAGCATGAAGCCACAGTGCCGACTCTAGGGTAAGCCAGGGAGATGCTGGAAGGAAACCAGAGGTTTGCCTTGTCTTGCCTTCCCCCTTTCAATATGGGACAGACAGAGCGCTCAGAGTTCTAGACAATAGCAGCTTCATCCTCATCCCAAAGTGAAGTCAATACAAAGACAGATACTCAGGTAAGACCCCCAGGCTCTCGGGTACCATTTTGGACACTGACTCAGGCTGAGAGCGGCCACTGTATGCTACCCGCTACAAAGGGTACCTTGTGCTGTACAAGGTGATGCTCTGGTAGAGGTAGGGCTCAGTGGGATCACGGGTGGTGAGGGAAGAAAATGAGGCTGCTTGTTTCAGACCATAATTAGAGATTTAAGATTCTCATAGGCAGCCCGTTTTGAAACTTTTGGCTATAGTCGGTAGTGCTTTCAACCATGCACTTTTATGAGCATTTTATTCATTTCAAAAAGTCATCTGGGCAGAAAAAAAATTATATCTATATAAACATGATATAAGGAGTGAGCACGTTACAAATGGGAGCTGGGTCGAAATAAAACCTGCTGCAGTGCTTAAAGACTCTTCTAGATAGATGCACACAAAGCTTTGCTATTTCATAAAACATTAAAGGATTTAAATGACTTTAAATACATCTGTATAAATACAGGCCATATTTTATGAAAGGTGTCAGGTCTGTCTAATCTCTCCTGTGTAGGGTGTTCATTTTGCAGTAGCAAAGGCACAGAGATCATTAAGTCCATCTCCAGTGCTAGCAAAGGCAGCCTTTGCCAGCCACCAAACTCTCTCCTCATTAATATTTTAACATTTGAGGTAATGCTGAGAAACTGTCCTTTGTCACAGACACCGGAGAGATTAGTAGTAAATCTTTTCAAAGAGAACTACTGCATCCTTAGTAGCCAAGGATTAGAATTTAAAATTGAACTAGTTCCAGTGCGAACTGCAGAACAAAAATAGCAATGCAGAGGGACACAGCCACCAAATGCGTTCCGTCACCAGTGAGACTTGGGAAGATGAGGGTTGCTCGCCTATAAATTGTAGATTTGGGGTTTCTTGAGACTCCAAAGCCTTCAGTGCCAGACAGGATGCTGGGCTAGACAGATCCCAGTCTGACCCAACAAAGTAACGTCTGCACTTTTGGAAAACAGCAAGGTAAAGCCCTGAAGACAGGCATGGTACAGAGGAGCCCTAAGGACAGATCGGGAACAGTTGACTTCTGTTAGGGATAAATCTGACCCAGTGCCCACAAAAAATAAACAGCAAAACATTCAGCTTTAAAGGCAGCTGCTGAAGCAGAAGGAGTTGTAGTGTAGAGTGACAGTGTCAAAATGTGGAGGGTGTTTCAGAGGTAAAATGGTACCACCAGCCTGGCAGGCCCCGGGAGACGCGGAGGAAGGGGTGTGCTCAGCATCAGTGGGATGTGACGGGGCGTCAGCGGTGGCACAAGGGCCTGGGATGGGAGCGGGAGAGAAGGCAAGCAAGGTCCTTCTTCAAGTGCAGCTCCCAGGAGGCTTGGGAAAGATTTGCACCCAGCTGTCCCCGTGGCTGCCTTGCAGGGACATTGTGCCACCACAGAACTGCAGCTGTGGGAGCATCAGGGCACTGCAGGGTGCTGCTGTCACTTGCCTGTGGGCACCAGCTCCTCCAGACAGCGGGGCTGGGCCCCGTTACCTTAATGCATCCTCTGGTTTATATCCTGATATAAACTCTCAGGATATAAACCTCTTTAAGGCATTTTGTGGGAAAGGCGCTGGAGGAATTATCTACTTGATTAAGGCAACAGCAGACCTCAAAGAAAGCAGCTCAGAGGGAAAATGAAATATCAGTCAAAAATGTCCATGAGGGACCAAGCCAACGTGCTGGTGCTGGGCTAACACAACACTGGGGCTCAGCTGGCACCGCTGCCCAAGCAGGAAGGATGGTTTGGGGGTGAGGAAATGAGAAATGGGGAACATAATGGAACAGAACAGGATAGACTAGACTATTTCAGTTGGAAGGGACCTACAACAACCATCTGGTCCAACTGCCTGACCACTTCAAGGCTGACCAAATGTTACAGCATTTTATTGAGGGCATCATCCAAATGCATCTTAAATACTGACAGGCTTGGAGCATCAACCACCTCTCTAGGAAGCTTGTTCCTGTGTTTAGCCACCCTCTCAGTAAAAATTATTTCCTGGTCCTATTTCTGATGGCCACAGACACCTCATGGCTGATACAGGGCAAATCACTTCCCAGCACCTCAAATATCCTGATCTCCCAGAGCTGTGCCTCACACACGTATAAGGTGTCTACACAGAAGGTGAAATGCAAGAAAACATGTTGAAGTTCCCTCAGTAGCCCTACTTGGCACCCCTGGGCGAGGTGCTGTACCAATGCATGAAGAGTCCATCTTTCCTTATGTTAAAAAAAGAAGTTGAACAAAGGAAAATAATGCAAATATTTTATATTTGTGGTCCAGAGAGAAAGGGCTGACTAGCAGAGGGGCTGCCAATGAGTGTCTACAAAACCCAAGCTCACCTTCCCCTCCTGTGACCCAGGAACACGCACGTGTGTTCATCACAGATTTACGGGAAAGGCAAAGATTAAATGATTTTCCTGGGTACTTCAGAGCTGTGGGTGCCAGAGCCAGTGCACAAATGTAGGTAGGCATGCCAGTTGCAATGTCAGTGTTTTTACCAGAAGACCATGCATCATCTCTAAGGTATCACTGTTATTGCACCGATGATGAGTCAAACGAAGATGTCACGATGGGATAGAAAGAGGTAACCCAGGGATGAGTGGCAAACCTGGGGAACACTGAGAGATCACGGAGGATGCCAGAGACTGCTACATCAGCACGATGCAGGATCCTCTTGAGAGACGCCAAAGCCATGGGAGGACAGTTAGTGATAAGACAACAGATGTTCTACCACAAGGACAACGGAGGGGAAAAAAAAGCAATTACATGCAAAGATGGCACTCCAGTGCTCGCATGTGTGGCTTTAAAAAAAAATAACTGGAAAGAATCTGGATCGGAAATGTTTTGGCATGCGATCTTGTAATGAATTTCCTCCCCATGCACGTTTTATGACCTAATTCATTTGCTGTTTGTGAGCTGCAGCTAATGGGCATGCTGTTGCTGTGGGGCTAGGCAAGGTGTGCTACTGCACATGCACAGGAAGAGGAGAAAGCAAAAAAAAACCCCAACCAAACCCAAAGCAGACTGAAGAGCATTTGAGTGAAGCAAAGTATGTAAATGGGGAAGGTGAGCAAAGAAGCTCACAGACGGCAAATGAATAAGCTTAGGAGGTACGCAGAAAAAAGGTGTGGAAATACAGCCTACCAACAACATTGAATAGTAACAGCAGTTTGGAAGCGTGGCTGAGGTCCTGCACTGGTTCTGCACGAGCAAATGGCTCGTGGAGGGAGATGGATGGCATTCAGCAGGGCATAGGACTGCTGCTGTGGGACTTGGAGGAGAGTTATATGACCTTATTTTCCTACCCTAGTGGGTCAGTCTGTCAGATGAATCATTTTATACTGCCCTGAAGTGAATGGTATTGGCATTTGGCCACCAATTCAGTGGCAGCCTTGAACTCTGCTTTCTCTTCCACTTCAGGTGAAGCAGATTTATTCTCAACTTGCCACAGATTTGCAATTCAGTATTTATTTGTAGGATGCCTGGTTCCTTGGGCAGTGATGCTGGGAGCACCAGAGGTTTGTTTTGGATCCCATGTTGATTGCAAAGGAAGGGTTGGTTGCGTCAGATTCCTTCTGGTCACATTTGCTATGTGGTATACACAAGAAGTGCCTGTTAGGAGTCAATGAAAATACCACTGAGGTTGCATTAACATAACTAATAGCTGTGTTAATAAATGCCATATAATAAAATAAGAAGGAACATTTTCAGCCAGGTCTGAAGCTATTTCAAAAATGCATTTGATTAATGAAATCCATTTCTGACTGAATGGGACTTTTATAATCAACTGACAGTCCATCTGTGTCCTATTCTTGCTGGGTAAGTATTTGCAGCTCAGCTTTTTAGGATATATTTCACAAGATCTGGTATCTGGTTGACCTTTTTCATAGATTGCTCAGCAGGAGATGGTGGAGGTCACTTGCAGTCTTTTGTCCCCTTTGGAGATTGGAACAGCAGGCTGAAGCCACACAGCAGCTGACGCAAGGTGTGCACACAGAGGCTTACTCTGCCCATGCTAGTAAATCATTTGAGCACCGGAAGAAATACACACTTTGCCAGAATAAGTAGATGAGATACCTTTTTCTTTTCATTATAAAGAAATAGTATTTCCAGAACCACCCACGCAGTACATTAGTTGCTGCCGTTTACCAACTCTGATGCTTCTTTTGCTGGAAACACAGGAAACTGGAGCAACTCCCCTGTGGGGCAGCACTAGGTCCCTTGCATGTCTCTGACAAACCCCTTTCCATCTCTCTGACAAACCCCCTTCCATCTCTCTGACGAACCCATTGCAGTTCCCCTAATGAGCACAAGCAGGTTAACTAGAGGCACACTGATCTTCCCCACCATAGGGGTTAGGCTTCTCCTAACAAAGGAGCCTAAAAGCACACTTAGAGCATCATCCACACCCCCATTTTTTTTTTTTTTCTGTTTTCCTATGAGAATGTCAGGTGCATAAATGTATCCCAAAGCTAACTTTCATCCACACAGACTGACTGCTTCCCTGACTGTGCCTTTCAAATGATCAGGCTAGTGATCACGTCGCAGTGCATTTCCAACCTGACAGCTAAAATTTCATCCACCAACTTGAAAGAATGCTAATTTCTTTAGCATCAGATTAGATTTGCTGGAATTACCAAGGTGGGATAGGGGTGCAACTAACAGCAAATGGACAGAAGGTCTTGGATTTAGGAAAAACCCAACTTGTTAATCAATTCTAACAGGGGCAATCCATTGAAAGTAGGTTTGTGTGCCTCTTACCGGTTTCTAGTTTGGATGGTATCAATACACATTTGGGATTCTGCAGCGATCTCTTTTCAAAAGATTAAGTTGAACTGCACAACCTGCCCGGTGATACAAGAATCACTCAAACTATGTTGTCCCGCAGGCAGCGGATGGTACGTGACGCAGCTTATTTGGTGCTCGTGTTAAATTTCCATGTGTTGGCCAGATGCTTTTACTGGAGCACCAGTGAACTGGTGCTGCTGTGATCTGCTAATTGTTTTGACACCATGGGAGTTGAAAAGCGCTGGTGAACACTTGGCTCAACTGAAATGTGTGTTTTAGTTAAATGACCCCAGGGATGATCAGAGTCAATTTTCCTGCTTATGTCTGCTGCCCTGGAGCTTGAGGTGGTTCTGGTCAGTGCTATAGAAAACAAGCGAGTATTTAGTTAGTTCTTTCTGCGTAGCACATGAAGAATAGGAGTGCCTGTTCAAAGCCAGAGGCTCCAGCTCAAGGAGCCACTTAAACATATGCCCTAATCAAGACAGCACTTGAGTGTATACATGCTTATCTGTAAGCACATGCTTGAGTTTCACTAGTCTGCACGGGGTTCACACCCAGGTTTAAGCGTCAGCACATACTGAAGTGCTTTTCCAAGACGTTTTCCAGAACCACGACCTAAGTGAGAAAAATGAGTGTGTCACATTCGGCCACATTTGAATATATCGCTGCTGCTTTTGCAACTGAGAGGAAATCCTGACAAACTTTGTTTCCCTTCAGGTCTGATAAATTATTTTACACTTATCCCTCTGCTCTCTCCTTAGATACCCAAAGAAGCAGAGGACTTTTGCTGTGGAAGATGACCTCCCTTCACTGCTCATTCAGGTGCGGGTTGAAGGACAGAAGAATGTTGGCCCTTGGAAAGAATTTGTTTCAGACTCATCCATTAAAATCTGTGTTGCTACTTCCACAGTTGACTTGTAATGACTCCCAGGAGTTTCTATCCCAGAAGTGAGGTCAAATGTATTGACTTTTCTTTCTTTCCTTGCAGCTTTTCAACACTGGACAAATGATTATTTTGATAATTAAACTTCCACAAACCAAAGGCACAGCGATCATAAGAAAGGACTCTGTCTCTAGCAGCGAGTAATGATGAACTTGCAGCCTGGCGGGGGGTAAGTATCCTTCATGAGTGGAAGAGTTGTCAGTTAGAGATATTTTCAGTTTAAAGACAAACAGGGAATTCATGAAATTACCCTGCCTAATGTGCTACCCTGTTTTGACTCTTGGTGGGCTACTTGTTGCAGTACTCAGAGTCATGCTGTTTCTTACACTGGCTAAGGATGGCACAGCAGAATTGGCACATGCAGAAGTCTTCCACAAGATCAAGGAAATTAACTGCCCAGGATTCAAATCAAGGGTGGGGTGAATTAACATCAGCAGAGATTTTTTTATTATTATTATTTTTAGTAAAAATTACAGATGGTAAGGACTAGGGAAAACAAGGATTTAGAAGGGATGTTGCTTCTTTACAGTGGCAACATATATATCAACAAATCACAGAAGTGTTTAGGAAGATCTTCCCTTCAGCTGCAGCTGTGCAACACCTGGATGCAGCCCGCTCAGGCAGAATCCATGCTTGCATTTTCATAGGGCCCAGGGCTATTTTGCACTGAAGACAAAGTGCAAGAAGTTCTCTTTCTGCCCTTGTTTTTGTTACTCTGCCTCGGCAGAGCAAGACTGGGGGCAGCCCAGCATGGGGAAGTGCTCAGGTACCACGGGGTGTGCACTGAGCCTACAGAAACTGTGCACATTGGGAAAGTGGTCCTCCCACCCTGCCTTGTAAAATCAGTGCAGCTCTTTGCAGTCTTGTTTCCAGTCTAAAAACCTTGGGAGTTTTGCGCGTCTGTGTGAGCAATTTGAAAGTCCTGACCGCAACCTGGACCCTCCCTGTGCCCTTGCATCCCTCTCTGGTGCTGCCTGAAGGCCTCGGTGTCCCTGGGGGGGCTCAGCTGGCATGGGTGCATGGCAGGTCCTTCAGCTGCTCTTGGCCATAGGTACCCCGCTTTCACCTTCCTACCCCTGCAAGGCAGTTCAGCAGCTGCAGGCAGGACACACTGTGTGTTAGGAACACAGCCACCCCGGAAAACGCAGCCCTGTTTGCAGAATCCCAGCCCAGTCTCCTCCGCTTCCCTCTCTCCTAACACACAGCACATGGGCGCAAGACCTCGCTAGGTCTCTTCCCCAAGACAGCTGATTCTCAGTCCTTCCTTCATGATAGATGCACCTCAGCCACCCTCCATCCAAAGCTGCACAAGCCAGGAAATCCCCGCTTCCCTGTCCAGGAGGGCTGCCTCCTCCTGCAGAGACTTAACCTTCTATAACCCCATCCGTCATGTTAATTAGGCCTCTCAAATGAAGGTTACCAGACCAATAAGATTCGTTTCAACCTCTCCATCCTGATAGCGGTGGAAAGTCGACTCAACCACAGTTAACAAGGTATTTATAGATGCTCTCCTCAGATGGTCTGAAACCTGAAGCTAAAAAAATGTCAACTAAAAACAAGATGCATTTTTTTCTTCTTATTTTTAGCGGTCACCATAATTAATCACTGGAAGAACTTGCAAAAGTTATGGTAGATTTTTCCATCACCGGAGGTTTTGAGGTCAGGTGGGGGTGCTTTTCCATGCTGTGGTTCAAACTGGATTGAGTCCAGTGAAGTCCGATAGCCTAGGAATATGAGACTGGATGATCCCTTAATGTTTATGAGACCACATGAGTACTGAGCTTGAGGAGGATGTACCAAACTCATCCACAGTTTGAATCCAGAAGACAGGCTCTGAAGCTGCGAGATGCAGCTGCAGGAGGCTCCCAGAGGCGGGGACTTCAGGGTGGGTGCAGCAGAAGAACACGTCCTCTTCAGCACCTGGACCTTCATAAGTCAACAAGGGTATCTCCAGACCCTTCAGACCAGGTGGATCCCTGGACATCCCACATGCCAGCAGCAGTGACACTAATTAGAATTTTTAAATATCTGTCATGGGTATTTACTAATTTACTTCAGTTCTTTCTTTTCAAAAGTTTAAAGAGGGAAAACATTTTCTTCCCAGCTGCAAGCAGACCTATCTCCAGCCTGCTCTCCCTCACACATACACACATATTTGGGCTTCTAGTCCCTAATTTCATCAGGAAGTGGTGGAAGCCTGATGTTATTGCCTGAGATCAGGAAGAATTGAAACATACAGCTGCAGGAGGTGATGACTCAGTGGCTGGTTTACCAGTAGTTTCAGTAAACACGTGTTTACAGACACCCCTTTCAACCCTGCTGGCTGCGGTGGGTTTTCTTGGCATGATGGAAGGTGACACTAAATGAAAGAGTCTCAGTTGCACACGAAGAGATCCAAGATCTGATGCAGGGACAGATTAAAAGAAAGCACCCACATATCCAAGCAGGATATCCCTTACAGGGAGAGCAAAGTGCTATAAATGAATGAGGACACCTTGATCTGAATGAATCACCCCCCTGTTTTCACTTTGCTGCCTCTCTGCTCCAGCCCTGTGGAAACATTTTTCCTTAAAGACCTCTTGACATTGTCACTAGCTCTGCAGATTGCTCATGTTTTGTACACAGGAAAAGTCACTTTTGGAGGAGCAGTTAGGTGAAAGAAGATAGACTTTTCTACACCAAGGGATAACTTCTCATAAATCTGCTGCAGCACATCCATTTGTCTTGCAAACTTGCCTCGAGCCCCCGGTATCTCTGCTCATCAAGGTCACATCTGTTTAAACGTGCACAGGGAGGCTGAGCCAGCCACTGGGGAAACATTGATTTGTGATCCTGTGTTGCAACAGCCTGAGCAATTAATATGATCAAAACATCCCATTCCATGTCATTATTATAGACCTCGTAATATTTATTTTCATTACTTTAGGACTTAAAAGACGAAAGGGGCAGCAGTGGCTCTAGGGCACAGCTGCAGGTGGGAGGACCCTCTTGTCTCATCCTCCTACGTGCCCCAAAGCAAAGAACAGTTCTGAGAGCCCATGGCAGGGGCTGATGGATATTTCAGTAAAGTCTTGAGGTCTCTGTTGTTAGTTTCCAGCTGACAGGTCAGGGCTTCAGAACAGCTGCTTTTGTACGGACCAGGGAGACAGAAACACAACACCATGAAACCTGGGTATGGCTGGGATCCTAAGCACCTTCTCTCTGACTTTGTTTTCCCAGTATTTTCAAACTGGAGGCAGTGGTAGCCCAGAAAAAGATCTGGCTTTGAGAGGATAAATAGTCTTCTCAGCCCCTTCACTCTCCTGCAGGACTGTGAGGAAAGGCATCCTCTGGGATATCGGCACAGATCAATGTCTATCTTCTCCAGTTGTGCCCAGGGAAAAACACTCTTGGCAAAATAACTGAAAAACATAACCCTTCGGTATTTCTGTTTCAAGTATCATCCTGATCCTGTGAATGGTCCAGCACCTCCTTTCATCCTCAAAACTCGTCTGGCCAGCTTTTTCTCCAAGCTAAGCAATATGAGTGAAATATGGAAGCAGACGGAGAGGAAGTGTAGTTAGCGTTCATTCATTACTTATGTACAGGCTGTCAGAACTAATGAAATTTTATGACAGACGGGCAGCGATCAGCTTCTTGGTGTTATTTATCTTTCTCGCTCCTGGCTTTACATCCCAGGTAATTCTTCATTCGTCTTTAAAAATGCCAAGATGACTAAGCGCAGGACCCACCTATCCAGAAAACTAGCAAATTGTGTCAATGCGTAGAGATAATTAATAATCACCTGGCTCGAGTGATGAGTGACTGCTAGGCAAAATACCCTCCCTCTCTCTCATTGATTTCCCCCACCCCACTTCCTCTCTCCCACTGAGCTTCCAAAAACTTCAAAAACATCCATTATTGGGGATTTTCCCCTCCCCCTTCTGCCATCTCTCCTCAAACTACAACAGATGTTTGCAAAGACATTCCTCGGGCTGAAGACGCTCATGGATGTGCTGTGGGCACAGGCTGCCTCACACGTCCCCCGATTTGCATCATTTATCCTGAAAGGTGCCAGCTAGGCTTGACAGATTCATTTGTAAGAGCTTTGTAGTAGATGATGCAAACTGATGCAAAACATATGAGTGAAGCTAGCTTCATTTGCCACCTGTTAATGGCAGGAGATGGGGTGGTGGGGGGGAAGAAATGTAATTCTGTGTCTTCACAGAAACTGCCTTACCTGGTGAGATAGTGGTGGTTGCCCGTGCTTGGGGTGCTGAGTGGGAAATGAACAGCAGAAGTGGAGGCACCCAAAAATAAACACTTTTGCCCCCTAAGGGAAGGATGCACCTTTGTGCTGCAGTGACACTCTGGGCCTGCAGGGGAGTTCACTTTGCTCGAGGTTGATGTGGAAAGGTGGGATCATCCAGTGCATTCGCCTTGTCCTGCATCAGTTGACAAATACTTTCAGTTGGCAATGCATCAAACCAATGCTGATTGTCTGTAAAATCTGTAAAAAAAATGAACGAGGCGTTCAACTTCCCTGCAAGCTGTGGGTCCAGGCTGTCTGCAGCCTTGGGGGACGAGTTCCACGTTCCTTATCTCTGGTTCACATCTAGCCAGAAACATCAGGACCAGAGAACCAGGTTCTTTATTTTCCTCCAAGTGGGGATTTCAGCCACTGATTTTGGACCACATAGTCAAAATCAGTCTCACTTGGTCATGAACACTGAAGAAAGAGAAAGTTATGATAAGAAAGTAGAAATGTACTTCTGTTTGTAACTTCTGTATGTTTGCAATTGCTCCCTTTTTTCTGTAAAAGGGATTATGATGCTGTGAACATTCACGCGGGTGAAAAAGAGTAACCCAAACAGCTGCCTCTGCTTAACCACCAGACGTTCAGAGGATTTTGGGAAGGGTAGGAGACTGGGACTTTAGAAACCAAGCCAGCCTGTTTTGAGGTAGCTATGAAGGAAAAAGAAAAAAAAACAACCAAACAACCCACCAACCCAAACCGCCCTACTAAGGGAAGGTGCTAACTCTACTTCTATAGATCATACAAAGATAGCAAAAGCTATGAGGAAATACGCTCGGTATAACGAGATGCTGAAAAAACAAGTCTGCCTCTGCCTTTCATGGGTTGATTCTTGAAAATCAGTCTCTGTGCTCCTAACAGACAAGTTAAATGAGAAAGATTAGAGTAAAATGTTAAGTGAGAGGAGTAAATCTAGACCTTGACATCTGCCTTCCTCTGAATTGAGGTTGTCTGGGAATCAGCCAAACCAGTCATACACGGTGTGCTGTGGGACCACCTCCTTACAGGACAGGACTACAGGTTCACCCTCCACCTGGTTTTCTCTTCTTTTTCAAAACCTCCACTGTCTGCTGGCTTTTTCCATTTTTCCTGTGTTTTTTGGACCAGGGTAATAACCTGCTGACAGGAGGCAAATCAAGAACCTTGCTCGAATAAGCCTTATCTTTAAGAAGCATTTTCAATTAACTTTAACTTAAAAACAAAGTAACAGGCTTAATTGTGAATCTTGGCTCTGTTTGAGCTGTTTACCGATGATGTGCAGTCGACAGAGTTGCACTGTGCTCTCCATGAGTAATCAAATGGTTTAATCCCCAAAGTTAAACACTAACTGGGCTATGGAGTCACGACGGCACCTCCGTAATAGTTTAAATTAGATTTTTTCTATGGCTTCTACCTCTTTAGAGACCACTGCACTTCTTTTCTCTTTCTCAGTATTTGTGCTGCCTAAAAGGGGGGCTCTGGGCACCCCAGATTGTCTCCCCATGGGGCACTGACCGGGACACCCCATCACCAGTTCCCCCATCCCGCTGTGTCCTGCCAAGCACTGGGCTGTGGCAGAAAGTCTGCAGCCCTGGAGTTATGGTGCCGGAGCATCCCCTTTGTTTGAAATTTTGCTTCTTGGGAATTGCAGTGGGAGAACTGGATGACTGACAGGCTGACCTGCAGGGAATAAGGGTTAGAGAAGTGAAAATCCCCAGAAAAAGGACACTTTTATCCCTTCCTCCCTTTAGATCTGTGGATGATGGATCTCATGGCTGCAGTCCCACGATTATTGTATTCTCTTAGGAATGAGCAGCTTTTCCAAAGCAGGTCCTGTCGCAGTGATTCGAGCTAGGAGCATGGAGAGGCAAGTGCCTGACCTTGCTCTGGCACTGGGCAATCTGGGGAGCCGGGCAGCCTGTGACACAGCTGCATCGGGGGCAGTAATGTCCTCTTGAAGCCAAACACCATTGCACGTCTGCTTGGTTGTGGGTGTGCTCGTGAGGTTTGTGCCTTTTCTTCTGTAGCTCAGCCCAGACACAACCTCACTGCTCAGTCGCCTGGGAGGCTTGTAGCTGGCCAGAAGGCTGCAGGCTGCTTCCCCATCAGCTACAGGGGGTTGCTCTGATACCTCCTGAGCTAAAGCAGCATCTCAGATGTGGAAAATTTCAAAACCTCTTTAGCAGGTTAAACAAAACAGAAATTCCCTTCGGAGCTGTCCTGCCTCGAGACCTCACTGTTTTTTCCCTCTGCTCAGTAAAGGAAAATGGAAAATTTAGGAAACCTTTGGAGAACGGGAGATTTCTGCCTTTTCCTCCAGCCAGTGAAATGACACAACCAGAGCTCAGACTTCTTCCCTCCCCTGGGACTGAGTTACTGCCTCCTATCGCAGTTTGTAGGGGAAGATGCGGTAGTGCTGTGCGATTTCCAAGATCCCAGGGACACCGCAGAGGAGAAAGCTACGCTAAGAGTAGCCAAAATCAGGTTTGTACTCCTCCATTACCCAAGCGCTTTGCAGGGCAGCACTGTGGGTCCCACAGGTGTGGGACTGGCGCAGGGGGCTTGCCGTGGGGCTCAGGCAGAGAATACCCAAGCTCAGGGCTTCTCACAGCTGCCCTGACCTCAGCAAGAGTTACCCTTTCAGATGGGGATGATGAAGACTCTGAGGAGACTGGTGCTGGCTCACACTTGAGAATCTAATTTAATGAGCAGCCTCCAGTTGACTGTAATGGGTTTGGACTCTATCGCAAGCAACAAGTGTGGGCCTGGAGCCAGTGCAAATATCTTCAATGCATTTTATTTTGAAGTCTGTTCCAGGGAGAGACAAGTGGATGCAGAAAGTCAGTTTGTCCTATATTTAAGAGCTGTTCAAGTAACTTTCCAGTGTGAACATTCAACCAAGTCCCTTCATCCTTGTGCAGTCCCAGCCCCACAACACCCTGCTGCCTCTACATTCATCGGCAGAGCTGTACTCATCCCTAAAATCGTGGATCCCAATAAGAAAACCAGCTAAGAGACCAGACACCCATCCTGCCACGAGCATATGCTGCCCTTCGCTGGCTCCCCAGCACTCGCAACACCCTATTTCACTGCCAGCCCCCCTCTCATACCACCGCCAGAGACAGGACTAATCCCAGGAGGGCACAACGGTGGCCAAGACACCCAGCCTGAAGGATGGGTTCAGGGAGGAAGGACTTTTGTCACTCATCCTAATTGACCACATGGACTAAACAGCAGATCCGGGCTGCCGGCACTTAAAAGGTTTAATGTTCTAATTGAAATTTCATGGAAAAGCTGCACCTTTCTGATTAGTCACCCCAACATGAACACTGACTGTCTCAGTACATAGACATCTGCCCTCCGGACTAACCTTTCTAGAAGCTGCATCAACAAAGTAATGCTAATAAAAATATCCATCTGTGCTTAAAGATAAACAAAGCATTAATACACCAAACTGCGGCTTAGATTATATTAGAGTCAACCTTAATGATATTACACATCTGTTGGGACGTATTTCCCACCCGGGTCATCTCTCTCTTGCTTTTTTAAATATCTTTGTATGAAAAAATGTGAGAGCTTTTCCCTGGGAGCCCTTCGCGTGCGTCACACTTGCAACCAGCCCTGTTCCCTGAGACACCCTGCTGGGGCAGGGCTTGGGGATTAGGGTCCGTAACCTAAACATTATTCTACTTTAAAATAAATGTTCCCCAGCTTGCTCTACTTGGGTTTCAGAGCCTCTTCAAAGGGCTCTTTTCTTCCCTTCCTTGGCAGCAGGGGAAAAAAATATTTCAAACCCCAGAAAGCAGACACTTTGCTGAGCGCCTGCAGAAGCATGTGTGTATGCGGGGAGGACGCAGCGTCCTGATTGCCCTGGCACTGCCAACGCGGGGGCTCACTGCGAGGCTTTTCAGGCTAGAGATGCTACCCCCACCCTCACCCCCCCCCCAAAAAAAAAAAAAAAAGGATAAAAACTGATTTAACATGTTGGCAATCTTATCTTAAGAAAACCGATAAATCTGTTTCTCCCAGCAGTTCTTCGAAAAGGATGGTCTTACCCTGTTATCCATGCATGGCAAAGCTAGCTGGAAGTTGAAGCCTGGAATTCACAGGATCGGGATGTAATTCTGCTTCCCCTTTCCTGTGCCTCCTGTCCACACACGTGTGACATAGGAACAGCAGTCATTGCTTGCCCTTGCCCAAAGGGAAGCTTAGTTGATGAGTGGTGAGTATTTTCATCCTGCCAAGCTTATTGACCTGGGGTTGAAAACACAAGCCAGAAGTATCTCTGTCCTCATTGCTGGCCCTTTGGAGAAACAGCTGCTTATCCATCATCAGAAACACAAGCGCTAATTACAGACAAATATCAGATGAAGCCAAATAAGGGGTGAGGAGGCCCTGAGCTGTAACATAACAGGGTGCTCTGTGCCTGTCCCAGCAGAGGACAAGTGTCACTGTCCATGGGAGGGAGGATGCTCCTGACTGCCTGGGGCACCGGCATTGCCTTGGTGGGGTATCCCAGCATCACTAAAGGCTTTGGGCCGTTTCTCCCCTACCTCCCGCACTGTGCGGCAGTGAGCGATGACATCTTGCTGCCCAATACCTTTGACTACCTCTGCTTTAGGGTTATTCAAATTTTCATGAGCTCCATGTGCAGCAGCTTTGTGCAGGAGCACATCCCTGCCTGGGTCAGGAATCCACTTGCTCTGGACTGGAGCAAGCATGAGCCAGTGTGGAGGTAGCTTGGGGCAACTGGGGAGTGAGCTGAGCTCAGCAGCTCGTCCTCAGCACCTCGGTCCTCCTTCCACGCAGCCCAGCCTTGCCACTGTGGCAGCGGGGGTTTGGGACACAGCCTGGATGAGACACAACTGCTGCTCCTTCCTCTCACCCCAGCCTCACTCACCAGCCACACAACAAATGCATCTCAAACCAACCAGCAGCACTCCTCTGGGTGGCTTTTCTTTCCTTCCACCAAAGAGTTGCTAAATTGCAAAGATCTGACTCCTAGGGGTGCAATATTAGTCAAAAGCAGCATGCTCAGGGCTTGTTTGCTTCCACTGGGTATATTCATTTGTATTACAGGAGCACCCTGAGATGCCCACCATGCTCAGGCCCCACCGTACTACAGGTTGTACAAACACGCAGAAGCAGCTTATGCTTCTGTGAAAAGTCAGAAGCTTGAATGCTCTTGCTCAGAGCTAACAAATATTTACGCGCCTTTACTTTCACCAGCATCCACTTTCCACATGAATTGGCACAGCAGAGTCAGCGCTCACCTCAGAAATCTTAAACCCCATCTAAATGAACTGTGGAATAGGGAAAAGTGGCACAGAAAAGGGAAATAACCTGTAAAAAGCAGGAATCACAGCAAATCCGATATGCTTTGGGGATACACCAGTACCTTGCGTGTATTTGCCTGGTTTAGCTGCCAGCAAAGGAGTGGTAGCATCAGCTCTATTTGGGGGCTGAGATTTTAGCATTATCTGTTATTGCTCTGTATTAATTAGACAAAGTGCAGATGTTGAGATACCTGAGGAGTTCAATAGGTGCACAGAAAGATGCTTGAAGTATCTATGTGCTCTCCAGGAGGCAAGAGAAAGTAAGGAGCAAAATCTCCTGTTTCTGCATCGTCCCTGTTAACACAATACATGATGTTACTTTCCCATCTGGAGAGACACCTCTCACATATTTCATTTTTAGTGTGAAACGGTTTGTAATGCCACTGCGGCTCAAAGGCTGCCTTTCAGAGCAGTGCTCCGAGGGGAGAAGGCATCTCACAGGAAGCAGCAGATTAGAAAACCAGAGCATCCTAGCAAAAAAAAAAAAAACACCCTGAAAACCATAACACCGGTTTCCATGACAGAAAATTATATTCCTTTCGTGGAGCATGATTAGTAGAAGAAATAGAGCTCCTTTTGCAACACGTGGCTTGCTGAAGTCTTTCGAAGAATATTTACAAAATCACCAACGGTGATTTGCAACCAGCTGCTGATGGAGAGGGGAGCGGAGCCATAAGAAGCCTGGGGGGACCACGATAGCACGATACTGGGGGTGGTGGGGCCAGAGGGAGCCACCAAAATCCCTTGTGCCACCTCAGCGAGACTCTACCCCATAAGCCCTGCGGACACCACAACAGGGAAAGTTACAATAGAGCTGGAAGGGTAAACGTAGCCTAAAAGTAGCTCCTGCATTGTGGTTTTGTGAGGCTCAGGTGCGGACCCTCGCACAGGAGAGCAGCCATGGCTGGCCCCGTGTCACCCAGGGGTCCCTCTGTGGCGCAGGGACCAGCTCCCAGCTCTGCAGCTCAGCCTGTCTCCTGATAGATTGTTTAATGGGAGAGATTTTTAAAAGCTAGGTTTCTTCAAAGGATTAATTTGTCTTTTGATGCGGTGAACACTGACGAATGCTGCTTTCCCTATCACATTCAAACACACACCATTTTAGAAGTTAATAAACCCATTTGCTGCCAAATAACTGGGTGGTTTTTTTTCTTTCCAATTTCGCTCGGTCAGGATGATAAGAGGTTTAATGTCTTCGTGGCTTCTCCTTCTTTCAGTAGCTAAATCAGGTGTAACTACCACTGCAGAGAGCAGCACTTTTTCCTTGTTACACAACCATTACTCCCATTTCCTTGACCCTGTCTTCTCCCCAGCTCATGCTGATGACAACAAGCCCCTTGCTGTTGATGTGCGTGATTTGAAGGGCAGTAATCCCACCTGCCATGGCCTTCGGTGAGCTGGGAGGACAGCTCATCCTGTTGCAGGACACAGTGTCCTCAGTGGGAGAAGACACACAGCGTGGGGGGAGTGCTCTCCTGCCCCCTGAAACGTGGCAGAGCTTCAGAGGAATGCTTCAGCACAGGGAGCCTGCTGTCCTCTTCTAGCACCATCCGTAAGAGCATCCCAGGATTTATACTCTGTGGGACATTTAGTCTTGGCATGTACAGCAGGGGAAGTTCTGTTGACATCTGGGACGTTTCTGCACCCCTGGCAGTGTTAGAGGAGCAGCACCAAGGGATGCCGTTCCCATGCTGGATTTCAGCCTCCAGGAAAGAAAGCCACAGGGCTGGGAGAAACCAGCTACAGAAATACCGGTGGTGCTACACGTGCTTGTGTTACACCACACTGCTGCATGAGAAGACCTGGGTCTGCAAAGCACAAGATGAACTATTTGGTTTGAAGTAAGAGGAGTTTATTTTTTTTTCTTGTCAAGCTTCAAAGGAAGGAGGCAAATCTCAGAACAAATTTTAAATTCATACATCAATTCAAGGAAGCGGTTTTTTTCACATTTGTGCTAGCAAAATATGCAAGCATCATCCAGCTCAAAGACTAAAAGCTTATTGGGGCCTAAACCACAGATCAGCTAAGTCCACAGAAAATTTTCCATTGATTTCACTGGGCTTTGCATCAGGCTTTAAGAGTAAAAAAGAAAAAAAAAAAAAAGTGATTAATAAGATGAGTCCAAGGGAAAAAGATATGGTTGGAAGCAGGAAAAGGACTACGACCAAGGGCTGTAAAATTTGAGAGCCTTCTTGCCGCAAATGCTCAGTAACCTTAAACCATAACCTGGCATCTGGATACAGCATCTTCCCCTGCTAGCAAAATCTCAGCTTCCCAAGTCTACAATTCCTGGTTTCCCCCTGCCAATTTTGTTCCAGCATGCACAGCCTTCTCGTTTTTCACCCAATGCACGTGATGAATCCAGAAGCAGTAAGCTCTTTTTGCATGGTCTGTTTTTTCCAAGTGCAGAGCTCTGAAACCATTTCGGTTGTCTGCAGAAAAATCACAGCCACAGCCAGGCGCTCGGAGCAGCAAGGCGGAGTTGCATCATAATCAAGATCTGTTCTCTTCATTTGAATGCACCAATGCTTACACCGGGAGATTTTGACTGCAAAATATATGTTCTTTTTATCCTTTAACTAATTTTAATCTTTTTTTTCACTTGTCACTTTGTTGTTCACAAAGCACGCTTTTTTTTGCTGAGGGTTTCAGCAGAATGCATTAAAGTGAAGGGAGATAACAAGACCTAATAGCCCTCTTTATCACAAAATAAATAAGTAAAAGAACAACCCTTCCATTTAGGTGTTGCAGATATAATTGAATGTTCCTTTGAAAACTCTTTGATCAATGTAACTTGTTAAACTTTTGCTTTTGTCTCAAATGTAGCTTCTGGTCTTTTCATGTCGGATGAAAAGCTCAGTTACTCAGCTCGGCTTTATCTCAAAATGATTAGTGGGGCTTTCTTGGGGAAGGTGTCTCCGTGCCTCGCAGGGCTTCATACCATCCGGTAAACCCTTACCCACCTGAGGGGGGAGGGCTGGCACTGAAAACGGGTGAGAAGTGGCTGGCTTGCTGCTATCGGTTCCACTTCCACCGCAGTAGAGGAATATAACCCCCGTTTATTATACCAACATATTTCAATGCACATTGCACACACGCAGAAACATAAAAGCACGCATGGCTCCAGGTCTTGGCAAGTTTACCAGGAAAGAAATATTTATCCTGGCAAAATCAAAGTCTAACAATAAAAAGAATTGCTATAGTATTAAATGAATGCACGCTTTGTTATCTGGAGGTAGAGGCATTACCAGGCAGGAACAAATCGTGTTCCTCCCGTCCTGCACCCTGCCTTTGACCGTAGCAATGTACTCCAGAGGAAGGGGTAATAAACTCACAGCAGATAACTTACTCAATGATCTAGCTAAGCAGGTTGGTAAATAAAAAACCCATTAAGTCAGCTCAAGATATTTCAAGGTGGATTTTTAATTACTAAATTACTCAAGAGCTCTCTAATCCGTCCTAGGTAAAACTCAAAACCAGAGAAACAATAGAAATAAGGACTGAAGAGAACAAAAAAAGAACAAAAACCCCCAAACCTTAGTGCTCAGGGTTTCAAACCCAGCCCTACCACACGCTGAGGAAAATGTGCCTCTCTTCCAGCAAGCATCACCAGAGCCCCTTGGTGCTACTAGGAGCATTTCAGAAATAACTTGCTCGTGGCTGAGGTTCATGCCATGCTGCCTTCTGGATTCATGTTTACTTTTATTGTAATAGCTGAATAGCTTAATTTTCCTCTTCTATTTCTTTTTTGCCTTTCTTTACCACTTTTCCTTGTGTTCCTCAACATTCTAAACTATAAATCCATCCCCACTTATTTTAAACCTCTCAATAAAAGTCTAAAAAGTTATACTGCATAAAAATCTCCGAAGTTAGGCTCTTTAGAGTCTGGAATAAATGGGTCTTGCATATAAAACTAACTGTAACACCCTCCAAGAGTCCCATGCATCCTGCACAAATACTGGCACAGAGAGATAAAGCAACTTGCTTAGGTTCACATGCAAGGTCCAGTTTGGGTGAGGACCCAGCATCCCTACGTCTTTCACACTGAAATTTTAACCCAAGATCACAAGCCTCTCCTACAAAAGCTATGATCTCTGCTTTTGTATTTTTAGAAATTTAGAAATAAAACTTGTATTTTTAGAAAGCTGTTAAATGTTTGGGAAGAATCCCTTTTATCCCAGGGGATGGGGACATGACGCTTTCATGGCTCCGTGCTGGCATGCCCGTGTTACTCTCCCTTTTGGTGAGTAGCTCTACCCAGAGGATGCAACTTCCTGAAGAACGGGGAGTAGCTTTTTTTCCTCTCCAGAGTAGACCCAAACCTTTTGGATATGCCTGCAAGAGCAGGTGGGTGGTGGGTGCCTCCAAATGAAACTTGTGGTTTTCCATGTGCAGAGTGTGTGAGGGCAGCACTTGCACCACATCTGGGGGTGGTGCAGGGTCAGGACCCGCATCCTACATTAGTGTAGCCCAGCATCTCTGCCGGGGGGGGGGGGGGGGGCGGGGCAAGGTGGACACAGAATTATGCAGATCTGAGCTGCTCATGCCTTCTGAAAAACTTCTAGGCAACGGGTTTGTTGAAACAGATGTGCTTCACTTCCGTAAAACATCTGAGCTGTAACAAATAGGTGTGTCTAAGCAAATTTCATTTAATGTTCTGATTTGCTACCTGAGTGGACTGTTCTCTCAGATAATTTAATAAAAATACAGTTTCCTTAGATATCCTGCTGTCCCAGGCTTGAAGCCTTTTTGCTTTTCTCTTCATGTCTCTGGATGCTTGCGTGCAAATAAAGAGGCCTTACTGTATCATAAAAACTGAGATTCAATTCAGTTATGGGGTTTCTCTTTTTTTGTGTGTTCTCAAGAGGGGCAAGTCAACAGGAATAATTAATAAAAATGATTGAGTAACTAGTAGAATTACAGTATATGGTCAGTCTGACAAATTACATAGTTTGGAATAAATTTATCTCGAGCCAGGTTTTGCTCCATTTCTGCATCAAGCCAAATTTGAGGGTCCTTACTCCAGTTTTTCTCCTAGTTTATGCAGGCAGAGAGAGTTTGAGCAGAAACTTGGCAAGATCTGGGGAACCTGGCTGAGTCCCACTGCGTTTCTATGCTTGCTCAATGTATCGCAGAACTATTTTCAAAACGGAGGGTTTCGAAATCTGGCTGCCAATATTCAAATTTACAAATAGGACTTTTGTTCAACGGTTCATGATTTACATGGGATGGATCATGTTTTCTAACACTGCCCCAGTCACATGTGGTACATCTGAAAACACAACCAGTTATTTGACAGTTTCCTTTCTGCATTTGTAATGATGCCAACGCTGGCACTAAGTCTTCAATAGCTTTTCTTTCCAGAAATAATCACACACTTTCGCATAGTGAATGGTATTCCCAAGGCTAGTACAAAAATGAGGACAGGGGATTTCTGTATCTGGAACTGGCTGACATGGGCTTCAGTTCACTTCTACAGTTTCAATTTAGAATAGGGGTAGTGGTCTTTACCTCTTGAATTTTCTAATATTCAGTTAGCTGATACCTACAGAGGGACATCCAAGCACGTCAGAGAAGTGCAAGCTACCACAGAAAGGACATTTCCAACCAGCCCCTCCCAGGCGCCGATGCTCCCACCTCCCTTCTGCACATCACCAGCAAGGGCTGATCACACAGATTTCCAGCAATGACCTATTCTGGTGAATGTGTTCAGCCAACGTAACATCTGCCTGCTCTGAGGAAGTCAGCCAGTAACAGTTTTTTGTACCACATCCACCAGTGGTAGTGGAAGAACAGTTTTCTTATTAACCACCATCACACCAGCTTAGTGCTGAGGGTCGTCCATCCTCTGCAGACTTTGGGCATTAAGACAGCAGAAGGAACAGAGAGAGCGCAGCGTTCCTACGGGAGCAGCTGCTATTGCTAAGGAAGTAGAGACAAGTTGGGGCGATGGAGAGGGGCACCCAAGATTATTAAATCAATTATTGTGAGTTTGCCTTCTGATTTCATGGCTGCACTCGTCTGCAGTGACATCCTCTCACCCAGTTTGTGAGGATTGTACCGGTGAAGCCAAAAGTTGGGCATGGCTTCTACAGCGTGGCTGACACAAACACAGGGCCAGGCTCTGGAAAGCAGAAACGTGGCTGCTTTGTGCCACTCTCAGTTGTTTCTTCTTCGAAGGAGAGCACTGTAAATGCCATGAGGCATGGCCTGCAGGAAAAGCAGGTGCCTTCAGGCAGCTGCCTGACAAGTCCTCAGATGTGAATTCTCATTAGAACAATCTCCAAAATCTCCCTCAGACCCAACTTGTGGTCCTTGAAGACAAACCACCACCGTATGGACTTCAGGCCACTTCCTAGAGAGGATGCTCAGCCTGTAGGACTTCATCTTGGCCTGTTCAGCTTTTACAGCAACCACAAAAATGCTCTTGTCATTGCAGAAGCACACAGCAGAGCTAAGGTGGTGCTGGGGAATGGAGACAGGAGCATGGCTGAGGTTTGCCCCGAGTATGGCTAGCTCATACAGCAAATATGTCATTTTTTTGCTGAAGGGGATGGATGACCAGAACTCTGCCTCAAAATATCCCAGTCCCTTTGCATCCTTTTCCTGCATCAGTCTCGCAGAGCACAGAGAAGTGGCTGGACTAGCACAGCAAAGTGCTTTGGGGGGAATCCCAGAACGTTTCTGCCTTCAGAGAGGAATTTGCAGAGCGACGTTTCTGCAGCAAGACAGCACATCTCAGGAAATTCTGCTCAGTTACTCCCTTGATAGCTGCACAAACATCACATGAATTCAGAGAAAAGGATTTAAAAAACAAATCATTCCAAACCTCATTTCAGCAGTTGCTCCTTTGAATAAACAATTGCCACATCCATTAGTTGTCCTAATGGCTCTGAAATCTCAGCTTTACACACCAGCCCCAGCCTTGATTTAACATGTAACAGAACTCCAGACATGACTTCCCAAACCATCTGCAGAGCGGTGGGGGATTTCTGCCCAGGTGGCTCCAGAAAAGCCAGCGCTCGTCGAGAGCAGCCCCTGTGCCACCACTGCAGGGAGGGATCACACGTGGGTAACAAGTGCTACCCACCCCCTGCTCCATGCCAGAACAGATACAGATATATAATCCTCTGCTCCAACACTTACACAAAGTTCGAGTTAGTGATCAGTCGGGCTCCCTGGGTTTTGCCAGCAGCAGGTGCCCTGAGTGCTACTAATGCCAACGGGAAATCTGGTTTAGACTGACTCACGAAGCCAGGTCCAGCTGAGAGCAGGAATGTATCAGGGACAGCATCATGGCTGTGTAACCCATGGTCCCGGCTAACCAAGGGGCAAGTGACCTTGCCCTCCTTTTACTGATGGAGGCAGCTGAATGACCTGACCAAGGCCACTGGACAGACCAGGGACCCTGGTCCATGGGATCCAGCCTTTCTGACGAGTGCAGGAGAAAAGCTCCAGCTCCAGCCCACGTGAAGACTCTCCCCCACCATTGTGCTGAAGGTCTTGTGGAACATATGTTCTGCTGCACGGCCAACTAGAATTCTCCCTGGGGACCTGTGTGATGCTGTTCAGGATCCATCACAGCTGGACAGCTGTGAGTGGCTTTGGGAAGATACCCGATTCATTTTGCCCTGATTATATTTTTCTCCTTCTCTGATCAGGACTGGGCCTCAATGACCCAGCGTCAGGACCACTCATGAATCCAAGGGCTGAAGTGCCCTGCTGTGCATCACTGTGGCCCTGAGAAAGCGCATCCAGCGAGGGATGAGCCCGTGCCCTGAGAGCTGCCAGTCAAAGGCACGAGCTGTCCCAGTGCAGTACTGAGCAAGGAATATGGATTGCTTAAAATGTCATGGCTGTGTGTTCTCCCCAACAGCAGCCTCGTTACCTGTGCCAAAAGATGCTGTCGGACACCAGCAAACCTGAGAGACAGCACATCACCGCACCCAGAGATCTGGGAAGCAGCAGTCGGAAAACCACAAAGGAGAAATAAGATGCAACAATTTTTCGAGTTCATCGATCACTAGGAAATATTATCAAGAAGCTCAGGTAAATGCTCCAGCACAAGCAGTATTTTGACTGATTTGATGCTGAAATAAATAAATAGATAAACGTGTAAACTGAAGTTCACCAGGGAGTTGTTCAGCACAGCAGCAGTACCCCGGCTGAAAGACTGGGGCATTGTATCCACAGTGTCAGAGCAGATTATTAGAATGGTCTGTCGAGTCTTAAAGCCTGCCACACACTTCTCTTTCCCTTTTGTGAGTGTAGCACTCATGAATAATGCTGACTCGCAGGCATTCCTGAGCTCCGCTTATGAAATGCTGCAGACTTGGCACAAACTGGGCTCGCTGCTGCACCCCCCGCATCCTCCTGCCCACCCCTGGGGGGGATGTCCTGAGGTCTCAGACCATCCCCAGAGGTTTGAGTCCTGGTGTTTGCGCTGAGACCATCATGTTCCCACTCATAACAGACACTGATAAATAGTGCCGGTTTGAGGCTGGTAACTTCTTGCCAGGCAGGAAGAATTACTGAGAAACAGACGGGTTAGTTGGAGACAGCAAGAGCTTCCTGACTTTGTTAACACTGATGTGAATTACAGATGTTTACCTGGAAGATGGGTTATTATGGCCCATCTTGTGACACAAAAGAGAGCTGTGAGAATAGGAGACCTATTTCAGTGTATTACACAAATCCTTTCTTGGATAATTGTATTTGAGCTGCTCAGAAATGCAATACCGGAAAGAAAAATCAATTTGGATCATTTTGCCCAACCTGAAATATTTTTTTCTTAAAAGAAATGTAAAGGCAAGTAAATTTAGTGATTAAAAATCATTGCAAATGAAGATTTGGAATATTTCACTTCCAAATGGAACATTTGTGCTTCTCTCAAATCCTTGGGTTTGGCCGGAGATATTTGTCACCAAATTTGGCCCAAGTTCTCAGACAGATGTTTTTGGCTTAAATCTGCCTTAACCAGCAAATGTCAGTTTTAGAACAAGACTTGGCCAAAGAGCAGCACGGCAAGGCTTCCCGGGTAGGAGCGGCTCAGCACCCTGTCAGGACCAGTGCCGCCCCAGGGCCAGGCCCATCGGGTACCTTCACCGCTTTCCACATGAAATCTGCACCGCAGGAATGTTTTTTTGTCCAGGCAAGCACCAGTTCAACTACATCTCTGTCAAAACTCTTTCCAAACCAAACTTTGTTCTTCAAGGCTTGCAAACTTCCAGCAGCGTTTGGTTTTACAGGCTTCTGGGTTTGAGCATGTGTGTTTCTTGAACTGCCCAGTTCCATCAAACCCTGACATCTAGAAATAACAGGAAGGCCAGGCAAATGTTTTTCTAGTTAATTCTAAGCACAAACTAACGGTGCAGGAAAAAGGAAGAGATTTTTGCAAGAAGTGCAGCTCGATGAAGTTTTATCCAACATACAAGCTATGGGAGATGTCATCTGTACGGAACCACCAAGGTCCCAGCTTTCCAGCATCCACCTTGCTGAGATGGCAACTCATCCAGAAGCAAACAGAGCCTTGAGAACTGCAAACCTAACACAAGATGGGCTTTGAATGAGACAAACAGCCTTCACATCATCGCCCTGCCGGCTGGATGGCCAAGGCAGCCTTCCGCACGAACTCCCCAATGCAGTGAAAAACATTTAAGAAAATGAAAACAGAAAGCTCCAAGGAAAAAACCCTTTCTGACTACTGAAGTAATGATTTGACACTAACCAAATACAAATGCACAGATAGATTAGTATCAGCTAATGGTCTGTTCCAAAGGCTGTTGAAATCAAAGTCAGCCTTCACTTTGATCTCAGTATTTTCACTAGGTCAGGTTCCAAGTTTACAAATCATATGCTATAACAAAAGATGTTTCACAACACACATCCACCCATATGAAAGAAACCTATGTCTGCTTCTCCCCCCTGCCCCCCCCCGCCGATGTTTTAAAGTTATTCTGTAGTCACTATTGTGCAGGTCTGAGTTGGGGGAATTCACCTGCAGAGGGAGAACATCAGTGGTCCTCCAAGCTGCTCCCCTCACCCAGCTGAGCAACCTTACTTATTATGGCAGGACAGCAGTACACACTCCCTGAAGCTATCATATCCATTCCTTTTATAGGCCTTGGCAATCAATGAGCTATAGATAACCCATTCCGCAAAGGAAACCCTCCTGGGCAGTGTTTTCAATTACAAACACTTGACAAGTTGTATTTACTTACTGAAGGTGTCAGATTAGAATAGTCTGTATTTGCCATCTCTGGCCAAGCTATCTGCTTTTCTGTTGTTGATCTGTTGTAATCTTACTAACAGAGTCCACCAGTTTAGCAGTGATGCAAGGAACAGAACTCGAGCAGGCTGAACTGTTTGCTAAACACAAGAGATGTTCACATACAAAACCAGACGGCCAGCCTCAAATCCCTGGACTTCAGAGCTCTTCTTATCTCTGTATTTAGTTAAGTGACTGTTTTTTTTATAGTCTTTGGGAGTAAATGATTTGGAAAAGTGTCTGCTGCAGGCATACCTGACTGGCAGAGTAAACCAGCTGGGTTTATACACTACAAAAGGTTTGAAGACCTTGAGCTGAGAGCCAGTATAACCCCATGGCTCCTCCACCTGCACTCTCCGCAGTCATCCTGGCAGAGCAACTCTCCTGGGCGAAGCCCTTGGTTTTCCTTTGCCTTTCCCTTGCCAGAGTCTGGGAGAAAAGGATCCTGTGCTGACACCCCACCTGCAGCCCTGACTGCTGTCCTTCAACCAAGGAACTCACCAAAGCAGAACAACTGCAAGCTGACACGTGGTTTCTGACCCAACTGGTTCCTGGTAAAATAAACCAGATTAACACTAAGGGCAGGCACACTGGGCACCTGCGTCTGGTTAGGAGCAGAATCAGCTCTGCTGATCAATCCATCAACAGAGATCACAGAACACGTTCTCCCAATGCAGTATTTCTGTTCACAGCATGATAACAGATGGACACCACAGTTCAAACTTGCCTTTAAGCTGGTGGTTGTGATATATGTCTTTAAAAATTTTTACATATACCCCCAACCTAAACTAGTTCTCACATTCTGCAGCGGCTTGGAAGTGTCCAAGTGTCCAAAGTGGCTTGGAAGGCTCACGGTGGGTAACGGGGTGATACGCATCACTGCCCGCCCACTGGGGAGCCAGCGCTGCCAGGCTTCAGGGTCCCAGCTCCGAGAGAGGAGGGAAGGGAATCACTTACAACCTGTGGGCTGCAACAGTAGAGAACATCCAGGTTTGGAATGCACATCTCCTCCTGCCTGTTTTGAGGAGGGTGCTACAAGATCTTTACTAAGACTGCTGGAAAACAGGAGTTGTCTTATATGAAAACACAAAGGACTTCTACTCTCATTTTTTCCCTAAACACTCTGAATTTTTCTCTGAAAGCAATGCTTGCTAACAAATGGATGGAAAAGAAGAATTGTAACTCAGACCAAAATGGAAGAAGTTCTGGCGTGATGGAAGAAGTTCTGGCGTGATGGAAGAAGTTCTGGCGTGATTTCTAGGGGGTTTGGACTAAAAGGTGAAAAGAAAAAACATCTTTTTGGGAGATTGGAAGGTGCTAGTTGTTAAGGGTTTCTTTAAACAACCATCTAAAGTCACAGTTTTCTAGTCTGCAGCATCTAAAACTAAACCAAAAATATAACACTGGAGATGAAGGTGAGTCCAGCTGAAATGATTCAAATACTGGAGACCCACCAGCACAGTTCTGAGGTTTCCAATAAGAATCTGAAAATATTCTATCAAAAATATTCACTAACAAGAGAACTTTTTTTTTGCTGTTCCCTATTCTCTCAAATATCTCCACAAAAGCAGTCCCCATTTCATGAAAAGATCTATTTCCCAGGCACTGTTCGCGACAAGCACAGAACAGTTCCTATCAACACAAATTCATTACTTGTGAAATCCTGGCTTAATGTTTTGTATTACAATTCACCACTTACGCCCCAGGAATCCTCAATCACAGGTAATAGGTATTTAAGCAGTTTCAAGTATGAATGCAGACTAAAACACGAGAAACATTTTCAATCTGTCAACATTTTCACAATCTACTCCTTTTCTTAATATCGCAGACAATAAAAATAGCTGCAGTCGATCAGAAACCTGCATTTCCATTTTGTGAAACGATTTGAGGTTTTGCAAATTGTTTTCACTTGGAGGCAAAAATGAAACCAAATGGTTCCAAAAGTTTTGGCTGGCGTAGGGCTGAGTCTCTTCCACGGCCCTTTTTCAGAGTACAACCCCCGCCCCACCCCACCCCACCCCACCCCCCAAAAAAAAAAAAAACCAACCAAAAAAACCCCAACCAAAAACCAGCCCCCCCTTTGCCTGCTTTGTCATGCAGGCAGCATCCTGACCCAGGGGTTCAGTTTCTATTACACCACAACAGTTTCATTTTCCTTCAGAAGCAAAGCCATTTCAAAGCCTTGAAATGTTTCTAATTACGTCTGTTGTTTATGAGTGTTACATGATCAGTAGAGTATATATAAAGAATATTCGCAGTTTCTAGAAGTTTTTGAACTTCAGCCAGAATTATATCCATAAACTCACACTACAACCTCTTTCCTTATCCAGCTACACAGTTTTTCTAAACGTCACCGGGTCCTGAGTTTTATCCTTCTGAAGCTCTGAAATAAAGAATTTTTTGCATAATGCTTCAGTTGTGATTGGGGAAAAAAAACCCCACAACACTGGTGAAAATATTTCAGCTAGATCTAATTTATTATCCACTGTAAATGCCCGTGGAGTGAACTCATCCTTCTTATTTGCCAAACTACTGACCCAATCACTTTTTGTACTGCTGGATCAATTTTAGTTTAAATTGCTTTTGTCTGCATAAATTACATCCCTTTGTGAACATGAGAGCTTCTGCCTCTATCTACACGGAGCCTGCAGCGTTTGAAAAGTTGATCCTTTAGTTTCAGAACTCTCTGGGGAAATAAGGTATTTTAGAGATACAATTGAAGGTCCCGATCCTTTAAACATTAGCGCATCTACTGCGTTGGGTGTGTTATTAGTCCCACCGACATCGGTAGAAATGCTCACATGGGCAAAGGTTGCAGAGATGTGATTAGTGTCTGCAGGACCAGGGCACAAACACACAGTGCCTTTGCTTTGGGCGCAAGAGAAATTAGATGCTGCATTCATGGTCAGCAAAACTCAAAACGTGGCTGCAAATGGAAAACAAGGAGGTTCATACAAGGGATCGAGCTGTGTCCCTTTTGGCAGGTTGTCAAGGAAGAAGCAGCTCTGAGCTTTGAATCAGTCCAGCATTTCCAAGTGAAAATCAGCTGCAATTAACTGTTTCCACAGCTGCTTTCCAAAGTCCAAAATAACGTTTAAAATGCATCTGTGCCAAATACAAATCTCAAGGGGTAAATGACACATAGCAAGGTTGACATGCAAGATAGACATAGTGTCGCCTATCATAAGCTCGTTAACAAATTAATCAAAGCCCAGACAGATCACTGTGCACTTGCAGCTAATCACCTTGCCACTCGCAGCCCCACACGGTGAACTCACAAACCCAAATTCACACCCACTCCCCCCAGATCTGCTCTGATCTTGAATTTCCCTGTAAAGCAATTGACATCAGAAATAATGAGACACTCTTGAAAGAGCCCTTCCTTTTCATACTCTGAATGTTAATTTGAGCCCATCAGTCATTAAAAAGGCCAGTGTCACATCTTCCACCCTCGCTAGCTTGGGAGTCATTATATGGATCCTTAGATCAAAACCTTGAAGAACATAAGGCCTGGGACAATCTTGCAGGACCAGGAGATGGCCATGGCCTCAAAACCCTTGTCCCAGACACCCTTGAATGCTGGAGTATTTTAAAGCTGGCTCCACAGCTGTAATTTGCAGCTGCTGTTTAGATACTTTGCAGAAACGAGCTGGCAATCTCATGAGCAACAGCCTTATTGCAGCATAGCTGGCTATATATTTTCTTGGTCCAGTGGGAAATGCCGCAGGGAGAGAATCTCATCGGCACTTCTCTCCTGATTTCAACTAAAACTACAACGTGCAGAGAAACGGGGCAGTGCCAGAGCTGCTCAATCTTGCTCCAGTTGAACCCTGAGGTTTGCCTGTGTTGGACTGCAGTTTGGGTGGAAGGGGTTTGTCGGAACAGCTGACCCAATAAACTACACTTTCACACTAATTAGATTTTCATTATCAGGATGTCAAGAAACAGAGCACATTGCACAATTTATTCGCTGTCTGTGGGACAGCTTTCACTGGATAAACGATTGCAAGCCAGCTGCGAAGGAGGCCACCCTGCCTTCTGCTGGAGAAGTTACTGCTCCTCCTGAGCCATTCCTGGCTGTTTTCAAAACCAGAGTGTTTTCATTTCTCAGGGTTTTCAAAATACAGCCTGTATTTATGAAATATGCAGGGACAATGCTGCCCTGCAAGTGACAACTGAAAATTAAGGCTGACATTAATCCTGATGCTTTAGGGCTGGTCAGTGGGGGAGGATTCTCCCTTAAACAGGAGGTGATTTGTGGGTTTGCTCAGGAACCAAGACAACAACAAGGCAAAAGCTCAGGAATTTTCCTGAACAACATATTTACTGCTTCATCTTCTTGTTTGCAGCCCCTGAAATTTGGGTAACCCCCGAGCTCACAACCTTAGCCCCTTTTAATCCTATGTTGGGCCAAATTCACTCCATGTGGAATTGGGTGGACTATCTCTGGGGGTGATGCTGCTTTTTCCTGATGGATTTGCCCTTGCTCAGTGGCAAGCATGTAAGAGAAAAGGATGCTGCAAGGGCTGTCCTAATGGCAAAAAACGTGTCCTCCTCTGGAGGAGGTGCTCTCCCGTGGGTGCGTGGCAGCTGCTGGGTGCATGCAGGCGATGCTAGAGCCATGCTGGAAGGCATACTGGTTTGCCCGAAGATGGGAGCAGCTTTGAGTTCTGGACAGAACCCGGGAGGGTCTTGCTGTGGCTGAATCAAAGCCTCTTCCATCCACCATGGCCTCACCCCCATCTGGGTCAAGTTTTGCACCCTCAAGACTCAGCAGGGGCTGTGGGGAACAAGTCTTGAGAAGGCTTAGATACAAAATAGTACTGAACCTAAAAATAAATTAAATTAGAATATAGATTAAAAAGAAACCCCACAACTAAAATCCTTTTCATCTGCATCATCTCCAGTAACATCCAGCAAAAGAGCTGCTGTCTTGCTTTCCAAAACTGCAGGGTGATGGCTGAAGTTTCCTACCGTCACAGCCCTCCCATCAGTGCCACTCCAGCCACGGGTTTCCAGGCTGTAGGAATTATTCCTAATGAAGTCTGTCCGGCTCAGGGCTGGGTCTAAATGCAATTACGCTGCAAGCCCAAGAGCATCAGGACAAGCCTTTGCTTCGTGACTACATTGAACACTAAACTGAGTACTGAAAGGAAGAAAGGGCACTTGTGTACCGGGCGAGGGGGTGCACAGCTAGCGGGCAGCGGGTGCGGGGAGCAGCGTGGTTTTCATCATCCTTCATCTGGGCAGGCGGCTACTGCTGGTGACGCTCGGGCTGACGCCGAGGTCCCTCTCCCAACAGTTCCCCTTTCTCTGCACACAAGCTCTGCCTTTGCTGGGGAGGAAGCACTGCCGGCTGGGAGCGCCGAGGGGAGGTATTTTGAAATTCTAGGTCAGGCTCAAGCCAAAGTATTTGTTAGTTTTAAGGAGGGCCCCAGGTTCTTCAAACATGACTCCTGCTGCTGCTGACACTACCTATCCCCAAAGGGTTACACTACCCTCAGCTTATTTTTAACTCAGAAAGAGGAGAAAAATGTTCCTTGGCAGCAATTTGCCCCGATTCATCCTTTGTTCTACATACCCAGAGCTATTGCCGGTCCCAATTTAGGTCTCCACAGGTCCTGGGAAAGCCAACCCCCTTGTCCAAGCATGGTACGTAACTCCAGAACACGCTGGAAGCCCAAGCACAGGACACTCAGACGGTCCCCTGGCAGGACATGAAAGGCAACCTGTCCTGCAATTAGGGGAAGGCAGCTTGTAATGAACTCCAATTGAGGGCAGCGCTGCCCGCACCGTGCCTGCCTCTGCGGTACAGCCCCGGCCGAGCCCGCGCTCAACAGGACAAAACGCTGCAGTGCTATTTTTATGAGATCATAAAATAGTTGCATTCGGTATGTTACGGTATTTTGTAACTACATTTTTATGAACCTAAAATAGCAGCTTGCAGTTACTACTTGGGATAAATTGCTACCATATTTGCCAATCACTTCAATACCCACCGTCAAAACAGCTGCTGCTAAATGCAAGTAAATTATATTTTATTCTCCTCTAAGGTTAGTTAGGATGCCTAAGTCCATCATTTCATATAGTCTTTGCAAAGCTTGTCCACCGAGTTGGAAAATGGGAACTTATTTGATGCAAGGGCAGGGAGGGAAGCGATGCTCTGCAATTGATTTCAGCATTTAAACTGATCTTATTAAAGCAATGTAGTTATGCTAATCCCGAGTGTTCCAGAATCAAAACAACCTCAAAATATGAAGTCTGCCTTTAAAATCACGACATTTTTACCTAAAATAAATTTGAGATTTCTTATGCAAATCCCGCCCCCCCCAAAAAAAAATTCCAAGTGTTTTTCTAGCCAGGATTTCACAGATTGATAACAACTCTTGCTGCAGTAAGAACAACATGGCTTGAAAGCTTCACATTTTCCTCTGACTCCAGTAGATGGGATTTTGACTAAATATCTGAAAGAATACACGTACTGAGTGTATACATGTACTTTGATGGTCTTTCTTTTCTAGTGAAACACTACTGCTTTAGAAAACAGCAATTATGACTTGCTACACTGACATTGAGTCAAGCCTCTTAATCAGACATTTCCAAGTCCTCCGGCATTTCTAGAGCATCTCCCAGCTCAGTGTCACAGCAAGGGCTTTGCCACACTGCTCTGGTTTGGCCTGGGCTGTTCCTCATGTTTTCCTTCGCATTTGCTGTTATTTCCGTGCCTTCACACGGTGCTGGCAGCGACTTCGCTTTGCACCAACACAGGTGCTGCAGGTGCCCGCAGGGGAACGCGCTGTTTGTGTCGGGAGCGGCGCGTGTCATCCTGGCCGGCATCCGTCCGAGGCAAGCTGTGCAGGCTGCCTGTCTGCCGCCGGGCTCTCTGCCTGCTACTGGGATTTTTTGCCAGGAAAAGGGTGTTACTACCCAGCAGCAGCAAATGCCAAGTGGTGGCTCTCGGCCCTCCTTGAGCTTCCAAGCTTTGTTTGCTCCAAGCCAAACTGGGACCGAGAGGGGACCTACATGAACACCCACTTGTCTGTTTTTTTTCTTTTGAATTTATGCACGAGTATCAGTATTTCAAGCCTGTTGACTGCAGTCATAGGCACCCATAAACAGCTTTGCCATTCCCCAGTTTCTTGTCTATCTCACCTTGCCTATGCCCGCAGGTACCTCAGCCCTGGTCTGCATGTTCGGGGACACCCTTGTCCCCCAGCACTCACAAAAGCTTCACCCTGAACCCCTGGCACATGGGATCAGCTTGAAGCTCCCCACCACAAGCAGCATGTTCAAAAGCAAGAGTAGGAAACCTGACCTCTTCCCACCGCAAACCCCTGCACAGAGCAAGACCAGATCCTCACCGCGCTCTAAGACAAGCTTGTACGTTTGCAAGGAGCATCCAGAGCTCCAAGCATTAAACACCACAAACATGCCTGCTGGAAGGGACTCAGGTCGCCTTACCTTCTGGACTAAGCAGTTATCTACCAAGCAAGACCAAGGGATCCTTTCTCAGATCTCAGGTGATCTGTCATTGCTTCTTTGGAGTTTATTTTCCTGGGCCAGTTATCAGTACACATAGATAAGGCTGCTTGGTGGAGTTTTTAAATGAACACAAGTCATTTGTCAGGAAAAAAAAAAAATTAACAAAAAAACCCCAACCAATTACCAACTCCTCCAACAACCAAAGTGCTGGCCTGAAGCTTTGACAATCAGTTTAAGCAATAACCAATTTAAGTGAGGTGCAGCTTCCCCTCCTCCAGCTACACATTCCTGCCTCCCAGGAGGTGCTGTGGTCCCATCCCTCCCTGCACAGCACGTGAGATGGTGATCTGCCTCGGCTGAGGTGACCCTGGGAAGGGAGAGGTAATTCTGAGCCAGGCCAGGTCAACTGACGTGGGCTGAACTGCTCCCCAGACCTCATCCATAGATCCATTTAAAACCCAGGTAACTCCAGCACCTTCACTGCTGTCTTCCTGGATCCCCACCAGTGTGGCCAAGTCAGAGCCACACGCCCACTGCTGCAGGGTTTGAGAAGGCAGCACACCATGTCTCCAAGTTTTATAAAAAAATTGCATGCATTGACATGCTTCAGGAGGAGTTGGTGTGGAGCTAACCCCAGGAGGGTTCTGCCCCCCAGGCTTCATCATCCCTGATATGGTAACCAGGGCTGCCAGGATCATGAAATGGCCAATTCCCCCCCAGGTCATGATTTGCTCTCCATCCGAACCTATGGGTAATAGGTTT
Source organism: Falco punctatus (assembly GCF_963210335.1). Taxonomy (NCBI): domain Eukaryota; kingdom Metazoa; phylum Chordata; class Aves; order Falconiformes; family Falconidae; genus Falco; species Falco punctatus. The sequence goes on along the minus strand of NC_137580.1, from coordinate 115,765,885 downwards.
TGGTTAAGGAGGACAGTATTAGATTATTACTCTTATTAAATGTTGGCAGAAGCTTGCAAAAATCTGACCTCATTCCAGTCACTTTGTAAAGGGCAAAGAAACCTCATTACTAGTAAAATGAAGAACTTATAAAAAAGCACAACAACCAACTAAAAAAATGTTTATGTTCTCAAATCTCTCAAATTACAGGCCACTCCTGATCTCAGTTGCACTGGTATAAATTCAGTTCAATTCGACTGATGCAAATTGACTTATGGCTTATTTACTCCAACTAACTGAGATGTCTATTTGACCTGTATGTGAAATGTTTAAAATAAGGAATGACATCTCAATGCAAAACATTTTGATAAGCCCCAACTACCTTTCCTTAGTCAGTTGTACTTGCAGAGCGGTATTTGGCCTAGAAAGAGGAACGTGGAGTCCCAGATAGGATTGGGTCGCAAGAGATCCAGGTTCTGCTCCAGTTTTGGTCACCTCTCTGCGATTTGAGCTGTAGAGCACTGTGGTGTGACATTTCCCAGTTCATTGTCCCACTCCCACCACAAACTCCTCAGGGTCCAGATACATACAGCCTTTGTACCCCTCTTGGTGTGATGCTGTCACCCTCCAGCAGCACCAGGGACACAGAAACAGGGCACAGCCATAGATCTGCCCACAGAACGCAGCCACCCGTACTCTGAAATTAATACCACGGGTCCCCCAAAACGGTTTTGGCTGGGCCAAAACTTCCTCAGATGTAGAGCACGACAGGACCTGGAGGCATCGCCCCTGCACAAATGACTGCGCCGATGCCTAAGGACGTGTCAACAGCTCAGCCCCTTTGGCTGGAGATAGCTCTGATCTCACCCACAAGCCAGTTCAGTCCCAGGCACCCCCGTGCTGCGCACCCCGACTGCACAGCAGCGTTCGACCTGCAGACGGGGCTGCAGAAGCAGCCTGGGAGGCAGAGGAGATCATCTCGGTCACACAAGGCAGAGGGACTGAGCAGCTGCTGGCAGGGTGTAGGTTAACGCTACCTTTGCACAGAGATATCTCTTCAGAGATGCTGTCTACAGGGCACCTAATGGAGCTTTTCCATCTGTTTTGTTTTAATTTTTGAAGGATTCACAGGTCTAGCAAGCCTTTTGCATCGCACCCCCTTGCTCACAGGCTGCATCACACCCTGCTTGCACCAGGACGTGTGCCAGCACAAGAGGTGCTGCTGCATGGATCTTCTGCTGCAGCAGACCCATGCCCTCCTCTCACACTGCAGGACCCCCCCATCACACCCCCAGATCTCACCCCTTGGAATGAAACTCTGACCTGCCTGAGGCAAAGCTCCTGCCACAGCACCAGAGCTGAGGAATGAAAAAAGAGCTCAGAGCCGTCCAGCCCATGGGAATATCCCACCTCTCCTTCCCCATCATCACCGAAGGAGGAAGCAGCCTCCAGCGAAGCGCCAGGGGGCTCAGCGAGCAGACTGTGTAAGGACCGGACACATTTCCTTTCCAGAAAAGCCAACAGCACCAGTTCTCCACTGGTTTATCACAGATTTCAGCAGAAACCTGCTTTGCTTTCTCAGAGGAAACCATGCATCAAGGACCAACCCAATGATCCCACAACTGGTTACTGTAGACACCTCCCCCCAGGAGCTATTTCCGTGCTTGCCAAGGGCTTTTTCACTCGCCCCGAGCAAAGCAAAGGTGACCTTCTGTAAAATACTGAGGAACAGCCAGAATGCTTCTCCGCGGTGCTCAGGGTCTCCTGCCTTCCCATCCTCCCCAAGAAGGGGTGCTCTGAGCCATCCCTGGGGATAAGCACCATGGAGATGGGCGTCTTTGAAGGGGAGTGACAAGCGATCCCCTGTGCAGGACGCAGCCATGATTGGCATTTCCAAAGGTGGAGGAGCATGCTGTGACTGCTCCCAGCAGCGTCTGGCACGGCTGGTGACAAGCTGCTTGTTGTGTCACTCGGAGATGAGAGGCTGCGGTGTCAAAAGCGACCCTCTGAACACCAACGCCACGGCACAAAAGCAGCAGTTCAAAGTCCCCAGCTTCCCTCCTAGGGAGACAGCCCGGCTGGTTGTGACACTAATTTATTGTCAGATATATTTTTTTCTTTTTGAAATTACAGTCAAAGGAGTTCGTATTTGAAATCCTTTGGCTGGATTGATAATGGCACTACATCTTACCTGCGAGGTAATGAAGGATACCAAAAAAAACCCACCAACCCAACCTTCTAATGTAAAGTTTGGGCCTTACAACTTATTTACTCTCCTGGCAATGGGCCAGAGTAATTCAGGGTGTAATTTCATGGACTTCTGAATTTCATCAAGCTGAGAGGTTGCCTGTATAAAACAGCTGACAGGTATCAGTGGAGGGGTGATCCTAGGTCAGCCCTCACCATCAATAGAGACACCCCCTGAGGCTCCTCACAGCACATTCCTCTACCCCAGCCCCGTCTGCAGAGGGGGGTTTGTTGTCTTTGATGTTTTGCTCTGAAATCACAGCGCTGCAGGAACTTTTACCTTGCAGTGCACACGTTTACCTACAGGAACGGGATGAGCTGAAAGACCAGTAAAGAATTACAGTGGTGATCCTTAGATGTTCCCCTGAAACCCAATAATCTGGTGGCTTGTCAAAGGAGGTGGGTGGTCTCAGTCCGCTTTTTTCCACAGAAACACTATCTACATCGCAATTTCGACAACACCGCTGGGGATCTTAGAGGCAAGTCAAGTATCACCTGAACCGCTGATCTCAGATGCTTTTTCAAAGCTCAGACATGCAACAGGCAGGCAGGAGATGCATTACGCTTGAGGAGCAGCTGGCCCAGCCCAGGCTTCGGTGTCTCCTTTGCTGCCAGCCAGAGGAGACGGATGGTGGTTTGGCTGGACTGTGTCCGTCTGCAATTTCTGAAGAATTAACGGAGCTTTTTGGCTGAAATCTCAGGGTGATGTTACTGTTTATCCATATTACGGGCTTGTGTTTAAACATCATAATGATCCTGGTTAATATGTTTCCAGCTGCTCACCACCCTGGATAGCCAGTTATTAAAAATAAACATGCATAAACACAACATTTCTTTTGCACAGCTCATCCATCTTGCCCACATGCTCATGCTGAGAGGTCACTGAGCTCTGTTTGTCCTATCCTTGTCTGGTCCTACAGGAATGACTTCCCTGCCACCAACAGATGATTGTGTCCCAGGGCTGTGGCCAGGTGGTGAAGAGGCAGACAGCACAGAAGGTGGCAGCGGACGCAAAAAGGTATTTTTTTTGCACGTACATTTCTTCGGGAGACATTTTCTCCCCTGTACTGAACATTGATCTCCAGTTTGATGATGGGTTTCAACAGTTGGGCTGCTGCCTCCTGAACATCACTAAGACTTGATTGGGTGAGTGGGGAATGGAGGAAGATTAATTAAAGTGATCTGAATGGTTAGTCTTTCTATTGGAAATGATTGTCTATGGAGCAGTATAGTAATATATCATTAATCTGGAAAGGTCAGTTATGAAGAAATATTGATTTCAGAAGTTTGGTTTGATTACATCGCTATAAAGTGTGACATTAAAATCCCAGCTGTTTGTGTCTCTGGTCAGAGATCAATGGAAAATGCAGGCTTGGATTTGCTTCTCGTTTTTTGTTTCTTTCAGAAAAAAAAAAAAAAAAAGACAAAGAAAAAGAAGAAAGTATTTCCAAGGCATTAAGTACCGAGAGTAAATTGTTACTTGACTGGGGTTGACAGTTGGTTTCTATTAAAAGGATACTGTCAGAATGCTTAGGCCCAACATTTACAATCAAGCTGAAGGAATTTCCTGATGATTACAAAGAAAATGTTTCGCACCAAGATGCTTCCCTGATGTCCATCAGCATCAGCCAGGCTGTGACCACCAGGACAAAGCTGCCTGTGGCACCGCTAGGGCTGGGATGGTTTAGAAAGGTGGGTAGGCTTTCCAGTGTATTACTTATAAATATTTCAAGGAAATATTCACAGACATTTCTCACTTTATGCAGCCAGTATCACAGTGTTACGATCGCTTCAGAGCTAAGCCCATTTCTAAACAAAGCCCCAGTAAAAGAGCATTATTCATTAACTGTTCAAGAGCAATCTTCTGCTAGGAGAAGGATTAGACTCGTCCTAATCCTCTCCTCTCTTTCAATCCAAAGGCTAAGCACGCTCCAGCTCACACGCGGGGGGCACAGACCTACAAGCACCAGCCCCACCTGCAGAAGGTTCCTCTCCCCGACACCACCCCAGGAGCCAGCCGGCCACCTCAGCCCAGGGAGCAGGAGGGAAGCCCAGGCCATGTGCCAGAGACTCCCACCCACAAAACAGACCTGCCCCAAGTGCTGTTTGCTGGTCACCAGCTCTCAGAGGAGCCCACTGCGTTCCCCAGCCTCAGGTCTGCCTGCAGAGGCAGGTGCCCGTTTGCTCCCGGTGCATCAGCCACATGTGTTTTCCGTGGCACATGATTTCACAGCGTTGGGGGCGTGAGGGATGCACAGAGTGAGGAATCCCTCTGTGCAGGCTTGTTCCTAGTTTAGTTATCGCTGTCACTTGAATTTCACCTGCAGAACCCAGGACGAGGGCTGAGCTGGGAAGGCAAAGGTACTGAAACCACCTCAGCAGCTCTCATTTGATTCAGCAAAATGCGGCAGGCTGTTTTAAAGTGCTGCAGCAGCGCGATAGCCCACAGGGAAAGCTCAGTTCTGAAAAGCATTTTGCAGGGAAGCATTTATAAAGTGAACCAAGGTGAAGGGCGAGGCAGAGCCAGGGGTATGTGAGCAGGGATGAGAGCTGCCCTCCCTGGAAAGCTGGGGATGGAAACCTGAGCAGGCAAACCCCACCCCTAGTGTCATCCTGCTGAAAACCCTGGAGCAGATATCGCCAAGTTACTGCTGAGTGTTTAATCGTGGTTGTTTCACAGGGTGAATGCATTTTCTTACTGTTTATTATTCTGCTTTTGCCATGTAACCTGCTTTGCTAAAAGCTTTAAATGAAACAACTGCCATTAAAAAACCATCAAACAGGATTTTATAGTTCTCCCCTTTGCTGTGAGGACCTAACAACTTATAAAAATTTATTTTGTGCTGTGCTCTGTTCCATTAAAAGGCTACTGGGGTTTATTTTTAGGTTTTATCTCAGCACTGAGTTACCTAGCTTGTAACAGTCAAGGTTTTGTTTTGTCACCTCAAGGCCTAATCATAGTGGGATTTGCTGACATTAAGAGTCAGCAAATATATCTACAGGCATCAACTATGTAGAAATGCTTTCAACTGACACGGGGTATACAAAGGGAAAGAGGACTGCATGCTCTCTTCTGGTGCAAACACTAGGAAAGGAGTAATTATCTCACATCAACATCCTAATTTCCAGCACTTTGATCAGAACACTTTGAATTGTAAATACTGCAAAAAAGTGTCATCTATCAGTTTTAATGAAAGGGATCGTGGCTCACCAAACGCCATGTGCTAGACCAGAGAGGTCTGAAGTCATCTCCCGGCTGGCCCCGAGAGGCTTTGAATGCTCCTTCAAAGCGGAGGCTGTTGTCAACGGGAGCCCAGATCACAGGGGTGAGGCACCGGGGGTTGCCGCTGCTGGGAAGCGTGAACTGCAGCCCAAACCCTGCTCTTTCCAGCAAAGCCCATGCTCAGCTTTGGCAGACGTGTCTGAGCCCCACTGAAGCCAGCAGGGCTGAGGCATCGCCTGCAGAGCCAGGCTGCTGGGCACCAGGGAGGGCTCTGCTGGCAGCCACGCGTGGCATGTCCACAAAACGAAGCCGAGGTGTTTGTGGCATGGGCAGGCGTACGCAGCCGGGCTTCAGACTACTGGAGGCGTAACTGTGAAAGCAGAGATGCTACCGCAGGGCGTGAAATAAGGCTGCGCATCCCCAGTCCCCAAAGGCCATCTGCACAAGGTGATCAAGGGGTAAAATTAAAGAGGTAAAACCAAGTCCCCAGTGCTTTTCAGCATCGATATGTATTTTATACAAGTCCTCTTCATTTGCATGGTGGGGAGAGAAGCAGCTCTGGAGAACCTGGAACAGGGCATGCAGGTCCAGGGCTACCCCCCCTACACAGCGCTGTTGCCAGCACCACCCAGTGCACATCACCACAAAAACCTGTACGGTGGGGACTGAAAAGTGGGGACACTCAAAAAGGACAGTTTCTATACTGGCTGGGGCAGCACGACTGTAGTGCTCACCCATGAGCGATTCAAAGACGTTCACCAACTTCAGGGCATCCCAGCAGGCAGGGGTAGCCCCAGTTCCTGCAGTGCCAGAGAAAAGGCTGGGAGCAAGTGCAGGAGCAGGTTTGGGTTTGGGCAAGTAAGTTCTGTGGCAGAGCATTTCTGAAGGAGCACCATGCACGCGCCCTCTCCCTCCTACTCTTCCTGAGCATCCATCACCAGCCACTGCAGAAGACAGTCCAGTCTGACCTAGGATTGCGGGAATTGCCTCTCCTGGGATCACCACCACAGCTAACAAATGGTGCTCTTAAACACAAAACCTCGTCCACGCCAGGAGCAGAATGATGTCTTCAGTCATGTTTGTCAAAATGTGGTATTTTGCAAGTTTTCCTATGTTCTTCTGAGCACACACATGGCCAAGATATACAACCCTGATACCATGGCAACCTTACTCAGATGTTTACTTGGTATACAAATTATGCAAACAGCTAAGGTTTTAAATCATCTTCCCCTGCATATCTGTCTGTCACTGCAACATCCCCAAGCCTCCACAGCCAGTCTGACCTGGGGCTCTGCAGTGGGGACCAGTGATGCTCCTTTGGCTGCAAACAAGGAGCATCCACACTGCAGGAGCCGCTTGCTGCCTCCCCAGGTAGAAAGGCCAGTGCTTTGAGAACAGCCTGGTTTGTGGTTTGGGTTCCCCGCCCCCCCCCATGAAGCTGTGTTAATTAAAAAGATTAAAGCCACATGTTAAAACATTGGCTGACAGGTATAGTCCCCATCCCCCCAGCTCCCTTGACATGATCTCAAAGTGTTAACAGCAGACATCAGTCCTAGAAGACTGTAAAAATTATCATCTCTGAGCTATTAATACAGCACAGTAGTTGAGGGGGGGGGCTCTTTAAAAAGCATATAGCATTAAACCTCCAGCTAGATATTAAGGGGGTTTCTTAACCTGTAAAATTATAGTTATGTGCAAAAGAGGGGAGGGAGGGAGGGGGGCTTAATTAAAAATCCATATTTAGCTGGCGCAACACTGTACTTAAGGGGTCTAGAAGAAGCCATTTAAACAGGTAAAATACTGCCCCAAATGCAGAGATGTCTCCTGGATAAAGAGGCCCTTTGTATCTTTGATGTCCTGTAAGTGCCATTCTCTTTAATTTTCTCTTCCCTAACAGCCATAAAGGATATTTTAAATGCATGAGGGACACTCAAGCCACAGAGGCTATGGTATAGGCATCCAGCGCAGTGAAACGCTCCTGGAATGGACTCTGACAAGGGCAGTGGCCATTCAAAAGTCAAAGGAGCCTGTAGAGATCCTAGAGGGGATGAATTCCTAAATAGTTTTGTTTCCTACTGGCAGTAGGACGCCACCTGTGAGACCACAGGCAAGGATCCTCTTTTCCTAAAGGCTCTTCAAAAGGATGGTCTGTATGAAAAAGCAATGCCTGTTCGAATAGCTTGCAGCAAGAAGGTATGTATGCTATAGGGAAGCCCTGCCTGTATAGCTGTGGCTCTCCAAGGGGAATGCACAGTCTGCTGGCAGAGGAGCAGCACTACAATCCAGCAGCATCAGATGGGGGAAAATATTCCGTCTGGGCTGGTTTAGAAGTTACCTTTCTCAAGTGCAGCCCCCGGTTGTAACAACGCACTCCCCCTCCGTCGCAAGCCTCAGCAAAACAGGCAAAACCAACAAAACCAGCAACGCTACATTTAAGTGTTGAATTAAGGGTCTGAGCAAATGCAATTTTCTTGTTATTGCAGCAGGCAAGGCGCGCACTAATCAGGAGTTACCAGCTCAAAGCTGAGCTACTATCTCTTCCTTCTGCCCCCGGAGCCCTGCCAGCACGGTGGTGTTAGGCAGGATATGCATTTCCCGATGCTCTTTGCTGATGTAACAGCATCAGCCATTTAGGCCAGGCTGATATGGAAGGTGGTGCGGTAGGAGAATATACTCAAACACAGGAAAACAAGGTAACGCCAATGTCTTCCTGACTTGCACAGTCCAAACATATGGTAGCAGAAGCTGTAGGACCAAATATAGCTTCTCAGCCAGACTTGGATACAGCAGTTTCTATCAGCAGAAGGTCTCATGCCTCCTACTCTGCTCAAGGTGCAAGTGTGTATGACCCAGCTTACAAAGGAATTCCACTCATTCATTTATTCTTTGGAAGTGGATATAACCAGCTCATAAATTATGCATAGCTTCTAAAACAGTTCAGTTTGAACTGAGAGGGAACACATTCAAATGGAAACCCATGACTTCAACTTCAAAAGATGGGACTAATTACAAGAAACAATAAACAACATGGTTCACACGAGACTGCCCAGGCCAGCGCAGGATGGGAATCCCCAAATCCAGAAGCGATCCCTGGAGACAGAGAGACTGCCTTCCTCTGACTCAGACGCCTGGGCAAAGCTGGTGAACTAGAGCTGAGATTTCTTCTGGTCTAATGAAAATCAGGTTAAGGCCTCATTTACATGGGCTGCTCCATATAGACAGAGGTCCTCATTACCGTCTGCACAGCTCTGGGCCTTAGAGGGTGGCCAACGGCTGTACCTAGGGAGGGGTTGTCATCTACTCCGACCCACACCAGCACAGCACCAAGAGGGCTTTATCTAGCAGCCCACAAGAGGAGATGGGGGTACTGCTGGCAGTAGGAGGGCAGTACGCACTCACTCCGCTCTTCAAATATACCTTTGCTCCGGTGCAAGAGTCAGGGTGGGCTCTTCATCACCCCGTGCCACACACAGTCATTTCTGTGGGCGCAGACAGACCGGGTCAGAAGACACCCACATTGCCTTGTATGATGGTACGAGTGGTGCTTTGAAAGGTTTCTGCTGCTAACACATAACAGTCCCCATAAACAGAGCAGCGAGCTCTCCATGGGAAACGCCTCATTTTAGAAAACAAAAGGTAAGAGCAGGAATTAGGCTTCTGGGGCACAAGAGGAATCATGAAACCTGGTCCCATTCCTGCCCTTATAATTGCCTTTCAGAAGGATCTTGAGCAGATGCCTTAACCTCTGTATCCTATAAACTGGGGTAATAACGATGCTGTCGTATCCTGGAGGTGCCCAGAGACCATGAGGGCGAAAGGCATGGGAGCTGGGGAGAGCTTTTCTCATTACCTCCAGCCTCAACAACATATCATAAAGCAGTCATTTGCTCTCACTCTTCAGAGACTGCCTCTGGCATTATTTTCCTTGCAAGTCATTGCCCTGCCCTCCCCGCACAGAGCCCAACAAGCGGTGCCAGCGGACACCTTTGCCAGGTGCTCATACACCCTCCTGAAGCTGCTTCACAAGGCATAGTCTGGCCATGTAAATATGAGAAACAGCAGGGGAAATGCCACCAGACAAAATACGGCATACGTCAAAGTATTAGAAATCCAAGAAAAAAACATCCTCACGGTTTAATAGAGAAGGTCAGACAGAAGTTATGTTTGTGTTTTTCAGCATAATTGGATTATAAATATAATCAGCAAAGGCTTAGGACACTGGGAGCTCCAGACTGTGTTTGGATGTGTCACTTCTGACTCGGGCAGGTGATGCCTTCATAAACCTGGCTCAGCTGTCACAAGCCACGGCAGCATGTAGCAGAAGTGCGGCGAGAGCAGGCAGAGGATGAAAGACAGGAGTCTGCAGGGGAGCCAAGGGGCAGGCAAAGCAATTACCGAGTTATATATGTTTGGCTTTATCCTGTGTTTTACTCCAATAGCTAAACAAAGTTAGATTGTGTCGTTAAGCTACACCCATGACAGAAATGGGGGAAGAGCTGCCAGCTCAAGCAATTTCATGAGGTCACAACGCAGCCAATACATCTTTGATGTGCGCAGGATACATCTGCTCTCTGCAGCCAACAAACCTGTATTTTCTGCTCAACAACTCTGGAAAAGATTTTCAAAAGTATTTGGGGGATTTATGGCCACATACTCCTTCAAAATGAGCTCTCTGCCCACATACGCCAGGCAGGTTGTTGTGTTCTGCCAAAGGTGTTGGCACCTTGTGTGGGTTTTGCCCATCAGTCAGCTGGATTTATGCTCCTAAAGCTCTTAGGGGCATATGCATCTTCTGCAGAGTAAGCCCTGATCTTGTGGTCAGATCCATGTCGGGAAGTCATGCAGAGTCTCAGAAGTCAGTAAGACTTTGCATCCCATGAATGCTCTATTAGCTCAACATTGATATTGAGAAGGGGGTTAATTTAATAGCAATTCAAGCAGTTTACATTTCCTATCAAGTCTATAACATCAGGGGATACCGTTTAAGTGACTTTACAGAATATTTGACCTATTAATGGCAAAAGTACTAATAGCTATGTCATGAGTGATCCATTTTCTGTTTTCAAGTCGCCACCCATCACCATTTACCCTTTTCTAGAGGAAGAATACTGCAGTGCTAACAGAAGGATGATTTACTCGAAGAGGTGGATAGATTAGATGGAAGGAGAAGCAGTGAGTGTAGAGAGAAGAAACTAGTTAGTTCAGTTAATGTGTCACTTCTGGAAGACAGAGGTGGCTGGATACTGTCCCCCTGCCTCTCACGCATCCTGCGGCTACAGCGGGGCTCAGAGCTGGGGCAGTGGAGATCTGGTGATGAGACATGAGCAGCTGGTCCCTGCACTCACCATACTGCAGCGGTCCCCAGCTGCACAGCTGGGTGACAGTACAGCTGGTCCCCATGACCTGGACAGCAGATCATGGAATCACAGAATCATTTGGGTTGGAAGGGACTTCAAAGACAATCTAGTTCCAGCCCCTCTGCCCTGGGCAGGGACACCCCCCCACCAGCCCAGGGTGCTCCCAGCCCCATCCGGCCTGGCCTTGAGCACTGCCAGGGATGGGGCACCCACAGCTACTCTGGGCAAGTTGTGCCAGCGCCTCGCCACCCTCACAGGGAAGAATTTCTTCCTAATATCCCAGCTAAATCTACCCCTTTTCAATGTAAAACCATCACCCCTTCCCTCTATCCCTGCATGCCCTTGTAAAACATCCCTTTCCAGCTTTCAGTGCCACTGTCCTCTACCTGCCTCACTCTTGTCAGCTACGGAGCAGTGAGGGCTGGAGCATGTTGCCCTTTCTAGAGGAGATGTGTTGCAGAATTACCCTTGCCATACAGAAACCCGGATTTTCTGCTGTGACTCCCAACTGGCAGCCTTTCCTGTGTTGTGACTAATAATTAGGAAGCAGGAGTTTGAGGAGAAATCAGGAAAAAGAAAACTGACACTATCCCCAATATGGGAAGAAGTTTCTTGCACTCACACAAAACTTAAAGCTCAATTACTTGCTCATTATTGAACAGGACAACACATCCTTAATCCACTTTATGGCTCCCAGTAATAAATGAAATTAATTCCTAGCCTGTTGTCATGGTAAGACTATTCTATTAAGGGTGGAGTTACAACACTTTTTTAAACAGTGATATAGAAAATTTTGGAATAGCCCAACATTTTGATTCACAGTAAATCCTACTTGCAAACCAACAACCCAATCTCAGGCCAGCAGCTCAGAGAGACCCAATGCCCACAGACACACTGAGATAACAGTGAAATCAGTGAAGCCACCATATAGCCATAGAGCACATTCAGGTGCTGAACGCCCTGTTGTTTGACTTTCACTAATATTGTTTAATTATATGGCTACAAGGCAAGAATTCCCATTTGTCAGCAACTGGGAAAGTGCTTAAGGTGATGATATTGTTCTGCTTGGGTGGCCTGTGCCTGAAGGTAATCTTTCAAAAGCAGCTGCTTTAAGTGTTAGTTAAATGGTACCAAGGGATTCGTTTGACACAGGTGTCATGTTTAATCTTATTCATATATCAATAAAACTGGTACCATATGTGCAGGTTGGTTGGCAACACTGAACCTCTGAGACAATCAATATTTCCATTAACAGACTCATCCTCTCTGGTCAAACCCACTGCAGGCTCCCAACTTCAGGCATCCCCAGCCTGCCTGCTCCTAACTTCTGCTTTCCTATCCACTCCACCAAAGTTTCTTCTCCAGAGAACACACCGCAGGCACCTCAATATCACAGTTTTATTTGTGCTTTCTCCAAATACACGTCAACACGTAGCAGGGAACTGGTGGCAGGCAGGGTTTAGGTGGATGCTGTTTCCACAGTACATTCATCCCATGCTTTTCAGCAGAGGCGCTCAGAGCACTTTGCAACCTGCTCTGTCACTGTAGGCACAAGCATGTGCCGAGGATGGCCAGAGGAAAGCCTGGAAATGCTGATGCTCAGCAGATGGCAACACAAGGTAGCACAGGTACAAAGGGCAGCGCATGCAGCTCGCTGGCTGTGCACATGCTGTGCCCGGGAAAGCGAGGTGGCTGCTGCCAGTTCTGCTTTCCCCAGGATAAAGCTCTGCTCTTTGCAGTAGGACATTTTTTTTTTTTTAATATAGCCATTACAAGTCTGTCTGAACCTCATTCTAATACCCAAACATCTAAAGTTGGGAAGCATGGCCCCTTTCTGTTTGTCACACATCAGCCTGCTCCCAGGGAGGGACAGTGACGTGGACAGCACAGGGTGCACAAATACATCTTTGACTTGGATACCATGAGGGCAATAACAAGGGCCACTTCTTTTCTGACATACTAATTTAAAATTAGGCTTAGCAACACTGAAAGAATCCAATCCAATGCCTTACTGACTGATTTACCCACCAGCAACAGTTCCTCATCAAGCAGAACAGCGTGGCCTGAATAAGCCAGGACAAAAATAGCAGGAATGCTAATGGCAGCGCATTGGCAGAGCTGTCTGTGAGAAGTTAGCACAAAATCCCTTTTTTTAGCAGAGACTGCTTCTCACTTAGGTGAGTACAGAAATTTACAGCTTAAAAATACACTTTATAAGGTTATTCTCCTTGGCCCCTGCATTTGTTTCACTTGGAGCACAGGGCGCTCCTTCCATGGCAGGGAAGCAACTGGGCAGGGGAAGACGTGCTGGTGGATGTGTGCTTGGATGGGATTCATCTCCGGACAAGTCACCTGACACATCCAATCCCTAACTTAGCACGAGAGACAGATTTAACACTCCCAAATGAAATGTTAATGCAGGAACAATCCCCTATAACATCCGCACCGTAAATAATTTACTTTCCTTCCAAGCACTGAGGAAGATTAATGGACAGTTTTTTGAAAAAGAAAAAAAAAATCAAGTTAAAACATTTGCAGGCCCCAGTGTCATTGCAATAACAGGCAGCACGTGTAAACACTACAAGGACTGTATCCATTTGGGAGACCACACAGTGCACAGGAGGCACCAATGAGCAGCGCTGCCCTTTCTATTAAGGGGCCACTTTGAGTTTCCATTTGGAGCTAGGAGAGATGGGGGATGCACTGGCCAGGTTTGAGGCACCAGTTATTTGTTATGATGAACTCTGAAACGAAGAGATTAAAATAAATCCAGAGTGTTTCTCCGACAAATGCTAAACGTCACCCACAAGATTTATAGCACTTCTGTTCCCCCTCCGAAAGCTTTTAGTTCAGTGGCAGAGGTTACCGAGGGCTTGTCCACTGGCTGCCGGCTTTATAGTTTTAGCACTGGCCAGAGAGTAATCCCAAGTTTCAATAATGAGTAATAGCACTTTCAGCTCACCATCATCATTTGTCCTACATCCATTATTGTCCTGAGAGACCAATCTTGCTGATGTAAATGGTGCTGGCAGCTGGTGTGTCAGCATTTCACACCTCCGCAGCTGCTGGGCTGCACTGGCAGAGCTCCGCTCCCTCTGCAAGGCTCCCCACGCTGCCCAGGTACCGCTCTGCACACAGGGACAGAGCCCAGGCCCTGGCCTCACCGGCATTGCTGGTGGTGGGAAGCTTGGAAGGGGTGGTCTTGCTTGACTATATTATTTCAGGAGGGTTTCTGCTCTCCCCTCGAGACCACCGTGCTGCAGTGCAATGGAAATTGCTGTTCTCTCCCTGTGAGTGTTGCTGCCATACCTCAAAAAAACCCCACATTGCCTCCTCTTTCCCTCCTTTCTGCCCCTCGTCCCTCTCCTTGCTCTTCTCCCCTCCTCCCAGGCGGCAGGAAGGATAAGACCAGCAGGAGCTCATTTGTGAGGAGTGTGTATGGGAAGCCAGGCATCCACGCTCGGGTCTGCTCCCAGGGCTGGAGACAGCTGGTGGGATGGAGGGATGGGATGAGGGCTGCTGACACCCATCGCACAAGGATACAGCCCCTGCCGAGCCACAGCACCAGAGGTGTGCTGCCACCCTGGCAGGGGTCCTCCCACCCTGCTCCCCCAAAATCCACATATGCTGCAAGCCCCCCCCCCGCGATCACACACAGCCTCTGAGCTCTGCTCTCCAGTGGATAATCTAACTGTATATATATATATATAAAAATCTTAATTTTCTTTCCTTTCTTCACTTTTTAAGGAGATTGTAGCTGTTCAGAAGAACATCAAACAGCCCATGCTGCAAGACCATATCTGGCTTTATGCACCCAGCGATGCTCCAGCTGCCTGCCAAAGGGACAGCAGGGACAGAAAAACAGAGTTATGCAGGGTACAACAGATATTTCAAAGGGCAAAGGGAGATGCCAGGCTTCCCTAGGCATGGCTGATTTCTGGAGTTACCCAGCTAGCTGGAATTTCATCCACTCCTCAGTTAACACGTCCTCATGCTTGCATCATGAGCTGCATGAGTTGCCCTTACATTTGCCTCAGTTTGCAGCCGTAATTCTGCTCAGAGTATTCTCACACCCCCTTTTTCTTTTCTCTGTACTCATGCAGGTCAGGGTGATACAGCCCAAACACATATGTTCAGCAGAGCAATCAAACAAGAATAACAAGCTACCACAAGTAGCAGACAGACCAGGCTGATCTACAGGTACAAACAGCTTCAGATGATGGACCAGCTTTCCAAAAATCATTAGAAAAATGAACCCTCACAGCATAAACCACCAGCCTCCCAGCTATCACAGGGCTGGCTGGACACTAACAGGTCAGCTCTGTTTCCCAGATGGAGAACTTAATCACCCCACTGCTAGTCTGTGTAACTACAACAGTTATGAATCTTATTCTTTACCAACTTCTTTTAAATCCAGATCCTGGATTTGATTTCCTGACCTCATCAGTACACAGCCCTGCCAGACACTGTGGTAGGTAATAGTGTTTTTTTTAAAACCAAGCAGTAAATCAGGTAATTGCTTCAAGTGCAACTCAAAAGCTTGACTCTACTAAGGGCAGGTAAAGACCCTCTGCCCAGTACTGCTGACCCTGGAGTCAGGCCAAGACAAAGCTGGTACTTCTAAGTTAGCATAAATTTGGGAGCAAGTTTATTTTCTTCCAAACAGTGCACTTGAGCATCCCTTTTTGCTTTCCTCTTCTACTAGAAGAATTAGAAAGAACAGAGATGCTCACATGCCCACAGGACCCCAGGAACCAGGGCTTTAAGCAAAATGAGTTGAGAACTTCAGACAGCTAAAAAGCCATAGTACAAAGTCTGCATTGGATCTTACTGACCAGGGACAGAAAGCCTTTTCAATTACTGAAAAAAAGATACCCTTGCACAAGGTACATCATAGCACATCTGCTCTTTGAGATCCTGAGTCAATGTGGTTAGAAGTCTGGATTTTTCCTCCTTTAAGTGATCTGGGATCACTCAGCTGTTTGAAAGCCACCTAGCAGTGGGTGAAGAGGACTCCCTGGTCAGAAGGGACTGCATATCTCCACATGACTATTAGAAGCCAGAGTGTCTTGAATTAGAAAGTAGTCTTCAAAATTAGTCATTTTGGGTAATTTGTATTCATTTGTCATAATTTGTCTTCATTTGTATTTAAACAAGAAAAATATCAGGAGGAATAATAAGAATTACACATCTCCTGCCACACCAGGACCTTTTCACACAAGGTGTTGAACTCATACAAGCCCTTCCCGGTACAGAGTTTTAAGTTCTAAGACAACTGAACACAATAGTAATAAACTTTTGACTCTGAGGCTGCAGATACCCCAGTCAGTCATACTGGGGAAACCAGCCTTCAGCAAGGGCTCACAGGCTTGTGGCTATGCACGTGTACACACCGATCCATCCATCTTCACACCACAACCTAAATATCTTGAGGTATTCACCCCTGCAAGGCAGCACTCTCCCACACTGATAAGCAGATGGAGAAAAACCAAATACCACAGAAGGTAAGCATGAATGTGAATGAGATACACACATGGCAAGCTCAGGCCATGGGCAGCTAATCCTGTATTGCTTTGCTTTCCTCTAACGTTATTGCGTGCTTTTGTTGGAGTTAGGTTTGATTGAATTTCTCTCTGCACCATTCCCCCCTGTTCCCAGGGGCCAGCATTGAGGCATACCTGGACAACCACAATTTGCTAGGCAGAGCCATCCCCTGAAGGCTCATCTTATGGTCCCATGTACCACCAAGCAGCTCCCAACGTTCCAGCTACGTCAGGTGATGCTGGTCTCAGGGGTGCAAACCCCCCAGTGCTGCTTGCCATGGAGCAAGGGGAAAGAGTAGGTTTTGTGTAACCATCCCCAAACCTGGTGTTTCAGGTAGGAACCTGCTCAGCTAATCAAGAACACCTGGGACAACAACTGAAAGGACAGGGATAACATCCCATAACCATTTGCTCAGACCACTGCTAAAAGGTGCTTTCAAGTGAGACAAAAGATACAGCAAAAGATTAATTGTACCTGCAAGTTACAAATACAGGTCCAGGCTGAAGCCACAGGGCTTGGAAAGAGAAAGGAACATCACAAAAAGTGATGTAAGGCAACAAGGTTTGTATCTGAAAGGAGGTGCGTAGATTCATGCCAGTGAGTGATTCAACCTATCTGAAGTACTTGACCACAGCATAAACATATTCCTTTCTATGGCATGACCAGGACACACACACGCTGCAAGAAAAACCTTTGGAAGTTAGCTGAGACAAATCCGAGTCTGTAAAACAGCTCTAAGATCCTAAAACTTCCACTGAGAGAAGAGTCCTTTCCTGCTCAAGCAGATACCTTGGAGAGTCAGTACCCTGCTTTGCTGCCAGGTACCAGTGTGACCCTGCCCCGTGCAACTCTGTCATCCCCAGAGGGAAAACATGCCCCAGAAAACAACCAAATCACTGCAGCTTCAGGCAAACCTCATCAGCTAAACCACAACAGCAGCACAGGGAAGTGGCCAGACAGTGGGCTGTGTCCCTGGATAAAGCAAATCAAATAGCAGCTACTGTAACACTTCCCGATTACCCCTTTGCTCATCAGCTGTGTGCTTACAAGTATATATGACGCCACTGTACACAAGTCCAAATGCAAAGGAAAGTTCCCATTGAAGTAAATTAAATTTGAGTTAAACCACACATGAGCTGCAGAATGTGCTGGGATTGCAGATTGCAAACCACACTGCATAGCTGACTACACTGTTCCCAGCGGATCCCTTGTAAATCCACCATCTATCAATTTCTCCTGCTTGAAGAAATCTAATCCCAGGGCTGGAATCAGCAAGTCCTTCCCTCCCTTCCTCCCTAGGCCACCTTTTTCCACTAAGTGAGATAAATTTTTCCCAGCTGTAATATTGCCAAAGACAGTAGGGTTATAGCAGGGAAAAACTTCATCCCAGAAAGTGTTGCAGGTTAGTACATCAGTAAATCAGAGAATAAAAAGATAGACCTTCCTCTTCTATATGATGCATGTTTCCTCATATCTCTTGATGAGACTGGGAGGAAAGGTTAACAGGGAGCAGACAGAGCTAATGATTTAGTGAGGAGGCTCATTAGCTAACTAGCAGCAGAGCTGGTATAGCTCACAGCTACAGCCATCCGCAGCTGGGATACTCATCTAGACTCACATGGTACCCATGGTCCCCATGGTCCCCCATCTCCAGCTGTACCAGGGCTTGGCCAGGCAGGGGCTTCTCCCTGGAGCTGGTCAGCACATTCCAGGATTTCAGTGCAAAGAGGTAGGACATGGTTGCAAATACAAGGTTGCATGGCACAGTCATTGGGATGGCACCAGATTCCGTGTTTATGAGCACAGAGGAACAGCCTTCAGTGGCTCATGAGATGGTGGGTTTAACCCCAGCCCTGCCAGGGCCTCACGATGCTGTGGCTTGGTGCACCCTTTGCCAGCAGGCACCAGCCTTAACCCTGGTAGTATAAACTAGAAAACTGTTTGTGCTGATTGCCTCATCCAGGAACACTTTATTTTACAGAAAAGTATCTTTTTCACCATATTTTGCTTTTTTAAAGCAAAAGTTTCTTTTAAGCACCTCATTATAAGA
Organism: Falco punctatus; assembly: GCF_963210335.1. Classification (NCBI taxonomy): domain Eukaryota; kingdom Metazoa; phylum Chordata; class Aves; order Falconiformes; family Falconidae; genus Falco; species Falco punctatus. The sequence goes on along the minus strand of NC_137580.1, from coordinate 115,747,485 downwards.
GTAAAGACTAGTTTTCCTGCTTGCTCTGGTTCTTAGAGCAGTTCATCTACCAAGCTTCTCTAGTTTTAGCTTTCCCCTCTCCCAGCCCCAGTTACTATCCCAGTTCCTACAGTCCACCAGCACACGCAGCTTCCCAGGGCATTCACCCCAGCACCCACTTTGAAATCCCCTTGCAACCCTGCAGCACCAGCTATGCTCTGCAAGCAGCAGCAGAGCCCAGAGACTGGCCAAGGGCTGCAGCACTTACTGTGTGATCCCCTGGTAATGCCTTCAACCTCAGCTGCTGCAGAGCTTCATCAGGCAAGAGCAGACCAAGGCAGACTTTCCTGTGCACAAGCTCCATGCGTGCATTAGAAATATCAGAGTACATTAAATACTCCTGTATAAATAGAGGATGCCTTTCTAGAAGTAAGATGTGGTAAATGCTAGGTAAGAGAACTACCTTACTGCTACCTCAGAAGCATTCCAAAGCAAAAGAGGCACAGCCCTGCCTGAGGACTTTTCTAGAGGGCTGAGGGGTCTCAGCTGGGGGCAGGGAGGCACCCTCAGCTATTAAAGCTGAGTTAGAGCCCCTATTCCACTCTTGAGGATGCTAACCTTGGACTTGCTGTGAGCTCTCCTTTTGTGGTGTTTCTTTTGGTTTGGTGGTTGGTTTTTTTTTGGTATTATATTTTTAGTTATTTACATCCTTGTATTGAGCATAATCAAGCTTATACATATTTTAAACATTACTGCTTTAGAGCTCTTTCTATACTGGGCTCCCAGTTCTGTGTTTCTACTGGTGTTGCTGCCTGTAGATGTATGCAGTATTGTAGGAACCTGGCTGCCCGTTGGGCTTCTGGAGCTGTGGCAGGCATTTCAGGGGCTTCCCTGCTGCTCTTGGGTGCTGTGTGGTGTTCAGGAGCTGCTCCAAGTGCAGATGTGCTGTCTCGATAATAGCTATTGTTTTATAAGGTGAGCTGTTGTGCCCTCTATCTGCAGGGCCCAAATGGCTCTGGGGGTGCCTGGCTGCACTGGCTGGTGGCTGTGCAGGGGGTCTGCCCTAGTGGTGCTGTTTGCTGTGCCTCCCCTGCTGCCCAGAATCCCCCCCAGCCCCAGAGCTTGTGCCCGCCTGGCAAGCAGATAGCTGGCCACGCAGCACCTAGGGCTTCCCAAGGTATTCTGGAAGAGCAGAAAAATCAAGCGTAGGTGCTCAAATAAGCATCAGTCCAGGAAAATGAGGTTTTGTATCTGAACATGGCACCCCTTGAGCACTTCCCAGCTCCACGCTGCCAGCATGTCCTTCCTGTTGCTGGGCCCATTGCCTGACTCCGTGCTCAGAGCAGGAGGGGAGGGTTGGGAACTCAAGTTCTTTAATTCCTCCTCTGTCACGCTTCCATTTCTGTGGAGCGTGGTACTCCCTTCCCTGGGGCGCACGGGGCTGCCTCACACCACTGTACCCTGCCTTTGCCTGGTGTTGGGGCCAAGGGGGGGGTGAAAATGAGCTTGAGGGTGAGGAGGGGCATGGATGATGGATCGATGTACCTGCCAGCTGCTTTAACAGCCCTCAGTGTATGTCAGAGCTAATCCAAACTTATCAACAGCACTACAGAACCAGTGACTAAGCTGACAATAAACTGGAACCAGGTGACAAAACAACAGTGATGGGATTGGGTGAGGTGACTGGGAAAGTGTAAGGGAAGGGATTTGATGGGACATGCTCAGCTTGGTCTCTTGAGGATGTGCCCAAGCAGGCAGCAAAGCACTGAGCCATGCACCTTTCCCATTGCGTGCTCTTGACCTCGTATTCGCTGGGTGTCAATGATAAACCCTTGTGATGCTACAGCGTAGGTTATTGAAAACTGTAGATTCTGCAGCAATAGGCACCACGGTCTGTGTGAACATCCAAGGCCATTTAGCTGGTGTGGTTCCTCCAGGTCACTGTGTCCACCCGCAGCTGCTTTGCTGGGAGAGGAGGAGCAGAGCAGGATGGTGAGCTGCAGGTGGGATGAGGCCGCTGCCTGATGCCTCCTAACAAGCAGCAGCTGATGCGTAGGTTGTGCTTCTCTTGCCCCGGTGTAGAGTGGATTGCAGGATGCAAGATGGTAAATTCAGAAGAGACAACACCTAAACCAGCAGCCAAGCTGACCTCATTAACCAGGACCTCTCCAAGATGAAACTGCAGCAAGACAGCACGTCACAGCTCCCCAACTTCTGGCCTTCACCTACTACCACCGTCTGACACAGCGTGCCCTGGCCAGGTAACGCTGCATTTATTTCTCCTACTAGTGGATGTCATAATGTGCTTGATCCAGGATAGGCAGGAGAGAACTAACGATAGCGTTAACCTTTTCTCACAGTAAAATAACCTTTTAAAATGTGCATTATTTAAAAGGATGATATTAAAAGCCTGGCATCCCGCTGGAAGTAAATCTTCCCATAATAACTTGCCCCACTGGACTCAGTTCTAAGGAAATGCTGCATTTTCAGGAAAAGCTTGTCCAAAGGTTATTCTTTCTTTATGTGCCTGCTTAACTTACGGCTTTTGTCCATGTCCCCTATTCATAAAGATCACAGTGACATGCTTTAATGGGGAGGGATGTGAAAGCTCGTTCACGGAGTGCCTGCCAGGTCTCCCCCAGCCGGCGGCGGTGGTCATGGGCAGTGCTGGGGTGCAGGGTGCTGTTTGTGGGAGAGCTGCATCTGGGGGGTGGAGGAGGTTCACTGCTGCATATGCAAAGAGCTAATGGACAAGATGCCAGTAGGTGGGGCTGAAGAATATATTCTTTAGATCCCAGGCTTTATAGGTGCAGTAAGAGCACAGTGGACAGACTTTTAGGCTGTTCTTTATTTGTGGTGTTTAACGTTATAATCTAATAAAAATGTGTTTTGTTCCTTAACTTTCTGGTATTGTTGATGAGAGGTGCTGAGGTGTATGGGGTGCCGACTGGGCTCCCTGTGTAGTGATGAGGGAAATCTGGGTTTTGGCTGAGATGTTGGCAGTGGGTGATGCTGCGGGTTCCCTGGGGATGATGGCAATCCCTGCCGTGGAATGTGGCTGCACCCAGCTGGGGAAGCAGTGGTGGGACTGCCAGAAAGAATCGCCTGTTGCTTCGTGCATATATCCGCGTCAGGAAAACAGCCCAGCAGCATGCTGGCTCTGGCTATGTGGTAAACTGCAGGGCTTTGGTTTTCAGCATTAAACTTGGTACTGAGAGACTGTTTACAGCTATTTCCCAGCGCATCCTTCCCGTGGCAAGGGCAGACTCCAGTGTGGGGTCCCCCTGTCCTGTTGCCACCTGCAGTATGTAGCTGCCTGTTAAGAAGTTTTGGTTGGCCTGTAATCTTGTCAGCACGTTCTGGCTAAAACCTGTGTAACTGTTACCGTGTGTTGGAGAGCTACCTTGATTGCTCTTCCCCTCCCACGTGTCTCCCCTGCTGTGTGATGGTCCTTCTGCGACAATCTTTGGCTTCTCTCGGTGATGGAGGCGGCAGGTTGGATAGTGTGGTTTCACTGAGTAATCCAGTCCATGGATGCTACTTGACCACTCTGGACCATGCTCCTCTATTGGACAGAGACCACGCTTTTTATGTGTAAGATACTGGGATGTAATGTTGCATGGGTTTAAAAGCATCACCTTAATGCCAGCAAAGGCTGGAGGAGGCTCTCCTGGCTGCATTGTGCCTCTGGACACAGCTTGCTGCCCTTGAAGAATCCCCCTAGTTCTGAGTTCCAGAGAAAATAAATTATATTTAAAATAGATCTCATTTGAGATCCAGAGGCACGGGCATCTGCAGCCTGTTAGGAGTAAAGGCCTGTTACTCCTCAAACTTCTCATCAGAGTCATGTTTCACAAGCAGATTTATAACCTTGCTGGAAAAGCTGACAAGACAAACTCCAGCTTCATCCAGTAACGTCTTACTAAATTGAAGAAGTCATAAACCACTTTAAAAAATGAAAGTTAGGAGTAAAGGTTTGAGTGCAAGTGACTAAAAGCTCAGAAGAGCATCATGAGGGAGACAGAGGAGCAGACTTGGGAAGGGATGGAGCTCGGTGCCTCAGAGTGATATAAGACCGAGAAATGGCACTGGAGATTAATTTATTGCAAGGATAAAAGCAGATATCCAGAGACTGTGAAATAGGGAGGACTGAATAAAAAGAAATGAGACTGAAACTACGGCAGGCAGTAGATCTACCTGCTGTAGGAGATGGGGAAATGATCCAGGCAAGCGTGTAGCGCATGGCTGCTCTGTGCGGGAGGGGCAGCTGAATCCCATCCCTCTTCAGGACAAAGGGAGCGACTGGGAACAGCAAAACCCAACGGGAATTCTCCCAAGGAAGGGGGAAAGTACTGTCAGTGCTCCAGTCTGGGAACATGAAAAAGCGGTAGATGAGAGAGCCCAGAGTCAGCCTGAAAACTCCTGAGATCAGCTTTAAAACGCAAATATGTATTTTTAGACACAATAAGTTTGTGGTTTTTCATTTATACTTGCTTTCCGAGCCTTTAGGATGGGCTTGCTTCCTGTGGGTGCTCTTCTTTCAAACCGCAAGGGACCGGAGCATGTAATTCCATTTTAAATAAGATAATGCTCTTGTGCAATTCAGCCAGTGCAGCATCTGGAGTTTTAAAAGCAGTAAACACCAGACTATGCTGTAATTAATATTCAGAGCCAGTTGTACCATTTTGATTTTCACAGTATGCTGTTCAGGAAACAAAAGGCAGAGCAGTTATATGGAGAAGTTCACCAAGGAGATTCTTTCAGCTTGCAAAACCAAACCAGGACTTAATCTTCTCCAAATACCCCAAATGTCCAAAACTGACTATTCAGTGTGACTGTGGCATAAATGTCACCCACCAGCCTTGACTCCCATGCGAGGGGTCTCACCAAAAGGCAACCCTATGTACTTGCCCTTGGCTATCACGGATCAAGCATCCCGTCCATCGGTGTGTAGGAATAAATGCAACTGCCAGAAAATGCACTGTGTTCTTAAGAAATTAAAACTTCCAAACAGTGTAAGCGTTCAGCCACCAAATCCCAAGCTTCCACCTGACATGTTTTTGCTACGGGGGATGCTGCGCTGAGGGACGGGGGCTTCAGCCCTACAGCTGCCTGTGCTGTGTGCCAGCAGAACTAAACTCGGAGGGTTTCTCTTGCCCAGAGGAAACAGTGTGAGCAGCTTGTGGCAAGCTGCAACAGGAGCAGACCAGTCTGGTGGAAGAGCTTTTCAGAGAAATCAGGTTGCGAAAAGTAGTGACAGTTGTAATAATCCCTTTCTTGTGCTGTGGATTCCCCTGAGCTGAGCCACGGGTCATGGCAGGCGCACGCAGGCGCTGGGCTGCTTGCACCTTGCCAAAAAGCTTCCAAGTCACAAATTTAGACAGAACAGGAATAAAGCTGGGATGTTCTTCGTCACCTTTCAGATTTCCTCCTCCCCTGCTTGATAGCGGTTTGGTCATTGCTTTCTGAATGTCACATTTGGGGGATCAGAGGAAGAACCAAGGATTTTGCCATCCAGTTTTCCTCTGCCTGCAGACAGGGTTGGGACACAGCGGCAGCAGTCTGAAGCCTTTCACAAACCTGTGCATTCATTTTGGGGCGGGGGGGGGGTGGGTGGGGGTGGGGGGGAAGCAGGTTTTGAAGCTGTCTGCTAGTCACAGCATAAAAAGACCTGCCTGATTAAACCTTCAGTAAATATTTCAACAAAGTCCTTGCAATCGGGAACACTCAGAACAATTTTCTGGCTTCAAAATTGCTCAGGCTGTTGTCTCAGAGGCAAAAACTGCTCCAGCTGTGCCGTGGCAGCAGGTAAGACGGGGCTGCCAGACAGCAGCGTACCCCAGTTCTGCCTGCAAGGCAGGGACATGCATATATGCCAGTAAATCTGTATACACTGGCACGCAGAGCAGCAGCTCCTTCCTTGCAGTAATGTTCAGCTTCTTCCCAACAGCTCTGAACGCTAATTCTACATTTGCAACAATGGCATAAATGATAAATTTGTGGGGTGTAACTGTTATCTGAAAAAAATGAATGCTTAGTCAGCTGAAATAATTCTTCCATTCAGGTCAAATTCATCAAATCATTTCCTAGCCCATTCCCTTTCTCACAGGGAGAAAACAAAATTTAAGAAAGTCAGAATGCTTCATTTTAACTTTTTCCAGAGTATTTTGTTTCAAACTGACATTTCTGTTTGAAATGTCATCTCCAAATAGCTCTAAGAAATGAGAATGAAATGCTGCAGTTCAGGTGAAACCACGTTTTGGTGTCTATGATGCGAATGGGTTTTTTTTCTTCTCATTCAACCAGTGAACTGAAAAATTAATGACTCACTAATTAACATAGCTCTGGTGTTGACTAATTTGTGTCCAAGAAACTAGATTATGGGGTGCAGTGATGGGCAGGGGAAACCGGCCCATCTGTCTCGGCAGCACCAGCGGGAGCAGAAAGGGGACTGGGATGGAGGCACCTGCGGGCTGGCCGGGCAGCGAAGGAGCCTGGAGGGTTTTGGAGGGTGCGTGGAGGTGGATTAGCTGATGCAGCTGCCTCTGGCCTTGCTCTCGGCCTTCGCAGGCATTTGGCTTTCCTGCGGTATTGAAGGAGGTGGAGGTAACTAAAGGGTAAGGGCGAGATTAGGGATTTGAGCTCTTACAGTGACTATGGGTGGGATTTTTTCTGCGAGGCCACAGGCAGAGCGAGAGCAGCATGGTGGGGAATTTCCTATTTGGTTTCAGAAATGCTCAGGGTCTGGGACATGTGTCACCCTGGAGAAGACAGCCCACAGCCCATCCTGGCTATTAGCTGTTTGGCAAAAGACCCCCCCCCCCCGATTTGGAGGGAGGGAGGTTTGGGCTGGAGAGGTCAGTGCTGGGCTTGGTACCAGCGTGGGGTGGCCAGCATCCCTGGCAGGACGGCTGGTGAGATGCCAGCCATGCTCACCCTGACCCCCAGCAGGTCCCAGGCTCCTGGGCTGACCCTGCCCAGTCCTTCCTCAGCATGTTCAGCTGCTCATTGCAGCAATAAAACCACATGAATTCCTCTGCCGTTTCCCCAGGAGCGGATTTGCCCCCATCTCCACGAAGCACGGCGTGTGTGTCTGGGCATGCCTCTGGGCTGCAATTAGGCTCTATAATCACAGGGGCAGAGACGTCTGCACGGGACCTACCACAGAGGCTGCCTGGTCCTGGACGTGGGGGACAAGCCTGGGAGCAATGAATCATTCAGCGCCTGGTGGTTATTTTAGCTTCTCCCTGATGTGGCAGCATTCCTTGGGCAAAAATGGGAATTATCTTCTGAAGCCACCCCTTGTCCGTCCTGTGCATGGTGTAATTTTTGCGCGGGAGGCAAAATGACTCGGCCAAAGCCACAAGAAAAGTCAGTGACAGTGGTGGTGTGAACCCCAGGCTCCCAAATGTGTGCTGAAGGCTCCCTTCCTCCTGGGGAGGGGGGGAATAAGAAAGCTTTGCTGTGTTTTTGCACAAGAGGGCACCATCAAATCCCACAGCCCACCCCTCCTGCGGTGGGTGCCCTGGTCCTGCTGGCTGCCACCCTTGCAAGCTGGGTCTGCCAGAGTTCACCAGAGTTTGTCCCTTGCAAGCAAAGATACAAACAAGGAACTTTGCAGTTTTTGGATGCGAGTGTCAGAGAGTATTTTGTCAACATTTATTCACTGTTTGGCTGGGAAGTGTTAGTGACAGTGTGGAGCTGCTGCTGATTAAAGCAGCAGACAGATTTTCTTAACGCCATCAAGATGCACCATGGCTGGTGGGAAGAGGGAGTCTCCCTGGCGAAGGGTAATTAGCATGTTCCTTGCAAATGAGAGCAGTACCATAGCATTCAGAAGAGCCACCGGGAGGACAGCATTATTTATTGTATCAATCTTCCTTCCTGTACACATAAGTCACCCCTTAAGAGCATGACATCTTATATTAATTGTGGGAATAGCTCGCTGGTGGGATTGCGTGTTTAACTCGGTGAATCAGCCTGCTGAGGGCAGGGGTTTGGAGGGTTTCTGGAGCTCCTCACTCTGCTCTGGTGGGGACACAGGAGCCCAGCACGCTGCAGGCACAGGCAAACCCAATGGTGGTAGCACAGTGCTTGTCCTGGTGTTTAATGAGGCCAGCGCGCCTCTTGTGTGGCTGCAGGCTCTCAGCTGTGTATTTGTGATTTGTACTTGTGCATGCAAAAAAAAGGAAAAGAGGAAAGGTTGGTCCTTTGTTTTTGTACCAGCTGAGCCCCTGGAGCTGCCTTTGCTTCTGGGGAGAGGAAAAAAAGCTGCAGTTTGGCCTGTGTAGGTGCGCCAGCTGCCTGGCCAGAGCTGGCATGATGGAGGGTCCAGGACTGGTCCTGTTCCCATCAGCTCCACTAGCAGCGGGTGGTCTGGCGATTCGGAGAAATAGTCCAGGGAAAAGATGCTTTTGTCGATGTGTGCTGGGTGCTCTGCCATGGGCTGCCTTGCAGGGAAGGTGTGCAGAAAGAGGGGAGCGTGGGGCTGGACTCCCAGAGGAGCCCACAGTCTGTGACATTCAAACTGCGTGTTGAGGATTTAGCCTAGAAACTACATGGTGCTGGGGTTTTCACAGTATTTTCCTCATGAGGTAAGACGTTGCGAGGATCTGAATGCAAAACCTATTTTTTCAGCTGCAAATCTTGCAAACTTGCCATTTCTGAAATATTTCTGAATTAGTGCGAGCGCCTTCAATGCCTTCACAGTTCCAGCATGCTCACACCTGCATACGTACACATGCCCTGCCACCGGTTCTTGGGCTGCTTTCCTGACAGGACACCTTTGCTTATTTTCTTTTTTATGGCTGTACTTCTCCAGTGAGTTATCTGCTGTTCCAGAGCGGGGAACTGTGGCTCGATCCTGCTGGTAGCCTGGCACATACGAATACAGCACAGCAGTGGACCGTGGCAGCTTCTCCATCACTTCTGGTCCTGGAGCCTGAATGCTTCCCTTCTTTAAGAAACATTCAAAACTCCTATCAACTGATTAACTACTTTACACCAGCTGCACAGGACTGTTAGATTATTTGGTCTTGAGTTACATGATGACATTGATAATTAATTTTCTGGTAGACAATGATCTGGATCAATAATAGGAAAAAAGTAGTGGCCAAAAATGTAAATCATGTAATGCTAATACTGTCAGGTCAGGAAACTCAGCAGTTGGTTTTAGCTTGCAGCACTGTCTGTCTGTCTACATAGACAATGTAGATAACAGGCAATGTGTTTGAGAATATTTTTTTTCATATATAAAAAGCATGTAATGGAAGTTTTCCTCCTCTAAATTTGCACCTCCAATATGTTTTATTTCCAAAGGTAAAATACAAAACTTCTGCTTCATCATTCATATAAATATATATATATATGAAAACTGTGGATGTGCCAGTGGAGGGCATGGTTTTCTTCTTTCAAGATAAAATCTCCATGGCTTAAGTGGGCACAAAGACAAGTAATATTTAACCTCTTGGTCTTTGTAGGGAGGAATGTGCCTTGATCACCCTTGTACCATGCTTGGTATCATTGGAGGGCAGAGTTAAGGTGTCTGGAGATTGTAATTACATATTTTCACATCTTATTCTCTTTGGACTCTTTAAAGTGCTGTTTTGGCTTTCTTTAATACCTGGTTTTGCAACAATTATTTATCCTTCTGTTATGTTTGATTTGATACTTAATTGATGGAAATGGTGTAGGTGTGTATGTGGTTTGGTTTCTCTGGGCTTAAATTAAGTATTTCAAGGCTTTGAGTTTTATTTCCTTTGTTCCCTGTGCCTCGCGACCATGCAGCCCGTGCATGCTGTATGCATTGTGGAGCTGCCATTAACGCCTGCCTTGCACAACCAGTACCCTGTGCTGGATGGAGCAGAGGTGGGAAATGGTTTTCCATAAAACACAGTGGGAGTTTCCCTCCAAACAAACATAAGCATCACCATAACAGCCTGGCACACCTGAACTCTGCATGCACCTGTAGAGAGGCCCCTGAATGAGTTTGTGATTGTTTTCTGTGTTAGGGTTTGGTATCAGAAATTGTGTTCTGCGGTAGAAGAGCTGATGTCTCAAAAGCAGCTGTGCCAGCAAAGCCCCAGGGAATGCTCTGCGCAGAAGCACTGTGGGATACAGAAAGGCTTTCAGGCTTTTTGGCAATGCCACTTCAGTAACAGGGTCTGGGGGGGGACACACGCAGGGGATGCTCAGTGCTGCCTGCAGTGTTGCCCAGATTGTTGCGTTGCTGAACAGGGATCTGTGCTGGGGGCTGCGGCAGCAGACAGGACCTCAGCAGCCCCTGCTTCTTGGGGAGCTGCCTAGTGCCAGACACTGCTAAAATCCTTAATTAATCTGATCATTTACTGCAAAGGCACCTGATGCCCTTCCCCTCTGGTCCACCAGGTGCAGAGGAGAGCGGACCCCAGGGTGGCATGGGGGACCCAAACCCGGCTCGGTGGTTTCAGGATATGGCAGGACCAGGCTCGAGGAAGGCAAGGAGCTGCTTTCTCTGGGGTAAACCCACCAGTATGAGTCCCTGCTAGGCAGCCTCCCAGCTGATGGGGGGACTGGGGCCGTGTGAGCTGGAGCAGCCCAGTTAGCTGAGCCGGTGGCTGTTTGGATGCTCAGTTTTGCAGGCTGGAGCTCTGCTGGTGATAAAACCACAGTTCACCAGAGGGAGAGGCTCTGTGCAGAGCCAAAGCCCCCTGGGAGACAAAGCATTTATGAGTGGGGAGGAGATATTTCAATGCCTAATTGCTAGCAGAATTAAGTATGTTTGAGGATCTCAGCTCCCAGTAGTGGTAAGCACTAACGCCTCCCTGTCCTGCCTCCAGAATCGGTGGGCTCTGGCATGCTGGCTTCGGGTAGCACATCTCTGCCAGGCTTGGGAGCCCTGTGCTGTGATAACGGGTGATATTTGAGGTGCAGCACTGGCTAGCAAAGGCCAGTGTGCACCCTTGCCCCATCGCAGCTGCACCCTGCTCCTGGTGCTTCCCCATGGATGAATTGCTTGGCTTTGCTTGCAGCAATCTTAAGCAAGCAATTCTACGGGCAGAACAATTTTGCAAAAATGCTGTTAAAACTCCCAGCCATTCCTGTAAAGAAGGATGTGTATGTGCAAGCAGGGGATGGGCCCTATGTCCCTGCTGGATGTCAGAAGCAAATAACAGTCCAGCCAGTATTCAACTGCAGATTCACATGTAAAATGTGATCCTTTTAGGTTGCACTGCATTTGGTTATTTAAGCCCAGCTACTGCTACAAAGCTCTTCATGTGCTCACCCCGGGCTGTGCACGCAGACTCACTTTCCAGCTGTGGGCTGGGGCATTGGGGTGGGGGGGCATTGGCTGTGGCTGGGCAGAGATATGCTGTCCCAACTGAAGGCTGTGTGCACGTCCCTGTCTGTCTGGCATCCTGTGGCAGGGGACTGAGCAGAAGCAATCTCCAGACAACCTGCACAGCCCTGGGGGTCCCGTGGAAGCATGGGTAGGAGTAGATTAATGGGTTGCCCTTCAACCTTAAACCCATTCAAACTTACAAGGGCAATGTATTTTCCCATCAGTACAAACCAACTCCCCTCATCCCTCAAAAAACAATCCAAAACCAAGTGAAAAATATTTGATGCTGAAGACATTCTTGGTAGGATGCCTAATGTGCCCCTCAGCAAGAAATATAACTGCTCACCTAATGCCCTGCAATGGAAACATCTCCCTGATCAAGCTGTGGGTGACAGTTTCTGAGCTGACACATGGATGGTTTGGGTGATGCTTCTTGAATCTGCGCTGGGACCAGAAGCAGTGGTCGCAGCAGGGCTGACCCGGTGCCATGCTGTGCACTGGCTTGGGATGCAGGATTTGGGCCTGATTCTGCATCAGGATGTGGAAAATTCTTTGCAGCACTGAACCATGTGAAGGTACTGATTTGGATAGCCGCAGAAGTGGCTGCTACTTCACGCTCTATGGCTGGTTTCCAGTTGGTTATACTGAGGGACCTGCACAGCGCCAGGAGCAGTAGCCCAGCTCTAGGGTGGCTGCAGGCATCACTGCACCCCTGGCTGTGGTTGCAGTGAGCTCTTGTCGTGTCCGTTCTTCTGCCCAGTCCCTCCATGGGCTCTCAGCTCCCTGAATGCTCTGGGAGGGTTGAGGTGTTTGGGCTGGAAAATGAGAAACAAACCCAAGATTGCAGAAATCACCTTGATGGGAAGAACAGGAAGAAGTGGGTGGGTAAATCAGCTTATTAATTAACTGGATCCCTAATTAGCTTTCAAGGGACCCTGAGACTGCTATTTTTGAAATGCATGTACAAAAATAAATGGCCACTTGGAACAAACGCCTGTGGCACACTCGCAGCTCAAGCCAGATGTGTGCTCATGCCGCATGTGCGCAATTGCTCTGAGAGCAGCTGGTAAGTGTGTCGGATGAAACCTGGGCAGGGGACAACCTTTGCAGGAGTGACCTCCCATGCGGTACCTCTTCACGGCTGCAGACAGCCTTGCTGCTTTCACCCCCGGGGGCCACAGCTCCCAAATTTGGGTGAAGAGATAGGGCACACATGTACACTTGCTGATCAAGGCTTCTTCTCTGTTGCCAGACCAGTTTTCAGCCATCCTCTGCAGCTTTCTTGGGGTCTCTTGCATGGCTCGAGGCATTTTTGGATAACACGAGAGTGGGGCTGGTGGAGTTAGCCTGGCGACTGTGCTCACCATCTCTTTACCAGGTGCTGAATGGCAGCACAGTATCGCAGCAGAGGCGCTGGAGCGGATTCAGCCTTCAGCAGGAAGGGGAAGGCTTGCTGAGCCACCCCTTCCCCTCTGCAAATATTGATGCTTTAAGCTTTATCGCTTAAAGGCCTAATTGGAGTCTAGGTGAGCTGGCACACTAGAAGAGAGCCTAATAGAGACATTGCAGTGCTATTAGCACAGATGGTTGTCATATGTATGCAAATGAGGAGCAAATTGAATTTGGTGTCCCCTCTCACCAGCTGTCCTATCAGCACTGGCTCCTGCAGCAGCAAAAGACACTGCCACTGCTCTGCTAATCTGTCATCGCAGATTAATTACAACTAACACATTAATCATCATTTGTTTCCCGGTACAAAGGAAGTATCTTGTTCTTTCAAGTGCATTCTGGTGGGATGGGGTGCTCCAACCAGGGAAAAGAAAAGAGAAAGGGAATGAGGGCCAGGCAGCTTCATTAGTGCCAGTGCCCGGGGCTGGGGATGCAGAAGCCTCACTGGGATTCATGTGCTCCTTCTGGCAAGCCAGACCTCACTGGTGGGACTGGGAGCCCCAGCCGCCTGCCAGGAGCTCCTGGGACATCCACTTTGCTCCATGATCCTGCCTGGGACACATGTTTCCCTGCTTGGCTTCATCCTAAAACGATGGTGTCACTCGTTTGCCAAACTGGCAGCTTCCAAGAGGGTCACAGACCTTAGCTGGTCCCTGATAAAGCAGCTGTAATGGGTGTGCTGGGCAAGGAGGCCCTTCTGGATGCTGCCACCATTCAGGCAGTGGCACTTTTAGGGCTGCCTTGAGCGGGAAGAGAAACAGTCATTTCAGTCTCACCACTAATTTTGACATCTTGATGAAAAGCAAAATAACTCCTTCTGGTCTTTTGTCAAGTGAAAATGTTCCAGCTGAAACATTTTCCAGACCTCTGGAGTTAGGTCCCGGTATGTTTTTTGGATAGAAGTCTATTATCTAACATTTTTCCTGTTTTGTGCTATTTATTGGAGTAACCCATCTTCTCCGTAGTTCCCCATTAGCTTAGTGCTTGGGCTGTTGCCTCTGCTCCACGTGTGGTCTCTAATACCATGATCTGAAGTGTACTGATGACAAATGTTAATGATGTCTATTTAATCAGTCTGTAGAAGTGCAAATCTCTTGTATCCCAAGGGCTGGAGAGATGCTGAAGGAGCCAGTGTGAACAGCTTCCAGCAGCTGCAGACAGCTAGGCACCCTATTACCGGGACCAGTAACAGGGCCAAACAAGCACTTTCAGCCATTCTGGGGGTGTTTTCATGTGTCCTTCTGATGCCTGAAGCTGTTCCCCTTGCTGGGCTGCTCTGCTGTGTCATTGTCCAGAATTTACCATCCCCTTTCAGGGCATCTCCCAATAACTCACACTGGCTTGCTGCTGGTTTGAGGACATTTAATGAAAGCCTAGTGATGGCATCACCTCATCTCTTACCCCGGTCCTGTAACAGCACAGAGACCTGGTTATTGCTCTGCATGTCCTCTGCTCTAAGAGCTGCCCGAGCATCCCTGTCCTGGAGAGGATTTCTGCTGATTTTTGGACCACGAAGCTACTGCTGTTAAGGCAGGAGGCACCTTCACACCTCACAACAACACTGGCTTTATTCTCTGCCTTCCTATCCAGCATTTATGTTAATCTTGGTAGAAGTAACACTAGCCCTGGGACGATCCTGCAGCAGGGATCATCTGTCAAGGTTATAAACCCAGCTGCAGAGAAATTCCCAGTCAAGAAAACCCAGGAAGGTGGAGCTGCAGGTGGGGGAGTGGGTCAGGAACTTGTGAGTAATAATTATTACCGAAGTGTAATTATTCCTAACCAGGCATAACCAACAGCAGGCATTCAAAGACACAGCACACAGTCACCCTTTCCGTTCATCCAGTGTGAGCCGTGTAACCTTCAGGAGGAAGCAAAACCCACCTCTGTGATTACCTGTGAGGAGGGTTAGCAAGGAAGGAAATAGCCATAGAATTTGGCAACAGAAATAAGTGGAACATACACTTCTATTTAGTTCTAAAATTTATGTTTTCTTGGGTTTCACACGTACTTGATCTGATGTCTCCATCCTTACGCCATCAGAAATTGTATTTGTGGCCGTCCTGGTTGGCATGCCGTGTTCTGTGTTCCCGGGGAGGCTGGGCTGTGCTGGGGGGCGAGGGGAGGGAGGGGAGGGGAGCGGTGTGGGGAAAATTGCTGTCAGCTGGAGAAGGCAAGCCCAGAGACACAGCAGCTCTGCCCTTCAATAGCTCTTTTATGGGGAAGCTGAAGAAAACTGTAGGTTTCCAAGAAATGGAAAATTCCAGTATCTAAACCTCTTTTTTTTTTTTTTTTATACATATATAAAGATTTTCCATAATACCCAACATACAAAGTTTGTTCTGAACGCTGACACTGTACGTTAGTTTGCCCAAAGCACAGTTGTGTCTCTTGTACCAGATCGATTCCCTGTTGTTTGCCCCCTGGGATGAGCAGTTCTGTGCCGGGGGTCCCAGCTGGCCCCATTTCTGAACCCCCAAACCCCGAGAGCCCTATGCCGTGCTGCTGCAAAGGGGCCGTGACGTGGGGAGCCCAGCCAAGGTCTGGGGACAGGGACGCTTCTGGTCTTTATCAGGCAATGCAGATTAATGCATTTGTGAATGCTTCTTGATGAGGTTAACAATGTCTTTTGCATTGAATTGGTCAGGAATGGAGGATTTGAGGCTGATTTCTGGCCAGGGCACAGATTTTGATTTTTTTCCCCTTTCATAAAGCGCTGTGCATCCCAATACCAGGATGGCCGGGGCAGCCTGCTTCTACCCCAGCCTCCCACCGCAGGCACGCAGTGCCTGGCTGTGCCGTGGAGCGGAGCGGGGGGCGAAGGGGCCGTGCGGGGTGGGATGTGTGCAGTAGGAATCACACCGACCCAAATGTGGATGCTCCAGCATTTGTGGTGTCACCAAGGGTGGTCTGTGGGGCAACGTGGCCCTGCCTATGGCGTGTGTAATGAAAAAAGATGGGCAAATGCACAGTATAGTGCAGTTTAGTGTCTTCAGGGGTACCTTGTGCACGTGGTTGCAGCAGTTCCTCAGCATCTCAGAGCTGAAGTTTGTGGTGTTCTGCATTAAATGTGACTGACACGTTTCTTTAAAAGCTGTGCTTAACTCCAGATGTGTTAATTTTCAGAGAAGTCATCCCATCCTCAGAGGGATGGCTTCTGCAGTTGAAACCTGGGGTCAGTGTAAAGCCAAGCTGTGCTTCAGGACCTCTGCCATGAGCAGCCGTTCCCTGTGTCTGTGACCAGGTTAGGTCGGTGCAACAAAGAAAAAGAAACCTCGGACTGACTGGCAGCTTTAAACCTCTGCTCCCGATGAGCCTGTCTGCCACCTGCCAGCTCCTGTGCTACCTGCGCCTGCCTTCAGACTGGTGATCCAGTTTCTCGCAGGTGACTGACAATGGGATCAGTGTCTCCTCCACCCGGAGCAAGACAATTGGAACCACATCAGTTGCTTCGTCCTTAATGAAAGAAACGCTTGTCACCATTCCTTGTGACATGTTTACTTCTGCAAGGCTGAGCTATTTATCGTGCAGGATCCTCCAACTGATAAAGTACTGCCACATCATGTGAAACCCATGCAAGCATAAATCAAAAGGACAAGGTGTGCAGTGGCAGGGATGCCTTTGAACAGCCAAAGTGGATGTGTCCAGTAGGTTTCTTGCACAACAGATTACACTTCAGGCTGATGCGACTGCTGCAAGTAAACTGTCATTTTTTGGCTGCTCCCTGGGAAGTGCTTTCCTCTGACATAGAACCACAGAATCATTTAGATTGGAAAAGACCTTTAAGATCATCATGTCCAACTGTTAACCCAGGACTGATAAGTCCACCACTAAACCACATCCCTAAGCACTGCACCTATGCATTTTTTTTTAAACAGCTTGAGGGATGGTGACTCCACCACCTCCCTAGGCAGCTTGTTCCAATGCCTGACCACCCTTTCAGTGGAGACTTTTTTCCAAATACTCACTCTAAACCTCCCCTGGCACAACTTGAGGCCATTTTCTTGTGTCCTGTTGCTTTTTACCTGGGAGGAGAGACTGATTCCCCCTGCCTACAGCCCCTGTCAGGCAGCCGCAGGGAGCAAGAAGGTCTCCCCAAGTCTCCTCTCCAGGCTGAACTCCCCCAGCTGCCCCCATCAGACCAGTGCCCCAGCCCTTTGCCCATCTCTGGACTTGCTCCAGCCCCTCTGTGTCCCTCTGGCAGCAAGGGGACCAATGCTGAGACCAGGGATCGAGGGGTGGCTACACCAGTACCCAGCACAGGGGGACAGTCCTTGCCCGGGCCCTGCTGGCCATGCTGTTTGGGATACAAGCCAGGAGGTTGCTGGCTACCTTGGCCACCTGGGCATGCTGCTGGCTCATGCCAGCTGTCATCCAGCACTCCCAGGTCCTTTTCCACCAGGAATCTTCCCAGCTGCTCTGCCCCAGCCTGTAGCCTTGGGTTGTTGTGACCCACGTGCAGGACCCGGCACTGAGCCTGCTGAACCTGACCATATGTGGTGTTTTCCCTGGTCATGGCATGGGAACTCAGATAGTCCTACTGGCTGGCTGCTTTTGAAACTGTCTGAAGTTGGGAGCTTTTCTGTTAACTTCAGTCTTTGTACCCAGCCCTTAGTTTGTGCTGGGCTGGCAGGATGCATGGGGGGTGCCTGGGGTGAGGGCAGGATTCAGGGGTATCCCTGAAGTTTGTATATTTTGCACTGAAGTTTGCTGTGGGCAGAAAGGTTTTTGGGGTGTGATGCTTAAACAGATCTTTGAATAGTTGTGCTCAATACTCTGTAAGCTGTGGTAAGGTTTATGTTAAAAAAAGTATCCCTTTTTAGGTCAAATGTGTTTCTACTAGCAAAGTCTTAGTTGCGGCTGAAATGTTTCTCTCCTAGCCTCATGAAAACATACCAATGCCTTTAAAACATCATGCTTCTGTTGAAAAATGCTTTCTGCTCTAGAGTTTTAAGCAACACCTGAGCATCACTGCGAGTGGAAAAACAGAGAGGCAAAAACAGTTGTCTGATTTTCCAGGGAAGTTTTGGACAGCATATGTGGGGCATCATCAGCTTTTACCAGAGGCAGTCTTCTAGCTTGTTCTTTACAGTGGACCAGATTTCATGTAAGAGCATCCTCTCCTTTCCTGAGGAGAGGGCAGGTACCCGATTACTCTCCATCATTGTGCTCTTGCAGCGATCTGGAGCTCTGGCAAAGCCCCTGGCAGACTTTCTTCCACCCTACTACCTGCTGCAGAGCTCTCATGGCAGGGAGAGAGCTGTTCCACTTTCAGCCCTTTCCTGCTTTTGTTTGCGTAGGCAAACAAATGTGAAATGCATCCCAGCAAGGCAGTAATGCGCTTGGTGGCACCCCTGGCACACAGCTTTCCAGGTGACAAGGTTATTGCAGCCGGCATCAGCAGCACCCCGTCTTTGTCCCAAAGGTGGCCTCGGTGCTTCATTTGCATTCCAGCCACAACCCCAGGGCTGCTTTTACCACTTGAAATATATTTGGATGCAAACACACACGCAAGTTGCCGCCGCTGGTGCCCAAGCCCTGCTGTCTGGATAAACAAAAATCTATTTTGGCTCCAAGTCCCCCTGCGTCCGCTGTGTGTGTGCCTGTTTGTAAGTGAGCAGCACACTGAGGGGAGCAGGCTGTAAATTCAAGGCAGACCCTTTTCAGTGATCCACCGGCAGTGTCTGGATGCTACCCAAATCTCTACTAATTGGCCTCAGGAGACCCCCCCATTCACTGCACCCTCATCAGTTTTCTAAGCCTGAGGGGGGATAAAATCCCTAGGCGGTGTGCATGGGGGGGAACGCTTTGTATACACATAAAAATATCACAGGTCTGGATATGAGCTAGCCCTTTCTGTAACTAAAGAGCCCACCTGGTGCTGACACCACCAGGAACACCCAGTTTGCCCCAGCATGAACAAAAGGATGGGACCTGCACCTCCGGCTGGGTTTTGCCCAGTGTTTTCCAGGCAGAGCTGGAAATGGGGAGCAGGTGGGAGGAATTGAAACTGGTCCAGGGTATTTTTGACAGAGGGTAATAAAGGATTACAGTTTGAAAGAGTGAGATTTGGGGCTTTCATGCTGTTAGCATAATGAACTGCCAGCCCCAAGGTAGGCGAGATGACCTGGAAGTCTGGTCTTCCAGGAAGCGATATCAATCACTCCCGAGCTCCTCGACCCCGTCCCTAATTTGCCACAAAGGCAATGGCTCTGCCAGCAGTACTGGGGGAGGCAGCAGGGAGAAGTTTTCCCACTGGATTTAGCTCCCCCTCCAGCCTCGGGAGCAGAAGCCAGCCAAAAAAAAGGTAGTTTCTATACGATGAAGCTTGGAACGGATGGTCTTCTCTCGCTGGCTGCTTCCTCCCGTGAACAATTTGATTTGGGCCCCTGTGCCACTGTCCCAACAGCATCTCTCCTTCCTCCATCTGGTGCTTGATGAAGTTCTGGTTGGTTTCTCCTATGGGTTTGTGTCAGCTGAGTCCATCTCTGCTGCCTTTGCTTTCTACCAATTTGTAGGTTATCAAAATTTTACTAGCAGAGGCAACCCCACTTAGAGCAAATGTTGGAGACCAGGACTATGCAAACAGCTGACTTCATTTCACTGGATAACCGTCTTCCCAAGATAAGATTCATTCTGAGTTTATCTTGAATTAATTTGCTTCCCACAAGAAAACTGTAAATATTTTTCCCCCCTCCCAAGTCTTTTTTTGGGGTCAGGAAAACATTTCATTTGTCTCAGAATGCAGTGCTTGTTTCTCTTTCCTCCTTTTTATTTATTAAATATGGTTATCTCCTGAAACAGAGCTTTGTTTCCAAATGAAATGTCAGAAATATTTTACTTGAAAATATCATGGAAAAAGCATTTTGATGTTTCATTTCTTTTCCTGATTTTGTTGCCAAACAACTCAATTAATCTAATGTGAGTTTGCTATTAGTTTCAGTCAATGCAATATCAGGTTTTTTGAGGAAGAAATGCTTTCCCTTGAAAATACCAGACCGGTTGTCCGAGGATGGAGGGCTGCTTGGTAACACACACAGCAGCCTACTGCAGGTGCTGTATAGGCACAGGAACAGATTTCCATTGCTGCAAAGAGCCCGTAGCTGGTGGATAAAATCAAAGCTTGGCTTTCCCATGGTGTGGCAGGGAGCAGAGGCAGAAAGTGAAAAGCAACGAAGGATGCTTGTGGCAGAGCAGCTTTTGAGTGTCTTCCTCTGGCAGTGCAGCACGGTTTACGGGAGATGGAAACTAGAGTTGTAAATATGAAAACTCTCATTTCTAACCTGGCAACAACAGTTTCTCTCAGGCAAATTGCGGAGATCTTACCAAGACCCCAGGAAGTAGCTGGAAACGTTCCCACAACATAAATACACTTGACATCTGCCATTGAACAGTCTGTTGTGTGAAATGAAGTAAAATTCAATGAATCTTGTATCCGCTTTCTGCTTTGTGATGGTCTAAGTTCACTTGCTGTACTCTTCCCATTTTTTAATGCATTTTTTGCATCTTTGCTCCAGTAGGTCCTACAGTGACCTTATGTCCCAGGAAAAGGTGCTGTTGTCACAAGGGCTGGGATGGGGAGTTTTGGCAAGGCTGCTGAATGCTGCCGAACTATGTTGTCTCTGCTGCCTCTCAGAATGACAAATAGCTCTCCAAAGCCTCACGGCACCTTCTGTGCCCTGGCCAAGGATTTGGGGATGTGGCTCCTTCCGCTGCAGATGTGAATGGACATCCCCAGAGCCTCGCCTCAGACTTCAAACTTGAGGTTTAACAGGTTTTCAATTGTCTGTTATTTTCTGGTTTGTGCACTTTGTGCTGAGCACCTGATATCTAGAAAATATGCTTTGAAGGACAAATAGGTTATCCTGTTCATAATAATAGTCATAAATTACTCTAGCCATGGGAATCACTCCCAAATAACCTGGGGGAGCCCACTGCCCATCTTTTGTTTTAGCCAGACCCTCAGTTCATGGCAGGTACCCTGCAGGTTTTGGTGTTTTGTGTGTCCCCCTCTTCCATGGAGCTGTGTGGGATGGAGGCAGAAGCTTGGTGTGGGCAGCCACTTCACCCACAAGCTACAGCCTCGCTGCCCCAGCAGGTCCCCAGCAGCTGTGGTGTGGGTGGTGGAGATGGGACCCAGCAGCTATGGGGAAACTGGGGTGGTGTGAGCATGAACTGGTCCCACCGGGGCTTGGCCACTGGTTTCTGCAGGAGCTGGATGGAGATCAGTGAAGGTCATCCTTCTGGAAGGGGTTAGTGACAGACCCAAACATCGCTTCCACCCCACTTTATCTGCCTATAAATGACACCTGAAGCCAACCAGCTTGAGGTTTTCAACTTCCAGTGAGTGCAGAAAGTAAATAAATGAACTAAATAACAGAGCAGAGAGCAGTGTTGCCAATTCAAGTGACTGAGAACTGTGAGCTGGGGGAAAAAAAATATCTTAAAAATCGTGTTATTTTGGGGAGTACTGATAACATGAGATTTCCATTTGCCTCTTGTCTTTTGAGCCTGTTCAGCTTGGCTTTTTTGTTCAACCTGGCTAGAAACCCATTATTTTCTTTAAATGAAAGATGATCCTGATACATGGCTGAAGAAGCAGTTGAAAAGCAATCCTGCCAGCTTGTGTAAAAGAATTGCAACATTGGGGAAGAGCAGCTCAGAAGTTAAAAATTCTTTCACATCTAATAACCCAAAGTTGTTATTAAACACCGGCAGGTAAGAGGGAAAGCAGTACACAGCTCTCACTTCAAAAGTGACTCTTGAATAGGAATGCTTTTACCATAAAACTTTGCATATTCAGTAATTCCTTCTTTGTGCACAGAAACCTCATTAAACTATGGTCAGCTACCTGTCAGACTTGTTATTTGCTGCAAGCTCTTGCCTTGCTGGGACAATTTCAGGAAGCATTTGCCAGACGACTGGTTTACTACATCAAGGCGCCTGCTCTGGGCAAGGTTCGGTCTCTGTGGTGGGTGGGTGTAAGTGAGAAAGAGGAGCAAGAGAAAGAGATATGACTTGTCTTGTGGAGGCAGAATCAAGTCTGGATAAAAGCAGCGGAGGGTAAATGAGAACACTTGGCTCTCCCGCTCTGGGTTTCCTAGGAGCATCTTCTTTTAATTGAGCGGACCATTGTTTGCTGAGCATAACCTCTTTCTTCCCCTTGTAAGTATGCCACCCACTTTAATTAAGGGGGATGAAAATGGAATATTTCATCTTGCAGAGGGGGCAGGAAGGGACGCAGCTGAGGCTCCTCTCCTGCGTACAGCACTGCTTGACATAATCAACTGTCATCATTCATACTCACTTTGCAGCATAATATGGGATGGGCAGCAGCAGCATTGGCTTAAAATAGCCCAAAATTGGCACCTGCTGTGAGGCAGGGTTCCTCTGGGCTGCGCAAGCCCAGATCAGGTCGTACCCTAGCTCTCGGATGCAGAGGGACCCGACACCCTTGTGGTGCACACTGCCTGGATCCACTGAGAAAGCCAACACGGAGCTGGGCATCAGCTCGGGGCTGTGGGACTGCGAGTGGGGACGCTGGCCACCAGTCTGGCTGGGGCAGCAGGGTGATGGGTTGAAAAACAGAGACAAGAGGAGATGCAGGCTTTAATGCTTAAATGAGGAGGATGCTGCCCATCCTGTACTGGGGTGAAACCCTGAGCAGCATACCTGCAACAAGGGGGGGCAAAGGGATGTGGGACAAACACGGAGACCAGGGCACGTGTCAGCCCTTCGGTCCTACAGGCATTTGCAGTGGTGTGCACTAAATAGTTAACTGCCTGTGTCACCGAGTGTTTCCGTGCACACTCTCTTCCCGGAGGATTGATGTGTTTGGCACATGCACACCTCCCTCCAGATAGCACACAAAAACAGCGAGCTGCTTTGTGTGCCTGTACGTGTGCGCCGTGGATTAAAGTCACCTTTGTGCTGAGGGTGAACATATGGTTTATGTATTTCAGAGAAGGGAACATGAGATCGTAGCATGATGTGTGCTGCGCAGGGGTGAAACCATTGTAGAGCTCAGTGTCTGGGTTGCTGGTTCTCCAGAGCTTGGAAGAAATAGAGAGATGGGTTAAACTGGATAATTTCCAATGTCACCGGTGCTGCCCACCTTTGTTATATTTCATCATGGTATTGGCAGGAAGGATCTCAGTCAGGAAAAGGATCAAAACCCTTGTTGGGGGTTGGCAGGACTTCACCTTTGAGTCATGCCCATGTTAAACCCTCAAAGCTCAAGTGACCGCCAAGCAGATGGCTTCCTGCCACTGCCCCCAGTGAGGACCTTCCCTCTTGCAGAAGCTGAGGGGACAGGCATCCTACAGGGAAAGGCAGCGGGTGGGAAGCTAGTTGGGGTCTGGGTTTCTGCTCAGTTCCTGTTGTTTTAAGCACCAGGTCCAGAAAAGAGAGTCAAGGTTCCTATTGACGTGAATGGACTTTTTAGACCCAATTTGGGTTTCACTTAAAAAGCAACTCACAGGGCAGGAGTTAATGTGGACTTCATACAACAGGCAGGATGTTTTCACTAATATTGATGGGTAACATGCCAAATTCGTTGTTTTGGGACTTTGGAAAACACACCTAAATACATACAAATACCTGGACCTGGAAAGGAGCTTTTCTCCTTCCTACTGCCCCATTCTTCCTACTGTGGCATTTCCACGAGATGTTGCAGAAACCATAGGGGAGATGCAGGTGGGGAAGTGTGGCAGTCTCCAGGAATAGTATAGTTTTGCTGTCCCAGACTCTGAGGATTGCAGTAGATCTTCAGGACAGTACCAGATACAGCTTTGGCCTTTGTATTTTTCATTAGTTCTCTGATGGCCTTTCAAAGGGAAGAAAGACTCTGAAAATGGGCTGTACAAATACTCTATTTTCCATCTGGAGAGAGGAAATGGTAATTTTTTTTATGCCTGTGATTAGTCTGCAGTAATTTGTTTGTTTGCCTGTTTGCTTTTTTCTCCCCGAAGTGAAAATCCAGAAAATTGTGTTTTGCTCCAGCCTGAAACCTTTTGTTTTCATGCCTTAGTAACTGAAGGTTTAAGTTATTGCTGCTACAGCCTTTTCCCCAACATTAAACCAGTAATTAATGCTCACTTGCCCAAATGTTGGGGGATTTGAGCTCCAGTCTATAGGAGAGTTTCTTGATCACCATGCGAGAGAGACAGACCCCTTGGTCCCTTCGACTGCGGCACTTCCTTTGCATGGGCTATTTCAGTATTCACTCAGCTAGAAAGCGAGCATACGGCAGATTCTCCAGCCTGGTGGTTAGGGCATGCATTTGAGAAAGAGAATCGCTCAGTTCCAGTCCTTGCTTCAATGAACCTGACATTGAAAAGCTGACGATGAAGCTTTATTAATATTGCCAGCTCGGAATGTTCAAAAATCATGTGTCAATCTCCTAGATGTTGAGATAGTAGGAAATACATCTGTGTCTTCAGCTTCTTTTTATTTCCCTTTTGGGTTGTAGCTTTTGAGGGACAAGTTTTCAAACTTTATCTTACCATGATATGACCATGAGCAGGGCTAGGAAAAGCTGTGTGCATAAACCCTTCCTCTCCCTTTACAACAATCCCCTTGGAGGAAATTTTTCCTTCTCATTTTAATTTAGCAACACCTTTGTGCCTCTCAGCGGAGGAAACGACCTTTTGGTGAAGGTGCTTCCAACTCCATGGAAAAAGAACCATCTCCTCCCCAAAGTCCTTGCCTCCAAAGGGGATATTCATACCTCCCTTTTACTCCAGTACTGAATTCAACTCACTGATTTGAAAAGAAATAACCTTGAAATGTCTTTTTTTATGTATTTAGCATTACTTCAGACTGAAGTGATTGCTGGTGTTTAGTCTGCAGCAAAGCCTGACCAGATTTGCTCCCAGCGACCCCCTTTGAGCATCATTGTCAGGTTATTTTTTCTGCTTTCTCTCTATGTATTGATATTGAACCAAGAACTTGCCATTAAGCGAACAGGTCCCTGTTATCTTTAATTTAAATTTCAACCTTAACCCATTGCTTGGAAGGATCCAGTGGCACTTCCAGTACCAAAGCAAAATGTGAAGATGGTGAAAGAGTATCAAAGCCTACAGGGATACACCAGGGCAGCCCAAAACAAAAGACAGAGCTGCCATGGGACAGTTTGGGCGCTGTGTGTTAGGTGGTCAGATAACAAAGGCTGGGATCAATTTTAGCTTTCAGCTCTACCTGCTGCTGCTGGGTAACCTTACCCCACATTAACAGCACCGACCGGTAGCTGCTCATGCATAATGCACCTTTACTAACCTGCAGTGAAAGGCACCGAAGTGTAATACATGTGAGTGAGGTAAGGGAGAGAGCAGAGGAAGGAGTTATCCCCTGCTGAGGGTAGCTGACCTGACTCGCTCTTGAAGTCTCCCAGGGATGCTCTGGTCATGTACTGGCAATCGCAGACGTGGGAGCGGGGTTTCTTCAGGTGCTTCTCTCTCACAGCCCTTGCCCCAGATGCCTGGTCTGAGCCTGAGAACATCACCTGGGGCTCTGTGCAGTGTGCGTGGGCTCATCGCTGCGCAGGGGACAGGTGGCGTGATGTGGGGAAGGTGCTGTCTTGCTCATTTCCCAGTTCTGCCATTAACATTAGAGGAATAGGGTCTCTGAGGCAGTTAAGCTAGCATTTTTTTAATTTATAAACAAAATAATCATCCTTTCCAAAAGCAGCAAGGCATCTCCATTTATTTAGAAAGCATATGTGAAATGCAAGAAGCCTTCCCTTTGCATCTCATGCTGCCAAAATAATGAGCTGAATTGGGTTAGAAGAGTGAAGTAGTTAAAAGTAATGTTGCTTTTAAATTCACCACGTTTGAAGAAGTCCTTAAAGAATTCCTGCAGATGCCTTAGTGACTGATTTCAAACTAGCTTGAGTTCAAAACATAACGTACTCTGACATGATCCCAAGAGAGACCAACATCATTTGTTCTTATTTCGAGTTATTATGCATAATAAGATCATGTTCCAGAGATAAGACCACTCTAAGATGCATGGCTTCGATTTTAGAAAATAATTCCCTTTCCTACACTGAATGTTTCATTCTTTGCAGGCTCATAAGAGCTGAAGAAAATGAAAGAGCCTTTAAGTAGCAGCCATACGCTCACCTATGGCTTCCTATGTTCCCAGCCATAACCTTCACAACATTTAACTGTTATCCCTCACTTGGATATTTTAAAGGTTGGTCGTGCCCGTTAATATCTTTGTTCCAGCCCCATGTCTTGTGTGGTATGGTGTGGTGTGGTATGATACAAACTGTGGTTCATAAAAGTTCCTTGAAAGCAACTCAAGAGAGATTTGGGATTTTCAAACAGGTTTTTTTAAATGTTCTTGGCTGTTTAAGAGCAACAACAAGCAGTTTCAGCTGGGGATGGTTCAGTTGAAAATGTTCTTAAAGCAAGTTAGTAGGAGTCAGAGAGACTCAGGGAAAATAGGAAAACTGGTGTTTTGCTATAACAGGTAAAAGTCAGAATTGCAGCTTCTTTAGAAAGAAAAATATTCCAGTAGATTAAAAAATACTTTCAAAACCAGCTAATTTCTTGAGACCAGAAACTTTCCCAAGTAACCTGCTTGCACACAAGCAGGATGGGGACAGCGGCTGGAAATGCTCCAGCTTTATCCCTGTGATAGAGGGAGGTGTTCAGCCATGGTCGCGCTGCCTCTGGGAGTGCCGTCAGGGGCTCTGGTAGAAAAGAGGGGTTGCGTTTGTGTTTTGTTAGCCTGCTTGATCCAGCTGCTTGTGAGGATACTGGGTTGCAGCGAAGTCCAGGTTCCCACGCGTGCAGGAGCTGGAAAAGCTGAGTTTGTGTTGGGGAGGGGGTTTGGCTTCTCACTCGAGACCTTGGGCAAGTCACTTCATCTGTGACATGGGGCTAATCGGGGTTTTTGTCTGAGAGTTGCAGTTAGGCACATTAAGAATCAAAAAACTGAATAAAGGGATTTAAAATAACAGACCTATATAGACTATCAACCTATATACAATAATAGATCTATAGGAATAATATTCTTGACCTGGTTAGCTTTGTGTATTTTCAAGTGCTTTGTCCTAACCAAGGATTTAGTTCCAGCTAGCTCACATGATACATCCTCATGTCCTAACCTAGAAGAAGCTTTCTGATTCTGTCAGGGAAAGCCTGATTCCTTCACTTAGTCTGAAAATAAAAAGATCATCTGATTTAGGAAAACTAACAGGAGCTGCCTGTGTAGATGTAAATGATCTTTCAAAAGGTGTCATTGGCTTTCTGCTCTTCACCACCACCGACCCTTAGCTGGAAGGGCACCTGGGCCACGTTTCTCATGATGAAGTTGGCCTTGCAACCCTGGAGAGCGAGCTGGGGATGAAGGGCCGAATCCTGAGTATTGGCGGTGGTGCGAGGAGCGCGGCTGCAGAGGCGGGTCACGGAGGAGGGACCTGGCCCTGAAGGCAGCTGGTGTCAGGCAGACAGGCCCATGGCCACAGGGAAGCCCCCGCCTTCCCCCCGAGAAGGGGGCTTTGCTGGGCCGTGTGTGCCTGGCGCGCGGTGGATCGCCAGCAGCACAAGCTTCCCGGCAGGAAATACTGCAGCAATCATCTTAGCGTGGCCAAGACCGAGCTGTAAAGCTTTCCAAGGCCACCGCTGCATAAATAACACATGGCAAAGGCTCGATTTAGAGCCCAGAGAGTCGTAGATGTTCCACAAGGCCAGAAAGCAAGGAGAGACAAGGCTGAGGCACTGTTTATTTCACAAGCGTAGGAACCGGGAAGTCTGGGCTGTATTTACCCAGCTGGAAGCCGGCTTCACGTCTATTTATTCCTGGGTTTTGCCTCAGGTGCATACACTCCCATTAGGGCTAAGTAGCCGGAAAAGGCCAAATACATCTGAGGTCACTTTTGGCTAATTAACATGGCAACAAGTGCTGATTAATTAGTTTGGGCCTGAAATTAGCTGAGATAATTTTTGCAATGGCATAGGCCATAGATTTATGAGCGCTTCTTCTCCAAGACAAACAATACTCTGAAAACATTGTTTGTGCAGAAACCTTCATTCACCCTGTAAATTAATACCTGGATTTCTCGCAACTTTAAAAGTAACTGTTTTGTTTCAGTTAAATGCATGGGTTTATTTCTTTTTACCCATGGAAAAACTTACCTTACATGGCACCCAGTGGTGCTCACTTGCCTTATCATGAACCACTCTGCTTAACGTCTACTGTGTTAGCACAAGTTAAAAATCCTTTGGAGACCAAGGTCTGGATTTTCATGACTGTTGAACATCGCAGCAGGCAAAAAGTGTTGAGGTCTCAATGAAAAACCTGATGTCCACTAGTCATCAACATGCTTAATACACAGACTTGCTGACTGTAACAACTTGGTCAGTGTACTACCAATTTTGGTGACGATTTGCTACCGTACTAGTGTGGGCTGTGGTGCACCTGACTTCTGGATATCCAGCAAAAATCACGGGGAAATTCCCATTATGCCTGCACAGAGCAGCTCTGTTCTTTGCAGCATATATGCCGTAGTTGTGTCCAACTGATAATAATAATGCTGATGTATGCGTGATGTTTAAGAAAAATTGCACTTTCTGCTTTAAGACATGCTAACACCACCAGGTTAAAAAGCGTGCAACAGAGAAGGCTCTGCTAACACTAGGAGATGTGTGCCTACGTGAATATAGTATACAAGACCTCCCTGCGCTGCAGGTACCCTTCTGCACCCACATGTCCTTCTGCTGGAAGTCTGTCAGGCCACTTGCAGCTTTCTGCTTAGCCTTTGGCATTTTGATGTGCAGCTGATGAGGAGCAAAATGTCCTGTTTCTGGTCATCTCCCCGCCCAGGGCACCCCATGGCTGGGGTATCTTGTTTGCAGACTGCCTTAGCAGAAGGGCCCACCAGCATGTCTGGATCAGGTATTCCCTTTGCAAGAGATTTACTTTGTGTTTGGTTTTCATTTTCCATTGACTGTGACCACTTTTGAAATATAAACCTGCAAATGGGAGTAGCTGCCTATGCCACACTGAGGGACCAGCTCGGCTGCTGTCACAGCAGGTCAAGAAGCAAGACTTCCTTTTCATGGGACTCTTTTAGTGTTAATTTTTACTTCCAGTCCAAAACAGGTTGAAACCATGAATGTTCACCTTTCTTATGAGCTGGAGGTTGTCCGCAGAGATGTACAATGCAGAAAACATCTGCTAATAAAATAAAAATTCACAGGGTAGCTACAGGTGGCTGCCAGTTCTCAAGCACAGAACTGACCCGTAACATCCTTGGGACAAGAGGGGGTACCCACAGAAGGAAAGATGACTCTACCATGGTTTAACCCCAGGCAGCAACTAAGTACCACCCAGCCATTCGCTCACTCCCCCCCAGCCCAGTGGGATGGGGAGAAGAATCAGGAAAAGGTAAACCCCATGAGTTAAGAATAGTTTCATAATTGAAATAAAGTAAAATATAATAATAATTGTAATGAAAAGGGAGGTAACAAGAAGAGAGAGGAATAAAACCCAGGAGAAACAAGTGATGCCCAATGCAATTGCTCAACACCTGCTGACCGACACCTGGGTGGTCCCTGAGCAGCGACCGGCACCTCCCGGCCGGCTGCCCTGGTTTATATACTGAGTGTGATGTTCTATGGTATGGAATATCCCTTTGGCTGGCTTGGGTCAGCTGTCCTGGCTGTGTCCCCTCCTGGCTCCTTGTGCCCCTTCTCACTGGCAGAGCACAGGAAAGTGAAAAGTCCTTGACTTGGGGTAAGCACGACTTAGCGACTAAAACATCAGTGTGTTATCAACATATTCTCATATGAAATCCAAACCACAGTACTGTGCTGGCTGCTGGGAAGAAAATCAACTCTGTCCCAGCTGAAACCAGGACAATCACTCAGGTCTTAATGTGCCATAAACCTGGCAAACCCCCTCAAACCCAGGAAGTTTTAAATGAGGTGTTTAGGGCTCGGTGACAAGCAGGTGCAGTTGTGTCACTTTGCCATCGCATCAGAAGTGTTTTGTAACCCAGCGCTCCCTCCATCCCTCGAAACTCTCCCTCTGGGCTGCTTTTGGATGGACCACCTTGCGGGGCTGTGGTCCTTGTGCCAGGCAGGGTGGCCCCACTGGGTGCCAGGTATGATAACCAGCTGCTTCGAGGGGTTAAAAAGCTTCAGCTCCCTACAGAGGTTTGCACATAGGAGCAGGCAGTGTGAATCAGCACAGAGCTGCCAGGCTGCTATCCTGTACAGCCATCAGCCACCTCCGATGGCAGACATGGAGGTTACATCCAGGGTGGCTCGATGGGGCTCTTGTGATTTCACTTCAGCCCACCCTGCACCAAAGTGAAAGCAGAGAACATCTTCCCTCACCATGGTGCATATCTGAACTACATTAAACCTTGATGATGATGATGATGATTATATATAACCCATCTCATGCAATTTTTTCCTTATTCAGCTTTTCCCTTTTGCCAGTTTAATAGGATTTTTTTGTAAGTGATTATCGGATTTTAACAAGCGCTGTCCAGAGAGACCCCATAAAAGTTCGTCTGAAGTACATTTTTGCCACTAAATTCTCTTTAGTTGCAAGTTTTTCTCCCCCTCCTCTTTCTCTTTCGCTTTGTGCTGAAAGGAGCTGTCGGAGCTGGCTGCTGCCCAGAGCCGAGAGGCATTGGAACCAGTCTGGCAGGAGGCTTCTCTTCCTTGATGGGATTCTTCTCAAATTAAAATGTATGTGAATTTGCAGGGCCTTCATTAAGTGAGTCACACAATCAATGGAAAGGTGTGTTGCAAAAGGTCTGTTTACTCTGGTGGAGACAGAAGCCAAAGTCCCGTAGCTGTCACACAGAAACGATCCTACAGCAGAGAATGCAGATGCAAACCACAGAGAAGGCTCCCCAACCCAAAGTCCTTTGGATTTTTATGCCAATGACAAGGTCACTAACACTGATAGATCACTCCATTCCATTTATTTTCAATTCCTGGCCATGTGCAGTCATCAGTGTTCCCATCAGGACAGCCTGTGCAGGACAGCAGTCACATGCCGTGAGCCCATGCTCTCCAGACAGTTATAGCTGGGTGTCTTAGTCCACTTCGCAGCCTGCTCAGATCCTTTCTGCACCGTTGTCAAGCGCTGCTAAATGGCTGCCTCATGTCCTGCTCCAGAAGGAATGAGTAACACGGATCCTCAGACCTCAGAGCATTGTATGAAGTCTGTTATTAGGAGCTAACACAGACTAAAGTCTTCTGGATTTCCCTTGTCATGTGGTTGCTCCAACATCCAGGTTACGCTTTGTAATCCTGTTATCCCAGAGCTGCTTCATAGCATCTTGTCTCATGCTTCTCCTTCTAACCCATGTTCTTGCAGCTTGTCAAGCTTTTCTTTGCCACTTTCTCCTATGACATCTTTTCCCTTTTTGTGATTTCCTCTCTGAGCTTTTACATGTAATTACAACTAAATCCTTCCCAGGTTTCATCAGCCATTCTGCTGCTTCTGCTCTATTTCCTGTGAGCTCTGAGCTGGGTTTCGCACTATGCATCCATGTGTTGTCCAAGTGCTTAGTAGCACCTAATGCTTTTTCTTCTCAGTTGCATACTTGAGTGAAACCCTTAAATGTCAAGCTCGCGCTCCACTGCCCTGCTGCATGCCAAGGTAGTCTGAAAAAAAATAAATAATGGTTCTATAAAACTGACTTTTTGCATTATTGGGACCCAAACTGGCCTGTGCCACTTAGCAGAGCTGGTGGAGTCAGCTGGTCATATAATTTCCCTCAGCTGGTAGTGAAGAGAAAAGGGATCTCTGGAGAGCAATTTACCCCAAATATTTTAGGTTTGGATTAATCACTTTATGAGAAGTGCTTGTTTCTCTTTGGCTTCTGCTATTTTCAGCTTCTTAGTACTTAAAAATTTAGTGTAGTCTTCAAACACTGACACCTCTATTTGACATACTCAAGCACATCATAAATTGCTCGTTGAACAGTGATATTAATAGTGATAACACCTTGCTAACTCTTAATTCGGATTAGACAAAGTAGCAGGCATGAATTTAGGCTGATCAGATCACAAGATCAGGCTTTTGAGAGAGATGGAAAGTCGCATTGCGTGGTAGGCACTTGTTCCTGGTTATGCCACAGCAAATTCAGAATCAAACCCCCAGCATACCCGTATGTATTTGACATTTATATTCAGTCAGTAAAATGGATTTTAAGCCCTCGCTGGCTCTTTAAACCCGAAGCGCTGCTTGCTGCACCGGCTAGGTGTTTGTCAGTGGAAAGTCCTTCAGCAGCCTCTGGGCTCCACACCTTGCGTGCAAGATGTAACAGTAATAACAGATAGCTGCACGTTTTGCTTGGTTTGTGGTTAATACACAGCGGAACTGGGAAATTAAGCGGACCTATAAATAGCAGGTCTTATATATACACCTGAGCCTCCTGAGCACTGGACCACCTGCAGGGAAACTGGAGCTGGAGCTGAACACCAGCCCCGCTGAGGGGACGCCGTGAGCAAGGCAAAGCGGTCAGACCTCCCCTTCCCTGCCCCATCCAAAAAAAGGGCCGCAGGTGCCAGGCAGGCTCTGTGGGCAGGCAGGAGCTGGGTGCTGCTGGTCGGGATACAGCTGCTGGCAGCATCCTCCAGCTGGGAGGAGGGTGTACGCATGGGTGTGCAGAGGCTCAGAAGTGGGGTGAGTCACTCAGAAGCTGGCTGCCTTTGTGGTGTCAGTCCCACCGTGATGCTCTAGAGCAGTTTGGGTTTGCCCCAACCTGCCATCTTGCTACAACCCCCTCGGCGGAGCTGGAGTGGACCTGCAGGCTGGGATAGGCAAGGAGCTCTCCTGCGTCAGCCCTGTCCCTGTGCTACTCCCAAACTGGGGACAGAAACAGAAACGAAGGGTTAGCTGAAATCAGCATCTCCTGGGTGGAAGTCAGAGGCTACAGTCGTTCTGGTTTTGAACTGGGAGAACAGGAGCTGTCTGAGCTGCAGACATGAGACCCGTGCAAGCAGCGCCTTGGTACCCAGCTGGCCGCTGTCACCCCCTATCACACGATAGTAAAGGGGAGACAAGAAGAGGGGTTTGGATGGAAGGTTGAAAGCCAGTAATTAATGTGCCAAATGGGAGGAGGAAGTTGAGTTTGCTGGGAAGGAGGAAGAGCAAATATAACAAAGGTGAGGGAATGTCAGCAGCTGGTCCTCAGAGCACCAGGGCTCAGGCCACGTGCTGTTCTATGGCTCCGTGGAGATGGAGGAACTTCAGCAAGCTCTGCGCTTGCCAGGTCCCTACCAACTGTGCTCCCCTGTCCCTACAAGCCTGGGGTTCACTTTAATCTGGTTCCCTCTGGAGGGAAGATCCCTGAATGCAGTTTGGATAGTGATGGGCTGCAGATAGACAAGGGACAGATCACCACAGCTGTGTGTACACATGCTGTGGTTCATAAGGAGGTGCAGGCTCCAAGTGAAGCTTTCTGGAGCACCTTTTCCATGGCAGCTCTCTGCTAGGAGAGCTGAGCTCCTCTTTGCATGTTTTCCTCTCCAACCTGGCCACCTGGTTTTGCAGGACTGGTAGGAGCTGTGTACCTGGAGCAGCAATGTCTTGGTCTGGTCTGGCACAAGCAATGGGCCAGAAGTGGGAAGGAGACATTCCCAAACATGCATGTGCCCACGCACATCAGCTCTCCTGAGCTTCATCCTCTTAAGCAACTGAGATGAAGAGGCATGGAGGAAAGGTTTAAATGGTGGCTCTGGTAATGTTGCTTCATAGGAGTGAGTACATAATACTGCATACTTAGGTGTTTAAATCAGTCACAGCCCCTCTGCTTTCTCCACATGTAGATCCCATCAATAGCAGCTTTATGCAGGCAGGAGCATAACCTGGGGACTCGAGCACCAACACGGTGTCAGGGGAAGTTAGTGCAAATTGCTCCATCGGCTGGACATTAAAGCAAGGAGTGATATCACTCTTAAAATAAGAAACCTAACGTAATGTGCTTTAATAGCTGAATAATTGCTACAAGCAAAGAAGGAGGCTTTTGTGAAAGAGGATCAGTGAAAGCCAGGAGCGAGTGCTCATGACATCACGGCAATGCACAAGAGAAACTTTATTCTCACGGCTCTGCAAAAATGGCTTGTCAAGCTGCCAGTCCCAGATAACTTGGTGGGAGACATTAGAGAAGAGTTAATAAGATGATTGATTTACAGCTGGAAAAAATTAACGAGTCTGAAAATTGACAGACTGACATTGTTTGAAAGACTCGCAAGAAGCCTCCCCCACTTCTTTCGAAAAGAAGGTCAAATGCTTCCATCAGACTTTTGCACCCAAATTTGGAGCTTGCAGCATTTCAACAGGTATTTTGGGGGACTCACTGTCAGTTCCCCTTTGTGGGAAACAGTTGTGAAACTATTATCATCCTAATTTAGCTATGTAAAAATAGATCTTTAAGGTCTGTACCTTCTTATGGGAAGAAGTGGGTTTAAGATATTTTATTTTAATTTACCAGCTGTGGATCAGATCCAAACTCTTTATGAAACTTCTGCATTTCTTATTGCTGGATTTGAGCTCAGTGTGTTTTCTTTACTTGTTAGGAAAAATTGTCAACTTCGTCTCAACTCTGTATATATTTTTACAGTGGTTTGCTAGCACAAGGGAAACTAAGGGTTCTTTCACAACTTTTGGAGCTGGTCCATCATATTTTTTAAGAATTTACTTTGTAAAAATACTTGTTAAGATGGAAACACATGATTTACTGTTGATGGAAACAAAATCCCATGGACACCGCATTGTGTCTTTACAAAGAGACAACTTTTATTCTCAGAGTGGAATTTCTCGGGCACAATGGTAGTCAGCTCCAGTGGCCATTTGCACCTCAGCTGTCTTCAGCAAAAGGCAAACTCATTAATTGAAAGCAATTATTGGGAGACAACACTTTTCAGTTTTCAATCTTCAGCCACCCATCAGAGTTGTTTAAGAACAGGGTTTTATTTTTAGTATGTTTGATCCTCAGTTGTACAGCTAGAAAGGGATGTCTGGCTCTCAGAAATCTTTCATGGGTTTCCAAAGACATAAAACAACTTGCTTCAAACTGAATTTGATTCAGACTACACATGGAAAAAAAACACCCTCACATATGTGTGTGCAAACTGAGAATAATGATGTAAGATGTAATGAACAGAAATAAGAAGGATATGACGTTTCAGGTGAAGAGGAAAGAAAGGGACATAAGGCCAAACATCAGCAATATACACTTTTAGGTAGCAAAAATTACAGTAACATTATGTCGATAACTCAACTCTGTTATTGGAGGCACTTAGGAAACTGAGTGTCTGGAATAACAGCAACATAATTGATGAACTTAAGTCGCTCTCTCTCGAAAAAAAAAAAAGGTACACTGTTAGCTTTCACATGAGATAAGTATCGAGCTGTTTGGATTTTGGAGATATATGGAAAGGACCAAGTTAAACTATAGAGGGAGAGCAGCTGAAGGGGGTTGCTGAAAACTTGCTGGTGTTTGACAGACTCTGAGGCCAGCTGTGTTTTACCAAGAACTTATCTCTTTATTTAAGATATATTTAGATCTTATCTTCATCAGACAAACTCATTAGTATATCAACAGTCTGTTGAGTTACCCCAACTTTTGGAGTCTTTGGAGTAGATGTACTTAAAGAGTGGTGCTCTGTGCTAAAACCCTCCAAAACAGCCCAATAACAACTCTCCCATGCTAAAAATACCCCTCAGTTTCACCTAAATGTATGCTGACATGTCAAATTGATTTCATTTCCTCTTTTGGAATAAAAGCCAAGTGATATGTGTGATGGCTTTTGAGTAAGGAGGCTTTTGACAGTGTTTGGATTGATGCTCTCATAACTTAGGACAGTGCTGTCTGGAGGAAATCACTGCCTGAAAGATGTAATTTGGACATACGCTTGGTTGAAAACACCTTATCAGAACAAAAATTATCTTAACAAGTCAAGTACCTGATTAGGAATCTAGCGATGTAACTTTCAGTAAAAACTGTAAAATGGTATGTTTAAGAAGAATACAAATGTGCAAGTACCACATCAAAATTAATTGACCGAAGAACAGTATGGCGTAAAAGTGGATCACAAGCTAAACATAGACCAGTATTGCAATATGATGCCACTTCTCAGTCAAATCTCATTTGGGGATGCGTGAAGCCCATTTCTTTGCTTTCTTAACACATCTGAGGTCTTGTCCAACCACGTCCCACTTTGAATCGGGTGCTGTCAAAAAAGACGGAGGCAAGTTAGAGGCTGGAGGTCAGCAGTAATGTGAAGTGCAGGAGCGGTGCAGGGAGCAGCTGAGGAAGGCCAAGGAGTTTGGTGGGGAAGAGGGGGGTGGGAGGTGACTCGGTGACAGCAAAGAGACCATTGATCAGTGACCAGCTGCTGCCTTTGTGCTGCAGGGAGCAAACCCAGCGCCATCACTGGGGTTTCTGCAGCCGGGCAGAGGAGCTGTGAAATGAGTGGCTGAAACTCCTCCCTTTCTCTAGAAAACTTCTTAGAAAACCTAATTATGAAGTTTATCAGAAATGCCATTTTCCAGGTGGGCAGCAGCGGGGAGGTGTGGGGGTGCTGTCCTGGCTCTGGCCCCAGCAGCAGCGAGGTGCCACCAGCAGCAAGGGACACAGCTCCACAGCTGCCCAGTGCCACCCAGAGCAGCAGGGAAAGGGCAATCCCAGCGCCATCCTGGCCCATCTCTGGAAGGAAAAAAAATGGTGCTATGGAAAGAGGTACATGCCTAGTGTCACAGCCCTCTTCCTGATTGTAGAGCATCCCTATTCTTCATGCGGTGTGTTTTCATAATACCGATTTATTTCTAGTGAAAACATTTTTATCATTCTCACAATATTATGTCTTATTGAACATTTTGTAACCACAGTGAAACTTCTGCTCTCCATGCATCCTGCTTGGTTTTTAGTGTTTCACGATTCTGGGGAGGTGAGGTACGATCACTAGTGGAGCAGGCAGGCCTTTCAAATGCCAGACTGATCATTTTTTCTAAATAAAAAGCCCAACTAAAACAGAAATCAGCTCAGGGGTGGGAGGCACAGAGAGATTATTGCTAAGAAGAGCAAAACGGGATAAAATGTCTCTCTTTTGAAAAGTCCTTTCCGTAATGACACAGTTCTCTCTGTTCACAGATGACAGAATAAATTAAAAAATATTCCTGCCAGCCTTAAAGATACTGCTTTAGGAAATCTAAGGTTGCCTAATGGACTGGAATATAATCTCCATGTTTTCAGTTTCCTCCATTTTACCCAAATCATTCACTTCAATAATTAAAGGATAATGAGCCGAACAGTTTTCCCCTTTATAACTAAACCTCTCTGGATAGAGATTCAAAATAATAATTAAAAAAAAAAAAAAAAAAAAAGGAATCCTGTCCACTGAACATGCCTGCAGATAATAGGAATATCCTTCACTTTCCCTCTCCTGGGGTTTCCTAGCTGCCATCTATCAGTCAGCTGCCGTGCCGTGGGGATGCTGTTAGGGGCCAACGGAGAGGCTGCCCGGGTGCAGGATGATCCATCAAAACCCACGTTCCCCATAGAGTTACAGTCTCCCTCCTAGGAAATGGGTTCGTATGCATCCATGTAGAGAACCTCATTGATTAGATAGAAAGAAAAAATGGGCTAATCCTAATCGCAGCACTTCTTAAACTTTTCCTGACCACTCCCTGACACCGTCACCTCTTGGAGCCATTCCCTTGCCCAGCCTGTAATGAGGACCAGGGAAAGGCAGGGCTGGCGCTGGCCAAGTGGGGCAGGAAGGGGTTTTTTTCACAAAAGCTGCCTTTTCTGCATTTTTAAAAATCTAGTGGAAAAGCATGAGCAGCATAAGAAGTTCAAGCAGGAAAACATCCCTGCATCTTTATGTTCAAATGTACATGGGTGGATTCACACCACCTCAATGCAGGCATGTCCCTGGGGAACCCCAGGCAATGGCTGTGACCATCGCTCCTGGCCCCAGCAGGGACACGTAGATGCCACCAGCAGGTGACTCAGGGATTTTCCAGCAATGCCTAGTCCGTGACCAGTGCTCAGCTTTCTCAAAAGGAGCCTGAGCCCCTTCAAGCACCTTACTGACAAGGGCTGGGCTTTCACAGGATCTGGATTTTAACAAGTGGCTTCTGTAGCAGGGTGTCAATAAAGACAGGTCAGCAACTGATATTTTTAAGGGAGCAAAATTCATTCTTTCTGCTTTTCTCCTAAAAACTTCCCAATGCCCATCCCCTCCCCTCATCACAGGCTGCTGCCCCTGACCACCAAGGCCATAAATAAATTAGTTATGAGTTTTTCAACTTTCTTTTTTTTTTTTCTTCTTCTTTTTTTTTTTTTTTTTTTTTTTAAGGAAACACAGCAGTATCTAACAGCTTTCTATGCTGGAGTTTGGGAGCTTTTCAGAGCCATAAAATATTTATTTTAGTTTTTTTTTCCATTAGGTCTTAATTCTCAATATTTTATAAGAAGTTAAATTATCCAGGAGAACTGAGCTTTCATTTTTGGGGAAAAAAAGCAAAAAGCATTTGCTCAATTAGAAAATGACCATCAAGCCCAGAGCGCAGAGAACATTTCTGAAGGAGAGAACTGAGCACATAAGGAACTAAGCACAAACATTAACAATCCAGAACTGTTTATTTTTCCTTCAGAGAGGATCAGTTTTAAGAACTGAACAGATTGAGATTCATTTACATTCGCTTATCTTTCACCCCCAAGGCAAAACAGGGATACTTATTCTCTCCTTTCTGTACCACTTTCTTTTCTGGACCATTTGCCGGGCTGAGCCCCGCTTGGCTCCTGCCTGCTCCCAGGGCAAACAAAAACATGAGGATGCAAATTCAAACTGCAGTCCTAGGACTATCTACTCAGAGCCTGCTGGCCCCCAAATGCCCTTTTTTAAAAATGTAAAAGCTCTGAAGTCCTTCTGACTGTGCTAGAGCCTCCAGCCCCCTGCCCCAGGTCCCATGGAGGTCTCGGGGTCGCTTGGCTCAGCCAAGAGGGAGGGGAAGGGGGACTGGGAGGAAGGGGACATGTTTAATCAGAGCAAAGCCACCGATAAAACAAAGGGAAAAACAATTCTAGGTGTCTTCTTGTACGACAAGTAAGTTTGGCCAGCGCACAGAGCAGTCTGCCTTGCCGCAAGTGTAATTCATGGGCAAACAGGTAGAAATTCATTCCCAGGAAAAGAGCAGGAGCAAGAAATGGCCCTGTAATGTGGCCAGATGTGGCATATAGGGGACACCAAGTGAATGGGTGACACAGGTGGGAGGAGGTGGCCCGTGGGCACCCGTCTGCCAAGTCCTTGTGGGAATGCACAGATTTGCACCAGTTTGCTCCAGACTGACCACCAGCAGGGGAACCCCAGCTTTGGTGTATTTCAGACCCACAGAACCACAGGAAAATTCTCCCATGACCCACTTCTGCATCAGGACTACTCAGCCTCTCTGCTGACACATCCAGAGCATCACAGCGCCATGAGATGTCACCCAATTGTCCCCACAGAGGCAGCTTTCTGCCTCCTCCTTTGCCTGTGTGGAGGCTGGAAGGGAGCTACAGCCCCGGGAGCAGCACCCAGCACAAGTGGTTAATGATCGAAGAACACCACTATCATGTCGCGTTGGGGGGTTAGGATTTGCCGTCATCTTCCTCATTAATGGCATCCAGTTAAAGGTTATTAATTATGAACCCTCTTGTCGATATTCAACTGTTTTACTGTCCAAGAGGCAAAGCTGGGTTGGATGCGAAAAGCTGGAGGTTCATCCTTCCCTCTGATGAACCAGTCACCCTCTCACCCCACCACCTCCATCCCCACTCCCTCCTCATCCCCCAGTTTGGGAAATTTGCATTCTTCCTCTGAAAGCATTAATTGAGAGGAGAACAAACGGAGTCCCAGGCAATTTGAACAAACCTCATTACTGACTGAGGGCTTGTTTTGAATCAGTGTCCGTCAAAACAACAATTGCAATGCCCTGGCCCAGCACCAAAATTGTACTGGGAGGGCTGGTGGGAGAGACGGGGCTTTTGTTCTCTGGGAGCCAGTTGTGCACCTTTAATGATGGCTGTTGTGGCCAGCTCCTGGCTGATTGCTGCACAGCCCAGTGCGTCCTTTCCCGCATTAAGCCCTTATTACCCAGCAGCAGGATGAAAACCGCGGGCAGGGACACGCCGCCCCTCCGCGCTGCTGCCCACCGTGCAGTGGGGCTCCCAGACGATGTCACGCTTCTGTGGCTGGAGACCACCCGCAGCAGGAGATGCCACTTGCAATTAGGACACATTTGTTTTCTGCTTTGCCCGACTTTGCCCCAGCTGGAGGAGAGCTCCAGCCCGGGCCAGGGTGAGATGTGAGCACTTTGCAGAGAGCCTTGGCTGAAAGGGGTGAAGTGCCTTCTGCTCCTCTGCACGGGAGGACAGGCAGATGCTTGGGGGCTCCACAGGTTTTCAGCCAGGCTCTGCAACAGCTCCTGGTGCGTGGTTTTTTCCCCTCTTTCTTCTTGCTTCTCTCCTTTTCTTTTGGCTGCAGCCAATTCTCAGCTCGATGGATGGGATGACCTCATCTAGCTTCAGGCGTGTTAGATGTCTAGAGTCAGTGTGGGGAGACAGGAGTCTAAGACAGGGCTAAAGATGTGCCGCCTTTCTCCATTACCTTTATGGCGATCAACCCATTGGCTTTCTCTCCCTCCTCGCTAACTCACTAGACTAAATTACTACATTATCCTAAGCTGGCCGGTAATTCTTGAATGGGTGAGAAGGGGAAGGAAGGAGAAGAGCACTTTTTGCAGCAGCATCTAAGGCTGCTTGAACAAAGAGGTTTTGCTTTCAGCCCACCTCTGCTTTCTTCCAACTACTAATAGAAAGCTGGTAAGAAAAAGGGAGCCAGGGATCAGTATAAGGGCTAAGGCTGGTGCCAGTGGGGCCAGCAGACTTCCCCGCCCCCCTCCCGATGCTGGACCAGCTCTGTGGGATGATCATTGAATTTGGAAGTAGTTTAGTGGTATTCTTGTTAGAGGTAAAAGCAATCATTTCAACAGCTTGCTTTGTGTTTGCTCTTTGAAACCTGGGCTGCAATACCAGCATGTAAGAGTAAAGGAGCTGTGCCTAGCACACTTTGGGATAAAGGCTTTGATAGCCTGGGCTGTGCGTGCACAGCTCATCCCCACTGCAGTTCTCATACAAGCGCCCAGCTGATAGAAAGTAGTCCTCCAACAGCCTCATTGTAACTGTTTTCTCTAAACATTTACAACCAACAAAATGTGCATGTGTACGTTCAGCAGAGGGCCAAGGAGAAAAACAGCAGCTGCTCCCCGCATTCCTGCTGGAGCTTGTATATATTCCAGTGCTTTTTAAAGCATCTATTTACATTTGCATTTTGGATCCCTCTTCACTTCCTGAGGAGACTTGGCCAAATCCAGTCCTGGTGCAAAGGGGGTGCATTGCCCCAACATCAGCACAGCTGCACTCCCCTCCACTGGGCAGAGGGATGACCTGTTTTCTTTTACCATAATAATACACACTTGGGTCTCCTGCTTTGCTTGTCCTTACATCTTTGAATTCTTTGCAAGATAAATACTTTTTTAGAGTTAGTTTATTGAAACCGGCGCTGGCACTTTGCAGCCTTGCTGGAGTGCCTGGGCCACCACCCGTGCTGGGGGACCCTGTCAGGCTGGTGTCTTGTGGCCACGCAAGGCACCAGCTGAGCTCGCACCATCCCCGGGGGCTTCCCCACCCCTTGGCCAAGCTGGCAGGGATGCTGCTGAGCAAACACTGCCCTCAGCACATCACGTAAGTCAGGGCAGCTCATGGCTGGCAGTGGTGGGAAACCATGCTGGACGTCCCAGCGTCACCTGCAAGTGGCCATGGCAGCACTGTAGCTACTCGGCTTTTAAATTGGAGTACAATTACTCATGGGAAGATAGGAATCTTTTATAGCTGGATAAATTGCATTGGCTTCAGCAATGAGCACAGAGCCACCACGGAAGGGCCGCAGGAGGCAGCCTGACTTTCTGCTCAGCAGGAGCCATGGCTCAGCTCTTACCAGCTTCTGAGAAGTAATGAAGCAGCTACCAAACGTAGGCTGTGAGGACAGAAAGTGCCATCCGGTGTCTCTGCGTTGGGCTCTGGAGAACAGTATTTTTATCAGACAGCATGTGATAATTTCAGCCTTCCCTGCTTAATGTTGTCTCAGAGTAGCAGAAACCCCATCTCATTCCCTACTAACTGTTCATTCAGATGAAGTCTTATTGCCCACAGAAGCAGTTTTGCCGAGGAGGAAAAAAAGACAGGCAGCAGTGAGCATCCTCCTGGGATAACACTCACCTCGAGAAGGCTGCACATCACCCAGATACGTGTCCCTGCTCTCCCCCATGGGACATTGCCGGGCAAGGTGCCCCCAGCCATCTCGCTCCTCCAGCATCAGGTGGATTTTTGCATTAAAATTGCCCATGGGTCTGCTGGATGAGGAGCCAGAGCAGGAGCATCCCTTCTCTGGGGAAGCACTGTTGGACAGGCTGGTCTCTGATCTGCTGAAATGTGGGGACCAAAGTGCTTTCAGAGCATGACACACAGAGCAGCAGGATCCCCAGCTGCATCCCAAGGGGCACAGCCCCCGCTGGAGCAGGAGGTGCAAAGGGACGGATTGTGACCCGACGCCTGGCAGTGTCTCGTGGGGCTTTGAAGGGAAATTCCACCGAGCCCCAATCTGTGGTGCTGCCTCGTGTCGTGGATTAAATTCCTTCTGAAAGGCAAAACCAAAGCTCATGGGTGTGGATTACAGAGAGGCGTGAATGCTGCCTGCTGTTCAAAGGTGAACACTTTTCTCTTTACAAAATATAAAATATGTGAGACGGCTGAGAGGGGTTTCAGGACTCCAGTGCTTCCTGATTTTTGCTAACAACATGTCTGGAAGCTGCAGGTAATTGAGAAACCTGGTCAGGGGAAAAGGATTGCTGCTACGTCTGATGCCTCTCCTTCCTTCCCTGCTCTTTTCCCTACCTTTGCATGGGGAGGAACCTCAAAGCAGAAGGCATACATTTACATTTCTGGTTCATTCCAGATGTTTTTCCTTTGGATGGGAAGATAAAAATCCCTTTCTATCCAGTGAGATGCTTAATGATCTTACATATTAAACAAAAAAAAAAAAGCTGCAGGGAAACGTATTTAAGGCCAAATCCCTCCAGGGTGCATTTTCAGAGCATTGCCCTGGGACCAGGAGGGGATTGGAATATCCTGTGCAATGTGTTAAAATATTCTATAACTACTTCTGCAAAGGCATAACCCCATAAACCCAGATGTTGCCCTGATACAGCACAGGGACCTGCTCCTCTCTCCCCCAAGCTGCCTCCCATTCACTTTAATTACCTGGCGCACCACAGCAAGTATCTTGCATGGTTGGTCACCTTTAATGGCTCCTCAACAGCAGAGATTTAATTAAATTAGCAGGTTCAAAAACAAACGTAGAAATGAAGAGAAAATAGGCCTGGCGTGTTAAGCATAAAAAAATTCATTATTTAACAGTGACATTAACAAATGATGTTCATTACTTATTTTCCAAATGACCAAGCCTGATCTCTGATGGAGATGTAGGGAATTCCAGTAATTCTCTTTTAATCATTTCACTTTGCGTGATGAAAGATGGGAACCGCTCACCAGTAACATGGTGCTGGGCTGAAAAGGAGACACAATTCTTTATGAAAGAAGAGCGCATGTTTTGTCTTGGTGCAGCAACAATATGACCAGAGACTGAGACAGAGGGAGAGCAAAGTGCAGCGGCGCTTTAATCAGAGAGCAGGTTTTAATTCACAGGCTCAGAGGAGCCTGCTGATCAGCTTTGCTTCCATGTGGCAGCACCTCCAGAGAGGAAATAAAGAACGGAATGGTGTAAAACAGCATACTTTCGTAGCAGTTAACAGCAAGAGACCAAAAAAGCTACGTTGCTTTTTGCTTTAGTCCCCCTTGAAGATCCATCCTTTTTGTGCCTATGCGAATCTCTGATGAATTCCTAAAAAACACGAGTTTATTTATATTTCTGTGTTACTCGTTGCTGTTTGCCTGTGTTAACTGCCACCATCTGGTTTCACCTGTGTGGGTTGCGCTGCACATCCCGTATGGGACCCTGCCTTCATCCCCAGATTTCATAAATAAACTTTGCAAAAAAAAGGAGATGGGAACCGATGCCAACTACAATGTCTCACTCCGTCCGTGTTTGATGTGGAGGAGTTTAAGCGCTGCTATAACTGCTTTATTTTGTTCTTGCTCATCTTTTGAAGCCACTGTCCCCGTGTGTGTTTCCGTACACAGAAGTGTTTGTGGCTGATTCAGTGCCTGCAGAGGTGTTTGCTTTTGTCGGCAGATGTGCCCTTGGGAGAACGTGTGTGTGCGTTTGTGTGGGATGTGACAGGACACATTGTACCACAGCCTGAATGCCAAACAGTGCATGGCTCTTGGTTTCGCCTGGTTTTGTGTTGTTATTGCTGCGGGGGCTGGATGACACATGCCCTGTACAACGCAGGGATCAAATCCCACAGTGGGATATGTCCCTCCCTGTCTGTAGTCTTCACCTCTGCATCACGGTGCTGACTTCACGCTGCTCAGGCAGGGATGATTTTTAGACACTGCTAATGAATATAAGTGCATCCGTATCGCCTCTAATAGACCTTGTCCTCCTAAGTCCTTTACATCTGAAAAAGGCAACCTCTGCTCCAAAGAGCTTGCAGCAATATCTGACAGAGCCTTCCTGCAGCGGTTACAAACAGATTAACCTGCACCAGGCAGTTTGTTAGTGCATCCCGCATCCCAAGCCAGTGACAGCTTGTATTGCTTTGCAAGTACAGACACACCTGTAATGCGCTTCTGAGACTAAATAGGACCCCAGGCATGAGGGGTGGATTCGCCTGCTTGTTTCCCATGGCGTTATATATGGATTTGTGCCTTTTCCTGCTGGAAATTAGAGCGTCTTTATATCACCCGGTTGTATTTTGCAGTTGTACGAGCAGGCTTGTGTCCGCAGCGGGGTCTGTCACCTGGGGGCAGGAGCTGCTGCCAGCCGGAGCCCGGCGGTCCCGCTCACTGCCCCGCGGCGGGGATGTCACGCTGAGCAGGTGATTACACCATTTATTACAATGTTTACACCACTTCTCTGTGCAGCATGTGTGGGAGCT
Organism: Falco punctatus; assembly: GCF_963210335.1. Lineage (NCBI taxonomy): Eukaryota > Metazoa > Chordata > Aves > Falconiformes > Falconidae > Falco > Falco punctatus. The sequence continues at coordinate 115,702,595 of NC_137580.1, read as the reverse complement.
GCCCTAACTGCTCCAACCCCCAGCAGTGATTTCTTGTCCTTGTCATATCAGAGCGTTGTTTCTCAGCAATTTGGAGGGGAGCAGGAGTGGGGCTGTTAACGTGGGGGGTTAAGTTTTTGCAACATGCCAAAGATAGGCAAATATATTTTAGATACCCTGTTCTGGCTGAGCTAAGAAGAGAAACCGATATGAAGGAGTTGACTGAAATCCACAGTGATTTCTGTGCTGTTCTGGACCACACGTTCAGCTCTGACACAGCGAACGGTTACTGCAAAAACCTCCCAGCCCTTTTGGGAAGGACTTAGCAGCGGATGGGCATTAAAGGGCGGGCACCCATCCCCTTTAATGCTGCTGGGAACCCAGCCTCCCAACTCAGTGGATTATGTCTGCATTTGGCTTAGCAGAAATGGTGTGGGAGTACTAGAAGAGCTCTCCTAATGTGCTATTCCGGTCCAGCTACGCTTCGTGCTTGTGCAGTCAAACCACTCCCTGCGATGTAAGGGACCATATGGGAACGGCAGCTTTGGCAGTATAGCCGTCTGTGTGCTGGGACTTGGGTGGACACAGTCCTGTCTGTCCATCACGTTGGTCTGGCCAGCAGCAAAAGGCTGGTGGGTTCCTGTGGTGTGAGGCTGAAAAACCTCAGTTGTGTCCCCCTTCTCCTTCCTGTGAGCTCTGGGAAGATTAAACAAATTTGGGGAGAGGACAAAGAGTGCCAATCGCACTCTTGCTGGTGTAGTGACTGCTGGGCAGCTGAAAGGTCATTTATAGAAAGTGTGACACATGGCAGTGTCCTAGCACCAAATAATCCTGGAGGATTTTGCTTTGGGATGTAATAAAATACCTTAGTGCTCTCCAGCCAGACTGGCTGCCGTGCTCCCTCCAGGTCCATGCAATTATCTGCTTTACATCAGGGAAACTGAGGCATGGCTATGGCAAACCCAGACTGCACAACACACCAGTCCATGGAGCTTGGAGTTCCCCCGGGCAACAACCCCCAGATGATTTAAATTGAAGAACATGCAGTTAGACTGTCTGGTTTTCCAAAGGAGAGACGTCCATGGTGTACCCAGGTGGCAGGGACACCGTCACTTTGCTTTCTTTGCCAGGACTCAGGGACATGCCTGACACACCCAGAAACTCCCAAAAGCTCCTGGGTTCCCCATGGAGAAGTTGATAGGCTCTTGGCTACCATATATTTACTGGGCAGGCACTGTGATGACCCCTCGTGAACATTAACCGTGAACAAGCCAGTGCCAGGAAGGTCTGTGGACCCACTGGTGACCTTCATAGATGGAAACACCAGCTCCACTCCCCCGTGGGGTCCATGCTGCTGCCTGCAGTGGGGTTGGCAGGGCAGGCACCCCCCGTGCTGGGTGCGCGGCTCAGCCCGGCTGCACCAATGCTGCACAAAGCCCTGGCGCTGAGTCATGAGCGGGGCCATTTGTGCTCAAAGCTTCAGCTTAATTTAGTTTAGGTTTCAGAGGCAACATATAAACATTCCCAGTGAAGACCCATCTTACAAGGGGCTCGGCCAAGTGGGGCTTCCTTCTCCGTGTTTATGGGAAAGCATTTTGTTTAGATAGAAAAGCAAATCAGCAGATCCCCACGTTCCTCCCCAGCACATCTCAGCCAGATCGCTAGGCTCTGGGATGGGAGATTTAGCACAAATTCGAGGGAAATTTGCATTAAAAGTCCTTTTTAAAAATCTCAGCATTGTGCCTGTGGGGCATGAGGCACCACAGGCTGGGTTAGAAGCTGGGAGAGGGTTGGAGGCACTGACGGTAATGCAGCCTGCAAATCAAGAGTTACCCTGAGATTTGTTACAGCAGATAAATTCTTCTCCTGAGGACTCTTCTAGCCCATGACTCAATACCACAGTCTGCTTACAGCCCAGGAAGGCTAGAAAACATGGTATTGCTCATACTGTGTTCGTGGAAACTAGGAAAGAAGACATAGTTTGGGTTTTGCCCTTCAGGGCTGCAACTAGGTTGAAAATCCACCTCTGTATGAACACCAGCAGAAAGATTTACACCCATGAAGTACCGCTCAAAATAGGCTTTAAGTGAGAATTAATTGGTATCTATACCTCTGAGCAGGGTGAATTTCCCCTGGGCCTGAATAAGTTCTGCCTGAGCCTTTCATGGAGTTATTATTTCTTTCATTAAAGGGGGAGAAAGAGGGATGAAAATCTCCACTGAGAACAGCTGGCTAATTTTTGCTCTTTCTAACAAACTCAGGCCAAGATCTGGTTGCTGGCAAGCACAGACCCAACATCTGCAGGAGGAGAGGCCAGTGGCCTCTCCAGCTCACTGGAATTTTCCAGCTGATGTGAAATATTTCCCAAGTTAATGACAGTGTCTGTTGAGGCAGGGATGGGGTAGCCAGGTGGGTCAGGTTTTGATGCATAGCTGGGTAACACAGAGCAAGTGACTGAAGAAAAACCCAACCTTGTGCAGAGCTGGACTCCTCAACCATGCTCCAAGGGTTCAGGTTTTCTGTCTGAGCCTGCTCTGAGGAACCTCATCTCATGTTGAACTTGTCCAGTTTGCTCCTCGATTTGGGGGCCCAGAATAAGGGAAGATCTAATAGCACTCCTATGTTACCATGACCTCAAAAGATCCACCGTCAGTCTCCTAAACGGATACCATGGTCTCCTCAGCAGCACATTTCCAAGAGCTTTAGACAGAAGGTCAATAAAGCTGTTTATCCCCACACACACCTTGGGAAAATGAGCCCAGTGACTTCCCAAGCTCGCCCGTCCAGCAGCACCATCAGCCTCCTAAGGGCCATGGCCATGGCCTTGCTGGAAGGGCGGCTCCTTCACCTCCTGTACCTTTTTGATTTGACTCCAGGTACTTCCAAAAGTCCTTTTATGGCTGATTGATGGGTTCTGCATGAAACAAGACAGCAGGACACACCCAGGGTACTGCAGAGCAGCAATCCCATTTCCATTGGCATTCGCAGGACTGGCACTGAGGAAAGAGGTGAAAAGTGAAAGCATCAGGACCAATCTCACCTTTAATTCTAATCAAGCTGAAATCCCCAGACAGAGGCATGGGAAGGCCCCAAATTAGCCAGCATCAGTCTTAGAGACTAACTGCCCTGGAGCAGTGATCCGGCAAGTCTCACCTCCAAGACCCTAAAGCCCCTCCGTCCTCCTCAAAGTTCGACCACCAAAGGGAGCCAGTTCCCAAGCACTGACATGCTGGGCATCCCTGGGAAGGAGGCAGCTCAGGGGTTAAGGCTTTTGGCAGCATTTCAGTTGTACAATGCAATAAAATATTTTATGACATTTTTACAATATTGTGCAATGGGATTTCGAGACCTCAAAAGAAAACACTAAGTTAAAGTAAGATGCAGCTGAGAAGAGCAAGCCCAGCAGGTATGAGTTTTATCTCTTTTCCTCCCCTCTCTTCCCTTCTCCCACTGCCCTCGCTGCAGGCAGGTTCACTTGCTCTCCACGCCACGAGCTAGCCCGGCTTCCCTGGTGCTTCTCAGCACATCTGTGCCGGGTTTATGTGCATGCCACATACTTCCACAGTGAGCACATATTACATGTTGCTACAAACAGCCCCAATAAATGTGGGAGCCAAGTGTGCCTAAATATTACAATGTATTAAACACCCTTTAGCCTGATCCATAACCTTGTAATTGGTATAAAAATAACAAGACTCGTCTTTAAATGGGATTCCATGGTTGCCGTTGTCCATTTGTTGCGTGACATTGTGGCTTGGGACACTGATGGCAGGGTCAGGACAGGCAAGTTTGCAGTGATCAGCTAAAATCCTTTAGGTCACTGGCTTGGTGGCCCTCAAAACTAACTCAAGTGATTCTGAATCAAGGAAAATCACTCATCTTGAAAGGCTAGGGGGTGTTTCATTTCACAGTGAGACATGGAAAAAGAGCAGATGTCTGAAAGGAAGTGCTGCAGTGAGTTCATCAGAAATAAAGCTTATCCCATTCAGTATCTTCCCAGCTTGGTGGAGGTTCAGTATCTTCCCAAACTGGTGGAGGTCATCTTCATTGCAGAAGACCAAGGTGACCTCTGGGCAGTCCTTACCTTCCTATAACAGCTGCAGCAAAGAGCCTTCAGCAGGTGTGGGACTGTCCCTCAGATACGCTGAGCACAGTTGTACCTGTCATTGCACCATTAGTCCTTGTAGGAGATGGGCTACGGTGAAAGCTCAGGCTGTCTCTTAGCCAGGGGTCACTGAGGCTGCGAGAATGTCCTGGGGAAGTGCCACTGACCCAGGGACAGGACACTGGACTAGTTCAGCCTGGTCAGGACCAGCAAGGTTGTTTTGATGATCTTCTGTTACCACTCTAGAAATGAGGCTTCTCTTTGCATGCACTGGATAGTAGAAAATTTTTCTGCAGTTCCAAGGTAAATTTGACCAGGACAGTTCCAGATGCTCGGAGATCGGAGATCACTATTTAAAACACTCAGGAACTTTAACCCAAAGCTGAGTGGTGGAAGAGGGGTCCTTAGCTCCCCTTTGTATGATGTTTTTTCCCTGTTTCAACTGTTCTGGTAACAACATGGGACAGGAATGTACTTTCATAACTAAGGCAGCAATGGGGTTCTTCTGTAATCACTTTATTCCAGGAACTGACAGTCTAAGAAAAATCCCAAGTATCACAAGGCTTGGCATAAAATCGTACAAATTGGCAACACTACATTCTGAGTGAGGCAAGCTAAGAAAAGTCTAATCCAATCTTATGCTTTGGAGTACCGGCACCGCGGCAGCAGATCGCCTGGGGTGGCTGGGAAAGAAACGCTTGTCCCGGCACGGGACATGTCCAGGCTCTTGGTGGAGCAGAGGGGGGGTCTCCAAAGAAACCCCAGCATTTGCACTTCTGCAGGCAGAGACACCTAACGTCACGGCTTATTTGTCTGATCAAACAGAGCAAATCCCTCACTCTGATCCTGCTGATGGCTCTAAATTGCTTTAACCGTTGTGAAATGAACCACACAATATATTTTCAATGTAAGCGATTTTCTTCTTTCTTTTTAACAGCTCTTTGGCCTGACTTCAGTAGGTTGTTCAGCTCCCTTGGAAGGTGCTACTGAGAAACCGGTGTACGTGAAGGCTCACCTGAACTGGTTTTGCTCTTTTGTTTCCTCCTGCTGACTATTAATGTGGGTTTTATTACGTGACTCCAGCCATGCCCAGAGCTTCCTTGCAGTGGATGCTGTGCATGCTCACAGGAAAGCACCTCTGTTCGGAAGTGTGTAATTACAGCCTAATTAGGCGAGAGGGAGAAGGCTGACCTGCACGGGCTCAGCCACCAAGCTGAGGCTGGACACGAGCCGCCTGCCCCCCAGCAGTGGGCAGCCCTGGCTCTTCCCAAAGCCGGGTCCCCCTTGGCTACCCTGTGGAAGTGCATCGGGAGGAGTGGTCACCCATCCCACAGATCCCGGCTGCCTCAGGTCCTGCGAGCGGCACCGCTTCCCGGTGCCCAAGACGCCCCATGGATAGAAGCAACAAGGCAAGTTGTACGTTAAATTGCACTCAAACGCTGGCACATTTGCTGCTCTGTTACCCAGAGTTTTCCTCCTGTGCCTCTCAGGCTCCACATTTTTTTGCAGTACTTTTGGAACTGGGTCAAAGCTGGCAAAAATTTAAGTATCAAAAGTTTGAGCAAAGACAACGTGACACTATGTGTCAATCACAATGAATCTTTTGCTGCTGGGAAAGGTATTATTTGAAAGCTCCAAATTTTCTCACAGTGTGAATTTTCCAGCCAAATGAAGTTTGTCAGGGATGGGGAAAGGAGATTTTTATTTTTTCTTTTGTATGACAAACTTGTTCCTGGAGTCTGTGGGCAAAATCCTGGAGGGATTTTCTGCTGGAAAACACCGTCCTCCCCAGCAGAGGTGATTCCCAATGTGACACCTCAAGCTGTGACACCTCACAAACCAAAGAACCACTTCTCTGGGGAGCTGGCGTCGGACTGATGTTGTTTTACTGGGGAACCGGGGCATTATCCTGCTCACACAGACAGTTGTGGGTATCATGGGTGACCTAGTGAGTGAAGTATCCTAGTGCTTATCCATCCTTAGCACAATCTGCCTCTCACCTTGCTGTTTCCTAGGGGTGGGGTGGGGGGTGTTGGTGAAACCCTTCCAGAGCCACAGAAAAAAATCCATCTTGCAGCAGGAGAGGCTCCTTGAGTCTGAAGCGCTTAGGACGGGAAGCAGAAGCTCTACGAAGGGACAGGCTGTGTGCCAAAGCTCAGCTGCATGAGGGTATGGGACACTGCTAGGTAGTGACAAAAGGTGACAAATGTTCTTACCATGAAGGGAGCTCTTCCTTGGGCTGCTTCTGCCCTGCCTGCAAAGCTTTATCAAGTCACAAGCCTCAAACCCTTAAAAACCTTAAAGGAAACAAGAAAAAGCTTTGGCTCGGAGGAAACAAAGGGGTTTTTACAAGTGATGGGAGGAGGGGAAATTGTGCCTCCTCTGAGGCAGCTGGACATCTCCACCACTGGACATCTCCACGCTCATAATGAGGGTTCTCCACAAGAGGTGTCCCCTTCAGCTCATATAATCCCAGTGAGTGGAAAACCCCTTCCCATCTGCCTGTGTATTTATCCAGGTTCCCCTCCAGCGTCTCACAGAGTGCCCACCATCACCTCTCGGTAGTTTTTCCCTCTCCAGGCTCTTTTAAGATATAAGGGTTTGGTGCCCCAGCTTGGGCATCCAAAGCCCGTGCAAATCATCTTGAAGACTTCTTCTCTCGGGGATCCTTGCAAAGCACCTGCAGGTGGCAGGGGCTGTCCCAGGAGAGCTGAGAGTGTGCCTGGACCCTCCCCGGGTGCCCTGGCTGCCAGGCCAGCTGCTATCAATGGCATCAGAACTTGGATTACATCGATTCTTGTGACATTGCCCAACTGAAACCCTGCTCCCCAAGGGAGGCTCAGCTTAATTGACTGTGGTTATTAATATTGTATTATCAGCAGCCAGATGGTCCAGAGACAGGCAATTTTCATACATTTTACTGATGTCCTTCAGTGGAAAATTATTTCTACTTCTCTTTTCTCCTCACATACTTCAGGTAGAATGACGTGTTAACAGTGGCACCTTCCACCACAAGCAAAGTCACCATGAGGAAGTGCCTGGCTGGAGAGCAGATGGGAAAAGGTGTCTGTGCGGGCTTTAATTAAAACAGCTCTGTGGAATGGCTGGGGCGTAGATGGAGGTGGTGGGTCCTTCCTACCAAGCCTGGAAAACATCCAAAGCAGCTTTTCTGGAAAGGCTCTCCCCTTTGCCCTTTTTATTTCGCTCTTTCTGACCGATACTCGGGAGAGCTTGCCATGGTGGGTGCTCAGCATACAACCCCCCCACTCCGCCCCCAGACGCATTGCCAGACACTTTCCAGGTAAAGCCTCCACATGCAGGCAGGGAGGATCTACACGAGTCCCTGGGCTCATCAAAGCCTAAAACTCATACGTGGATAAACAGCTCAGGAGTGAGGGAAAGAGCATCTTTAACAGCACAGTCCTGCTTAGAAAAGTGACCATGGAGAGATACTTCAGGGAGGTCTTTAACCAAGGGGTTTTCTGGCCCCCAGGGGGGTTTCAGTCCAAGAAATAGCCAGATGGTTCCTCTTCATAGGTCACTTCACTTGATCCTAAGTCCAGCACTGTCTGTTTGCTCCTTCTACACTTGAGATGCAAATGATGGCTGAGATAAACAGAAGACACCGGGCTTGGTATTGCCAGAGGAAATTGCCCTGCCCTGCTCCGCACGCCCCGTGGGTGCAGGGCTGCCCCACCTGAGCTCCCCGAGCTGAGCACAGTCCTGCCTCTGACACCAGCTCACCCCACGGCCCTTGGCATGTCCCGGCAGTGCCTTGGTGCCCACACTGGTACCCCAGCACCCACCTCCTCCATACACTTGCAGCGTTGCAGGGTCTGCCAGGGCTTGTCCTGCAGGAAAGCATCTCTCCAAGGCATGGTGGTGACAGGGTTTTCCTGTGACAAGCTTACACCTCCCTCAAAGTGTCACCAGCATGTCAGATTGGGAGCGCAGACCTCTGTTGTTAACCCCCCTCCCAATGAGTATTGCTGCAGACAGCTCCAGCGTGACTTCAGGAAAGGTTTGAGGGTGGGCTGGAGGCTCAGGACGTGCAAGCGGGGTCTCGGGAGAAAGTGCTGGTGGTACCAAGAGCTCTGGGGAACGAGCTGCACTCAGACTTATGATATGATATAGATACAACCACCCTGCTATTCCTGTGCAAATTCCAGCTTCAGTGCAGCCTCTCTTTTCTCCTTGCAGTGGGAAGGGTATAATTTGGGGGATTTGCTAGGCTTGTACCCATCCGTGTGCCCAGCCAGCCTCCCTGCTGGGCAGCCCTTTAGCCTTGTGAGCGTGACTATCGGGGCACAGCATGCATTCAGCCTGCCCTCCCCCGGCCAGAGCACCAATCCCCCCTCCCCCGCCATCCCCTCCCTGCAACACACCGAGGGTCAGAGCTTGCACCGGTGGCTTGGCTAAAGCCCGTGGTCACCCATGGGCTTTGTGAGAACAAGGGGGATGGTGGAATCAAAGGGTGCTGGGGAGGCAGGACCACGGGGGCATCCTGACAGCACAGCTCTGGCCCACTCTGAGCAGCTGCCAGTCATCTCGTGATGTACTATCTACCTATCAAAGAATAGGTAGAAAGCCTTTGAGCAGGCGGAGGATATCTAACACTGATAAACTATATGGGAAACTGGATCTTACTGAGCATTGCAGGGGTCGGCTGTACCCTGGGGAAGTTGTGGGGAGCACAACTCCCCACAGAGAAACAGGTATCTGGAGCTTACGTTCCATCTCAGGCACAGGTTTAAGTGCAGGTTGCTCATTGCAGACAGTAGAGGAAGGGCAGGTCAATAAATAACCTATTTAGGGGTCTCAGTGAAGTGCTTAAAACAAGGTGAGCTGCGTCTTCTCCAAGTGATAATGGTCAAACAATCTCGATGACATTTTTGGGGCACTGGATATTTCAAGTAATTTTGTGATTTGCCGTGGAGACTTTTACTCTGTGGCCAGTGAGTGACTTGGTGAGCTCAGCAGAGGTGCAGCATCTCCTCCACAGTTGCTCCTTGCTTGGCCCGTGCTGTACTATCCCCAGTGATGGGTTGTGCTCCTATGGGCGCAGGGTCCAACCACCCCCTCCCCTTGCCCAGGTCACCATACGTGGGAACACGGGGCACAAATTTGTGCTGGCAGCACAACTGCCATTTCTGGCCCAAACACTTTGGTTCTTGGCTATGGTTTTTCACCACCTTGGCCAAACCTTAAGTAGGTGGTTCTTCAGGTGTTTGCTTCTTGGATAAACTTTCCCCTCCTCCTAGAGCCATCCAATGAACAGACACATCTGACACAGAAACAGAAGTAGAGCTAGTCAAAAGCGTATTGCTGCAAAGGAACATGGGCTGGAGCCCCAGTGTCCCCAGTGCTGCCTGCTGAGCCTCAGACACATCATCCTGGTGATGCTTCTGCAGCCGCACATGGCTAGACCAGCCCAGGGCCATGCTCACACGTGGCAGCCAGGACCTGCTCCAGGATGGAGCGGCTGAGCCCTGGTTTAGTTTATTTTCCCGCTGATCCACCAGCGAGGGCTCATCTGATGCCCACACTGCCAGGACCAGCATGTGCTCCCCAAGCCGGCCGCTCGCTGGGAACATCACCAGCAAAATAGCAAACAGATGTCATCCAAGATCGTTCATAAATATTTCATAGCAGCCTGTGAGCCACCCGGTGAAAGACAGAGACCTCAGTGCCAGCTCTAAGCCTATTACTGAATTCCAGCAAATGCTTCTAATTGGATCGGTGGCAATGACAATATTATTGACAGCAACAGAGAGAACAACCCGCTACAGTTTATTTGTTTTGCTGTGGGTACCCATGCTAATAAATGTAAATTGAGGGTGATGGATAAGACTTTGTGGAGACTTTCTTCTCTGTCTTGTTAGATTAACACAGAAACCTAAACAAAGAGGGAGATGTTAGGGAATGAGGAGAAGCCTGCGAAGATGAGCACTGCTCTGAGGTGCAGGCAGAAGAGCAAAGGGAGTCACTTGGCATTAAGGCATTCGGTGTTTTCAGTCAGCTGCACCCAGACTGCAGCCATGGAGTGGGGAGGGCAGAGGAACACTTCCCAGAAATCCAACCTATTTGCCATTGGATTGAACAGGAATCCTGAAACTCCACCATGCTGCACGTGGATGCTGCTAACAAGGCGTTTTCCCGAAGGGCTCCTACTGCAATCAGAGCAGAAATCCCATTTCCTTAACCGTCTCCCAGTGACAGAGGTCTCAGAAAATAGGAGAAATTAAATGAAGTGGGAGAGGGTGCAGGATTCAGACTTCTGGTTTCTGTTCCCAGTTCTGCCATGTATTTGCCACACACCACTTATTTCCCAGAGGCTGAAGTGCTGTCCCCATGTCACCAGGGATGATGTGACACTTGATCTGTTGCTGTTTGCAGAGTATTTTGAGGTCTTTGCTTGAAAGGAGCTTTTATTAAGGTTTCTGCATGCTAAGAGCAGCCTAGGACTAATAAACACGGTTTAAGAAAAGTAATTTGGGGACACGACAGCAGCTTGGTTCTTTGTGCTTTTGGATGTGTAATCGTGTGTGTGCGTGTGTGTGTATGAGTGCATGTACTTCACAAATTCTCCTGAGATCCCCTTTCCATTTGGAGGCAAAAGACTGCTGTATGAACATAAGTGTTGGTATGGCAGTATTTTATATGCAAGTATTAATCCTCTTTTTAAGCAGCCCGTTTATTAAAACTCGGCAAGTTTCAATTTTTGAAGCTGGTTTCTTGAGATGTCATTATCCTCCTGCTGGAGCAGATTAGCGGATTGCTAGAAGGATGCAATTTGAGCTCAATTAATTCTGCTTCAAGTCCCAATTCAGTGCTGCTAAATAGCTCTCAAAACCTCTCATCAGGTTATCCAGCACTCGGCTGCCTGCTGAGGCTGCCTTGGGACTGCGTTTCTGCCGGGGCAGTCCTGCCCGCGCTGCCTGACGCCAGCCCCCTGGCACTGCAGGCATCGCTTGGTTTGCACCGCTGCGCTCTCTGTTCTAGAGGACTTTGACAAGATTTTCTGCTCAGTTACTCTAAACTATCTTGCGCCCAGGGAGCCAACGCTGGACTGGTCTTGCGAAAATACCAACCCCGGCATTCAATTTTTCTTCTCTTTTGTATCACTTCTATTAAATCAGTTAAACCGTTGCAGCAATCATTTTCTTGTCTGCTTGAATACAGCAATAAGAGGGAACAGCAAAGCAAAACAGATAAAATATAAAGCATGGAATAAAAATAGTCAGTTCGCAGGCCAAGGTTTGGGTAGGGTTTTTTTTCCTTGGGTAAGACTTGCCTTGACTGTCATAAGTGGGATTAAACCAGAGCCTTGACTTAACCTGCTGAGCCCAGAGCCTGCAAATCCTCACTCATGTGGTTAGGTTTATGCGGGTGGAAATTGGGCTCCTGGTGTGTGTAAAGTGAAGACTGTGTAAATCACTGCCAGAGCAGAGCCACGGACTGCTCATTCTTCCAGGCAGGAATTGTCTTTTCTTTATATGCATTTGCAAAACCTTTAAAATTGGGCCCAGAGCCAAGGCTATCCAAATCATTATTAACCTTGACCTAGTTTACAAACAGGTATCAAGTCCATTTCCTTCGTTCCTGTCCTTCCTCTCTTCCTTCCTTGCTCTCCCTCTTGTGCTCACAAGTATATACTGCATGTCCTCTTTCCAGCCAGCATCAGTTACAACGAACCTACCTTATTTATTTTTTTAACATTAAAACAGACCTTATCATGATATTCAGCCACTTCCCAGCCTGCCATATCTGCTCTCACTGGATGCTCCAGAGAGGGGAGTTCGGGTACTGGAAGGCCACATAAGGCATCACTGTCAGCATGAATGTGGAGTAGATGACTCTTGTAGCTGCTTCTACTACTTTTATTTCAAGACAAGGAAGACTTCTGAAATGCAGGCTATCTGAGAGAGAAATAACTGGCCCAGGGTTGGGGGTTGAAGCTTTTTTCTTGGCAAGGGAGATGCAATGAAAGGGGTGTTCCCAGCAGTTGTGCAGAGAGAGGTAAAGACCCATGACAGCTGCAGCCTCCTCACCCACAGCCTCCTCTCGCCAAATGTCCAAGCTGCGAAGTACCAAAACAGCACTGAATTGCCAGGTGGGACCACAGAGCCCAAAAAGTAAATGCACTTATCCTGAGCTCTAAGAGACTGGTGGAAATGCCCACATTGCTGTCTTCTAGATGTCTCAGGGACTTGCTTTCGTACTGCCATACATCTGCCCACGTCCTTTTGAGCATCACCCCAGGGCAGCTACACTAAGAAGGTTCAGTCCCGTGGCATCGCTGCAAGCACAAAGATGCAAAACAGACCAGACACAGACTCTCCCATGCCCTGAGCTTGATGCTATCATTTATGCCCAAGTAAGCACGCACACAAACCTTTGGAGCTGGCAGCATTTTGCACATGAGCCGAGGACTGTCCAAGGCGCTGGCAGTGCAGATGAGCCTTTCCGAACACGTTTCTCCAACAAAAGGCAGAAAACATGGCTGGCTGAGAAATGTCAGCTTCAAAGGGATTCCCCTGGCACATTCCAGACCCTTGGCCCCATCAGGCAGCAGCCTGAAAAAATATTTGGTCCTTAAAGGTCAGCATGTGTCGCAGCAGTGGCCAGCCGGGGAGTGAAGGGCACAGCTGAGGGATGTGCTGGGAAGGTCCAGCCACCAGCCACAGGTGCCACATGGCAGCAATCCCTCCCCAAACTGCCTCTTCTGCCTCAGTGTACTCTGTTTTCTTTCCCCTTTGCATCTGAGCTGGAAGAAAAAGCCCTGTCCCTGGCCATGCTGCATCCCTGCAGCTGCCAGCAGCACCCACCCTGAGAGCAGAGTGGGCTCCAAGTGTGGCAGTGCTGAGGGCAGCAAGACCTTGCTCCCTGTGACAGATGGCGAAACCCTGGGAGAGGTACAACCATCTCTGCAGCTGATGTCTGAGTGCCATGGACCTGCTCACCTGAACCCTGCGGGGTGGACCATGGCAGCGTGAGGGCAGCCAGCACCTTCTGCCCTTGATGAGCCCCGGTGGTGACAAGGAGGTGACCTGGTCCCTGTGCTGTCCCCTCCCACTTACACAGCCAGCAACCTATGCCCTCTTCCCAAATTTTCTCCTTCCCTGTTAGGAAGCTTGTAGGGTCATTGCCCTCTTGCCTGGCCCACATCTTAGTTGAACACACAGGCAGATTGCCCGGCTTTCCTGATGCTGCCCTTCATACAAGGTGATGCTGAAGTGTGGGGGTGCTCACAGGGACATATGTTAGCATGTATTCCCCCAAGGATTTGCTCTGATCCAGCTGTGCCCTATGAAGATGATATCCGAGCAGGGAAATCTGCGCTACCCTCCACATCCCACAGCACAAGCTCTGGCTCTGCTGGGTCTGCGGAGCCCTGACAGCAATGGGACAGGCAGCTCTGCGTGGTGGCAGAGAAGCTGGGTCTGTGCTCCATCTCTTCTTCTCAGACCACCATTGTCAGGCTGGTGGAGATGCTCCCAGGAGTGCTGAAGGCATGCTTCTCTGCTGCCAGCCACCCCTGAACTGGCAGGTACTGGGGCTGCTGGTGTTACCATGCCCTACCATCGCCCTAGGGCAGCACATCCACAGCTGCTGGCAAGGGGAAGCCATGGACACGGCAGCACTTGCAGAGCATGGGGGAACAGCGCAGTGCCAGTCCTTCAGCTGTTGTTGGTTCTACCACTGGTGTGCAGGGTGGATAAATGCAGCCCTTTGTTCTGCTAAAATGCCTCTACCATGGACTGGAGGTCGAGATGGGCACAAAGTGAGCGTGCATTGCTCAGATGGGCCAACTGCGTCCAGCCCACCCTGACGGGGCTGAGGCTCAGCCAGGGGCTCACGGCACATGGTAGCCATGGGGTTTGCTACTGTCTAATGCAGCTGCCCACCAGGCCAGCCTGCTCTCAATAATGCTGATCACCCCCTCCTGCTTGCAAGGACCTTGCCGCACCTGTGGGGGTTTTCAGGACTGAAGGGAGATGGATTGGTACACAGTCTGTATTGCCTTCATGGTAGGGAATCCTCCAAAACACAGTGAAATGTTTGGACAGGTCTAACGGAGGGTGTTGCAGCTGGGGATCATGACTCCAGCAGATGCCTGCTCCCGTGGGGTCACCCTGCCTTTCCCAAATATGCCCATGGGGTGATTCCCAGCTCATGGGAGCGACTGTGAAGTGCACAGGCAGGGCTCAGATGCCAGCACATGCATCTCACCCTACCTGAGGCAGGACAGCCTCATGCATAGATGTAGCAGGCTGGACCCAATAACTACCACCAAGAATAACTTCATCTTGGAGCATGATTCCAACCTTGAAGCCTTTCAGGTGCACAAGCATCCCAGCAAGGCTGAAAGCACTAAGCCATCCAACATCCCCCATGCCAAGGCTGAGCTGCCCTTGCCGGGGCTGTACAGAGCTGCTTGGAGATGGGAACCACAGCCCTCAACCCGAGAGGCCCTGCAGCCTGCAATGCCTTAAAAACTTCTCTCTGCACATTAATTTTCCCAGGAGAATGCCACAGCTTGGAGAGTTAATAAGAGCATCAGCTAAATGGGGGGGGGAGATGGATGGCATGGAGGGGCTTCACTGCTACACTTCCCTGCTACAATTTCCAAGGCATTTTTGCCAGCTTACGTCAGCAGCTTAAGTCTTTCATCCGCTGCTGTGTCAGTCAACCAGCAGCTCATAATGCCCAGTCCGGCTGGAAAGAGAACAAGCCGCTTCCAAAAATCACAGCCTCAAGTCTCGCCGCCAGCCCTAGTGCTCAGGGCAGGGGCAGGAGCTGAACAGGCCTGGAGAAGCAGCAGGGCAGGGGATGCAGGGGAAGAGCAGGCAGGGAGGAAGATGCTTTTGGTAAGTCGAAAAAGAGGAAAATAGTGGAGATTTTGGTTTTTTTTTAAATGGGAACTCCCTCTGAAACATGGGCATATTTTTCAAGGAAGTTTCCGAGTGATGCTATATCACTGGAGATGATCTCCAATTAAAATTACCATTATTGATTCATCAAACAGAAACTGTCCCCATCTTAAGCCTAACCTTCCCTGGTAACTTGGTGACAGTGGTGTCAGCAAACTAGAACGCTGCCACCAAGCCCCTTAAACGGGAGGTTCAAAAGGGTTGAGCCAAGGGTGAGGATCAGCTCTACAACACCATCCAGAAAGAAAAATCACCCGACATATCTCGAGAGCGATTAGATCCCAAAGGAAGGTGATTTGTTAACACCGTGGGTCCATCTCTTTTGTGCAGAGCCCAGACATCTGGCAGAAGCACGAGGGGCCGGTGGTGGCCGGCTCCATCCCCATTGCCGGCCAGCGAGCTGTGCTCATTGAAACACTGACCGTGATTCTCATGCAAATGGCTGGACTGCGAGAACAGATGTGAAACATTTGGTTCTGTACTTGTTGGCTTGTAAAGAAATAATGCAACTGGAAGGGGGAAAAAAGGGGCCAAACAGGGTGCGGGGGGAGAAAGTTTATAACAATGGTTCTCCCTTGGTGGCCCAAAGTGATGGAGTTTATGTCAGGCTGTGCCAAATTCATATCTCTAAGTGAATGGGACCAGCCCTGTCAAGCTTTGAGGTAGGAGCAATACACAAATATTATAAATACAGGAAAGTGTAGAAGCTGTGTCATGTCCAGTGTGGAACCATCAATCATCTCCTTCCCGTCCTAAGTTTATAAAGTGGTTTCTGATGGTACTTAGACAGTTTATGCCGGCCGTGTGGACTGGCTGGAAAAGCTGACTGCATGCTCCAAGTATGTCGCGTTTGCTCTCACGGAGCTCCGGTGATGAGGTGCCCTGGCAGGTTTTGTTGATATTAGCAGAAGGAAAGAAAAAAATCCACGGGTGCAAAGAAACAGGCAAGCCGAAAACACAAGCCACGCTCCAGCTGAACCCCGCCTGGAAGGAGCACGGTGTGTCCATCACCTTCCTTCCCACGCCCTTGGTCAGCACACGGGATGGGGAGACAGGGCTGGTGGGAGAGTAAATTTAGTAGCGACGTGGATGCACAATGACACTACTTCTCTGTCGTTTCTCATCATGGCTCTGTAACTACAGAGTTACCGCTGTCTGTCGGCATGGGACACCCATCCAGACATAGATGTATCTCCAGAAATGTGTATGAGACCCATTTTCTGTGAGCATCCATGCAGAGAAACCTATGAGGGCACACATCCCTCAGTGAAAAATCCACGTGACATGCAGATGCACAAAGCTTGCATGTTGCAAACATGCAGATGCCTCCCACAACCGTATGCATGCCCATAACTCCATCTGCTACACAACATGCAATGACATGCAATGCAAATGCTTATACACAGACAAGAGCATCCCTTGCATGCACACGCACTGGACTGTGTGTGCTTGGCTTTTCCCTTTTTTTATCTGGATGCTTCTGAGCTGGGACACAAGCTCACAAAATGAAGGGGAACCTGGAAGCTGAGCTTGTCCTGCCTTCAGTAGTGCCTGGGTCCTCCCAGCACGTTGCTGCAGGTGCCTCTGACAGCTCCCAGGAGGGAGGGAAGGGCTCACGGGTGAACAGGGAGGCCAGGAAGGGAGTAGAAAGAGTGGGAAGGGGGAGCATGAGGACTGGGAGGCTAAGAATTGACAGATTTGGTTCGTGCATGGCGGCTGTAGAGGCCAAGAAGAGCTGTTGCTGGCTATCAACATGTTGAGACTAACCTGGCCTCATCTCAGCCCTCTTCCCTGGTAAAGGAGGTGACCACATCTCCCTGGGCATGTCTGCTTGTGGCTGGCCGGGTGGTCCTGTCTAACCTCCGCCCAACCCCACTGCTCCTCTTAGCCCAACCTCACAGGCAGCTGCGTTAAAGGAAAGGTGTCTGCTTATGGTCTGTGAAGCACTAAAGACCATGTTTTGAAACAGCCGAGCTGACAACTGCCTGCTCAGCTCAGTAATTACACACTCGGCACTGTGCTGTACATGCAAATTAGGCCTAAAATGACACCGGGATGTTGTGCTCCCAAGTTGTCAAAATCTTGTTCCTGGGATTGCCTCCAAAGCCCTCCAGCGCCTGGGATGCGCTTGCCAGCCCAGCGCTGCCCAGGGGAGCTGGCTCTGGGGGTGATGAGTCGCACCCTGCTCCAGTCATACCCAGATCTCATCCCAGCGGGGCGGGGGGCTTATCTGCAAGCTGATGTGAGGGTGTGAATCCTCATAAACGCCCCAGCGTGTGCTGGCAGGTGGGTGCAGACACGCTGCCAAACGCACAACAGGGCAGGTTTCCCCCTCCCTGGGGTTCTTCTGGTGGGTTTAGCACGGCCATCGCTGCTGTTCAGCCATGGCCCAGCCCGATCTGGAAGCCTCAGTGAGTTATCCAGGCATGACTTCACCCACTGCTGAAGCACAACCATCTCAGAGCTGGCAGTGTTTTTAGCATCGCCTAGCAGGAGCGCGGGCTGTCTGAGGATGGGATGCTAAGAATACAGTATTCAGCCCAAACTCCTGGGGTGATGCAAGGAGGCCAAATTTCCCATACAAGGCAGGAATGTGCATCTCTCATTCCCCCTTCCAGCAGGAACTAATGCTATGTTACTGCTTTGCTTCCTTTTAAAGTGCTCTCTCCAGCCCAGCAAAGCCAATAAGCAGAGCTGTCACCAGCTCCGCTCAGCCAGGACGGAGCGGGAGCAGCAGCGCAGGGTCTCCCGGGGAGGGGGGCAAAGCCCACACCCTTCCCTGCGGCAGCTCCCTGGGGATTTGCCGGCTCTGACACTGGTTTGTGGGGGGACATCACTGCCCCTCTCTGCCTGCTGGTTACACCATAGGGCTCGGTGTTGTCTGGGTGTTACAAACACCCTGGGAGCACCGTGGGGCTCTGGGCTCAGGTCCTGTCCCTGGGCCAGTTGTTTCCAGCTGTGGTTTCAGTTCTCCTGGGGAGGAGGGTATTTAAAAGGGATCACATGGCAAGTGCAAGCCATGAGGCTCAAATCAGTGCCTCCACTTTCAACCCCCACAGGTACCATTGCTGTACAAAGGACAAATTATCCCTTTAAAACCTGCTGTGAAGGGAGAAGCTCATGGGATCTACACCCAGCCCTTCGTCAGTGGGTCTCTGGCTCTGCTGTCCAGCATGGCTGCCCTGTCCCAGCCCTTTAGGAGCCTGATTCAGCCCTTGATGCTCTCCAAGCATTGCTTGATATCCAATAAAGTCAATTAAAGAGGCTGCCCTTAACTTCAGAGCCTCTTGGTTAAGCCTTTGCAGAGGGCCAAGGCTTTGTATGCTCTCTCATGAGGGACAAAGTGAACCAGGACACGAGCAGGGCAGCTCCCACCCCACATAGGGCGCACGAGTCTGGTCCTTGTGCTCATTTTCTCCAGCTGGTGTGTCCATCCTGGGCTGGGGAAACCCTACCAAGTGTATCTTCACCAAAGCCAACCCTTCTCCACAAAAACACACTACTTTCCCCAAAGGCACATTTTTAACAAAGAAGAAAAGTTTTATCAACAGTTTGAAACCAGCCTTCCCTGTGTGTTTAATACAGAATCATAAATGCAGATTTAAGGTTTAATTTTCCCTACATTGTTTTCATTGTCTGGCTTGGCTTTTTTTTTTTTTTTTTTTAAATGGAGGATAATATTTAAAAGCACAAAAGGCCTGGAAGGTATTTATTGTTGTTCCAAGCCGTAGCCAGTCACAACTGTATCAAACCCAGCACAATGAAGCACGCAGCGCACAAATAAAATGAGACACAAACAAAGGTAATAAAAGAGACAAGTATCTGTTTCAAAAGCACTGGAAGAGCAGCAGGAGTGTAACTACTTCATGTTCCAGCTAATATAGCTGTCTGGACTGATCCTCAGAAAGGTATACCAGGGAGCAGTTTATGGGTCTCCCTTGGAGAGCTCTTGTAAATATTTGCCTGCAGTGGCTGAGGACCGTTGGGATGCTGGGGAGGTATCCATCACGCCGCTGTGCCAGCCCAGCTAACAGACCCGCTGCCTGCAGTGTCCGTGTAGCACAGCCTGCACCCCCGGCGGTAGGCATGGGCATGTAGGCAGGGCATCGTGCCGCTATTCTCAGGTCGGGCCCGATGCTGTGTTTCTCCAAGAGGGATTTTTCCATGGGTGGGAGCTGCTGATGCATAAGCACTCTTGGATGTAACAGCTCGTTTCAGGTGTGCAGCTCCCCTGTGTGAGGATTTGCGCCGAGCATGGTGCATCCCCATCTCTGCTGCCTGTCCTGGCTCTCCAGGTGGAAATTCATCTCTTCCTGCAGCCCCTGGCTGCCTGGGGAGGGGTGGATGTCATTTGAGCCAACCTAGAAAGACATAACGCCTTTCCCCATCTGACAAAAGCCAAGGTGAGAGCTGAGCTCAGCACCCAGACCCCTCAGTGTGGCACCCAGCCCCCTCAATGTAGCTCTCTGACCTCTCCATGCACTTGCTTTTCACGCTCAGAGCCCTTTGCAGCCAAGTGACTCCCACCATGGTCCCATGGTACCAGCCTGCCCAGTGTAAAGGTGTCCATGCCTGCTCCTGGGGTGCACTGGGGGGGGGGGCCTGCAGCCATTATCATGGTGCAAACAGCCTCCCTTGTGCAGACAGGATGGGTGATTGCCCATGACTGGCAATGTACCGCACATGCCTTGTGTGGTTTAGATGGTTGAGGAGTCTACTAGATGCAGTACTGGTCCCCTGAGGTTGCTGGCAGCCATGCCACTCACTGTGGTCCATGGGGCTGCTTCTCGCCTGCCTCTGCCCCTGACTGAGCACTGCAGGAGCTGGTGTGGACACCCAGATAAGCATCTCAGCGAAGCACTGAGGCTGCTGAATTCACCCTGCCTGACTCCACTGCATCCCAGCCTGTCCCCCCATCCCAGCCACCCGAAGGATGCTCCCACCAAAACCACAACTGGAAGCTGCAGCTTCAGTACACAGGGAGAGGCGTGAAGGGTCCCGCTGGCCCTAGAGGGTCTGTAGCCCACTCCAGTCATTGGGAACAGTGATGCAGCCGCTTTCATGGGAGGCTGAGCCATTAACGAGCTGACAAAGCTCCAGGCCATGCTCTCCCCTCCTTTATGGCAGAGGCATCACCCTGAGCGTGATGGTCATGTTGGGAAGGGCAGGTCCAGAAATCAGGACCCTGCCTGCAGCAGCCAGGCAGCCCAGCTGGCAGCCCCGAGCTCCTGTCGGGGCTTTGAATCCTATTCAGTCTCCTCCTCTTACCGGTTCTTATTAATTCATGCTCCCGATCCGAGGCCTCCCAGATGTTCTCACATCTTGTGCCAGCTCTCTAATCAAGTTGGCCTAATCAGTCCCCACTGGGCAGGAGGTATCAGATACAGGGTGGACAGAGGGCCATGGCCAGACAGCAGGTACAGAGATACGTTGCCTCCTGCCTCAGCCAAAGCAGGACTAAGATTTTGTCTCCTTTCCCTTCACAAATCTGTCTGCTTTTTGGATGCAGGCATTGCATATTCTGCAACAGACCAAGTCATTTTTTCAGGTTAATGAAAGCAGGCTGAAAATACTCTCTCAAAACTTTTTATTATTTTCTTCTTTTTTTTTTTCCTGGTCTGTATGATATTTCCTGTGGATACTTTTGTCCTTTCAATAATAAAAAAAAATAATACTGTCCCTTCATTTTTAGTGTCTATGGCTCAAAATTTCAGGATACCTTTTCAACAAAACCCTCAGTACTGGGAATGGTGCTCAGCTCTCCAACACATCTCCAGCACCTGCCCCTACCTGCTCGGGCCCGCAGTGATGCTCACTGGGGATGCAGCTCCCTTTCCTGGTGTTTGCATGTCTCCGATTCTGCCCTTATGCCCCCAGCACATGCTGCACCGAATGAAAGCCCTCCAGATGCCACAGGAGAAAGACAATTCCTTTTTTTAATAATATGGGAGCATTTGGCTGGGACCCCATTGTGCCAGACTCTGTACATCCACACAGACTCTGCTCCCAGAAGCTCAGTGGAGCCAGAACCCACCCGGGAGTCAAAGAGCGCTGGGACGAGGCCAGCAGCCAGGTCCTCCTGCCAGCCTGGGGCTGGGACACCCCAGGGCTGCCTAGGTGACAGCAGCAGCTCACCCCTGGCACCCCAGCCCCACACTGGGGCACCTCCCAGCAGCCCACCCCACCACACACCTCACTGGCTGCTGGTCCCGCCGGCTCTGGAGGACAATGCGTGTCCCTACAATCTGAAGGCAAAAAGTCCTTGAACTTTCTGTGTGATCTGGAGGGGGGGAAAGCCCAGGAGATTACTGACATCAATAGAGGATTTGGGTAAAACAGGACCCACCATTGACTCCTCCCTCTCCTCCTCCGGGCTCTCAAACCCTGGGCTGCTGCTGGCCTGTCCCCATTAGCTATTGTTCCTATTCATCTTAGATGAAGGGGCTTTTGTTGTAGGAGCCCATGCGGGGTCACATCACCCCTCGGTTATCAATCTGGTTCTCTCTCTTCTGCCCCATACTCCATCTCCCCGGTACAATGGGATGTTTTCTTCAGCAGCAGCTTCCTGACAGGCAGCGGTTCCCTTTGCCTTCAGACCTTATAATCACTTGTTAAGCTGTGCTAGCCTCGGGCTCCCGGTCCCTTTTCCACCATACTCCCAGTTTAACCCCTGATCCCATCCATGCTACGGGTCACCGGGAAAGGGGAAAAAATACAGCTGTCCCCGTGGGGCTGGCGCGGGCTGAGCTTGCACAAGGCATCCGAGCTGGAAGCCTTCCACTTTCCCAATTGTACGGGAACACCTGGAAATATCAGACGGTGGAAGAGAAGTCTTCGGCTCTCATTTGCCAAAGCAACGGAGGGTTTGGGTTGCTGAGTCTGAGCCTTTGCAGACTTGCTTGCCAAAGGGCTCTTCTGGAAAGCAGAGCGGTTTCCTCAGTGCCCCATGAAGGGACCCCAAAAGCAAGGCATCCCAAAGCAGCCCATTTGGAATAGGAAGCCTTGCTAACGTGCTGCCGCTGGCAGTGGAGGGGGATATTGGCACCAGACACACAGGGAGAGGAGCCCCACTCGCTCTCAGAACTAGCAGCAGAAACAACTTGCGCAGCAGAGCATTCCTCAGGGGGAGGCAGGGGGGGAGCAAGCAATAAAATAATAAATAGATAAAAGGAGAAAGGAACAACTAAGCAAGGTAAGGAACGAGTGCAAACAGGACCATGGAGGAGAGCCTGCCAGGACCATCCCCAGGCTGAGCCCACGCCAGCAGTGGGGCCGGTGCCAGGGAGCCGTGAGTCACGGGCACGATGTGCAGCCCCGTGAGCTGGGCTGGCCATGCTCGTCTCTGTCCGGCCAGCCCACCAGGGATGGTGATCACACACCCACGCACCCATCATGGCACCCGGAGCTCCCCCACACCCCAGGGGATCCCAGGGAATCCTGGCACCCTGAGGCACCCTGCTGCTGCCAGGCTTTGGGAAAGGCATGCTGGCATCTGCAAGGGGGTGCAGGGAAAGGCTCTGAAATAGGGAGAGCGATCGACACGGCAGAACTTTAAGTGGAAAAGAAAGAGGCTGCACTGTAAATGTTAAGTCAGTTGTGTAAGAGGCTGAGTAAAATGGAAAGCACCTTTTGCTCCAAGCCTCTATGTTATTTAAAAAAAAAACAAAACTCACCACATTATCCCTGAGAAGGGTTATTTTTTTATTTAGGGCTAAAACAGATAAGAAGTGTAAATTCTTAGAACTGGGTGTCATGATGTCAGCCACACAATTTTTCTGGCTTTGTAGTGTAGTTTTCACCAGACAGTCTCTGAACCAAGAGAAGCTCATCTAAAAATAAGGGCAAAACCAGCCTGCTAATAAACCCCTATGGATAATAAACCTCATAGTTGCAGCTGTACTTGCAGAGTCTGCAGCAATATGGGGTACAGAGGGGTGAAAATCTTTACTATTTTATTTCCCTGTCTTGCCCTTTCTACCTGGTAAGACACCTTTCTTCTTGGAGAGTTGTTGCTGGCTGCAGGAGCCACCCGTGCCTTCAGCCTCAGCACACAGAAATGATGAGTCAGGTTCTGAAAAAAAATCACAGGATTGCCTTAAATATCATAAGGCTGTTTTAAATACAGATATATTTAGCCTATTGCTTTCTAGACATCAAAACTTTTAAAATAGACTCTGGTCATATTTTCCCTAGGCAACTCGTGACTTTTTAAAGGAAAGCTGAGATTCTCACCAATATTTCCAGGAAAAAAGCAACAAACGTGAGTCCTGTGATGTGATCGCAGCAGATAGATTCACATCTTCCCTCTGCACTCTTTCACACCGATTTCACTTCTCTTTTCTTATTTTCTCTGCTCGAAAGGACCGTTTATTCAAACAGAAAATCTGGTATTGTTCTAAGTGTCTAAGGAAAAAGTGTCATAATGACCAGCATAAAGAAGTCAAACCACTTTGCATTGATCGTGCTGCTTCTGCAGGGCCCACTCCAAAGCCCATTGATGTCAGCAAAGTCTTTTCATTGACTTCAATGAGCTGCGGATCAGAGCGCAGATTTATAAAGGCATTTAGGTTCCTAATGATGTAAGTAGTTGCCTAGAGGTGTTAGGGGCCTAACCTGCTTATAGCCTTTTGTAAATCACACCAGGCATCTACTTACATGTCGAAGCATTGAAATACCTGAAACGCTACAGTATCTTGAAGTCACCAAACCCACCGAGTTGGAATTACGCTCACTAATTTCAGATCAAGTGATCTGGCTGCGTTGCAGCTGGGGTGGGTATGGATTTGGAAATCCATATATTCAAGATAAGTTTCTTTGCTTAGAGAGGAAAAACGTCATAAAGTTGGGAGAAGATCTAATGGAATAATTCATCGCAAATAACATTTGTTATTAATTTTGGCCTGTTTACTATTTGGAAACACATTTTTATTAGCCAGCCAGCTCTGCAGATGGCTGATTATTATTCATTGCAAAACCCAGCTCCCTTCTTTCATTGAATAATTTGTGGATACACCAGCTTTATTTCCAAGTAGTTGAAGTTTAATTCCACAGCTAGGTCCACACCAAACAGAAGGGAAAAAAAAAAAAAAAAAAGATCTAAGTCAAGTGTTTCATGTGCAAGTTTGTTTAAAATTTCTATAATCTATGACAAACATTTCAAATTAAAAGGGCATTCCCACAGGCAATGAAATAATGAAGCCCTTAGAATCAGGCAGCCGAGGCATGAAGCTGATAGCTCCTTCCACATTTTGTGTACTCTCAAAGGAGAAGAGCAAATTCTGAGAGCAATATCGCGCTGTGTTTGTAGGTATTTCTTACCAACTGCAGGACGGATTCTGCAGCCAGCCTGGGGCGATTTTCTCAAGCGAGCGAGGGAAAAGCCTGATTTTGGGTCTGAAAAGCCTGGTTTCGGGTCTTTCTGCGCTGTTCTCGGTGCCGTGCTCGGTGCGAGCGGCGGCTGTAGTGCTGCGGGAGGGTTACACCGTGTCAGGGTGGGTTTTAGGGGGTCCGTTCTTTGGTGTCACGGTGTTTGTGCGGGTGGGTATCACCGTCGGGTAAACGAGGGGGTTGTGCCCAGGTGCCGGGGGGGAGAGGGGGGTGGTGCAAAACCCCCGCGGCCGGACCGGCCGGGAGCGTGCTCGGGCGGCCACCGCGGGCACCCGCACACCCTTTGCGGGATGGTCCCGCGGGGTTCGGGTGCCACATGCCCGCGGGCAGCGAGGGGGGCGGCCTCACAACGCCCCTCGGCACCGAGAGAAAAGCGGCGGCGAACCGAGAGCTCCGCGCTGCCCGGCGGGACATCCCCGCGCCCCGGGGCCGCCCGGGCACCCCCGCGCCCCCCGCTCCCTCCGAAGGGACTGGCCAGCGCCTTCCCCGCGGGGTCACCCCCCTCCTCCCGCCGCACCGGGGCCGGGCCGGGGGCGGCTCTGCCCCCCGCCCCCGCCGCGCCATTGGCCGCGTCCCCCCGCCCCGCTCCGCCCCGCTCCGCCGATGTCCCCGCCGAAGTTCGCCGCGGCGGGTGCCGCACGTGGGAGCCCCACGCCGAGCCCACGGCGCCGCTTCCCCGCCCGGCCCCGGGGCGGCCGCTCCCCCCCGCCCCGCCCGCGGGGGATGCCCCCCTGAAGCGCCGCCGCGGCGTGGCCCCCGCGCTGGGGATGCGGCAGCGCGCAGCCCCCCGCCACCGCTGAGCGCTGCGCGGAGGGGCCGCGCCGGGGGCGGCCGCGGAGCATGGCCAGGGCGCCCGGCCGCCGCCTCGGGGTAGCATGGCCGTGAGCGCGGCGGCCGCCCCCGCCGCCGAGCCGCTGCCCCGCAGCATCTTCAAGAAGTTCCTGGTGATGCTCTGCTCGCTCCTGATGTCCCTCTACGTCTTCTACTGCCTGGCCGACCGCTGCCAGACGCTGCCCGGCCCCATCATCGCCGCCGGTGCCGCCTCGGAGGAGGAGGAGGGCGGCGGCGGCGGGTACCTGGGGGGCTCGGCCGAGCTGCCCCCCTGGCAGGCGGCGGCGGCGCGGCGGAAGCGGCTGCTGCAGCGGCTCAAGCAGCGGCGGCGGCGGCAGGAGGCGGCGCCGGGCGAGGGGGTGCCGGCCGGGGGCGGCGGGAGCCGGGCCGGCGGCTCGGGCGGCGGCGGGGGCAGCGCGGCGGGCACCCCCGGCACCCTGACGCTGCTGCTGGGCGAGGGCACCAAGCGGCTGCCGCAGGCCATCATCATCGGCGTGAAGAAGGGGGGGACGCGGGCGCTGCTGGAGTTCCTGCGGGTGCACCCCGACGTCCGCGCCGTCGGCGCCGAGCCCCACTTCTTCGACCGCAACTACGAGCGGGGACTCGCCTGGTACAGGTACGGGACGGGCTGGGGCGGGCGCGGCGGGGCCGGGGCCGGGGCCGGGGCCATGGCCGAGCCGGCAGTGCCCCCCGCTGGCCGCCCGGCCCCTCCGCCGCCCACCAGCGTCCTCCGCACCCGCGGCTCCCCGACACCCAGCCCCGCTCCCCAGAGCCCCCCGGCCGATCCTTTCCTCACTCCCCACCCACCCCCGGCCCCCGCTCCCCGGCTCCCCAGGCATGCTTCCCCCCATCCCCTCTCTCCACCCGCTCTCCCGAGCCTGCTTCCAAATCCCCCAGCCCCTCTCTCTCCCCACGTCCTCGTCCCTGCTGCCCGCCACCCCAGCCCCAAACCCCCCAGCCCTCCCCTGCCCTCGGCTGCCCAGCACATCCCCCAGCCCCCCTGCCCCGGTGCAAGCCCCCCCGGGGATGCCTCCTACAGCTCGGGGTGCCCTGCGGCCGGGGGAGGCGATGGGAAGAGCAGCGAGTGCCCCATCTCCCTGGGGACTGCGGGGGGATGCTGTGGCAGAGCTACCCCCCAACCCCAGGAGCACGTGCCCCCTAACATCTTGCTGCTCCCGGCTTTTCTCGAGGGGGTGGGGGGGCTTTGCAAAACCTGTGGCTCACCCTAAGTCCCAGCCGAGCCGCCCCGCAGCCCCGGCTGCCTCCCCTTAAAGCATCCTATCCCAGAGCATCCTCTGTCACCTCCCGCGACTCCCAGCCCGGGGATACAGCCGGTAGCAGCAGCTTTCCCCCGTTCTGTGTGGAGAACCCCCCCATTTCCCATGCAAATCTTTCAGCAGCAAATGTCAGTTCCAGGAGCGCAGCCCACGCGCTCACCTTGCCTAAGAAATAAGCAAAAAGGTAGCTGGGGTTCTGCTTTCAATTAGTGCTTCATTAAACCAAATAAAAGGTATCCCCTGTAAATGGAGGTGGTGAACGTTAAAGCCAAAGGGCAGGATTCTCGTTACTGTTGTTTGGATGTTTTCCTTGTTGTTTTAAACTTAATTGAGGAGTGTCTTCTGGCAGGTTCCTATGGAAAGGGCTGTTTAGGGTGGGGGCGAAACTGCTCTTTTGCAGAGTGTGTCTGTGTTTGTGGCTTTCTTGAATGAACAAGCAAAAAGGAGAGGTTTTCGGGTACCCCGGAGCTTGTTTTACTTTCATGTCAAGCCCAGCTATTAGCAGAGAGGAGAGGATGATTTTGGCTCGGTTTGTGGTGACGGTATTGAAATGTGGAGTAGGATAGTACTGACAGTCCGAGTGTTTATGTAAAAGTCTTAACACGTGGAAGTGATGAGCTTCCTTGTGTATCCGCCGGTGTCAGAAACACGCTGGGTTTTTGCAGGCAGCAGTGTGGGTTCTCAGAGAAGAAAGATTTCCTTTCGTGTGGGCTGAAGCTGTCTACAGAATTGTATTTTTAGTGTGCGCTTATCCAATTTCCACATGCTGACCCTGTATCAGAAAGGAAACATTAAAAACGCATCTGAAAACCTCAAGAACTTTAATCAAGTCTTGACTTTGAAAAATAAACACATGGCTTTGGGGTGGCATCTACTGAAATTTATGGTGGATATGCAGAAAAGCTCATTTATCAAAGATGCTCTTGAAGCCTTGAGGAGCAGATGGCTGTGGGATAGACCCGCTTCTGGAAACAGTGCCTGTGCGAGGAGTGCGGACCTAGACAGAGGAGGAGCCACAGGCATTTAGGGCATAGTACAGCCCTCAGTGTAGGGGACTGAATTTTCCAGAGGTTTGGACTCGATCTTGCAGCTCTTTCTCATTCGAGGTGCTGCCCTGCATGCTGTTTGTATAAGCATTGTGTTTTAGCGTTTGGTACATGAGCTCTCCCATTAATTGCTGCAGTTCGTTTGTTCTGGTATTTGATGTACTGAATTTATTTATTTATTTATTTATTTTTATTAGCCCTGTGGAGGCTGAGGTACAGTGAATTCTTTGTATGGGATTATTCCTTTGAGACCTAATCTTGCTGGCTTTGCTTGTATGAGTAATCTTTACTAACACACAGAGTCCCGGTGTGATGGCAGAGTTGCGGTGTCAGCCCACTGGTAACCAGTTGCCAGCCTGTTATAAATACTCATTTTCAAAAATATCTGTCTCTCTCCACGGGTTTGCTGTAATCTTTGATGAGGGTTCGGCGCTGGGGAAATGGCCAGATGTTTGCCAGGGGTCCTGATTTCTTATCTTTGGCATCGGAGGCTTAGGTTTCACGTGCATTTCTGTTTCCCAGCAGTCAGACTAAACAGCATCATTACAAGATATAAACACTTGGGTTTGCTTTCAGCGCCCGCAGGAAGCCGGCGCAGGCAGCGAGCGCCCTGTCCAAGGCAACAAAAAGCTCTTGGCTGTTTGCAGAGACACAGGCTTGCGAACGTGGAAGAGCCAGCCAGCCTTCGCAGCTGATGGTTGGTGCCGTTGTCACTGGAGGTGGGCTGTTACAAGGATGCCACACTGGGATAGAGTGGCTGTGGGGTCTCGGGTGTGAGGGGGACCCCGGTTCCTCCTGGAAACAAAAGAGCAGCTCCGGTAACAGTTGCTCATTGTATGGCGTGAGGATGGATAAACGGGGCTGAGCTGTGGCTGCAGCAGCAGGATGATGCTCCCGAAGTGGCCAGTTAGGTGGTGGTACCTGTAGGGCAGTGGCTAACGAGGCACGGGCTTGGCATGTGAAAGTCCTGTCACCTACTGGGGTGTCACACAATGCATGAAAACACTCCCTTAAACCGAGCGGAATAATCACTCGTCTCTTCTAGCCTGAGCTGTGCCTGGGTAGGAAGGCAGCTGTCCTGCCGAGAGGCTGATTTTATAAAAAACAGTCTGAGTGATTTAATTTGGTAAGTGTGACACCTCCATGTGTGCCCGTGTGTGGGTTGAATGTCAAAGGAAGCTGTGTGCCGAAAGCAGCGCTCGGTCTCAGGTTTGCAAGTACTCTCTTCCGACGACGGGGACAAAAGGAGGGAGGGGGCAGCCCACAATGCTCACATTGACTTCCCAGCACAGAAATCTCCACTCCAGCCCTCAACAAGACTATTGAGCTAACAGAGTTCAATAGCAGGTGAGCATGGGTTTTAATAGAGTTCAACTGCCATCCCCCACTGCGAATACAGCTGTATACAGCCTGGGGAAAACTCCCAAGAATACGGTCTAAGCCACTCAAGTAAAAAAAAAAAAAAAAAAAAAAAAAGTCAGGATTAAAAAAAATATCTGTATTTGCGGGTGATATTGTGAGTCTGGCTGGTTCCCTCTGATCCTTTGTTAGTCTCGCGCTGATTGAGCTGCCTGTTGGAATGTCATTATACTGTCAGTCACCCCAGGAACATTTATTTCATATGTTTTAATCTCCCTGCCTCTGTAGCACTGATGCCAATTTCACTAGAGCAAAGCCAAGCTAATGTCATTAGATTACACCTGATCCAGGGGAAGATGAAAGATGATTCAAAGTTACTCCGTCAGGTTGGGAGTTTAAGTATCGCTCCTCCCCAGTGCTTCCAGAGCTGGGGAGTTCTGTCTCCTAATTAATGTCCTCTTGGGATTTTTCTCCAAGGCTGCTTTTTCTTTTTCCTTGCCTTTTTTTTTTTTTCCCCCCCTCCATTCTAATCTAGGCAACCACTGGTTTTCTGAGTCAAAGGGAACAGCAGATGTTTCAGTTGCTGAAGAGGTCTAGGATGGAGGAAGAGGAGGTTTCTTTAGGGTGGGGGCCAGGCTTACAGCAGCCAGGAGCAGCTGTGTCCCACCTTGTGCCGCTTCCCATCCTCTGTGCCTGAAATCAAGGTGCAGTCGGAGCCCTGTGGATGGCGGAGCCAGGCCACGCCGGCAGCAGTCGATGGCCTGGAGGTCCATGGGGTTTTGTGGTCCCCGTATTCAGCAGCGTAGGCTGCGAGTGCTGTGAAGGCATGGAAATGGGGATGGGAGAGTAGGCGTGGGGGGCAGGGAGCATGTGGATGATGCCAGGGGAGACTTCAAGGGAGTGAGTACAATCTGCACAAGGTGGAGCAGGACCAGGTGGCCATCAGGAGGAAAGACCTTGTTGCAAAACTCCCTGCAGGAGGGAGATGCTGTAGCACTAGTTGCCTTAAAGTGATCTTCTCCCCCACCTTTCTTCAGCCATGCTTGCAGCCTCTGCAAGAAACACCAGGTCATTGACTACGTTCAGGGTGTGCCCAGCCTGGAACGTGGGTTGTGCCACTGGACATTGAGCATGAGCCGGTTGGAGTTTTCCACTCCCTGGTGTTGTGCAATCCTGCTTGTAGGAAGGTCTGGTTTAGCAGCGCCTGCTCCTTGTCCTGGGAACATCTCGTCTGCCAAATACATCTGAATTACTAATAGCATCAAGTGCAGCCTGCAGCAGTGTCTGTGGAAATTGTAGCCTTGGACAACCTCATGCTGAAGAGGATCAAGGTCCTTGTTTATTTATTAGCTGTGTAATCAGAGACCTCCCTGTGCTGAGCCCGTGGTGCCAGGTGCTGTATGAAAAGGGAACAAAAGCTGCTCTTGGCCCCAAAGCCCAGGTAATTCACTGCAAAGAACAGGTGGGGATAGGCTGGGACAGGCGCAAAACCAGTGGAGAGTGTGTTGGCTGGGCAGCGTGGGTCTCCTGGCCAAGGAGTCATCGGAGATGGAGGGTGAGGTGGGTTTATGGGTGGCTGAAGGCACGACTCCTTGCTGGGGGAGAGCAAGGGGGAGGAGGAGCTCATGGAAATGCTGGTGAGGGCTGGGGTCGTGGAGTCTCTTACACAGAGACAGTAACTGGTGCCGGTACTCATGTGCTTCGCCGCTGCCTTTGGGCATGATCTGGGCTCAGATACTCCAAAGCCTTTTGGTAAAGATTGGAAACAGTTTGAAGGTTGGCACCCTCCTGCTGGGGAGGCATCTTGGTGTGCCTCAGTTTGCCCGTGGGAGGGAGGTCGCTGCCCGGTGCTGCAGCGGTGGAGCAGCACGGCTGTGACTCTGGCATCTCTCTCCAGCACAGAAATGGGGAGGTATAATGGAGCCTGAGCTTGTTGGGCTATGCTGTGGGTTAAATAGCATCCAAAGCTGGGGAACCCACCGGAGCTGCTGGCAGAGGTCCTGCAGCCTTGGCACAGCTCCAGCTCACCAACCTCTCGTGGTGGGGGGGGCATCTAGTTTGCACACCTGAGGGACGGCACCCACAGAGGTGGCACCATCCAGACACACACTCCTAGCAAGATCCAACTGCAAAGGGCTGGGGCTGGGGTTTTTTTCCTCTTACTCCTTAAACAAACCCCAACGGGTTATTTTTTTAGGTGGTTCTTTTAAGGATTTTGCATCTATACCTATCACTTCTGTTTTCTGTTAATGGAGAAGTTCAGATCCAGGTTCGTGTCCTTTCCTGATGATGGGGTGAGCGCCTGAGCTGGCGTATAAGGAGACATCAACCCTGTTCCTGTTCGAAGGCATCAAAATAAGTACTTAGGATTTTATTGGACTCTTCTCTTGGCAGATCCTGTGGTCTTCATGGGGATATACCAGGGAGGCTCAGAAGTCAATAGACCCCATCCTCCTCTTCAGTACCACTTCGCATCCCGGCCCCTGAGGCACGGGGGGCTGGAGGGGTTCAGCACCTTCCCCAGCCACCCCATGGCTCTGCCTGGGGCTGGGCTGCTTGAAACTGGGGCTCCCCTGGCCCTGCTGCTGCTGCTGAGCAATCTTGAAAATATGGCCTTGACTGTCCAAGATTTTGTCAGTTAAATTCATAGAGCTGGGTCTCATGAAAAGCAGCACAAAGCTCCAGCTGGCTGGGGCGGGAGCCCATTTATGGCAAAAGTTGTGGTACTCTCCTAGAGAAGCAGCAGATTCACCCTCTTAAGCCACTAGTCCTCCTTTAAGGTCAGATCTTGCAAATCCTCACCTATGCACGGAGGCTGTCCTCCTGCCATCGACTGCTGCCTTCGGGGGGGCTCCTGGAAGTAATTACATCGAGTCTGAGGTCCGGGGCCGTGCTCTGGCCGCACCATCACCACTGATACGTCTGTTCGCTGCAGCCAAGCTAGGATTTCACCCCGACCTTTTGAAGTCTATAATAAGAGCAGTTAGGTCTGGGGAGGGGGAAGGGACCTGGTGCCTTTCCAGAGAGTTCAGAGCGAACAACAAGTGATCAGAAAACCTGAGAATAACCCCCCATGAGCCCCCTCCCTGACACAGGCATTAAAACTCCTGAGCTGCTAATTATGCTTTTCCCCTGGAGAATACTGAGGTAACCCAAACTGCTTTTGCAATGAAACAGCAGAGGCTGGCAAGGGGGAGCCGGGGCGGTTGTTGTGGCCATAAATCTTTGCAAATTCTCATTACATGCAGGTATTATGGACGGGAAGTGGATTAGGTTGCAGTTAAAGTTGCATTGCTGGAGTTGGACACTGGGGTCTTACCCCATTACAAAGCCCCACGTGGGTCAGCGGGGCTGCTCATGCAAGGTCTGTAGGACTGGGGCCATCCCGGGCACTGTGACAGTGGCCAGTGTCTCTGCCTGTCTTCTGTGTAATCCACCTCCTGGGAAATTGGGTTTTTCATGGTTTGGAGTTAAACGTGTTAACCTCCAGTCTGCGCCTTCCTGAGCCCTTGTGACTCCCCGGAGGGGTGTGTGAGCAGGGCAGTGCCTGCAGTGAGAATATAAATAGAGTTGCTCAAGGAAGTGAATTACTCTTGGCATTTCTTTCATTGAATGATGTGATTCTGCAGGAGGAAATCTTTCAGCAAGAGAAATCACCGGTTCCCTTCATGCATGGCAAGACCATCTTTCTTGCTTCCTGGAAGCGAGGAGATTTATAACATGCTCTTGGTGTTGCAACACCATCTGTTGCAGAGATAGAAAGATCCCCGCTCAAACTCCCCCAGGCTCGAGGCTGCTGCTGGGTACATCTCTGGTGGGAGATAGAGCGGGAACTTCCCGTCACTGCCCTGGCAGAGCTTTGGAAACCTCTTGTGGTTGTTTTCCCCACTGCCAAGCAGCTGTGCCCAAGGGTTGCGTAAGAAAATCCCACCTGTGCAACTCCAGGCATCTGGGCACCTTCCTTGCACAAACCTGTTTAGACTGTGGATGCCAGCACACAGCTTCAGCGGGATCCTGCCTAGCTCCCAGCTGTGAGCAGGAGATAGAGCACCCTCCCCCGCCCCAGCCACATCGCTCAGCTCCACTTCCCAAGTGCAGCCGGTGGCTGGAAACAGGGACGTGAACAGTCGATCAGGTCTGACCACAATTGCTCTTCCCACACCTTCCCCTGGTGAGGGATGTGCAGGTTCAAGTGCAATGTCGTGATAGGCAGCTGCCTATTTCTTTCTGTCTCTCTAGTGGGATCTTTTTTTGCTGAAAATTTCAAAACACCAGGCTTATTTCTTCTGACATCGCCCATTGGAAAAGGGGCTCCCTCCCGCAGCCCATGCTCTCTGGGGAAGCCTTTTATGGGCAAATATCAAATCCAATTGTTTTGACTTCCATGTTTATCTGATGGTTTGTGTGTGTGTGCACGCTCACGTGTGCATCTTTGCGCTCTCAAGTGTTGCATTTTGTCATTAACATTTTATTTCTGCTTTCATGGTATTAAATTATGAAGTTGAGTACCATATACCAGCATCTTTCAACATAATTTGAACAGTTTTGCGCTGTCTGGACTGTTCAGGAAGCCCATCTGGGGGGAAAGTTCCCAAGTGTTGGCATGATCCAGCTCAGAATAAAACAGGTGAGGAAACATCTGGATGTCCTACCTGGGGGAAGCTCTGTGTCCTGACCCCTCTGGCACAGGGTTAGCAAGTGAAAGGCAGGAGATGCGATGGCCCAGAAGTGGTGTGCAGAGCTCAAGGAGGTGGCCTGGCTCAGCTGCGACCCCCAAAAACACATTCGAGGATCAGTGAGCCCACAGTGCTGACGTGCTCTGAGCCCTTGTAACATGCCAGCTGGAGAGGTTGCTTTCCCCATTTTGCTTCTGGACTTTGTTGGCTCCGGAGTCCTTCCCCTGACTGGAAATTTGCTCCTTAAATCCTTTTGGTCTCAAAACATTGCTGGACTCTGGGTTGTGCCTTGCCAAGATTTGCTTTAAGCCTCAATAACAAGGTGTTTGGGAGGACAGTGGGTCACCTGGTGCAGCAAGGCATGGCTTTCCTCTGCTCCTGCTGGACCTCTGCCCATGGGGTGTCCGTAGGCATGGGTGGGGGGAGCAGTGGGTTACCTGGGTGCAATTAGTATTGTGCCATTAATGTGCTGTGATTTGCATAGGTAAAACTGATGGCGGCAGAAGGAGGCTGTATGATGTTGCAAAGCCAGAAGCACAGGGAGATCTTCAGCACGGCCATTCCCCGGGGGCTGGCACCTGGTCCCTGGGTTAGTGCAGTGCAGTGGCCGTCAGCATGGGTGGAATGGAGGATGCTCCACTCTACCAGTGGGGAAACAGGCACAAATGCACCCAGGGCCTCTGGCAGAGCAAGGTCAGCACATGGAACCTCTTTGCATCTAGCTCCACGCTGCTGTTGATCTCCTCTAACTGTGGTAGGAAGGGAGGTTGCCCAACACAGGCATTGGCGATGGGTGTTCAGTGTGTGCTGAGCTTCCCTTGGCATCAGCTGCATCCCTCCCAGTGCTGCTGGGCTCCTCAGCCTGCTCCTCGTGCTGAAGGTCACGGAAAGTTCCCCTGACTCCTCTCACAAGGGCTGAGGGTGCTAATCCCCGCATCCGGGCTGGCTTCCAGCTCAGGTAATTCTAGTCTCTGCCCCTAAAAATTAACTCTGCAGTTTCAGCTGGCTCCATTCGCCTTTGTTCCCCATCCAAAGACCTGCTGGGCGCTGTGCTGCTGGCAGACGTCCCCCACAGGGCTCAGGGCTGGTGGCTTTTGATGACTGGGAAATGGTCTTTCTCATCTGCAAGATGATTTGGGGTTTTCTCTGTGCAAAAGCTGCGTGTCATGGCAAGGGTTAAAGCTAATGTTGTGCAATAATCTGCCCTCTTGCACTGCTGAATTGTGCTGTGTGAATATTAATATTTGCTTATAAATGTTTGCCTGGTTTTTATCAGGCTTGTACCTGTGTGACAATGGTTGTTAGCTCCTTCAGCATCTCTGAAGAAGGAAAAACCCAAGACCCAGATCCCGGTGCACGCAGCACGCAGGGTGACGTGCAGAGCTGGGTGAGCAGAGCACGGTTTGGGCTCCACAGCTGGTTCAGCTGCCTCCGGTGCAGGGCTTGGCGAGACCCCACTTGTGCATGTTGGTTCCACCAACACCTGCTGCCCTGTGTGTCCTGTCCCAACCAGCCTCCCAGCAGGGCAGGGCCACACGGAGGAAGAGGAAGATGCTGAGCACAGGCATGTGTGCACATGGATGCACTGGTGCCCGGCTGCATTAGGGGCAGGGGGTAGTGACCAGCTCTCCCCACAGCCTTAGCTCATTGGGGCTTTACTGGGTTTCTTGCTCCACTGATACGTTAGAGGTGCCACAGCTTCACCACGCGCTGGGAGAGTCCTTTCCACCTGCTTCTGGGCTGGAGGCCATCGCTCCTCCAGCTCCCTTGTCGCAGGGTTGACTACACCCAAAAGTCCACTTAGTTGCACCTTAATCTCCTTGGGTGCTCATCGTACCGTCCACCAGACATTTCCTCCTCCCCTGCACTCCTGTGCTGGATTATCGAGTGGCTGGAGCTGGGGGACTCTCCCAGGAAGGGAGGTCTTGAGCTTTGCTAAAGACTCTCCCTGCAGCCTGAGTGAGTCCAGAAGCTGCTGAGAGGGAGATTTCGTGGGGTGGCTGAGAAGGCAGTGGACGTCCCTCTCGTGCCTCCATCTGTACTGTCAGCAACAGGTTGGAAAGAAGCAGAAATAGGGACTTTTTCAAACAGTGTGAGATTAAATAGTGAAACTGGCTGCCACGGGAGATTGTGGCTAAAAGACTCTAAAAGGGCTCCAGAAATGCTTAGCAAAGGAAGATGCATCAGGAGCTGTTAAGCCTGAGGGTCCAGAAGCAAAGTCCAGTGGAGGGGTTCCCCAAGCCGTGGCTGGGAGGGACCCAGGGGTTTACTGCTGCTGCTGGCACAGGAATCAGCACAGGGGTCAGGGGGACCCCGGGGAGACCCAGGGAGGCTCATCTTCCCGTAACTGTTATCAGGGGAAAATACGATCGGTGTTATTTGGTTAGAAATGCACTTTCTGGAAGGGAGTGAATGTTCCAGTTGGCATCAAGTGGCCAGTGGTTGATAGCGAAGAAGGGAGCATTGCATTTTGCACCCCTGGGTATTCCTGCACCCTGTCAGCTCTTGTGCTGAAAGCCTGTGTGTGTGTGTAACTGTGTTGGTTCATACCAGATGCAAAGAAAAATAGAAGGATACCCCTTACCACTTACAGGTTAGTGAGAACTGGGTAAGCATCCCTTCGGATTTCTGTGCTTCTTCAGGTACCTGAGGCTGCTCCCCCTGAGCAGCGCAGCAGGCAGCGGCTGGTAGCAACCTGGCCCCATGGGCTGAGCTGCTGCAGCCCCGCTGGGACTGATGCTTGCTTTGCAAACGTTTGGAGACCTAAGGTCTAACTTTCACCTCGGCTCTTTGTTTCTGTCTGTCTGCTGCATGGTTTTGCTGCCCTGATGGAGCACATGAGCCCTGTTTCTCTGCCCTGTGCAAACCTGCCTAGGTTTAAAGGGCTGCCGCAGGTCTCTGAGCAAGCACAAACCCATCGGCTCATCTGTGTCTTGATCCACGAGCGTCTTGCCCGGCTGCTCCTTGTTTGCGCTAGGGTGGCTGGTTCCCACCTTGCTGTTCCCCAGGGTCTGGCTCGGGCTGGACCCTCCTTAGGGCAGGAGATGGGATTTTGTTGTGCACCTGTGGTGACAGGAGAGCTGCGCTGCTGGGGACAGCATAGGCATTGCCATGGCACAGACAGCACATGTTGCCTGGCTCCTGTGTCATGTCCAGGGCAGCTGAGGAGACTTGGGGACATACTCAGCTTGGTTGGGTGTTAGTGAGCGAGGGCTTGTTCTGTCCCCTGCCTTAGTTTCCCCATCCATGAAATGGGGTTACGCTGATAAGCTCACTCATAACATACTAAGGTCATTGCTGAAGGTGCACCTGGTGGGGCTGGGACTTGGCTTTCCTGCAGCCGGTGAGCACCGGGATCCATCCCTCCAGCATCGCCCTCGCCGGGCTGTTTTCTCTGACCATGGGCAGATGCAGAGGGTGACACACAGGGTCACGTCAGGTTTAAATGTTGTTTCCACATGCACGGGGGGCGATCCCGGCTCAGCCCAGCACAGGAGCCAGGCCGGGGGCAGTGGCGCTCAGCCCCCAGCCCTGCCATCCTAATGAGTCATGATGCTGCTCCGCCTGCTCGCTCCTGGCTCTGCCACCCTCCCTTCCAGCAGCAGTAAATCCTCTGGAAGAGTCTCAGAAAGAAAGAATTTAGTAGGACACGCAAGCGGTTAGCCCGGGAGCCTCCGAAGGGGCCGAGCCGGGGGAAGGACTTTGTGGCCTGACCCAGATGCAGTCACAGCGTTTAATTGAGTTTGACCAGCGCCGGTGGCATGGGTCGGGGTCAGCCCCAGTGGCAAAGCCCGCTCAGGCGCCAGGGTCGCTTTGTGCGGTACTGGGACGGGTTGAGCTCTGCCCTGCCTGCTGGGGTCCGTGGCCGTCTGTCACATCGCGGGGACCCGCTGCCCCCATGGTGCGGCAGGGTGGGCGAGC
The DNA here is from genome assembly GCF_963210335.1 of Falco punctatus. Classification (NCBI taxonomy): domain Eukaryota; kingdom Metazoa; phylum Chordata; class Aves; order Falconiformes; family Falconidae; genus Falco; species Falco punctatus. The sequence continues at coordinate 115,665,080 of NC_137580.1, read as the reverse complement.
CCACCTGTGAGCTGTGTGTTTCAAGGGGGCTGCACCGCAGAGTGTTACAGCTTCACCTGCTTGTTGCTCCCTAATTGCAGCTGAGTTGTCTGGCCAAGTGACAGCAAACTGCCAGGTCACAGCTGATCGTAGAATCGTAGAATTGTTTAGGTTGGAAAAAAACATCAAGGTCATTGAGTCCAACCATTAACCTAACGCTGCTAAGGCACCTGGATGTGTCCCTGTTTCTGGTGCTCCCATCCCTGCAGCCCAGCTATTCAAGAGGCTTTATGACAGTAAAATCCAGCATTTATTGCCCTCCCTTCCAGCCTGCCCCAAAACGGAGATGGGATGAAGAAATTGGTGTTTCTTCATCACAGCCTGCCTCTGCCAGGCCGTGCAGGGGGGCAGCAGCTTGCCTCCCCGGCCACTGGAGCCAGGCACCAGCATCGCAGGCTGTTTCTTGCAGCAGCTAAAAGGAGAAGCCGTGGGCTTTGTTTATCTGTCAGGACCTACCAGCTTTCCCAGGCCAGATGTAAAACCTCTGGTTTCCTAGTGTAACTATGGATTCTTTGGCATGTGAGAAATATGCTATTGCAGCACTGAGTTTTTATGTTATTATCTATTTTTGGGCAATATAAGCATCTCCCCAGCACACAATTCTGCTACTGCTTTCTTTGCTCTTGCCCCACAGCAATCCCCCCAGCCCCACTCTCGGAAGCTGCCTGGGCTCAGTCACATTATAGCCCTGGGAAGGTAGATGGGAATCAGGAGTGGTGACTGTAGAGGAGAGGAAGGAATTTGGGTGTGTTTCCTCTGGAGTAAATCTGGCTTAAAGTTATGAGTGACTCTGAATTTTATTGAAGCCCTGAAAGCAGCACTTGGTTCTGTCGGGCAAATCGAGGAATATTGTAAAAGCTGGTGTAAGATGAAGGAACCGAAGCCTGGGTGAGCTGCAGAGCCATGCTCAGCCCTGGCTGTTCCCAGGAGCTTTCTTGGCCATGGAATCATCCAGGGGTTGGAGGAGTCCAGACACAGACTGGAGCCCACCATGGATGGGGTATGCATCTTTCTTCTCCCTTCCATCCCTGAGAGCTTCTGCTGAATAGCCCACGGTCACCCCAGGGTGGGTGCCTTGGTGGGTCTAGTCTCTGCTTATGGTCACCTTTGTGGTCACCTTGGTTGCTGGGAGCCAGCTCTTCCTTGAGCATCCTTGCACATCCCCAGTACAAAGCCCGATTTATCAGAGCAGTGGTTTTGCACTAGCAGCTGAGCTTGCTCTCCTGGGAGTCTGTCCGTCTGCGTGGGCTGTGCTCTTGCCTGCCAGCAGCTGCCGGGCTTGCCCAGCACCCCTGGATCTGTGGGCGGCTCTGCCCAGTGTGGGGGATGCACGTAGGAGTTGTTTGCCCCCTTGGCTTCCCAAAGATGCGTCAGCATAGGGGGGTCGGAGGAAGCTCTGTCCGGCCTGAGCTCCTAAGCCAGGCGTTAAATGCCCGGCATACCCGAGGAAGGGGCTGGGAAGGGAGATGCACCACGTGCTGAAAGCCATCCTGTCCCTGCACTGTCCTCGGGGAGGGGGCACTCACCGCATCCCCACACTTAGGAGTGGAGCCCTGAGGTGGTCCCGTCCTGCCCTGCCCAACCTTTCCCACCCCACTCCAAGCTCCCAGGTCCCTAAAGCCAAGAGACAAATTCCAGCAGGATCCTGGGGGTGAGGAGGAGAGACCGGGTGCTCTCCCTCTGCTCCCTGCACGCAGAGCGGTGGCCAGGAGGCACATCCCCTGCCGTGGGCTGCGGGCCATGGGGCTCCCGGGGGAGAGGAGTGGGGAGGGAGCTTTAAGGAGTGATTAACGGCCTCAGCCGCGGCAGGGCCATGGGTCAAAGAGGCCCAATTATTTCCTGGTGATGTTTCTGCTGGAGGGGGCGATAAGCCGACGCAGCAGATACAAGTCCACCTGACCCCTGGCTTTGGAGCAAAGCAAGGGCAGGGACAACGGGGACACCCCCTGAGCACCATCCATGCTCTCCACAGAAGGACTTTCAGACACAAGCCCGTGGGTCACCCCGACATTGCTGACTCAGGCATGGTCCCCCCTCCCAGCACAGATTTCCAGGAATGCCGTCCTTAACGTCTCCCGCTAGGCAAATCATAGACATCATATGTTTAGGGGAAAAATTGGATTTGCCTTGTAATCTAATCAATGTTAAATAACAGTAATTCTAACTCCGAGGCTCTGTGTTTAAAGTGCTGTTGGTCTCTAGGGATCATTGGAGTTATTTAATCTAATGAAATCACCATTACTGTCTAATGAGGGTGCACCATGGGGATGTCTTTCCTGGGAAGGAAAGCAATGGTTAAATAATTGGCACTCAGGGCCAAATATTCAGTGGGGGTAAACAGGCAGAGCGTATTAAGTTGAAGGTTTTACCTGGTAGGGACCCAGAGCTCTTTGGCCGTGTCTTGCTAACGGTGGCTGTCATTGCTCAAAGCATGTGGGTGGTGAGCACGTGCCCGGGTTCTTCCCATCACCTCCCTGGGCAGGCTGGACCTCACTGGTCCCACCTTGTCCCTTTTTCTGGCCCAAGCAGGAGTTACATTTTTTAACCCATCTCGGTGCTCCATCCCGTGTCACGACTTGCTGGGCTGCCTCCGGCGGGTTGCTCTCTGCCTTGGCTTCCTTCCCCTGTGCTCATCCGGACTGTGCTGTCTGCTGGTTGTTAAGCTGTTTTCCCCCAAACCTGCTGTACTTTTTTCATTTTCATTAAGCACTTTTTCCTTATCTCCTTTTTAGAGGGAGATAGGACCTGTTCCAGTTCACATTTTCCGTGCTGGCTTCACAGCAATTTCTGAGCCTCCGGTCAATTCAGTCATTATGGAGCAAGCCGAGCTGTATTGAGCCAGCTGCTTTCATAGAATCATTTAGGCTGGAAAAGACCTTCAAGATCATAGAGTCCAACCATTAACTGAGCACTGCCAAGTCCACCACTAAACCATGTCCTTAAGTGCCACATCTACACGTCTTTTAAATACCTGCAGGGTTGGTGACTCAGCCTCTTCCCTGGGCAGGCTGTTCCAGGGCTTGACAGCCCTTTCCTACGCGTTGAACTTACTGCATTCAAATACATTGGAGTTATATCAGCACTAGGCAGGGACAACCTTTTCTTGACAACCCTTTCCTACGCACGGAACTTATTGTATTCAAATATATTGGAGTTATATCAGCAGCAGGCAGGGATTCTGCTGCTGTCAAATACCAGCACAGCTGTATCCCATGTAACGGGGGAGTGTTCCTTCCCTGCAGTGTGCGCGCTCTAGTTTCCCATTATTATTTCTTTAATAAGACTGATACTTACTGTACATCACTCATTTGCTGCTAAAATTGGAGCCATTAGAGCAGTAAGTGGCAATTACCTTCTAAGCGGTGTGGCGTGTGAGCCCAACGCGGTGCCTCCCCGAAGGAGGAGGCTGAAACCTGCCTTTTGGGAGCAAATGCCTGTGAGCAGCAGCCCACGGCTGCCCAACGGCTGTGTGGGGATGGCTGGGATGGCTGTCAGGAGCCCAGCATCCTCTGCAGGGAAGGTGGCACCCATGGGTGCTGGGAGAAGATACATCTGGCTTGATGTCCCTGGACGATGAGGGTGAGAGTTATTTCATGCTGCTGAGTTATCTCGGGACGTGTTACCCACCCAGCGGCCAGGCTGCTCTGAGCAGCCCCAAGTGCTTTCTCCCCTGGAACACCATCTCCGTGCTGAAAAAAAATCTAAACAGGAACATGTCTGGTAATTTAATCATATGAAGTGCTCCTGAAATCATGTCTGCGCTGTACAACAGCATGCCAGAGGTCTCTGGAGGAGCAGATGCAGCAGGGCTGGTGAGGATGAGGTGCAGAGACATGAGGCAAAGGAGGGACTTCTGGAGGAGGGAGGGTGAGAAGTGCCAGCAGCCCAGTCTGAGAGCCGCATCCTCCATGACCACAGCCTGGCCAGCACTGCAGGACACCAGCCCTTGTCCCCACAGGGGCAACACTCTGGCCTCAGCGCTGGTGCAGATAAGCCATGGCATGGGTCCCCTTGGCACAGCGTGGGAGCTCAGGCGAAGCCCTGCATGCTAACGAGGAGGTCTGGGAGCTGCTGCTGGTGGGGACGGTCCCTATGGGCACCTCCTCAGCGACAGCCTGGATGTCTGTGTTCATTATGCACATCCCTTTCATGCCGCCTTCATTATTCGCATGCTATCTAGTGTCATTAAGATATCAAGTTCATTTAGGTACATCCACATTGGCAGTTTAATTATGTCTGGGTACTACTCTGTATTTTATTCATGGACTATCTGGGGGCGGTTGTCAAACACAAGACCAGGAGATAAAGGTTTGGTGGCTGCAGAATGCTAATGTCCTGCTGGTTCCCTTTTGACAAATACACATGCCAGTTATTACCAAACTGATTATTTCATTCATTAACACCACATACATCAGCTCCCTTCACCCGGTATTATTGTATACATTCATCTTTTCATAAACAATTACCTGACAAGGTTGGGAAAAGCAAGTACTGGGGAATTAATGCTCTGATGGGAAGTTCCTGGCATGGGTTAGTAACAAGGTGCTGGGTGTGTGTGGAATGCCCCGTTAGTGTGATCGCTTCATTAATCAAATTAGGGACAATAGCACGTCACATGTGTGCCATGTTTCCCAACAATACCAAACCCGCTTGCATTGTGCGGGGGCTGGGCGGATAGGGCTCCCCATCCAGTCTGTGGTGCTGGGGGAGATGAAATGAAAGCCGGAGACCCGGCGGGAAGGCTTGGGAAGCATTCACTGCGGCTGGACCATGGTGTGCATTTCTCATCTGCCCTTTTATTTTTTATTATTATCATTATTATTATTACTATTATTATTGTTGTGAAGAACATTTGCATGAGAACAGGTTCTTTGTTTGTTGTTTGTGCCTTTTTTCCAGCTTCCTCGTATTGCTTTCCTGGAGCTGTAACCCTCCACGATATCATTAGCAGTGGCGGTGGGAATGATTAAGACACCATGAACATGCAGCTGTCTGGGGAACAAAACCCCCCAGGACTTCTTTCTACATTTTTTAACTGTAAAAGGCTGGTGATGGAGAAAAAAAAAAAAAGTACAGGGAGACATGAACAGGGAAGAATAACCAAACTCATGAAATAAATGATTCCTTCAGCTTTCTTAGAGATCATGATGAAACCCACCGGGGAGGAGTAGTGATGCTGCTCACCCAGCTGGAGGTCACCCTTGCAGTCTGGATCTGCCGTGAGTAGCATCTTCCAGCACTTGATGTCCAGGATAAACCCCTGTGGAAAGAATCAGACCTGGAGCCGCTCTCGGCCCTTTCCCTCGAACACACAGCCCACACGGTTTCAGTGTGTTGCTTGCTGGTCCCTTGTTTGTTTCTCTAAATACATTGTACCCTCAACCGTTCCCACCAGCAAGCTTGCTTGCTCCGAAGGGGAGGAGGAGCAGCTGCAGGAGGCCACCAACACAGCCAGAATCAATTCAGCTTTTCACTCAAGCAGACAAGCTCGGAGAGTAATGCTTCAGGGGTCACACTTCTGCACTACAGCCCAGGATTTGCAAACTAAATAAAGGATCCGAGTGAGATTTAAGTGCCTAACTCCCTTAGGCCCCTTTGAAAAAAGCCCCGCTGGAATAACTTAAGAACCTTTCACTGTGCTTTTGCAAAAGCATTAATCCTCCTTGCTATCTCCACGAGTCTCTTTGATCACACTTCAAAATCTTCATCTCCAGGGGTCCTGTCTGGGCTTTCCAAAATGGCTTAAGAGCAGACATCTCACTACTTCTTGGGGAGACCTGAGCTCCCAAGACACAGAATTACTTTTCAAAGCCCCCCCCCCCCCCTTCCCCCCCTCCCCGCTTTCCTTACTGGAATAGAAGATCAGATCATGCCAAGGGTCCCAGCGCTGCCGCTGCCCTGCAAGGTGAGACCCCATGCCCTGACCGCAGGGAGATGCCCGGCTGTTGTGGTGGGAATGGTGTCAGCATGGATTTGAAACCCCTGCTGCAGGTAAGAGTATCAGTGGGGGCTGAGACAGTTTTTCCCACATTGTCTTTACATTTTTCCAGGGCAGGGCAATGAAAGAGGGAGCACACTCGGTCTGGGTGTTCTCTTTGTGGGTGCTGAGAAATGAAGGGGGAAGGAGGGTTGGTCTTGCTAAGCAAGGCAGCCCCAGAAAATGAGAGGCTGGGGGTCATCTCTGGGAGCTGATCCGAAACCTCCAGCCCGTGCCAGCTCAGTGCTGAGTGAGGAAGATGAGGTTTTATTGACCTGGATCAAAATTACTCAAGTTGGTTCATGAAGCTGAGGTCACTAATTGTTTTTTTTTGTTTCATCCCTTCATATTCTGGAGAGCAGTTTTCTTTCTTTTTGTAATTTTTATTTTTTTACATTAATGAGCTGGATTCACTTTTAGAAACCTTGGTGTTATGCTAATGCCCAAGCAACAGCCTCCACGTCCCCATTGCACCCCCTGTGCAGCGATGGGAAGGTGAGCGTGGCACAGCAGACCTGAGCTAGATGCTGTACGATTTACTCATGAAATTTAGGTCTGCTATCAACTGAAACTTCCTGAAATATGTCAGATGACTGATACTGGGTTAGACAGTGATGCATTCCCTGGGAGGAGGTGGAATAGCTGAGCATGGAATAGAGCTCTTGATGCGCGACCTTGTGAGCTGTGGCTAAAATCCCTTAATTGACTGTGGGGCTGGAGGAGGCCAGCTTCTTCAGCACTAGCCCTTGCCTTGCCCAGAACTTGCAAATTAAGCTAGGAGGAATCTTTTTAAGCTTTCTATTTTCTGGAGACTTTTGCCCTCTCTGCACTTGACTGCTTTGCTTCAGGAATGAAAATAGGGAGCCCTTTCCCAGCCATTACAGTTTCATTTAGCAAAAGGACAAAGAATTGGCATGGGAAGGATGAAGAATGACTCCAAGGGTAAACTTGTGTGACTCCATGTATTTTAGATCGTAGCCTGAGGTCAGGCTCCCTTTTTTGTAATACAGATAAAGGACTTTTTGGCCTTGCAGCAGGAGGAAATGTGTAGTGATATATAAAAAAGTCACTTCTCAGCATAATTTAAGGAACAACCTCTGTTCTCAAAAGGAGGGGGGTCCTTTGAGGTGTCCGTCTCTTCCATAAAGCTCTCTGCTGGTGTGCACACACACACAGAGACACAAACACACCTGAAGCATCTACAGCAGTACAGTCACAGGATTTCCCAAACCTTAATTGTTTAGGACTCCACAGCAATATGTTGGAGGATGGATCCCTTTATCTCTGCAGAGAAGGGAGAAAGCCCATGTCCTTGCTCCCAACAAATCCCAACAGTCGGTCCTTTAACCTCCAGGGACACCAGGGTGTCCAAAACTCCCCGAGAGTGATTGTGTGGCCCAAGTGCGTCTCAGCCTGCTGCACCCGCTGCCCATTTCCAATATTATTTCCCTACTTCTGGCTTCAGCTGCTTTAATTTAGCTACTTCAGTTCCTGCACTCACGAGGTCCAGATTTTTGGTCTCTTAGAGCTGAAGGGGTTTCGCCTTCTCCAGAGGGAAGGAGGATGGAGGAACACCTTTTTTTCCGAACCACCTCCATTCAACGGTTTCCTCTGTCCTTCCAATTTCCAGACAAGATTTTGTTCCCCTTGATGTTGCCTGCAGCTTCTCACCCACTGCCCCTCTCTCTGGCTCCAGTTCCCATCCTCCTCTCCCATCTTTCTCCTCTTCTTCCACCGGAGGAACACGTGCGCTGCAGTGAGTGTGCACGGCTGAAGGTGCGCCTCTGTTTGTGCCTAAGAAAAATGGGGCAGGCATGGCAAACAAGTAAATCACATTATGTATTGCAGGCAATAATGTAGCTCCCAGGGGACAGAGATAATACAGTGAGAGACAAAGGAACAATAGACTTTGCTGGCCTGAGCGCTCACTTGATTGTGGCTTTTCTGGAATTATTCTTGGCTTCCTCTGCGTGAGTGGTGAATCGGGCCTCCGAGCTGATAAAGAGATCAGGATGCGGTCGGGGGCTGTGGCGGGGATGCACATCATTTTGCACAGGAGCCTTGTACATATTGCTCTTAGGGGGAGACTCTCACTCTGCACAGGAGCCCCGCAGCACAAGGGACGGGGATTATTTTCAAGCTGGCTGTGATTTCTGTGGTTTGGAAAAACACGGCACTGTCTGAGGGACTTTCTCCAGAGAACTGTGTTGATTTACATTCCCATTTAGCAGCGGGTGCTGTGGCGGGGGGGCAGCTGTGTCATTGGCAGGGGGCAGGGGGGGAGCAGTGGACGTTCCCTGAGTTTCAGATGCAGAAAAGAGGCATCAGGATGAAACCAGTGGCCTGAACTGTGCAAAGTGCTTCCCCCCCGCCTCCATGCCACATGGGGTGCTTGCGGGACATGACAGGTCTGGGACATCCCTGGGTGGCTGAGTGGGGGGCACAAGGGCAGGTTAAGGCAGAGGCTGTTGGGATGCACGATGGGGGTGGCTTTCCTCACCAACCCAGGTGGTGAGGAGCCTTCCAAACCGAAGCACTGCTGGTTTTTGGAAAAATCCCAGCTGGGATGCTCTCTTGGGAGCTCCCCAAAGGTCCTTTTACAGAGGCAAACAGTGCTTTGAGATGCGCTTCAGAGTTTCCTTCTTCTTTGCTTCTTTCCTTCCTTTTGTCCTTTCTTCTTTTTCCTTCTCCTTCCTTCTCTTTTTCCTTTCTGTTCTTTCTTCTTTCCAATTTCATCTTTTTCTTTCTTTTTCTTTCTCTCCATCTTCTCTTTCTTTCTCTCTTCTGCTTTTTCTGTCTGTCTGTCTGTCTTTCCACCTTTCTTAGACCTCAGCAAATTCCAGGAAGGCATCAGTTGTCTTTAACACCCAAAGGAAAAATCGAAGGGAAGGGTTCAATTACTTGCATGAAAAATGAGTCTCCTAACCGAGGTCTATCCATTTGCTATTTGTGCTTGTTTTAAAACTGAATTATAGAGACTGCACATTTTTCTGGAGACAAATGCATTAATTTTTCTCAAAACAGACAAGAGGGAAGCAGAGGGAAAATAAGATAATAAGAGTTTCCACAGTGATTTATATGCCTTTGTGAAAAATAATGGGGGCAAATGGCAGCGCACACCGGCAGCCCGTGGGGGAAGGGGCAGGGGGGTGGCAGGGACGACTGCAAGGAAAACTGCCAGAAGTCCAAGTATGATTGTTGGTTTTAGATGATATAAGATCACTTTATGTCTCTGACTGGCTTGAAAAATCTCTCTTTCTCCCTCTATATATACACACATAAAATATATACCATATGATGCACTTAAAATCAGCACAGGCTATAGTGTTTATACAGGAAAGGATTGTGTTTCTCGACGACCTCTTCCCAGCCCTCCTTCTTCTGCCGAAGGATAAACTGGGACCTTTAGAAAACAAAGTGGTGGCTACAATTTTTAACGGATTTGTTCTTGCATGTATTTATATAGGGCAGGCGAGCCCTTCCCCAGGGCCAGCTGCCTGTGCTCTTGGGCAAAAAACAGGGGAGTTGAGTTTATTTTTTTTTATCTGTTCACTTTGGTTTGATTTATATGCTAAAAGAGATATTTTTATTATGGTGCATAGTAAATTGGGTTTCTTTATTGCTCATGAGAGCTGTTTTCCAAAATTGGACTATTTATATAGTACACTGATTGCAATGTATTTCTGATCTTAACTTCTAACTGTAGGGAATAAAAAAAAATATATCGAATCGTATTTTTTTAAAAAACTGCAACTGCTTTTGAAAGAAGATTAAATGGGTAACTTTTTCTTGATGTTGGGGCACTCAGCAGCTCCCAGGAAATCATCTCATTTTAGCAAGTAAAGGCTGTCGGTGGGAACTGGAGACTCGGGAAGGTTTTGAAGCAGTTTTGCGGTTTGCTCATTGGCGTAATGCACGGGAAACACATCCAGGAGGCCAAAGGCCACCAGGGCTGCAGTACCTATGCTGATGTTTCTCTCCAATTACTTATAGGAATGATTCAGTGAATTTATTCCCCGTTGGTTTCCGAGTAGAAAATCCTACGGCGTTTAGACGGATATGAGAGCAGAGGGAGGCTGGAAGTGATGCTTTAAAGCAAAACCTAAATCTGTTCCAGGGCAGATGGTTAATTGTGTGGTTCAATTTATTTGCCTAATGCAAATCACGTCCCATTTGCCCATGGCGCCAGGGGAACCAGATTCCTGTTTGTTTTGCTGAAAACTGGGCTGAGATTTCACTGCATCTTCTGTAGCTCCCACGTGAAGCTCCCCTGCAGTGATAAGGATTTGTGGTCCGCAGCAGAGGATCTCCGCATCTCCAGGGCTGGTGGAGAGGAGAAACATCAGCTCCCATGGAGAAGGTCTGGGATGGAGATGAGCTGCCATCATGGTGCTGGTTTGCTGGATTCAACCTCCCAGCTTCGTAGCACTAGGAGGTGCTTTAGTGGGTGACAGCATCCCCTTCTCCCATCCCAAACCCCGGCGTGGGGTGTGTCTGGGGGTCTGGGCCCCCCAGGTCCTCTCCAGCCTTGGACCAGGAAGGTGTTTTGGGGGGTTCCCAACTTCCCAAATGGGCCTAATTGAAGCCTAAAGAGATTTTTCACAGATTCATGGCTTTTCAAAGGAGAAATTTGCATATTAATAAGAAGCTGTTCAGACTGATTGGCTTAATGTGTTTGGGGTAAGTATAATTAAATGTCAAGGGAAATATATCATGAAGTAATGAAGCTGAAGCTAATTTATCAAAAAATGAGTCCTAGAGAGGGAGACATTTCCAATAATAAACAGTTCTTTAACCTTCCTCTTCAAGATGATTTGCTTAGTCAGGGCTGAAATGTGCAGTCTTGAGGATCCTCGAGTGAGAGAGGCATGGGATAGCGGAGGTGTTCCCATCCCCTCAGTGGTGCTCCCCAGTATAAACCCTTCTGCTCTGGGACCTGAGGCTGAGCCTATCAAGAGGGTCGACCCAGGTCCGGGTGGGAGAAGGTACAGCTCTGGTCCCTCCAAGGCCACCAGTAGCACCTGGGAGGATGTCTGGGGGGGGGGGGGTGTACAGGTGTAAAACTTTAGGGGTGCCATTAGGGAAGGAAAACAGGCCTGAGGTTTAATTATATCAGATGCTGGGTCACTTACGCCCTTCTTTTTCTCATCTCTCAGCCTTTTCTCTTTACTCTCTAGGCTTTTCAGAGCACAAGCCATCTCCTGCACTGTTCATGTACCAGCCAGGGATAAAGACCAGCACATCTTTAATAAGAGCAAAAAATACAGTGCACATTCAGAATTGTGATGCAGGCCCCAAACTGGGTATTTTAACACCCTAACTGGGGAGGCAGAGGCGGAGGTCCAGGCTGAAGGCTGTGCCAGTCCCTCTGAAGGCTGTGACTCACCTGCACCCTTCTGTGACGGAAGGTGGCTGTGAGCTCCTTCCCCGTGGCACAGCCCTGCAGCGGGCAGACGGGCACACGCTTCTCAGCAAACCTCTGCTTTGGGTGAACGCTGGGCTCATAGGATTAATTTCCAGCCATGCACTGACTGTCCTCTGCCATCCACCTCCAGCGGTGACATACTGCCGTGCGTGGTGGGAGCGGGACTGGCCGCGCTTGATTTGCACTTCGTGCACTTGCAAGGGAGAAAGGCTGGGTGCAAGGCTGTGAAAGGATTGTGCCCATCATCTCAGCTGGAAAATCCTCCTTTGGCATAATACAGCGTAGAAGGGAATCGGCAGGTTGCGGAATAATAGAGGCATCTGTGGAAGATAGCAGAAGTAGTGTCTATTTTCATTAAGAGCCAACAGTTACAATAAAAAACAGCACCAAAAAGCCAACAGAGCCAGCCACCAGAAGCCTGAATTTACCCAAGCAAATGCATCGGGAAATGAGGAATCACTTTTCATTTGGGAGCTACATTGGAAATACGATGAAATCACTGTGGGCCTGATTTCCGCCCCTGTAAGAATTAACTGGTGCTGCAGGGAGTTGGCAAACAGCTCGTGCCTTATGCCTGGAGCCCCAGCAATTGCTGGGGTTAAGCTCTTGCTGGGGAAGGTACATGGTGCTGGAGAGGCCACTGGGGTGTAAAAACATGGGGGGATCAAAAAATGCATGTGGCCACTGCTGGAGGTGATGCGTGCTGGGTCCAGATCTGAGGAGGAAGGGCAGGGTTTGCCCTCCCCGGTGCATGGCACATCGCAGAACTGAAGCTGCTGGAGTGCCTGGAGAGGAGCACTAAGACTGGGTTAAGGATCAGGCTCGTGGCAGGCTGAGGGGGAACCACTGCAGGACTCCTTGGTGGCAGAGATGGCTGATGAACCCATCCCCGACCCCAGCAGAGAAAGCTCCTTTAGATGACGCCTGGTGGTGTCTCCAGTCCGGTACAAAGGATGGAGATGTGGTAAAGGTGGCTGTGGTTAAGGGCTCTGGAGCTCTTCATCTTCTGGTAGACAGATGACTGGGATTTACCAGCAATGCCACCAGGCAGGACTCAGCATATTCCCAGATGAATGCAGAAATGTGCCACGGTGACTTGGCTTTTTAGCCGTTGGAAAGAAAACAACTACAAAACGCCCCTTTTGCAAACCCCAGCTGGTCAGCCCGGAGGAAGCGGCAGTGCCACCCATGATTGCCTCAGCTCTGATGAGTTTCTTGTTCCAGCAAAGAAAATCAATGGCTTGCACGGCTAATGGCATCAGAGAGTTTCTGCTTGTCGATAGCACTTAGGCACTGGTGGTCTCTGGGAGATGCCCAGATGTGCTTCCCAGCACAGCAGATTTTTGAGAGCCTCTCGGCACAGCTCTTTCTCCCAAACCGATCACAGGGTGCCAGGACAGCAGCATCGCCTCTTGTCACTGGCATTGCCTTCACCTGGGGCCAGGAGGCCACCAGGCGCCTCCCTGAGCACAGGGGTCCCCGCTTACCTGCTGCCCGCAAAGCAGCAGCTCTACCATCAATAATTAATCAGAGCAATTAGGCAGAGGGCTTGCATGCTGTAATTAGCTCAAATCAGTGCAACCTCCCTTCCTGGGGGGGGGGACGGGACAGAGAGGCAGGAGCTGAGCACCAAAAGCACAGCAGGGGGATGGTGCTGTTAAGCAAAGACCCTCTTGGTGTGCAAATGCCCCCCTGCCCCTTTGAAGCACCCAACAGCCCCATCGCGCCGGAGCTGGGGAAGCTGATGTGATGTTGGCATGTGCCTGCTTGTGCGGAGGTCTCAGGGGCAGAATGAGCCCCTTATCTTGGGGACACTGCTGCTTCCTGCTGGGTCACCTCCTCCTGGGGTCCGCGGGGCTCCGCTGCCCTGCCCTGGGCCTGGGATTGTTCCTGCTCTTCCTGAACAAGGTCATGGCCCTGAGATCCGGAAAGGGAGCATCCACCTGCGGAGCTATCAGCAATAGCCCGTGCAGACAAGCTGTTTTCTCCGTGGCATTTCTTTGATGGGTTTCCCAGCTCCTCAGGAAGGAGAAGGCTTCCTGGCTGTGGCCTCGGGATGGGGTGACGCTGGCTGTTAGCCCCCTGAATGTGACGCTGGGAGCTCCATGTCCAAGTCCCTGTTTTGGAGGCAGTGAGGTTGCTGGAGTGTTTCCTCTTAAATGCTGAAGTGGTTAAACCCACTGGTGGCCGGGAGCAGAGCTGCCCGGGGTGCTTGGCATGCAGCGGGGGTGCAACTGGGCAGTGGGTGTCTGCTGAGGACCCCTGAGAGGCTGGCACAGCCCTTGGGTGGATTCACAGGTGCATTTGCCAGGATACCTTTGGGGTGGGCATACCACCTGCCTTGTCCCTCTCTCTCACCCTGCCCTGGACAGACCCCGCGTGCTGGGTTTGGGAGTGGGACGACTGGCTTTGGCTGCTTCTGGGGGTCTGGATAGGGACAGGGCAGACATCTGGGGGTCCCTGTGGTCCTGCGGGCTGGAGTTTAGGTGGAGGGTTGCACCACGGGTGCTGGCTGCATCCTGTGTTGGGCTGTCAGCCATCTCCTAAACTTCAGAGGGAGCTTAATTGGAAGGAGAGGAGGAAGGGCCGGGAAGGCAGCTCCGCTGATAAGATGCTACTTGACAGATACAGTGTGGAAACAGATGCTACGGGCTGCAGATGTAATGAGATACATAAATACTGAGACTTGGTCAAATAAACGCCAGCATCCGCTGGAAGGATGAGCCTGGGAGCTCCCGATGCCGCGAACCTTGCGGCAGCAGCAAGTGCAGAGCAGTCAGATCGGTGGGGTGGGGGCAGGGGAGGCCCCGTCTGCCAGAGCCTTGTGTTGGGGACAGTGGCACATTAATAGTGTGCTGTGTTTGTCCCCTGCAGTGATGCCTATGGGCAGGGCTGTGCCCACAGCACCCAGCAGTGACTGTCCCTGCACCCTGTGATGGTGCCTGCACTCAGGGCCAGCTCCTGCCACCAGCTGTGGGGTTTGGGGTATTTCCAAAGTGCCTAAAAATGACGATATGCCCTGTGTGCTTTGCGACCTGCCCTTTCATCCCAGCACAGCCCAATGCAAGGAAGCCCTGTTTTCATGTATGCTTTGAATTTTTAAATTAAAAAAACTGCTCTGGAGTATTTGGGATAGTAAAAAACCTGTGTCCTGGGAGGGACCTGGTGGAGCTGGGCAGGGGGAGGGTGCGGGGGTGGCAGGAGCCTCCTCTGCACGTCTCGGGGAGCAAATAACCCAGGGACCATTACCTGCTCACAGAAATGAAGCAGTCCTGCTGGATGGCTTTCCAACCACGGCCCAGGGGACAGACCAGGACTATCCCAGCAGGTGATGCACTCATCCTGCATGGATCGCAGTGGTTCAGTGGGGCAGAAGAGCAGAGCCATGAGAAAACCCAAGGCCCCTGACTCTACCACAGTTGCTTCACGAGGGTGCAGGTGTCCTCTGGGAGATGATGGTTGTGCTGTAGGTCCCCCCAGTAACACCCAGATTTCCCTGAGTGCTGCCTTCGCCCAGAGAACATGCCTTGGCAGCAGGATGGGTAGAGGTGGAAGAGATCCATGACCCCTGTTGTCCTCTCCCAGGGCTATTCCTGCCTCTTATTTTGCTCCATCTCAGACCAATCCATTCTCCATTAAAACCAATGGCAAGGGTGTCCTTTTTGATATCAGTGTCAGTTGGCATGGATTTTACATCTAGCAACACAATGAGTGATTTTCCTTTTTCCTTGCCTCTTGCTCTCTTTTCAGCTTCCTCAGTCCCACAGCTTTTCTTGCAGTTTTGTTGTTGTTTTTTGTTTTGTTTTGTTTTTTAATTTTTATCAGGTTCCTGAAATGCATCTTTCCATTTATTGATTTCACCTGACATCTAAAGGAAGGCGAAGTGGAAGGCACAACTAATTCTGACATTCCCTCACAGCTCATCAAAGCAAATTTAGGGCTTGCCAGAGCTGCCAGGGCAGCACAGCCCCTGGGTTGAGACACTGGCCTCATAGGAGGGACAAATCCACCTCTTTAGGCAGCATTTTTAAATTTTATATATATGTACACGCTACTGGTTACATCAAGCTATCACTCTTTGTTTTCAATCATCTCCTGTTCATACTGTGATGGTACTTCTGGGAGCACAGGCTCCGGGGTGGGGAAGGGCAAGTGCTTGTGGTAGCGGGTTTTGATGTTTCTTAATACATTTCTGTTGTAGAGTCACTAAAAATAATTTAGAAGAAAAAGAGAAATAGTGGTAGGGGGAGGAGAAGACAACTTGCTGGTGGGTGCAGTAGCAGAGGGAGCAATGCCCGCCGCTTCGGGGGAATGAGGCTGCATCAAAGCACAGTGATTGCTGTGCCTCAGTTTCCCCATCCTCCTCATTCAATAGCTTCGTGCTGGAGAAGGCTCCATGTTTCCCCAGGATGGCCAGCTGTGTTACATGCCCATCATCATGGTGTCTGGCCCCTCCCTGGAGGCAAATTCTGGCAGCATTTCTGTAGGGAAGTGAGAGGGGAAATAAGCACACACACACAGAGCCCCCCCCAGCAGTTTATTTTCCCTCTCTATGCTGCTCTCCTAGCCCTGCCACAGCACCCACCATCATGCCAGTCACATCTAGAAGGCTGCACACAAGTGAGAGAGGCAGAGAGATGCTGCCAAGTGGGACTGCAGGGCACAGGGTGCCAGTGCCCATCTCACCTCAGCTCTGCCTGGTGTTCCAGGTGGCTGATGGAGGAGGGGGTTTCCCTCGAGCCTTGCTGGCTCCCAGAGATGACAGGAAGGTATTTTTCCTCCTTCTCCCCTTCCTCCCATACACAAAGACCAGATAATCCTGCACGAACAAGCCAACTGAATTGTTAACCATGCTGTCACTTTGCGCTGCAAAGGCAGAACTCAGGACGGGTGTTTGCTGGTGGGAGAGTGTCCGACCCTCACCATGACCCCGTGTGACATTTCTGGGAGCATATTTGGCTCTTCCTTGCCGGAAAGGCTCTTCTGTGGGACTCAGGGTCCCACAGCTGATTGCAGAACTGTTGGGCTCTTTTGGAAAGAGCAGCATTTCTTTGATACGTTTTCCTATGATGACCTCTTTGGTGGCACTTCCTTAAAAACAGCCCTTGCCACCACCGGGACTTCCTTTCCCACCGCTGCTGCGGGCTGGGGCGTTCCACAATCCCAGCCAGACCCCGGCCGTTGGAGCTGGAGCAGAACCAAACTGCAGCTGCTTTAAGCTGAGCAGGGCAAAAAGTAACAGAGGGCAGATTTTTTTTCTTTGAAGATCGGTCTCAGGTGTTTATTGTCATGTTCATTGACAACTCATCTCAAGCCGTGGAAAGAGGGAGGTTCCTTGGATGCTCTAATACCTGCCTGGGGGTTTTCCTTCACCACGGTTGCATTGTATGTATCCTACTGCTTGGACCAGTGGCTCAGGCTAGTGGCAAAGAAAGAAAAAGCACCTGGAGGCTGAAACAAGGGACCCCCAAGCCCAGGCTGGCCAGGGAAGGCTTCTTGGGGTGCAGTGCAGGTGTAAGCAATGTCTTTCTGCTGTGTCACATAACCCTGCTGCAACTTGCAGGGTGTGTAATGGAAAGGTCCCGATAGCTGAAGTCACCAGCACCTTTGGGAAAGCCCGTCTCTGTGTAAACAGGCTGTGTGCGACTGTTTCTGCTTCACTCCCATCCTTTATCCAGCGGATAGCTCCCGGCCTGCGTGCCCTTTCGGGGCTGCGGCCAGGTCAGTGGGACTGCAGCCAGAGATAAGGGGAAACATTGGTGCGCGGAGAAGGGGGCTCTCCCTTCGCTGCCACTGCTGCTGCTGCAAACAGCTGGGGAGAGCACTGCGCTGGCCCAGCAGCATGCTAGAGGGGTGCAGGGACACAAACAGTGTCCCCGAGCTGCCGCTGCCATGCGGATGCCCCAGCTGTGGGCTTTTCTGTATCTCAGCACTTGGCTGATGGTGGTTTTGCACGTTCAGTCTATACCTCTGCCATGTTCGCTGGGGTGCTTGCAGACCCGCTCTGCTTGCCCCTCCTGCACCAAGTGAAGCCGTGACTGACCCAGCACAGCAGAGGCTGTCAGGGTGAGCATGTGCCCACATCTCAGCCACCCCCAGTTTGCTGGCACTGGGACTATGTCATCAGGTTTTGGTGAGCAGGGACTGATCTTTCTTGTTTGCTGCTCCGGCAACAAGGAGCTGCATTGCTGCAAGGTGCAAGCTGCAAACCCCAGAGCTGGTTCAAACCCTCTCTCTGCATCCTCATCCTCCTCCTTGGTTATATTGCAATTGCCATTTGCCATTTCAGGCAGTGCACAAACTCGCTTTGCTGCTGCAGGTGAGCTTGAGCTAGACCTGGCCGTGCACTCAGACGCAGAAGGGTGTGCAGCTGAGGTGCTGCTTTGGTACAGGTCAGTGCTGACCCTGGGAGCACGGGGTGGGGGGATGACACCATCCTTCCTTCCCCAGGGCATCAGGCTTGGCGCACCTTATTCTGGATGATCCTTTCAATCCATCCAGCCTGACTGCCCGGGGTCTGACAGGATGATGATTTTTAAAAGGTCATACTAGGACTGCCAGGGAGAAGGAACTCGCCTTCTGGGGCTAAGAGAAGATGCACATGACTGGGGCAGGCTTCACTAGAGGCCAGGGAGCATGTGGGGCTGATCGCTGTAATTGCAGCAGCTTTATTACCGCTCTGTGTTGCGACGGCATGAGGCCTTGTGAAGAGCTGCCCTTATCTGCCGACGTCAGCCTCCTTTCAAGAGAGATCTGGACTAGATTTATGTGGGAAAGGTTTGCAGCAAGTCCAGCCACAGCTGCTTTTAATGGCTCACATGCTGCCAAGGAGCCCAGGAGGTCCTGAGCAGGACATGGCTTGGTCTAGCTGGGAGCAAAGCAGCAGCTGTACTTCCAACAGCAAACACGCCTCGAGTTTTCTGGATCCAATGACCAAGTGCTGTTCCCACCTCTATGGGAAACAGCAGCACAGGGCTGTTCTTCCTACATGAAACAGGCTGTCCCATCCCAAAAATCACATTTCTGGAACAACCGGTGTTTGTTTTCTTGATAATCACCAGCTTCTCATGCTGCTTCGAGTTGGTGGGACAGCAGCACAGGTCAACTGAGGCAAACCAGCTGTTTGAACCCATTTTCTGGCCCCTGATGGAGCCGAGGTGGGTACCCAGCATGGGCTGGCAGCAAACACCAGCAACATGTACCATTGCATCCGTTCCTCCGAGCTGAATTTCCAGAAACACAAACCTTAGGTGCTCAGTCTTGTAAGGAGGGAGCCTGATATGTTATTCTGGCTTCTTGACATGAAGTGATGCTTTCTTCCCCGGAGTTGTGCTCTCGCTAAGAACAGGGACTCGAGATCAGGTGACATCTCTGTGGACTCTGGTCTCCAGGATGGGGGTCGAGCCAACACCCTGCTTGCCCTGGGAAACTGAAAAGTCAAGTGTTTTAAAGGCATCATTGTACAGTCCATAAAGGGCTACAAAAGCCATAATAAACACGTCAGCAGCGATCAAACCCCGCACCAGGAGTGTCTGAGGGTTGGCAGCCTGTTACTGGGGTGTCTTAATGTGACCCCAGCACTAAAGTGCTGATGTCAAGGACTGACACACCAGGGTGCAACAGGAAATCCCAGAGCAGCACCATGTGCATTGCTGGGACCTGTAACCACCTGGTGCTCAGCCCCTGCACAGCATCGCCCCCCAGCCCAGCCCTCCGGGGCAGCCAGCCCTGCAGCTGGCCTGGGGCTGGAGGGTTTGCTGCAGCAGCTCCGAGGGAAGGCAAATCCAAACCGTTGCATTGCCAAAGTGAAGTCCTGCGAAGCCCATTGGCGTGGGGAAGGGGCCACAAGCCCCCTGTGAGCAGTAGCCCCATCAGCTGCCTCCAGGGCTTTGGCCGGACACAGAACAGCCGTCTCAGATGCCACTGCTGGGAAGAAAGTGTGGACCTGGAAAAGGCCAGATATGAATATGCATGCATAGCCGAAATGCTCCCTTTGAGGAAAGTCTTCCTCCCCTATTAAGTAATTAAATAAAGCTCCAAGCTCTACTAAAATTAAAATAACAGAATCCATTTATTCTGGCAGGGCTCGCTGGTGGCTGTTCTTGCCAAAAACATTTTTGTGGTTCTTGTCTTTTCAAGTGGCTCTTTTGCAATAAAACCCAGATGCCATTAGTCCAAGGAGGCCTCCAGGCAACTGTTTATGTCCATGAAAGATGCCCTTTGTAATTAATTAATCTCCCAAAAGCTGTGGTAGCACATTCCCTGTGGCTCCTGGCGTGTCCCTGCCCGCCAGCCCTGGCAGCGGAGGTGCGTGCTCATTCCTGGGCGCTGAAGAAAGCTTTTGTGTGTTGCAGCCTCGCCATGAAAGGGGTTAATCTCCTCCTTGGGAAGACACAGCGGAGATTTCAACACTTATCAAAACACAAACAGCAGTCAGCGTGCCTTCCCGCTGCCCTCGCCCTGCTGCCGGTTCAGCAGCTCCTGCTCTTGCTCAACAGCGACTTGCAGTTGCTGTGTTATAGGGGCAGGGACCAGCCCGGGAGCGAGCTGGCAGGTGGTGGGGAAGGGGGCTCGACCTGGTTCCTTCACCCTCTCGGGGGTTCAGGTGCTTCCAGATGACTCAGTCGTCACAGGGTTTCCAAAGCAGAGGGCAACGCCACCACAGCTGAGAAATGTGGGCTTGGTACACACGGGGGGAAAAGGTGATTCGTGAGGTTGCACTGAGCAAAATCACCTTATGACCAGCTGCGCCGGGCCAGAGTAAAGAGCCACCCCGCCCAGTACCTCCTTCCACACGGTGCCTGGTACCAGTATTCGCAGCTATGTGTATGAAAGCTGGTGGGTTTTAGGGCTCATTCTCCTGTTATCGCCTCCCAGTTGAGGGCAATCAAGGCTGGAGGCTCCCTGTGGCTGAAAGTGGCTCTGGGACTCTTACATTTCATTGCCACCAATTTATTTCGTCGACCATGAATCTGGCTGGTCTGTTGCTGAACCATTTATAATTTTGGCCTTTGCAGCATCAGGTGATGGCAAATTCCACCACAGAATTATGTCCCTGCTTGGCAGAGGCCACCCTTAGTGTCAGCAGCGATTGCCTTTATGTCTTCACATCCTTCAGGATGCACAAGATGCTCTCTCATACCCTTCAGCTTGTTTCATCTCCAGCTTGAATGTCCCCAAATTCATGGAGTTTTGCCCAAACAGAAACTCTCAGCAAAGACCAGCAAAGATTTGGGTTCTCTAGGACCGTGTCTGCTCAGCCTCTATGTAATGTGGTTGCAAACAGAAAGAATTGCTTTAGGAAGGGTCAGTCCTCGCTGCCTCATTTGTAATGTAACGACTCAGCCTGGGGTTTGGTTGTTATTGGGTTTTTTAGCTGTTGTTGGCTTTTCATTGTTGCTTTTTTGATAGATGAGTTTAATTTTGCTGGCATATTGCACAGGTTTGCAAACCAGATGTTGCTGCTGCAAGACGGTAACAATAATGCGGGCAGGGAGCAGTTCATCACGGCACACGGGTGTCGCAACCGCAGCAAGGTCAAAGACAAGGGGTCAGGGCATGGGGGGGATGCGGGTCCCTGCTCCTGGGGACACAGGGCTGCAGTTGCCATGAGAACTGCTGGTGGCATGGCGGTGAATGTCGCAGGCACTGCAGCCACCTCCCATCCATCTCCCATTCCCCCCGGGAAGGACTGGACTGTTGGAAGGAGACCAAGCTGTGGGGAGAGAAGCTCTGCTGAGAGCCTGGCTGGAGGGGTGGGTCTGTGTAACCAACTGGTGACAGTGTGAATCACTGGTGTGACTCCTGTCTGGGGGTGATACCGAGGGTCATGAGAAGGCGAGGGGACGGGAAGCGGTGTAGCAGGCAAGGGGGAGCAAGGAGAGGAGCTGGAAGCACCCAGGAGGAGCAAACGGCTGCTCACGTGGTTACTACACCTTCCTGGCTTGCCTTGTTTAACATGGAGGAGCTCAGGTTATCCTGCGGCCAAATCCCACGGTCCTTCAGCAGATCACACCCGACGCCTGGCCCAGGAGGGTTTAAACTCTCAGGGCAACCATGGAGCAGGATGGACCCTGGCCTGAGCCCCCAGCCTCTTCCCACTCCCAGCTGGGAGAGCCCGCGAAGCAGCCTGCGTGTAGGATTTCTTTGGGTAGAAGAAGGAAATCACTGAGGTCAGGGGGCTGATATTGCACATTTTTATGTGACATCAGCTTGCTGCCACCTTTAAAATACCAAAAGATAGAGTCTTACAGCCTGGCCCTTGAAAATCCCATGTGCCCTGCAGGAAGGGAGTGTGTTACTCCAGAAATTCACTGTTATTCCAGGGAATTTAAGCCAATGTACAGGAAACCCCAGCGTGGAGTGGGAGGAATTTAAAGGGATAGGGCATTAGGATTGTAGAGAAGTGCTGTGTTCTTACAGTACCATTGCAAGAAGGGAGGTGGGATCCCCTTCAAGAAGCCCCTTGGAAGCCTTGAATATGCAAAATGGATTTAGGGCTAATTCTAGGTAAATAGGCAGCCAAAGGCAGTGGGGAATCAGGAGTGTGTTTAGATGCTTTGCTGCATCAGAGCATTATGGGCCTCGTGACAAGCCACACAGAGGAAGGAAAGCTGGGCTGGAGGCGTGAGGCTCAGAAGCATCCTGCCCCTGGTACCCAGGGCATCCCCAGAGCACTGCCTGCCCTCAGCGCCTCCCACCCCACCTGGGGGCATTCAGCTCTAATGTCTCCCTCTCTCCCCCTCTCTCAGGGACCTCATGCCCAGGACCCTGGAGGGGCAGATCACCATGGAGAAGACCCCCAGCTACTTTGTCACCAAGGAGGCCCCTGCCCGCATCTCCTCCATGTCCAAGGGCACGAAGCTCATCGTGGTGGTGCGGGACCCCGTGACCAGAGCCATCTCAGACTATACCCAGACGCTCTCCAAGAAGCCCGACATCCCCACCTTTGAGAGCCTGACCTTCAAAAACAGGACTACAGGCCTGATCGACACCTCGTGGAGCGCCATCCAGATTGGCATCTACGCCAAGCACCTGGAGAACTGGCTCCTCTACTTCCCCATCGGGCAGATCCTCTTTGTCAGTGGGGAGAGGCTGATCAGCGACCCCGCGGGGGAGCTGGGCAGGGTCCAGGACTTTCTGGGCCTCAAGAGGATCATCACCGACAAACACTTCTACTTCAACAAAACCAAGGGGTTCCCGTGCCTGAAGAAGGCGGAGGGCAGCAGCAAGCCCCACTGCCTGGGGAAGACGAAAGGCAGGACCCACCCCGACATAGACCAGGAGGTGGTGCAGAGACTGCGGGACTTCTACCGGCCCTTCAACATGAAGTTCTACCAGATGACGGGGCAGGACTTTGGCTGGGACTGAGGCTGAAAAAAATAATTTAAGAAAAGGAAAATATAATATAATATATATTTTTTTTACATATAAGTAGAGAGGGGGAAAATACAGAAAAAAAATAGTTGTGCTGAAACATGATTTGTTCTGATTTTTTTTCTTTTGACACCAATTAGTTTTCTTTCTTATCTGAGAGATGAGGTGATGTGTCCGTCTGGAAGAGGAGGCTGTGAACAGCAACCTAGTCCTATTGACATCGCCTGCAGTGTGGCTGCTTCCTTCAGTGGGCCCAGGGTTTGGCACTGTCTCTGTAGAAAAAAATGCAGGTGCAAAGTTTTTAGGTGTCGCCAGGTCCCCCTCCAGAAGTGACAGAGGTGCTTGGGGGAGTGCAGAGCCTTACTGGAAGGTCAGGCAAATTTTGGCTGGCAAATGCCATTTTAGACCGGACCTCATCACTTTTGGCAATGGAACAAAGGAGGTTTAATATCTAATTTGCCTTTCAAAACTTTATTTAGGGGATTTCTTTATTGCATGAAACCCTTGGTGAATTTTTTTTTTCATTTATCCCATTTTTTTTTACTTTTGCCCCCCCCCCCCCAAATCAAGCTCTTTTCATCAACCAAACTTATTTTTCATCTTACAGAAGCCAAAACCAATAATCCTTTGTTTTGTTTTGAGACAAAACAGCTTTAGTAGCCAAAAGTGAAAGAAAACAAATTATTCTTTTGACTCCATGATGAAAATTGCCAGGTAGTCAAAAGGCCTCATTCACAGGAGCTGGCTCTAAACCAGTGTTCCCCGCTGCCAGCAACAGGGACTCCCTTCTCCTCCGCTGACAGCAAAGCGCTTTTCCCAAGGGGGCCCATCTGAAGGGATCTAAGTGATGGGCAAGGAAGGTCCACACTGAGGTGATGTTCATGGTACGTCTGTCTTGAAGGTGATGGGGGACCCACCATCCCACCACTCGTATGCAGGGAGCAGGTTCACACTGTCTGCTGCATGCTATTTAAACCATAATGAAGATTTTTTTCAGTTGGACCAGTCTTAAAAGAAAAGCAGTGGAGAAAGGGTTGGGGGGGGGGGGGGGGGGGGAGGGGCGGGAAATGAACAAAAATCACATCCAGAAAGGGGAGAGAATGAGGAGAAGATGATGGAAGTTTTGTTGTCCTTGCCTAAAGGAGAACTGAGGGGGGAGCCAGAAGAAGAGCACTGGTTGTGCAGGGCTTTAAAAATTGTCAGGCAAAACAAATCTCCTTTATCACCTTTTTTGGCTGGTAAAAAAGTCTCAGCGACGGAAATCTATTAGTGAACAGAATCTTGTATTACCCTGGGCTCATTTATCTGCTGGCTCTTTATCTACAGCATTTTCTGGACTATAGGAACACCTAATTATCACTTGGTGCTGTATAAACACAGCATGATGATGCTCTCTCTCTTGAGGCTAACTTTAAGAAGCCCAGATGGGGTAAAACAAACTAAGTGGGGGATCACCTGGTAATCTGGTTAGGAAGAAGCCTGAGGATCAGGCTCACTGGCTGCCTGCACACTGGCCAAGATCTTAATAAAATCACAGCAGAGTGGAGATTTCAAGTAGTCTAAAGAGAATTGCATCCAAACTTACAATTTAACCCAAGAGGGAGTCATTTCCACCTTGGGCTGTCTTGCTTGACAGCTTAGGGTAACAGCTTGGTGCCTGCTCAACTTCACGGCACCAAGTTCCACTGCAGGTGTTGAGCCACATCTGCTCCTGGCTGCCCTGAGCCGCCTCCTTCCTACCCATCCCAGCCTCCCTCCGTTCCTGAGGATGCAGGGTCCTGGGACCTTCCTGTCCCCTGGAAACACAAACCTACATGGATTTGCATGCATGACCCATTTCCCAAGGTAATTAAAATAATTTAATTAGTGTTGTGAGGCTCCAGGACCTTCTCCCACCGTTGTCGTGCCAAAGCCTTACCTGTGTAAGCTGGTTTACCTGTTTACCTGGGTAAACATTTTACGTAACTGCCTCCTGCAAACACAGCAGAAAGGCAGATGAGGGACCACACAGACCCCCAGCAGCCTTTTCTCTTACCTGCCTCCAGGTTCATGCAAGAGGTGACATGAGAAAATCAGAGATGGTCCATCAGCTTTGGCTTCATTGTGTCATGGTCCCTCCCAGCATCGCTGCAGCTCATTGCTGGGGCTCAGAGCTTCTAAATCAGAAGAAGATGGAAGAGCATTGGGCTTTGGGTAACGGTCTCCCCAAAGTGTCACTGGAGATGAGGGGAGCAATCTGTTCCCTGCCCATGCTGGCTGGATCAAGGGGGAACGGGCTTAAGGTGTAGCCAAAAGGATGGAGTTAATTATTGGGAAAACCTTTCTAACAGCCAGGTTTGTTGGGGCAGGAGTGGGGGATGGCCGTCACCTCTCCCACGCTGTGCTCTTCTGTCCAAGTGCAAAAGCCAAGCTGGTGGCAAGGACAAGGTGTCACTCATGGGCACAGCCAAGCAGTGCCAGCACTACCTACTGAGGCACAAAATCTGAGGTTTTCCAAGCTGCAAAGAACATTGAGGCATGCTGTCTCTTTGGTATTTCAAGGAGACTTAAGGTTGGGCTGATCTGTATGTGCCTTGGACAAGCTGTCGTGGTTTCACCCCAGCTGGCAACTCAGCCCCCCACCGCCACTCACCCGCTGCCCTCACAGCGGGATGCGGAGAGGATCGGAAGGGTGAAAGTGAGAAAACCACGGGCTGAGATAAAGGCAGTTCAATAGGTGAAGCAAAAGCCGCTCACACAAGCAAAGGAAAATGGGGAATTCGTCCACCACGTCCCATGGGCAGGAGGGGTTCGGCCACCGCCAGGAGAGCAGGGCTCCAGCACGCGGAACGGGGACTTGGGAAGAGAAACACCATCACTCTGAATGTCCCCCCTTTCCTCCTTCTTCCCCCAGCTTTATCTGCTGAGCGTGGTGCCATATGGTGTGGGACATCCCTTGGGCCAGTGTCCCCCCCAGTTCCCTGTGCCCCCAGCCCAGCTGTGGGGTGGCTGAGGAGCAGCAAAGCCCTGGGCGCTGTGTGAGCGCTGCTCAGCAGTAACGAAACCACCCCCGTGGGATCAGTGCTGCTTCCAGCACAAATCCAGAACGCAGCCTCCTACGAGCTACTGTGAGGAACATTAACTCTACCCCAGCCCAAACCAGCACACAAGTATAAATATCACTTAAGAGTAAGATTTAAAAAACCCCGTAATTATATCGCTATTGCCTCTCATACAGTCACATTCTGACTAGTTTAAAGCAGCTTTATGGCACTACAGTCTGTTCCTCCCTTACCAAGCCAGCTATAGCAATACTCAGCACTTTCATACAAATAAGTTTCCACAACTGCCACCAAACCGCAGCATTAAACCTGTGTAGCTTCAGCGTGCACACAAACCTATTGTATGTGCCTTTAAAAACCTCTTCGCAGCACATTGAACATAGCTGCATATGCCTACTTCCCCCAAAATGCTTGAATGTTTTACTTCCACTAATTTCTGAGGGTTTGAATCCCTTGCTGCACACCTAGTAAAACTATTTAGGGATCTGAGACTGTAATTGATTTTTTTTTTGATCTGGGCCATAAGTATTTTTGAAAATCCCTCCACGTATGAACAATGGCTTTTAAAAAGAGGTCATGCAACCAAATTGCTTTGAACTCTAATAACATTTAAGCCTCTAAACTCTTTAGGCTTATTTTAAAATGCAGCCATGAAGTTTAGATTATTTTAACCTAAGAAGAATTGGAAGTAAACTATTGAAAACCGCACCCTTCCTAGTACTGAGCACGTATATTAAGAGGGGAAAGCAAAAGCAGCTATAAATAAAAAAGTGATGTGTAAAGTTTGATTTTTTTAAGCAGAAAAATCAATACATTTATGATGAGTAACTAATTAGGTGTATTAAAATTCTTCTGGTTTCAATAATCGAATGTGCCGTCAGGCATTGATGAAGCTTAGGCTTATATACCATGCAACATTTAGATTTTAGAACATTTGTGTTAAAGGGGGAAAAACTGACCATTTACAAAATAGC
The DNA here is from genome assembly GCF_963210335.1 of Falco punctatus. Lineage (NCBI taxonomy): Eukaryota > Metazoa > Chordata > Aves > Falconiformes > Falconidae > Falco > Falco punctatus. Next base: position 115,638,248 of record NC_137580.1, on the reverse strand, counting down.
CTATCAAGGTCAAGTGCCAAATTCATCATAAGGAAGACGTTTTCATGCTGAGGGTGGTGAGGGACTGGCACAGGTTGCCCAGAGAGGTGGTGGGTGCCCCATCCCTGGAAACATTCAAGGCCAGGTTGGACGGGGCTCGGAGCAAGCTGATCCAGTGGAAGATGTCCCTGCTCATGGCAGGGAGTTGGACTAGATGGGCTTTAAAGGTCCCTTCCAACACAAAGCACTCTGTGATTCTATGATCTTTGAGCAGAGAGACCTCTCCTTCACCCCCCCACTGCAGCACTGCACAGGCAACTTGGTCAATGGGCAATAGACCTGTGGGTTTGCCCAGCACCTTGCCCAGCCCAGCCCCACAAACCGGGCATCGCAGCCCTGATGCACAGAAACCACCAGGCACAGGGGTGCTGAGCACAAGTATTTCCCCCAGTCTTCAAAAATCAAGCTGGTTTTTATCCACTGGTGGTGACATGCCTTGGCACAGGCTTGTAGAGCCCGCTGCAGAAAGGCAGTTAACGTGAGACCTCCCTCCAGCCCGCCGCGGCGGCTCGTAGCCAGACCTGAACTGTGGGAAGGCTCTTTGCGCTGTGTTTCAACTGGCCACACCTGGAAAATTTCAGAGAAATGGTTTTTTGCTTTTACCAGCGCACTTTGGCGAGACAAAAATTGGCCCCTCTGCTGCTGCGATTCACGTTGCTGCGATTTCTGGAAGGGCAAGGGCCGGGCTGCTAAGTCCACATTGTAGTTGGCACCGATTTTGTGCCGTGGGGAATTTAATCAACTCCTAAGGAAATGCTACCACCCAATAACTTACACAGTTAAAAGGAATATAAACACCAATGTGCCATGAAGATCAGTGTACGGGACTCCTCTACGTGGCATTCGGGGTGGTCTTTGGGGTGCAGCACTATGAAGTCAAATTTCCAGCAACGATTTGGCCATGCCTACCCTGCACTGAGTGATTTTGACTAATACTGATCCTTAGACTCCTCAGTTCTCCAACATACACACTAGCATACACAATGTTAGGTCTCCGGATTAGGAAAAAAAAAATATTGCCCATTTTCTTAACCATTAAAAAAATTCTTATTCGTATGTAACGGTTTCTGGGTTTTCTCTCCTCCCTCCCCTTTGCTTGCTGATACTGTCATCCTTCTCCCTTTGGTGCTATTTCAGTATGAAACAGACTGATTTCAATTTAATTTAAGAATGAAAAAGCACACATTTAATAAAGTTTACGGGTACTGAGAGGCTGTGCTCTCTTTTTGCTGGCGGCAGCAACCTGGAAAGAATGGGCAAGTTTATGAAAAAAGGGGAAAACACAGAATTACTCACTTGTGTCTGATTTTAGTCTCCTAAACCTAACACGCTCCACAGCAGCTGGGGGGGCTCTGCTAGCTGGGAACTCCCCAGCGGCATCGTTGGCATCCTTTCCATGACCTCTTATCTCCCACTTCATGTTTCTCCAGCAACCTTCATGTCATACTCCTTTCTTTAGATTGGGAAAAAGAAATACACATGCAAAATCAGGTCTTTGTGGCTCCCCCCGCCCCTCCCACCCTTAGCTGCCGCTGGCCCCACCACGTCCCCAGCGTTTCGCCACCAAGTCTGATGAATTCCTGCTTCCCCCGACCTGGCGGGAGAGGAACGAGCCCAACTCACGGTGTATTGCGTGAAACCCGAGGTGGAAGCAGTTCACCAAGAAATATATACAGCGGAGCAGCCCCCAGATATCAGGTTTTCTGTGTGGTCAAGTAAAGTGATATTCTATTTACTTTTTTAGATGTATAAACAGATTAAGTCCCAGGGAAAATATGCTCCCAAACTTCATAATATTTTATTAAACCGCTGAAGTTTAATATAATCTTTTGGCTTCCACAGAAAAATTTTCCATTTCTTTTCTGAGCACCTTTGATTTTATTTTCTTTTAATTACCGTTATCCGGAGTTAACAATGTGGGTTTTGCACTCCACCCAGCAAGGACTATCCAGATTAGAAGTGGGGAATTTTGCTGAAATACAGAAATATCTATGTGGTGGTAAGAAGTCAACGACGCCTGGCCGGAAAACTCTGGAGAAGCCAATGTGCAGAATGAATTCCCCTCCACCAGGCAATAACAAGGCTGCATTCCTCAATTCATAGTATTTATTACCTAAGACATTGGCCAGCCGTGGCTTTTGAAAAAAAATATTATACCTCCTTCATCTTTCGCCTGTCCACACCGCTGCGCGGGGGCTGGCGCGCTGCTCAAGCTCACTTCATCCCGGAGGCAGCGCGGCTCATGGCTCCGTGGGGAAAGCTCTCATTCATTCAGGTCCAACGCTGCCCTCGGGCTCAGTACCACACCATGGGAATGCAGCCTCGGATGCGTCATCCATCCGGGTGGGAAATTGCTAGTGAAGTCCAACACCGTGCTGAGCCTCGAGCACACCGCTTGGCCTGGGATCTTCCAAATCGGATGACCAGAGATGTCCTAGGGACAGCCTGGCTTGTGGTGAAAGCAGCTGGGAGCCATGCAGAGCTCTTCAGGAAGGACTCAGCACCTGCGTTTCAGCATTGTTAAACAGGAATAACAACAGTAATCATAATCTCACAGTTTGTGGGACAACGGTGTAACTTCTGGAGGCCAAATTCGGTGGGGCATGCTACCCGAGGTCCTCAGTGCAGCAGAGGAACTTCAGATGCAGCTTATCAGACGCAAGGATGTCTCCCTTGCCAAACTGCTGCTATTTCCCCTCCCGCATCTCGGAACAGTCCTGGTGACGGAGGGTCTTTCTTCACAGACACACCAGCATCTGGCCTCTGCGAGTCCTTCCAGTATCACTGGGGCAACAGTGATGCTGTAGACAGGATTAGACCTGCTTGGCCACGGTTTCTCCAGCTCATTTCTTTTGTTCTTTTCACCAACAGCTGTGATTTAGGGCATGTGAGCAACATCTAAAGGAAATGACTGAGAGGTATTGGCTGGGGAGCACTTACCTTCCCCTGTACAGGGCTTATGGAACAGAATCAATAGATTTTCTATACTGCTTACCGCTGGAGACCCCCCATGGCTGGGTACAGAAGGGATGGCAATGGAGTGAAAAAATTCTCCTGAGAAGGGCAAGTTTAAGAGCACAGAGGAAAGCAGCCGAATGCATCTTATTGACAGGGCAAATGCAGGCAGGAATCTAATTACCCGCCTGTGCGCACGCTGCCTCGTCAGCAGCTCACTGGGCTTTGCCAGGGCCCCAGTGGCTTCCCGGGTCCCACGGCTCCAGGGTGCATGGAGGTGTGTGTGCTCCCACCCCGGCTCCCCTCCACCCACCGGGGCAGGCTCCGGCAAGGGGCAGGGCTGGGGGCAGGGGAGGGCATCCGTATCAGTGCGGCATCGGTTCAGAGCAGCAGGGGATTTGCTGGATTGCCAGAAGCCATTTCCTACTGTTTTGTGGGTTTTTTTTAATCAGCTCTTCTGACTAGAAGAGCCTATCTGCTAAGCTCGAAGAGGGTCTGCTGTCCAAGGTAAAGCCACAGCCCAGGAGCCCGATTCAGGGGCACATCAGACACACTCCAGCCACCTGCCATGGGAATTCTGAAGACAGAACCAACGACATCACTACAGCACGATTTAAAACACCTCACTGTGGTTCCCTGTAAATCAAAACCAGTATTGGCCTGAGACCGAACTCCTCTGTTTTCCACAATGAGAAGATTCAAGGTTAAATGAAGAAATTATTTGTGTGGCTACCCATGTGAGTTGCTTGGTAGGGCTGGGGGTCAGGACATGGCCAGCTCTGCCCCTGTAAACTGATATCGCCCCTGTAGGTCCTGGTTAGCCAGAGGTGCTGTGTGAGCCCGCCCTGGTCCGCAGGTACCCTGGCTGGCACAAGCTGTGCCGTCTGGAGCAGACGCTCATGTAGGAGGCATCTGGAAGATGTTGCTGGTGTAGTAATTGACTGCACATATTCATCATCACATCTGCCATCAGGATCATACCTGGGCTTTTACTGCCACAGAAAAGCATATTAGTGGAAGATTTGACCAGTGTCCAGCCGGAGCCCAGCCCTGGCCGCAGCACCTGGCATGGCCAGATGCTGGGTGTGGATCCTGCGTCCCTGAAACAGAAGCCATGGCTCATTTTCCAGGCAGTGTGGGAATGTCCATCCAAAGGCAGAGTCTCATGCTTCAACCGCCTAAACCCCTCTCAGACACAACGTGCCCCAGAGCTGGGGTGCTCACGGGGAGCTCACGGGGTCTGTGCTGCACACTGGACCCTCGGTGCTCCGGAAGGAAATGCCACGGAGCCTGCCCGGACACAACCACTGCCCGGCCAAACTGGCCAGGGGAATTCATCCTGGTGTGACACCCCCTATTTTACCAGCCTTACTGAAGAGAAAATTGTCATATGCTTCTACTTTTCAAGGAGCTGAGTTGTCCTTTAGATAGCAGCTGACAGCATAAATATACATGAGAAACAGGTTTTTAGTTCCTGAAAAATGTCTAAAAAATGTAAACAATTCTCAAGTCACATGGGGATAAACAGTCAGAATTTCAATATTGTTTATAGTTTAACAAACCAAGTCGTTTGGGTTCAGTCAAGCCAAGCATTTTGGATAGATAGTTTTTAAACATTTGGTTTCAATTCTCCCAAACCTTTAGCAAAGAAGCCCCATTCATGTTATACTTAGCTTACAATTCCAAATGAAAAGTATTATGGACTAGAAAACCGGATCTTTCCATTTTCAAAAAAGAAATGGCCTCAGATATTAGACCATCTTGGAAGTCCCTTTTAGAAAAAGAAAAACCAAAAACATTCAGTCAAGAAGCTTATTGAAGCTGATCTTCTCCTGCTTAAAGTTTCTGTTTTGTTGAATTACTACTTTGTTTTGCTTGACAACCAAGAATACTCTATAAAAAAGAAAAAAACATAATTGTGACAAGTAGCATTTGTCAGCCTGAGAGCAAAAGCGTTCCCTCCTGGCCCAGCCCTTTGCTCAGCAGCATGCACTGCAGCATCCCTCCCCAGCACCGGCCCCGCTCCCTGCGCAGACGCCCTGCAACTGGGCACAGTGGAAAACAGAGTTCTTCAATTTCCTCTTTGCATTAGAGTTCATTAGGAAAAATCCAGAGGCCCCTCATTGAGCAACGTCTGCATTTGCATGTCTTCTGTGGATTTTAAATTATATTTTCCTGTAGGGTTGTTTTTGTTGGGTTTTGTTTTTTTTTTTTCCTTCTCGTGTGTCTTTCCTGCACCACTGATGCTGGACTCCTTCTCTGCTCACAATTAATTCCTGAAATAATTTTTTTCACTGCTGTCACTGTCTCTCAGCTGGATGGCTCACAGAAATATAATTTGCTAGTTCTGTTGTTAGGAAATTATCCATTTAAGCTATTTGTTGGTATTAGTGATTACTCAGTCAAATTACATGGCAGTACTCCCATTCCCAGGCTGGATAAGACATCTCTTGGGAGGAAAGAAGGAGAAAATAGTTACTAACAAACTTGCATTTTGGATGCTTCACTGCCCCTCCTATAATCCATCGGATTGGATAATTTCTTAAGACAGTATTTACTGTTAACTATTTGTAAACACCAAATTCTACTTTGTGATTGCATTCATGGAAATATCTGCAGATCTGGACTTTAAAAATTTTGAACTCACCTCTGTACACCTTCTTAAGTACAGCCACCAAGGGCTGGGATAAATAATGCAAAGGAAGACCAGGAAGAGGAAGAACTGCAAACACTAAACCATGCAACATTCGGATAGAGGCTTGCAACTTCTGCCTCAAATCCGCCCGTGAAATCCATGGCTGCGCCTGCCTGGTGGCAGAGGCTCGCTGTTACTGATGGTTTCACAAAAGTAGAATTCAGAGACCATGACAAAAATTGAAGCCAAGTTTTGTATGAGCCTGTCCTTGGCATCAAATCCTTGCCCTCTGAATGCACAAAGAAGGGATTCTGCACTTTTCTTCCTGAATGTCCCAAAAGACAACGAAGTTGGGCACTCACAGTGCTGCGAAGCGCCCAGCAGCCAGAGAGCCCTGCGCGAGGCACCCCATCCCTGCCAGACCAAGGAAGGTTCGATCAACACTTTTATCAGGCTTTGGACAAGAAAATAAAGAGTTAAACCCCTCCTCCAAGCCTGTGGCGCCTGTTAAAGTACCTGATTTCCAACAAAGCATGAGTGGGAACTGAATCATTTTTCACTGCTGTGTAGGGGGCCAATGTGCCCCCAAACGCCCGGCTATGGGAAGGGGCTCCGTGGGCTCACAAGCCCACCTGCCTATCCTCCACCGTCATGGCCTAACATGCCCTAAACATGCTCCAGATCTCCACCCTGCCTTTTCCTTCCTTCCCCAAGGGCCCTATCTCCCCATTCGCTTCCCAGCAGCATCCTGCTTCCCTGGCTGAGTACTGGCTGTCAGGAATGTTTCTGCTTGTCTCCACCCCTACAAGGCCCTCGGTAGCTTGTGCACCCACCAGGAAAACCCACCACAAACAAGCTGTTAGTTCTGCACAGCCCTTTAGCGATGCTGGCTGTTCCCAGCCCAGAGCCACGCTGCTCGCGGGGAATGCAGAACTGCATATTCCCAGCCCTTGCAAAGCTGTCCACTGCCTGAGACCATCCAGGATGCAGATGGGAAAGCAAATTAATTGGCAGACTGTGAGGCATCACCAGTGAACAGCAAGGGAGGCCAATTGCCCCTTGCCTGGATCCGTTTCCTTCTCGCAGGAGTATTTTGGCTTGTCTTCCTTTATCTGCTGGCTGATTCAGGGGAGGATGCAGGAGAAGCAGGAGAAGGACAAGATCTGAGTCAGTCATCCCCAGCCCCTTCTGCCCTGGAATGGCAGCACTGAGGCCGAACAAAGAGCCAAACAGAACAGCCTACTACTTGTTTTCCTCCAAAGGACCTCATGGTCTCACAGGCAACATATTACTTCAGGATATAGTCGTTGTCCTCTGATCCAGATTTCCTAGACAGACATGGGCGTGAGTTTGTGCACATGCAGGGGTGTTCGTGTGGGAGACTGGAGCACTTTGAGCCTTGGCAAGCCCTCTGCACATCAGAGAGTTACTGGTCTGAAATACAGAGGAGGCAACAGAAAAAAAAAGTCTCCCAGATGTTGTACTTGACTTTCTATCAGGCTCTTTGCTACCTGTGTGGCCCTGGCAGAGCACCGGGGCTTCTTGGATGCGAGCTCCCGTGCTCCTGTTGGATCCATCCCGAGATAGGGAGCTGGCTGGTGGTCAGAGAGGAGAAGCCAAGCTGCAGCTATTCCCTCCCTCCGCTCCCAACCCGTGGGCTGTGCTCCAGTATCTCTGCTGAGAGAAGGAAAGAAGTTTTTTTACTGATTAAATGAAATAAAGTTTTAAGGGATGAAAGGGAAGATTCAACGGAGCTGCAGGTGGGGAGACACTGAGTAACTGGAGTGCAGAAGATACTTCTATGAGGCTTGCTGTTGCAGAAATGTTATTTGTCCTTTGCACCCCTTCTCTGCTCCATTCCCAGCTTGGCCTTGGAGCACTGTGGCTTCTCCACCCCCTCCTCCCTCTCAGCCCCTCTCCCCAGGCACACCCACATCATCTCTGGGCACTGGCAAGCACCAGCCATCACGCTCGGCAGAGCTGCCCGCACACACTGCTCAGTAAAGGAAAGCGAATAGTTCTCCCAGTTATGGGTTTTGGGGATTTTTGTGCTCAGCCCTTGGCCACCATCCTTTCCTGTACCAACCACCCAAACCCAGAATTAATCAAATGAATGAGCTTCAGAACATAAGAATTACTCTCTGTTTTTATAATCCCAGTTCCAATTTATCAGCATAAAACCGATCAGTTTCCTTTGGCTAGTCCCCGTTGGAAACTCCTTTTCCAAGTTCTCCTTCCCTTTCAGCACCACCACACCCATCTCCAACCAGAAATGACACCAAGAAGTCCTGCAACCATCCATACACACAGGATGTAGCTCCATCCTCAGCCTTAGCATTAGGCACTTTGCACCATGGTCAATTGGAAACAGAGACACTGAATCATCCTCCTTTTCTTTTTATATTACATCCCACAAGCACTGAAATGCAGCCAAGTTTGGGAGGTATCGGTAGCTTGGTGGACAGCTGATCTCTGTGAAGCGATATGCAAGCCAGCTCAGGAGAATACTGTATTCCAAGGCAACTGAAGCATATTTCTGTTTTTACATCAAATTCGCTGCTACCTTTTGGCAGAAGGTTCTCTGTGCATAAGGTCTTGTTTGAAGATTCACGCTCTTGGCATCCTTGTGCTCTGTTTAGGTGCCGCAGAACTCTTTCAAGGCTGCAAGAGTTTGTGCATCATCCACATCAAACTACATCAAGTATAGCAAGATCCTGGTCACTTCTGACCCATTCTCCATGCTATCAAGCAGAGCTGAGGCCCATCCCCACCTCTTGCATTCAGCCGAGAGTGTGCTTCAGGTGAGACACTGATGGTCACCAAAGCCCCATTTGTGCATCTCCAGAGGTTTCTCCAGTATTTGAGTACCTCCCAAAATCATGCCAGATGTGTTCACTTCTAGGGACGGACACACACGCAGACCAGGCACATTTACCACTCTGCTGTTTATCTGTATCCAACCCCTTTTGTCCTTCCAGAACACACGCTGGTTATTACTACAGGAGCGCCATACCACTTCAAACCTCAAATGCCTTCTCCAATCCCAGGGACTCCTAGACATCCTCCCTTTTCTCAACTTTGCCAGCTTTAAAAGAGTTTTCATCACTAGCCAGCAGTGGTTTTCACCACTAACCGTTGGGGTAGCTTCCCATACAAGGTATCCAGAATTTAAGTTGGGTCCTGTCTGTGAGGTCCTAGGCATCTCCACACTTTGAGATGTAGGCTGAAAAGCTGGAGGAGGATTCAGAGAAGACCCATGCAAATGGCTGAAGCCCTGGAAAGCCCTGGAAATCCTACCATGAGTGAAGGAGCCAAGCAAAATCTACGTAGCTTAACAGCAACCTTTTCTCAGTCTGTAAGAGAAGAAATCCAAGACCTACAACGATCTGAGCTTGGACCAGTGCCTTTGGTCATTCATTTAGGTGCCTAAGTTTGATCATCTCAATCTGGGTTTAATCACCCTCTGTTGGCTAGCTGTGCTGTGGAATATGAATTAATTCTTCTATTTCTACCTCACAGTCTGAGACTTAATAGATGTAAATGACTTTACTCTGCAAAAAACAAACGATGGGGGTACTGGGAGAATAATTCCCACCCATGGGCCCTAAGACTGCAAGACAGGCAGTCAAATAAAAGAGTAAATACAGCTTTCTGAAAAGAAATCTCAAAAAATAACTCTTGCCTCTAAGTCTCTGACTGTGGCATCGTTTTACAGAGGGGATTCCTGCACGGGGTACTTAAAGACAGGCATTCCAACAAGGATAACCGAGGGGACAATGAAGTAGTGGCACTGGGCCAGGGCCAGCCACCGGTGCCTTTCCTCCTGGGGTCCTGTGATGGTGCCACAGCTGTGACCAGTGGGGATGGACAGAATTCCTTCACCATAATCTAACCCTTCTGGGCTCCTCCATCCGCTGGGACCAGCCCTTCCCTCCTTGCCTTTGCACTCATTGAAAATGCTGTCCAGGATTGTACTCAGCAAAGCTTTGGAGCTGAGGTCTGGTCCATGCCATGGATCGCTAACAGGATGCTCTCTGCAGGAACACTTGCTTCATCAGCTGTCAAAGCCCCGAATGTATCAAATGAGTGTCATTATCTTCATAAAGCCAAGTGCCAAAACTTCTATCAGCCGCTAACCTGAGAGGAACCAGAGGTATTTAAAGGCACCTTGGGATGACAGTGACAAGACGGCATCCGTTCATTCTGCACATCTCTGGGAACCTAAAAAAGCTTCTTTTGTGTCTGGTTGTGGAACAAGACAAATGCAACGCTTCTGGCACACAGTAACAGTCTGCCTCCCATCATGTACAGAGAGGAAGGGGGCCCCAGGCAACCATCAGTAGAGTATCAGGCCAAATACTCTCTCCTTGTTTTCCTACCTGCCTGTCCCCATCTCCTACTCCTTCCCTTTACCATTTTGAGGCTCAGGACCTACAGCAACTGGATTTCAGCAATCGCTCCTTGGTGCTATCACAGTAGGAACCTTCATACCCAGAGGAGCTCAGTGTTCAGCTGCTCCATAGGGCTGGGACACAGTGCAGCTGGGATTTTCAGAGGGGCTGGTGGGACTGTGAGCTGCTGCTGACTCTGAAGAGGAAGGACCAGGGGATCTGTGTCTCCCTGGAAGGTTTTCTGTTTCCACAGAGGGCTTTCAAAAACATTTCTAAGGAGTGCCATTTCTAAGGAGAAAAACCACCTTTTCAGCTACAAAATGTACCCCTGGAGATCCAACAAGCTGGGGTCTGGCTAGGTTTTATTTAGTTATGTATTTAGCCACAGCCAAAGAAGTAAAATGTCTATTTGTGGGTAATAAAGCCAGACAGATGCCTCCTGCACGCAAACAGCCAGTGCCTCTGAGACAAGAGGCTCTAAATAAATAATCAACAAATCCTAGAGCTGAATGCACAGTTGCTATTTGCATCATAAATAAATGAGGAGGCTTTTATTTACTCATTCTGGGGGCAGAGCACATAACAGAGGAGCTCCTCGGAGCTCCTACGCCAGAGATTGTCATTACTTCAGCACAACCATTTGGTTCCCACCAGCTGTTGGCTCCCGTGCTGCTCTTCAGGAGATGCACAGCTCACCAGTGAGAAGAACAAACACAAGGTCTCCATCACCACAGAGTGCTGAACTCCCTGCTACCCTCTCTCAGCGTGGCACTGGTGGGGTGGGGAGGACACAGAGCCAGTGCCCAGGGACACAGCTGAGCCACAACTGTCATGCTAGCCAGGGAGGTGGAGGCTGGAGGCTCCATCACACCAGGAAGGTCTCTAGATCCACCAAAAGACAGCCAGCTTTGTCAATATTAGAGACATCTCACCTGATGGTAAACCATCCTCCTTTCATGGTTCTGTGGGAGCACTCATACAAGAAATGGGTACGTTCTTCTCACTACCAAAGCTAGAGGAAATAATTTTCCATCAGGAAGCCATTGCACAGTTTGAGAAGGCCATGCTTTGGGCAGCACTAGGACAAGGAGCAGCCCAGAAGAAAATCAGGTTTTCTGATCAAGATAAACAGTCCTACAGTGGTGGAGAAAGCCCCAGAACTCCATGAAATGTTTCAAGAAATAGAAAAACTCTACCAAAAAATATCAAACTGGAAAATTTCAGTTTCACAAGACGCTTTCTACAGAAGACACCTGCTCAGTACCTCCTTTCTCCCCACAAATTTCACTTGGGAATGCAGCAAACCACCAGCTGCTCTTTGTCTGAAGGAAATCCTCTATCCACCATCCCTCCTCAGGATCAAATCTGCCCATGGACAAGCAACTACAGTGAAACTGCACCAGTCTTGCAAACAGGGGCAGGAGCTTGAGTGCTGATAACCAGCATTCGGCGTGTCATTCAACAAAAGCCAGATCAAACCAGAAAGAAGGGAAGAATTCCCATTTCTTTTCCTTAATATCCCCAAAACGAGGAAAACAGTTAGTGCCATTTCTAAGGAGAAAAACCACCTTTTCAGCTACAAAATGTACCCCTGGAGATCCAACAAGCTGGGGTCTGGCTAGGTTTTATTTAGTTATGTATCAAGTGTTATTGATCCATTTGCTTCAAGCAAACCAGCAAGCGGTGAAACCTTTTGTGCTCTTTATATCCTGAAAATTGTGTTTTTTCCTTTTTGGGTTTGGGGATGACAAACAGCCAGAGCTCAGGGAGGCTCAGATCATACACATGCACCTTGACCCCATCCGTCAGCTGCAACAGCATCCAGAGCCTGCACTTCTCTTCTGGCTTATTAATAAAACACAACCTGGTTGTGTTTTATAAACACAATAATAAATACATGTAATAAAACACACACAGGGAGGTCCCATCCCTGGACATCACGGTGGCTCCATGCCTTTTCACTGGCACAAGGAGGCCGACACGTGGGCAAGAGGAATTGTAGCACAGAGCCAGGAACTGAATTCAAGCCTCACATCCGAAATGCAAGGTCTCCTTTCCCCATGCATCACTGTCCTGCAACTTCACGTGCATCTTTGGTGACAGGAGGCAGCCGGTCCTGAGCAGGTGCAACAGAACATCATGTGGAAGCCCAAACCAGACCCTTTAGGAACAATTTCTCTCCAAATAAGTTTGTTATCTCATCACTAACCTAGCTGTCTATTCACACAGCTATTGTATCAGCCATCTGATAGCCAAAATGCATTTCTATGCTTGAACGGTTCATTGCAGCATTTGTATTTCTAATGTAGCTGTGAGAAGACCACGGCTTTGTGCACTGATCCCACTGAGATGGTCTCCTCCTCTGCCTCCGCACAGGGGGTACCTTGGTCTACATGGTCCCAGCAAGAAAGGCCCATTGCCAGCCTCAGATTTGGTGCTAAGATTTACACCTCTTTCCTACAGGAATGTGAGCTGCTCTAGCACTCATCGGGCTGGCACCAAACTGCTAATGCTGTTCAAAATTAAGGCTGGTAGAAAAACGTGTCATACAATTTATTTTGCAAAGGAAAAGTAATTTTTTAGTGTGTTTTTTCTTTTTAAAGAAAGTTATTTCCTCTGCCCACACCACCATCACTCAATCTTCTTCCACCCCACTGAAATCATGTCTCATCTTGCAGAGGAAATTTTGATTTTTCATTGGAAAAAAGAGCCAAACAACCCTAAGTGAATTATTTTGGCATGAAGCCGATGGATTTCAGCTCTAACATATTGCCACAATACCTCCAGCATTAAGTACCCCAACCAGGGAACGGCAGCAGGAATACAGCTGCCATGAGGACGGGCAGCAGCACAGCCAAAGCAAACTGGTTTGGTTTTCCAGTAAAACAAGCCACTTTCCAGCTTACAAAAAAAGTTGGTTTACCTTCTTGTACATGCACATTAGTGTATAGCCTCTTGCTACAGAAGCAGGGTGGGTTTCCTATAGGACTTGGAGGGTTATTTATTGCCAAGGACAAGTAGATAATTCCACATGGTTAATGCAAGATGCTGCTGGCCCTAGGGGATGAGGTCCTGCCTCTGCCACTGAGTCTCTTAGAGTTGCCTTCACCCCGGCGTACTGTGGCACAGCTCCTGCTGGCTGCAGGAGGGCAGTAGGGGCCCGTAGGGAAAGCAGCATGTACTCACGTGTGCAGCATGGCACAAGTGAGTGTTTCTCAGGCAGGAGGAAGGCTGGTTGAACTCCTCCAGGGTGCAAGACTTTGCAGCGTTATTGATTGCAACCTTCAACATAGGCTGGGGTTTGTGCAGCTTCCTAGATGGTAACAAAAATCAAGAAAAAGCAAAATTTCACCTGGTGGCACTACCTGTGTCACGGATGGCACATGGGTGATGCATTTCAACCTAAATATTAAAGTTTGGTAGTCCTATAAACAACTGTAAGGAACCTCTGATAATGGGAAATGTCAGGAAACTTAGTAACAACAGAGATTAGCGCCCTGCCTATAGCACATTGTTGCTGCATCCAGCCAGCTTTTTATATATGTCAACAGCTATGTACAAGCTGTGAATAGTTTCCTATCTCCTCTAGCTTTGAGTCTCCAGGAACTTGACTGACTTCCCTAGAACTGTTTTGGATTTACACTGGCTCTGCTGAAATCAGACTTGAACAGCCAAAGCAGACTGAGGCAAGCCAGCCCCACCGCTTGGAAAGCAGAAGAGCCGTGTTGTTGCTTTATGCAATGGGAGGGTAGAGGGAATGCACTTGGGATCTCTCTCTTTCCTTGGCAGAAATCTGCAACCCTCTTCCAGCCTGAGTAGAGCTGTGCTGATTTATGGTGGTGGGGCATCAGGTCCTCTGCTTGCAGCTCCGCAGGATGATGGAGACAGTGCCAATAGCAGGGACCCATCCCATTTCTGATCCCAGGAAGAATTAACTGCCCAGTTTAAGCAGGAGCAATGGCTTGGTTTTTCCAAACTGGATGGAAGATGAGCACACCACAAAACAGTGGGTCATACAAGGAGCATCTGCTAACAGGTACCCCCCACCCAGCCCCCACTAACCCAGTCTTAGCTGTGGTCTGTGAAGGCAGAGGTGGTTAGCACATCACCTGCTGCCTTGCTGCCTCTTCCACTCACCTTCCCACCACCAAGTCACATCCCTGCCCTTGGCTCCAGGCCCAGCCTTCCCCATCAGGCATGGCATTCTCAAGGGCTCCTCAGGGCATTCCCTAAATCCCCACTAATGGATGGGATTTTGACAGCAGCATCGCCTTAAAATCCTCCTGGGTCTCCAAATAATTGTCTATGGTGTTTAGGGCTGCCCTTCTGTATACGATATCTCTAAAAATACACAAAGAAACAAAAGAAATCTGCTCCCCAAACTTTTCAAACCAAAAAATAAATGACGTGATTAATTATTCTGAAAAAGGCTGTTTATAGTTTGGACTCCATAAAACAGAATGCCTGATTTAATACACTATCTGAGAATGTGCTGTTTTTCATTTCAGCACAATCAAGACCTAAATCTGTGTCTCCCTTTCCCTCATCTAAGCTGGAAATGGTTTTATATTCCATCTTGCTTTAAATTATACACATCAAGTTTATAATGGGACACGGTCTATTTTGTTGCCAAAACCTGCTCTGTAAGATCATCTATTAAACTGTATTTATTTTTTATGACAAACAAGAAAAATGACAAAACTGCTACCGAGTGTCTGCTAACGAGGACCAAATGCCTCCCCAGGCACCGTTCTTATTACAGGCATCCGCACAGGAGCTGCATTAACGTCCTCCCACCCACCAGCGATGGCCAAAGGAAGACACGCGGCTTTACAAACCCTGAGATCAGCCCCCGGGGGATTACGGCTCTTGCTGTCTGCACTGGGGTACGAGATCTGGGGTCAGGAGTTGTATCCCAGTGGGATGCAAGCAAGGAAACTCAGCTCTGCTGGAGGAGGAGAAAAACAATTTGAAATAAGGCTATGGTAGAGACCCTGACTGGTGTTCAGCCTCTTGTCTGGGGTCAGGGCGTGGGAAAGCAAGACTGGTGGGAGAACAGTTAAACCTGAGGCTCTGGAGCTGGCAAGTGGGGAGCTGTCAGGGGCACAGGCTCCTCAGCCTGTTCAATCCTCTTCCCGCATCCCCAGCTCCTGGGAATGAGACTCCCCCAAGGCCCGAGGGGGCTGTAGAGACCCCCAGCTGGAGCAAGCCATGGATTTGAGTCCTGATTCTGACCCCCAAGAAACGCTGGCCTAAAAAATTACCTTGAGGAGCACATTGAGCTTACCAGATGAGCACTGGGCATGGGAAAATATCTTTCGCTCTCTGGGGCTCCACCAGACCCTCAAAACTCTTTTAGCAGCACAGACTTTAGGCAGGACCTTCTGCTACCCAAGAAGATCACCCAATCTGGGTGAAATCAAGCCATACATATCTCAAGATGTTGATCTTCACCTGACCAGAGGGATCTATGGGTCTGTAAACCAACATAAAGACAACCTAACAGTGTCCAACCTGCCTTGGTGCCCTGAAAAAGAGCATTAGGAACCGAGGCCCCGGGAAGCTACGAAGGCAGAGCCATGCAGGGTCAGGGGGCCCCTGCCATCCCCCAGCCCCTCAGGGCTCATTGCCTGCCCTCTGCCAGCAGCACCACCCCAGTGCACCCAGTGTAACACCGGTGGGAGCTCATCAGAGTGAGGAGAGGGGTGCACAGGGCTCTGTGACAACGTGTCAACATTTCAGGATCTGGGGCTTTATCAAATTTCTGAAGCTTTCCCTGGCAGCTACCAGAGCAACACAGGAGGGAAGGACCATCTCCAGGGTTCACTGTTCCCTGTGACACACCGTATCATCCTTCCTCTTAACTCATCATGCTCCAGAACAGGTGGGTTTTTTTTCTCTAAAATGTGCCCAGGCCCCTCCAGTTTTCACCTCAACTGCTTGTCAGCAAAGCAAATGTGACATGGTCCTTCTCCACCCGCCTGCTGCTGCTCCTCCGTGCCAGCTCCCCGCTGCTCTGCGCCCCGGCCCCGCAGCACCTTTGCATCCCACCACCAAGCAGGGCAGGGCCGAGGCCATCCCCAGCAGGGTATTCCTTCCTTCCTTCCTTCCCCCCCACCCTCAGCTTTTGCATGGCAAAGGAGGGAGCTGCAGGTGAATGCAAAGGCAGCACTCCACCAGCGTGCTCCTCCGCAGGTCACTGGCACAGAGGATGTTGCTTTGACCCAACCACTCTTGACCCTGGTCTAGAAACCAGCCTGGGCATCAGGGCAGACTCAGGCCCATCCATTTCTAGTGTCCCTGGTTTATTCCTGGAGATGATGGCAACAAGATGACCCTCCAGCGACCAGTATAAACAGGCCTCCAGTAGTGTGGGGTGCATTATACAGGTACAAAGCTTTTCAGCTTTGAAGGAAAAAAGCAAACACTGTATGGAGAGTGGAAGACCTCTTGGAGAAAGCCTTTCAGCCTGGTGTTTCATTTGCTCTGCCAAACACCAAAACAGTCCTGGGATTTTCCTTACGAGCGTTGACTTTGGAGGTTTCCCTTAGCTAAACGACTGCTTATTATGGCACTAAGCAACCGTCCTACCTGGCTCTTTGCCACCACCACGGCGGTGGCCACATTCAGCAATGCTTTGGGTTTCCCCATTAGAGGAGAGCAAGCCTGCCCATGTTTCCTTGGCAGGAAAGGAAGCTATGACATGAGATCTGTGGCTAAAAATCACCAGAAACCCAATGCTAGTTTAAATGACAGCTCCATTTATACTGCAGCGGTAACATAGAAATCCTTCCCCTACCATTCTGTTTGTTTATTTTTGCCATGCTAGTTGCTAGTGAGCACAACAGCAAGTTCTTAACACCAGGCATGGGAAAACATCACATTACAATAAATTCCTTATGTATTGTATGAATAGCTAGATACATGAATAATTTAACCATGGTTTAATCAACGTTAAACTAATGGTTTAATCAAGACCAACTATGTCATCTTTCCCTAAAAGAATTACAGACCAAGGCTCTGGCTCTGGTTTCGCAGCACAGGAAGAACGCACATATCGTCAGTGACGTTTTAAATAAATTAATCATGCATTTTTTCATGGCACCAGCGAGGTGAGGGCTGGAGCGCATTAGCCTTCTCTTCCTTCTCTCCCTTCTCCTGCTCCACCCCAAAAGCCTCCTACACCCTTTCTGCTGGAACCACAGAGTGAGTTGGATGCAACGGAAAGGAGGTTGTGGAAGAAATGTTCCTGCCAGCCCCATTCTGTGCCAGGTTTGCACATGTGTGCCCGTGTCTGGGTGTCCCCGTGTGTCTCTGTTGGGGTACATGTTTGCTGAATCGGGTCCACACCACGGACCTGGGAACATCACCCAGCTGCAGAATGCAAAGCAAGAGGAGAGCTGGGCAGGAGCCCGGTGCTCCTGTGCTAAGCTTGCTGCAAAGATGGAAATACCACAGAAAATGAAAGAAAAAGGGATACAGTAACTCAGCCAGTGGCTGAAAAGAGCATAACTTGGACTAAGCAGAAAGCACTGGCATGAGTGACCATAAGCAGGAGGCAGGAAAATCACAGCCCTGGTGCAACCCCCCCCCCCAGGCAGTGGGAAGGATTGGATGAGCCAAACACAGAAAGGTTCATCCATGAGCATTTGCTGGTCTCCAGAAAGGACCAGAGAACCATGAGCCCCTCATTCTCTGGGGGAGCCCTTGCAGACTGGCAGAGCCCCAGCTACTGCTGGGCACTGAGCCCACCGGAGCTGGACCCGGTGGTCTCAGGGTTAAGCCAGGAGATGCCCATCTAAAGTGCAGCTGTGGTGAGCCATGGAGAGGATGGTTTGGGTGCTCAGTCTACCCTCCCCAGCCACATCATCTGGCATGCACAGGGAACCTTTCACTAACAGGGGTGTGCGGTAACCACCAGGGACTGTTTCAGATCTAAGCCAGGACACCTGACCTGGGACAACACTCATGAAGCGGCAATATTTTGGGTTGCCATTTTCAGAGAAGTAAAACTCACCATGGAAAATACTGATGAAACCAGTAACTTCTACCATCACACCTCCAAAATCCACAGTGCAAAACTTGTGGCACACCCCGCACATTTCCAGCATTGTCAATGACAGAGAAAGCAGCTACTGACATCCAGCCCCCCAACAAGCATCAGCCTCTTCAGCATTTGCCTTTTGCACGACTTGATGAGATTTTTGAAGGAGCAAAACCTGTTAGTTACAAGCTCAAACTCAATGGCAGCCAGTCGAATCTTCCCTCTCTGGACCTTTCAAGACACTTTCTAAAGCCCTTGTGAAGCCTAGATCTCACTCTGCCCATGTCCTGTGATTTATTAACTGTTTTAAAGGAGTTTATGGCTGTTGCTGCAGTCAGAGATCACGGCGAACTCTCAGCCTGCACTGCTGGCTTGGAGCTGCATGTTTTTTTCCTCTCCAAAATTCACAGCCACGCTGATTTTATTCCAGGCAGCCAGGGCATCCTACAGTCCAAATGGTTCATTATCTCTGGCTTTCTTTAAAAGGTCAAGAAATGCTCTCTGCTTGGCAGATGGACTAGTGCAGGAGTCGCAAAGTCTCAGGATTTGTAACATAACAAGGTTATTAAATTGCAAACTCAATCCTGAGCTGAGACAACACCAAAAGTTTGCCTGAAGTTTTTTTGTTTTGTTTTGTTTTGTTTTTAAAAGGGGGGGTACATTTTGAGAATATTAATTTATTTCCATTATCTTAAAAAAAAAAAAAAAAAAAAAAAAGAGAGAGAGAGAAGTTGGATCTCAAAGCAAGTGTCTCTGTTCTCCAAGTAATTCCATTTCTCATTCTTCTGGTATTTGTTTTCTAACCTGTTGCCTCCAGGCCCTCCCTCCCTTTTCTTTTTTCTTTTTCTTTTTTTTTTTTTCCCACTGCAGCTACTAGAGGAAAGAAGGAAAACACAACAAAGGAGGAGGAACTCCCTCCCCCAAATGAACCACCAATTCAGCAGCTCTTCAGTTCCCGCTGCCTTTAAGTTACATTGACAAATTCAAAGCTCATAAGCATCAGATAGGACTGGCAGCTGTGCGTGCAGGCAGCAGGTCCCGGCGCACCGAGGGAGCGCCTTTGGGGCCATGGCTGTTTTGGGCTGGGTGGGTGCAGGTCAGCACCCGCACCCTGGGCTCACATCCCAGCTGGGCACCAAGGACGGGATCGCACAAGCGGGGATGACAGCGTGGCATTAGAAATCCATACCCCCTCTTCATCTCCAGAGTGCAGAGACTGAGTCTTGCTAACCTTTTAAGCTAGAAGAGATCGAATGAAGACAAATGCACCAAGCACTTAATAACAATGAGCCTCTAAACCAGAAAACCTCTGGGAGCTTGCAGTGCCATCGCAAAACATGGATCCGATCGTTGTGAAATCCTGCTGCTTGTCTGCAACAAAACGCCTTGGCTGGCATGCAAGAACAACTGTGCCTGTTTGGCTCTGACTTCACATGAACTGGGGTGCTCAGGAGCTGTTCCCACACAACCCCGAGTCCTCGTTACCCTTTGCACCCTCACAGCTCTCCATGGACTATTGGACAGCAATCATGAATGCCAACCCCGCATTCCCAGCCTGGCAACACACAGCAAAACTCAAGACTATGAACTCTACAGACCTTTACAGAGCCCAAGCTGTGTTTTATTAACTCCAGTAGCTGCCTGGACAAAGCATCCTTTATAATGCCCATTAAGTTCCTGCTTTTTTAGCAAACACTTTTTCTTTCCACACTGTAACTATCTGCCAACGAAACAGAAACCACCCAATCGACAGGATCCACTCCCAGGGCTTATAACACCCGTTCCTCTGTCACAGGTACATGTGTCACAGCAGCACAACCAGCCTGTTTTTGAAATCAGAAGAGTAAGTGCAGAGGAAAGAGGAGCGCAGGGGGGACCTTGCAGGCTGGAGGAAGAGGAGCAGGGGAGGAGATGCTCTCTGGGGTGATGTTCCCCACTCCACTCCTGAATTTCTGTGCTACTCCCAGCAGCAGAAGCACCAGCTTGCCCAGAGCCTCTGCTTTGCCTGCTGTTGAAGCAAGTGGCTCAAAGGGTGAGGACAGTGGTTGCAGATCCAGAAGTGCTGCTGCCAGGCGGGGGAAAGGAATGAGTGGGTTTGCCAGGCTGGGTGCAGATTGCCGTGTGTGGCTGTGCAGGCATTAGCAGCCCTGCACCCATCTGCAAAGGGCACTGGTGCTGCGGGCCCAGCTGCGGACTCAGCTTGGCAATGCAACCTCAGGCTTCCAGCTCCCAAAATTATGAGAGTTGGTGAGAGACAGCAGCCGTGTCTGGTGCATCTGCAGTGCAGGAACATGCGTGTTGCCAAGCTCCAGGGCACACAGGGCTTCACGTGGCTCCAGGAATGGAGGCTCCCTCTTGGACTGAGGCAATGCTCCTTTAGCACGCCCCAAAGCTTGCTGCTCTGCCCTGTGGCCAAGCTCTCTGCACCCATTAGGACAACTTACACCAGCCGAGGACAGGTCCGCCCAGCCCCTTGAGGCAGGACCCGCATGAGGCTGCGGCTGCGACTCTGCCCTATTTTGTGTCACTCTCCAAAAGGCACCTGAGCGGCCGGCACCGCTCAGCCTGGTACAGCAAACCGTTGTATCTTTAAGGCACCGCTCCAGGAAGAAAAGGCCTTTCAGTGCAGTGAATAGCATCACTTCTCCTCCACGCACCATCTGTTTGCCAAGATGAAGAGCTCCAGGCTGGCAGAGGCTTAGTCATTCGGACAAGAATAGGTCCCACTGTACTTACACTTCCCAAAATAAAAACCACGGCAAGCCATTGACTTCACTTACCCCATAGCGAGCATGGAGCTGGCACAAAGAAACACCCGACTCAGCTGTTATCTCCTCCTAACAGAACCAAAAGACGAACACAGCCCTGGGGCCCCCACGGTCAATGGTCCCTTTGAGCAGCCTTATCAAGTCTGGTTAATTTTTCAGAGCAAGAAGGGGAATTGCTGCTTCAGAGCATCCTTACAAACATGCCTGACAACTCCGCCACATATAGACCCGTATCGTCCCACTCTGCGGGGAAAAAATACACAACATCCCAACAGCTGAGACTCGGTGTGTGTTGGGGCACCCAGAGGTGCCAGCAGATCCCACCAGGCTTTATATGTCTCTGGGGACTGAAGCCTGGCCACGTGCCCACATTTCAACATCTGACTTCCCTTCTCAACTATCTCTGGAGATGATTTTATGGTTCTCTAAGCCAGGATATTTGAAGAGAGAGGGGTGGGTTTGTCTTCTACAACTTGAAACCTCTAATTAGAGAATCACAGACTGGTCAGCTGGAAGGCACCTCTGGAGCCCACCCAGCCCACCCCCCTGCTGCAGCAGCTCTCCTAGAGATGCTGCACAGAGCCACGTCCAGGCGGGTTTGAATGTCTCCAGCGAAGGAGACCCCACAGCCTCTCTGGGCAGCCTGTGCCAGGGCTCTGCCACCCTCAAGGTGAAGAAGTTCTTCCCCATATTCAGCTGGAGCTTCCTGCACTGCAGTTTGTGCCCCTTGCCCCTTGTCCTGCCATGGGCACCACTGAGAAGAGCCTGTCCCCATCCTCTTCACATGTCCCCTCATCTACCCAGCCAGTCATTCCACCGTTGAGGGTTATCACGTTAGTCACACGTAATTTCCCCTTGGTGAATCCACACTTATCGCTCCTGATAACCTTCTCTTCCTCCACATGCCTCTTGTACCCCACACCCGGGGGTGTCATTAAGGCTCCCACCTTGCTGCAAGGGCTGGGGCAGGGCCCCGTGATGCAGCCAGCCCTGCACACACCATTTTGCTGTTGTAGGGTTGCCCAAGGGCACAGTGCTCTTCCCCACATGCACGAGAAACTGGACCACCTCCAGCACCCCACCAGGGCCTGAGACACGGTGCAGTGCCACCTCCCCAGTGCTGGAGCAAAACAGGCATCTGTGAACCCCTGAAATGTCCTTCACTACACGAAGTTTCAATTCTGTTACTCACCCCTTCTGAAGTCTTGCCAGCCAGGGGAAGGCAGCAGCGGGTATGAGGATGAAGTTGATTTCCCACGTGGAAACTGGTTTTCCTCCAGGATCCCTTTGAGGCAGCTCCCCACAGCCCCATTTCGCTTGCTCTGCACCTCCAGCCATCTCTGTCTGGTATGTGCTGGAAGAGTTTCTGGCCCATTGAGCAGATGGTGCCGTCTGAGCAAAACTGGAAATAGGTATTTAGCTAGCATCCCATGGGGAAGCATTTGGAGCTGTTGGGTAAATAACGCTCCACAGGCCAAATTCAATTCTCCATCACTGCTGCAGGGAGCAGCGAGAGCACAGCCTGTGCTTACTGCTGCTCACCTGGGAGCCAAACCCACCAGCTGGCATCACCAGCACCGCAGGGGCTTCTGCAGAGGTGCCCAGAGCCCCCCCAGCAGCATGTGGCCCCGTCTGCCCATGGCATGCCAGCCAGGGCTGCTGCCCAGGTACCGGCTGGGGTGGGCTTGGTGGCAGCTAACCCAGCAACAGCAACTGAAATCCAACTCCTGTCTCATCATTTGTCATTCCTGTCTCATCCTTTGGAGACATCAAGAGAGCAGATCCCCTTCTCGAGCTCATACACCCATTGTTCCTCTGCCTGAATCCTGAGGGAAATCAGGTCTCAGCCCTGCATCACCTCTAAAAAGCCACATAGCCCCGTCACTCGGTGCCATGCCCGGGCTACACAGCAACATTGCCTGGATGCTCTCCAAGAGTTAGTTTATAGGTGGCACAAATATCATTATGTACTTAAGAATAGATGTCCCTGGAACCCTGATGTCCCTGTGGTAACCCGTTTGTCCTCATGACTCCATTTGCCCTCTCATATTTGCTACTCAGATACCCTGACTTTCCCGCAGTGCACAGCAGACCCCAGCCCTGGCTGCTCCTGTACCATAAACCTACTTGGTTAAGATGGGGATGCAGTTATTCACCCCCAATCCTGAATGAAATCCACTTGTGCCCTTTCCTGTGCATTGCACTTGTTATTCTCCAGGATGGGCATCTACGTTCCCCATCAGCTCGGAGAAGACCTCTGCCTGGGAGCAAGGGCTGGACGAGCCCAGGGAAACAGCCCAGGGAGCAGCTGACCTTGCTCAGGAATTCCTGGCTTCTTTAACTTGTGGTCCAACCTAAGTAGTATTTAAATATCATCTTCTTGCTTGCCTCTCCCTTTCTTTTTGTCACCTGCAAATTTAGATTAACAAGGAGGTTTGACAAAGTGCTACTGTATATGTTAATAAACCCATTAGTGTCGGCCCGCCTGACATATAACCTGCAGAGCCTCCAATGTTTACTAATATGATTGTCAAAGCAGAGGAACATTACTTTTTAATGACATTTCATATCACTTCAGTTGAAGTAATATCCTGGGACATGATAATCAGAAAGCCATTTAGCCACAAAACTATGTGCTGAAGAGAGGCTGGCGCATGAAAGATTCTCATTTTGTCAGAATTAAAAAATTTGTGTTTGCTTCATAAGTTGTAAGCGCACTTGTGGAGGAGAAACATGTTGTGAAATATTTATTGGAAGCGGCTCAGTTCAGGTAAATGGGGCTTCAAAATGAAACGTTGGGAAAGGTTATTATTATATTTGCTGTATCTTTTTGCATGCAATACATCAATTGACAATTCATATGTATTGTATGCTTAATAAACCAACATGATTTTAGTTCTCTTTAAAGAAAATTTCTGAAGTGGTACATCTGGCCGTTCCCAGCCCAGATGAATTTATTGCTGCTTTCAGAGTAGGGGAACGGCTGCAAGACAGACTGAGATAGAGTTTGATTTTATAGGGCAACTCTTTTGCTCCAGGTGATTCCAAAATGCTTTATAAAGCAATGAGCATGGTATGAAGATAGCAGTGGCACAGTGACTGCCAACAGCCCCGCTGCCCTTATTAATAGTTCTCTCCCCAGCTTGGCTCTCCAGGGCCACCCCAGAGCTTTGCACTGAGCTCAAGAGGCAGCAGATCAAGGAGCGGAGGATGCTCAGCCAGGGGAGAGGGAACGGGGGAACTCCCTGACACATCCTCCACAGCCTCTGTGCTGCACTGGGGTCATGGAATAAAACAAAGAAATGATCCTGGGTCAGATAAAGATGTAGAAAATATTAATAAATAATGTAGCATTGTTTATTTATATAGATTGTATTATTTATAATATATTTATTATTATTATTATTATTATATAATATATAAATTATAAATTAATAATTTCTCATTTTTAAAATAAAGAACCAAGGGGATCCCTCCATCAATCTGGTCAGAACAACCTTTCTGATAGAAACTAGCAATTGATTTAGTTAAAGTCTCCTGTCAGATGGTGGATAGAGCTGATTAAAGCTGTGCATGCACTATTAATAGGAGCAGGATGCCTTTCTGTCATTATTATTAATTATGCTGCTGTGATTACTATCTGTTCATCCTCCCTTCTATAATCCCAGCACTGGCCAAGTATGTATGAATACAAATTCTTACTCTCTTTTTTTCCCACTTTTCCAGGTGAGGGAAAAAAAAACCAAACCCACCAGACTAAAAAACTTAATTTACAGGATTTCTGATTAGTACGTGTGAGAGTGTGAGTGTGCCTGTGTGTAAGAAAGTGAGCAAGTGGGTGGTGGGAGATGAGTGGGTGTGATGCATGTGGGAGCATTCGTCTGTGAAAAATGCACAAAGGGGAAGTTAAGCCAAAGAAAGAGACTTTGCGTTTCAAGTTGAACCCACCGGACTCCAGCACCATCCTCCCTTCCACAGAGGCAGCCCCACAGATGGGCTCTGCCCCCCTGGAAGCCCTTCTCCCACGCTCACAAGCACGTCCTTACTTGGGAGCCCCGTTCTCCTGAACTCTCGGCCACTGGCCCCAAGATAGTCAGAAATTTTCCTTCACCAAATAATTAGACTGTGATAAGAGGAAACAAATGGGCCCTCGGAGCAGTGAGGGCTGCAATAAGAGATGAATTATTAGTCCAAGATGGAAATCTCTTTTGATAAATGACTGGCCCCAAGCAAGGAAGGATTCAGCAAAACACAACAACGTCCTTGTTGTGACATGAGGAAGGGGAAGGAACAACCTTATAAGGGGCAACAAAGCCTCCGCGCGACCACCTTGACCAATTGATTAATCAAGTGTATCCCACAACATCAATATGTTTCCCTCTTTGCATTAGTTACAGCACCTAAACGTGTAGGACAGCAATGACGTGTTCAGTTCAGGACCTATTTTGGAACCAGGGCTGAGGCTGCCCTGACAAGTACTGCGACCAGGAGAGAGGGCAGAGCAAAGCCTGCCGGTACGTCCCAAGGAGCAGTGTCAAAAGCCAGCTGATTCATAGAGCACTTCAAAGCTAACACAAACCAGCACAGAGCCACAGTGGTATGGGAACAAAAAAGAAAAGGAGAAAAAACCAGGTTTTCCCCTTTTTCCCATGCTGTGATGAGCCTGGGTCAGCGGGGTGGGGTGATAACTCACACTCCAAGTGAGAAGACCTGCCATTTATTAATACTGGCCCAATTCCTGGTATTTTTAAAGCCTAGTTCAGAGGAGGGAAAAAGATCCATTGGTGTCACTGAAAATAAACCTGACAATGAGGCACTGGGCAAGGCATTGGAATCAGCAGGTTTTAACATCACAGCTCCTCCTGGACCTGGGTGGTGGTGGGGTCAGTATGTCTAACTCCAACAAAGTACAAGAAGGACCCCAAGACCTCTGTGGCTTACCACCCAGCCACGAGCAGTAACACTGCTGGAGTTCCTAAGTCCCTATAGCCTGTAATGCAGTTATCCCTGGGGACTGGTAACTGGGGCCTCTGGTACCACTATTTTTAGTAGGAGATTTAAGTAGAGACAGAAGAAACATATATATATATATAAATATATGCACTATATATACACCTTTAAAAAATCTGACAGAAATGGCTTGGGCTGGAATTGCTAAACATATTTCTCTCGTTGTCCTCCCCCAAAACCCGCTACCAAAACATACTTCTCCATCTAATGAGATTAGCAAGGTACCATGCTAGATCTTTATTAGTTAAAGCTGACCATAGTGCAAAACTTGGCCTGAATCATAAATGAGCTGACTGCCAGAATGAGGAGTGCAGCCAGCAAGCAGATTTATTCCAAATGGGTCTACGCTCCCTGCCTTGGGGAAAATGCTTCCTTCTCTTTAACTCCCTGAAAACTGGTAGCCAAAGTTCAGCTCCCTTAATGCTCCCCAAAGCCAGGGTACCACTGCTTCCCGCTGGCCTTATGCAGCCTTCATTCCACTGGCCATAGTGATTTACATGAATGCAAGGTAAGAGAAAAACAAACTTATTTACTCTGATGGCTCACGGTAGGATTCAGCACTGGGGACATTTATATATATGGGATCTCCTGCTTTCTGCACTTTACTTGACTGGCAGCTCGAAGGGGCCAAAATATCAAATATTAAGAGTGGAGCCCTCGATGTTGATATCAGCAGTACTTATTTTTACAGTCATCTTTGGCCCTCAGACAAGTTAGTTTGGCTCCCGGCATTTTTCTTTTGTAAAATGGGGCAGGGAGGAACAAGTGAGGAAGATAACTTCTATTATAAAATGAATGATGCTGGCCTACCCTCACATGAAGTGGCCGGTAGGAAATCTTTCACGGGATCTGCACATTCCTTCCCTAGGTCACGCCCAGAACCTCCTTTTAAAGGTCTCAGAAGGACCAGCACATGCCTTGGGGGGAGGAACAGGGGCCAACGCATGGCCATGTATGAGCCTTTCGCTGCAAAAATGTTTCTTGCTTTGGAGTAGAAATGGGAAGCATACGCAGAACAGATCTGGTTTCCATCAGCCCGTTATTTATAGCATTGGTTTCACACCATGGATTATACACACTCATGCTTGTTCTTTCAGGCTCTTTCAGCGCTCTGCTGCACTTCCTTCTCACCTGAGCAATGAATCTCTGTCTTTCACCCTGCCATGATCAGGCTGTTCATGTCTCATTTAGTTGTGCGTTCACTAAATATGCTCCACAGAGCTTGGCTCCTCATTAAATGAGAGTTTGCAAGCAGAGCACCTCCAAAACATCTTTCTGAGCCTGGGGCTAAGGTGGTGAAGACAGCCTAGTTTATCAACAGCACACAAGGGAGAGATCTCCTGAAGCCTTTGATTCACAGGCCCCAGAGGACCACCTACCTCCCTGACTTTGGATCAATTGAAAACACCTTCAGCATGGAGAAAAAATATGGTGTCACGAAACAGCAAGATACTCTGCTCAGCTACTGCACTCTAATGGTGGTAAAGACGTGCTATGAAGTCCCACCTTGGCCAAGACATGAGAGGCTGCATCAAAGATCCGAACTAAACAGCAGAGCTCTTATAGCTGGGCATGAAGCAAGCTCCTACACAGCACAGTTCACAAGGAAATCTGCAGCCCATCCGCCTGCTGATTACTCACGCAGGGCAGAGTGAGGGTGGTAGGTCCCATCTGGTGTGCCTGGAGTCATCCAACGCTGGTCTAACTAGTGAGGTTAAACAATGGCTGTTTGGTCTCTGCTGTTGATTGAATGAGATTTGTTGTCCATAATAAAACTTCTGGCACATGATCAGTCATTGTATATAAACCCAAATTACACTAAGAAAAGCCAGGAGACTGTCAAACAGCTCTAAACCATCATTAAAGCAGAGGCCATCCCCAGTCAATATGCTCTGAAGAGCCATGGAAAAACTGGCAGTGTCCTTCAGATTCCCCTCAGATAGGCATGAGGGTGGAGAACATGGCTGAGAGCTCTCCTTGGGAGTTCCCTGCCAGCGTCTGCATCAAAACACAAAAGACTGGAGCAATTTCTAAGACACACAGGACCAAACGACAGAGATGACAAAACACTGATGCTAAGGCCACAATAACCAGCACCAACGACCTCACCCTGCCAGATTTTACTGGCAAAGTAGGGCACGGCTCTACACCACAAACATGGCATCCTCCCTCAAACCCACAGAAGGAAAATTGGCAGCAGCCTAGATAGTCTCCTTCGGAGACATGATCTTGCCAAGCTGCCCTCCAGCAGGACCTCACAGCCATTCCAGGGGCTCCACAGTCGCTGCAATGGGCAGCAGAACAGGCACGTTACACCAGAGTCACCTTCTGGGCAACTGCAGCTTAGCGAGTGTTGACTTAGTTACCAAAAAACCATATAAAGACTTTGAGCAAGATGTACTCAGGAGACAAGGTGATATGTTTGCTCTACTGCTACACCTGTAGGTGCTTCAAGTTAGGGCAGATGGATCTTACTCCTTTCTTCTGGCATCTGAAGGTTCGATTCAAGTGCCCAAACGCAGATACCTGCATCTAGTGCCACTGTAGAGGTGGCAGATCTGCCAGTTCCACACGGATGTTTCAAATGGGACAATGGGCTTATCAGGGAACCGAACAGCACCCGAGCAGGAATTCAGGAGGGAACTGCATTTACAGTTTGGAGGGAAGCTGCTCACACTGAGAGACTTAAGGTGCTTAATAATTTAGCTTATCAAAAAGAGGAGGTAGAAGTACTTTATTAACAATAAGGGGAACTTCCTAAAGAGGAGGTCTCTTACAGCAGAACTCTCTTTAATCTACCAGACAAAGCCATATCAACATCCAGTGGCAGGAAGCCAAGATTAGACAAATTCAAACTGCAAGAAAGGTGCCAGTTTGTAATTGAAAGAGTAATGAGCCATTGGAATTACTCGCCCCAGGCTGTGATGGATTCTCCACCATCTGAGGGGATGCTGTTCTAAAAAGTGCCACATTGCAGGCACATATTTCTGTGTTTGGAAATTATTGGTAAAGGCTTTCCAGCTTGCATGAGTTGTTTCTGCTCTAAAAAACAAACAAAAGAAGTATTATGCTGCTCGGTTAAAGACGGAGAAGGGAGGTAGAGTGAGTTTAAACAGACAGTCTGTGACAGTCCCAGGAACAGGACTCAGGTCACCTCAATACTGCCATTGGCCTGCCACTCCTCCACTCGCCAGAGCAGCCCACAGCCCCAAAGCAGCCTGTATTTTCCTGGCAGCACCCTCAGCTAGGTGACACCAGGCTCAGCAAGTAAACTCAGAGCCACAAGGCCAGGTCCAGATAAGAGACAGGGAATGGACCACA
Organism: Falco punctatus; assembly: GCF_963210335.1. NCBI lineage: Eukaryota > Metazoa > Chordata > Aves > Falconiformes > Falconidae > Falco > Falco punctatus. The sequence continues at coordinate 115,609,085 of NC_137580.1, read as the reverse complement.
TCAGCCAAACACTGCTACTGGGATCACCTCCAGCAACACCTGCAAAGCTGCTCCTTACAAGAAATCTGAGGAGAACAGGACAACCAGGTGAAGCATGGTTTTGCTGAGCTTTCTGCATTTCCAGTGAGAGCTCTCCCCAGCACCAGTCTGCCAGGACTCAGCTCTCTCCATGCCGTTGTCCAACAGAACCGTGCTCACGGAGTCCTCCAGCATACACCCATGTACTGTGGATGGGTGCTCTGCAGATGACCTGCTTTCTTTCTGTCCCTTCCCAAGGAGCATTCCCATCTCTTGCACACAATATAGGACAAGTACACATGACAGGTATATTTTCATCTTATTTCCAGCAGGCAGGAAAAAGAGAAAACCGCAGGGGAAATGGTCATCAGCCAAGACACCTCCATGCTGGACCCATTGTATGCGAACGCTTGCTGCCAGTCATCGTGGAAGAGCAATAAACACCCAGGCTCAGATACTCCCTCACTGAGAAAGTCTACATTGCTGACTTCAAGACTACATAATAAAAATCATCTGGAAGGGCAAGCAGAGGTAAAGGCACTGAAGGCTAGACTGACCCACTGTTGGGCTCCGGGAAAGAGCTAAACCCCAGAACCAGGTGAATAAATGAATTCTTTGCTTCGCTGGTAAATAATTTCAGGTTGCCCTGAACAAAAAGGCACAGAGATCAATTCACCCCACTTGAAATAAAAACAAGTTTTAAAGATGCTTAGACATCAAATAAAACAGTTCACCGATTTTGTCTAGTTTTATTTGGGGGCCGTGAAAAAGCCTTTTGAGAAATTAAATGTAGGTAAACTTCTAAGACACCTGTTTTGAAATAACCAAGAGAAGTATGCCAGCTTGGAAATGACAAAATGAAACCTTTTGAGTTAGAACCATTAGAGATAGTCTTTCTTGGCTGAAAAGATGCAATAAATTTGTGAATGTTTTTTTATAAAACCCCTGCAGATGCATTGGTAAGATCTCACATAGACCATAACCAGGAAGGACTCTGCAACACACCGGCTCGGAACAGCCCAAACAGAGAAACTCTGTTCCTCCTCCTCTGCCCAGTCTTTGCCTGCAAACACATCACTACAGTTAACACACAAAACACCATTCATTATAGTCAGAATCCAGGAGCACAAAATTAGCCCTCACACTGAGGCTGGGATCAAAACGTAGCAAAAATCTTAAAAAGCAAGGATGAAATACTGAGCCCTCTGAAAGTTCAAACAGAAAGAAATGTTACTGTTTCTCAGGCAAATGTGAAAATACTATAAAAGAACCTTTAGCTTTATTCATTGGAGATTACTCATTCACATCCAGCGAAGGTGCTCCAGATTTACACATGGTAGGGTGGCTCAGGGCAAAATTCAGACCTCAGTGGTGACACTTGGGGTTCACACCACCACCATGTACCCAACAGCCTGGGCTCAAAGTAGCCAGCACTGCTCAACGTTCAGCCTCACTCTGCCTTGTGTCATGAGCAGCATGGCTTTGGTTCAAGAGCTGGGTTACCTCGGGTCTGTATGGGGTTCCTGAACATCTACAGAGCTCCCCGAAGTGCTCTGTGATCTCAGTATCAGTTATCAGGAATGGTTATGGCTCCAAGTAAACAGCTTCTTAATGACTCAGAAGCTACTGGAAATGTCTAGATGTTTGTTGAGAAACTGCATAGCTAAGAATTACCCAAGCTGTTGCGGACATCAGAGGGATTTTTATTACAGCAATATTGTTTTTCAGGTGGGAAACTGACCACGGAGAGACTGAAACAACCCATGCAAAGGCACACAGGATGTCAATGCATCCTGATAAAGACAAAAAAAATCAAACCAGATGTGGCCGAGACCAGCCCAATAGCTTGCTGTTCCCTGTGACGGTCAACAGAAAATTTCAGCAGGTGACACGGGGATGAATAATTTGGCCGGATGGGCCTAGGAAGTGGGACATGGGGGCTGAATTTTAGGGAGAACCTCCCCCGTGCAAGCCTGGTTGAACAGGCTCCTGAAGGAACCATCTGACTAGGGAACTTTCCTTGGACTGAGTGAAACCCCACAAAATACACCCCATGCAACCCCTGGCACATGCCAGATGGGCCCCATCAGTCCATGAGCTGAGCAGGTATTTTCCACGTCTTACTACAAAGCTCTGGTGTTTCTGCAGTGCAAGTGCATCACCCTCAGCCAGACTAACTCAGCCTATGCTGAGGCCTTTAGCTTTTTCAGCCCTGTGTGCCTGGCCCTGCTGAAGAAGCTGTGGTCTTTACTAGCAGGACTGCCACAGGACCTTCTGCACCTTTTTTTTTTTCTGCCACTCTGCAAAACCAGTTGGTTTCATGAGTACCTGCAAGGAATCCAAACCCCTGGATCTTTTATGGCAAGACTTGTTTTGGTTTGTCTGCTGAGAAGAGCATCGAGACTGCTAAGGATCGCCTCCTGAACAGAAAGAATCTGGGATTCAGACAGGAAAAAAAGAAGAATTAAAAAAAATTGAAAGGTAATAATCACTGATCTGTTCATCCTTCCTGCTCCCAAACTTCAAGGTTTGCTCTTTTCCGAGACAACTGCCCAGGTTTGGATCACCTCAGGGGTCCCAGGAGGCTGAATACACACAGCTACAGAGACCCCTTCCCTTGGAGCAACAAGCACAACACTGCCCGAACCACAGGAAAAGCAGGACAGATGAAAAATTCTTCCCTCACAATGGGAAATACAGCAGTCAGGATACCGAGAGGGTGGTCTGCCTGTTAATTCAGGAGACAGAATTCAAACTGAAAGCTCCATGTGGAGCAAATTAGCAGAAACTAATTCTAATCCGTCCCACGCTGGCACAGAGGCACGTCAGCCCTGCTTAAAATTGCACCTCCCTTCAGATCTAGGCTGCCCCTTGTCCTACACAGAGAGAAAAAAGGATGGGGAGAGGCTGCATCGCAGCCTGTGTGCAGATGGTCCGTATTATTGAACTTCTGTGGAGTATCAGCCACTTGCCTCTGTGCCCCATGATAAATCACAGTCTCCTTCAGTGTTCTTGGGGAACAGCAACGCTCTCCCAGACTCTGATTGGGTTTAAAGTTTGATTAGTTAAGGAGATGTAAATACCGAGCCCCTATCAGGCTGTAATTGTCATCATCATCCTGTTTAGGGAACTGCACACATCTTTGAGCAGTTACTCCGTGTCTCCTCCACCCCGGGAGAAGGTCTGGAGCCCATTTCCGGCAGCCGGCAGCGAGCGGCTTTTCTGTAGGTGACACAAACAGAGTTTGTCAGTTTGTGCATCCTCGGTTTCTGCTTGGTTTAAAGTTGCTGCAGAGTCCTCGGGAGCAGCTTCGCAGCTGGAAACAGACAACTCGCAACTCTCGCCACAAAGGTGCCCATTCAGCAGCTGCCGGTCCCCCAGGTCCTGCCCAACAAGAGCATCCTCTGTGCGGTGGCCTTCGGGACGGCGTCCTCGGTCCCCGCCTGAGAGGGGGGAAGTGACACTTCCAGTGGCTCTCATGGAAGACAGAGCCCAAACGTGTGCATTCACTTTCTTCTGCAGACAGAAAACTGAAGAAATACCCTGCCGGGCCAAAATAAATACATTTGGCATCTTTCCTGCGTCTGCATCGGCACGTTCGTGGCGCTTAAACTGAAAACAGGCCTGAACCTTATTTACACAAAAGTCTCTTTCCATCACTTTGGCAGTAGGAAGGGGCTTAGTTTTGGTACATATTATATTTTCTTTTCAACATGTGTAAATGAGGATCAAGCTTTTACATTGCTTAAAATAGATGTAAATGACCCTTTATGCTGTCAGAACGGTGTCAAGAGGCCTTCCTGCAATAAAAAAAAATCAGTCCCATTATGCTTTCATATCATGCTCCATTCATTTAGTTTTAGTTCCCCAAACTCGGGCAATTCCCCTTGACCTTGGTGATCTGTGCCGAGATTTTACACAACTGGGACTAAAACCAGGGCCCAAAGACGGTGCGTAAGCTCAGACAGAAACACATCGAAACCTTCATCCTAAACTGGACTTGAAGACCCACCTGTAAGACTCCCCATCCTCAGCGGGCTCTAGGCCATCTGTGACAGGCTTATTCTTTCTATTAGTTGTTTTGAAGACTTTTTTTTTAAAAAAAAAAAAAAACAACCAACTTTGTATCTTCCAGTCCTCTTTACAAAACCATGAAAAGGAGAAAAAGCGAGGCAGAGAGCGAACAGTGAGGCACGCTGGGCTGCCATCAGGGGGTTGATGCCTCACAGATGGATTTGCCATGCCTGCTGCTCAGCACCAGGGGAAGCCACCACTGCGTATCCCTGCCCCAGCCCCCGTTCGCTCTGTGCACAACGAAGGAGACCCTGAACGAGAAAGGAACTGGTCTTCCTCAGAGCTCTGCTATTAAATGCATGAATTTTCCTTGAAGAGAGGAGTGCTGACTGCACAGGCTGACAAATAAATGGCTGTATGAGCTACACGAGTTTTTGGTGGTTAAGGGCAGTGATGTGATCCCCATCCCTTCTGATTAATGCAGAGAGGCACTAGTCAGAAGGAGCTGACCAAGGAGTGGGCTCAGCCCAGACCCCCCAGCAGCCCAGGGGAGGGTCTTTCTGGCTGAGGCAGCCCATGCCCTTCGGCTCAGTCCTGAAGAAAAGTGTCTCCAGGTACCACAGGGATGCAGAGCCCTGCTTTTCCACCCTTTCTGTTGCTCTGCACAGCAAGTAAATTACTAGAGCCCTTAAAAGAATGTGATATATTTCCACATCGGTGTCTTTTGCCAGTGAGTAAGCTTTAGAGCCAAGAAGGGGTTGGCTGTTACCCTGATTAATTACTGTCGGTGCTCCTCACTGCCCAAACTGCCTTCTTCCCTTTCAGCTCCTACTTGTGGTGTGGACTACTGAAAGAGAAGGGCTTTCATCCCACCTTCTGGGTTATTACACCCAGATCCTTCCCACACTACTGCAGCCCCAGCCTCTCCCTCCACCAAATACCGTCTGCTCACAGACTGCACCGCTCCTCTGGAGCCACCATCGCATGTAGAGGCATCCTGACAGGTCATCAACACCACCTGCCCCTAAGAGCTGGAGCAAGTGATACTCAACCCAACTGCAAAATAAGTTACTGGAATACGCTGGAGCTGTGTCAGCCCATCCCAACCCCGGAGCCACTCCGTGGGCACTGCCTGGCCTGGCACCGCAGTGAGACCTCGCGAAAACACAGCTGAAGGGCAGAACATTTACAGTAATCATTTTCTTTTCCTTTCAGAAGAATGCACAAGGGATTGTCAACACTTTCCTTACCCATCCTACCCCCCTCCTTTTCCTCCGTAAAATAACCCTCTCTCCAGCTTCACCAGCTGAATGCTACTTCACTGCTTTTCTCCAGGAGCAGTTGCAATTGGAAACACCCAGACAAATCTTATCCAAGAGTTTATGAGGAACAGCTCAGAGGCACCCTGAAAACTGCAGCATGCTACCTGGAGTGCTGCAGATTATTGCTACGTTTTTAATCTCGGTATAGTTCTGGGTAAGATTTTAATTGGGCATTGTATTTCAAAGCCAGGGAGTAGGACCTATGCAAAGCACTGGATAGTTTCTGCATTAATTGACCATCAAATCCTTCCCCTTTGCATCTGCATTCTATTATTAGAGAATGTAAAGCAGTTTATAGGGCTTTTAACCTCTTCAAGCAAACACTCTGTGGAAGTTATGCTGCTGCAGGGACCACATTAGCTTTATAGACTTCGTTTCTAATCCAAGGAGAGGGGAAAAATGGAGAAGAGGCAGAGCAAATGAATGATTTTTGATGGTATAAATTCAGCTGGTGTAAATCAACACAACTCCATTAAGTTTGGTAGAGTTATGTTGATTTATGCCAGCAAAAGACCGGACATTTGATCTGCAATGAGGTCCTCATTCCCTGAAGACCAAAATGGTACCAGACAAATCTTCACAGACCATTTATCAGCCTTCTCAACTACATTCTTCCCTGCTGCATGGAAAAGCCCTGATCGGATGCCAGGGAGCCATCTGGCAAACCGGGTACCATGGCATGCACGCACACCGTGCACTCAGTCACTTGGAGGAAAATCACCTTCCAGCAAGTCACTTTTATGACCTCTGTGAAGACCAGCCTGTCCCCAGGGTTCCCGGGATGATGGGTGTCAGTGAAAGGCAGGACCATGCTGTGGACTGGGAGACTAAAGTGAGTCCTGCAGTCTCTAGCTAAAGCTGCTGAGCTCTGCTTTCTCCAGGGTGTCATGGTTGGACTCCTCAGGGAGTAAGCACCATTCCCAGGTCAAGAGAATGAAGATGGAGGCAGCCCAGACTGTCATGGGGTCCTGTGCGCCAGGGAGATGTGGAGGCCAGGTATTACCACTAAGGTAGGAAAACGTATCAAGAAGTATTGCGGTAGCCTGGGCTGACAGCTCCTCCCGTGCACGGGGTGCCGGTTCCAAGCTGCACCAGACCAACCCTGTGGATCTCGTGGGACCTGCAGCAACTCACCACGATGGCCCAACCATGCAGGGTGGTCACAGCTTCCAGTCAAAATAACACGAGAGCTCATACCTCATCCTGTTCCAGACGACAGCCAACATCCACCATTGCCACTCAACCGAAGATCAGAAGAATGAGCAAACCGTCACACCAAAGGTCCACCTAGCTCATTATCCTGTCTCCAACCCAACGCAGAGCAGATGCCTAGAGAAAACATCAGCACAGTACATACACAGTGCTTCCCTTAGCCAGATATCCCCTAACAGAGGAGCTTGACACTGCCAGACCCGAGTAACTGTTGCAGGAAGAGCGGGAAGCAAGCCCTCGTCCCACCCTAACCCATGGCAGGAGACAAAATAGGTAGTCATGTGTCGTCTCCTTCAGAAGAGTCACCTGGAGGGACAAGATGAAATCTATCCTTACAAAACCAGACAAGACAAGCAATGTTTGATCTCATAGCTCCGTTGCAGCAGGATGAAAGGAAAACTCATGTCCTCACTTGCCTTTGTTGCCTGTTTTCTTCACACAGTTGTTCTACCACCCCACAGCAGGTGGGATTCCCATTTTGCAAATCCCTACCCTATTTGTTTCATAGTAACCCCAAATGTCATTAGGCAGAGCCCAGGAAAGTGATTATGAGCATGCAAACAATGGTGTGAGGGCCAGTATAATTATCTTGCTCCTAAGCACTTGACAATGCTTCCAAGTATCTTGTACTTAGTTACTTGGTAAGGTCCTGAACGTCTGGCTCTCAGGCACTATGGCTTTATTGCTACAGAATGAGCCAGAAAGCATTCAAAAGCTTTAAAAGGTCTTTTTAAATAGTCAGAATGAATTTACAGTGTTGGCTGCCTGGCAAATGCAACAGGCATTTCAAGTGGAAAGGAACAGTCCTTTATTGCATCTGCTGTTGGCATTTAGGGCACCCTGATCGCTAACAATTCCTCAGCTCTAATGCTCAGCATCCTGCAGGCTGCTGGCTGGGCAACACCAAGGGGAGCAGCAGGCTGAGAAGAAAGGGTCTAGGTGAAAGAAAAGCCTGGGTTTAGGTGAGTTGTAAATTTTCATTACAATTCATCAGAAAATGATCGTTTTCCACTTAAAGTTTCACAGAAATGACTGAGTTTCAAACACCTGCTAGTGAAACATAAGCTGGGCTCCACCAGCAGACCTTTCCCAGATCTGCCTGCCCAGAACATGTCCCACCTGCCTCTCTATGTGCCACCTCATCTCAGGTGTCCAGATCTGGCACCCTGAACTTCCCAGAAACCAGAGTTTTTGACAAGCTGCTCTGGAGTTGACTTCTGAATAGTGCTGGGTCCTTGAGCAATGCTGCTAAGAACATGAGGCTGAGACCGACCTTCCGCCAAGTGCAATCCTCCCTCCACCCAAGTTCATGGCTACTGCCAACCCTCTCCAGCCACTTCTTGACACCACCATCATTGCCCCAGCTGGTGGCAGCCCACTGAGCCTCAAGCAGCGTGGGAGAGGGGAGGAACGGCAGATGCCTTTTTGATGTTCTGAGAAGCCCAGAATAATTTGCTATTTCTTGTGATTGGGACAGATTAGAGGGACACAAGAGCAAGGGGTCCCTAAGACCTGTTCATGTCTGGGGTTACAAAGCTCTTGGACGAGCAGCTGGAACAGCCACTGTATGTGGGGAGAGATGAATGAGGATTCATACAGCTCTGGAAAAGGACTTCTCCAAATGTGCCTGCTCCATCTCTGCTAAGAATGAAGCCCACAGCACCTCTCACCAGCGCTCCCACTCCCCCCACCCTGCACATACTAGTTCCTCCACCTGCAGGGTCACCCATCCCAAGCTCGAAACAGGTCTCTGCCCTCTCATGTGCCTGTGCAATACCCCAGCCTTGTCAATCTGGGCTCCGTCCTGCTGCGCGATGGAAGCACAGCAAAGTGCCGTTATGTGGGGAATCCTCTGCTACTTTCTTCTCCACTTGGCCCCTTCTCTATGAGCAGATGTGAGGCAGGAGCTGAACTACACCCCCTTTGCAGGAGCTGGCTCCAGCCTCCCATCTCAGGCCAGATCTGGTTACTGGTGTTCTGGGGCCTTTGTCTCCCCAGTCTGGGCACAAGAAGACCCATCAAAATTGTCTCTCCCTTCAACGAGCTGGTAAAGGTTGCTTAAGAAAAATGTATAAATATCAGAGCCAATTCCCCTGTCCTTCCCTGGCATAACTTTTAGAGAATGCAGGTTTCCTCAGGACACTGAAGGAAGGCAATTAGCAAAGAAGATGATAGTCAGGAAAACATTTTAGAAAGGCTGAATGGAATAATTTAAAGGTATTGTTATTAATGATGGCAATTACAGTACTGGAAAGCTCAGTGGTTTTTTATACAGGACAGGAAAAGGAACAAAACCAAGCAACCTCTACAAGAATGCAAGAGAAGCAGCAATGAGCTGTGGAAACCAAACAAGATCAGCCTCAGGACAACCAAGCCAAATCCTCTGCTTCAGTAAACCAGCGGGGGTCCCCTGGAGTTCAGGGGCTGGGGGAGAACAAGGCTACCTCCCTCTGACCAGGGCAGAGGATATTAAAGCTGAGCTTTCCAAAGACTTTCGGGAAGCCAGCTCAAAGTCACTGCAATTAAATGAGCCAAGGAATTCCCCCAAGGCTGTGCAAGAACCTCCGCTCAGCTCTGCGGAGCCGCTCTCCCAAGAGTCACCAGAGCAAGTGTCACCCACCTCTCACACCCCATTCTCCTACGGGCCACCAGGCCGTCAGCTTGGGGCTTTTTCTGACGATCGTGCAAAAGCCATCAAACCCACCAGTCATTAATTCTCAGGAAGCACCCACTGCCTCATTGGTAATTACTTAAATAAACTTCCCTTTCATGGTGTCTGAGCCAAGGTCTTTTTTTTCTGACACATCCCAATAAAGTTTTATTTAAGGTAAGATAACAGGAGGGTTATGCACACGAGCTGGGCTGCACCTGACTAAACACGGGGCCCATTGGTGACAGCCGGATAGTTCGAGCAGGATTTTACCGCCTCGCTCCTCTCCTCCACGGCCAGCGCAGCCCCTTCCAGCTCACAGCCCATGTACCATTTCCCCTTATATATGCAGCGTGTATCCTTCATGCAAATCTGTCTCATAAATCACTGCATCCCAGGTGCACCACGGAGTAATTTGCAAGGAAAATACTGTTCCAACTGAAGGACCCAGCATACCACAGTGGTCTTTATGAGGGGTAATATCCAGGATAGGGGTGACTTGGAAACCTGCCAGCCTCCAAAAATGATTCATCCTGCCTGACCTTAAATCTTGGATCCTGACTATTGCAGACGGAGCCGCCTTCGCAGGCAGGAAGCATCAGTCACAGCCGTGTTCATATCCCCTCCTGCCCCTGGCTACAGGACCCCAGGGGCACGTGAGAACCCCCAGCTTGAGAACCTGGCATTTGGGTTATGAACTACCCAAACATAACCAAAATGAGCATCTCCAGAAACAGCAGTGTGAAGTGTCATTTGGCACTGGGCAGAACCAACCCTGGCATTTTGCTTCCTGCAACCTCGCTAAAAGTTGCAGCCCGTGTTTACCTCACCTGCACGGTTTTGAGAAAGATCTTATTGGTCTTAGTGATTTACGCATCTAACAGCTGAGAACCTGGTCCCAAAACTCCAAGAATTTCTTAAATTTTAAGACTTCTGCTCTGTCAAGTGATCATTTTCTCTCTGATACAGAATTATACCCAGGCACCTGTTTGCTGCAGTTAACCCAACAATAATCCAAGCATCTCTAGTTCTCACGTTTCCATGGTATTTACTATACTCCCAAACAACTTATTCTTATTTACAGATGTCAGGAATACACTTTGCTAACCAGACCTTTAACCCCCTTCTATGCAGAGCTGTGAGATACTGTAGAGTTACTTGCAAGCATAGGACTCATTTTTTCAGAGAAAGAAGCATTAAGCTACCAAAGTAACGATCCACTTAGTCAAAAGTTTAATAGTTTTGTTGTGGCAAGAGAAAAATCTCAGGATATCAAAGAGTCAAGGGAGGAATATTGTGCTCAGCTGAGAAAATGGACAAGCAGTCAGACATAAAAGGCTTTCTACAGCTCTGACAAAGAATAAACTCAAGCTCCTATAGAGCTTAGCTTAAACCAAAAGGATAGAAAAAGGAGACAAAATATGGAATTAAGATATTTCCCCTCTATTGATATTAACTACAGTGATCGGGTGATATGTAATGGCATAAGATATCTTTAATGTTCATAAGAAAAAATAAACTAGGACGACAAATAGGTTGGGGATTTTCAATAACAACCTAGAAATGGACATTTTAGACCATTTAGATCACATCATAGGTATTCATGACTTCACCCGCGCTCAGCACAGCCAGGACTAGCTGTCAGGCAAGAGCAGTGGACGTAGGAGCCCAGAGTAGCTCCTGGCATGTCCCTGGCCCCACAATGCCGGAGCTTAGCACTGCCCACAGGCATTTGTAACTCTGAGGACAGAGAGGTGGTTGAACAGGATTGATCAGGAGCAGGGACAAACAGCAACCTGGGTCTGCTCAAACACAGCCACCTAAGAGCTGCTGAGGGACAGGGACATGTGCCTCCTCCTGAGCAGCCCATGGTTGGCACGTGCTGCCACACAGGAGGATTGCTATCCCTCCGTGCGTTCAGTACTGCACCTCTCAACCCTACGAGCCAGCTGATGTCCACCAGACAGCACTGCTGCTGATGGCATTCCCCAGAGAGGTCCTGGTGCACTCCTGGGTTCCCTGTTAGGTCCAGACAGACACACAAATGTCTAGCCCAGAGGTGGTCCAGGAGGGAGCAGACTTGTCCAAACACATGCTGGGGACAGGGCTCCCTGCCATTCCCCAAAATGCTTTGACCCCTGCCCTCCTGGAATGAAACCAGCCCCTCAAAACTACCAGCATGAGGAACAGAAAATTGCAAATGACTTAAAGTGGGGTGGAAAACTCTGAGTTTGACGATCACAAGCTGAGGCCGCTAATCTTCTTGTCATGGGAGCAGACTCACCCAGCAGAAGGGAATTCCTGCCTTTGACTGGACTAATTAAAGGCATCGAACTCTGCACCCGTTATGGCTTGATGTGCCTTAATCCGATGTGACATTCGACATACGCAAGGAAGGCAGACGCAAACATACGGTTCTCATTGCTTAAAGGGGTTTGGCATCCGCGGGGGTATACCAGATGCAGCACGCCTCCTCCGCTGGCCCCGCTGGGGTGAGCTGTGTGGGGTGGCAAAGTGGGGGATAATTACCCATCCCACCTCCGAGCCACTGATGGCCCTGGGTGGCTACACACCCTGCGGAAGGTCCCATGTAGGGGACAGGAGTGTGGCCTGAGCCAGCACTGAAAGGTCGTTTGAGAAGGTGGGGGCTGGACTGGGATTCAAAGCTTTCCTCCAGCGAAATGCAAGTGGAAGCTGCTGAATGAGCAGTGCCCGTCTCTCCCGTGCAGGTACAGGAACAATCGGCTGCTGTGCCCTGGGAGCGCAGAAGATTTCCAAGCAAGATGGTACACTAGATTGTAAGCATCTCAAATCAGAAAGATTTAAGACACAAGATGAACCAACTGAGTATTTGGATAGAGTGATGTGAATCATGGATATTGCTTGTGTTCCTCACCTCCTGTCCACGACTGGCCTCTCTGAAGTCCAGGGATATGTCGCCACACTCCATCATGCTCAGCAGAATCCTGAACCAGCCCTGGGAAGAAAACTTGCTTTAGACACTGATGGGAAGGAGACAAACCTCCTCATACTTCAAAGCCAAAAGCCCACTCTCTGCCGAGCACAGCAATGTTGGAAGCAGCGTAGCATGGCCAGCAGGGCGCAGGGCCACCCATGCAGCTTCAGAGCACCCACAGCACTGGCAGCGGCAGAGGAGGGCAGTCCGTGGCAGGTGAGTCCGTATGTCTGTGCCATGGGAGCATCTGACTCTGAAGACTTGGCTTGAGATGCAGGCTCTGAAAAAACACAAAGCTTTCTCAATGGCACTAGAAGATATCAACTTTCCTCTTCAATTATTGCTTTCTCTCTAAAAGATTAGAGTCCCATACCACTATTACTTGTACTGACAACTAAAAGTGTTGGTCTGCTAGGTCGCATGGCAGAAGGCGGTGTGTTTACATCTGAAGGTCCCAAGTTCATTTCCAGTTAATGATCCATAAGAGGGACTGCTGCCTTTCTCCCAGGAAGATTGCTTGGAAGCAACTGATAGACTGCTTAGGCTAAGGTAGAAACAAAGCACTGAAATATTGTCACAAGTCATAAATCAGGCAAAGTCAGTGATGCTCTATGAGGAACAGTAATGTTTGGTGCACACTACTACCAATAGCTGGTCAGTAAAAGCTCCTTCAGAGTTAAAAAAGCAAAAAGATGTGATTTCAGTACAACTTAAATGCAGAACATGTTCAAATTCATATTTAATAAAGCAATTATTGTTTATTATTGAAGTACCAATTGATTATTAAAAACACATTTATTGAGGCTGGACCACAAGGTAACAGATACGTACCTCAGGCATAGTTGCGAAACCTCAGTAAATAGCGATTATTAGAAACAGATTTATCGAGGCCTAACGATACCATAAGATGTGTATCAGTTACAGAGCTCTTAAAACCCGATCAGTATGTTCTTAAGCCATTTTTTACTGAGGGTTTATAGCTCAGCAGTAGGGCTACATGTCTTCATTTAGCATTGTTAAGCCACATGGAATATCATCTTAATGCTCATTTGATATTTAATTAAGGTAGCGTTTGCAGGGAAAAGACTACACAAACCAATGAGAACCAGGAAAAAAACCCCAATCATTCTCCTGCTGTCAAACCCACCGAGCAGAGCTGCTATTTGACCTTTTGTAGAATCTTTTCATTAGTCTCTGAACCCCTCTTTGGATGGAACGCGTGGACCATGCCAGTCTGAGGACATGAACACGTGACACAGAGTTGCATCCATCCTGGTGCGTGATGCCACGAGCGGAGCGTGTCCTGCCCACAGCTCAAACCTCCGTTCGGCTTCAAACAGCTCCCACTCGACGAGCCCCTGTGTCCCACGAGGGCCTTCGCCAAGGCTGTTGCAAACTGTAATCAAAACTGCGATGATGCCAAAATTGGACAGAGACCTAATAGTGCCCAGGAGGAGGAGGAGGGCAGGAGCAGCGCTGGCCACAGACCGTCAGCGCAGCAGGCGGAGGGCACCCCAGCTGTGCTGTCCTCACTTATTCACGGAGAACAAGTCCTGTCCCATTGCCCCCTTCACAAATGCTTAAACATTTGCCCAGCAAAGCCACTCTTCCTCCCGTCCTTCCCTGCCAGCCCCCACGGCACTCGCTTCTGCTGCCAGATCTGGCGCCTCCATCCCACACACGTGGGGTACCAGACTACAGCGCAGCCATTGGAGACTCCCTGTGCCGAGCGAGCCTTTCCCATGTCTCAGGATGAATACAGGAGACCATATCCCCAGAGACACAGCCAGCAAAACAAAGAGGCAGTATGGAAACTACAGCCGGAGTGAAGGCAGCGATTTTGCCCAGATCATGCAGAACGGCTGGGGCAAAGCCCAGGGGAGGGGAGAGGTCTGCGCCTTTTCTTTCGCTGTGCCTTAAGACCTCCCAGCCTCTCCACCAGAGAGGGAGGGGAGAAAGGAGCCCAGATTACTGAAGAAGTCCCCTAGCTCCAGCCTCCTCTGTTCAAATTTATATATTCCACTACAGGTGACATCATGATTGCTGGAGTCTGACAGGTGATGCTGTAAAATGCATGAAACCATAAAAATTTCAACAGCAGCAAGCTCCATTGCCGCTACATCTGACAGCACTTAGCTGCCCAGCTAACACAAATATTATAAAAGCACTCAGGAAAGAAATCCAACCTGCCTGACCTCAGTTTTGGACTAATAAACAGTACAGCATGACCAGATTTCACCCACATATAATAAACAGACAGCTTTTAAAGAAACCAAAGCAGGGTGTTGGTAGGTGTAAAGAACTAAGGGAAGAGATGAGTTAAAGGTGGGCAAAGTCACTGCTGAACACAGAGGGCTCAGCTCCCAGCCCGCTCCACTTTCTGCCACTCCGGCTCCCTACCAGGAGATCTGTCTTAGGGTCTGCATAACTATAGCTGCAAAAAACCGCTCACTGGTGTTACACAGCCAGACCAGGGTTGGGTAATTGCCTAAACTGTGTCAGAGCACCTGATGTTCATTTCTGCCCTCTCCGCAGGGAAAGGGTGAGTAATCTTGTCTCCGAAAGTTGGACAGTAAGTGAATCTAAAAGAATTATTGCCCTTTCTTTCATCACTCTCAGCACTAAATTTTAAAAGCCCGAGGATCGGCTTTCTATTTCTTTCTGCTGTGAAGTCCCGCTGGTTTCCCCGGAGGACAGCACCGTGCCTGGGCTCCGTGGAAAGCGCTCTCTGAAGGAGGATGCCCACGTGGGCAACAGCCTGCCCGCACCACCACAGTGAGTCAGGCAGCTGCGGGCTGGGGGCTGCAGCTGGGGCAGGGATCTTCAAACCAGACATGCTGAAATGGATCTTCGGCTTCTCCAGAGAGAACTGGTTTCCATGGGCTATTTTGGAATTAGTTAGATAGATGGATGGGCAGAAGCAGCTTGTCACCTTCCAACGGGCCACCCCAAAAGCTTTCCAAGCAGAGTTGTGGAGCCTTGGGAACCAATGCTGGCTGTTCTTAGTCACCTCTCAGAGACCCTCAAGCTAACCCACAGGGTCCCATTTCCAACCCACCATGCACCCATGCACCGGCTACCGCCACCCCCAGTATAGCTCAGCCCAGGGACTGTCCCAGCATCCAGGGCACTGGAGGCTGTGCCCAGGAAACAAACGGGTACCCAGCCCATTTAGCATCTGTGCCACAAAGCACACCTGGAATCTGATTTGCTGTTAGATAGTAGTGACAGTCTATTAAAACAGGCAAGCAACAGAAGTTACTATAAATACATATATAGCTCCATTAAATCCCCCTTTATTCAAATGATTGGAGAGCTGTCTCTGAGCTCGCTCACTCGCTCTCACGGATGCGTATACAAGAGGGGGAGTGAGCGGCGCAGCAGGCACCAATGGGGCTGCCCTGCTCTGGAGCTGTGTTACCAGGCAAAACAAAAAGCATCATCGAAATCACATTATTATCCACACAGCTACAGTAATCGGCAATGATGGTCACCCTTCTAAGTATGGGTTTTGATGCTAAAGCCAGACATATTTAAATGTCATTTTTTCAACCGAAAGTAAAACGGTATTGCAAAATTCTATAATCTTTTTAATCCCAGGTTTCACAAAGCACTTCAGTGGAAAGTGTATAATAACTTTTTCACAAAATCATTGCTGTTTTTTCACCATTACAGATCTCCTTTTTCTGTTGAGCTAACTAGTGATAGATCCAGCAGATTTTTCAAACAATTTTTAGTTACTGGAAAAATATGAATAATTTTTAAAAAATGAAAAGTGCATTCACTGGACCGAGTTTAAATCTTTTTCACATAAATGGTTTCATATTTTGAAGTCATATTTATCAGAGTTGACATCAACTGATGGAAATTTTAATCACTGTTACAGGCAGTGATTAAAAGCACCTGATACAGACCAATACAGGACAGCGATTCCTCGGTGAGGAAAATCAGCCCTTACCATACCATGGGACAGGAGAAATTGCTACCAGGTAGGACTTCACCCTTCCTGCTCCAGTTCTTCTCTGTCTCCGGTTCACCAGCCAGGTCCAGCTACAAAAACCCCAAATCACAGATCTTTACAAATACGACCAGACACTGAGAGTGGTCTTTGCAGTCACCTTCATGCAGGACCAGAAAGGTGCTTAGGCGCCCGATTTCAGCTAAAATAAAAGGGATGTCCATTAATGCCCGTGGGAAGTTTCCTGCCTAATCCCTCCCTGGATCACATCCCACACCTCCCTGCTGCTTCTCCACTGCAGAATGCAGCAGAAAATGCTAATGGGACTTCACAGGGTTGTATCACTTCTAACTTGGGATGCGCAAGGGCTCAGCTATCCTAATTAAAACAAAGCCATTACCAGGAAATGAGCACTCCCTAACTAGCACGGGAGAGCAGCTCTGGATTAAGTGCTCCCATCTCCTGCTGCTGCCAACCTCTCTGGATAATCTCCTGGCCAGGACACCAGCCTGGAGGGAGCAGGAGCAGCTGTCCGGGGCTCCCTGCGGTGGGTGCGGAGCTGCGGAGTCCCCGTTAATTCGTGGCAAGCCAGGAGATGGCACTCCGCAACATGCAGAGCAACCTGGGCTTTGCGTGCCCCCGAACCCTCCCCTGTGTGCTGCCAGGCAGTTTCTTCCATCCATCATCAGCATCCAGGAGAGCCCTCAGCTGCAGCACGCCTGTGCCAGCCCCCGGGAGATGACGGCCAGCAGCGAGAAGGGGACACGGTCACCAGCCCACCAGCCACTGCCGGGCAGCTGTGCAGTCCCCTGCCCTACACCTGCAGCAATCCTGCGGCACCACCTGCCTCCCAGCAGCTCCAGTTTGCAACCGTAGGGTCTCTTTAATGCAATCTCCCTCTTTTTTATGGAATAGGCAAAAAAGTCATAATAACCGATCATAAAAAAATCAAAATCGTTTACCTTTCAGGAGGCAACCCAGCGCAGGCTATTACAGGGTAATTTGGTACATCATAAAGTTTCCTATTAGAACAGAAAATAGGGCTGCTTGCATGAGCTGCCAATTGGAAATAAAATAGTAGTGGGGCTGTGATCATTAGCACTGCTTTTTCTATTTCACCGTTTGCTCTCCATCGGGCTAGGAAGAGGAGGGAGATTGAGATGCAGGTGAAAGCAGATGAGACAGGTCTGCAAGGCAGGAGAAATGAACAGAGAGCGGCTCTTCATGTTCACGAAGAATCATGAATGATCTCTTCTTCCACCTATTGCATTTACAGTGCAGAGCCCCACAGAGTGATGGTGGCTGCAGGATGAGTCCCCAGACCATAGCGGGCTGTCCAGTCTCCTGAAGTACATGACAGCAACAGCAGAGCAGCTCAGAAGAGAGGCAGCTCATTTGCACTACTTGGGAACATGGCATATGTTTTTTAAAAAAATAAAAAAAAAAAATCCTGAAACTGCAATTAAAAGAGGCCAGAACGAGAGCAAGATGGCCTGTTACTGCAACCGGCCACTGTTTTAAATAAAGGCCCCAAAGTGCTGGCATTCACATACATTTCTCAGCACATTTCCCTTTGCTGTTGGCAATCTTTGACATTGATCCTGTGCCTCATGCTTCTCCAGTTACTAGCTACATTAGAGTGCACGCAAAACATTCAGCAAAGCCCAGTCTCCTGCCAGCTGCGTTACAATTGCCAGGAACAGCTTTCCTGTGCCGTGCATGGCACACCAAAAGACAGCCCACATCACATCAGTGAACATGACCAAGGCCACAGAGGAGAGCAGTGGCAGAGGCAGGTATGATGTCTGGGCTCTTGAGACTGCACTCCCTAGGATGTCCTGAAGCTATTGACCCAGTCCATAGGTAAGCGGCACAGGAGAAAGGCTGAAGCATTTTGCTGCAGAAAAGCACCAGCAGAGCTGAAAGCTGTATAAATGATGCTTTTATTTCTGTGAAGGAGGAAAAAAGCCTCTCCCCTCTGTTAGCAGTTTCATTGTGCCAATGCTCATGCTAACAACATGCTTCCCTGGATGCCTTCTTGGTGGGATGGAGGGACCAGCTTACCTCCACACTGCAGCACAGCAATGAATCCCCATCACATAAACCACAGACACCATCAAAGAAACTGGTCCATGGAGATCAGACAGCATCAGCTTATAGTTTGGGGCACAGAGGCCACGAAGGGCCATGGAGCCCAGGTCACGAACCAAGAGCAAGCAATAACAACATGATCTGTTTGTTAACATTCATCCCATGGTTCACATCAAAACCCTCACACCCACTTGAGAGCTCTGTCCTATTGCATTATTCCTTGCAATTTATTAAGACAAATTGTTCCTGCACCACAGTTGGAAAGTAACTGAAACCAGCGGTGCTGTCTCCATCTCGTGGGGAACTGAAACCCGGCCAACACCGTGTCACTGCTCGCTAAACAGATCTGTGGTTTTGCTACCTCCCCACTTCTTCCCTTGGCTTTTGGGTGGTTTGCCTCCCAGTTGCTCGCAACGTTCAGTTCCCTCTCCCGTCCTGGCGCTGCAATCATCCCTGCAACCATCCCATGGCTCCACGCTCCCCAGCCGCAGCAGGTGCTCCCCTGCCACGGGATGGCCACCCACAGGACAGGGGGAAGCCACCCAAAGCTGCTTATGGGAAACCTTTGTTGCCGGCAGTAGCAGCATCTGCAGGAGGAGCCCTGCCACAGCCATACCCACGGGTCTCTTCCAGCCCTAAACCCCCCAGCAGACCTCACACAACCTCTGTGCCTCTCCAGCCTCACACAGGGCTTTTAGGGCAGCGAGAGGGAGAGGGCACACGTGCCGGGCAAGCAGCACGGCCTCTGACCTGGCTTTCATTTACCTTCACTTCTCCATGAAAAATCAGCAAAGGCTGGGTTCCCTGCCAAGGCGCCATGTGTCTCGTGTGGGCATCACCTCCTCCGTCCCCTGGTGTGCTGCAAACTGGCACCTTGCAGGGGTGTCCCGACACTTGCGACTGCTCAGATGTGGGAAACACAAGCCACGCTCACACCCAGGCACATACCAGGTGTTTCCAGCAAGCAAAGTGCTGTGAAGGTAAGTTGAGTTGCACAGGGAGATTTTTGGCAACTTCCTGGAAGAATAACATGGAGGATCATTGACAAGGACTTCTGCTGTCCCACAGCTACGCTGCTCCCACCAGAACATGTGAAAATCCACCCTGTGCCCACAATCCTCATGGCCCAAAGGCTGAAAAGCCCCAGATACCCATCACATCTGCTCTCCCTCACTTTTGCAAACCCTGTTAGATGATTACAAGAGCAATGTACTGGCAAGAGCTACATGAAACTGCTCATCTCGTGGCCACCACAGCTGAAGAGCTGGGCTGTGTGCACCCCTTCTGCACACACACACGTGGGCACGCACACACACACACACACACACATACACACACAGGGCTCTGTGAGCCAAAAGCGGCTCCACTCCCCAAATACCAGCCGGGTGTGACACTTAGATGGGCCAACCTGTTGACACTAAAGCCAGAAAGGTCAGTGCAGAGGTTGAGCGCCGAGGTGAGTGTTTGATTAAAACGGGTGGGTGAGGGTTTTTCAGGGATCTGTTGGGGATGGAAGTGAAAGCTTTATGGAGTGCCGGTGGGTGCTCCTGACAGCGCTAGAGATGACACAGGTTTGGCACCGGCTGCAGCAGCATTTCTCCCTCCCCATCTGACTTCCAAGCTCCAAAAGCCTTGGGGTGACTGACAACATTTTTGCTTTTATGTTCCGTTATATCACAATGAGCTTTGAATTTCCTTCCTCGCAAGGGGCTGTTCACATTTATTCTTAACATTTTCCTAAAAGATTTTGCTCCCATCAATTCACCACCACCTTCCCAGATTTGATGGCCCGTACCAGAGTTATTAGCCACTAGCAGGTACTCCATAATGCAACTTTCAGTCATAGCCATCTTTTATGACCACGACTCATTCCTTAAACCATTTCTTTTCCTTCTATCTTGCTTCGATTTTGGCTTTTCTTATTAATTAAATGGCAAGTTTCAATAGCCTAAGATTGAATTATAAGGCTTGTTTAGAGCAAGCAGAATGATCAGAGCAAAGGGCAGAAGCTAAATATGTAATATATACATATACTTAAGATACAGAACTTTGCTTCCAGACGTTTGGAACAAATTAAATAGAGGATCAAATTAACTAGTGATTGAATTAAGCGGAAAGCATCTCATTACCTAAAAGATGGAAACATGTGTCATTTTAAAACAGCTAAAAATAAAGCAAGAATGGGTTGAAATGAAAAGCAGGAACCTTGCAAATGTCAGCCAAATTTGGGCTCTGTTGAGCCCTCCAAATGTGAAGGTTGTAAATAAGGTGGGTTTTGCTGCATAGTGGGAAACGATGGGCTTGGAAAACAGATGTTGCAAAAAGCAGCTGCTACACATCGCATTTCATACGTTTGCAACCAAAGAAATGTGTGCAGGGGGAAGAGGTCTCATCTGCAGGCCACGGCTTCGCAGGGAGGGTTGGGATGCCCAGGACATCATCCTCACCCACAGGCAGGCACCCTGGGCTTTGGATCTACTACTCGGTTGAAAATCCAGAGTAACTTTGCTTACTCTGTCAACTCGATGAACACTTCACTGTCAGTCAATGACTTTCATTTGTTCCTGCTGCCCGCTGCCCAGGAAGTTACTCAGATAGAGTTTCAGGTATTTCACAGAGAGGACCAAACCTGGTGACACAAATGTACCTTTTTAATCCAAGACTAAGGCAACTTGTTGCTGCTTTAATTCAGCCCCTTTATTCAAGGGCTCACTCTTCTGTTTTCCAGACACTTAATTTCCCTTGAAATAGATGGAAAAACCAGAGAGAGTGTTCAGATCCAGTCTTTTGTTTCACCATGAAAGAATCGAGATCATTTCACGTGTTTCTTCCCCCCTGTGATATCAATGCTCATCTTCCTTCCTGCTCATCTGGACCTTACAAATTCCAGTCACTTCCCATTCTGACACAACATTTCACTTAGTGATGCATCAGATGGAAATTGTACTGAGCTGCCACCGGGTGCAGGAAATCACTTTTTCACTCCACCAAACTCCAGTCCCAAATTCAGAATGAGGAATAAGGCCTTAGCCCTCTCCCATCTAATGTCATATTTTTCCCTTTTGTTCCTTTTATGTATCACATTTTGACAAATGCAAGTGGCACTTTTCCAAGATAAATAACGTTATCTTTGCAGAACCCTACGGCACCCCATGGCAACTCATTATTTTTCAATTAAATATACTGTTCATTGGCAGTTGCTCTGCTTTAATTTTCTGCCATTTGTTTACTGAAGAACGAAATGCATAACACAAAGCCCTATAAAAGTCAGACTAAGTTAATTAAATGTGAAACTGGGAAACCCTAACTTTGCCTCCAGAGCAATTTTATCATGACATCTCCTTAAAAATGTCACTTTCTGCAGGAATTTATTTAGACATATGCAACCACTATGAATTAAATGTGCGGTCCCTTCACAACTCTCTCCAACAGAGACTTAGCAGTATTTTGTAACCACTGATTGTAGAAACAAGAGTTTACAAGATGCATAAAGCCAGATGAAGAAAATACTTTGCAGTCAGACCAGTATTTTTAGATTCCTTACAGGTTTCTGAGTTATTTCGGCTGAATGCAGGATACCTAAATATCAGTTTGAAAACAATGCACCATATTATTTTCCTTCAATTGTCAAGAAGACCTGATGTCATTCCTTTATAGAACCACGGGTTTGATCGATTGCAATGCTGTCAAGTACATAGGCTTTTATCAGCCGTTTTACATACTAACAAAAATACTCTGATTAGGGTCCGCCACTAGCTGCACACTGCACATCACACGGAGCAAGAAATGACTGCACAGTAGATGTCAAAAATTAATCAAGACACAAACCTTGGCTGATGATGCTCCTAGACAATGTCAGAAATAATTTTTAAGCAACAGTATTTGATATTGGCATGCCCCTCTCCACCTGAGCTAGACAGCCCAGATAAATCACACCTTACCAGTACCCATTTCTCTGCATGGGTTACAGAGACCTTGCTGTCTTCTCAGATATGGATGTCTACACCGTAAATCATCGTATCTGTTCAGCTGAAATCCACCCTTGCAGCCTCAAAGTGGGGTGTCTAACACAAACCCACCACCCAGACACCTCTGCCAGCCACAGAAACATGCACTTTCATCCAGCCCTAAAAGAGGTATGTGAAATAGGTGAGATGAATTGCCACTTGGAAGTGCCAACTTCCTACCACCATTTGCAGCAACAACCTGTAAATTTTCCTTAGGTTAAGTGACCAAATTTTAGGTTGAAAGCTGGAGGCAACTTATTCCAATCTAAGAGTAGAATTTGACATGTCAGAAATAGTTTTCCAGTGCTAAAAGATTCCCAGCTTGAAATTTGAAATTCCAGATTTATTTCTAAAATCATCACTTGTTCTGATGAGAAAAGGAAAAGAGCAGTCTTTGCTGAGACACACAAATTAGAAACGACATGAATAATTAACAGAGGACTATGAAGCTGCGTAAAAGTCTGCGTTTAGGTACGCAAAAGTTAGTTGGAACAAAACTGAAGCCAAGGCTTCAACATTGTGTTGGGACAAATTACTTTGAAGGGAAGATGTACTGGTTGCACCCATAAAGGTTTGGCCCAGGTTCTTATTGCGGGAATTAGCAACCCAGACTCCAGCTTGATGGGAAGAAGGTTTGTCCTGGTAGGAGCAACACGTAGAGGTCTGGCCAGAGCATATTGCATGTGCGCTTGACCTGTGCTACTGATCTCCTGGGAGGCAGAGAGTGGTGCCTGAGGCAGCAGCACCTTGGGTCAGGTGCAAGTGAAAGGCAGCGTGGTGGTGTTGAGGTGAGCTTTACATCTCATGCAAGGTGAGAGAAGCACAGTGTCAGCAGCTAATAAGTTTATAACGGGGTTTCTTCCTCGAGACAAATTCAGCCCAGATTTATAACTCCTCCATAACACTCTGAACCTTCTGACACTCCTCCTGAAACATTTCATTATTGCTCAATTACTGTCATGTTCTCTTAAGGACCTGGAGGCGGGGGGAGAAGGTCTCCATTTGGAGACCAGATGCCATTTCCATAGATACTCACAAAACTGCACTGCACAATAAATAATCCATTCATCCTTCAGAAGAAGGCTTTGAGGATATGATAAATTAAAACAAAAAAAAAAAAGGAAAAAACTGTGACACGTTATATGTGTAATGGAAACTAACCAGAAACTAAGATGCTGAGCTGGTGGCAGGGCACCTTTGGCTTGTAGCCGTGCCAGACTGTCTGACTTAGAGACAACAAAAGTAAAAACCCTCCATAACCTCTGCATAGCACTAGCACCGGTCTCACTGGAAGACACGTGTATTGGGTTTGCGTGGAAGGTTTTGGTAGCGGGGGGCTACAGGGGGGGCTTCTGTGAGAAGCTGCCAGAAGCCTCCCCCATGCCCGGCAGAGCCCAGGCCAGGTGGCTCCAAGAGGGACCGGCCACTGGCCACGGCCGAGCCCAGCAGCCACGGGGGCAGCGCCTCGGGGTAACGGGTTTGAGAAGGGGAGAAAAATCTGCGCAACAAACTGCAGCGGGAGAGAGGAGTGAGAAGGTGTGAGAGCAGCAGCCCTGCAGACACCCGGGGCAGGGCAGGGGGCTCCAGGCGCCGGAGCGAGACTCCCCGGCAGCCCGTGGGCAGCCCCTGGGGAGGTGGGCTGTGCCCCCCAGCCCACAGAGGTACACGGGGGAGCAGACCAACTGCAGCCTGGGCAGGACCTCACGCTGGAGCAGAGAAAGACGGTGAGGGGGAAGGAGTGGCAGAGAAAACGTGTGATGGACTGACCGTAGCCCCATCCCCATCCCCTGCACCACTCAGCAGGAGGAGGGAGAGAAATTGGGAATGAAGTTGAGCCTGGGAAGACGGGAGGGGTGGGAAAAAGGAGTTTTTAAATTTTGAGTTTATATTTCGTCATCCTACTCTGATTTGACAGGCAATAAATATTTTTTTTTCCCCAGGTTGAGTCTGTTTTGCCCGTGATGGTAACTGCTGAGCGATCCCCCTGTGCTCATCTCGACCCACGAGCCTGTCATTGTATTTTCTCTCCCCTGCCCGGCTGGGGAGGGCAGTGACAGAGCCGCTTTGGTGGGCACCTGGCCCCCAGCCAAGGGTCAGCCCCCCCCCCCCCGCCCCGACACCAAACAGCAGCGCTGCCAACCCAGCATCAGGAGACGTGCCCAAAGCAGGGGCACAGGCAACCAGGCACAGCAGCTTGTCCCAGGTACGGGCACTGGGCTGGCCCCAGCACGGGAATGATGCACCAGGCTAACAGTGAGGGCACGAACCTGAGCCCATCTCCAGGACGCACTTACCACCCGTGCACAAGCAGGCACTCCGCACCCACCTAAGCTGAGCTCTGGAAACTGAGAAACAAAGCGTTTTGTAGATCTAAAAGCAGGTTTGACCTCTTGCTCATCATCTCTGGGCAGAGTGGACTTGAGGCGTTACAGCCCACTCCAGCACTGAGTGTCTTAAATTCCATATCCTTCACCAGGAGGCACAGGGTTCCTGGATCCTACTGGGCTTAAAAGCCACCCTTGAGCTTGTCTCTGTCTTAGGATTTGTGAATCAACTGAAGCTTTCATGCATTCACAGGTTAGACACTTCCACAGCACATTATCATCCAAAACGCTCTTTCTGCTTTGATACTTGTAACAAGTCTCTGTTTGTACATATGGAAACCACATTATATATTCCAGATGGAAATTCATACTCTATTTCAGAGAAGGAAACGAGAGCTATTTCATACTAGATGCATAATTTGTTGTGTGAATATGAAATACGTGACTGCCTCACATGTTATGTTGTGAGCTAATCATAAAAAAAACTATAATGAAAAAGGTCCCATCTGTCTCTAAATCCTGTAATCCAACTGTTCTCAGCTAACTCCAGCTCTGCCAGTACCTGGTATACATACAGCAAGGAGAGTTTTCTGTGCCAGGGAAATACTGAAAACCAGAAGAGCATGCGCTGAGCTGCGGCTAAAGTTTCATCCGAGGCAGTGAGAGAATGTCTTGGAGAGAATAGAGACCTTATGACACCTCTTCAGCTGCCTGAAGTCATTCCCCAACTCTTCAAATTGTTCTTGACCTGCCTTTTTATCCGGGCTACTCTATCATTATCTTCTTAACATAATTTCCCCGCCGTTCCCTGTAGAGCCTTAATGGGATCACTGGGAAAGATCCAGCTGCACATTAGAAAGTGCGGGGGCAAAGTGCCGTCCCCAACAGACGACGGGAACGCTGCCGCTCACGGCGGCCAGGCTGGGAACCCACGGCGGAGCTTGCTGGCGGCAGAAGCAGCTCTGCCAGGCAGGCAGTCGCTCCGTGGCAAACACAAGCCGGCAGGTCTGATGGGCTCTGCCGTCTTCTGTCGTGGTCTCGTTTATCTGCAACCAGATCCTGAGCCTGAACTTACAGTTCTGCTGTGTCACCAAAGGAGCTCCCCCACCCCCAGCACCGAAGGGACCATTTGTGGAGAATTATTCCATAGGAAACAGCAATATTTGTCTGTGCCTTTGTCCTTCGCTTTCAGTGCGCTACTGCAATCGCTTCAGCTTGCTCACCTCCAAAAATAAAACGGATATGAAACAGCACTGGGAGGTGTTACCACATTCCCAGGGCTGTTAGGACATTTTCACCTAAAGGCGCCAAAAAGAAGCCCCAACTCTCAGCTGGCATCTCACGGCAATTTTTCATGCTTTCAGTCTTCCACATTAACAATTTCAGTTTGTTAGTTGGGTTTGGGCCTGGTTTGGACCTAATGATGGGCAAGGGACATAAATGGGATGGCTACAGGCTCTGCTGTACTTAATGTCACGTAGTTCCTAGGAGTTAGGGGGTGCCAGACCTTTTGATAAACACAGTGGCTTCCGCTCCAGTCCACGAACTACATCCCTTCTCCTCCCTGTGGGGGCCATAGCTACCCCTTCAGCACCTTCTGTGCCCTGCCAGATACTGTGCTACAGCCACAACAGCACAGCTGTGCTCAACCAGCCACAGAGGATTCGCATCCCTCTTGGTGCTGGATGGGGACAGTGGCAAGGTGAAGGAGAACTGTCACCCATGAAGGACAGTGGCACTACACAGCTGCATCACTGGATCTCCACGCCCAGGACCCATGGATTTCAACGTCAGATGGTACAGCTCACTGTAAAGGGCTCTTTTTTAACCTCAAAGAAGTTTTTGTTTTTTTCAAACAAGAGACCTTTTATTGCTATGCCAGTTTCAAGCCACGCTGAAGTTCTTAAACATCTGGGCCTGGGCCTTTTAAATTTAACCGGTCCATCAGCAATTGCATTCCAGCAGTATGAGCTGTGTCTGTCTCTCCCTAGGCCTGCACTCCATTTCCCCTTCAAACTAGGGGATATAAATAAATAAACCTTATTTACCGTCACCCCCTTACATCTCTTTTCCTATCGCTCACATGAAGTCTGGCAGAAATGGTGAGGAAGAAGCTCCCGTCCCTGAGGGCCCCTCCTCAGACTGAGGAAACACACGGAGGGCCTTAGCAGGGAATTTGTTAAATATGGCTCTTAGGGGAACATAGGAAGCAGGTCTTGTAATTTAGGCGGGCAAAACAAACATGATGAAACAAAACAAAAAAAAAGTATGAACAAAATGCCGTAACTACCAAGCAGCCCCCTGCAGCCCTTGCCAAATGAGCCTGAATGGAAAATCCCCTCTTGGCCCCAGGCCTGGGGACTGAGTGCAGCAGTCGGGCACCAAAGATAATGTGATGCCACCAGAAGGTCTCAAAGGAGCTGCTTTACCCCCCGCCATTCCTCCTTGATCTCAAAGATGAATAGAAGAAGCCAGGGAACACTATTTATAGAAATATGGTACAAATAAAGAGTGATCTGATCTCTTTTCAAACCCATTGGAGATACCAACAGATTAGGTATGCTTTTCAAGACTTAGGAATTCTGTTGCTTTGTCATACAATCCCTTCCCTAAATTCATCAGATTTCCTCTTAAAACAATCACCCAAAGCAATCCAAGGGTACCTCGGCCCTTTTAATCACAGCAGTTCACCAGAATTCCTACTAACAGGGATGTCCACAATATTTCTCAGGTTCTTTCCAACTTCAGTCCCTGCAAGCTGCAGATCCAAGCTGTCCCCACCAAGCAACAGGCACCTCCCTCAGCTCTGCCTTCATCCAGAGAGGAAAGTCTGCTACCAAAGCAGTGAGACCACTAAAATTCAGATCATCGCCTGGTCATTCCTCCTTCCCTTTGCACGGTTGAGGGTGATGACACTCCACCTGAGATGCCACAGCTAAGTCCTCACGTTTAATGGGATGAATCTTTGCCATCCTACAAGTTTAACTCACGAGATTACAAAAAAATAGTTGCCTGGATTAACACGATTTTGCTGGCTTGAATCCATTTAACTAAGCAATGCAGGTCACTGTAACCTAACCTTTTCTCCTTGGGGATTTATCACCCCATCACCTCTGTCGAACCTGTATTTTACCACTACAGCACTTACACCCTCCATTTAGAGGGTTCCACATTAACAGTTACTTCATGGCTTGATTCAGAGCCTACTGCAGTGAATTAAAGACTTAACTACACTTCAACAGGTTTTAGATCTGATCCTTTAAGACCTTTTTCACTTACAAACCATGTAAATGTTTTAATCAAGAGGTCATGCACTAATGAATTAAAAATTACCCTGTAAGTGTCTTAGCCAACCAGCCCACATGGACATGTTTCTGACAGGATCTGTCTTCCATCGTATCACTGACCGACACCTATTAATTTTAGCATCTCTGTTGAGAGAAAGGCAAATTAGCAATGATGTTAATTTACACCTCTCTCAGCTCCCAGGGATCTCTCCAAGCCCATTTGCCTCATGCTTCCTGTACCTCCTTGCCTAGAAAACTCCCCACATTGGGATGTGTCTGCTTACTGCTGACAGTAAAAATGGGGTAAGAAAATACCCAGAACAACAGGTAACATGGAAAGGAAGGGGAAGGGGGTGGCGGTGAAGGTTCAGGGCTGGCCTGATGTGTCACACACCACTGGGACACACCAGTCAGCTCTGGTCCTCAACTTTAGCTCAGTTTTTGAGATGCACAAGGGGACAGCTGCTGCCTTGTATGTGTTTTCCAAGTCTCACCCCAACTGCACCAGCGCACAGCGATAGCTATTAGAAGCCAACAAAGCCAAAGCAGCCACAGGAGTGTTTGCTCAGGTGGGCTTTACTTCTGGCTCTGTCACCTTCCCTCTTGACTTAGCTGTAAATCCCTCATGGATCCTTTCTAACATGAGAGGCAGGGAGAGGGATGAATCCCTTGGGTTAAAACAAAGCACCTTGTCCAAGAGCAGTTGTTTGCCTTGTGAAAAAAAGGCTGACTTTTTACAAACAGCAGACAGCGTCCTGGGGATTTGGGGTGACTGCTGCAATGTTTTCTAGCTGGATAGTAAACAGCTAGGTAACCACTGACACAGGCTTGACACAGGGTTTGAGGTTCCTCTCCTTTTCTCTAGGGACCATAAGCCATGATCCCACTAGAGAAATGAATGATTTATCATAGCAGGGGTGCCTCATTAGGATTTATTACAAACCCTTGTGATAGCCCAGGAAAACTGCTTCCAGGAGTCATCCAATATACCAGAATTAACAAGACAGCCCCTCAGATGGAACTACACTATCCAAATCCCTTTACACTGACCTGCAGCCCCGAAACACTATGACAGCCACAGCAGCTGCCCAACATTAACAGATATCTGCAACTTTTAACAAGAATCAGGCACAGAGCCGTTCCAAGCTGCAGCTATAAAACTGATGAACTGAGAGAAAACAAAGAGAAAGAGGAAAAGCACAGCATCATACCATAACTATTTGATTGTGATTTATGTCCCGTTCCACCTTGCTTTATCATAGCTAAGCCTTTCAGGAGAAAAAATGCTACATACGCCATATAGAAACGGCTTTTGGTCCTGGGTGTGCAGCTCTGCTGCTTCATACAGCTGCAAGGGGGACTGCGGACAGTCCTGCCACACAAACCCAACACTTGCTCCCACTGAGAAAGCGTTGATGCAACTGTTGGATGCATTGATGGCACCTGCCTCACCACACAGCAGCACCCACACTCCTGAAGTTTCGCTACAGCCTTGGAAAGTGGGCGATATACAACATGGTATCAGCTCGCTTGGGAGCATGGGTGCCTCGGCTGCGCTGAGGTCTGCACCAGCAATCATCAGCAGACTTCAGCACAAAGACAGCTGGGAGAGAGAGAAGGTGATACCTGGCACAGAGCTGACAACCGGATCATTCTGCCAGTTTTCAGAACCAGACTTTTCACTGTTTTGTTTTAAAGTGACATTTTTGTTTGCTTGTCTAAAAGCCAACCATGTTTTAAAGAAAAATGGTTGAACACACAAGTCAGAAATAACCCCAAAATGAAGCAAAATAGGGGGTTAAATGAAACAGTTCAGTTGTTCCAATATTATTTTGTTTTCCAGGGGGTAAAAAAAAAAAGGCAGTTTTTCTGTTTAGCATTATCACTCTTTCTTTACTTTGTGATTTCCTAGTTGGCCAGCTACACCACATCTGCATTTCCCACACCTATCCCCTAACATGTTGGAGAGGAGCTGAATGTATCTACTTTTATCACCAAATATCATCAAAAAGTGTCCTTGCAACAGGTAACCAGCTCTCTCCGTGTAAGGAGTGGAGACCCAGCCCTCAGCACTGCCATTAAAGTAACTTTTAAAAGGTGCAGAGCCCAGAGCAGCTACTGCCTTTCGATGGTGAAATAACTGTTTCTGCGGTAAGCTCAGTAACACAAGGGAAAGCTGCCCAGTGTGTGAAAAGATCCAGGACACCATTTTTCAGTTTGTTTTTCCCATCAGTGTGTAATGTTATCCAGCTCACACACAGCTGAACTGGAGCATCCCTTCCAGGAAGATATCCAGGTTCAAGGTGAAGCATCCAAGCTAGAATGAATTTCCCCCTTGCCTTGGTCAGCGGCTACAATAGGTAATTACCATGTTGCTCCACAGTTGTCTCATTTCCAACCTAACTTCAACATCCATTCACTGGACCTTTTTATATCTTATTACACATCAGAAATCTTCTACTGGCACAGGAAATTATCTACCACGATCACATTGCCTCCAAACTTGCTTTTTGGCAAGCCAGACAGACTGAGCTGTTTAAGCCTGTCTCTCATTCCAGACCTTGGCTCACCCCATTACAGCTGAGGTATCCTCCAACTCATATCCAAGAGAACAAAAGCCATCATGCCATTTGTAGGGTCATAAACTTTGGGCTTTGCCAATGAGCATCACCCACTGAAATCACCCCAGATGCAAACCCTGACCTGCTAGAAATCGGGTGTGTCGGAAGGAAGGAAATCACAGGCTCCGGAGTTCCTCAAAGGCTTTCGTGAGCAGCCAGTTGCAAACATTTCCTGGTGTCAATTATCCATCAGCTCACAAATATCTGGCAACCTCTGCTCAGTTAGTGAACTTCAAAGTCTGTTCTTCACCATGGTGCTGTGCAACACCCATGAGAGCTATGTGTGCTGTTTGAGATGGTTTCACTCAAAATGGCACCTGTCCATGGGCAAGATGACAATTTCCCAAACAAACGGCTCATTCTTTTGGCACTTGTATGGGAGGGGTCCAAGGAATGGTTTTCATCAACAAAACTCTCTCTGGGTACCACTGACAGCCAGAGCTTCCAGTCCAGGCATGCTGAGGTGAAAGTCCAAAGAATGCCATTCGTTCCTAGAGCCGACTCCTCCGCTGTCAAATCATCATCCAAAGAAAACACATTAAAATCAATGCCCTTTAAAATGACAAGCTCTGAAAAAACGCACTCTGCAAACAGAGACGGTCAATCCAAAGCTGTTCGGGAGGCAATCTCCAGCTGCCAGGCTGCCTGTCACAATATTCACCCACAGTTTTTCCCCAGTGAAATATTGTCCACCTTGCTGGAGCCA
The DNA here is from genome assembly GCF_963210335.1 of Falco punctatus. Taxonomy (NCBI): domain Eukaryota; kingdom Metazoa; phylum Chordata; class Aves; order Falconiformes; family Falconidae; genus Falco; species Falco punctatus. The sequence goes on along the minus strand of NC_137580.1, from coordinate 115,577,919 downwards.
GCAGGCTGCTGCTCGTTTGCTCAGGCAGCCCCAGCAGCGTGGCGCAGGCTGTGCCTCACCGTATTTGTTCAGTCCAGAGAAAGGCAAATCTATCTGCTGACTCACCGCTGCTCTGCAAAAAGCACATCCCAACGCCGAAGGGGCTTGATGCTGGTGGTCTCCCAAAGTGTGCTTTGCTGTCTCAGCAGCAGCTGTTTTTATGGAGCCCAAGGAAGTAGATAAACAAGGAGTTGAATGATTTTGTGCGTGAATTTAGGGCTTGTGATAACAGAGACAGAAAAGCGCCGCAGCCAGGCAAGGCATGGGGCAGGACTGTAGTTTCTCATCTAGTTCAACCAAGGTGACCCAGCAGGAACCTGACAGCGTGCACAGCTGAAGCAGCCATCAGCCATCCTCTGCAGAGTTCCAGCGATTCCCCTGGGACCTCAGCCAGCTCTGCCGACCCCCCTGCAATCCCCCTGGGACGGCAGCACTGATTCTGAGCCCACACCGAGCCACTGACAAACCCCAGTGCTAAGATACGGTCAGCCTCCCAAGAGCTGACCCTTACACCAGGCTGCCTACACACCATCCCCTCCACCCAAACCATCTCCCTCCCAACCAGGAGCAACCTTCCAGCCTAGTCCCGACCTTCACGTGTGCAGACTGCGAACGGCAGTGAACCACGGATCAGACACATGACAGCAGCAGGATAATTACTGCTTTAAATGGAGAGACAGTCTAGCCATTAAAAGAAACCGTTAAGGGAAATGGTGGATTACCCACCACATGGTCTTTTCAGACTCAGAGTGGAAGAGATGTTTTAGCCAGAAATGAGTTAATGGGCTCAGTGGTGAGGTTAATGGACAAAATTTTATAGTCTGCTATTCAGCAGGTCAGACTAGATAAGGCTTTAGATGTTTCCTGCACTCCTAAGTCCGTATCTCTGAACAAATGGACGAGGGAATAATAAAGAGTCTCTTCCAGGCCACTCTACTCGTACGTTCAATTATGGGGAAGCTGGGGAAAGTTTATAAAACAGCAGTATTTTCTCCTGTGTTTGACACAGTGGGAAGCCAGCACTGATCTCTGTATCAGGGTGTTCAACACCCTGTATCACATCTCAGCACTTTCTGGGTCAGGTAACCCATGCTGGCCACCCAGCCTCATTCTGCAGGGAACAAAACTGTCCACCAAGTGCATCCTCACTCAGGAGCACCAGCTGGTGCTCAGGGTGTCCTCAGATGGCCCAGGCTGTGCTCACAGGTCCCACACGACCGAAGAAAATACCAGCAGTGGAGAGGGGTGATGTGGGTGTGAGCAAACGCCCGCTGCTGGAGCCAGTGGGGTGCCCGGAGCCATGCTCCGGGCAGGCGGCAGCGGTGGCAGCAGCACCATGGCTGCAGCAATAACCAAAAGTGCCCAACGCTGCCGCTAGCAACTTACAAAGAGTCAACATCTTCCTATCTGGGCACTGAGAACCCCTGTTTCAGCAACATTTCTCCAATGCCTGTGAAATAATTAGCAATAGCTCTTACCACTGTCCTTTCACGGAAGATGGCCTCATTAATTACATTACACTGAGTCAGCTTAGCATGCTCAGAGATAATAAAAACACTGTTAGCCCTTCTTCCAAAATAAGCAGCAAACTCGCATTTTACAGACACTTACACAAAGATCCCATGATAAAAATACGACACCTTGTGTTTAAATATTTTCCATCGTTCCTTAGACTACCCAAATCTCTAAATACTTCCTACAGGAATCAGCTCACCCACTCCTGAACCGCCCGCATCAGACAAAACACTACGTGGTGTTTCAGGGTATCCAGCAGAAATAGCAAAACGGCTCTCGTTAAGAGGATGAAATGAACCTGCTTAGACTTTAATCAAGCACTGGTATTAATACACACCTGCATCACCTTAAAAGCATCAAGAGCCCTTAACAGCATTACCATATTTCACAGTATGACCTCTCCTGCCTCCACCCAAGGTCACTGGTATGAGGCTCTCGCTGTGGAGGAACCTCCTCTGCTGGCTCATCAGCTTCATCTAAATGAATGTGGTTGTTAATATCAACTAATCTACATATTGTTCGTGATGTTAATGCCTTTCACTTATGAACCCCACTGTCTCCCAGCACCTCGGCTGGGTAACGCGATACATTTACCCCCTAAACCTGCACGTGAGCCTGTTCAAGCCCTTCACAATATACGCTGTGCCACAGCTACCAGCCCAGGTTCATCCCCTATGACCTTAAATATATGAAATAATATAATTTAATAATTTAGGGAGTTATCCTTATTACCAGAGGCAGGCAGAAGGGTTGAATGACCTTCCACGGGCACCTCTTTGCTGAATATTTTTAGGGAGCCTAGAGTAACTGGGGATGGGAAACATCCCATGGTAACTACTACACAGTAAGAAAGAGGCCATAACTTCTTTAAGGGAGAAAAAATGGGTATATTTGGGAAAAGACAAAATGTTTCTACTTAGCATTTTGAAGATGTTTTGAAATGTTTTCCTTCCTAAGTACATTTGTTTCAAAAAATCATCAGCATTTAATTTTTAAAGAGGGATTTAAATGGTTTCAGAGCATGCAGCTGAAGCAAGATGAATCAAACTAAACATTTAAGATATTCTATTTTTTTTGCTGAATAATCTTCTTCTTAGTGTGATCAGAAAGAAATTAAGAAACATTTTTAACAACCAAAAGTAAAAAAAAAACCAAGCAATTATTCAGACTTCTAGTTCTGAGCTGTTTTGAAAAATCTACCTTTTTGATATGCTTGAGATCATTTAAAGATATTAAGAAATATAGCTATATGTGCACCAAATTAAAGGAGGCATCAAAATACCAGATGCAAAATAAAGGCTTTAAAACAAATCTCCATAAAACTCAGTGAAAATATTTGAAAATTATTTATGTTCCAAATAAAACAGGTGATTCTTCAATTAAAATGGAGATACAATCTTTCTTAAAAGTAATGAAAATGCAAATACTCAGTACCAGGTATATTAGGCTGGGAAACCACATTTATACAGAAAATAGGTCATGTTGCACTGAGTGAAAAAGGGAGGGAAAAGTGGAAAATTAAAGGCAAATTGAAGTCAAGTTCTTATTTTTCAACAGCATCCTTTTAAAAAACTCACCCTTTAAGTTTTCTCTCCCAACACAGAATCAACAAGGAAGAGGGCACTGGGACCTGACCTCCCTTTAATAATACGTTGGCAGTTTTTCCTTTGGAGGGAAAAACATTTTGTAAGAGGAAAGACAAATAATCCCAACTAGATTAATAAATTTGTTAACAGCAAGAGCTGAAAAAGGAAGTACAACAAATCAGGACAGACCCTCTGTTTTTATTTTAGCACCTTTTCTTTTAGCACCTTTTTTTTTAAAAAAAAAAAGAAAAAAAAAAAGAAAGAAAAAGAAATGCATAGAATAATATTTGGAATACCACGGGGTGTTAGGGAAAACAGAGCCTATCCTGAGCTGCCAGGAGGAGCTCAGCCCCGCTGGGCAGCTGAAGAATGAAGTACTGGAGAGGCAGAGACGCACTGGGGAGAAAACCCACTCTCCTCATTTCATTCCTGTTTTCACTCCTGTCTTAGAGGTCACCAGTTTATTTAATTAACCAAGTGGTGCCTCCCAGGACTGCAAGGCTGATCCTGCTCTCAAGTATCCCACAGGAGAAGAGCTTCAATGACATTCCCATGTTGCTGAAACCATGGTGTGTTGGTCCAAGTCCTTTGTTTCTCTCAAGGGCGGGACCACATTAAAGGACATCATCAAGGTTTCAGGAGCATCACCAACTGCAGGGGCAAAAATATTGGGGGGAGGGGGGGGGGCGGAGAGTACAGGTCAAAAATGGGCATCACTGTCAGGTATGTTAGATATGCCTGACACGGAGCAGTCCCTGGGGCAGCGCATACCAGAGCCCCCATCCCCACTTTTCCCACGTGAATAGGGCACGTTATTGTTCTGTACCCTGCGAGATCAATCGCAGCAACAGTCCAAATGAGGCAACAGTCAAGACTTCCCTTAAAAATTCCCACTGCGTGCAAGGAGCTGGACTGTCCTTCAGCAGCAGATTCACTGCTCAGAGAGGCGTTTTGTCCCCAAAGTCCATCCTGACATACGCCAGAAGCAAGAGGAGAATCAAACCTCCAAGTTCCAGGAAAAAGCCAAAGCCCCTGACATGAAACAGTTACTCTCTCTGAACCAGGCATAAACCCCAAGGGACGATGTTACGCCCTGGCCCCAGAAGAGCTCGTCTTGCCCTGAGCTGGAGGCTGGACCACCTCTGCCTGGACATCCCTTTTTCCCTCATCTTTCCATTTGTTTTGTACCCTTGCTCATCTCGTGGTTTAAAAACAATACGTCCCCAAACAACCAAAATGCAGAAACAAAGTCTTGCTAAAATTCTTTTCATGATTACTGTGTAAATAATAATCCAGTAAAATGAGTGATACCAATCTCCTTTAATGACTCATTCACCAGATTTCTGCCCTTGCCTTTCAGACCTCAGCATCAGGAGTGTAGTGTTTCGTCTTCTACCCATCAATTGATACTTAAATAATGCATAAAACTGTCTTATTAAATGCGTGTTGAATATTTATTTGGAAGCTCATCACAAGTTGAAAGATAACCTTCATTTCCAATTCCCTTTGGGATAATCAGCTAATTGGGTATCAGCAGAAGCTCAGCCTCTTCAGTCTGCTGCTAGTCAGCAGCAGAGCCCCTTCTAACAACGCCTTCAACGCACACCAAGGGGTTCAGGCCTTCGTGCTGCTTTGCCCAACCCAAGCTGATCCACAAGATGGACATCAAAGGACACTAAAAGTGGTCACGGACACCCACTACTTCTTCAGTGTCATTGTGCTCTTGGATTTGGGCCAGACACAGGGAGGGAAGAGCCAACCACCTCCCGGAGATATCTGCTTAAACTGAGTCCTGGCAGCTGCGGCTTTCACACAGACCCCGGAGCTACAAGGGACCTCCTGGCCGCAGTGCAGCAAGACCTCAGGCTTGCTTCTTCCTAACAGACTTCGCATTAAAGCATCCTGCGATAAATTCAGTTCTTAGAATTACAGGGTCTGTGATACAGCCTGGACCATATCTGACTCCGACCTGAAGAGTTATTTCCTGTTCCCCGCAATTAGGTGGTTGTTAATGACACCCGTTAGGTAACCACGCCACGAAGGCAGATGTTGAAGAACCCCCTCTCCCCTCTTTGAAAAAGCATACTGGCTCAGTTTCAGAGGGCTGCTCCAGACCCCCAGCATGTAACAGCTCAGTTTGGAAGGTTGTTGGAAAATTGTCGTTTATTCAGCACTGCTGACTAATTTAATTTCTTCATAAAGAAGCATGACTGCATCAATGAACTAAGGAGAGGGAGGTATATTATATCAACCCAGTAAAAAAATACAAAGGACTGGTCAAATGAGGGGCCAGCCCAGACATACCTCATTCCTGGGAGCAGCACATTAACAGCCTGCTGGCAGCGCAGGAGCCACCAAACCCTCGTGCAGATGGGCAGCTGCCAGGGTCTGACATGTTTTGCGGTACAAGACCTGACAAATCAGCACATGGAAGAAATTTACCCATGCCCAGAGCTCGTCGGGTCTTTGGCAGCTACTGCAACAAGCTGCACAGGGAGCAAACAGAAGCACTTGTGTGTAATACTGTCTTCCAGGCTTGTCAAATTCACTTGAAGAGGAAATTCAGTCAAACAATGCTTGTATGGACGGCAAACACCTACTTATTTTCATATGCTTGATTATTGCAAGCTAACGTTGTTTCTCTCCTTCTCCCATCACTGTTTGCACTGAGGAGTACTCCGCCAGTACACAGTAAGGCATCCCACAGGATACAGGAATCGTGCTGCTCAGCATGAACCACTTCTACCTTTGCACTCAAGAATTATTTTCAGTCACCTCCCTCTTCTCCCTGAACACCTGCATCAGCTTCAGCTGGACATTTCTTACCTGAGATCAGCAAGGAAATGCAGAAAGAGCTTCAGAATCTCCTAACAAATGTAGCCTCAGATGTTCACCAGCTATGGGTCTCCTCCTGCACAGAAAGCAATAGCACACGTGAAAATCCCAGTGCGCATTCCCCAGACTTAGCAAGCTGTAAAGCACTGCACGGATTTTCAAGAATCTAAAGTAAAGTGACAAACTGGTTTGTGATTTAAAACTATTTGACAACCATGTCCTGTAAGAAAGATGTAATCTGTGGCATTTTTGTCCAAATTAAGTCTAACAATGACAAATGAGAGGCTTTACGCACTTATGGAATGAGACCCGAGCAGCGTGCAGAGCAGCCGAGGACTCAGCCTGCCCCGAAACCGAACCTCGTGGAATGATGGGGGGGGGGGGGGGGGGGAGGGGAATCAACACACAGGGTACCTGACCACAGACACAGCCTCGAGGGTAAAAGGAGACATGAAACAGAGAAAAATAGGCACTTTCAGGGCCAATACCTTCTTGCTTTAGGCAGGTACCTTAGGAGGTGAGGAACCACATGGAGGGCTGGTCTCTGTCCGCAGGGAGCTGGGGCCCCTTCATCCACCTGGTGGCATCTACAATTAGGCAGCAGAGTCTGGCCCTGGTGAATGAGAAAAGATCCTTTTAGCCCTCATCAGGTAACTCTTACTCCACTCTCCACATTTCATTTCACAGCAGGATTCCCCCATCCCAACTCAAAAGGCAGTTTCTTTGCCCATCCACACATGACCGGCGGCAGAGACAGGGCTGCCAGTCGCTGGGACCCAAACCAGGGTGATTCAGACAAAAGGAGAGGAGCTGCCTCTCTCCACACAGCAGCTCTTCCCTCCTCCTAGCCACAAGGACACAGGCATCCAGCAAGATGGATAAACTGTGCCACGGAGCCAAAGGTCACTTCTTGCCTCTCTGCATGGATGAATAAAGGCTCTCACTGGAACCTTAAATATTTTCACAATCAATCATCTATATATTAACATCTGACTCGTGTGGGCAACAGACCAACTATGTTTTTTCTGAGAAAGCCAACACAACATCTGGCCGTCTCCCACGAAAAAGCGATGAAGAAACACAAGCGTCTCCGAGGTGCCTCCGATACCCGAGTCAGGCTCCTCCATCCTGTTAATCCAGCCTCTCTGTTGCATCCACCGCCAGGAAAGCAGGAGTTCTCTGGGCTTGTTGGGACTCAGGCTGGAAGCGCTGCACACAACGAAGTCCTTAGTTTCCAGATGTTTTGAATTTTCTGTATATTTGGAAAAAAAAATAAAAGTGCTCCTTAACACTGAGAATAGTTAGTGATATTGGATTTGGAGCGTGTGGGGGGGGGATTAGCCAAACTGAAATGCATGGCAGATCTTTCACCAGTGTTTTACACATGCAGAGAGAATTAAAAAAATAGTGGCCATTATTATTTTTTGGGATAATTAATTCCTCCAACTAATTTTGCATGAAACTGGCTTTAGTTTTCATTCCCTCCTTCTTTGTTTTATTTTTTCAAGTCTTCCCTTCCTTCTTGGAGAAAAGGAGGGGAAATAAGAAATTAAATGCTTGTCCTTCCCCATACTTTACCTATTTTCAAACTGCTTTGTCAATCTATAATCAACCTTTTCTCCAGGCAGGCCCCAGGTAGCCTTCAACACGTTTTAAAAACTCGATGCCTATAGCGAGATTCCTAATTCCATACTTCCAACACCAAAGCCATGAGCTGGTTTCGAATAATGCTGAGCATGCAGCAGCTCCCAATAAATTTCACACCCCTGCAAAAGTTCTGTTGTCGGGAACTGTTTTCATCCTTTCATTTGCAGGTTGCCTTCATTACTTCCTTCCCTTGGGTCACAAAAAGGCTGCTAGTGGCATCTTCCATTTCCCAGGTGCAGCAGTATAAACTCAGAGTAACTCCACTAAACTTAATGTGCTTAATGTCGATACTCTGGATTTGTGTGGCTGCAAATGAGATCAGAATTTGTCCCAGCCACAGGAGCCAGAAGGAGGTCAAATGCTTTACATACATTACCTCCTCTTCAGCATGCTAATGATGTGCAATTTTCAAATGCTTTTCCCCAGACACTGCAGTTCCAGGAAAGGCACTAAAAGCACTCAAAGGATACAATGCAGACTTCACCACTGGAGCGGGTGCATGACCAGCGAAGCTACCAGCCCGACTGCGGCAAACCTTATTTTTGTGAGTTGGGGCTGGAAAAGATTTGGCAGTATCCAAAAGATAGCAACGAATCCACCCTTGCTGATGCTGCTGTTATAGAATCATAGAACAGTGTGGGTCAGAAGGGATTCTTAAAGGTCCTCTTGTCCACTCCCCTGCCCTGAACAGGGACATCTTCCACTAAATCAGGTTGCTCAGAGCCCCATCCAACCTGGCCTTGGATGTTTCCAGGGATGGGGCACCCACCACCTCTCTGGGCTATCCCACTTGCTGACCACTAACATTTTTCCCTGCTCCTAGAAAATTCAGTGCCGGCCACTCCAGCAGGCAGAAGCCACGTTGGCCGTGAGCACCTTCCTCCACCAGCCAAGGACCCGAGCATGGCGAGAGGTCTGTGATGGAGCACAGACCCCTTCTGGGCCCACCGCCACCCCAGGGCACTGGGACACAGCCCGCTCAGCACCCTGAAATCCCAACTGCTGCTCTGACTTCTGCTTTGCTTGAGGTGGACAAACGCCTCGCCTGACTTTCGGTTCAGCCATGTCCTGCCATCTGTTCATGGTTTTCCTGAGGTTACCTGTGCAGCTCCAGCATCTGAACGCAGGCTGAAGCACATGTGGCTTTAAGCTGGATGTTAATCAGAAACATGAAGTGCGTCAACCCAATGACTAATGTACAGAGTTCCAACTGAAATGAGCCAGAGTCCCACAGATCCACTCTCCTTCCCTCCTGCAAGACTCTGGGGGCAAAGAGCTTTTTTAAAGGAAAACAAAGTCAGAGGCTTGGCCAGTGTAAAGCAGCCTGTTTATATTGGCAATGAAGTCTATTTGCTTCATCTTAAAATCTGGCCTAAAACCTGTAGACTACATTAAAAACAATATGAAAAATGTCAGAATACTACTCCATTTTGCTTTCTTACTAACAAACATAGCTTCAAGGCATGATTAAGGGTGCTCATCATTCCCATTGTAATTATGAGGTATTATTTGTAATACCATTTTAAATTTGCTTCTCAGTAATCCACTGAAGAAAATCTGATTTCAGTACACTTCATTATTATGTTTTTCGTGTCGGAATAATACAGAAATGCTTTGTTTTGACAGCGGAAAAGACCCAGTTTTCATGGGGCAAAAAGGATTGCAATGACTGCAAAAAAAAAGAGCAAGAAACAATGAAGTGTTTCAGAATTCATCAGGTCCAATATTAATTTCACAGTTTGCTCTTTTTAAAAAAGCACAGACGCTTTAGCAGACAAAAGCTGCCTCTCACCTCTGCTATTCTGAGCTTCCAGGACTTCACCAAAATGTGCAAGAAGTTTCTTCAGGTCAATTTTGGGACAGTTTTGCTTTGGCAGTGAATTGCAGAGCTCCAGATCTCCAAGGTCCAAAGCAAGTATGTTTTGAATTTTGCCATGTATCTGGCTTATTACATTCCTGATAAAGAGTCCCAAGATACTACTGTCAGTGAACTATGGAGTGTTCCTCAGGAGCAGCATAAACATCCGATAGCACATCCTTTACCCAGGCTATTCACCTCTTACACTGCAGGCTTGACAACATTCTGATAGGGTATCTGAAAAAAATAGTGGGTGACCATGAAATGAAAGGCAATCATATCTACATTTACACAAGGAAGCGGCCTAAATTCTGGCCTATTCTAATAATAAATTTTCTTAATATTCTTTAAAACTTGTTTTTTTGATGTAATTGCCTATGAATATTTGCAGTACGCTATCATCCTTTAAAGCCACTGAATGCGTCTCACCCTCACTTGTTTATACGACTTTGCCAAACTTTAATGATTTGAGATGAGATTTTACAGGTGAACAATCTGCCTCCAGCAATATTTTCTCTTTGACTTATATCTAAAATGACCTGCCCCTTTCTGGGATGAGGAGAGAAGCAAAAATAACATTCTTCAGCTAAGTTAAACAGTTCAAGCAACTTTTTCCTTAAAAAAATCCCTCACCGCCCTTCCCACTTTGGAGCAGGCATGTTTTTTGTGGGATGTCCCTGCAATTGTCCTTCAGCAAGCATGGGGAATTTACAAGCTTTTTTAAAGTCAGAGTTTACACAAGCTCAGAAAAACCTACATTTGCAGAAACCTCAACCCGGCCAGGGCATGCGCCAGCCCGGAGCAGGATCGGAGCTGCCCTTTCCCCAGCTGCTCCGGTGACCAGAACGGGTCGGGCAGCTGGAGAGGGTGCTCGGGGTCTCCTGTTAGGAATCATTCTGTCTCATCTCGCTGTCTCTCAGTAGAGCTCAAAAACCCCTTTAGAGCCTGCTACCGCAGGATGCTGAACGGGAAACATTCGAGGTTTTTGTGAACGCTCCAAACGGCACCAAGATCAGGTGAGAGCAAAGTCAGTGCTGCACGTCGCCACTCGGACGCGTGGAGGAAAGGCGCTTAGCCCCTACCAACAAACCCGATTCAAACTAACCTTCCTTACGGATTCTGATGGGAAAACCCAGGACGTGATCTCTGTTGGACTGGAACGGGACCCACCGCGCAGAGCTTCCAGGCTCAGCAGACAGATGCACCCAGGCACAGGTCTGCGAAAGTGATCTGTAACCCCCCTCTCCTGAGGGACCCACCTGAATCATTCAGGGGGTGGGGATGGGGTGGGGGGTGGGGATCAATAGCTTCAAGCCAGGCAAGGCTAGGCACCCCCTAAAAGTCAGCCCCCTTGATGGTATGGGGAGTTTGGCAGTAAGAAAGTCAGAGTGCCTGGCTCAGGACCATACAGCTCAGCACAGCCAAAAAGAACAGACCGACCCATTAAATCTTCTACAAACAGCACTGCAAGAGCCTTTATATTCTTTGAACCTTCGGCAACCTTGAGCAAGCATTCAATTCAGGCTGGTTTCTAGAAATGGCAAAATCGTGGGGCCTCTTTTCTGCTTTAAGATGGCAAGTTTCCTCCAACTGCACACACACTTTAAAGGACTTCTCACAGTATCTGAGACTGTGGTCACTAAAAATAAAGCAGCCAACAGGAGCTAGTGGACTGCAAATGCAAGCTGTTCTGGGTTGCAAGCAAAGGTACTGAAGCATTTTCCCTTTCTTCCTCTGCTTTCCTTCTGCTTTTTCTTTCCCCGATTCCCTCTTTTCTTAACCCATATCCCTTAAACTCAGTGCTGATAATTGTAATCACTCTAATATGTAGCCATCTAAGCAGCTCAGAAATGTCCATCTTGGGCCAGTCCCTCTCGTGGTGAGGAAGAATAAATATTAAAAGCATATGAACTGCTCCAGAATTTTAAACAAATATGGAGTCAAGTGAGGATTAATCATATTTCCACCGAAGGCTGGCTTTTGTTGGGGGTTTCTGAATCCACATTGGTCTTTAATCAAAGGAAGAAAATAATGATGGGGGGCGGCATTTGGAAGAGCTGATGGAGATGGGCTGGACTTTCTCCAGACTCTACTGTTCTGACCCGGGACCAGAATTGTGGTTAACATATCAGAGAGATGATTCCCTCTTTTGGCTCCTGTTTGTTGGCAAAATATCCAAGGATCGCAGAGGGTCAGCACAGAAATATGCTACACGGCAAGTGCTTTTTCCAGGGACAAATGGCACACAAAGAGGCAGGCTGCCTGTGCGGCAGGGTGAAAAGTGAGAGCGGTGTGTGGTGAGTGAACTTCTTCCCCAGGGCAGAAGAAAGCTATTTTACAAGCAGCAGAGTGACGGCAGGCCTTGGGGAGAGCTGAGGAGTTCGCTAATGCTTGCAGTGGGTCAAAACTTTGAAGGTAAGTCAGGATGGGAATTAGAAAGCAGTGATTGCACTCCGAGTTTGTACTGCTCTGCACCTCAGGTACACGGGATGTTGGCTTTCCAGTCATGTACCAAATCAGAGATTACAATTTCTAATTAGCTTCCTTAGCAGTTCTTGAAGGACCATGAACTTACCTAACAAGACAACCCACTTACGACACAGGCCAGAATGCTTTCAACATTGCAGATGTCCAGGGCTGGCTCCCTTTTCCTGTCTCCACTTTGGCAGCTCTTGGCCCACCAAATGTAGGATAGGTGAGAGAGGTTTGACTAGAAATGTCAGGCCCGCAAGCGAATCTGGTCCATGATATAGCTGACTGCCTTTCAGGTGTGTGCACCAAGGCAGGGGAGCAGGCATCAATGGTATCTCACAGCAGCCGAGGCCAGGAGCAAGGTGCTGCACACCCGAGCACCCTCACCTCCCCCGGCACGTGCCTCCACATGCCCCCGCCGCCAGCACCGGGGGCATCTAACCCAGCGCTGCAGCACGTGTAACAGCAAGAAGCAAGCCTGAATACAAACAAATGCTCTAATCTGAAGATCCGAAGCATAAGAAAATCTCTAGCCTAGGATGAGGACAAGGTGACCCACTCCAAGTACAAAGTGACCTGTTTTTTCCCCATTTCTGATGGTTCTGATCCTCCCAGTCCCCATGCAGCTGCACCATGAAATCCATTTGAAACATCACAGAGCGACTGTGTATCGAACGAAAATAGACTCTTTACCCCCTCAGCACCCTCCCAGGCCAACAAAAGGCTCCCTCCTTTCTCTGCTACACCCATTTCACTGCCCTTCGGCTCGGCAGCTCAGGCACTTCATGGAAATCAAGCATGTATTCAATTCCCTTGGAAATCCAAATTGAGGTGCTTGAGTTTATTTTATTCTATTTTCTTAAGCCCAAATAGAAAAATAGGTTTATACATATAAATAAAAAAATAATAACCTGCCATTTAAATCCTGTTCAGGTAATTAGCTCAGTGCCCAGCTCTGTGCTAATGCGATCTCCTTTCTTTGTTTGTTCCTATTTATACTGCTCTTTAAAGTTCATTAAAATCACTGCTGCTATCTCGCACAGAACAACTGTTCAAAACATCAGTGTCACCCAGTCAGGAAATTTATGCTTTGAAGTTCCCTCCTTTGTTCATTTTCATCAACCTTTTTTCTCCTTTTCTTTTTTTCTTTCTCCCCCCATCCCCTTAATGACTAAAACAGTTTTGTGCTCTTCACAGTTATTCCAAAATCTGTTCCTCCTGACATGGAACCGATACATGATTCCTTGCTCATAACCCTTTTTCTCATTTTCATCATTTCTCTCCTCGCTTGCTTTGGCTCTCTGCGAAGTCCATCAAGCTTTGTTTTTATATCCTCGTCGCTATATTTTATAGCCCAGTAAAACCTAGAAAGCTGCTTCAGAAAACACACATGCCAGCCCTTTGATGTGTGTGTTTGTGTGGCAGCTTGCTGGAACATGTCAGCACTCACACAGAGACAGAGCCCACCGACCCGCCGGCTGGGAGGCAGCCCTGCCAGACGGGCTGCAGGCAGCAGGCAGCACAGCAAAGGCAGGGACAATAACAGGGGAACAGGTGAATGCTTTCCACTCCAACCCCAATCGAGAGAAATTGCTTTTTTTGCCCCAGTCCTCCACATCACAGTGGATTGCTGCTGCTTTGCCAGTATTAGAAGCTCCATGGGACAGAGGAGGACCTCCCCGAGGGGATCAGCCCTGGGGCCAGCATTGTGAAGATGCTCCTTGCCTTTGCTTTGAGCTGACTGCTCCTGCACGCTGCCAAAAAGCAAAAGGCTACAGCTAGAGACAGGGACCATTGCTCACCGACAAAGGACAGCCAGCGCAGGTCCTTGGCAATGGCAGCGTCAGGCCCAGGAGCAGGTGGAGGATGCTTGTAGAAATAACGGGGATTTGGCCGTGCACTTGCTTGGGGAAGGAAGAGGGGCCAGCTTCACTTCCCTGTATCCGAAGAATTCTGTTGGACAGCTTTGCAGCAAAACACCTGTCTTGCCCAGGAGGCAATGTCCTGCCCCTCTCCCCCGCTTCTGCAGGGAGCAGTGAGTCAGTATCTCCAGTGGCACCTACAGATTGCCTCCACCAGAGCCAGGGAGAACCTACGTAGGTGCCATCCATCCAGCCTGACGGAGAGGAGGGGAGCCCATCAGCTACAAACCTCGCCTCAGCTTGGAGCAGGGTCCCCCCGCGCCACGCCTGGGACAGAGACGTGCTGCCCCAAATGCAGAGAAGTCGGGGGGTGCAGGCAAGAGCAGCACTGCAGGGGGTTGCCTGATCTAGGGTCCAAAAAGAGACTGGGTTTAATGAACAATAAAAAGCAAATTGTTTTCAGACTTGAGGTGTATCTGCCAGGTAACGCTGCCTCTCCTGGGTACACGCACAAAGCCCAGCTTGCAGAGGACTGGGAGGAGAAACACGGATTGATCCTGGATGCATCCATCAATAAAGTCCAGATCACGATCACCTGTTCTAACCAACAGCCCCACTCTCTTCTGCTGGTCTTCAACAGATTTTGGATTAGACATGGAAGCTTATAAAGACCAAATTACCTGTACGGTTATTCAGAAACAGATTTAGTTGCAAATACTTAAATTTCATTTTGAATAAGACAGTTAAAAATACTCTTCAAGCCGAATACAGGTTATATCACTGCATAATTTTGTACTTATGCCCTTTAGAAAGTGATATTTCCCTCTTACCCAGAAGAACTGGAGAAACTTATATGCTGAGAATGAGCAGAAGACCTCTGTCGGGAGCCAGAATAGTTTTTCAGCCTGCAGCAATTAACGAGTGCTGTAGACCATCACTTAATATGATACAAAGAGCACTGCCAAATCGCAGGATTATATCTGGAGCTTTACTCTCAAGTCCCCTGTGCCTGGAAACATGTGATTTTAAGAAAATCTCAGCTTTAATTTTTTTTAAATGCTCTTCTAAATTTTACGGCTGCAGAGGAAAGCTCAAAAACATGAATAGTAAAGCTATCAAAAGCAGAACAAAGAGTTCAGTATTAATGTATTTATTTTTTTAACTTTTTCTTCTAAGCCATCTCTTTAGCTGGGAGCCTGACTCACGGTATTTTGGCCACCAGCAGTTGGTAGCGCTCAGTTTGCCATAGTAAATAATGAACACTCTGAGCAATCTCTCGGCAGCTTTAAACACAGTTCTGGATCCCAGACACGGAAGGGTCAGTCGATGGCTGGGACATGTTATCACCAACGTGTTAGCACCTTGCACAGAGGAGACACCACTCCATCTCTTCCAGGACTTTTGAAAGAGGAAAACACATTTTTTTGCTCCACTAAAAGATGAGTAATACTACCTGTGTAATGAGATAGTAATACTATCTCATTTGGCTTAGCCAGATGTAGCAGAGTTAAGCAGGTCCTAGTTCCCAGGTTCAGCCCACAGCTCTTTTGGCTCATGCACCACCCAGGAATTTGAAGGGCAAATCTCCCTTACCAGCGAGCCAAGGAAACCCTGCCCAGAGCAGACACATACAGCGATGTCACGCTCAGCTCTCCCCATGGATCGCCATCGTCTTACTCTTCTGATGACAGCTCAGGAGCAGTAGAGAAATCTAATTTCTCAGCATCAGATTTACGGCTGAAGTGAGCCTATCTGACAAGGGAGGGCATTGTGCTTATTCAAGCTGATCAAGAACCTGAGAGCAATTTCTATGGAAAAAAAGGTCCGTTTTAATAGACAGATATTGAAAGCAAACTCACAAATTGTTTTGGGCTTCAGATGAACAAAACATGAGAAGGATTTGATTTTCAGCTGCTTCCCCTTTCTTCTTTCCCCAAACCCACACTGGTCTCAACAAGGATGTGGTGCCTAAACAGTCCCTAAGTACCCAGGAGGCTCTGCCCAGCCCGCTGTGCCCCTCATCTTCACACAACAGGGAAAGCTGGCAACAACCATCCACAGTTCGATCTAGCATGCATGCCCTCCAGGGAGCAGCAAGTGTCTCCAACATAATGCCCAATACAAACTCAATGCCATTTACTCTGCCACTACTACAACACACCCCCACAGCAACGAGGAGGTAATAAACCACATCTCCAGGAGCCCACGTGGACCAGCACAACTGGCAGCACCCATCCTACCAGCACCCACCCTACCAGCACTGGAGGCCAAGGACATTCAGAAAACCCTACAGCACGTGGTATGTTAAGCTCAGAGCTTGCACCCAGTACAGCATACCAAGGGTTAACATCAGCATGCAATAAATGCACTATCAATTTAGTCCAGTTTTTACACAGCTAATTTGTCTGCCTTTTCAAGATATTCTCCACCAGGGTCTTGAATATGAGCCTGAGGTAGGAGGTGGACAGAGATGGAGTGAATAAGCAGGGGTTTATGGGGCAAAGTGAAGGGCCATGAGCAGGCACTGCTCTCCCAAAAACCCTGGAGATAAATTCTTGTTGAAATGCCTAAACCAGGCTTCACCTGCAATGGGATGGAAAAGTTTCTGCTCTGGTTATTGTCATCTCGGGTTTGATGTTACCTAAATGTTTACCTCTCTGGTTGGAAGCCCAACGTTCAGACTCTCTGATGGTGTGGGTGATGATGAACATACAGAGAACTTCCAGACAGCGCTGTAATCCTGGCCACAGTGCAGCCCTCTTCAGATTTACTGAGCTGTGCCATGGGCAGGGACAGATGCCACCCCTTCCTCTGCTCGTGGCATCACCCCTTGCTAGCCTCCGATAATGTTGTATCTCACCCAGAGGCGCTGCTTCCAAACATATGGCGAAAATCCCAAGCTGACAGAACTGCCATCAGAGGTCTCCAGGTGCAAAAACTGATCCCAGTTCCCTGCCTCCTCCTACACTCTGCTCACCAGTGCAGGGTGAGGTCTTTCCTGGGCTCACCCCACACTGCTCCTAGCAGAGCTTAGCAACTGCAACACAAGGTGTCCTTTGGTGGATGCTCACAGGCTCTCCTGTGTCCTTCAAACCCTTCTGAAGGACACCCTCAGCAGCACTGCTCCTACACAAGCCCATACTCCGGGACGTGGAGGGTTGCACCCAGTAGCAACACCCTCCAAACCAGGATTCTGGGACTGCCCCATCACACAGGTTAGACCCTGCTGGGCCACCAGCTCAGCAGCCTTTGGTACAGAGCCTGCACGTGAGCTGTGCAATGGAAAACCAGTAACCAGGGCAAACGCTGTGATAGTATCTCTGAGAATAATCATGCACTGAGCTCCTACCATGTTGTTTATAAAGCCAAAGCAGGCAGCAGTCCAGACAGAGCCACATGGGAATGGCGCAGGAATGAGCGCACGAGGCCCCTCACTTGCACAGTCAGGACATAAAACAGAAACACAGAATTTATTCCACTCCACACTGGGCTGGACTGGAGCTTCTCCTCCCTCTGCTCCGTGGATTAGCAGCCACTAACAATGCCTCTCACGGCAACTCTCAGTTTTGTTTCCAAAAGGTTTATTCTGTTTGTAATTTCTCATACCTGCTAATCTCTCTCAGACATCCTCGGTTGCTCCAGAGCAAGGGTCATGCCGAGCCACGTGCCGCAAGGCTCGCCGAGGCTTTCCTCACCTTGCTGCCTGCCTGTCAGCCCTGCTGCTGCTTATGGAAACAAGGCAAAGGCAACGGATGGGTTCTGGATGCTCAGCTCCAGTGCTGCTTTCTGTGGGAAAGAAAATCACTGGGAATTTTAAGAGCCTGCTAAATACAAGCTCAGATGGTAAGTCAGTGTCTGCTTGTCCAGAGGACCCGTGTGTGGCTACAGCCCTGCCTCAGGCATTTCCAAGGGCCCCAGCTGCTCATCTTTGCAGCTTCAAAGACCTTTCAAAGTCACTTTTTCAATCTCATGACTTCTTCCAGAGCCCATATGCTCCCCATCTTCCCAGCATAAAACTCCAGTGACCTTTTTAAACAACAAAACCAGCCAGGTAGCACTGAGAAGTACCCCTACCAAAACTAACAAGCTCTTGCACTCCAGCAGCCACAGGCACTTTCAGGGAAGAAGTCAGGATGTGGACACAAGGGGAGGGATCACACAGCAGCTTCTGCAAAGAAAGAGACTCCTGCTTCCAGCTTAGAAAGGTTTCCTACGCACATAAATAAACCCTGTGGCCATATCTTTTTGGTCATGCTGATAATTTCCTCAGCTCCTGAGCCTTCTTGCAGTAGACAGGGTACCTCTTCCATACGAAGCTCGTCCCACCCCGTACTTCAGTTTGCTCCTCAGCCATGGACCCAGTGACAGAAATTATGAAGCTGCACGGCTGCGTGGTTTCCAAGAGCAAAAAGCCATGCTCTGACGCACAGCAAGGATCTAGATGTTTTATGGCAGTCTGGAGTCAAAGAGCCTCCAAATGCTACTCATAAAAGGATAATGAAGAACTGCTTTTTAACACGAATCTCCTACTTTTCCCCCCTTTCCCTTTTTACACTCCAAAGGGTGAATGACTTTGGTTCTGATGGAAAAATGGAGAGAAGGACACCAGGAATTACTTACTTATTGCTGCCCTTTTTTCCGTCACATTTTACTCCCTTTAGGACTTGGCTCTGGCTGGTTTCCCAAGAAAGAACTAAGAAAGACGACAGTTCATCCATCTCTATTTAAATTACTTTTGTACTGCATTGAATAATTGTGCCTCCATTTTACTCCAGGGCTAAAGGTGACTGACTTAAAGGTGATTATCTTTTGTTAATAGCCTGCATTACTAAGCAAGATCTTGGAATTACCTTTGTAATCCTTCTCCACACTTTAATGTTGCTATTATTATTAATATTGCTCTTTAAAACATACTTTTCTGCTGTCATGTGGAGGCAGCGACTGCTGCTTCTCAGGGAGATGGTGAAAAGGCTGCCCGGTAGTATCAGGCAGGAAGAATCCAGCGCATCACACTCTTCCTTAAAGGGGGTGGGGTGGGGTGGGGGGCGTTGAGTCCAGCCATGAACAAGAGGCATATGATTCAATCGATACAGGATGGCTGCAGCCAGGCTTCCACAGTCACTGTGGGCAGCACAGATTTGGGAGCATATTTAACCATTCTTGTAGGATTTGTATAGTGTGTTTTATCTTTTAAGTAAACCTACTTTCACCCTGCTGCCCTACTGCAAGCTTTGGGGCTTGATGGGCACTTGCACCAGCAGCTTTTCTTTCCCTGGCTCTGGACCAGGATACCATCCCAAACACAGTGGATCCAAGTCCAACTTCAGGGGCAGCGTCAGTGACTTCAGACTTTTTCATCCTTCTCAGGATTTAGAGGAGCTCATCGACACTGCTTCAGGAAGGTCTCCAACCAAGGCAGCTCTCAAAGCACTCCTGAAATACCCCATCAGGAAATCCCAGCACACCATAAATAATCGGTATTAGGCTTATATTTTTCATGGCCCAGACTTTCTGCAGTTTCTGCTCTAACAAATCACATTTGTCAAGCTTTCCCCACATTGTCTGCTGAACACTGAGCACCAGCACTGTTTGACGAGTGTTTGCTGAGCACTCAAAGGATGGGCTCTGGAAGGACTCTGTGCCCAGCACCACCGCTATTGCTTAAATATACGACATTTCACAGATACTTGCACACTGTGTGCTACTTCCAATGTCTTCTATCTGTTCTGACTTCTCTTATTTCTGTACTTATATCATTGTTTGCTGTCTCACATACAGAGGAAACTAGCTGAAGCCTTGTGCAGAAGTGTGTAATTTGGTTCAAGCCAGGCTAACATCTTCTAACATCATCAGCATTGCACTCAGGTGTGTAATGTACAAGTTCACCAGCGTATTGCAGGCAAAGGTAAATGTCTTGCTATTAAAGATTAAATGTTATGAACTTTTAATGCTAACTATTATTATTAAACAGTTAAACATCCAGAGCTGGAGAGAAGAAATATCCTTTCCATACTGAACTTTAAGCTGTCAGCCACATAAACAAATGATGCATTTCTTTCATATAACATGCATATTAGAATGCTGTTATTAAGCTCAAAACAAAACGTATTCAAAGGTAAAGAAATCAATTAACCCCATACTATTTTTCCTGCCAGAATTGGTGCCAACTGCTGCTTACGTGACCCTAAAAGTTCAGCACTGCCTCGGAGCCGGTTCTCTGCACAGCAGCAGCCCCCTCCCACAAGCCCACCTCTTTCACTAGCATCACTGCTAGATTACCTGGGCACGCAAGGTGAGCAAGACTGCTTTTGTCAAAGACATCAAAATAGCATGTTTGGTAAAAATCTGAGGCCACATCTTCCCACTTGCATCAGACCTAGTGCACGCAACTTGAACGCAACCACATCGAAAAGAACAGAGCCAGGAGCTGTCACCCAGCAAACCCCACGGCCAGTTCCTCAGATCAAGCCCTTTCCTGTGTAGACCAGCCTAATTAAACTGAGCCCTCCTGCAGAGACAGCCAGCTCCATGGCCAGGCAACAGGTGATGAACGGCAGGAGAGCCCGTGTCTCCCTGGACTCCAGCTGCTCCCACTAGTGACATCCAGAGGTGGATGGGTCTGATCCAGACCCAGCTTCCAGTGTAACCAGAAACCTGCTGCTTTGTCCAGCTGAGGCTGGGAGATGGGATGGCGTGAGGCTACTGAAATGTAGTTTCCCTCCCCGCTCTGACTTGGATCTGGGCTGGGAACTAAACTGACAATCGGGAAATCCAAGAAGCCAGATCCGGGATGCAGATGTCCCACACCGGCACGCAGTCTGGCTCTGCCATCTCCCCTTCAGCCTTTCCTTCAGTGCACAAGATGCCAGCCCCAGTTTCTGCCAAAAAAAGGCTCCATAAGCAGCAGCTCGAGGGGGGAAGGTGCCGAGAGCAGCAGGGAACGACCCGCAGCCCACAGAGAGTGAACGTGGCAGCACTTCATGATGCCATTGCTGGAGAGACACAGTGTCCCCAGCCCACGGCAGCTCTCCAGGGAAGGGAAAGCCACACTTCAAGCTGGAAGCACCTTCCCGTACCTTACAAGTTATGCGGTTATTTAACAACTCATCGGCTGTCATTCCTTACAGCTTTCCACATAACCAGAGCTTCCCAACTGGCTGTGCACAGCACGGCCATTGCCGCCAGCAAATAAATGCCCATGGCTGATGGCCTTATTTCTAGGCAGAAATTCCACCCTGGGAATGAATACAAAATATTTAAGGTTAATCATTGCATTTGTCAGATGATTAAATCCACACAGCATTTGGCCTCTCATCTGGTCATGCCCATTTAGATTAAAATCATCAGGGCTTGCCCTGCCCATAGCACCTCACCGCTCAGCGGAGGCGAGGCTCAGGTGGATACAGTGCTGGTAGACATCTCCGGCCTGAAAAATAACCTTTCAAATAGCTTCCACTGCAAAAGTTGCATTTTTGTGGCTGCAATCAGTCCAGGCGCTTTCCAGCATGGTTGTTCAGCTGGCCCCAAACAGCAAGCTGGGTGACAGAGCCTGTAACACAAAGCTCCATTTCTTACATTGGTTTTCAAATAGAGTTAAGCAAGTCAAGGGAAATGGCCTGAGCAGTGAGAGGAAAGAAAAAGATATAAGAAAAAAAAAAAAAAAGTAGAAATGTCTGTTTGAGAAAACAGTACTTAACTTCTGAGAATAAAAAGCTTACTAGTCAGAATAGTCCTTCCCCAAAGCAGAAATTTTCCAGTGTTCCCGTAAAAATGAAAGCCATAAAAAAAGGATTTCCAATTCCAAAACATACACATTTTCAACTGAAAAGCTTTCAAATGTAAATAGTTTTGTTCAGCCATGATGTACTGGCTTTGAGTTACCGATAAAGCACGGATGCTTTTAGAAAACAGCAGATACATTCCACAGAAATTTGTAGTTAATTAAAATACTTTTTTTTTCCTTTTCTTTTCTTTTTTTTTTTTTAAATCAAAGTACAGTCTTGGCAGGAAAGTTACAACAGGCTTAGCTGTGGTTAGGACTTTTGAATGTGGCCAGAAATGACTTAACTTTGCCTCTGAATGACATCTGTCCTTTGACTTCGATAGGACATTGCCCTGCACCAGAGCTGACACACGTGGGGTTCTGACCCGTAAAAAAACCCCAACAGTCCCAAGTTTGATGCCCAAATATAGTATTAGTGCCAGGAAATCTTCAAGAAGTTCATTAATTCAATTCAGCATCCACATTTTGAGAACTTGTCTAAAGCTGCAAGATCTGGAAAACAAGACTGAAAATCCCCCAAAGCCAAGCCCTCAAGAAAGATCCTGTACGTCTTTCCCCGAAGCATGCAGAAAAACCACAAGAATAGCCTTTCCTCAAGGTATTTTGAAACGTCAGCTCCTGGTTGGATTGGAGAAGGGCAGAGGCAAGCGGAAATGAAAATCATCTGGGGAAATGTTCACAAGGCTGCTTAAGACCTTGTGGAAGCCTCTGTCTGGATGTGGATGAAAGATGGAGACAAGGGCTGCTTCAGGGAACGACGGAGATTAGAGGCAAAGAGGCTGCTTGCGTTTCAGCAGGAAACTTCAGCAATCTTGAATTTCAAAATGGCTGAGAACAGTAAAATTAGACCAGACACTCTCCCACCAGCAGCTCTGATGGTCCAAACTGGAAAAAGCTCTAATAGCAGCTGAATTGAGAGGTGCTAAATGAGACCCAGCTCTGTTCCTCAGTCTCACATCCAGCCTTTAACCTTCAGCACCACGAACATCTTGTCCACCTACTTTCAAACCGAACAACTAAGCAAAATTCATTCTAAAGAGGGTGAAGAAGATCTGAGCCTTTGCCCTTTTAAAAAAAAAGAACAACTCAAATGCCTGCATGCATGCAAATCACATGTAAAGGAGGCCCGAGAACTAATCAGCCCCTTTCCTGGCACTAGGAAGCTGGTTGCCCAACATCCATGTGTTTCTGGGGGCTCTGGCAACTCCTCTCTATGCCACTGATGGGTACCAACACCTCCTTCCAAGCTTCTAGGGCTTCACACTTGGCTCACCATCAGCCCGCTGGCCAGAGATAACATGAACTATGGGCCAAAAATGCAGCAAATGTTTTGATTTACAGAATTCAGCTGTGGTAAAAGCACCTCTGCAGGTGGGGAGGAAGCAGTCTGAAAGGGGGGGTTTCCTTCCTCAGCTCCTTCCATCTGGCAAAAGGCCACGGAAGTCCTTCAGTGCCAGGAGGAGCAGGCTGGGAAGGACCCCACATCACCAGGAACAGCCACGGCTTTGTACAGCTGAACTGTGAACTCACAAGAGGAACCTCAACGAC
Organism: Falco punctatus; assembly: GCF_963210335.1. Classification (NCBI taxonomy): domain Eukaryota; kingdom Metazoa; phylum Chordata; class Aves; order Falconiformes; family Falconidae; genus Falco; species Falco punctatus. The sequence goes on along the minus strand of NC_137580.1, from coordinate 115,554,774 downwards.
TTCAGCTCAGCCACCGGCTCATGGGCAGTCAATGGCAAGAACAGCTCTAGATCTTGCCACATACCTCAAAACACACAACCCCCTTGCAGGAAGGACAGAAGACCAACGTTGTTACTCATATCTCCCAACAATGATGGGAGGCAATGAGTTGCCCTCAGAAAGGCTGACAGACCATCACCTCCCATGGAACGACGCCAGAACTTTGCTCCCGCACAAGACAGAGTAGAAAAATGTGAAAGCCTTGTTCATAAATCACTGTCCACCTGTGATGAGGGTTGCCCAAGCTACAACGAGATTAATTGCTCAAGTCATGATTCCCTCTCCATTCCCCTCCCTGCCTGCTCCAGAAGTTGGAGGATCTGGAAACCATAATCCAACAAACGTGGCTTTTCTTTTCTTTTAACCTGATGGGATTTCAGATGGATCAGCTGCAAAAACACTTCAAACCCATACACAATCTTTCAGAAAATCAGGAAAGGGCCACGGGGCTCCCCAGGCAAACAAGTGCCGAGTTATGCAGGCAAAGATGCCACGCAATGCTATCACCAACTGACTGTTAGGTGGCAGATGCCCCTCACAAATCACTCTGCTGCTTATTTTTATATTTTTCTAGTTGGCACATGCAGCCTAAAGCAGATCAGCATGTAAAAAACTCACTGCTCTGCAGCAGCGCTGAGGAAGACTCTCCTCATCAAGGCAGGAACTCACACTGACAGTGGGGAAAATGCTGGAGAGCACATCAATAGCAAAATCACACTGCTACAATTATTATTAGACTTTAAAGTACTTAAAATACACCTTAACATTTTAAAATCACATCCAGTTGTTGCAATAAGAAGGGAAGGGCTGAGATTTCTCCTCTGTGTAATACCACAGCTCCTTTTACTGCTCTCCAGAAGACAGGTAACCTGCACTGAGCTGCATCTGCGAGTGTCCTAGAACAACCAGTAAGGGACTAGGAAATGGATGCAACTCCTGTATCTCTGAGAGATACTGAGAAAGTTATTTACAGAGAAAGAATCTCATCGCAGGTGAACGCAACAAAGCTTTGGGTAGAAATCAAGTTGATGATTTAAACTGAAGATTATTATCTGGAAGATGTTCATTAGTGCTACTACAGGCATACTAACCTGTGCACAGTGCCACGGTCACACCTCAGCACAAGATACATCAGCTGCCAGACCAGAGCTGCCTTGCACTGGCCAAGCTCGGATCCCAGGTGCAACACACACTGGCTTGGCTGCAGCTGCTCCGAAACACTTATGGAGCATTTAAGGATGAAGAGGGTTTCTTTAGCCTGTGAACTTTTCAGGACAGATGATGTCTCTTCACTACCTGTGTGTACAGCATGAAGCACAATGGATCTCTCCTCCTGCTTGGAAATATTACGCAGGTGATGCCACAGCAGAATTTATTACTAGCATGGCTCAAGCTTTCCCATTCTCAGATGTGACCACTTTTTCTAAGCTTTCAGCCCTTCCCAAGACAGGAGGTGGCAGCAGGTCAGTGTGGTTCAGTGCTTTCCTTGCTATTGACCTCCTCATCTGTTGTGAACACAAAAACTTCCCTCGTCCCACCTCAACGCTTACCGGAGCCCCCACCAGCCTCACGCTCTGCAACCCGAGCCCTTTCTGCAGGCCATCAGCTCAGCCTTTGCTGCTCTCAGTAGGAACCACATAGGCTCCATTAATCATCTTTTCTCCAAGTCTCCAGCTTTCCTCTCAGCCTCCCACCCAGTGCTCGAGCATCCTGCCCTCCACGCCACCCCTGGGCTGCGGCCAGCCCAGCCTCACACTCGCAGCCCAGCTCCGTTGCACCACGCACATCTGACACCGCTTACTCAGCCACACCATTTCCTAAGCCGTAACACGCTGAGCGGCACCGTATCTCTTTTCCTATTCAGACAGAATTGTAGGAACAATCTAGATGAGATCACATGGAGAGGAAATGACACTCCTTGCCTGTGCTGAGGACCAAATGGCAGCACCGCACAGTGAAGTGCCACAGGCGTTTGATACAGCTGTGTTTTTAGCCGTTCCCTCCCTTCCCAAAGCAAAACAGTAAGAGGGGGGGGTTCTCTGTGACTTTTGCTAGACAGTGTCTGCTAGCCTGCAACTAGAAACATCTCATGAAACCAAAGGTTTGGAAAGCCCAGGTACAGACCGGCATGAATGGTATCAGCTGCGTTGGCATCACTCACCGTCCTCCTGGCAAACGGAGGAGACAGCAACAACTTCTCTCCATCGGGGAATGAGACCTCAGCCCCCCCAGGGACGCAGGTTTGTGAATGGTGCTTCACAGCTCCCCTGCATTTTCCACAGCCACGCAAAACTGTGGCAGGCAGGCAGACAAAACACCAAACCCAACAGAAAATGTGATCCTCTCTGGGGAAAAGTTCAACTTTTCAGCCAGAAGAGCAAACTGTGTCCCAAAGTGCTTTGAACTTAATGAGCCATGTTATTTTTAGCTTTTATAGATGAAAATGTCATTAAAAGCAAACATATTTCTGGGGCGAAAAAAAAAGCTAGATTCCCTGCAGTCTGGTCTCTTTTGAAGGCCACCTCTACTTTCAACAGAAGATGATGGGTTATAATAATAATACAAATAAACACACTGGGCACCTTTTTCCTTTGCACACAGGGCACTGCAGTGTTCCTTCCAAATAGATAACAATATAATTTCCTTCCATTTTATAATCCATTTGTTACTACCATGTAACTGAGAACCTGGCCATCTCCTGCCAGAACGACCATCTGAAGTCTGGCTGAAGAGGCAGCATATGGAAACCTAACACAAGGCAGATGGCTCTGTACCCAGTCAGGCACAATAATAATCAGTCAAAATTCATACTCATAAATTGAACTAAACTGAAAGCTCTGTATGGGCAAGGAAGTTAGTTCGTTTTGGGGTTAGTTTTATTTGTCCTAAGGGCTACTGGCACAGATGATAAGTAGGAGGGTAACTTGAAATCAATCTTGCTAGAAAGCTTTCATCCCAGTGAAAACATCCATGAGCGAAGTAGTTTGCAGAAAACGATCATCTGGTGCCTGGGTTTGAGTTATAAGAGCACAAAGTTAGGCTCTGACTCCATCTCTGGACATTCAGGCACTCTGCACCAGAAGCACTTGCAATTCAAGGATACAGTTTCTCAGTGCCAGCAGAAATCAGGCTTCTTTCAATAGAGGCCCTAGAGCTGGATTTAGGAACCATTCTGGGAGCCACATTGTGAACATTCTTGCTTAAATCCTTGTCCCTCTGATAATCTTCCACCACTCCTCATGAAGTATCTACCATAGTAGCAATATAATGACTTTATCCATGCGGATCTTGACACCTCCTTGCTCTCCCTAGCACCTTGCACTGGTAAATGTGGCTCCTCAGAACTCACGCTGTGAGGAATGCAGACTTTTCTCCAGGAAAAACATATCCCTCTCCCAGATCAGGGAAATCTGACTCAGTTGTAACATTAACAAAGCCTGTCTTGGACAGATGTGAAGAAGGTGAACATAATCAACATTCTTCCTTAGGTCTAATCTGCTGTTGCACTGGTGCTGATCCTAGAATCCATCCCAGCAACATCACTGCAGTGCCTCCAAAGAGGCTGGAAGAAGGTGAGAGGCTCTAACTCTGCTTTACAAACCTTTCACCACAGAAGCAAACACCCACGCCGAAACTCTACACTTGCAAAAGCTTCCAGATATCGCCTGCCCTCAGCCCCCATGTCACTGGGGTCACAGGGGTATCACACAGGGTTTGATTTACTGAAGGATTAAAAACATCATGGGGAAACATTCAAACCACACGCGCTCTGCATTCGCAGATGCTTACCCGGAGGACTCCACGATCTGTTTGCTGTGGAGCAAACTGTAACCCCGTCTGTGCTATCACCTCGGCAGCTGGAGGACACAGCAAGAGCCAAAGCATAGGTGGGAAAAGAGCAAAGGACTTGGATAAGAGAGCACCCAAGGTCTGGCAGCATCCTGCACCTGCATGTGGGGCAGTGAGGACCATCCTGCGGAAAGGAGGTGCCTCTGGGATGCTCGGCCACCAGTCAGCCAGTAACCAGAACTGGATTCTCAGTCCCTGGACTCTCCAGGATCCGAACAGGATAAGACAAATACAGGGGCTGGAAGGAACAGCAATTCCATAAATGTGTATTAAATACAGCACCTGTACATACGCGTGCTTAGGGAGCATGGAAGGCCTCAGGACATTTTTGGCTTTCTTCTGAAAAAGACATGCAGTGAGGTCTTGCTCAATAATAGCTCAGGAAAATGTAATTTCTGACATGGGTGGGCTCCAAACCAGAGCTTTAACGTTATTGACTTTAATCTCTTCCTCTCTGGAGTAAGTCTTGATGGATTTATTCTAAGCACCAGGTTAGACTCCCAAATGGTGCCAACCAGGGCAGTGGAGCTCTGCCAATCCACACTAACTCTGTATTTACAAGGATTTTCGATTGGTAGACTTCAGGGATTTTGAGAGGTCCAGATTATAAAAAGTAACACTAAATCAGGAGGGTGAAAAGGGGGGTGATGGGCAGACTGATTTCAAGAGACCATTCATGAGCCTTTGCTTTAGAAGGACACAGGATGCAGCCAGAACAGAACACACATATGGCCCCGCAGCCTAATTCCAGGAAACCAGAAAGTGAAGTGTTATCTGCTCTGTCACTATCGTAAGTAGATGAAAATCCAGCAAATGCTTCAAGAAACAAACGCCCCTGATGTTAAGAGGGAAGCTGCCCTCAACTCCTACCCACTTTGGATCAGGCTTAAAAAAAAAAAGTACACGTCAATTCTTTAAAAGAACTGAGGTAAGGAGCAAATAGGTTGTCAGTTCAAGCATCTTTGCATCTGGAGGTTCAGTGGGCAGCTGGGAAAAATCCCTCCCCAGTACGTTACCAGGCAGCCAGTTCAGCCAGTACAGAGCCCCAGGGCACCCAGTTGTGCCCCCGCTGTAACTCAAGTCCTCCACAAACCGCTGCGGCAAAGGCAGCGCCAGCTCTGCTCTTGAGCAGCTTTTTTGTCCATATGACATGAGAAATTTCAGTCCATAACTACCTTGTTAAATAGCATGTAATAGCTAGAAACAGTTCAACACACTTTTCAGTCTGCTTTCAGTGCGGATTAACTCACAAATTCTGTCTCTGAGCATCCCAGCACGTACCAAGCTTTACTCCAGGCAGAAGTGAGATCAGCTCTATGGTTTGTTTTTTTTTTTCAGAAGGAAGAGGGGAAAAAAACCCAAACCCAGACATTTGAAGGGTGGCATTCTTTTTGAAAAGGGGTCAACAATAGGTCAATAATACAAGAAAATAGGTCAAGTCATCTTAATTGGGAAATCATGAATTTGGGGCTGTCCCCATCCCGGTAACACAGCAAAGATCTTTGTTCCAAGCATTAGGGAAAAGCCAGCACCATTAGCCAAAATAATTTTTCAAGCAAACTCTCATTGAATAAATCTTTTACACTGAAGGGAACATTTTTCAGTACTCTGTTTTTTAACACCATTAACTTTAACTGTCAAGCCTGACAAGTATGGAAAACTGTTTTCTTACAAAAGTTAACATAAAAAACATTTTCCACTAAAAGGAGTTTTGCTCACTACACATTAACTCACCATTTTGCCATTTAACTCTAATTGCTATTTTTCCCCATTCCAAATCTTTTTTCCTCTCCAAGATCTGGACTTTAAAGAGTCTGGGTAGACAGACGTTAACGATTGTTTATAGAAGTTCTGTAACATGGATGTATTGTAATGAACTAATTATATTTAAGAGAAAGATCTGGGAATAACCATGACCCGTTAATCACATTCATTCACATGCTCCTGTTCTTTTTCCCTACTGTTTCCAAGGGTCTAGGTCTAATTCTTGACAATATTCAGGAGTCTAAAAACATTTCGGGACTTTCAGAGCCAAATCATGACATGAAATAACAGCCACACGGGGCAGAAAGGGAAAGGGACTCTGGTCCTTTAGGACATCAGCTCACCAGTGGGGACAGGCTGGCCCAGCAACCTGCAGGCACACATCTCAGGAGGGATTCACCTCTCTGGACTTCACCTTCTGAGCATCGCATCCAGTCTCAGGTGTCTCCTGGATCGGTGGAAAGCATCAGCACCTCCTGGTGACAGCGTGGGTTGAAAGGGAGCAAACCTGCTCCGCACAGCCTGGCGTGAGCTGCTGGCTGGCTGTGCCGTGGGAGTCCCCGCCGCCCCCAGCACACTGCAGCAGCGGGCTAGATTACACAAGGATAAATCCTGAAGTGATTTAAGACATGTAACTTGGTTTTAAAACGTCCGCACTAGTGGGACTTCCATCGATTTACCTCTGTATGTTTCTAAGCAGAGTTAAGTGGCTGCACAAATGGTCCAGAGCTGTCCTCTAAAATGGGGTCCCATGAGATGCAGCGACGAGAGGAGCCTGTCGAGCCATTTTTCTGCTTGGATGCGCTTTCATCTCTGAGCAGTGAAGGAATCAATATGAAGCTAAGTGAATTAATCCGTATCTGGAACGCTTTAATAAATAACAAGGTTTTCAGAAAATTCACTCCCCGGTTCATTTGTTCTTCTGGAAATCCTCATCTAAGCTGGTAAGAAACAAATGAAACTCCTAATTTACTTCTATATCAGCCTATTTTTGTGAAACCATCTCTTGCGTTACACGGCAGCACACAGGCAGCTGAGCTGGTAGCTTACAGAGTGTCAGGGGTTGTTGGATTAATCGACGACAAAACCAGACGAGACTACTGTGATTTTCACTTCTGACCCCCTGGATAACCCAAGCCATAAGACTTCCCAGAACTGATTCCGTCTAAAACTAGAGCAGGTATTTTAGGAAAAGAAAAACATGTAAAAATTTCCAATGAAACAGAAAGCTTTATGTTTCTTGGTGCACTGTTGTGAGCAGTTAATTGCCCTCACTACTCAAAATGTGTTTTATGTCAAGTCTGAGTTCACCTACCTTCAGTATCTCACTACTGGTTTTTACTACATGTTTGTTTGCTGGACTGAAGTCAGCCTTTTTATTGTATTTATGTTTCTCTCCATCAGTGGTCAAATCTCCCCGTCACCTTCCTCTTTGTTAGATGATGCCAACCGTCTCCTTCGGTCTCCAGTGGCTAGATGTGCTTTCCAATCATTTAACAATTCTTAAAACCTTTCAGTTCACTCCAGTCGTTGATAACATCTTCCTTGAACTACCAGTGTCACAACTGTGAACTGCAGAAAATTTCAAATATTCCGCTATTTATACACCCAGAGATGACATTCCCTCTTTGCCACACTCCCATGTAGGGATCTGAACTCAGCTGATGGTCCCCACAGCTTCACACATCTTTTTCAGAGTCAACAGTTCCCAGGGTATAGTCCAGCTCTACATGGGTCCTGTTAAAACATGTTGCTTGTTTTCATCCAGGTTACGAATGGGATCTGAATGACTCTGCACTGGTGATCTGTCTTTATTTCAGTTCTCTCTTCTCCAGGTTTTGACCTCATCACAAAGATAGAGCCATGATAACCCCAGGACTCCATTAGAAGCATGTGTATTCACTGATGAATTCCCATTAAAACCTGGAGACTACAAGTTTCTTATCCATTTCACAGGTGCCTAATTGGTTTTCTATCATTCCAGCCTCGTGTGAGAAGTTATCCTTAGCCAAAGGCAATACTTCCACAGGACCACGGGGTGTTTCACGTTGGAAAGGGCCTTGGGAGGTCACCTAGTCGATCCTGCTCCTCAAAGCAGGGTCAGCCACAGGATCAGACCAGGACCCTCAGGCCTTCCCAGAAGTTTATCACATCAGTACTATCACATTTATCAACACAACTTGTAATGTTCCGGGGTGGGGGGGGTGGGGGCAGGGTAAGAAAAAAAAATTAATTAGACCATATTCTATAAGCCCATGTTGATTGACACTACTTACATTAATCCCTTTAATTCTTTACTAATTACATGCCCTATCAGCAATTCCATTATTTTGTCTAGGATTAATGTCAAGCAGAAAAATCCGTAGTAATGTGAGCCACCTTGTTTATCCCTTATAAAATAATGGCACAAAACTAAATTTCTTCCACATAGCTGTAACTTGCTGGTATTTATTAGCTCTAATTAAAAGCCGCTATACAATATTCTTTCAATATAAAAGGTGTTTTACTGTTAAAGGACATGATCACACAATCTGCCTTTTCCCCGTAAGAAACAGAAATATTTTATTGAACACTTCAAAATTCTGTCCAATATTACTAAAAACACTATCATTTTCCTGTAGCACTGATCTATTGTAAACATAATTATATCACTCAAGAAAAAGAGCTGCATTTCTATGGGGATTTCATTTTGAAAGCCATATGTTGGAGCCTTGTGCTGCAAATACTAAAAATGTGCTCAGAATTCCTAAAATTATACTTGAAAATATCCAGACACAAAAACAATCGCATCTAACATAGGAGAAATTCTATATTAGGCCTCATTTTTACAGATCAAGGGGAACTGATGACAGAATGTAAAAATATAGTAGCAGCTTAGGTACAAGAGACTGATTTGATTACATTTGTTATGTGCAAATAGAATAAAGTCCAAACGAGTAATGTATCTACTTGATGATTTAAAATGCTAGCTTAACAAAGCTGAAAATAATTACAAAGCAAAACAATTGGGAGAAAGAACTTGAGCAGGAATCTGTGAATGATAATTGGGAACTGTTCAAGACCATTTTACTGCCTACGCAGAGGAACCACAATCCCACGGAACGGAAAGGCGGCTGCGCTGGCTCAAAGCTGCTCTGGCTTGCAGGGCAAGTGAAAGCCAATCACAAAGTAATAAATAAATGGGGAATTCTTCCCCATGGAAGACAGGAAACATTAATGGCAATGAATATAAGCCAGCAGCAAGGAATTCCACCAAATCGGTAAGGGATGTCCTGCACGGATCAAAAGAAAATAAAGACACTGGGGACAAAAGAGGAAATGAAGGTTTTGTCTTCTGTGTGCAGAAGGTCAAAGATTCAGATCAGCAAACGCCAAACATGCTGCAACAAGTGAAACCTTCTGCTGGCATGCTCAGTTCTGCTGGTGCTGGATCAGATAGCCCCAGCAACCCGCTCCTACCCAGAGTCATCCCTGCCTGTGACACAGACATTATCTAAAAACACAAGAGGAGTGGCCGCTTGCCCCGAAGGGGGTTGAAGACCATGTGTTTCCTCAGGTGGCCACTTGCTTGGGCTGCAGTGGCATGGGGGAGGCGACAGGCTGGCAGGGACAGGACTGAAGGAGGAACGAGCCGTCACAGGAGGCTTTTCCAGACAGGCCACTTGGGTGGCTGTGCCACACACTGGGTGCCTCTGCTAGCAGCAGGACAGTGGGTAGGGTTTTGCCCAGCCAGAGACTGCTAGGCATCTTCTAGAGTTAAAACCACCATTGTTGTCTTCAACACTTCCCAGCTAACCTTTGAGCTATGTCTGCACAAGTTCTGGATAACACACAAGTCATCACATCAGCATCGTGCTGTGCTATGTTTGTCCATCCAAACCATGTCCAGAAAAAAAGAGGACCGAGAACAAGTGCCATGGAGCTAGTCTGTGGCTTCAGAACAGCAGCAGAGCCATTCTCAAAACGACCATTCCTGGCAGCGTGCAAATGCTCCAAAGCCTCCCTGACCACCACATCTGCCAGGTTCCCCCTACCCAAATACCAAACTACACGATGGTGATGAGATCTCAGTATTGAGTATGTTTGGTGGTTGGGAAGCAGCAAAGACCTCTCTGACAATAAAGGCAGTTACGAATGCCAGGAGTCAGTAGACAGTCCCATAGAGACCCAGAATGTCCAAGGGTCCAACACAAAACACCGAGGTGAATACCTGCGTTCAGTCAGTGTCTCCCAGCATCACATGTGGAGTCTGAGCCAGCTCCCAGCTAGTGAGGTCAGGAGAAAACTTTATGGGGCAGGTTGCCCCATTACTGCTGCTCTGCTGTCTCTTCTACCTTGTTCATGGCACAGAAGACACTGGCTTAATCAAACCCTAAAGGCTTGCCCAAGAACACTACCATAAAAAAAAAAAATAGGAGCCATGGTCCTAGTGAAGCAAACCCAATGCCATGTTAATCTTCTGTCAGATGCTCCCCCAGCGTTAAGGGTGCTCCTGAGCACTGCAATAATAAGCAGATGATACACAACAAAACACTCAACCTGCTCAGGTTTGCATGACTGAGCCTAGAGAGGTCATGCAAACAATTTCCTGCATGCTCTCCCTCCAACCCAGAACACTCGGAATGATCTGCTTCAACACGGTGAAACAGGGAGATGCGAACAGCTCTTCCCCAAAAGCATGCCAGCTGCTCTCTACAGACCCAGCAAATAACTTGCTCCCGGTGAGGAGATGCTCCTGTGGCAATGACTGCTTTGAAAAGCCAGGTTTTCAAAGGAAGGCCATTAAGGGTTAATTTCCTTCTCTGTCTCTTTCTCTTCTCCACCCGCCTCCCTCCTCCCCACTCCACCAAAGGATCCTTGTGAAAGAATCTGTATTCGATATGCACCAAGAGAGACTGATCTGGGCTTTTTAATAAAGAGCAATTCCTTTGCATTCTCAGGTGTCCCTTAAAATCAAGCTCTGATATTTCTGCTGCATTATTACCATGGTCTGTAGATGTCTTCAGACTCAGAAAAGCCATTTGCTCTGCAGGTATGCTTTGCCCCTGCAGTGCCGAACAGTTTCTCTCTGTTAAGAAAAGCCCCTCTAGAGAAATTGGTACTTGGAGCCAATTAATGGACCTCTTCCACCTTCTGTCTTGCCAGTTTTTCTTGGCAACAGCATCCAATCCCTGTGGCTGAGACACCGGTCGTTACAACATGCCATTAAAAAGTTAAACTGGGGAAATAGCATGTGTAACCTCAGCAGAATGGAGGTGCCTGAAACATTGCCGGCCTTTACTATTTTCTAACCTGTGCGCCATTCTTAACAATGCACTTCATGATTCAGCTTTTGTGGCGCCACTAATTAACTCCGGAGAGCATAAGTGCTGCATGGCACAGAGATAAATATAACTCTAAAGATGAGCAAAATCCCCGTAATTACAAGCAGGAGATAAAGGTGTTCCTGGAACCACAAGGCAACAGGGAGTGAATACCTGGCTTCCCAAGGTGCAACTGCTCAGCAACACCTCTGACCACAGGGCCAGCTCTAGGAACCACATAAAACTGGGACTTTAACAACCACCTGAGATCTGGGCTGAGAAAGAGCCATTCTGTGCAGCTTAAAGTGAAGGTTCAAGCTCTTCAGCGTCTCGGCCAGAATCCCCATAGACCTTCGTGGGCTGAGAAGAAAAGGCTGCATTAAAATCTCCAAATTACTGCCTCAGAAAATCCCTTCTATTTCTCCAAGCAGACGGAATGGAGGGGGGTAATTTAGGACTGGATTAAGTTTAAATGCAGGGCTTGGAATCCAGGGATCGTGTTTGGGCTCAGATTCACAGATTCTTATCTCTTTAGATATGATAGGCTGACCTCCTGCATTGTCCAGGTCATGCAATTGCAACTCAAAACAAAAAAAAATAAAAAAATGTATCGAGCCCCTCAACTTCTGCTTGAGCTACAGAGTAGCTTTCTGAGGAAGACACGCATTCTTGATTGGAAGACATCAGACCATGGAGAATCCATCACATACCCTGGTAAACTGTTCCAGAGGTTAATTACTCTCACTGTTAAAAATTTGTACCTTATTTCCAATTTGAATTTTTCTGGCTTCAGTTTCCAGTGATTGGACCTTGTCATGCCTTTGAGTGCTCAATTAAAGAACGCTAAAGCGTCAGATACCATTTCCATCTGTCAGTGCTTAAACACAGAAATCTCAGTAGCTCGTTCTCATGAGGTTTTTGGCAGGATCTGAACTACCAACAGCAACTTTTCTGTCTTCAGATCTGACTTGGGAGCCAAGTCAAAAGGGTGAATGTAATTAATTTCTAATAATTAGTGATTCTTGAGAGAGCTGGACAATAAATAGATCTGCTTGGAAAAGAAAATCTAATGAATCTTGGTTTTATCAGAAGTCACCATCTTCTCCAGTGAAATGTTTCACTGGAAGAGCTCAGCTCCACAGGATGGGAGCAGAGGCTTCGTTACACCTGTCAGCTGAGCAGGTTCTGCCGAGCCCAGGGCACCGCGGTGTCCGCACACAGCATCGTGCAGCGAGTGGCCACGAGACGTGGCCGTGACAGCCCAGTGTTACGGGACAACAGAACGGCAGTTCATCTGGCAGTTGGATCACAACCCAACCAACCACTCCTACTCTGACAGCAGTGGAAAGGAACCTGAATGCATCCTGAACAGCTCTGGAAATTAACCCAAACACATTCCACGAGACCGTTGGGGATCTTCCTCCTCCCACCTCCCTCCTTCCTCTCCCGTGGAGAAAATCAAGTTTTTGACAAGCAACTGGCAAAAATAACCCACATGTTCACTCAAGCGACGTCACACCCCAACGCTACAGGACAGGCACCCTCCTTGGAAACTGTCCCATACCTGATCAGTGTCTGCCCAAATGAAGATATGGTGGTGCTTCCACCAATGGGATTTCTTCTTTCCCTAAAGAGCCACAAACAGCTTTTAGAGAACAAAAACAGGCATCAAAGGAGACCTAGACAGGATTTACGGATTCAGACTGCCTGACTAACGGAGGAGCAGTCAGTGACTGTTTCCGATGAACTTTAGATGGATGGGTGGGAAAATGGGAACTTGTGATGGAACCAGACTTGCAATCTCATTTCTGGAGCTCCTGCCACATCTCCTGCATGCAAGATGTTACTTCATTGCTACTCTGATACGCTGCTCACGAGCCAGCTATTAGGATGAACTATGCTTCCTGCAGAATGGCACTTGCCTGCTTGAGGCAATGGTGCCATATTCTGCCATTGAATTAATTTGCCATATGACAGGCAGACAGAGTACTCGAATACACCTGGAGCCCAGTGATTTTGGCTCGCTTTCACAAGGGATATTTCCTCTATGCGTGCCGCCTCCATTACGATCAGGGAAAAAAGGAACCAAGTTTATGTCCTAGATAAATATTTACTTGCTCGCCTACCAGCAATGGGTCACTTTGCGTTTTTATCTCTTCAACTATTACTTCCCCCATTGCTTTTCATATTCACTGCAAAAGCACAAGTTGCTACCACAAAGATCCGAACTCGCACGTGGGACTATATGCACGCCCCTACAGCCAAGAGCCATATGGACTTGGATAAATATTGCAGCAAATCCTTGAGGTCTGTCCAATTTATCTACAGACACTTCTTGTCACAGTTAAGTGTTCAGAAAATGGAAATAGGTAGCAAAGGTCTGTTCTCTCCTATAAAACACCGAACGCTCACCTGACAGAGGGTGATTCCCATGACTGACATTGGCTTCTATAAAGCCAGATCTAAAATGTCGCAAGGAAGAGGCTCAGTCAGGAACCCAGAAGCATTTCGGTGGATGATACTATCCATTAAGGGTTCTGATACAAAACCAGAGACAACTGTAAACAGAAAAGACCTCACAGGTCCCCTTCTGCCTTCCCTCCGGCCACCGCAGGACTGTTCCCAAACCTTCAGCTGCCCACACCAGCTTAAGATGCCCTCAGGCAGGAAAACCCACCCTACAAGAGGCAGCTGTGTGACCCAAGGGAACGTGAATGCTCCCCTTCCCTGGCTGACCTCAGTGACAGCCCAGACCACCTTCGCCTGCTGCACGCCGGTACCTCTCCCCAAGTCAAGTTTTCCAAGCCCGTGGGCAAGAAACCAGGCACCAGGAGGTCGGGCTCATTTCCCACAGTCTTCAGGTCACCTTTCCCAAAGATTCCTTTTACTGAGCCTATTTTTGACCCCGTAACCTTGGCCAACTTAATCTTCCTATTGTCAGGAGGAAATAGTGATAGTTTTTATTGTATCTACCTGCCTCAGATTTATTGTACCCAGATGGATGACTCTGGGCTGTGTTTTCTATTAAGAAGTATCTTTATTTTATCACATCAGTAAGAGAGGTATGCAGGTCCTGAAGGCTGTTCAGCCCAACCATCAGACACGTAATATTTTTCTTCACTAAAGAAAACTGCAGGAGTTACTCAGGCCCTAAATTAGCAAAACTCCTAAGTATAAATGCAGCTTAAAAATACATGTTTAATTCCACTTTAGATCAGGGGAAATTACAGCTCAATTCCGGCAGGCACCTACAGTTTTTTATATATACATTTATAAATATATAATTACACGTTAGCTAAATAAGTACACCTCAAAGCACGTGCTTGAATATATTGCTGAATCAAAGCTCAGACACCCTCCATGCTAGCCCTGCAGCAACACACGATAGCATTATTGGAAATATCATTAGCAGCAACCACATCTTAATAAAATGCAGTTTTAATGCTAGGAAATGCCCTGTGTTATCTAACCTAATCAAAACACCAGTGGCTGCTAAATGACAAGACCTGCATTTGATCTCGCCTTTATACAGCAAACGTGGGAACGCAAGCTCATAAACAAGTGAGGAAACACATTTAACCAACAACCCACAACTTACTTTCAACACGCTTACCGATGTCAGCACATGCGATAAAATTAGCCTGTTGGAGTCTGCGATGTTGGCATGATTATCTGCTAATTACATGCTGTAAGCTGAGAGGGGAGGGCTTAGCAGCTCGCCGGGGGCTGCTGGCTGCTTGTCTTCCCACAAAACTTGCTCACAAGGCATCTAAAAATAACTTTATAGGCAAATCTTCTTCTGAAAGTAGAGGCAGGGCAAAACAAAAGAGTGTAGACAGCTTAACCTCTTCGTGCCCAAACACCCACACTTGCCGCAAGGTATCCAACATCCACACCAGCAGAACTGAATCCTTTGGTTCCTTTTCATCGAGGAGCTCAAGCCTAAACCCTGCTCTTTCCCTCATTCCTCCCAGTCCAGCTTTCTACACCTTCACTTCTGTCCCACTCCTTTAGTATCTAGCACATGGCCACTGCCTCTGTTCCGCACATTGGATGCTTTCAGTCCTGCAGGGAGATTTTGGGCTCTGCTGCAACGTACCTGCTAATGGAGAAGAAGCCGGTTTCATGCACAGAGGTGACAGACATCCCTGTCTCTTCCAGCCCTGCGACTGAGAGCAGCGCAGGTTACATGCTTGTGCACATAATACGAGGGGAGATCTACCCAACAGCTTTCCTGTGTCCAGTCTTCTCTGCTCTGCTCCCGTTTCCCCAGCAGCAGCTGCTGATTGCCACCCAACTCCACTTTTGTGCAGAGGACGCACTCATGCCAGTTCTTTTCAAAGGATGCAAGTTACCCGTGTCTGGGAGTATGGATGGGAAAATAGGACGGTGTTCATTGTCACAGGCATACGACAAGCACGTGATCATTTTCAGTAGTTACCTTGATGGAGCAAATCTATCAAAAGACTGAATCAAGCTAAGCAGATGAAACACAAGCAAAATTTTATCCACTAAGCAATTCTATTAGGTTACAGACCAAAGGAGGTTATTGATTCAAGGAGCACAGTGTGAGTGAGATGCACTAAATACTTAGGAGCATCAAAGACCCACGGCAGCCAATTACGGCTCACAGCCAGCAGCTGGAGCTTCATGTTAGGAAAGGTTGTGTTGTTCCAACACCAGCGATTTGGTGAAGAACGATGCTGCTGGTGCTAAATAGGCTACAGCGTAAATAAGGACTACAGACAATTGATCTTACAGAGAATATTTAAGCTTCTCAATAAACTAATTATACTGATGATGATGAGCACACCAGGAAGAAGCACAGAAACTCAAATACAGACCACACACAAGACTCGCCTTTATGTGCAGGTTGACCTCATACTTTTTAACACAAAATTCAGAAGAGACCAAGCTTACCCCCTTCTTGGATAACCGATCATGTTTTTTGTCATGAGTTCATCTCCATATTCAATCTGATGAACTAAAGGGAACCAACAACATTAGCAACCACTAATTAGCAACTGCTGAAGTCTCCCTGAGACAGCAGGTGGGCAGCTGGGTGGCATCTACAGAAAATATACAGCTAAAAGCATAATTACAAGAGGTAACAGAATGGCAACTTCAAAAAAAATAAAGGCAAAGTCCTATGAGCAGCAGCAGACAAGCAGCATTAGAGGCAAACGCTATAGCGAAACCTCATTAATGATTCTAAACTTTCCAAATTATTTCATATTGCCATGCAGACAAGATGTATTTTTTTAAAGGCTTAATTTTTAGAGGTTGCTGGAAAGGAGACCAAGACACTCACACATCTCGTACACCTCTTCTGTCATTCATCCAGAATGAAGCCATGAGCCAGGCCTGTTATGTATTAAACTGAAAAACAACCACGCTTGCACGTCTCCTGACGCTTGCTCGTCATTATGCTTCCACTTGTAGACAAGGCTAAGCTTGTTTCCCCAAACAAAACTCAGTATCTGCTGAGGGAAATACAAAATACTGCTGGCAGAAGGGAGGCATTTTGCACGACCATTTCCCTTTTTCTGCATTAATCCCCCCTCTGTGTATAGCTCCTATGTGGATAGAATTAAATTATTTTTAAAGCTAGTTTTTCTTCCAATAGTATCAGTGCCGCTTTCCACTAGAAGCAAATGCACATAAATAAAATACAAGTTCCACAAGTTCAAGCTGATTTAACAAATCCCCCTTTCTCTGATCCCATTGTTCCTTGGTGGGGCTGGCTAACATCAGCTTCCACCAGCCAGAGGAAGCTGCCCCCTCCCCACCGTGTGGGATCCACGGGGAGCTTTGATTTCAAAGCGTGTGGTTTGTATTCTTTTTAATTCTCAAATGCTAAAAATGAATTGGGGAATGAGGACAGCTGCTGGAGGCTCTTGCGAGGTGGTAATTTAGAAGGGTTTATGAAGCCAGGCACCCTGCCTTTTACAGAAAACACTGTATTCCCCAGAGACATTTTAAAATAATAGGATAGGATATAGTTCTAGTATTTGCTCATGTAAATTGTTTTTTTTTTCACCCTTTTTCTTAATTCTGTTGGCTGATACAAGACGGGATTAAAAGTATCAGTGTGTGGAAATCATGCAGACAAACCCTCAATAATCCATTTTTACCCAACCCACATATCATCAGGCCTTCAGTCTGAGAGCTCAGAGACCGAGACCAACGGGCACCCTGTGACCTGAACTGATTGCAACATCAAATGTCGCAAAAAAGAAGCCAGCCTCTGCATTTTATTCTCAGACTGATATTCGGATTGTCGAATCTGGGCTCTTTCCTAGCCAGTTCGTTTGGGGCTGGGGTTGTGCGGGGTATGTGGAAAAGTCCAGTGTGGACACATGTGTGCAACCACGCAAAGTCCGTTCACATCCTCTGGAACATCCTCAGCACAGCTCCAGGCTGCGGATACACATGTGCCGCTCCGCGTGCGGTTTTGCGCAGGTGAGCAGGGACACAACTCATGCTATCACTTACATGCGCCTTGCATGGCTGCACATAACACGTCTCTGCCGCGGGAGGCTGAAGGGAGTTAATTCTCTGTGCAAACATCTCACTGGAAAAGGAAAACCTCCAGTGTATACGGCTGAGCTGCACTTTCAACTTCACCTTGCCCAGCCTTGCAGAGCTGCTGCCTCCCACCCTGCTCTGCCCGGGGTCCCAGCAACGGTCCTACGCCGTACCCGAGCGGCCAGAGAGGACAAGGCTGGCCCCAGCACCACCCCCTCACTGCTGGCCATTCCGCTGTCAGAGCAGCAGCACCGCAGGTTTGGTAGTGGCCATCTTCTAGCAACTCTCTTTTTTTAAAAAAATAAATAAATAAAAAGAAGAGGCAAGGAGTGTAAAGGCTCGGGTTTCTGCTAGGAGTGCTGAATCACTGACACAGCTAATTAGACAAAACATATTTTGTTGAGACCAAAATGTTTAATCTCAACGCTTGCTCTGAACCAGCCTGGGTTCAACTAAAGATTTGCCACAATCTAGGTAGGATTCCCACATTCTCCCCCAAGCTGTAGGTTTGGAGCAAAGCTATCCAGCAGGGTACTATGGGCTGGATGTTCTTACCATCCAGCAGTACACCGTGTCCTAACTTCGAGTAACGCCCACCAAAGCAACAGGCCCAGGACTTGCCCAAGCGCAGGACACCACCACTCATGCTCTGGGGCTTTCAAGGCTGCCCATGAAGCAGGCAGCCCTGCAGCCGTGCCTCTGGAAGAACAGCTCAAGACAGACTGCCAGACAAAGAATCACCGAAACCAGGTTTGTCACATAGACTGCTACTATTACCAAGGTCACCCTCCCTGAGAATCTCCAGGATCAAAGACAAATTTTGAGTCATAAATGTTTTGCCCAGAACAGACAAATTTGGATTGAGACGTTTAAGGACCTCCATAAACACCCTTCCCACAGGAGCTGGGTGATCATCAAGGATACAACTTGCACAGTCCTTCACTAACCTCCTAACACAGCTGTTGGTCCCAACTGGTTTGAAACTACCCCTTTCCATGAAAGCACATGCTTCCCTGCCACAATCTGACTGTGTACAACATGCATGACACAGCCCATCATCACCAAAGCGTTCCTCATCTGCACAGCTTTTCAGAAATATGCAACGTGCCAGATCAATTGTCCATCTGTTGGCAATTTCACAACACGTAGAGCATGGACTGCACTTGATTTTCCTCACTACATCACTCACCTATCAATACCCAACGTCCTTCTTCCCTCAAAACAAGTGTTTCATTTCATTAAAAAAGACCAAGTCAACTTATTGATGGTTTGGTACCAATTCCACAGAACAATTCAATACATGTACGAATTTATACTTCCATTAATCAATACTTACTCATAGATGAAATGAAGTAGCAGCCTTCCGGGCACATATGTTTAGCGTCAATTCATGACTACAAGCTAAATATACCTCCTATGGTTCCAAAAACCTCAAACAAAGAGCTCCTGTTCGCTTAAGATGCACAGCCAGGGTCAGGTAAAGGTTGTGAGTTATCCCTATCTCAAGGTTACTTACACAGTACATAAACTCCAGGATCAAGTTGCAGAGTCTGCAGCAATTGCTCACTCAAAGTCAATCATCTTCAGTGGAGACCAAGCAAAAGCAGAGGCCTTTGGGTCTTTGCTGTTTTATCAGCTTTTTGTCTCCAGGGAGCCTCCTTGGATGTCAGGGCTTCTACTGCCAGCCCTGTGACCCAGATCTGAAACAACATGACTGTTGCAATTTCTTGACATATTTTGGAGTGACTTAAAATTCAACACAGCAGAAGTGAGGTGAGGTCAGGGAGAGAGGTGTGAGCGGGCCCTGTGAAGGTCTGACTGCCTAGACATGAAACAAGTTGTTTTTTCACCTTGAGACGCATCCCTACCCAAAGGTGCAGTAGGGCACCAGGACCACAGTTCTCAGGACTTCTCGGTGGTGGGCTGTCATCTCATTTGACAATCAGCAAGCACTGAAGTCTGCTCAGCTCATCCTTCACCCAAAGGTTCAGTGGTAAAGAACAATGTTGTCTCACAGAACAACAGCCAGGAAAACAAAGAGCCCAAATTCTCCATGGTTTTCACCTGTATTGAAAAGCATTTACCCCCAAAAAATACATAGCCTAATAATCAGCAAGGATAAAAGACATGAACCACAGTTACGCCTTCAATCTGTGCACTCAGTAAGCAAATAACTGGGACTTCAACTTGCAAGTACATTTTGCAAACACAACGTTTCTGTCTTCGGAGCATCCACCAAGATCTCATTTGCTTTAAAGGGATTTTTTTTCTGAAGGATGGGCACGACTGCACTGCCCAGATTTGCAGTCTGAGCACCTGATGGGCTGACCAGTATTTTGAAGATGATAATCAGCCTTTACATTTAAAGACCAAAGTGCTCACTCCCTCACCAGAGAGCAAAGCACACATTTGGAAGAATGTTCCCTTCCTGCTGCAGACTTCTTTTAGCAGCACTAAGTCCTGACGAATTTATAGCCTGTCTCACAGGGGAATTGCAAGGCTCAGGTCCATATTATTTGCAAAGTGCTTTGAAACCATTCTATGAAAGCTTTATATATATATGCAAAGTGTTATGATTGTATTACTTTAAATAAGCTTGCACCCAGGCTGTGGGGCACTTCACTTCTCACATGCACATGTCAGAAGGAGAAATCTTTTCTCCTTTACCAAATGGCTTTAACTTTCTTGCTTGAACAAACACCCATCAGCTTTCACGTGGTTGTAGGAACTGCAGAACACTATCCCTGCTGCTACGGGTGGCCCAAAGCCCCCCAGCTGCTCCTGAGCCCCCTCCCGACGCCAGGGAGCAGAGTGGGGAAGCAGCTCCTGCTAACACAGTGTTTGGTCCCACAGCAGCAAACAAAAGCGCAAAGCCCCCGTGCCAAACGCCCCCCCTGCCAGACCTCCCTGCACCCTGGTGCGCGCGGCCATTCCCTGGCAAAGGCCGGTGGAGCTGCCACCAGGCAGGGATCAGCTGGCACTCGCGCCTGCCCCACCTAATGCATCTCCCTTTTATTCTTTCCCTCTCCTTTTACAGTGGTAGGTGGGAAAAGAGAAGAGCAATCCCACATCGACATCAGAAGCCATCAATCATCCTCTAAAAACAGCTGAATAATAGAACAAAAAGAAGAAAGAGAGAGAGAAAAAGGGTCGGGGCGGGTCCTTGGGTATGGAAATGCCTGTCCTGGTGAAATATACTGTAAATTAGTCTGAGACGGGGGAATTCGGAGCCAGCAGGGTCCCCAAAGCTCACTTAATATCAACTCCAGAAACATTACACTAATGTATTTTTAAATATGATTTACAGGACGCTCTATCTGAGAGCATCGCGTGGATGGAAGAGAACGAAGAGCTGGCCTGGCATGAGTAATGTGCTGCAGGGCGGCGGGTGCTGCCTGCCTGCTGCGGGATGCGGAGCTGGGTGGGAGACAAAGAAAAGCACTTAAAGGGCAGCACAGCCTGAGGGTGGTCAGCCGCCCCTCGCACTTTGGAAATGCCTCTCAAAGTGCCCGATTTCCTTTGTAAATCGGAGCAGGGGAGATATAGGCACGTGTTTCCCATCACCGAAAGGAATTTGAACATTTCAAAACCTGCACCCCATAGAGTTTAAATGGCTTGGAGCCTCCACAAGGCCTAACCTCAAGGGACAAAGTCCCAAATCTCTTTTGGGGTGCATGAGGCTGAACCACGGCCACCTCTGTGTAGGGATGTGATTGCCCGTGTGGCTCTGTGCTGCCTGAAGAAAACTGCTTCTCCCCAGGACAAGTCCTCCTAAATACATTAAACAACTCTATCAGGATGAATCGCAGCTGGTTCCAATGGGGGAGACAAAGCCCATCCCACAGGGACCCTTTGGTTGTACACTCCTTTGAAAACGCCCCTGCGATGGGCTGATCTCCACTCATCGGGATGGAGGAGAAACCCCCTCCCAGCAGCAAAGGCCGCTCCTTCCATCAGCATTAGCAGAGTTTTTTGCATGGAGAGCAAACAAGCTGCTCCCCATGATAAGAGTCCAGCCAACTGTCATACCAGACTTGTCAGCAGAGCAGCACGGAGCCAGGGCGTCCAGCCCAGTGTCCCTCCAGGCTAAGGACTAACAGATGGCTCCAGCTGCCGAGGGACAGGTTCAGCAAAGCGCTTAAGCATACATACTCTTAAGTTCCAGCATGTTGGGAACTGTCCCCTAGCCAGCACAGCACTTACACCTAGGAAGCAAAGGAGACTCTGGTAAGGGATTGGAATTAAGCATGGTTTGTTGAACTTGGTCACGATGCTGTCATTCCAGTAATTTTCACCTGCCTAGACTTCTTTTTTTAATAGCTCGTTTTTAATTAAAATGTCCTTCAAGAAAGAAAATAAATACTTGCTCAGTTTAATGCTCTGTTTCTAATCTTGGTCGATTAGAGGATAACTGAATAAAACAAACACAAATAACTCCACTGTAACAATCTCCTATAGCATCCTCATGTGATTCTGACAATGTATTTCAAATTATTAACACTCGTTGCAGCTCTATTCATCATCATCTTCAGTGTCAAGATACTTCAAGAGGCAAGTGAGCTTTTAATGAGCTCTCAGACCGAAACAGGAAAGGAAAAATATATCCAGTGCATACTACTTTAATGATCACCTAATTCACTTTATTGTATCTGCTGTTATGATTTATGAATTAGGCAGAAAGATGAGAGACATCAGAAAAACACTCATGTATGCAATATCCAAAATAAGATGAATATACATTCATATATATTGAATATATATACCTGGATTTTATATATAACATTGCATCTTCACACCGGCGTTCTTTTTTCCTTATAAACCGATGATGTTCTCACTGCACAAGTCGCTATGTAATTATGGATTTGTCATATTGATTTAAACTCCTACAGCCCATGGGTCTGCCTGCTCGCCTTTGTGTTTTATACCAACACAAAGAAAACAGCTCAGAAAGGTGGTTCTTTGGCCCCGGGGTATTAATGAGTTGTTCCTTACAGGTTCTGCTTCTCTCCCTTGCTGACCCCGGCTCACACCCCCCGAGCTAAAATGATTTCCATCTGTCAGCTGCGCAGGGGACAAGAGGCGCTGGACGTTTCACAAATGCAAGTGACCCCTCTAACCCTCTCAGTCTAAGCACTTAAGACTTGCTCTCACTTTTTATTTATCCTGCAGCCATATTCCATGAATAAAGGAAAACAATTTCCTTTTCACAGCAATGACTACCTTTAGTTAGGTGGATACTCCCTGCAGATGCCTGTTGCAGGGTTTAAGAAGCGATTGGTGATTTCTCAGCATCCTTCTGGGGACCCTGCAAAGAGTCTGGAGCTGCAGTGCGACACCGCGTCAGGTCTCTGTACCACCACAGCTCAGAAATCCATCACAGGGAATAAAACAAAGGGCCAAAGTCTTAGCTTGGCCGGCACCCATCTGAGATAAAATCTTCCCTTTTAAAGTATTAAAAAAAAAAAAAAAAAAAAAAAAAAAAAAAAAGGCAGCTTGGTGGAGATGCTAGAATAGAGGGGATGGACATGTTGTGTTATACCTTGCCCATGTGGCAGCAGGAGCTGGGTGGAAGGGCAGGGAGCCACCCCCCCACCCCCCACCCCCACCCTGTGGCCCGGGGCACACACACTGCAGGCAGCTCTAGCCCAGAGAGCTGGTCCCCCGTGCCAGGAAACCTGCCCCTGTGTCCTCACGGCTCGCAGGCAGCAAAAAGCAGAGGAATGGACACCCCGGAGCTCCCTCTGGAAAGACCTTCCTCAACAAATGACCTTCTGTGACTCCTGAAAGCCTACAGTCAAATTTGTCATGCCAAACACTCACACGGGCTCCCTGCACCTTCAGCCGCTCACGCTCAGCACCACGCCAGCCTTCACAGCTGGGTAAGCCTCTCTGGCCACCAGCAGGGGTAACAGAACATCCGTGGCTTGCTTTGAAGCTCTCCCTCTCCTGGCTGTGTGCAGGGATTAGTGCTCATACAGCGATGGGAAGCGGGGACAGGCACCCCAAGGTGAAGTCTCAGAAGTAGCTACCGAGGGAGAACGCTGCTCCGGACACATGGCTGTTGGCACGCATGGTGAGGGACAGCTCTGGGCTGCCCTGGTGCACCTTCCCCCTGACTTCCAGCATGTCCTTCTGCATCCCTTCCCCTCCCAGCACTCCTCGGTCACCCTTTGCTACTTCCAACAACCATTCCGGTTATCCTAGTGCAACCTAAAGCTGACAACACAAATACACGAGATTGAGGAACATTTCTATTTTGGAGAACAGTTCATGAGCACACCCAGCTCTGGGCAGCACCCAGGTAGCTACTGACCCAAGCACAAACCTCAGGCAGTGGCCCCCAGGCCCTTACCTTCTAAGCTGCTCATTTGGGGGTTGAAATTGTGACAACTGCAACCTACACTTTGGAAAGGCCACCACTCATCGCCAGAGCATGGTCAGCTCAGTTGGCTCTGTCCTTTGGCGTAACATCACACACTGAAGATGGTACTCAGTGGCAAGCAGGTGAACACAGCAGCCAAGAAAACCTACAAAGCCCATCTCCATCATTTCAAAAACCAGACTATTGTTTGCCATCATCAAACCTTTAAGAGAGCTTATCCTTCCAGCTCTAATATTAAATTTCCCAATTAGAAAAACTGCTGGACAATTTAATTAACAAATGTTTCTTCATGCCACTGAAGGACTTTTTGACCACCAGCTGTTACAGGAGGGGCACAAAGTCTTTGTGATCACCATAGGGACCGGAGTCCTTCCAAGGCAGATTGTGGCAGTTCTGCCAC
The DNA here is from genome assembly GCF_963210335.1 of Falco punctatus. NCBI lineage: Eukaryota > Metazoa > Chordata > Aves > Falconiformes > Falconidae > Falco > Falco punctatus. The sequence goes on along the minus strand of NC_137580.1, from coordinate 115,530,509 downwards.
AGACAGGATTCTCCCCGAGTGATCTCAGATGTTCGTTTGCAGATGATAAATGACATTGCCTCTCATCCCAAGTATCCAACTCCTGTCATACAAATTTAACTCAATTCTTCTAATACTACGTAAGCCACATCTACCTATAGTACGCTTCTCTACTGGCCTAGACGTAACAGCAGGCATCCCTTCATCTTTACCTTCCAAATGCTAGCTCCAGCCATCTCCTCAGAAAGCTTCACGTGGCTTGTTGCTTTCCCACAAAGCACTACAATTCCCCCCAAATTCAGTCTAACACCTTCATAAATATCTTTCTGACCAGGAAGGACCTGCCCACCGCTGTACTTTGTTGAATCTTCAGGCCTAGAAGTCCACTGCAAAGTGCTTTATGTGGGTCATTCCCACCTGAGCCCTGCTGCGGTACTTTGCCATGAGAGAGAGACAAAGAGGTTTCCCACTGCTGACCATTTGTTCTTTTTCACTAGGTTGTTTTTTTTTTTTCACAGCTCTCAGGTTCTTTGCTACAGACAGTCTCCTCCAACTGGAAGCAGTAAAAAATCAATAAAAATAGAACTTTGCTGAGGGTGCAGGAATCAAACACCATCTGAAATACCCATGAAATAATAGGTACATCCAGCAGTCCCAACCTGAAATGGAGATCTCTGAGACAGATACATAAGCTGGATGGAGGAAATTGTGTATGCTAGTTTGAACATGAACCCTGGGAAAGCACCAAGGCAAATCAGCAGAATTGTTCAAAGTGATCAGTGATCATGGTATTGCTCTCAGGTGAAAAATTTGGAAAGATATATTGATGCCTGGAAATAGGCCAGCCAATTTGATGAAAGGAATCTGTTCAGGAGAAGGGGCACGTGAAGTATTGTAACTATCACAGCATCCCTCTGATGGTCAAGCGTGGCACAGCATAATTCAAGACACGTGAAGTAAATGATAGAAGCAGAACTAATGCCACCATCAGCTGGTTCCTGAGATGGAAAAGGCACCCATGGGGAAATTAAAAACATCCTTCATGTCACTGAAAAAATAGAGTTCCAGCAGCCATTGGCTGTGCATTTCACAGGCTGCTCAAAATATCCAATACATCCCTCTCTGCCATCAGATAAAGGAACTCCAGAGCATCTCACCAAATTCACTGTGATTTTCTTATTGCAAACAGAAACCGTCACCATGAACGGCACCAGTGAACAAGTGGGTTTGCACCGGGTAGAAGTTCATCGAGTTTGTTCTACAACAACCTAGCTGAAGTGGAAGCAGCTGGGAATTGCACTGACAGACACCTATTAACCTATACCACACACGACAATTGCAGACACAGCTCATTGTTACAACCCCCAGATATACCAGAGCTAGTGTCAAAAAAAAAAAAAAACAAAAAAAAATCAACAACAAAACCCCAAAAGGTCATCTATGAGTTTGGGCTACCCTCAAGCATGGTGAAACCAAAGCATGTGTGCATGTGATGTGGATGCAAGCTGTCAATATATTAAAGGAACTGATGACTTTGATTATACAGGACCACAGACATCAGACCAAAGAGGCAGTTCCCAAAAACCCAGAGATCACTAGGAATAGCATCCTTGGCTGTGGCCTCCCTCCTGAAAGCCTGGAAGAACTGTGGAGTTTCAAAATATTTAAGGGTTTGATGAAAAGCTTAATTTTTCCCATAGCAATTTATGGATACGAATCATGGGGAAAGAATGCTGCTGACAGGGAAAAAAAAAACGAACCCTTAGTGATGTGGTACTGACATATCTTTTAGATTGAAAGGAAGACGAATGCTGATGCTAGAAATATTAGTGGAGAACAAGCAGACTCTGCTGTCAGAAATCAATAGATACAGACTTATGTACTTTGGTCACATCAGGCACCAAGATGAAAATAAACCTCAGGAAAGTAATTATGGAAGGGAAAGCGGAGGATCATTGCAGAAGAAAACGAGCAGTGAGGAGATGGAGAGAACAGCTGCTGTGAGGTGGGCTGTCGACCACTTGGAGCTGATGGGAGCTCACAGCAGCAGCTAAACGCCACAGCCACAATGTCACCTGCACGTGGATAAAGGGTTGTGCTTTGCTCAGGTACCACAGTACAGTGATGAGACAACCAGGAGAAAAGACAGTAGGGGCTGGGCAGGGAGAAAAGGAGAGCAGAGAGAGCAAGAAAGGTGAAAAGAGGAAAGGCTGCAGTACACTCTGTATCAACTTAGAGCAGATTTTTGGGCTTGATCTCACGCAAATTTGTTCTTCAACTGTTTTCAGAGGTCTGTTGTAACCCCTTTCCTTTCTATAGCTCTGCAAGAAGGAAAAGGGGAAAAATCAAAAGATTTTATTTGGTAAGAGTAGCCCTTCCCCCTACCCCTCCTATCCTCCCATCACCACCATGCACTGATGCCAGCCACACAAGGTGATCACCAACACAAACCCAGCGTGCAGGAAGGACCAACCAGGCTATGCAGGACACCCAAACCTGGGCTCTCCTTCAAAGAACGTCTTCAAAGAGCCTCTACCAATGCACAGGCAGGGCAGCAACACCACACCCAGACATCCTCCAGGAGCTCTGCACTCCAGAAGCTGTAAAGAAACAGCTGGGGCAAGTCTTCATCTGAAATAGGATCGCTGGATTGCTAGAGGGAGCACATTTTATGTGCACGTGTGTGTCCGTATGCATATGCTTGTCCGTGTGTGTGCGCAGACCCACCCAAGACGTACGACTGTTCATGCACATACTTGTGCACAAATGGAGTGACACGTGGCACTCAAAGGCTCCACTGCTGCAAACAAGCACCCCCTGTTTTTCTTCCCCATCCCTTCCCCTGCCCACTGGCCTCTCAGCACCACTGCAACCAAACCAACAGGAACCCAACCCTGCTTTTTCCCAGTTCAGCGGGTGCTGCTCAGCTCCTGCACCCACCCGTGGCTGTCGGGATGCGGAGACCCTGCCACGGCGTGGGGTCACCCCCGGGATGGTGCTCTGCAGCGGGGCTATCACAAAATCACACCTACAGAAAAGGCAATGGCTCCTCATAAATTTCCAGAGATGAAATCTCTGGCACAAGCTCTTAAAACTGTGATTTAAAAGCATGGTCAAAAGCAGAAGTGGCAGCGTTAGGAACCTAATTCATCCAAGCCATCCGCCGCTTCCAGGAGTTACTGCTTGGGAGGGAACAGGAGCACATGAACCTCAACAGCATCTCCAGAGCTCTGCCACTTCCAGACCCTTGCTAGGACCAGGTTTCTAGGAAGCACCAAGTACCCACTTGTCTAAAATCCACCCTCTTTGAGAACCCTCAAGCACCAAGATATTTTGACAACAGTCCAAATCCGTTTCATGACAAAGGAAAACATGAAGCAATTTGCAAGACTGAGAGTGTCTAATTAGAAAACAAACATGCTGCAAACTGTTCCAGCTGGTCCCAGAGCTGATGTATCTCAAGCAAAGGGTGATTCCTGGAGGTCTCATGATCTGCCCATGGAAAGATGAAGATTACTGATAATAGAGTGCATCTGAAATACTTTTTTTTAATATATGTATCAGCTACTCATACCAGACAAGTCTAAAGAAGTCGACCTTAAGATTCATGCAGTCAAGGTATTTTTTCTCTTTCCAAATACTTAAGGATTAACTCTGCAAGCACCAAGAATAGCTCTGACCATGGATGATGTCTCAAAGGTACACAGCTGAGCCTTAACATTCCTCTTCTGCACTAAAACCCAAACAAAACTTCCTCACCGGGCTGTTGTTCCATTCAGCGTGCTGTCTTGCCTGTGAAACCCACCCTAAAACAGTACTCAAAATCTAATCAAATGGGAGACAATACCCCAGATTTCACTGGGATTAATTCTGATTTCCTGTGGCTAGAGTGTGTGCAAATAATACTAGTTTCTTAAATTAAGAAAATAATTCAAGGTAAGAGTGATCCTTCTCCCAAGCCAGCAGGTCAGGGAGGGGACACCTCTTTCCACTGGGCCTTTGATCTTTGCTGCTTGACCTTGCTTTTGGCAACCTTGGGAGGTCAGGGAAATTGTTTTCAGAGCCCCGCAGCCTATTGATTTCTTTGCAAGGGGAAGGACATTGGCATTGTCATGATAATGGTCGACCCCTGAAGGCTTGTAAGGTACTACCCCTCTGAGATGGGAGGGCATGCCCGGTTCTTCAGAGGCAAACAACCTGCCAATCAGTTCCACCCCATGAAAGGGAAGGTGAATGTGAGGAGACCTCACCACCTGTATTATAATCTACAGCTGTATTGAAATTTTCCTGGCAGAGCTGAAATTTTAATGTTTAATTTACTTGAACTAATGCGTCACAAAATTCCCATCTACACTGAAAATTCTTATGAACCTTTGGATGGACAGAGAGACCTCCAAGCTTTGATCCTTTTTATTGCTGTATTTCAAAACAAGCAGTTCCTTAAGAAGGTTAAGGAAGCAATAATAAAGAATTTTTAGTGTGCGTACATGATCATTCCATACTGATGCACTTCAGCTTTAATAATATTGTATTAAATTTTATTGTAACCTTGCTGACATTTACTGCAAGGAAAAGTGCGTAAGCTTAACAGCCTTATAAAATACAGCCCAGTAATGTACCTATAAAGCATAATATTTCTATACCAATGATGAGCTATTGCAATTGCATCCAATTTAGTGGCTCATTATTAACGAGCGCAATCACCTTCTCAGTCACATGCTCTGAAACGCAGCATAGTATATTGATGCCATTTCACATTTTACAAGGCAGCTGCTCCAATTTTGCTCGGCGGTACAATGATCTGACAGTGGAAATTCTCTTCTCGTTATGAATTAGCTGTAAAATGCACCTGATGATAAAGAGGTAAGTCCTCACGCACATCACCGTGGCTCTTGTATATTCAAAGCAGTGAAATCAGTTTACACTAGCTGAGATCAGGCCCATTAAAGCTGACTTGCCTCCCTCCACTCCTGAAGATAGCCTTTCACTAAGAAGTGGTACCATTCCATAAAATTGTGGCAGAAGAGACAACTACTGAAGTCCTTTTATGGCCTAAAACGGCTCAACACACCTGGGTCTCCATATAACCTGTGCCAGTGTCCACAGGCTGCTCCAAAAGCCCTTGGCCACCCTTGGAGTCCAGCTTCCTGAGAGGCTTTTAGGAATCCCACCTGGTACCCAGCTGCACTGTTAAGTACCTAAGCATCTTGGTAAATCTGAGCTCAATGGTGCATGTGGGAAAAGCTCATTTGGTACCAAAAATTGGACTGTAGTGGAATTTAAGTGCCTCCTTTCACACGAGTACATCTGAGTGTCCCTGCATCCTCAACCACTTGTTCCTAAAAGCCCTTAGAACTCTCATGTGACCTCTCTGTGGCCCATTCATTTCCGAATAGAAGTTCCCAGGCTTTCCCAGACCATTCTGGCAGGCTGAAGACCTGGTGGGATCCAGAGACCTGGCAAAGAAATAGCTAAACTGTCCTTATAATCTCAAGAGGTCTCCTAGGAAGGTCTCTGGATCATTCCCAAAGGCACTAAGGACAAGGTGATGCTTGAAGTAATAATGGCCTTTCTTATTAAAGAGAAGGACAAGGATACAAATTTCAGCACAAGCAACAGGCTCATTTGCCACCTCCAATAAACATACCTTTCCTTTTCCTCAACCCTTACTCAACACCACTTTCAAAGCTTAGCTCAACACGATGCTTTCACTGGCACAGCTGCAGATTAGCATCATTCAAAGACCAAATCCTGGCGTTTCTCGAAGCTTTAAAACCGGCAGAAGGGAAACTCATCCACACCTGAAAACTCCTACCTTTATGACCACGGATTCCACACCTCCTTCAGCTGCACTGAGACTAGGCACAACAAAAAGGCGATGGGGCAAGACCTTACAAGACGTGAGGGGTTCCCCTGGCATGAACCGAAGTTCAGGGTGTCTGAGGAACTCTACCACATGACAAAACCCCAGTGCAACGAAGCCCTCAAGTGCAGCTGGGGATTTTCTGAGCTGTCAAGGTGACAGAGCCTCAAAGCGATCGGTACCGCTCAGCACGATGAGACAAACACAGCTGGTACCTGGAAGAGATTAATTCAAAGAGTCATCTTGGCTGGAAGACAGGGAAAGATTTTGAGACACTGTGTATGTGGGGTAAAGAAAATAAGTAGTTCATTTTCTTAGAGCATTAAGCTGTAATGGCTGTCAAGGGGGATTACTGATATTGTTATGCCAGTGTCAGCACATGTTGTAGAACAGCTATATTTTGAATTTCCATACTTGCTTAATTTAATGTTCGGATAATCTGGCAAATGAAACAGGAGCCTCAAAGACTTTTTTCCTGTCTTCCTTAAAAAAAAAAAAAACAACCAAAAAAAACCCCACACCAACTCATTCTATTAAGAATCTTAAATTCTTGGGAGCAAGAGCTGGTGTACAAGGAGGGCACATACTAATCTCATTTATGCTGAGATTTGCTTTCTGTTAAGCAACAGAAAAACAGCTAATCAAGCATAATTCAATAATACATCATCTGCAGATGCAAAGACTCAGAAGATTGGTATGGAGCTTTGCCTATTTACATGAACTGATGATCTAGGCCAGGTGCATTTAATTGCAGATAGGGTGTGGGTGCACACCTAAATAACTCCTCCGATAGCTCCTCCCCAGCTTTGGGCTAGCTGAAATCTGGGACAGCTTCCAGCACACGACCAAACAGCCTCCATGCTCCTCTACATGTGTCATCAGGCTGCAGCAGCCACGACAGCCTGCTTCCCTGGGCAGAGAACACCAGCCCAGCGGCCACCACTATTGCCCAGCACTGCCAGAAGCACAGCCCAGGGCTTGGGGATAACGGCACGGGGAAGCTTAGATCAGCTGGTGACACTGCCATGCCTTCTGTGTCACACCACAGAGCATTTCCAGACATCCTCAGAACAACTTTATGCTCCTCACAGAAAAAAACACAGATGGCAAACCACGGTCTGCTCAAACCCTGCGTTGCCATGGCTGGCCAGCGTGGTCTTCCCTGCTCTTCCCGATTTCCATATTCACAGCCACCACACAGCAGAAGCTCAGGAGAACTGACCTATGCATTCTCCACATGGGTCGTGTCATAAGAAAAAAAGGCTCCTTGTGCCAACAGCCCAGCCTACCCGCCCCAGCAGCGCTCGGCAATAGTGGTGGCCGCTGGGCTGGTGTTCTCTGCCCAGGGAAGCGGGCTCTCGTGGCTGCTGCAGCCTGATGACACATGTAGAGGAGCATGGAGGCTGTTTGGTCTGGCTGCCACGTGCCCTGGGGCTGCTACCGACCCCGCACGGGGCAGGCCAGGGGCTCAGCTCTGCTGCAGCTGATGCAAGGGTGGCATTCCACACCAATAGCAAATCTTGCATCACATTATGCTTATCAGAGCTGTCCGGAAGAAAGCAACTGCATTTTGTGGAGGATTTTAATATTCCTTTTCTTTGTTTCATTCAGATTCAAGCCAGAATTCAAGGTCTTTGCAATTCCCTACCTAAGAGAACAGAGATGTGGCTCAGGGAGAGGTGCAGCCGTGGTCTCATGGAGCCCTGGGTACCTCGTGAGAGACACTGTGCCAAGGACCCACAAAGAGGTTCCTTCAAACCTCTGAAATAAAAAACATCCTCACTAAACAGACTATTCGGCAAACTGGTGAATTCAATCCCCCAAATATTTTTTCGGTGTTACTATTATGCGACTTCAACAGACCATAATGTGATACAATAGGGTAAAAACCTCGTGTTTTTGACTAATTTAAAAGAACCCAGGCACCACCTCTTGCCAATGCTTCCTCTGGTTAATAGCTGAGACATAAGAAAAAAGCCATTTGGGGAAGTTGGAGGCTTTGAGGTGCAAAACTCACCAATAGATGGACTAGCAGAGAGCTAGCACGATGCATCAGGACACGCAGACAGACACATAGATATGCATATAAACAGGAGGGAGGCCAAGAGACGTTTCTCTTTGTTCTCCATCTTCTGCTGTGTTGTTAGGGCTCAATGCTAATTTCCGTGGAATTACTACAGCACATTTGTAAACACACATGAAATGCAGACAGCTCTCTGCAATCACTGCTGTCTTGGGCTATTAAGTATAATATTTAGCTCAACCAGATGCCGCCAGAAGTTCGCCAAGCCCATAAAACAAGCTCAATCACATATTTTCAAAAACAAGAACATGAAGCCATTTTGGAATAGTTTACGTAAATGTTTGTGTATTTGTTTCCTTCCATCTGGCAAATTCCCTGCCACGACAGAGAGCTGAAGCCCAAGGGAGGAAGTATTTGAATTCAGTCACCTCTCAGCAACACCCTCCTGAAAAAGAATTGCCATCAGTCCCCCCTCAGCCAGAGCGCGCACAGCTTCCATCGGCACAGACCAGAGAAGATGCTGTTCCTTTGATGCCACACCAAGGGAGAACAGGCCCTCGGCTGTCCGGCCAAGGGCCAAATTTCAAGGGTGGCGGGTTCCACCATACTACGGGGACAGCTCTGCAGGTTTGCATGGTGCTAAAACCCCAACGTCCAGCCACAGCCTGTTTCAAGCCTTTCTCTCCCCTTAGGGCAGCTCGAAGGAGCTCTGCAGAGGAAGGGTAACACACTACAGGCTCCAGACCCACAAACACAGGCACCCTTGCAGACCTGAGCACCGCAGCGAGGTGCCTGATGGGCTAGAGCCACCACATGCGCAGAGCCCGAGGATTTCAGGAAGGCATCTCTACTGTCTGCATTTGCTTTGAGGCTCAGGACACCTTCAGACACCTGCTGTGGCTTTTTATGTTGAACTGAACTTAAGAGCTTGCACAGTCAGTTACTCCACAGCGAAACAGGGCAGGAACAGAAAGGCAAAGGATGTGAAATTATTAAATCTATTAAACTGCAGCCCTAGAGCATAATTATGTCCCGATGCAGAAAGTGTTGCAATGACCAGAAACCTGGAAAATCCCAGGAAGCACCCAGGAACAGCTACACCAGGAGCAGCTGGACAGACTGATAGCCAGGACACAGCGCAGCCCATGTGTCAGCTCCAGCAACCGCCACTGTCAGCACAGACAGCAAGAAACCCACAGGAGAGAGGTGTGAAAGAGTCATCCTTTCAAGGAAAAAGGTCCTTAGCCCCAAGTGCCTGAGCCTGTCACTTATTCTGACATTACCCACCCCCTCCAGCACTCCCACCCCAGCACTGAGCACAGCGATGCTCATTCCCTTTCTTCTTGTATCTCACCTGTAGGATTTTTTAGCTGGTTCCACAAACTTTTAATGAAAATACTTTACGATCCAGCCACCTCCAAGCGGCACAAGCCCCTGCTGCAGCTACACATGCTTTAGTTTTGCCCTTGGTGCACTCATCCTGAAGTGCCCCTGCGCCCCATGTCCCGCACGAGGTCCCCAGGGGAGATGTTGTCTTCTCCCTGTGCGCTGGGCCCTGCCTGGTATAACAAAAAGCACCTCAGGTGCTATCACGATACAAATAATGAAGTTCTAAGTCCAGTGACAGCAGATGCAAACGATCCAGGCAAATGAGCAGTTTTAAAATTAGCACAGCCCTAAAGAAAATTACAGTTTTATCTCATTCAGTGAGCTTCCTCTCTGCTTTGTGTGGCCACGTAACCAAACCAGAGGCTCCAATATCAAGAAAAAACCCAACCAAACAGGTAAAAAGCACAGCTCTCGGCAGACGGGCAGCGCACAGGTCACACCGAACGCCTGCCCGCACCCTCCACTGCTCTCCCTTGTCCCAGCCCTGTTGCTCCCCCTCGATGCCACCCCACGTGAGGGATGCAGGGCAGCGCCCAGAAACGTGCCCCTTCCCACAGCTGCGAGTGTGGGCACGTGGCTGGAAGCACCAGCTCCTTGTCCCCGGGCAGCCCCCATGCAGGGGAGCATCAGGGTGGACCTGGCCGGGGGCCAGCGCCGCCCGCACGTGTTCCTCGCCCAGACTAACCAGGGGTTTGGTGCTAGGTCTCAAGTTTATCCACAAGGCTGTAAGTCTGGGATGCTTGGCCCTGCCCAGAGCCAGAACACATGTTTGCGGGATATACAAACTGCTTGAAATAGAGGCCACAGAGGACCCATTAGAAATTCAATATTAGCTTTGTAAAATTGCTAATAATTAGCTACAGCTCTTTTCTCCATCACAGCAGCTGGTGACATGAAAGTGATTAAGTTTCTAATGAATAGATTAGGGTTACTGAATATATTAAATAACAAGGGTTTTAATCAACTGTTTATTGATTCCAGCAAGACAGTTCTGATGGCAAAAAAAACACTGGGTAGCAGTGGAATTTATTTATGGGCTAGTGTTCTACATCAGAAATAATTAAAAATAGATTATTTTTCACCAAATCTAGAGCTTTTTTCTCTTTGAAGCAGCTCAATATGGATTAAATTAACTGCAAATAATAAATTAAGGGAGAATTGAAAGCTAAATTTAGAGTGGTGAGGTACTCACAGCCTGGCAGTCAATCTCTGTTTTCAGTTGTGGTAAAACCAGCCACATATTTATTGTCTGGTTTTAGCCAGAAGAGACAAAAGGTCGGGCATCTTGGGCAAGAGGCTGCTGAGACACCATCCCTGTTGTCCAGCCCTCATGGGAAGGATCCGTAAGGACCCCATCCCAAAAATCATTTGGGGACAGGACAGTGTTAACTAATCAGAAGGAAAACCTTTATTCACACGAGCTCCTTTGTACGGGAAGAACCAGAAGTGTTTTCCACAGAGGTGTAGCACACAGCTACTAACACTACAGGCTGTCCGAGGGCAGCTGGGGTCCACACCCCGGTGTCACAGCCTGTGCCCAGCACCGCAGGGAGCCACATGCCTCCGGCTGCGGGTGCAGAGGGGAGGTCTGGGCTACTGCCAGGGCAGGACATGGACACGGGTATTCTCTGAGCAGGGTCCCGTTAGAACACCCAGAGCACCGCAGCCCCCCATCCCTGTGACCCTCCCTGCCAGATGCAGCTGGCGAGTGGGGCTGGGGTGCCCCGCACCCCAAGAGGAGCAGGGTAAGGGCTATGAGATGGATCTCTGGAGCACCCACACCCACTGACCAGTACCACTGTTGCCCCACAGCTCTCCCCTTTTCACTGCTTCATCTCCCCCTCACTCAACCCATTGACTCGTACCTATATGCAATTTCTTCCCTGCTATTCCTCTCCCTTCTCGGTTCGCTGGGTGCCACCGGGAGCAGGGCGAGTTCCTCCTCCCTGAGGAAATCCCTGCAGAGACAAACAACAGCCTGGAGCCCTGACCCCCCTTTTCAGATTAAGACAGCAGTCCCACCTCGTAGCCTAGTGCTCAGGTTATCGCCAACAAACCCCTGTGGCAAAACAGCTTTTCTGCTGGCTGCACCCCTCGCCCTCGCTGGGTGTCAGGGGTTACGTGCTGCAAGGCAAAGGATCAGCCCGGGGGTCATTCCCACAGCTGACAGGACCTCTCCAACGGGCAGCAAGAGCTTTGTGCTAAAAAGCTGTGAACCTGCTGGTGACATCTCACATCCCAGCCCTCGTAAACGAAGCTAAGAAACAATTTCGTTCTGCTCATCAGAGATCTTTCCAGTGCTGCTCATCGATCTCGAAGGCTGGGTAAGAGACAAGCTGCACATTTCACATTCTCTTTAAGCAGTTTCCCTTTCTGCTCCTGTCAGGTTCAGAGGACCACAACTACATCCCTTCATGCAATAGGATCCAGGATGTTCTGCGGTTTTAATTACCCACAGTGGAAACCAGCCGGAGGAAAAAGAAGAAATGTTTAGGAGTGCTAACTTTTTCCATGGCTCCAAAGGGCTGAACAACTTTCTGCCAGTATATATAGCTACCTAGGGGTCTATTATTTTATTAAAGGATATTTGAAGTGCTCCATGACATAAGCAGATCCATAATATATATATACAGCGCGTATGCATACGGAGCCATTTATAGAGCAAATCTTTCTAGCCCTGATAGTTTATAATGTAGAGGACCTTTAGTCTGGCATTGAACAAAAGCCAAACGCTGCATGTGCTCTTTAAATCAATGTAATGCAGAGAAAACATTTTTCTTTGGAGCCCCAGTGGAAGCAGGATTCCGTGGAAGGTTTTGCTCTCAAAATGGCAGCTGTCTGAAGCCGCAGCACAGGTTTGGGGCAGCATAGGCGATGACTGTCGAAAAGGTCTTGGCATACAGCAGGCCGTTGAGGCAATCGAGGGGCCATGATAAATCAGATTACTGTGTGTACATGGCGGGATACAGGGCTACCACTGCCACACACGTGACGTGGGCTGGCATACAGAGGCAGAGCATGTGAAAACAGGTTGGATCCACGTGACTTTCACCAGCCACACAACCGCACCATGTGAGGGCTGTGGTCCTCTCTTTCCTCCTGTTTTGTGTGTCTGTCTGCTGCTAAGTCCCCTTCCCCTCAAGAAAGTTAGCATACAGAGAAAAATAAACAACAGACCGCTGACAGTTACCTCCTAGGCTTTCCTTGCACTAACGTCACATTTTTCAGATCAGACACCGAGATATGAGCTGCAATATTAATATCTGTATTTGACACCAACACTACAATTACACTTTTATGCCATGTAATGTGATAGGTAACCATGTATTTAGTCCCAGACAGTTAGACGTAAAGACCATCTACATCCCCAAGCCCAAACGTAATTTGATCAAGTTTCTCCTTTTTTTCATTCTGCTGCATCTCAGTATCTCAGCTCTTAAATACAGGAGGGGTGACACAACCAAACACCAGCCACATCCCCGTTCAGCTGAACATACCCCGTAGTGCCTGCACATCTGGGACAGTCTCACACACACAACCTGCCTTGCTGCAGCTCCTCATCTCAGTGTTCCTTCCAAGGCTGCTCTGTCCGTGCATAAAAATAGATAAAACCAAACCATAATGCTCTGAGGACCGGTTATTTTAGCTCCGGTCACTTAAGTCTGTATTTACCTGCTAAAGGCATGTCTCTGTGTTTGGTGATGCTGGTTAAATTCAAGAAAAAGTCCCACTGCAGGAGAGAACAACTGCAGCAAGAACTTTCCTTTTTGTATGCATGCAAGATTTTAATGCAATTCGGAGTTTTCCCAGGTTTTTGTTGATCATGACCTTCTAAGCAGGATACTTCAGGAAGAAACAGATCAATCTTTTGCCCCAGCCAGCTGCCACCCGAGCACTCACGCCTTGTAAGCATCAAAGGCAGCTTTTAGTTTGATTTTCCAGACAATTAACACAGAGACACCTGACCCCCGGATGGTGGAGAAACCCCACAGAGACATGATGGGGACTGACATGTAGGAGTTCATAGCCACATATCAAACCCGAATCAGATCTTTAAAGCTGTTTACATTTACCACCACCCAATGGGGTCTGTGCTGTGCTGGCTTCTCATTTAAAGGGATGGTGACTCTGGTGCATGGTTACATGTTTTCCTTAACTTACTTTATATCTTTACCTTACAAGTTAAGTGCAGTTAGTTCCACGTGCTGTCTCGCTGTGTCTATACAGTGATTTTCCTTAGTTTCCAGGTTTCCACAGCCATCCACACACACCTCATTGGGACAGAATTACATTTACTTGCCCCTGAGGCTCTAATTCAGCAAAGTCTTTGGGCTTTTATGACACAAAGTTTCAGCAGGTTACCCTGGTCCTTCCTGGCTTTGGGGGGTAGGGGAAAGCCTGCAGCACAGTCCTGCCAACAAGGATTCTCCAGGGACATCTCTGGCTTGCACTCCAATCTCCGATACACTCAGGACAGGGGAAGCTGGAGAGGTGATTTAGAGCATGCTTTCCACACCACGACCAAAGAGCACTCTGAACTGAACTACAGTTAAAATCTAGGTGCGGAGAGCAGAAAAACTTCAACAAAAAATAGAGCAAACCCCAGAGGAGGAGGCAGCATCTCCCCCATGCACCAGGACTGCTGTGGGAAGCAAGTCCCAGTTGGCATCACAAGTCCTAGTTGGCATCAGCAGCACTGTGAAATGAAGGTGCCTTCGAGGCATCCTTTTCTATCACAGCATCAGCCTTTTTTTTTCTCTTTCAATCCCAGAGACAAACCAGCTGAACAGCACCCCAGTGAAAGCACTAATAGAAGCAGTATTTCAACCCTGCTTCCCTCCCAAGCCCTGAAAGTTGGTCTTTTTTATGACAAAATCAAGAATGCTTCCTTACAGTCACCATCCCTATTGCTTGCACTTCTCCTGGTGTATAGAAAGTGTCACAGGTAAAGAAACATATTTCTTCCTAGTCTTTAAAATATGTTTTTGACTTGCTCCTGTGCTGAACTGGCCAGAGGAAAGCCAGGCTCGCAGTCATAATTCAACACGTGAGATAAATTGTCTGAGCGTAGGAACAGTGCCAGAACATTTAATGGGGAAGTGGAACATGGTCAAGGGCAGTGAAAAAGGGGGCTTGGGCTCTCTTGCTGCATCCCAAAGACAGCAGTCCCTTCTCCTCCAAGCCTCACAAGACCAGATGAGAAGACCTATGACATTCTCAAGAGACACATGTCAATCAAAAGTTCATCATTCACGTCCAGGCTCCTCACCTAAAGCACACTGCGCTGGGGTGAGTCTTTGCCTTTGAGTCACGTTGATCAGCTTGAGAACAGAGCCTGAAATGTTGATCAGCTTGAGAGCACAGCCTCACACACCCTGCTGGCTCCGCACTGCGCACTGCGGGCTGCGAGCTGGGCGGCAGCGCGGTGGGCTGAGAGCCGCATGCCCCCAGGCACCCAGCTTGCCCACTGTTCCTGCAGAAATCCTCTCTGTCCCTTCTTATCATCTGCAAATTCATGCCCCAAGCTTAGTTTATCTTCTGCTAGAGGGGCTGGTATCCAGAACATGCTGGCAGGAGCATGCAGCTTCTTGAGCTAAGCAGCCATCTGGGAGAGCCTCGTTTCCAAGAGGTGGCTGGAAAATTCAGCAGTGTGCAGCACCAGGAGAGGTATGTGGAGACCACACACCCAAGTCTGGAAACAGTTCCCAGCATGTTCCAGCAAGACCTAACCATGCTGGCAGCTGACTACACCTTCCTGTTAAGTCCCTAAACTGCTAGGTGTGTGGAGACCATACCACAGCAGATGGTGTGCATCCTGACATGAGGGCATGAGCTATGGATTCACTCTCTGAGGTTGTGGGGTCGTTCCTAGAAACCACCAAGCATCCAGTTGAGCTCAGCAGGACAAAGTCAGATGTCAAAGATGCACCACAGGAATCATCATGAAAACCCTCTCCAAGTCATTAGCCCCTCTTCCTTTCTTTCACTGCTCCCATTTGATAAGTCCCTGGAAAGAGCAAGGTCAAAGATGAAGAAAGTAGTAAATACTTTCAGGGAGAGACTGCAGAGAAGTTGCATGGCAGAAAGACCACTAAGACCAAATCCACCCTGGCCATTTTCACCATCTGGAGCAGCATGCACTCAAATATGGTCCTTGCAGGGATGACCTCATCCCCTCCAAGCTCAGGTTGCAATTTATACTGCTGAAGCACCAGGAAAATCAAATGCCAAAGGTCTTCAGAGGAGGCATGCATCACTGGATTACGCTAGGATAACCTCCCACTCTGCTTTTTCCTCCCCTCTCTGCAGTAAGTGCAAGGTACCAGGCACATATCCACAGGCACATCCCACCACTGATGCACCCAGGTGCCCCTCCTCACTCCAAAGAGATGCGACTGCACGGAGCCAAGGAGGGGTGCTCGAGGCTGCCCTTATCGCACTTCATCTGCACAAATGCCAGAGAGCCTCTGGGAATTTGAGATTTGTCAGTGTTTCCCATCTCGCATTTCCTACTGGAAATCCCTCCAGCTGGTGAGATGCTGTAATAGGTACCATTTAGCGAGCTAATGAAATCCATATGTAATTGTCAGAAAGATAATTGACACATTAGGACTCCAAGATTTGTGTTTGGCCTTTTGCAGTTTACATCTCATGGCGTGGCAGCTGCAGGGATGGCAAACGGGCAGCATTTAACAGCACTGCATGCATGTCATCTTTTCTCCCCAGATTAAAAGTTCTACCTGCCCAAAAGGCTGGTTTAATGTGGCACAGAGGCCACACACCTCTCCTCCCTTAATATTACACTGTTGTTTTGCGTCTTCTTTTCTGGAAGATCTCCACTAGGAAAATGCTTGCAAGGAGCACGCTACCAACACGCGGCACTGCTACACAGAGATGAGTTAAACTGAAGCGAGGGTGGGCAGGCAGACCCCCTTCTTGCTTATCATTTCCACCTGCAACTCAAGTTTTGACTACCCTAATTGCTTTCATCACCTGCAAAATTTGTCACTTCACCATGCACTTTGGCCATGGGGGACTCCATCAGTGACCCCTCTCCACTGGGAAAACCGACCATTTATTCCTATCCTTTAGCCAGACCCAGGCCCACGGAAGGACATGCCTTCATCTCCTACCATAACTTAGCGTAGGAGCCTCTGATGAGAAAACTCAACAAAAGCGTTTTGAAAATCCAAGCACACTCTGCAACCTGGACCAAGCTTGTAGTGGAAAATGTCCAAACATGCAAATTCCACGCAGTCATCAAAACTACATTTTCCACAGGTTGAGCATGAACATCCCTTGGTTGAGGCAAAGCCAAACCTACCACATGGATCTGTACATCCAAGGCTCCTGGTTCAGGCCAAAGTATGACTTTAAAGGAGATCTTCTGATTTGCTGTGGAAGCTTCGCAACGTGTGAATCGTATCCAGACAGCCACAGCACTTCTGGGCTCAGATGCCATCTGGAAATCATTACAAAGCACAGACTCGCTCATGGGATTTCATGCACTTCCCGCCCGACATGGGAACAGCCTGTTCCTCATTGTTCGGCTGCTTCTGTTCCTTGACATATCAACTAGAGACAGAGCAAGTGTCTCCACACTGTGAGCTGCCTTTTTCTTCCTGCCCTTTCAAATCGCCCCTTTGTCCCCAGTTTGCAGGGTAGTGATCCTCCCTGGTGGCATTTTGCACTGCCCGTCGCTCCGCCAGAGCAGGGCCATGCTCCGTGCACAGCCCCCGGCACTGGGGCAGGTTGCAAAGCTCTTGGCTGAGGCCAGAGGCCAACTGGAACGGGGAGGTTTGGGGTTTCAAGTCTTTTCGTCTTTTTTTTTTTTTTTTTCTCTTCTTCTTTTAAACACATTTTGCTAAGCACAGAACAATGCGGGAATAGCACGGAATATATACTTCTTTCCTTTTCTAATTAATTTCACAAACTAAGCAGGATCCGTAGCTTTCCTGAGCTACCTCAGGGACCCTCTGGAGTCTCTCAGATGTTCATATTTCAACCTCCTTTCTGTCTGCATTTTATGCATTCTTCCTCTAAAAATGTTGAACTCCCTCTCCCCTCTCTTCCCTGCTTTTAGGGAGATTTTTACAGGCATTGGGAGGCTTCAGATAAAACACAAAGAACCCAATTCTCCATTGCTACATAGTTTTTGCAGTCACTTCCACTACTGAAAAGCAAAATAAAATGTACGAATCAGAAGTGTTCCTAGTGATATACTTTCTGCTAACTAGAGAAGACTGAAAAATGCTATTTTGCTGCATATTCTGACTAGCTCTCCTGATCTGATGGTGCATGGTAAAGCAGCAGCAAGTGATACACGTTCAAACAGCTTTGGTAACGACGAGAAGACCTCCCAGTCCTGCTCTGGAAGGAAAGTCTGACAAAGCAGGAAC
Source organism: Falco punctatus (assembly GCF_963210335.1). Taxonomy (NCBI): domain Eukaryota; kingdom Metazoa; phylum Chordata; class Aves; order Falconiformes; family Falconidae; genus Falco; species Falco punctatus. Next base: position 115,512,856 of record NC_137580.1, on the reverse strand, counting down.
ATCTGGATGCAGCCAGAGCAGTTGGTGTGTATTTACTGAACCAGCTTATTTACCACTTAATTGTTTCCAAGCAGTTTCACGCTCTTAATGTTGTGTCAAGAGCAAAGGCAGAGCACTCAACATGTTTAATGACCATCTTAAAGCCCCGCTATAAGGAGTCACGCGATGGTGCAAGAAATAACGCTGCTCTAAGATTTCAGCCAAGCAGAAAATACCTCCAAAGAGCTTTATGCAAAGGGGTGGATGCGTAAGGAGCTTGGCAATGGAGACAGCAAGTGCCCAGAAAACTGAAGGCAAATGCCAGGAAGCCAGATTAAGCTTTTATGAGCCAATCGTTATTCAACTAAACTCAAGATTACGTTTTCATGAAGGAGGGCCCGACCTGTGCATAAACATTGGTGGAAGTGACTGCTCAGCCCCACACACCATGCAGCTGTAGCCAACTTGAGACCAGGACGGGCTGATGGATTGACTGATGGATGGATGGTGTGGCTGCTGAGCTGCCGATCCTGGAACAAATAGCCCAAACCTGCTAAAATCAGCAACACTTCAACATTTTTTCATTGACAGCCGATGTGTTGCAAAGGAAGGAGGAAAAAAAACCCGACCAGCATTGTTTTTATTGCCTCTTGAACGTCAGCTGGCATACTCTGCCTTGGGATAATGCACCCTAATTATACAGCCAGTCTTCCAAACACACTCTTCAAGTCTGTCGCATGTGGCATTTACAGTTGCTGTAATAATACAACAGACAGCCAAGAAGCATAGCATAAGCACACCTCTGACCTGCAAGTGACCCACTAATTAGTGGATGCACAAGGTTAACGAATGGAGCGCTTCATACAGGGAGGCGCGTTAGCAGCGTGAACTCCAACCTCAGTAAACTGGGAAATCTATGCCAGGAGGTGTTTACACATTCATTAGTGGCGTTGGCGAAACAAAACACAACAGAAAAGCCCCTTCCTGTTAATATTATGCTCAGAATAAAATGAGAGGTCTCTTTTTTCTGCACGCAACAATTACTGCAGAGGTTGAATCGTAACTATGGAATTAGGCGCTGCATTTGGAAACTGCAGGCGATTAGCTCCTGGTTGGCCCTGGATGCCTTGCCAGGGTTTGCCTACTATCACTACCAAGTCACAAATGCCTTGTTTTATCCTTTGGTTGGTAGTGAAACGTTTCTAGATGCTCAAGATTACACTGGATTAATGCTTCCAGGGATCTGGAAGCATTTGGACCTGGGTTCAGAGGGCACATCTGGCCCAACACAAAGGTGCCAGACTTGGACAGCCCCAAGCTCTCCACTGGGGCAAGCAGAGCCATGCTGCTGGCCACAGTGTTGGCTGGAGCATCCCCCAGACCCTGGAGGCTGCATTTCCACCCTCAACCTTCCCCTCCTTCCCAAAGGAGAATTATACCACAATAATCCAGGAAAGGGGAATATCTGACTTATTCCCAGTGCTGACAGGTAGAGACGGCTACGACTTGGGGTCAACCCCAGCCAAGTAGCTGTAAGCCAAGCCACCAAACCAGGAGCTTCAATGTAAATGGGGTCAGATCCCCCATTCTCCTGGCAGGTACTCGTATCAGGGCAGAAAGGGAAGGGGGCTGCTGTCTCCAGTCAGATCTTTCAAAGCAGCTCCCAGTTCTGCAGTTGCAGTGGCAAATCAATAGCAGGGTTGTTACTACAAACTGCTGATCCCAGCCTCCATCCCAAAATGACACCGGCATGTCCCAAAATGTAGTCAATCCTCAGTTAAACCTCCTAAGGCATGATCTAGACCTGACAAGAAATAGAACAGGAAAAAATTGCTGAGAAACTGATGGGAGCACAGGCACCCCAGGCAGGACCCAGAGCTGTGCAATCACAGCAGTGCACATGGTTGATGGATGGAGCATGAGCAGTTTGTTATTAAGAAAAAATGGAAACAGATATTTTTGTCAAAAGAGTAATTTTGGTGGGAAAGCCCTTTTTTGACAGAACACTAAAAATCTGGAAGCTGTTTTTATGTTTTCTTTTTAAAGGAGAGAAATTTAAACGCTTCCAGCTCAATCAGAACCCCAATGGGCTCTAAGGATCTCCGACCTGGGAAAGGGAGTGTCAGCTCCATTGCAAAACTGATAAACTTCAAATTCTACTAATATTTTTCCTATGGAAATGAGATATTTCTTGGGCAGCCCACCACTCCCAGAGCCACCTCAGTGCTGCTGGAGTGATGCTGCACAGCTAGGGACCAGTGCCACATGTTTCCTCCTGGAAGCACCAGCTGAAACCTGCACCCTCCATCACTCCCATAGCAAAGACACAGAGGACCCAGGGAGCAAGATTTCATATCACATCTCCCACTCAAGAATCCTCTCTCCTCTGGACAACATCGACTTGTTAAGGGAGAGAAAAAGAAAAGTTACATCAAATTCTTAGGGGAGAGAAAAAGAAAGGTCTTGTCCTTCTGGCAAACCCATGGACTGTACCCGTTAAGTTGATCGCTCTCTCTGTTGCTGCCAAAGCAAGGAAAGACTTCCCATATTTGCCTCCTGCTTTAAGGGAGGTGAAGAGCAGAGCACTGCATTTCAGGCAGGTATTTTTCAGCTACATTTGGGAGCAAAGATTTCCTTTGATCTGTAGTCCAAGCTGGGATTTTCAGTAAAGCTGCTCCCTCCAAGTTATTTGTGGTGAACATAATTGCCCTCCAGCTAACGCCCATATGGGAAGCAGCCCTCCCAACGGGCCCACTCCTGGAGGGAACGGTCCACGAGGGAGTTTCCACATCACCCCCAGCCCACCTAAGCAATGTGAACAGCCAAAACAAAAGCAATAGTAGGAATTTGTTTAGCAGCAAACAAAACAAGTAGCCAGAGGCTGAGAAAAGAAAAAGCAGAGCAGTGCAGAAAGAGGGGTGACTGCCAGCACGAGAGGGGTTGGGGCAGACGTATCCTGGTCATTTGCTGCACTCCTGATGTGGGGCAAGGGGAATGCAGCAGGGTGGTTTTCCCTGCATCAGCTGCCACTGACTGGCTTGTTCACTGTACTCCAGCCTAGCAGGCACAAAGCAGTCTCTAAAGAAAAAAAAAAAAAAAAAGAAAAAAAAAAAAAGAGGAAGAAAAAAAAGCTTCCCTCCCCATTGGAAGGTGAAGGGGATTTTTGCTCTAATCCCTAAACAAACACATTTAACTCCATTAAACACTCGCTGGCATTACTGAAACATATCATTCTCCTGGTGCTGCATGCAGAGCACAGGCTGGGTTTCAGGGAGCTGGGCTCCTGCGATCACAACCTGCCCCAGTGGGAAAAACAACCCCTTTGTCACCATTCACTAGGAACAGGAGGAAAGTGGTAAGTTAACTTCAGGAAAATTGATAATTTGGAAGATTTTATGGTCCAATATCTATAATCAATTCCAAAGAACCAGTGCAAATCTCAAAGTGAACTGGTTCTCTCTCCTTTCTCTTCCTGTTCTACAGTCTTTCTCTCCTTTATGCCAGTTTGCCTTTACCCTTCTTACTGACAATTAGTGCAGCTGACAGTAACAAGTATCTCACCTCTTGCAGAGCATTGGGGTAAGGCAATCAAAGGGAAAAGAAGGATGGCAGATGGGCAGGATTATTTCCCAGCTCCTGACACCCCAATACAAAATATTTTCTCCCTCCCATCATAAAACTGGAGAAGACACACACAGAGAAACAACCAAGAAAACCTCTATGAAGTTGCATGAGCCAACATCAGCTGAATTGAGCAGATGTCAATATTTTTTTTTTCAACTGAAACCAAAACTGTTTGCTTCTTCTCTTTCCATTTTTTTTTTTTAATAAGGAAACACATTAACCTGGGTTTTGTTTTATTGCAGATTACTGGTAATTCCAAAGTAACACAGCATTTGTATGAAAAAAGTCATTGCTGGAGCTGGAACTATTTAATTCTGTACCATCATAAAAGTCAAATTATCTCTTAAAACGAGCCCTTTCTCATTGAGGTCTATTTGAAAAACTGGATTTCTCAAGACTTACATTTCCCAGACACTCCTGACCAGCTTTTTTCTGGGTTACATGGATAGAGATGACGATGTGGTTAGGAATTCAAATCACCAACATGATGAGTTGGACAGGGGTGGCCCAGCTCCAGCACCTACTCAGAGCCTGCTACCACCTGATTGCTGCTCTGTGGCCTTAGGGCAAGACGAGCTCTGCAGATGCTCATCCTTTGCCCATCACTGTGGTAGGTCTTTTCCAGGCTCCAGGTGAACCAGATAATATTCAAAGCGATAAATACTTGCAAAAAAACAGTTTTGGAAAGCATCTAAAAATCACATTTTTTTAGGCTGAATGCAATGCACAAAGGGTGTCTCCCACCCCAACTCTTCCCTTTACACCTTTCTCTGATGCACATGGCTGCACCAAGACATGGGTATGGATCCACCTGGCCAATTCACGGGTCTTCCCATGAAGCCTTACAGGACAAACAATGCAGTGCAACTACCCCGCCATGGAAACAGCAACAAGGATGGGATCAGCCAATGTTCATGAAGACTGCATCCATCTCACAGGCTCCTCCTGCTGCAGTCCTCCTTCCTCACAAGACAGAACCCCCAGCTGCTCAGCAGCCACTCTCCCCTCCCCAGTTTCAACAGTACAACCAGTATAAACCAGCAGTTCTTTCCTTGTCAGACTTGCTTTGACTGGGACATGTTAGGGAGCAATTACCAAAGCAGCTTTGCTGGTTGACTTGGGGGAGAGGATGGACAAACAGCTGGAAAAAATAACCATGGCAGCAAGCACAGCTGCAGCCTGAGGACAAGTCCCCAGCCCCATAAATACCCCTCTGGCTTAGGGCACAGACACTTTTAAGGAAATCAGCTAAATTCTGGCTCCATCTTCTCACCCAGCAACTGCTGCTCTACCCCGCACTCCCGCACAGGGACTCTCGGTGATGAAGGTGCTGCCAGCACCTTACTGTCACCTATAGCATCACTGCAACGCTTCTGCCATTTACTTGAGCAAAATAAAGCTGCAAGCATCCCTTTAAATGAGGAAGAAATTGGCTTTGTAGGACTATAATGATGATGAGGAGTTTAAATGTAACCACAAATATAAAACTTTAAAACTCTCATAAACAGATTTGAAAGGGAGCCAGAGGAACTGGTGCAAATGTGAGCTACTCCAGTGCAAAGTAATAATAAAGACATAACTATAAACCTGGGCAAGAAGGAAGAATGAGAATCGGCGAAGAGTTTTCCTTTTTTGTGTGTGTAGGAATCAGCGTTGAAAACAGGACCTTTTATAAGCAAGGCGAGCTTGATTTTATTTTTGATTTTATTTTATTTTTTGCACTCCTGGTTAATTGGCGAGTGTAGCCAGAACGCAGACACATGCCAAACGCAGATGTGTCAGCCCAAAGAGGTTCTTCAGATGGCCCCGAGCCAGGTAAACATTTGACCAAAAAGCCCACCTAATTTTAGTGGGCTGAAGTCTGGAAAAGCGATTAACTACAGAAAGGCCAGTGTATTGCTTTGTACCTGGGGAATGCCGGAGCAAAGCAAAGGCTCTCAGGCCCTAATTAAGAAACTGCCTTTTCACTTGACGGAAAGCCGGAGCGCCATGAAACGAAGGAAGCTGGTGCTTTTCCAACAGTGCTCATAAAGCTGTCAATAAGTTGAGAAAGTGGCCTTGATGGTGTGAAAAGCCATCTCCAAGAAAAAAAAAAGAAAAAAAAAATTCTTTGCTGTTCAATAAGGCCTAACAAATCATCTAGGATCATATAAGTGGCAAATTTAACAGCAAATTGGTAGTGTTTATGAAATCTAGACAGTTAGCCAGCTAGAAAAGGCAAAAATGAAAGAACAGGTAGTTATGAAATCAGATTCAGCGAATTGTTGTTTGTTTTTTTTAAATCATCCTGAGCCATCCTGATGCTCAGGACAGCAAGGGATTGTCTGTCTTTTGGAAGCAAGTTGTTCCTTTTGGAACCACGACGCCAAGAGCAGACAGAGCAGGCACGGCATGGCATGCTGCAGGCCAGGTGAACCACAGGATCCCACCGCGGTGACCGTCCCCTGGCAGGACACAGGTTTGCCAGGCTTCCTACGGATCCACGGTGCAGAAGAACAGACCTGGCTTCCAGATGTAGCTCTTGCAGCTGGGAGAAAAGTCCATCACCTTATCTTTACAGACTCCAGAGCTTCCAGAGGACTAAAATGGCTACTTCTCTTCATAAAATTAATGGCGTGCTTTTTATGGGTTTCAGTACAGCTGGGAGCCTGATTCTGCTTAGAAGGGACTGTTAATACAATTACCAGGCTGGTTTTACACTGTAAATTCTCAGTTGTTTTCTTTGCACTGTTTAGGAGTTTCTCATTTAGACATGCCCTGGAAATCGGGTTGGGTTGTTACCGCAGCTGTACCGAAGGTGAACGCTGGCATTTGCTTTATAAAAAACATATTTTCAAGGTTTATAATAGCCATAAAAGTTTTCCCTTCTTGCCAAAACTTGGCATTGACACTTCAGCAGAGCTCCGAAGAACATTTTTTGGAAAATTTTGAAGAAAATTTATACACACTGCATGAAGTTTTCAGGCCCAGAGGCTTTAGAGGGCAGACGGGGCTGGGGGTTGGTAAAAGGGGGGGGGGGGGGGGGGGGGGGGGGCGGGGACACATTTCTACAGCATCTGCACTGGGCCACTTACCCTCCCAGCTACATGCAAGCTCAAAGGAGGCTTTAATCTCTTGTCCTCCATTAGGAAGTGCTACCATATTAACTTAATTGCAGGCTGATAAACCTCCTGATGTGAATACAGTTATAAATGTTTATTTTTAGATATTTTACAGCAGTGGACTTACCCCTTATGGGGAATATAAGCTGCACCAGTGTAAGTCCTTATACAGTTATAACTATGCCAACACAGTTCTGAATGTGCAGTTATTAAAAAAAAAAAAACCAAACAAAACACACCAACAAACTCAGTTTTATCCACTGTGATCATATCAAGTATTAACCAGACTAAATCAAATCAGCAATGAAGGGGGAGAGAGGAAGCACAGCCCTATTTAAGCATATTTATTTACCACTAGAAAAACAGTCAGGAAACAATTTTCCCTTCTCAGAATTTTGAGATTCCCACAGAAAATCACTGAAAAATTAGTCTCAAAAATCTTCAGGTGTTGAAAGACAGGAAGGAGAGGGGAAACGTCACTGGATAATTAAAAAAAATGGAAGGATGTTTTGGTTTGATCTTTATGTGGTTTGTTTGTTCGTCCTTTGGCAAGATGCAACTTTCAGTCAAACCAATTTTTTAAATCTATTTCAGAACATCTTGACACAGGCCATTTAGGAAACTAAGCAAATACAAGAGAAGAAGAAAAGTCCTTGCAAGGATAAAGGCTGGTTAAAAGCTAGGAAATTAAGAATGGTCAGATCTTGCAAGGGAGCAAGGTTGACATGGAGCCCTAGAGAGAACTGCGTCATTAAAAATGCATGTTCATAAATGACCTGGAAAAGGGCGTGAGCAGTGAGGTGGGAAAGTTTGCTGACAACACTAATTTTGAGAGCATTGTGATGAACTACAAAACAATTTTATGATACAGTGACAGGTAATTAAACGGCAGATGAAATTCAATGCAGATAAATGTAAAGGGACTCGCCCAGGAAAAAATACAATCTAAACTTCCTGTATAAAATTATGGGCTCCAAGCTGACCATAACCACACAGGAGCAATACCTTGGGGTTAGGACGGATGGATCTGTAAAACATCAGCTCATTGCTCATCAGCAATTAAAAAAATCCATTATTAGAAATTATTAGGAGTAAAGAACAAACCGAAGAGTACCATTATACCACTAAGTCTGTGCTTCACCTGCAGCCTAATCACCACGTGCAGTTGTTCAGTCATCCCAGAAAGGATATTGTGGAATTGCAAAAGGCAGCAAGGCTGGGCAGAGTAACTATGGCTCCCGTACGTAAGGGTCAAGCAAGCCAGGACTCCCCAGCCCAGGAAAGAGTTGACTTAGAAAGAAAGGACACAAGTCTACAAAACCACAAGTGACATGGAGAGGTGGATACTGATCACTCCCTCTTCCAGTACAAGGATTCGGAAAGAGCAAACGAAGCTGTTAAGAGCCAGGTTCCAATCCAGCGAAGCAGAGGACTCTACTGTGAATATATTAGCTCCCTCTGCAAAAGGACATTGTGGATGTTAAAGGTTTATCTTGGTTCAATAGAAAATGAGACAAGTACATGGAAGAAAAGTCCATCAAGTGCTACTGAATACACAAAATCCACATTTGTCACAGGACAACTCCTGAATAGAAAACTCCTGAAAATTTTTAGTGCTGGGAGGATTTATGATGTATGCCTGCCCTGTTCCTGCTCTTCCCAATGCCTGCACTTACAGCCACTGCTGCCGTCTGATACCGAGCAAGCTATGGCCATCACCTGTCCCAGCACAGCCTTTCGTAGCTTCTTTTCCTCTACTTTGAAACATCTTACAAACTAAGAAAATTGTTAAAAATTGCTCTCCCACACAGGCAGTTTTGCTCTCAAACAGCATTTTATAAGAGAGGGGAAAGGTTCAGTAGAAACCAGATCCAATGCAGTGGGGTAGCCTGCCTGGAGCCCGCCAGCACGGGACCCACCACCAACAGCACAGCGGTCTCCTGCTGCCAGCACCACGGCATGGGATGTGCTCCTGTTCTGCTTACATGGGACGTGCTCCCGTTCTGCTTACATGGGACTTATATCCAGCATCAGCAAGCAAGAAACAATCCCTTGCACTGTTACCTTTTTTTTTTTTTTTTTTTTTTTTTTTTTAAACAGTTATAGAGCAGGTCAGAATTTCCCAAATACTAAGATCTCTTAAACTTCAGGTCAGAGATGAGGATAACAGATCTATAATCACTAACACCGTGTCAGCTCTCATTGCAACAAGTTCTGTCCAGGACATCAGCGCTAAAGGCAGTGAAGAACATCTGGGCAGAGAACAGCTGGACAGCCAGCCTCCAGCGCTGTCTTTGAGGCACCAGTGACGAGCAAGACGTCAGAAAATGAGACCTGAGGGCTCTGTAAGGCAACAGGCAACAGCCATCTATGGTCATTCCTTTGCTTTCAATATTCATTTTTCCTTAGTGTGAGTTTCCTTCTCATTTGCCTCAATCAATCTCTTCTCATTTCCAGACCAAAGGCAACTCTTTAGGGATTTATTACAGTTGTTGTTATTTTCACAGGACAGCAACTACGCTGAGTGCTAAATTAATTAGCCATCACCTTCCACTTTCTCTGCTTTAAGCAGACTGGAACAATTGCCCCTTTTTTAAAAGCCCATCGTCACCCCTGCCATCACCAACCTGCTCAGGAAAGACCCAGGCAGTCTAGCAGGGAGTAAGAATGGACCCTGAAAAGCCCTTGCCGTGGTATTTTTAGGATCAAGGCCCCTACAACAAGGGTATGCTGCCACTGTGTGTCTGATGATGAATTTATAAGCTTTGGGGTATAAATTAGAGAATGACAACCTTTGACAGCACTGATATGGAGAACAAGGTAGGTATGATCTCCAAGGCTTATGAAGGACATTCTTTTCCTGTAGAACAGCTGACTGGGACCTTTCCGTTGGTGTTGTGGGGGTTTTATCCCTTAGAAATGAGTAAGAGAAGCATGCGGTTTGTACAGGCAGTTCCACGATGGAAAGGAGAGCCTTTGTAGGTCAGCCCTGAGGCTGGACAGCAGGCTTTGTTGAAACAGCAACAACAAGACCTCTGATCATTCACCGAACAAACTTTCTTCCTGTATCAAAACCTGGCATCAGTCTGAGTATCAGTATACGCAGAGATGCTTCTCTGATGCGTTCTCCGTTTGGCTGTTCTGGCTTCTTGCACTGCAGTAAGTTTAGCCCTGGGCCAAGTTCTGGTATCATTCAGATCTCATCACCCAGATGACGTTAATTCAGGCATCCTGTTAGCCACATCTGTCAGCTCTCTTGCGATAAGTGTATTTCTGATCATTGCGGTTACCCTTTATCCACAGCCAAGAAAATGCCTCCAGCAACATCTCCAGCAAGCAAGTCTGGTCCATAGTTGTTTGGGGGTTTTCTTTTTTGTGTGTAGTAGCTGTTAATAGACCAAGGGACAATTTGGGGCTGAAAAAGACCAGAGTGGCATTACAGAACTCATCTGCCGAGTATCAGTGACCACTCTGGACATAATTATGAGTATTATAGCTCATTTTTAGAGAAAAAAGATGTCTTATCTCTGATGATTTCCAACACTGAAAAGCATCTCTGCTACCTTCCCATCTCTCCTGGCAACAGCCCCAGGTACCTGCAAGCCTAGACAAACAGAAGCCATCAAAGATGCATATATGTGTTACCAGAGGCAGCAGCAGCCACAGCCGTCCTCTGTTCCAGGGGAGCATGTAAGGCAGTGTCACCCACCGACACCGCTCCTTCTGCTCCCTCACGGGGGAAGGTTCAAAGCGCGTCAGGGCATTCCTCTGCAGATCTGAAAGCAGATCTTCCAGGGCTGCTGTCTCTCTCCCAGGAACAGATTCCTGACCTGACCTTACCTTATGGCAGAGACCACCGCTGTGAAATAAAATATGACTTTTGAAGTTGTGTTTTTATGATCTATGAAATCACCCGGACCTCTTGGGTAAATAAATTCTGGATATGAAGCTGACCTCTTAGCTTTCAGCATATCAGTAAAGCCTTAAGGTTTTTCATTAAGCTTAAATAACATTTTAAAAGCCCTGTTTTCTAGTATTTCTTAAAAATCCCAAGGAGGTAAAGCTTCATGGTAAATTTTGCTTCTGGAGATACAAGTTCAATATGTGTAATATCTTAACTGCAGAATGCCAGAGGCAAGCCGTGCTATTCACACAAGGCTTTTGTAAGATTATTTCACTGTGCCACCTATGTTGCCTCTTAAATATTCTATCTAAGACATTGGTTTCACAGCTCCATCTGATTTCAATCACCAAGCAAGTGAGGAACTATCAGCCTAGACCCAGAGATAAGCACTAAATTTAATTCCTCGGAGTTTTCTTCTGTCTGTCACCAAAGCCTTACTGGCATGACCAAACCCAAACTTGTCATCATGTGACTGAGGGCCACAAACAATCACAACTGGACTAACAACATGGAGGGGAAGGGTGGCAATTAGAAGCTGAAGCAGTCATCCAAAGAATAATGCCTTCCGTCAAAAGGAAAAGCAACGTATCCATTCCGCCACTTCTTACAGGCAGTATTCCAGGACATCAGAAGCTGAGGAACTGAAATCCAAAGATGCAATTAAACTACAGAACTGATTAATGCAAAAAAGTTCTTCAGCCTACACACTCAGCAGGAATCAAGACAATGTTTGACATTACTTATAAATATCCAAAATATCACTTAAGAATACTACAGGAGATATCAAACCCTGCTATCACCTAGCCTTATTTTCTCAGGAAGCACGAGGTTCAACCCAGTCCCAGAGACCAGACACAAGACTGTACAGGTCTGACTGGTCCAACCTGACCAACTGGTGGCACGAGGTTTTCAAGAGAGAGATGAGTATAGTGAGAAGTTTAGTGACAGTCAAGACCAGAAAGAGCATTCCATGATCAGGGGACAGAAATTCCATACTCTCCACACCAATTTCTAGCACCTCTCCCCTATCTCCAGAAAATGGATAACATTACTTGGAGAGAAAAAAATCCAGCTGCTGCCAATTCCAGCACATCTGTCCCAAACAAATGTGGTTGAACATCTCACTGGTACAAATCATAACTTGCCTGAAGCCAATGCCAATTTGCCACTGCCCAGAAGTGACCTGAGCTGTGTTTTGGTGTGGTTGGATTATGGTAGGTGTTTCCCCTCTGCTCCTCAAGCACTTTGCAATTCAAACTCATTGACGTGAACAGAAGGTCTCCTATTGACTTCTCTTGTGTCTGAACCAGCCTCTACGCCCCCACCTCTAATGGAAGGGGATCTGATGGGGGGCAAACCCATTCCCCTTCCTACACGAGCCACTTGGTGCACATTAACTATAAAAGCCATGTAAGACTACAAAGCAGTGATTCATAGGGAAAGGCAGAGGAGAAGGAATAGCAGTTCCCATGCAGCAAAGTCTTTATTAGGAGACTGGAGGTGAGGAGGTCTCAGAATTTTCTGGAACGCACCCAGACCTTGCGGGATCAGTCTGTCTCGCAGCGTGATGTAACCAAACACACCCATATGCCAGCTGGTTTGTGTAAAGTCTCTCCTATCACCCTCCAGCTATTCCTCCGGCCCCTGGTATGACACTTTCCCAGCTTGCTGAGCTCACTTCCCCTTGTAAGAAGGTTTTTTTGATGAAGTGGAGCAATGGTAACCACATGGGCTTCTTCACCCTCACCCAAGTCAGCTGCAACAGCAGGCTTGTGCTCAGGGTAGGCAGGATTTCACACATTGGCTCATAAGGACCCAGCAGTTCAGAAAAATAATACACACCCGGGATGGAATGCACCTTGCTGCCTGCATCATTTTGTTTAATATATACTTTTTTTTTCAAAATATCTTCATAGTCAATTTTCCTTCTGTTTTCATTTGTTGACTCAGCTGCACTCGCAGCCTGAGGCGATGGATCTGGCGTGGTGGGGCTCTCGTTCGGGCAGTTCGGTTGCTGGTAACAGCTGGGATCGCTGTGGGTCTGGGGGTCTTCAGTATATAGGTTCTGGCTTAAGCAGAGAAGAAAAAAAATCTGCCCAGGCTGCAGGCCAAAAAAACATCTCAGCCATGTAACGTTGCCATGTTTGGGATTTCCACTCGTCCTCCACCCAGCTCTCCTTTGAGGCACCGAAGGAGCCAGCAGACAGCTGGCAGCCTAACCAGAGCTAGTAATGTGGAACTGAGGCTCAGTTATTAGGGCTAAAGAACAATTTGTTATTAATGAACAGGTAACCTGCTGTCACCTGCCTGATCAATGACATACCCTGGATACCTTATCGTCACTTTCTATTTTTGAGAAACACGCTCCCTCACAGTAAAACTCGACTGATGTTTGACTGAAGGTGTTGTGTGAAGATACTCTCAGTACTGTCCTTAGTTGCAAACTACTCCCACCCCGATCCTTTGGAATGTCTATTATATTTCTAAGCTACCTGCAACATCCTCGGCATTTTATGGGATGGACCAATAGTCTAGGTTATATTCAGCAAAGATATTTTCACAGCCTTAATTTAAAAAGGGCTGCAAATTCCAGGTGTATTTTCTGCACCAATATGCTCCTGCTAGTCATGTCACTAAGGAGCCACCTGAGCTGTAACGGTGCCTCAGTAACCACAACTGGTAGGCTGAAAAACATGACACACATTCAGGAAGATGGCTGAAATCCCCTCATTACGTGTGTTCTCCGGGCCTGATGAGATCCTTGACGTGCAGAAGAAACTTTGGCAAATGATACTTTCCAATGTGCACACACCATCACTGTATGATTGGTGTAACCCTCTGAGTCGCTTCTGTTCAATCACCTTCCACCACGTGCAAAGAGCTCTGCAGGCAGGATGCACATCATTTATGGGTACAGAATAATTATTTATTGGTTGATATTCCCAGTAGATTTCTAGGAGTTACATGCTACTAGGTTAAGTATTAGGACACCCAGTGAGTCTCTGCTGGCCAAGCAATCATCAGTCAGGCAGGGATGTGTTAGCCTTCTTCAAACAGGCTGATTCTCAGTCTTCGTACTTGCTGTCTTCCAGTTCTCCTCACAGTCTTACAACTTCTCATGTCAATAGTTTCCTTCTTGAATCCTCAAATCATTATCTCAACAGTTAAACTCTGTTTTCCCTTTCCCTATCTCGCACGCCTTTAGCTGACGGACTTTCTCACAGCTCAGAAACAATTTTCTCAGCAGAACGGAGCCAAGGTCACACAGCTGTGCTGCACCACATCTTGGGTCCGAGCGCGCTGAACTCCTGGGCTGGAGGTTACATTGGGTCATCTTGGCAACCCAGGGCTCGTTTTTCTGGCTTACAAAGATCTCCGCTGACTCCCAGGGCAGAAATCTTAAGGTTGTCATTTGAACACTCAGTTTGAAGCATCAGCTGCCAGGACAAAGCCCCAAGGGCCAGGCCAAGGCTGGGCTAAGTCACACGGCAGCGTGCGTGTGTTCTCCAGCCTGCCAAAGACCCCACCACCAGACCTGCACACGGTGCATGCACTATACCACATGGGCTGGGCTACATCAGCGTACGCCGCGTCCCACCACCGCTCCATCACTAGCAAAACATTTCCAAAAGGAAAAATCGTCATTATTTCCTCAAGGCTTTAATGTGTTGAGTGGAGGAGGATGTGTTGTTGCCATTGATGAACAGCAACCACTGAACATCCACGAGGTCAGCAGCTGCTGCCTGAATGCATTTCTTTCAAGGAAAAAGGCAAAAAGAAAAGAGGGGCTGAGCTCTCACAGCACTCTGCCCTTCAAAACAACAGCTGGGATCTTGCCCCCAGGAGTGCTATACTGAGCCTAACCACACCACAAAGGCCATAATAACATCAGTGTAGGAAATTACTTCTCTAGCTGAAGGCCAGGGGATACCTACCCCAAAGCAGGATGGGCCTGAGCCAGGAACGAGCATCATTTTCACATCTAGCAGAGTGGAAAGTTCTAGACAAAGGATGGGGAGAGCGGATTCCTGGGAAAACACTGATGGAAGTGAAATGAGTTTGGAAATCTCTAACCCTTCCCCATCAAAAAGGAACTTTTGCCAAAAATGCGTCAACCTTTTCCACAAAGGAAAAAAATGAGCTTTTGCAATAGCAAGCTAACATGTCTCAGCAAAATTTTAGTTTAACACAACCAACCTTCTACTGAGAAGCATTTTAATGGACCCTCAGTCAGCCCTATCTGACCATTTAAAACATCTGACAAAACGTAAGAGCGGTAGCTGGATGAAACTAACTTTCTTCCTTCTCTTCACAAGCACCAACAGAACCAGCACAAAATAAACGCCATCATCATTTCTCACTTTATTCCTTAGATTAGTCAAACAATTAGCTGTGAGTAGCAGCCATTGTGGCTTCAATCTTCATCACCTGTGAACTAGTCCGTGAGTTTTTTGTGAGCCAGCCCATGACTTCATCACTCAAAGCTGCTCACCCCAGAGCTGCAATGAATCATTTTCATCCAATGGACCATTCACTCCAGCGTGTTTGCTCTTCATTACCCATGTGTGAGGCTGCTCGCACCAGTCACACAGTATCAGTTTTACTTTCTCAGTGGATAACAAACTTTCTAAAGGCAGAAGGGAGGAAACAATCCTTCTGTTCATGCAGAAGTACTCTTGTCCTTTCAGAGGACAAGAAGAAAGAACAGCCAACTCCCAAACAAGGCACACAAGTAGGAAAGCATTCTTATGGCTGCTTGAACGGCCACAGATAATTAGAAGGATCGGCCCTAGGCAAGACAACTGATGTCACTACTGAAAGAGATGCAGTCATGGACACTGCCTTGTAACAGTGAGAAATTCACCTAAAGACAACTAAAATCCCATCTAAAGAGACCAATACAGAATACCAAGGTGAAAGGACTCCAACACTGCTAAAGGCAGCTTAGATTATCATTAACAACAGGGTACCATCCAAGACACTTAACCATTACACAGCACATTTAACCAAACAAGTCTTTTTTTTATTTCTCTGCTGCAATCCAAACAGCATCCTTTGGGCTCCCCCCATTGCAAGGCTTTCTGTGGCTCCTAGCACACATACTGTGTTTGCCATCAATGGCCATCTCCTACTGCACCTTCTGTCCTTGGAAAGGTTCATCTTTAGCAGCTTTCAGGTAGTAAAAGCTGTATCCCCATCCACCCAGAAGCATTCATGGCTGGAAGTTTGCCATTAAAATGTCACTCCTAGGTCCTACAGCAGAGCTGGAAGAAAGCTGGGCCAGAAACTGGACTGTAACTCACGGGAATGACGAGTCATTTGAGATGAAACCAGCAGTCAATATTTGACAAATTAACCTTCTCAGAGAAAAGTAAGTTTCTAATACACCTGCTCCAGATGAGTGTCAAGATTTAAATAGGCACCAGATTTGCATAATACCCTTAAGATAAGCAGCATTATGCCAAAGCCCTGCAATGCATGAAGGATTTATTTCATGTCTTATACATTTCTGTGTTCCAGAAGAGGCCATTCATCATTGTGCCAATACTTCAGAGAATTCACTGAAAGCTCCAACAGCTCTAGATTATCGGGGAATTATATATTTTTCCCCACTCAATAATCATTCCCAGAAGCCTGCTAAGGAAAAGAAAAAAATTTCCCATTTTCATCACGTAGGCTAATGACACTGCAAGAGATGACATTGACTTTTAATGACTAGCCGAAGACATTGAAACCTCTTTTTTTGACCAGTTGAATGGATCTGTTCATTACCACTTAATTTCCGACTCTAGATACGCACTCAACATCTTACAGACAGATCTTTGTCAATGCCCTGGCTACACAGGATACCTACAAAAAGAAAAAATTCCAAGAGTTATTCCACTATCACTGTAATGAGAGATTCCTCCTGATTCAGGGACCATAAGATGGATATCCCCATTCCTGTGGCCTGTACATTCAGCCTCCTACTCACAGTCCTACCACCACTAGCAGGCAAACATACAACTTGCGCATCCGAGACCCACACCAACACAGCCACATCCTGGAAACTCCAGACCAAATCTTTTCCTGAATGAGGCGCTCCGTGAAAACTCATCATTGCCTTCCTTGGCACTCAGGCTGCCCGACAAGGACAGGAATATGTCTAGCAGTTGGCAGCTGGACAGTGGCAACAAATTTAACCTAAGCATGACTATTTTGTTTGGCAGTACAACATCTGAGGAATCCGGGAAAGCCAACACCAGCTCAAAGCTTGTAAACAGGTGGGATATTAGGAGAGGTAGATACTTGTATCACAGTGGTTTGAGGTCTTAACTCAGTTAAGCTCCTCTTGAGACTGCCAGGCTCAGATATGATGGTGATGAGGCTATAAAACTCTCCTGTTGAGACTGACATATTGATCAATCCAGAAGCTAGATGAAGTTTGCCCCATCTGGAAAGAACTCTGCATGCAACATCTTATCTTCAGTATCCTGTGATAGCCTTTACACCTCCAGCCTCTGCTTTGATACACATGTGGTTTAATTCAATCTGTTTTCCTTAAATAGGAAAGTGATTTTCAGGGTGCAAGGATCATGTCAGACAGTGATGTTCAGAGTGGGAAAACCTTTTGATAAGGGGTAGGAGGATACCATATATCAAAAGAACTGTACCGTCACTGCTGGAATCACTGGAAGTTATTGCTGTGTTATTCGTTTGCTCCGAATCTTCTGCTGCTTCTGCAATGAGGCCCTTGGAAGAGACTATTGGGGAAAGCATGTTTATACTTTAAAGGCATACTGTCATGGATCATGGACAGAAAGCATGCACAAATCTCAATGCAATGATCACTCTCACTTGCAATACCCGTTAACACTTGAAAACACCTTTGAAGACTAGTAACTAAATACACTCAGTCGCTGAAAGGAGGATGCCAGTGCAGGGAGTGGAGTTACTTCAGGCACTCCCTTCTCTGCTGTTTTCAGCCCAAGTGCTAATCCCAGCCTTGCTAATGCAGACCTTACAACCTTGCTGCAAGACCACAGGTCCGTCTCTGCCACCCAACCCAACGACTTCTGAGCCCAGTGGCGTGTTTCAGCCAGTTCCAACAGCAGCACAGAGCTTTCAAGAGCATCGCAAGCATGAAGTGCTGAAAGACCCCATGAGACAGGTAGTAGCATAAACCCAACCTTTATCAACACCAAGGAATTCCAATGAAAGACAAACATTCTGAATATTCCCAACTGTGGGAAGTATTTCCTGCAATAGGCGTCAAAGAACCCAACCCCGAGACCTGGCTCTGCAGGAAGAGAGCATGCTGCTGCTCACAAATTGATTCTTTTTCTGTACTGCTTTTCTGTATACTCACACAAAGAGGACATGGCTAAACACCTCTGCATCCAACAGGGCCAGAGGGACAATAGGACCCTCCAAGCAGAGCCCTGTCTGCTCTGGTCCATCACTCATCCCCAGATGCCCTGGAGGGCTGCAGTCCTCCCTCCCTCAGCAGCTATAACCAGCCCTGCACACCTCCTTCCTCACGACACTGAGGATCCAAGAGCTAAAAATGTCTGGTAAAGTCTGCTTGCTGAAAAACACAGTACCCGGTTCATCAAAACTATTCACAAATCTGAGCCAAATGCAGAGAGCTGTTACCTCCCTCTCTGCAAACAGCAATCGAAGAACAGCAGTATTTCGCACAGTCACCTTCCACATGGAACCTGCCTGGTTTTGTCACAAGCTGAGATGCCTCTGAAAACAGAGAGATGGAGCAAACAGACCCAACTGAGAGCAGCCCACAGCTAGGCACGGGCCAGGCTCCAGCTCCACAGCCCCCAGCCCAGCACCCCAAGCTGGATGACTTCATCTCCTCTCACGGCACTCACTGCTGCACCGATCCCAGCTGGGCTAGTTAGCAGGACAGCTGTGCACTGGTTTACAGTAGGAAGACTCTTTGGTAGAGCAACAACTAGAACTGTAATCATTTTTTAAATGAAAACTGATCCAAACCTGACAGGGATGCCAGCACAGTCTGAGAATCCCAGAGGACAGAGCTTACTTGGGAGATTTCTGGAATTTCCTGCTTCTGGACCAATTAGAAATAGTACAAGATCATAATGATATATTCTGATGACAATGGGCCATTTCAGTCATCATTTTGCTTTTGGCCTAAAACTTGGAATTTTAGCCAAAATAATAGGAAGAAGAAATATTTTAATTTTTTTTTTTTGCACTTGTGAAGTTTTCTCAAAGACTCCTCAGGGAAACAGGAGCGTCGTTCTTCCATCTGTATTCTTTCACCCATCCCATCTTTATAGACCCTCACCTGGCAAATTACATATGTTTCTGGAACATGTTCTCAGGAGTTTGAGTAAAGGATACTATAGTTATAAACGAGAACATCCGCACTGCCTGGCAGACAGTGCATTCACTGTGTTCAAAGGAGAATAAATCATATAAATTTCAGAAAACCTCAGGAAAAAAAAAAAAAAAAAAGGAAAATTCAAGGGGACATTGATCCATACAGATTAGGTATTCTGCACTGTTAAAATTTCTGGGCACCTTGTAACCTTCCATACATCAACCCCACCAATAGCCCTGGGAGATAGGGAAGAACTGTTATCCCCACGGTTCTGATGGGGGAACCAAGAGATGACGAGCATGGGCTCAACACAAACCAAGATCTCGAATGCTGACTTCATAAACTCTCGACGGATACCTTCACACTGGCCAAGGCTTCCTCTCTCTTTGACTTGTATTGAAACTTAATGAGTACTAAATCTGTCATTGCCTCAGTTTCCGAGCTGGAAGAGGTGGTTCGTGCTGACTAAGCTGCCGTTCCCCACCCATCCGATCCTGCACACCATAGGTGGTTTCCAACTCTGACAACACTGTGGTTCCTATTGCTGTACTATCCAAGCAAGGCCTCCGGTCCCATGTGTTTGGGACTGTACACTCATGTAACAGAAGTAAGGCTGTTCTTACAATTAGGGAAGCAATGAAAAATTTAAGCTGGAAGGGACCCCTGAAGGCATCCAGTCAAAGCCCAGGCAGGGCTGTCTCCAAAGCCAAACTAGGTTACTCAGAGCCCTGCCCAGTCAAGTACTGAAAACATTCAAAAAGACAGATTTCAGAGCCTCCATGACCCTGCTGCATCACCCTTCTTGAGATGAACTTCTTATTTTGCTTTGCCATTATGTTTCAAACCGCTGGTGGCCAACCCCTCTATCTACCACAGCAGGCTGCAGAGCTTTGCTCCCATCTGCAGCAGTCACCCTGTACCTGCTGCAAACCCCTTGGGTGACCTCTCCCTTGGGGCTGTGTAGCTCTCCTTCCCACCAGACCCATCAACTCACATCTTACACAGCAGGACCAGCAGGTCGAGGGAGGAGATTCTACCCATCTCCTCTGCTCTGGTGAGACCCCACCTGCAGTACTGCCTCCAGCTCTGGGGTCCTCAGCACTGGACAGACATGGACCCGCCGGGGAAGGTCCAAAGGAGGCCACAGAAATGGTCTGAGGGATGGGACACCTCTCCTGTCAGGGCAGGCTGTGAGTTGGGGTCATTTAGCCTGGGGAAGGGAAGGCTCCAGGGAGACCTTATAGCAGCCTGTCAATACTTAAAGAGGGCTTACAAGAAAGATGTGGACAGACTTTTTGATGGGCCTTTTGTGACAGGACAAGGGGTTTTAAACTAAAAGACAGTAGATTTAGACTAGACATAAGGAAGACACTTTTTACGACAAGGGTGGTGAAGGACTGGCACAGGTTGCCCAGAGAGGTGGTAGATCCCTCATCCCTGAAAACATTCAAGACCAGGTTGGATGGGGCTCGGAGCAGCCTGGTCTCTTGGAAGATGTCCCTGCTCATGGCAGGGAGTTGGACTAGATGGGCTTTAAAAGTCCCTTCCAACCCAAACCATTCTATAATCTAACCTCATGGTGGGAAAAAGGGATGATGCCCATAGGGAAGGTAGCTAAGAACCGGCTGAGGCTAGCGAGCATCATTTTTATATCCCACTTGTGCCTGCACCCGAGAGGCCCTCAGAAAAGCAAGTGGCTGGGAACAGGCTCCAGGCCAGATGAATTGTCCTGGCAGGCCAGATGCAGCTCACGAGCCAGGTACCAGGCAGCCTAGCTTGGAACTGTTAAACAGCAAAATCCCATCACTGTTTATGGCCCAGTCCAGGCTCACATGCAAGCCCTGTATCCCAAGCTCCTGACCCAAAACATAGGCAGCAGGTTTTCAAAATCTGGACCCAAGCCCAGAGCACAATTTTCCAGCTCTGGCCACCTTATTTCACTGGTGCTTTTGCATTTCTGATGTCAATATCATTTTGGGTAATAATATGTTTCAAGTCAATTCACTGTCTGGCCTTCATGCACATACAAAGTCTGACAGGCAAATAAAGAAAAGGAACATATATTTGATAGATTTAAAAGCTGTTTCCATTTGGATTTCCTTTTAATGGAAACATTCTGTTGGTCTTTGGTTTTGTGGAAGTTGGGGGGTGGTGGATTTTTTAAATAGAACATAATTCAGGGGCCAAATCTGACTTAATGGGGTCCTGTCAATCCCTTGAAATACTGCCTCGGAAAACTGCAATTAAAAAAGTGTTTCAAAACAATAAGACAGACACTAAAGTGGATAGGGTAGCTCGTTGAAATGGCCTCCAGCTCATTGCCTGGCTTTTTGTAAATTCTGCCTGATCTTTATATAAGCATGCTTCTAAAATGTGCAGTAAATTAAAGAAAATACAGAAGCTTCATATGCAGTTGTCATATGTTTCATGAACAACCCAGAAGTAGTTGCCACCGAGGACTTAGAAACAGCCCTGCCTACCTGGACTTGGAAGTTCAAACCCATAAGCACATGGTGATAAGCAACACAGGACACATAACCTAGCACTGATGGGCAAGTACAAGAACATTCACGTGCACAATTCCACACTTCAAAGCAAGTCTGGAACAGTAACAGCAGCACGCTCATCGTGTCAGCAGCAATACAGTGAGCAACTCTGATGGGGAAAAAAAAATATCTAAGGATTAGAATATCACTTCTACTGTTCAAGGGCTTATAAATTACTAGTAGACATGGCAAAATGGGTTTACAGATAGAGAAAATGACTGGATTCATTTCTCCACTAGCATTTACCACAATTCTTACTGAAAAACTTTGATAGATCTATGTTATTACAAGTATTTGGCACAGAGTAAAATGTCAGTGAAGTTGTTTCCCTTGCCCTTGCCCTCCCCTTTGAATGACAGAGCAGAAGCTTTGCTGCCCTAGAAGACAGCAGAGCCAAAACCCCTTGGTGACAATCTGCCACCGAGAAACACTCAAGAAGGTCTCCTGCTGCCTGGCTACGCACCCCCAGCCTCCGTGTTAGCTGCACATCAGACAAGCCCATCAATTCGCAGCAACAAGCTTCTCAGGAGCCAGAGTCCAACAAATCCATGCAAGCAAAGAGACCGCCAAATTCTATCATGTGGGAAAATTTCCAAACCTGCCCCAAGTTTTGTGTTATTCTTTGATTATACTGACATCTAAAGGTCATCAAATTAACTGTGTTACGCTTCCTGGCATGATTCTTTCTGCTTCTTCTTCCCTTATCTGATTTCATCTAAATCAATGAACACTTGCTATATTGTTAAGAAAAATGGAAAACTGGTAATACATTAAAGATCCTTCACTCCTTTGGTCTCTAAATAAAAGACTTATGAAAAAAATAAAAAGAAGTTAAAGTCTTAGTACAAAGATATCTGAAAGATCAGGAAGGTAATGTGTGGTCTATCATACATCAAAACTGTGAACCTGATCCTAGATTTACCTCTGTGTTACACCACCAGCTTCTAAGAAGAAACTCCAGGTATTCAGCAATACAAGGAATAACAAATCTGGCCCATAAATGACAACTTTCAGCAGTAATTCTTCTTGTTACAACAATTCCTGAAGTCTGGCCTCACACAGACAGTCAAACCAGGATATTTCAAGAGGTCCAAAACCGACATCTGTGCATCGTACCCTCAGAAGCCAAACCATGATGGAGATCCCTCCATGCCAGACAATACAAAACTTTTCCACAAAGCTCCTGGGGTGCCAGGTGAGGAGCTGAGCCGGGGATCCCATCCTGGTGGGATAAGAGGTGCCTTTCACAAGCATGATGGCTAACACAGACACAGCTCACCGGAAAACTTCAGAGGAAACGATGCAAACTGAGGTCTGAACCGCTACACTTCCCTCCACATCACAGGAGTAAAACACACATGATGCCCTGCCCTCATGGGGGGTGGCACATGTGTTTGTTACCAGCCACGAGTAGTTACCGTTCTCAGCAAGAGTCAGGCTCTGCCCTAAGACGGTGATTGGAGAGGGCAACTGCGGCACAAGAGGGGACAGAGGTTTGTCCCCACAAGCTGAAATCCCATTTCACATCCAAGTGACAGACCCTGGAGCACCCTGTCACCTCTCCTGATGCCCTACTCAGTGTTACCAGCCTGCAGGGGAAAAAATGGGGAATCAAAGAGCATTGACCTAACAGCCATGGCAGAGGCATAGGTGAGCTGAGCTTTGTGTGCACTCACAATTTTTTTTTTTTAATTTGCGTACACAGAAAATTGCTGCTTGGTACCACAGCAGCCCAAACACGACCAGCAGAGCCAGACCAACCCAGTGCCCACAGTAGGTAAAAAGCAGCTCCACCATCAACTGAATTCACAAAAACTTGCACCAATGGGGCCAGGAACCAGCTCTCCAGAGAGGGAGGTGAGCGGATAAAGTCACAGCGCCCAGCCTTGATCAGCCCAGTGTCCCCCCCACAAGCAAACAACCTGGAAAAGTCAGGGAAATCCCTGAGGACACTTCAAAAAGAAAGGCAGGTCTCAAAAAGGGTTAAACAGAGGGCAACAAACTTATTCACATATAATGTCTCCAAGGGGGGACATCCAAATGAAACAAGCCATTCACTCAGCCTTAAACCGCCCCCCCCCGCCGCCATCTCTCCACCGAAGGAACACGACCCCCCGAGTTTCCCTTCTGCAGCCAAAGCAGAGCCAAGAGCTGACAAATCCATGCAGCCCAGGAGCCTCAGCCTCCACCTGCAAGTACTTTAAACCTGAATTATTTTTATTATTATTTATAATCCTGCACAAGTGGACACAAAGAAGCAGTCAGCTTCCTGGAGCCAGCCCCCTTGACAGGATGAGCACCCCGCACTTAAAGGGTAAACCCTGGCTTTTGCACCCCCCCAAACCAGGCTTGGGTAAGCAGACTGGCACTGAATTAGCTACTAATCAGATTAGGATAAATTGCTTTAAACTGACATTCAGGAGTGAAAGGCCCCCACCTCCTCTACAGGAGCAGAGCCCAGAGCTTTGGGCAAACCTGACCGCTGCAGCTTCTCAGCCAAAGCACGAAGTATTTGCCTGCTTCCAGCCAGCAGGTTTAATATCTTAATTATGGATTAAACGAGTCATATTTAGGGGCTGAGGAAGGGGAAGGATTGGAGTTAACCAGGCAGAACAAGGGATGTTTCTCTCTCTCACAGGC
The DNA here is from genome assembly GCF_963210335.1 of Falco punctatus. Classification (NCBI taxonomy): domain Eukaryota; kingdom Metazoa; phylum Chordata; class Aves; order Falconiformes; family Falconidae; genus Falco; species Falco punctatus. The sequence goes on along the minus strand of NC_137580.1, from coordinate 115,488,721 downwards.
GAAACACAGCATGGCTGGGGAAAATGCCCACAGTACCGAGGTGGCAGGAGGTAGAGGGTCCGAGGACAGCCAGGCTGAGCAGTGGCGAGGATGCCCTTGGCCCTGAAACGCACATGTTGGAGTGGGCAGAGGAAGGCTGGGTCAGTGGCACACATGATGGGACCCTGTGGCTGCTCAGCAACACCTGGCAGGGAGAGCAGCCACCAGACGCCGCAAACCCCAGCAGAGGTGCCCAAAGGACTGCACGTCCTGCTGCCGGGCTGCCTGAACCACCACCTCAGTCCCCTTGAACTTTGCCTCACACACACACACACACATTATTTGAGAACAAAACCAGCAAAGCCTGGTTCCCCTCAGTTCTATTTTCCTCTGTATATTCTCTGATGCTTACGAAAGCCTTAACACACACTGTATTTCATCCCCGCAGCTGCATCTTTGCGCTACCCCATCACCTGCCTTGGTCACAGAGCCACGAGCCCAACAGTAGTAGAGCATCCCTCCCTCCATCAAATCTTGCTGCAATCGGCCTGCGGTTCACAGGTTATTTTAGAGGGCTGCAGATAGGAGCAGACTTGCAAACACACAACAACATAAACGTTGTCTCCTCAGGGGACAAACCAACAAGAACTGCAAAAGATGAAAGCAGAGCGCACAGCTGCTTTGTCCCCAGTTACACTCAAACCCAGCACCGGTCCAGCAGTAAACCCTGGGGAATTAAAGCCTCAGTGCTGCAGAAATGTATGGGGTACTATAACCCCACAGGTATATCCACCCCAAACTCCAGGACCACTGCAGAGAGGCTGCCATAAGACAGGTACCTGTCACTCCCCCAAACCATTCACCCACACAGCTAAATAAGCATGTGACAAGCAAAGCCGCCACATCCTTTTTATCTGCAAATGCCCATCCTGCAGAGACCGTGCCCTCCACAAAATATAGAGGCCCAATCCTGAAACAGTTCAGTCACTGGTAATTGGATTAAACTTTTAGTGAGGATCACTGGGATTTTTGCCTGAGTAGCAGCTCCAGGATCGGGCTCCAGCTGTTTTGACTTCCCTGGCAGACTGATGTCATTGGTACGCTCAAACAAGGGCTTGAGTTGCTTTCCTCGCCACGACCTCCCTTCGCAGAATTAGAAGGTTTATTTGTTCTAAGATAAAGTATGGTGACACATTAAAGATGCCCCCATTTTCCCTCTTAGATCAGCTTGACATCTGGTTCAAAAATGTTATGAAACACTCTCTGAACCTGCTGTGGAATTGGATATTATGATATTTCACCACGACGTGGTTGGAGCGAACTTTCACCTCCAAGTGAAAGTTTGAGTGTTGAAAGTGAAAACAGACCATTCAGAGCCTTTCACTGGGACAGACCTTTCAGTGACACTGGATGTAGGGAAATAATTGCAGATGGTATTGTTGTGGGGGAAATATCACCTGCCATGAAATCTCACCCTGAGTGAACATTCAGTTGTTATAAGATCATATCATTGCACTGCTTCGTGGTAACACATTCAGGCTGCAGACTTGAGCAAGGTCATTCCACAGGAAACCCGCACGCAACAACATGGTTTTGTTCACTGTGGTTAATGATACTAGAATGGGGCGTGGAAAAAAAAAAAAAAAAGCCTATAAAAATATTTTTTCTACAGATAAAACAGCCTTCGATGAAAGGGATTGTTTTTTTCATATCCATTGACAGGAAGAAATTTCAGATTTGCAATGGAGAAACAAAAGGAGCAGAAATCTGATGTTCAGTGAAAACAAGAGAGGTGCTTTTTAACAAAGAACTGGAAAAGTTGGTATATAATTAATCAAAAAAAGGAGGATGCTTGTCGACTTCGTTGAATTTTCTCACACCTAACAACCCAACAATATCTATGTTCCTCACAAAAAACAGCTTGCTCAAATCCCCTGGCTGATGCAAGGTTTCCACGTCTTCTGGAAAGGAATCTGGAAAGTATGTTTATCCACATAGATGTGTTACAACAGAAGAGTGATGCTTGTGAAAAACCACACAGGTCTCTGCTCGGCAACCTGCTGCCTTTGCAGACCTTATAGCACTGAGAAGAAATCTTCACATAACTACAAGCCAAATCCTCCTTTCCCTCAGGTAAGGAAGCAACTTGACATGGGAAAATCAATACGGGGGAAAATTAGAACCAGGCCATCTCCTAAGCCTTGCTTCTGCTACATGTGCATTTACAAGTCCTATTTTCATTACCCAAAAAGACTGTAGCCACCTGCTTTCCAGGTGCTGGTGGTAGAAACCTCAAGAGACAGGCACTTGTGAAGGATGCTGAGTGGCATTCCCTGCCGAGCTCACCGCCCTGGGACGCGGCACACGTGGCAGGGGCTGAGCAGCCTCTCCCCCTCCTGAGACCTGCCCACAGCTGGAAGAGCAGATAAGCCAGTGGTTATCTGAGCTGTGCTGTCAGCAGGGACCCAGACGCATGCTGGAGAGCAAGAGGATGCCAGGGATATTTTGGCAAGGGACTGGAGAAAGAGCAGAGCAAACTCATAGTGTGAAAGTGAGTGTGAAACAGAGGGTGCCCTGAGGCTCATCCACGATCAAAGCCACTGCATGCAAACTCCACTTTGGAATGAGATAAGCGGAACAGCAGCAAAGAGTCTGTTCAAGTCCTTACTTCCACAACCACTAAATCTTCCTTCAAATTTCTTTTTTTGATTAAAAAAAAAAAGTGTGTTTTTTTTTTAAACAGCCTAAGTAGTAATACCCCCCCAAAAAAAGAAACCATTAAAAATGTTTTACAACCTGTTAACAGCTAAAGAAACAGCCCAAAACAATGTCTCCACAAATGCAGACGACTGTGCTTTTAATTAAGATTCACAACTTTTTTTATTGAAGGCGGTGAACTATAATGAGTTCATTCATTCACAGGAGTCAGCTCAACCTGTGCTGCCTCCATCATCTACCCTCCCTGGGATCATAACAACACCGTTCACACCTCACCGCCTTCCGTGGCACAGCATCATGCAGCCCCGCAGCCAGGAGGGGTGAAGCCCTGGATGGCCTTGTACGAGCCAGCAGTGGAGCTGAGCAACACTGGTAAACATTCTTGTGACTTCAGCATCGTCCCCAGGTTTGAGTCTCTGGGAAACCATGCTCTGCATGGAAGCGTGAGAAATACCAAACTGCCCCCAAAGGTGTTGTAATATGTGATAACAAATCCTCCAACAGTCCCCATCTGCATCTTGGAAACGAGCAGGCACCCCGGGCACATCCCTCAGGGACAGTAGCCCACATGAAAATGATGGTAAAGCTGAAAAAGTGCCCCTCCCTCTCACTCACTCTCACCGAGGAGACATTAAATGCCTCTTGCTATTGCTTTTTTAATTTGTGGGTGAGTTTAACAGCCACGGGAGGACACGGCTGGACAAAGGCACCTCCCCGACATCGCAGTGGTCCTCACTCCAGTGACTCAGCTCATCCACGCCAACACCCTGCCCCTCTGAAGCATCCTGGAGTGCTCACATGGCTCTGAGAGATAAAACACCTTCAGACGAGCCCAGAAGCAGCAGACAAACAATTGCTGACATAGTACAGATGCTAAACAAGAAAACTGAGAACAAACGTGTTAATGTGGGGCTTACACATGACCCTCCTAAGCTGAGGATGGACTTAGCTCCTCTGAACACTGTCTGCAAATTCAGCCTATCAGTTATTGAGACTGGAGGCTCCTCAGCCCCTCTGAGTCCTTTCCAGGACTAAAACAACATGATTAAGTTGATGCACATTGACCTCTGCAGTCACGTGTCACTGGCTTTATAGAGATGTGTATCTCTTCCCTAATGCAGTGTAGTCGCAGCCATATGGCATAATGACACAAGGCAAGCACTAGGTCCGCAGGAGGGTCTGCAGGCATGAAAGCCTGTCTGTGTCTTCCAGTTACGCCAGGTGGACAAATAAAGCATTACCTTGTGCCTCCAGCCTGAGCCTGGCCTGACCAGTACGTCAGGAGTCTTCTCCCTGCCTACTTCCTCCGCTGCCTTTTCCCTACAGCCATTGGAAAGCACCTTTGTACGTGGTGGTGCTCATACAGAACGGAAGAGTTTCAAATAAAAAAAAAAAACATACTAGACTCTTCTATAGCCAAAACCTCGAGGAGTCTGTGTATGAAGTGTCCTGACAAGCCTTGAAAAAACTAGCCTTTACAGGAGCACATTCCACAGACAGCATCCTGATGAAGACTGAAATCTTCTTGAGTTTAAGCACATGAATAATAAAGCCTGTCTTAAAACTTCCTAGGTAAGGCTGTAATGGACCCAAAAATTCCCCTGAGCTCAGGTGAGCGGGATCTGCAGCACCAAACAGGTTAGAGCTGCATTCCCATCCCAGAGCATCAGCCAAGCTGGCAGTAACCTACCGCTCCAGCTCCAGCATTCACTTAGGTCAAATACCTGAAGGAAGTTAAAACGGTTCCTGAAATGCCACCTACACAACAGCGACCTGCAAATCTCCCCATTTCCAACCAGAGCAAAAAAACAACTGCTAGCCATCAGAGATCCACAGAACATGGGCAAATCCTGAGGGAAAGAGCTGCTTGTAGGACACGGGAGCCTGTGTCGTAACAGCAAAGTTGGTGAGTCCTTTTCCTCAGGAAGGCCAGCACTGTGGCACCAGGGTTATAGTGTGCTTTATCAGGAATAAACCACTTGGACAGAGGAGGAGGAGAAAGGAAAAAAGACTCAGTGCCTGAACCTCCTGCAGGTGTGATTTGTGCCTAGGACGCCAAGCAAGAGGCACGCGGGTTTGCTGTGTTATGTAGCCAAGGCAACCAAGACACATCAAGGTCCAATTCTGGCCCCCTCAGGATCCATAAACCGGCCTCTGGGAGCTGTGGGGGGCACGTTAGGCCTAATTGTGTCTTGTTTAACTTGGCTTTGCAAACAGCAAAGCTTTTGCTGTCTTGGCTAGAGTCACTAATCTCACACCTCGGTGGGACTTACCTCTTTTCCTGGATTGGCAATTAAAAAAAAAAATCCCTAATGTTGATATACGATAAATGTTTTTGATCAAAACCCACTTATTTTTACAAGAAATAGTTAGAATGACGTGCTGAGAACCTCTGCCTAATGGATCAGGGAGAAGCACACTCAGAGGGCAAGATTCTCCCTTTCATACTCCTTTAAAGTTTCACCAACTGCCATCACCTTTCTCTGGATTGTCCCCTCCTAACTAGCAGCAAAACAGAGAGCTATGCCCAGCGGAGGTGATGTACACAGCTCTGCAAACACAGGTATAAACCCTCATTCCTCGCTGATATGCAAAGTGAGCCAAGGGGAGCCCTTGCGAGGAAGAAGCACCCAGCACCCACATTGGGCTAGTCCACTGATTTCCTTGACCTGCAAGAAGTGAACAACTGGTATTTTTCCTGCAGGCATAACCTTGCAGCACACACGCTGAAATGGCAGGGTCCGAGCCCACTCCGTGCGTGGTCCCATGCTGAACCCAGGAGGATCAGCCCCGCAGAACCACCGCTTGGCATTTACTTGGCACCACGCCAACAAGCGCAGGGATCCTGATGCCTCAAGACCAGACAGCCTCCACAGCAGCCTGGAAGCCTTGTGAAAGGACACGAAGCTCCTGGCCCTGGGTATCTTCCAGATCAGCCTTTCTCTCTGGTTTCCCTCCACATTTCTTATTTTGACCCAGTGGGGAACACAACTGAGTTTGCTTGTGCAGAACTTGTCCAAGCTTGAGAAACAGGGGATGAGGCGTGATATTGTTGAGCTTCCAAAAACCTTGAGGGATTTGTTAGCTTGGTACAGAGATGAAGAAAACTGAGGTGGAAAAGACAAACCAGTTGAGTCCTTCCTCCCACATGCTTAATGTTAAAACCACGGAATTCAAAAATAAGTTCATTTCATGACAACCTCCGGGCTGGGGCAGGATGGCTTTTGCTGGCCCGCCTCCAGCTCTGCTTGCTCTAGAAATGACTCCTGTGTCACTGCCCTGACCTGATGGGCTGGCTACAATGCTCACAAGCAGGCAGGTGCTAGGGATCTCTTTCAGCATCGCACCTCATCTATGTTTCAGTCTGTTACTGACAAAGTTAAAGATGCTTTGATGGCTCCCCTTCTCCCAGACCCTTAATGGCTGTGTAACCCTATTCTGCCCTCACCTGCAGGTTACCCAATAAAATCACATCCCTCCTGCCCGGGACAGCTCCTTCACTCATCCCTCTTTCTGTAGGAGCCAACTCTCCCAGCCTTCCACAATTTACCTTTGCTGTTGTCCCTAACACCTGCCTGTTTAGAAGACAGGAATTGGGGAGAAATGCTCCCTTTCCCTCCTCTAGCAAAAGGAACAGTCACCTGCTTGGTTCGTAGTGTGCTGCATGCAGAGGCAGTTCAAAAATGCACTGCTTTTCCCTAAAATAACAAACAACAGAAAACACACCACAAAACCCACCAGCTGCTTAGTGCATTGCACGTTCCTATCTGGTCTGCTCAACACTTTGTGAGTCCTGCCAACCCTCAAGCATCTTCCTCTGGCACGTGTGTCTTGGATTATCATTTCACAAAGGACTTCACTGCTTTTTTCTAGCTTCCACTCCCTTTGCTTATTTCTGTTCTGTATTTCCAGCACCTTTTGATCAGTTAATACACTGAGCACAAGAAATGGCAACTGGATAAATCAGCAGCACACCTTGTCCAGTTACCCCCCATTATAACCACATCCAGATGCTTCACTGGAAGTTGCAAGGCATCCATTGGGGATAGTTATAAAATTTAAAACATATCCATTCCATCCCCCCGTTATCAAGTTGTAATATTTCCCCATTTAGCATCAAATATGTATATAATTTGCAATACATAGCCCTCATCCCAAAACAGTAGCGAAGATTCAAAGTTGGACATTTACAGAATCTACAGACTAGATCAGACATGACACAAAGCTAGGGCCAAAACAAGAAAACCTGTGGCATGAGAGAATGCAAGACCTTGTTCACATAGAATAACCCTGTTCCTAATCTCTTCCAGCATCCACATTGCTCTGGACCTGCTCCACTAGGATATTTTTTTTTCTTTTTGCAAAGTTTTCAAAGCACGCAGAACTACACATGGGATTCCCAGATCACAAGGCCACTCTGTACCATGACATTAGTGCTTCCTTATCGCCAATGCTGACAGCCTGCATACTGCATTTCTGATTATGTTGGTGTCTTGAAGGCATCTGTGATTGATTTACACAGACAGCTCCTTCACTTCTGTCATTGACAGCCAGCGAGCCTCCAATTTACAGCAAAAATTCCCAATCTTAATCCATAAATTCATCACCTTGCACTTAAATGTCTAACCACTTCTATCGCTCCACTTCTCCAACCCTTCTCCTCTGCTGATGCCTCCCAACAGTGCATCATCAGCATGCTCCTTCTCTCTGTAACAGCTTCACTAATGGAAATATTTAATAAAATCAGCCACAAAACCCACTTCACAAGACTCCACCTCACAACATCTTTTGTCCTGACAGCTCTCCTATCAACAAAATCTGTCACATGTCCTTTAAGCAGTTCCCTTTAGACCAACTTTAAAATCTTGCCTTAATCCCCGTTTTCTATGGTTAAACTAATAATTACCCATATGGTGCAATAACAAATACTTGGGTAACGATGCATGAGATGCCTGCCTTTTCTAGATAGTGTAGCTTACAAAGATGCCATATTTAACCAATCCAAGGCAGCTAAAGTGAAGCTACATCCCCCATCCCACTTTCCCTGCCCCTGTGTCTTTAACAGTCTTTTCTCCAAGATTCATCGCAACATTTTTCCCTGCTATTCAGGTCAAACTCAAAGGTCTATAGTTACCCATTACCACTAAGTCTTTTGTTACAATCACTATAAAAACACAATTAAAACTGGATTATGGTACTCTTATGAGGAACAGTATCTTAATCCACAAATGGTCCTGTGGAAGCCACATTTGGAGTCAGATCCTAGCTGGTGCAAATAAGAAAACTGGAATTGAGCCCAGAGGAGATTAATACAATAGTACCTCACTAATTCACACGAAAGGCGAGGAAACCACATTGAGTATTTCAGACTAAAAGGAGGAAGAGAATTATAAATAGATGTATCACGAAACACTCTCCCTTTTGATTTCAAGTAGCTATCTCTGAGAAAACATCATGGTGCACTGAAATGAGAGGAGTGTGCTATATATAGCTAATGAAATCTTGCTAACGTTAGACATAGCTACAGCATCTGTTACTAAATCTTTGCTGAGGAGTGTAGATAGACCACCAGGTTTCTAGAGAGCTTATGAGAAAAGCAATTTATTGAAGTGAAGCTTTGTCAGCTTCTATTGTACGTAAATACAACATTAAATTGAGGCTTAATATTTACTGCTGTGTCATCTCAGCAGGCAATTATCGTCAGTGCCTGAGGCCAGATCCTCAGGTGATGTAAAATACTAGAGCACCAGTGATTTCACTGACTGTCCTTATTACTCTTCAGAAAAATTTCAATCAACACAAAGGAAATTATGCCCGAGGCACAGCTCTGAGGCTCAGACCTGCTCTCGCGAACTCGATCTGCATCCAGAGGACGGCCTGGTCGCAGAGATTTTCACATTAAAAACACTTCAGAATCTTCCGCACCCTCAGCATCAATCCCAGAGACCCAGCCTGCAGAAGCATCTCGCCGCACACGCCCCACACACTCGCTGCCCATGATCTAAAGCGAAGCTTTGCAGACACAGCAGAAAGGACCCTGCAGCCGGGCTGTAACTCTTCTGCAAAGTGTGGCAGCTTTCCTTGAGCTGTAGCTTCTCCAGGCCTGGTAACGCAGGGAGGACAGAGAAAAGCTGCCTGTTTGCCCATGACCGGCGGGGATCTGCTGGTTCTCAGCTGCTGTCACTTCGCTCTCCACACACTGCCGAGGACCTCACTCAGATGTTCACCTTGGCCTCTGTTTAAGACTAAACCCCTGCCCAGCCCAGGCAGGCTCAGCCATTTGCCTTGTTTGGGTTCATTTCCCATGGGAGTTTACAGCTCCAGCAGGCAAGGAGGGGAGGAAAATATTTTGCCCCAAGGAGGCGGTTTGCCAGCCCTGCACCCTGCAGTGACAGCCAGACCCTGCAGATGAACCTGCGACAGGCTCTGACACCCGAGCGCCCGAACGGCTTCGCTGCACACCTCTGTCCCCTCCAGATCTGTAAACCCATCTTGTGACATCGTGAGAGAAGGGAGGGGAGTAAGGTGAGAGAAAACAGGTCGTGGAGGATGGATGCTCTCTTGTCTTTCTAATGGGTAGCAAGTGCCTTTGAACAATGTATTATATGCTAAAAGGGACTGGACTACTGTACATCAGCCTCTTTTCCCTCCTCCACGAGGCAGGGGGGAATAGCAGCGTGAGGGGGGGTGGCGATCACTGGCACAGCTCTCTGGAAGCATCAGCATTTGGCCTGCAAAACCCCAGAGGTCACCAGGCCGGCGGGAGGGAGCCCGCCTTGACACGATTCACTCGCTGGCTCTGGGCTGAGCGGCTCACGCGGGCTCCCTGCCGGGGCAGAACATCTGAGCCCTCCCGCTGCTTAAACCCACCGCTGACCAAAATGAGCCATCAGCGCTGCAAAGTGGAGGGCAGACTCCTACTCCTGTGGTAGAAATAAGACCTTGAGCGACCACACTGCAGGGGGAAGAGATTGCTGGCTAGGAGGTGACTTGCTGGTCCCACCTTTGGGGCTTTGGGACCTCTCCACCCTGCAGCTCCTGGTGCCCAGCCGGGCTAATTTAGGTCATAAGAGCCAGACAGCTGCGCTGGTTAGGCAGCCCTGATGGACAATCACATCACACAGTACAGCTGCGTTCCCTCCAACACCCCCCCACAACAGCTGGGCTGAGCCCCAGCCTGCTCAGTGGATGCCCAGCTCACCCCAGGTCTCCAAACACTGCCTTACACTCCCCCTTGCAGGAGGAGCATTAACACCTGTGCTGTTCAGCATCAGCTGCAGTCATCAGGGATCCTCAACCCCCCATCAGCTTCCCAGTCCTCAGAGGCCCCCAGCAGCTATATTTCTGCCACAATAAAACCCTCAGACATCAAAGTTTCCACCAACAAACAAGCAAAAGTGCCCAGGTCTGGAAGCCAAGCAGCAGGGGTCAGACCAAACCCCATCCACAAAGAATTTTCATATAACAAACCTCCCCCAGAGAAAACCCTAAAGCCACTGAGCTCCTCTGCAGCTGTAGGGTTTGGATACCCATGGAAGCAAGTCAGCTACAGCCCTGCTCCTCGTCTCTCACTACTGGTACAAACCCAGACCAAGAGGTCAGCCCAGGAGAGCAGCACTCCCCAGCACCACAGCAACAGGAAAGACACTGCATCATCCCAAGACATGATGGTCTGAGTTTAGAGTCTTTTGGGGACAGAGTAAGATGTTTGGGGAGGTTGTAAGATGACATGGAGCAGAGCTGGAGACCTGGAGACTTACCCCAACTATCCCAGCCCAAAGCAGCACAGGTGCCTTCCCAGCAGGAATCAGCCAGTCCCTCCTACCGCAGGACTATCTTTGTGTAGCTAAGAGCACGAGCTCAAACTGAGCACACCATTCTTTTCTGAGGCTGGTTCTTGCCTCTTCTTATACAAGAGAAGCAAGAAATCCAAGGCCACAGGTAGGTTGTTGCATCCGTTCAGGCACAAAGCCAGCAGAGGTATTCACTTAAATACAGGAGGCCCACAGCAAAACATCCAGTCCCTGACAATACCTCCTAGGTACCTAACTATCCTTGATCATCATGGTGTTGAGCAGTAACAGTCAATAACTTCCTGGCATCTTGGAGAATATCCATCTGCACTTGGCTTTCTAGCGACTTATAGAATTTCTGCCTCGCAGGACCCCGTCCATTTCTTGTGCTGGTTCTCCCTTCAATTTCACACTTAATTAAGTCCCCGGATCAAGTCTCAGGATGGATTGCTCACTAGACCAGCAGTCAGAATTGATGTCGCATCTAAATGATGGGGCCTGAGGAAAAAAAAAAAAAACGAAAAGAAAAAAGCAGGAGCGATAACAAGAGAGAGGGAGGGAGAAGAGGGAAAGCTGCTTTTATTTCAGGGTTAAAAGCTTAATCTTCTACTAAAATGGTATCACATGAGAGGGAAAGAGTCTCTTATCCATGTGATACCGCTGACCCAGGCTTGGTTTAGAAGCTGTAATATCATTCCAAGAGAAAATTATGTCGGCAAGTAACTTTTCTTGAGAGACAATTAAAAAGAAACAGGGCTCAGAAAGAAGACAGCACAGAATGGAAAAGGGGGGCTGACCAGGGCTCATTTGTGGAGGAGACATGCTGAGCCTCTGATGAGGAACAGTGTATAACCAGGCATCACTAATGGGAGAGCCTACAAGGGCTCAGTGTGATGAAGTGCTCAAAAGCTTGGGTGTTTCCTCTGAACCTTCTCCAAACTCCTTGATTTAGGCTGAACGGGGCTGCAAACCTCATGAGCTAAACCCTTCTCAGGAGATTTCTGGAAGTTCCTGTTCTTCTTGGAAGTATCACAAGAGGGTTTAGTTTTATTGCTGTTATTTGGCAGTTCAGTTTCCAGTATGGTCAAACCCAGGAAGGCCAAAGGCAATGAAAGAGCAGAGTTAACATTTTGTGAGCATCGTAAAAGGCTGAATTCAGGTTCACGCTATTAGTGTTTCAGGTCAGTCTTATTCTGGGCTCAAACAAGCGGGTCTTCATAGCAAGAAAAAGATTAAGTGCCCTCTTAAGAGCAATTCAGCCAAATAATAAGGCATCTTCCAACATATCTCAAAGACCCTGGTAGTTTGTTGATGGATAAGGAAACAAGAGGGGACTGTATGGGTTTCCAAATCCCTTTGTTGATTGTATATACAAACTTACATGTATGCACTGTCTGTCTGGGACAATTTAACATCAGGCCATCATTTATGTTCAGGTTAACTGGAATAAGTACCGCAATAGTGACCGAAGAAGTTCCTCCACTAACAACTCACAACCCCCTTTCTGCATTTATTTACTCAGCTCCCCCCTAACATGCTAGATAAAGTGGATGGGATAACACATGCTAGGTGCTGCAAATACCAATCACCATCCATTACACATCACCTGCTTTTTCATCCTGTATTAGCCTTCACAGGCTAGCAAAAGTCTTATTCATTAAAAGTAATGAGGTGGATTTAAGCTAGCCACCTGCCCCAGAGCTGTAAAGGGGCTTTCAGTTTGGTATTTCTGAATTAACAAGCTGAGAAAGACAGGAAAGATTAGAAAACAGTTAATAATAAATGTAACCCTTCCAACAGGTTTTGCTATCAAGCATCTGCAGTGGCATCTTTTCTGTCTGGTCCTATAGTTATCTGTCCATCCTCAGACACAGAGAGAGGTGGCCTCTCAGCATACAGGAAGGGTTAAGCCATGATCTTCTCAGTGTGGCCACCATGATGTACATACACCATGATGCTCTGCTGGAGCACAGCAGATTTCCAATACAAGAACGCTGTGAAGTGTCGACAGCAAAGCACCTATTCAATCCCAAAAACACTCGGTATTTGGGAGGGCTGGAAAAAGCCATGAAAACTCACTCATAATTACTTTGGGAATTAAAGGTTCATTTTCTTGGTTTTGAAGCAAATGCAATGACAAAGAACGTTTAACACCTAAAGCACACTTATCAGAATCCACTGGTTCGATGCAAATTCTGTTGAATTCAGGGAATCTTATTCTGCTCTTCGCTGAACTAAGGTGTCAGATGTGATGGCCTGAAGTGGCCATAATGGCACAAGTGGTCAGGGTGACCCATGGCCAGACTTCTTGCTCCCTTCTTTGCCCACCTATCTCCCTTCAAGCAGCTCCTACTTCCCACGGATAGGCACAGTCAGTCGGAGGTCTGCAGGCCACATACAGATGATTAGAAGAAAAGAGCTGTTTGCTTTCGCATACATTGAGACCAGCTGCCCAAAGCAAGTCCAGACCCAGACATCAGCTGGTGCAACGGCCACGCTCCATCGTCCCCTCTCCTCTGCCACAGCCCAGGCTCCTGCAGAAGCCATACACTGGAGCCATTTTATTACATGTCATAAAAGTCTTGGACAGCACCTAGATACTTGTCTGTCCTAAAGCAGGGAAGTAGAAATACACCACAGAAAACCCACAAATCTGTCGCCAAACAGGGGAAGATTAGTATTCCTTGCAGTTTCCAGATGAAGACGACTGGTAGGAGTCCCCAGCACAGATTACACCCAGGGATTGATTCTAGCACTGAGCAAACCTCATCACAGCTATTATCCAGAAGAAATGCTCTGACCCCAGCAACACAAGTTATTTACACGACAGCTGAAGAACACAACATGAACTGTGCATGGTCCCTGTCTTAACACCACAGCATTTTGACTGGAAACTGTGGATAAATCCAGGTAATAACTCACCACAAAGCCACTACAATTCTTTGCAAGAGGCCCGAGTATGGCCTCACATCACCGCTCTGTCGGGGGCAAACAGGCATCAATTAGTGCCACACGGGCCAGACCCCCTGAAGCTACAGCAAGAATTTGATGCTGCATGAGACTTCCCTACAATATGCTGCACATTAGCTGCACTCACATATACAGGGAGCTGCGTGCTTGTTTTGTTTGCTTGCACATTCCTAGAGGAAGGGGGAAGCTTCCCTGCAAGCTATTACCTTTATCCTGACATTTGGCTTTTGTGCAAGCAGTTTTGGATTGAGCCTCGAACAATGATTCTCACCGTTATGCTTGCTCCTTTCCTTTGTCTCCTTGGACACATTGGCAAATTCGCTTCAAGCTAAGGCATGAATTTAGCAGGGTATGAAGGGAGCAGTTAGTGCAGCCAGACAGCTGGAGATAGAAAGCAGGCAGTGTGGCGCAGTTTTTATTTGTTTCTGCTGTCAGAAAACAGCACAAGTACAGTAGTTCATAATTTCCCCTGCACAAAACCCTAATCACTGTCTGCATGGGATCCATCCACTGGCAAAGCAAAGACTTTCCCAAGTTCTGTGTTAGACTGAAAGTAGGCATCCATAGGATTTTGTTGTCCCACCCGCTGGCATGGAAAGCTTTCACTCAGCCACTCTGTTCTTTGTTCCCAACATTTCTAAGATCCCAAATAAGCTTTTTTTTTTTGTTTATGCTCTAGCACTTGGCACTGCCATAGCAATTCAAACCAGAAGACGAGAGCATCTACTTTGTACTCTACAGAGCACTTTACATTTTCAGTGTAAATTACTGCAAGGACATCTGCCTACATCCTTGGGTAAGCACCTCTCTCTCTTAGGGATGAACCTAAATTTAAGAACATGTAAATAACACTTTCCATATTTTCTGAAAAACTTGAGCCCAATGCAGGCACCTAAATATTGTAGCAACAAGCTTGCTCCAGCTGTGGAAGAGATGGGCTTGAATCTCCTCTGGTAGAGAAAGATAGAACAGACCTCCCTGAACTCCACAGATGCTGCCGAGTCACAGAAAAGCCATAGTGAATCCATGGGGAGGCTGAGAGCAGATCATGAGCACCGATCTTCAAAAGGCAGATCTGGGCTGAAAAGATTATGCAGGACCCATCTGACCACAGGAACCAGTCCTGCCCAGGGGACCAGAAGCACTGACTCCATATATCTGATACCTAATGCTTTAGATTCTGGGCAGCACTCAGAAGAAGTGAGAAGTCCCAATGCATCTGCAAAGACCAAATCTTAGGCTCAGCATGGCTTACTGTCTTACACAGGTTCATTTCAACCCCAGGCTGTGCAGCAGCCTGTTGTGAAGCCAAGAGCAATACCAAAACCACCGATGGGCAATGGTGCAAACCTGCCCTAGGACAAGCCAAGTTCAGGCTGGGGCGAGGGCTGAGCCGCAGGACACGAGGCAGCTCTGGCTGCTCAGCCTACCTGCCCAGGAGCAGCACCGCTACAGGCAGAAATCTCGGCTGAACTTCAATCCAAGTGGAAGATTACAGGGGTCATATTGGGTATATTAATCCAGTTGGTCTTCTGAGAACTAAAAAAAATTCTGAGGAGAGCAAAGTATACATGCAAGGATCGATCGCAGTCACAAATCCAAGCATTTGAACCTCTAACCAGCCTTTTTTGTGTTCATAAATCAAGCAGGGAGAGGTAAAAATCTTTCAAGGTGTTCACAGAAAAAACAAGGCAAATCTCATGGCTAGAATTGAACTTCTCGAACATATGCCGATGCAAAGGATGGGAGAAATTTTTCAGTTTTCATGATTTTACCCAACCACTTCACAGAACTGGTGTGGGGGAATACAGAAGGTGGCCTGTGAGCTCAGAGGAATGAAGAATCATGGAAGGGTTTCAAGAAAGACTCTGCTTAGCGCAGACTGGGAAACACCCATATCCTCCAGCTTCACAACTAAAAAGTAAGATTTTACAGTAAGGCCAACAGACATTTACCTAGGTGGTGCCCTCTCTCTCCAAACATTTGCTCCTGTCGCAATATACATTTGAATGCAAGGAACATGCTTGTTATTTAAGTACCTGGCTACCACATCCCATGGGAGAGGGCAGTGCCACTCTCAGCAAAAGCCACAGTGGTGGGTGGCCGAAGTCCAGAAAGCACCGGTGTCATGGGAGCACAAGACTCACGGCACTGCACAGGGAGCTGCTTGTCCCCCACGATAACTACAGCTCCACAGTGTCAAGTGCTCCGCTTTCTGGTGAGGCTCCTCCACTGAGAGCCCCCTTCCCTGCTGAGTAACGGCAATAAAGCTAACAAGGAAATCTATTCCATATTTCAAAATATATTCACTTCGGTCAAGTTTTTTCCCTAGCAAGAAAAGACAACATCCTGGGGTTTGTTGCAACACCTTGAGAGAAGTGATTCAACACCCCGTATTTTCATGCTAATAGACTTTTTTTTGCTTCAAAAATGTTAATCTATTTAAAAGATCACTTTTATTTGAAAAAAAAAAATCTTTATGAAAGGTTTGAGAGTGCCTTTGACACTGGATTACATCATGTTTCCTCTGACATCTGAGTCACAAAATGCTCAGAGCAGGATTTCCAAGGCTTCCCTTTATTTTCTGTTCCCATGAATTCCACTCCCACTGTGATCAATAGGATTATTGCCACAGGCTTCAAGAGGAGAAGGGCTGGCAAATGCTGAACACATTTGAAGGCCCTAACCTCAAAGTCAATATTTTCCAGTCAAGAAAACAGCGCTTTGGTTATCAATGAATATGTCAAACAAGAGGCCCATTATGAACAAAGCAGGCTGGTAAGTGATCCCAAAAGAAAAGTGAAAAGAAATAATACTATAATGTAACATGTTCCTTACAGCCTATGGCAGTATCGTGATGAATTTGAGCTGGTTTGAGGTGCCTGTAAAGTGAACCAAGAATTAAAGCAGTATTTCTGAGTATCTATGCAAGAAGGATGAAAGGGATGCCATAAGGTTGTCAGTCTCGTACTTGTACCCCCCAAAACAGGATCGATTCTGCCTGTGTCTTTCCTGCTGGGTGTTCCCCAAGGAACTGTTAAACACCTTTGCTTGTTCCATGCCTCTTCCAAAAAAACTCCGGTGCTTTGCTACCTTCACAGCCGAACGCTCCTCTCCCAACACCTACAGGTTACAGCCCTCCCTTATATAACGCAGGCCTGGGGCACACGGTTAAAGTCCTCCTGATCCTCTTTACAATAGCTTTTGCACCCAGAAAGTCTGTTCCTCCTGTTTTCTCTCAGTCTCCTCAGCTCTAAATTAAAACACCAGAATTTGTTTTCTTTTATAAGACATATTTTCCCAGGTCTTTCTAAGCACTTGCCTGCAGACTCTTCTGGATGACCAGGCCTTTCCTGAACCCCTGACCATCAACCTTGCTCGAAAAAACACTCCAGTGTTCAAAGCCAGCAAACTCCTTACACCAGTATTTCCCTTGATTGTCAGGGTTCAGCCCAATCTTCGAGCTAAAATCATGGCATGACCCTTCTGGCAGTAATCTCAGTATTTTCTCCTTCAGTTTTTGCTACAATGAGGACATCTCCCCTTTGAACTGTTCCAAAGGAGATTAAGTCTGTCTAGAGCAGTACCTGCGGTTTCATGATTTCATCTAAAATAGCAAGGACATTTCTGATGCAATTGGGATGTTTCACATGATTGCATGAAACTTTTTGGTCAGCACGAAACCAGCCAGGCCTGGAAGGAGGCAGCAGCAGCAGAATTGGTGCTCCTGCAGCCCAGGGCCATTTGCTGTTGCTTAAACGGAAGATTCTTTCAGAGCAGTATTAAGGTTTAGGACTTATAACTGAAGAGCCTTAATCCTTTCCAGTAGAGGCCAATGGTGCATGTAAGAGCATTAAACTTGGTATACGCTAAATCCTAAACATTTCCAAGTTGCAAGCAGAACTAGATCACAATCAAAGCCTGCAATTCAAATACACTTACTTCAAGGAGCTCAAAACCAGAGTCTGACTTCAGCAGAACTCTTCTCCATACACCATGAGCTCCAGATCTGGACTGAAGATAATTAATATCAGTCTCAGTCCTTATCTTCAGCCCATCTGAAGATCAAAGGGAACAGGAAACAAAAGCATTCCAGGGCATTGAAGTGAAACATTTGTAATGAGTTTCTCCTATTATTCCACACAGTTGGGATTTTTTTTTTTTTTTTGGGGGGGTGGGGTGGGGGGGAGCAGAGACAGGAGATTTGGCAGCCAGTTAAGAAGCGAGGATGGAAACACATTTTAATACTAATTTCCTTCCCTCTTCTCCCACTTCCTGCTCAACAAAACCACTGAACAGATCCATGAAATTACAGGAGATACAAATCCTTTATCCACAGTTTGCAGTTGTTGACATGTAAGACCCTTAATATGTAAATAAATTAGGCTGGGCTTTTTTTTTTTTCCTTGCCAAAGCAGCATTGCTCAGCACATAAACAGCAACAATGCAGCCTGTACAGTGGCCCCAGTAATCAGTTCCTGCAACCAGGGCATCTTCTTGAAGCACCTCCTCAAGTTAACTCTGGTGGGGAGCAGGAGGGAAGGGGCTGCTCCTCAGCTGTAGGCAAGACAGTGACATGGCTGAGAACAGAATTCAACTTCAAATCATCTGCCATTTTGAAAACGACGTCCCTTGATCATGAATTAGTGTCAAGGCACATGATGAGGGATGAAGCAAGGAATGAATGAGCAAAAGAGAGCAGAGAGAGGGAAAGAGAGAAACAAGGAGATTCTCCAGAGGCTTACGAGAATCACGCCAGTGAGGAGACTGTGCACACAAGCCATGTCCTTCTCAAAGCCTATGTTTTGCCAAAAAAATAAAAAGACCCTGATCCCTAGAAATGTTCCTGTCTGCTGGCTCCTAGAGATAAGGAAGCGATATTTCACAGTCTGACACTAATCATATTTGGGCATATTAAGTAAGGACGGTCCAGGGGCTTTCTTTGCAGCATACATATTCCAAGTTCAAAGCGAGAGCTCGTTACTGTGCCTAAAAAATCCTCTTAACTCAGAAACGCGAGACAAAGAGGGAATAGAAAAAAGAAAGGGAGGGAGGTGCTTGGGGGGGTGGGGTGGGGGGGAGAAGTGTCATTATCTTTGTATTGTTCTCCCTACCCAGCCCCATCAGTGACGTCTGCTGCAATATTTTATGACACGGGGATGCTCCTCTCTTTTCCCCTCATCTATGAAAATGGAACAGGAGACTTGCTAATACAATCTTCCACGGCTGTGATTTACACATCCCAGACTTCACTTCATCTAAAGGTACAACAGCCACTATAGAGCCAGCTCCTGGGTTGAAAACGGTGGAATTATCCTCGTCGGAGACCTGGCCCTGTTTGCTCCTACAGCAGGGAACTGCTCACCTGGCTCTGCTGCTCCCCCCTGAGCAGAGGTCACTGCCTCCCTCTCTGGCTGCCTGTGCTGGTTTGGGCTGGGGTAGAGTTAATGTTCCTCACAGTAGCTCGTAGGAGGCTGCGTTCTGGATTTGTGCTGGAAGCAGCGCTGATCCCACGGGGGTGGTTTCGTTACTGCTGAGCAGCGCTCACACAGCGCCCAGGGCTTTGCTGCTCCTCAGCCACCCCACAGCTGGGCTGGGGGCACAGGGAACTGGGGGGGACACTGGCCCAAGGGATGTCCCACACCATATGGCACCACGCTCAGCAGATAAAGCTGGGGGAAGAAGGAGGAAAGGGGGGACATTCAGAGTGATGGTGTTTCTCTTCCCAAGTCCCTGTTCCGCGTGCTGGAGCCCTGCTCTCCTGGCGGTGGCTGAACCCCTCTTGCCCATGGGACATGGTGGACAAATTCCCCATTTTCCTTTGCTTGTGTGAGCGGCTTTTGCTTTACCTATTAAACCGCCTTTATCTCAACCTGTGGTTTTCTCACTTTCACCTTTCCAATCCTCTCCCCATCCCACCGAGAGGGCAGCGGGCGAGCAGCTGCGTGGGGCTGAGTTGCCAGCTGGGGTGAAACCACAACACCTCAGCTCTTCATTCTAGTCTGCTGCCCAAGGCAAAAAAAAAAAACCCACCACAAAACTACATTAAAGCTTGAAACAGGTGGCCTCCTTCACAGTGACCTGGAGGCCAAAGCACAGCTCAAGGAAGACTGGGATGGACAGCCAGAAAACATGTCCCAGTGTGGACCAGCATTCGGGTCCCTCCATAGCACAGCCCAGCCCATAATCGACCAGCCCTCAGCTTCTCCCTAGGCTGCTTCACTCCATCCAGTTCAGCTTTGGCTCACAGGGTATGAAGCTTACAAAAAAAAAAAAAACCACCTTTAACACCACCAGTTAGCAGAGAAAGGCTTTATCAAATGTAGCCCTCTCTAAAATAACAGTTCTTACAAAGCTCAGCCCATCAGTTTGTGCTACATCTCAGTGACAGGCAAAGTGCTTGGCGCAACCAGACCCCATCTGCAGGGCTCAGCAACGGATGGGGCAGGGCAGACCAAAAAGATGAAATTTCAGCAAACACTATATTAAAAAAGCGAATCAGTTTGGAGAAGAGCCAAGAAGGTCACTATGTTGAATCTCAACATTATCCAGAATGAATGTTTCAACTCCCTTTTTGCCAAATCATATTTTTAGTTGGAGACTAACCTACTTTTAATGAAGAGCATGAAATAACCCTGATATGAACTTTGATTTGTTCCACCAATGACAATTCTCACATATTTAATTTTTTATTCTGCCATGCAAGCAAAAATTAAACCCAGATTATGCTTACAGCACGAGGTGAAGCTACCACAAGAAAAGGACTTGCCACAAGTCCTCCCCACACCTCCCAAGCTCTTCTGAATATCTCAGACCAGGTCGTGCAGGCTGAGCCATTTGTGGAATAGCTCTGCTACACTCATTGCTCCTCAAAGAACCTGTTCATTTCACTGAAATTAAACAGCTACAATTGACCGCTTGAGGAGCAGCACAGTTGGTCTGGGATTCTCAAACAGCGGATTATTAAAGAAGAAAACTGATTGAAGCAAAAGTAAAAATCCCAGTGGTCTCTGAGGAGCTACACAGGGAAATGGTGAAAAGTGGTTTGTTGTTTTTTTATTATTATTACAATTGCTGTCTTTGAAGCATTTACATGACACCACCCATCACAGTGTCATAGATGCAGAATAGAAGCAACAGAGTTTGCTTCCACGTGCTAAACATCAAGGGGGCTTCATCTGAACCACCACCCAGGAGCTGGCTCTGCTCACTAGGGCAGACTTGTACTGCACCCTCCATCCCGCTCCTAAATGAAAACCAACTTGGACATTAGCAGCTATACATCAAGAGTTAACATATCCCTCGGTCAAGCCTAGGCTAATCCAGCAACACAACATTCTCCCCAGAGCCCACACTGCTCATTCCCATAAATCTGGGTGTGTAGTAAAGCACTCTGAAAAGTACAAATTATACTTTTTCCCAATAGGTAACCCCCCCACTACCCTAGGCTTATTATAATTGTAGAGTGCCACTCATATGTGATCGCTGTCATTCGAAAGGTCAGCATTTCCCACATCAGCTTCCCCCATCCCAAAGATCTCAGAAGCTGGAAATTTTCAGGTTAGGGATGACTTTGGGTTTGTGTTTCTACTTCCTGGAGAAAAAGCCTTATGCCTTACCACGCTAAAATAAAATCGTCATCTACAGTCCTATTCCTCTACAGAAAACATGCCCTCAGCTGACTACTGATCAGTTCAAAAGTTATAGGAACAACAGGGAGCATTTCTACACTTGCTGGATTTTGAAAAATTGGGGGGGGATTGCAGTTGCAGAAGACACCACCAATTTCACATGGCCACATACTAGAAGGCCACAAGTGGCCCCTTGGTCTAACTCCACAGGGAGGAGACTACTCCTGTTTCCTTTGGTTTAAAAACCTACCGCCTGAAATTCGCTTCCTAGCAAGGTCAGCCTGGGTACAGCCGTTCCTGTACGCTGGACCTACACCAGCAGGCTGGACCCAGGTGACAGCCCTACTCCTTGCCTCTTCCCAGTTCATGCAGCAAACACTGCAAGGCACCCGCTGTGCCCTATGGTGAGCTGTGAGCACCTTCTGAGCCCCTTCACAATTCCTCATCAGCTAGAAAATCAGTTTTACCAAAACCCAGCCTTACAGCTATACGGAATGCAAGGAATGAGATTAAAAGGGATTATGTGTTTCTTGCAAGCAATGAGGCTTGATAGCTCAGACAGGCATCGCCTTAACATGTCCTCCGCTTTGTTTGAATAGTTATTACCCCCCAGCTCTTTGAGTACGAAGGTTTGTAGGGATGAGCCATATGCCATGCAATTAGGTTTTCATCTCCGCTTATTGTTCACACGATTTAGAATGGTCTTTTGGATGTTTGCAGGTTGCTGACATTTTTCTGTATCTTCAGGCAAGGCTGCATGTTTAGTAGTAAACATCCTGGAGGGGGAAGGAAAGCCCTCAATCCGAGCAGAATGGATGCTGAATCCAAACCTCCCCCCAATTTAAGCAGGGAAAATTTTCAGAATTAGGTTATCCATTACTGTAACAGTTCCAGGCAAAGGCCATTCACCAGGTCCAGATGCCCTCAGAAATGGGACACAGGCTTTTGGTTCAGACTGTAGTCACTTTGGATTGAGTATTCATCTGCATTGCAACAGGATCCATGTGGTTAATAAATATAACCAGTTGTACCACATAAAACACATGTATTTTATGAGATGTCAGAGGACCAGGTCTTTTTCTGGGGGTTGTTTCAGTGACTCTTAGTCGAGCAGAGACTTGAGGAATCCACAGCCAGCCACTGCTTGACACAACACCAAGGTATCTGCACGACTTACTGCCCCACGCCAGTTGAAAATGACTGGAAACACACACAAACACACAAGCCTTGAGAGGACCTGATCCCAGCACTGCTCCTCGACTGATGCACATCTTATTCTAGATGTTTGGCTGGAAAGGATGCCTCCGCTCTCCCAGCCTGGGGAAGCAGCATTAACCCCCCTTACTGCTGGAAACACTTCTCATATCCTGGAGATACATGGTCATGATGTATGTTCTGGGATCCAAAACCAGAAATGTTACTTTTAAAAGCAATATTTGCAGTGGCAGCACCAGAGACACCAGAAGCCTTGGCCACTTCAAACGCTGCAGAATATCTGTGCGCTCACAGGCACCCCCCCATCCCACCTTCTCGTGTTAGCTCCACCAGAGCAAGGCATCAAATCCAGCCAAAACTTCCTTTCCCTTCCCTTCAGCGGAGGAATGCTGGAAAGGTACAATCCTCACGATGGATGGATTGACACAATCAGAAGTAATTTAATTCAAGTTTAATCTGCAGCTAATGACTGCAGGTTCCCTCCAACTCTCAGTCCCCTTCCAATTTTTCACTGGTAAATTGCTACAGTTTGCAGTTGAAGCTCTTCACAGTAGATTAGTTAACATTATGTTTTTATTAAAGCCGAAGTTAATATCCTTATTCTCTGAAGGAGACCACTGGGGTTGTTGGAATTATTTTTTTCCCCGTCAGTTTTTTACTAAGAGCCTTCACTGCTCAGTTAGAAACACAGAGCTTGCAGACCCCCAGCTGAAAGCTTAAGGGAGCCCCAAACAGTTACCTCTTAAATGATTATTTACATTGGAATATAAAAATCACTCTGCTGGATTAGACCAGAGGCCTGTCTACCCAGTATCCTGTCTCTGATGGTGGCCAGCTGCTCTAGAGCAGGGCTGGTCATAAGTTTTCTGTCAAAGCTTTACTGATAGATACTTTTTTTTCATTACATGACATTCTTCACAAAAAAAGCAGCCTGCTGCCTACAGAAAATGTTGACTTTGCAATGAAAAAAAAAATCAGAGGTTTCTAAACCTGAATGATTTTGTATTTTGGACCTAAAGCTTTCCATTTCCTGATGAATGATAACTGCTTTTTCAGTAAAGAGTCAGAATTTTCTGGGAAAAGATGTTATATGAAAATGTGTCCATATTAACCAGTATTTTCCATTTAAATATTCCCAATTTTTAAAATACTCCAAAAATCTCTTTAAAAAACTACCTTCAGCTCTGACCTGAAGAAGTCCTCAAGAACTGTCAGACAGAAAATGATGGTACAAGCTTCTCCACAGAAGTTTCTCCTAAACCTCACAAAGCCAATGGCTACAACGCAATAAAGAAAGATGTTTCTGTTTGTTACTGGCCGTTTCTCACCCGACTGAAAGTCCCTCAGGGATGTCACGGGACGCAGCGCAGTGCTGTTGGCCAAGTAGCAGAAGGTGGGGACACCTGACAGAGACAGCTGAGGAGGGGGTTAATGTCTTCGCCACAGGCCATCCCCTAGGCCAGCAGCTTTGAACTAGCCTGTGAATAACAGCGGCTAGGGTAGGTGAGCTCCCACAGCCAGCTCCAGGTGCCCATCCAGGACTAAAGCTCTGCTTCTTCTGTGCCGTTTTCAAAGCTTTCCCCCCCCCCCACCCCAGCTCCTTTCATGCTTTACTTCCCCATCTCTGCTCGTGGCAGGACTGATGCTTCCAAGTCCCATGTCACACCCCGCTCTGCTCGCCCCTGTGCCGCAAACCAGCTCTGCAAACCACCAAGCAGCGTAGCTCAAATCCACAAATGCTGTTTTCCAGCCATTCTGCCTCTGGAGGATTTCCATCCCTCGCCAAGACCTCAAGAGCTTCCCACCTTCCCTTTCCATTTTTCACACACCACCTTTGTGACGTAAGAATTAGAATCACACTGTGCCAAACATCTCACGCGATTTACAGCGATGTAAATCACAAAGCGTCCCTATAGCATCAGCCACCCCACTCTGATGTGAGCCCCGAACCAAAATGTAACGTGTCCAGTCAAGCCACCCCTCACAGCTGCTCGAGTTCCTTTACCCTTGGGCAAACATCACCCAGATCAATGAATTGCCTCTGATAAACAGCAGCATGGATTTTATTAATCCCCAGCCCATCCCTGGCCAGCAGGAGGGGTGTCAGGACTTTCTGTCCTGGGATGCTGCACACGGTAACAGGTTAATGAACAGTCAGAGTCCATCCAGGAGAAGCAGCAAATGGCAAAACTGCTAGAAAACAAGGATTCCCTTGGAGCAAAGAGAGCAGAGCCATTATCATCTGGGGAGATTTAGGAGACAGCTCTAAATCCCACAGGGATCATATAATCAAGTTCATCTCTTCAATCAGGAGAACTAGAAATTGCCTTAAAAAAAAAAAAAAAAAAAAAAAGAATGCTGAACTGTCAAATAGGCATGAGATGAGGTTTGAAGAAAAAGCCTAATTTCTCCGGGCTCTCTATGGAAGGAGGAGAAGCTGCCACACAGGACCAGAACCCTTGCGAGCATGCTACCTGCAGAGGCAGGAGTGTGTGCAGGGACCAGGGCTCTCACCCAGGTGGACTCTGACAGAGAAAATGGCTTTTCCAACCCTAAAGTTCATTTTTACAGAACATCTTTCTATTTAATCAAAGCAACTAGGGGGAACGGATCAGTTTTATAAATCCTTAAATGTTTGTGGTGGGGTTTTGTTGGAGTATTTTTCCCCTCCTGGTCCAATACTCAAACTCTGCGAGATGCTGAAACCTGAAAAACGTTTGTTCACCAGCAAAAACCACAGGAATGGCACAGAAAAGAGGCTGGTGGCAGGCTCAGATCTCAGCCCCCCTTCCCACCTCCACCAGCACAGCTACCAGCACAGGGGGGCTCTGCTTGGCCACCCAGGCTGACCGCAGCTGCAGACCTGCCCTCACCCCCCCAGCCCCACGCCGTGGTGCCCACACCGTCCCAGCGCCGTCCCAGTGCCCAGCCCCAGGACCACTGGCAATGGGCTAATGGTAAATGGGTAAAACAGAGTTACACCAGCGCTACTTCAGCTTTCTGCCTCCGCGCCCACATGGGATGCAAATCACAGCGCTAGCCAAACCCAGGATCTGCCTCTCTCCAACCTGACACTCTTGTGCATCGTGTTTTTTAATTAACCTTGGAACTCCAAAGGGTCTTTTTTTTTTTTTTTTTTTTTTTTTTTTTCCCTTTTTGCCAAACACAACCATATTTTACAGGGATGGTGACAAGCTAATTAACTTAATTCTTATGACACCTCTCTGTGAGATGAGGCTAGGGTTGGCTAGCTCTGCAATGCAGTGTTGGGCTAATTAAAAAATAATTACTACTTCACCAAGGACAAGAACAAGAAGTTAATTAAAAGAATGAGGCGTAGCTTTAATGAAACTCATCAGATTGTATTCATTCAGATGTCCCACAGCCAAGTTCCCGCCACTAGAATATAAATCCACACTGTCTCCACGAGTGTTTGCAAATGGGCTCCCCTCTCTCCCTCCTCCCTTTCGCCTTTCCCTGGAAGAAACAACATGGATTATTTCAGGAACAAGACAGTAAACTTGGCCTGAGATTCCACACACCCTCAAGGGGCTGGAGGGTAAGATACGGATCTCCAAACACTATCTGGGATTATCTGAAGTACCTCAAAACCCACGCGCTGCATGGGAGCTATACCATTGCTTTCTATCAAAGTCCTGGGGATCATTTGGGAGCGCAGTGGCCCTCCACTGCTGCAGCCAGGCAGAGCGTGCCTCCTTCCAAGGAGCAACCTGAAACACTAGGAGAATGGTGCAGAATAGGAGAGTTCCTTGGGGAAAATTATGTTTTACCTGAGCAAAACTGACCCACAGTCCAGACTCACACCTCTTGCTCGATTACTGACCAGCTGGCACAGTAACCAAGCAAGCAAGCACGGGCTAGGGATGAAAACCTGCTCACGAACAGTTTGGTGTTTCAGGTTGACTTAAGCCCCTCACAAGTTCAAGTCACATACCTCTAATGCTTCCATCAAGGAAAAATCCTGAAATTAAATTTTGAATGGTAATTCACTTCTAAATGAGGGGCAGGTGCCCCAGAGTTGAACTATGGTAAATTTTCCAGAGGTAACTTTATTATTTCAACTATATTTTCTAAGCTAGAATATTTAGCCAGGAGCTAAATTAAAATGTGCTTGGCAGAAATATTTACTGTTTTGATAAGGATAAAAATAACACTAGGGGTCAGACCAAAACAAAGAGGGTTTTCCCTATATTTTGGTGCCATCACAAATACAAAAACAAATTTTGCAAATCACAAACCACAACCCCATCTATATACAAAGGCACTGTCCCTACATATGTGCCTTGTCTTAAGCATACATCAGCTCATGTCCCTTCTGGCATGTCAAACCCAGAGCCCCCCCTCCAGCACCCACCCTCAGTCCAGCTGAAGCCAGTGAAAGGTCCAAGCGATGCTCAGATTTCTCAGAGCTTGGTGCATCCCCTCAGAGGGTGACTGGTCACTGCTGGGAAAATGTGAGTGATCCCAAGCATCAGCTAGATGCAGTGAAGCAGGTCTGCTCAAGCAGGATTTCAAGAGTTTGCTGGGCTTGAGAAAATTCAGAGTTTGGAAATTATGGCAGCACGGCAATAATGTTCCTTGACTGATCCCTGGGACAGCACAGAATATGGCAGCACAGGTGTCCTCACACATGCCACTGCCATCTGAAAAGAGTATCCAAGGCAGAGAAAATAATATATACATATATATGTATATAAAGAAGTGGAGAAAAGCCAAAGTTTCCTGGCCTTGTTCATTACACACCGATTAACAGCAGTGGGACTGGCTGCACTCACGATGCTGAGCACAGGGGTCACTTGCCCAAGGCACAGTGCTTTCTCCAGGATGGTTCCAGGAGCCCTCAGTAAAGAAGAATAGGTCAAAGACACAGACAGAGCAGCCCCGCTGCTTACTGAGGAGCTAGAAGGACCTTCAAACGACACAATAACAAATGAGACATGAGCCTGAGCAGACCAGCACATGAGGTGCTGACATGGAACAAGCCTGTTTGGGTGACAGTTCTCACTGCGAACCAGGGGAGAAATGTCATCAGCTGGTGGGACCTGTTACCTGAGCACATTTAATTGCTGAAACTCCCGAGGGAAGAAACAACAGGGCAAAAGGGAGAGGTGGAGGGGATGGAGAGGTCCTTACACTGACAGCAGCATCCTCCTGCACACAAGACACCGTGGCTGCAGCTGACAAGACGCTGCCCTGACCCGGCCCGTGCTGCTTCCCAGTTCACAACAAGCGCACGGAACACCCAGCAGGGCGGGCATCGCTCTGCCCAGCACCCAGCAGGTATCTCCACCTTCCAAGCATTGCACCACATGCAAAAATAGCACCAAATGGGCAAGTTTTCAATGGGTCCAGCAAAACATTGAAGGAGAAAGAACCTGCTCAGAAACACAAAAGCAAAGAGGCCACACGAGGGAAGGAGAGAAACAGAGCCAAAATCAGGCTGCTCATCGCCATCCTGCCACAAACACCAACTCCCCCACTAAAGGGCTCACTGCTAACCACCACCACACTTCATAGATCAGCTCAGGACTTAAGGAGAGGTAACAAATTGTACTCTACTCTGGGCACATGGGAAACACAGGCTTTTAAGGTGCTAGCTCCGTTTTCTACTGCCTGGCATAGAGCAAAGATGGCAATCCTGAAAAGCACGCTCCAGAGACAGCAGGGAGTTAATTTTCAGTGAAAGAAAGAAATAAGGAAAAAAAGTGATACATACATACATGGAAAGTTAGTATGATAAAGCATTTATAACCTTACATATATATATTTAGGCTTTCATACGTATATATACATATATGTATATATACATATGAAAGCCTAAAGTTCACATTGCTATTCATTAAATCTTTCCTCCTGGCACTCTCGTTGGCCTCTCTGCTGACAGTGCCAAGGCTGGCAGCACATGGGAAAATGAGCTCCTTCTGTGTACAGCTCATCTGCTCAGGTTATCTTAGAGGCTCACTCGCGCTGTAGAGAGGCTGTCATTACGCTCAGGTGTCCTGTATCGCATGTGGGCAACACAAACCTTGGAGTAGGGGAAAAATCTTTTGCCCGATGCATAAAAAAATGTGCTTCAGGATATTGCCTCCTTCACAGTACCAGGTGGGGAGAAATTCAGAGTTTCACGTTACCTCGTCAAAAACTAGCAAAAAAAAATTTTTCAAAAAAAAAATCAGTGAGAGGTTTGTCTCAGCCTGGCTTGCATTTTGGTGTGGCAGTTTAGCAGACCAGCCTTTCGGTGTTTGTGCCTGGCATTTGGGCAGGATGCATCGCCATCCATTTTAACCATTGTTGATGATTCGACCAAAGGGCTCCGAAAATAGCAACTGCCAAATAAGTTTTTATATAAGACTCCAAATTGCCAGTCGGTGTCCTTATTCAGTCTGGAGCTGGCTTAGCTGTATACCTGTTATAGGGCAACTCAGTACAGATAGCTTCCTGCATTTACGCTGGTTTTCTTTTAGTGGTTAATTCTCAACAGACCAATTAGAGACAGTCTTTATTTCTGGCATCTAAAGGTATTTCTTCTAAGTAGGCTAGCCTGGACTTTAGTGGAGCTGCAATTGCCATCTTGTAGGGCCATCATTAAACGGCACCTCTCAGTCATAGGCTTGGAAATCCAAAATGGCAAAAAGAAAACCCACAGTGCTAGTGCCGAGGAAACCTTTCATGCCTGGAGCCTTGGTGCTGTTTAGCTTCTCCTGAAATGCTTCTACTGGATTTGTATTACCTTTTAAATCAAATTTGAGATCCTGAAGGCTATCTACAGTATATTCCTCTGCAGCTCTGCAAGACTTTCATTCTTTATTCCCCCATGGCAATTTTTGCTTATCTAGTCATCAGCTTGCATGCCTGCCTTCTTTTGCATCCTTGCAGCTTTCTTTTTTGTGACTACTAGCATCCTATGGTCCTTGCTGTGACACGCTCTACCACGAGCTCTTCATGTTGAACAAGCTTCCAAAATGTAAGGATGCACTTCATACTTAACTATTTTAATGCACTGGAACAGTCATGCGAAATGCTTTAAAAATAAGGGGGCTGTAAGTTGAGATGTATTAAAAAAAAAAAAAAAAAAAAAAAAGTTAGGCATTTAAATTTTCTTATGCAACCCACAGTAACATAAGTACTTTCTTACCAATTTTAGTGAAAATGTGGCTGTAACTAATTAAAGGTGGGTTACGCATTTTGCCTAACAGAAAGACTTAGCTTTATGGAAAACCTTAGACTGATCAGTTACGTGACATTGCTAAATTTCCTGCTTTTGTCCTGAGTCTGTGTTGACTTTTTCAGTATTTTCCAAAAGCAGAGTTGTTTTCCCAGGGTGCCAGCCACGTGTTCCTCCTCCTTTCAGTATGTTTTTGCTCCTTGCTCATGTGCATTTACACGGTTTATGTGTGGTTTTGTTTTGTTCAGTTTTACAGAAAATAAAAGCAGAACACTAGAAATTACCCAAGATTTTCTTTTTTCCTCTCTCTTTCCTTTTCTGGTGTGCCCTCGCACTTGTCACATGTTCCCTCCCTCTCCTCCCTCCCTTGCCATCTTCCCAAATCCTACTTTAAAGGGGTTGTGGGCAAAGGAACTGCAGTTCAATGGGGCCCTCTCTTGGCCTAATAGGGTAATTTAGCTCTGCAAAATTAGGGCAATTTAGCTCTGCAAAATGATCAGAGGTGGTTTTGTGAATGAATTCCAGATCAGCTGTCTAACTTGAAATTATGCTTCAATACGGACCAAAATCATTTCTGGTATCGCTCATGTTGCTGGTATTACTGTGGCTGTTCGCTAACAAGTTTGTTGCCTTTATTTTGCAGGTGTACCTGGCGGCTGGATCTGGGTGCTGTGCAGGGGGCTGTACACAGACCCGTTCGAATCCAACACATTGCTGCAAGACTGTGTGCTGGTCCCTGGTTTGGGTTTGGGCCCCTCGCTGCAAGGGGGACATTGAGGTGCTGGAGCGTGTCCAGAGGTGGGCAATGAGGCTGGGGAAGGGGCTGGAGCCCAAGTCCTGCGAGGTGCAGCTGAGGGAACTGGGGCTGTTTAGCCTGGAGAAACCTTCTGGCTCCCTACAGCTGCCTGACAGGGCTGTAGGTGGGGGGGTTGGTCTCTTCTCCCAAGGAAGAAGTGACAGGATGAGAGGGAACGGCCTCAAGTTGCACCAGGAGAGGCTTAGATTGAGAAGATGTCTTCACTGAAAGGGTCATCAGGCCCTGGAACAGGCTGCCCAGGGGAATGGTTGAGTCGCTGTCCCTGGGGGTATCTAAAAGCCGTGTAGATGTGGTGCTGAGGGACGGGGTTAGTGGTGGGCTTGGCAGGGCTGGGTTAACGGTTGGGCTTGATCTTAAAGGTCTTTTCTAACCTAAACGATTCTATGATCTGCAAGGCTCTCGCAAGGACCAGAGGGAGATCGGATTTAACTTCTTGCTGAAGACACTGGGCAACCTCACTAATTTACATCATTACAAAAGGCAATCTATTCCAATTCAGCTGATGCTATACCATCAGTGCTCTGTCTAGGCTTTCTGGACCTGCAGTGGCAGTATTCCCTGTGGTAACCCTGCTTCTTTGTTATCTTTCCAGAGCTTTCCCTGAAGGCTGAATTTTCATATTCAAGCCACTTGACTCTCATACAAATACTGTCTGCTTCTTACCGCTTCTGCATTTCTCTCCCATCTAACACCCTTTGCTCCCTGGAAAGAACCCCAACTATAAAAGCAGCAGTTTTGCAGCTACACACATGCAGGTGTCTGGACATGCATCTGCATGATCTGACAGACATAAATGCATGCAGCATGTGGATATGTGTTCAGATGCAGGTATGCATGCACCTACACCATGAGGGGGGTCTAAGTAACATCTTTCTGCTTTCAGCTGTACCACTCTGCTCCAAAGGAGGTCAGCTAAGCCTACCCTCTTCTTCAGGTGCCCCTCTGAGAAGGCTTTTTGCTAGAGGAAGCACCAGTCTCTAACACTGTTCCTTTCGGACACTGGCTGATCATTTGTATTTCTTTAAAAGGGCTTTCACTTCAATAGCTCTGGAAACCTAGGAAGATGAAATGAGTTTCCCAAGGTCATTCAGCCAGTGTCCTCCAAACTGCAGGGCTGCTGAAACCCAGTTTAGGATGCTATCAAAGAGCTCAGACCCACAGGGGTCCTAGACTTTTTGAAAGGTTCATCCACAGATCTTTCCTCATTTCAGGCTGTTTCAATCTAACAGATTAACAGCTTCAGCAGATTTACCAGAGTTACAGGAGCACAAGTAGAAGCAAAATTATTTGCATCCCTCTGCTGCAACAGGCTCACAGGAGGCTGAGCACCTGCTGTCTGTGCGGTGTGGCCCAGTGAGTAGAGAATCAGGACATGGGAAGTCTCCTCCTCACCCTAAATATTCACTCCCTGGTCTCATGATCCTCTACAAAGTACCTCTCTGCGCCTCTAGCTAGTGTCTGTGAAATAGAGCCTACAGCATTTAATTCCTGAGCTCTCCAAGGAAAGTCTGCCCTGAAGGATCACTATCAGCACAAGCAAAACACAGCTTTGTGCAGCTTTGCCCTTCTATTGCCTTTGGTGTGAAGTTAAGAACTGCTCGAGCCTGCAAATTCAACAGGTCAAAAAACAGAGCCCATCTGCAGTCATGGCTTCAGCTGAGGAATAGGAAGCTCAAGTGCACAGAAGCCAGTACAGTTCAAGAAATTAGTATTTTGTTGCATTTCAAGTGGGATGACAATGCAAGGAGAAATCAGCCAAACCACCTTGGAAAAGCCCAGTGGTGATTATGGTGGAGGGGGGGAGGCTGCGCTACTTTCAGTCTGCTTTAGCACAGGGTGGGAAAATCCCCAATTAAACCAGAAACACAGTACCTGCAATCATCAGGGGAGAACAAAAATAGCCAGGAACGCAAGTAGAGGAAATTGACTCTTGGTGCAATCAAGTGTCTTCCTTCCTCTAATTCCCTGCTCAAATATGAATTATTTCTTCTAATTCAAGTTCCTTGCAGCTTGTAAAAATCTCTCAGCAGACCTGGCTCCCACGACCTGGTTTGTACTGTCCCATTTGGATTGAGGACACCAGCAAGAAAAACTAGTTCATAGAAGACAAAGAAAGAATCAGTTTGAAATCAAACCCTTCATCCTAAAAAGGAGCATCAAAGCAATTCAACATCAGAACACCAAAGCCTAAGCATCAGCTGCTAGATGAAGACTTTTCTATCCTATTTTACTCTGTGACAGTACCAAGGGGAAGAGCTGCTGTTGCTTTGGACAAGGTTGTTGTATCTCTGCTCTTCCAGCGAGCAGAGAGCAGCAGTGGCCCTGATCCCAGCAGAACAAGTCATCTGCAGGACCACTGCCCATCTGCTGCAGCTTACCAGGTCCCAGATGGACCAGCTCTCCACTTTGTTCTTTCTGGCCATCAGTATTTATCTCTGGAATGGGTGCAGAAAGGCCTGTATTACCTCCTAATCCCAATCCACCATGCTCTGAAGAACAAGGGTTTGTGCTGTTTATAACTGCTCAAGCTGGGAATACTTTTATTATCCACCCAGATGTGAAAACTATTGAACCAGGGCCCAGCCTGCCCATTAGCTGTGCGATCACCTGAGTACCAGGCAGGGTCACGGCATGCAGAGCTTTAAGGGGTTAATCCCAATGCAATATCAAGGTAAATACAAGGGCTTCAAATGAGGGAGTCAACTAAAATTATAAATAAAAATAATAATCCTCAAATAAGCTGTTGCCAAAGAGGCTAAGCTTCTGCATCCAATTTGTCTCACATTCAGACAAGTGATGTTACAAAGCTGTGTCCATATATTATACAATTACAGGAATGTGGCTTTCATTACATGATTAAAGCACTCCTTGTTATGACACAGCCCATACTATCAACAGATGTTGGGCCAGCACATACCGCGCTCCTCCGCGCTTTGGGTGCCACGTTGCTTCTGCTAATAGAGGCCACGCAAGGTCGGCAGGAAGCCCCCGTGGCCCCCGGCGCGGTGGTGATCAGGCTTCGCTTACACGGGGAACAGGGCTTGCGCAAGACCCTTCCCCAGACCTTCCGAGACGCTCTCCTCCTTATCGGCAGGAGCAAAGCAAACATAAACCAGATGGTCGAGCGGGCATTCCCAGCAGGGAAGGGAACACGCTCACATATGGCATGAGTGGAAGGAGCCGTATCGCATCGGCTCAGAGGTTGTTTCTGCCTTTTCAGGGAACACCCCACGGTCTGCAGAGACATCGCTCCTCTCCCAGCCACTGACCAAAGCCAGGGAGAACCCCACCAAAACCCACAGAAACTTGGGGGTTGTAAAGCCACCTAGGGGAATAAGACATTGCGACTGAAGCTTCAGTTGCAGAAACAGGACCAAGCTTGGGAGCCCTAGCTCAAACGTTGACTTTTCCTTCCAAGAAAACAGGGTGGGACCAAAAGCATTCAGAAGTGAAATCCAAACTGCCCTCAAAACTGTTTTCATATCAGTATGTTTTAAGTCACACAATTTCACTTTCCCCCAGAAGTTCTCATCTGGTATGTATTAAAAACACCAAAAATATTTAAGAGGATTAAAGCCTGATTTATAGGTTACATTACAGCTGAATAGTCATTTCAAGATGGTTTAGATGATTCAGATACAAGTTGATTTTTTTTCTATTTTAAATAGTCATCACAAGTGAAAGTGGATGAAAAATACCGCTTACAAATACAAGTAAAAAGCCATTTTTCAACAGCCTGAAAGGTTGTTTGGTTTCTTCCCCCCACACACTTCAAAACACTAATTGGGTATTATAGATGAAGGCGAGGTTCAGGACTGAGCGGAGGCAGAGGTTGGGGTTATGCAAACTCGGAGACAGCCTGGGCTTGCTGCGGTATCAGAGCAGTGCCACCAGGCTCCCGGGAAGTCCATGCAATGGGAACCATTTGGCGTCCTTCCACAGCAAGCAGCGGTGAAGGACACGCCTGCATTTATACACATGCTAGCTGGGGCTCTAACAGATGCCACGACCTGGAGCCACCGCCAGGCACTAACAGCCAGAGCTCCAAATATCGTATCCAACTATACTCGTAGCCCCCTTTGCTCCCCCCGGCATGCTTCAGGCCTTCCAACCCCCTCTAGCTCTTCCCCACTTATAGTCCTTTTACATCTCCCTGGCCCACACCATTCCAATCCCCGCTCTCCAGAGCTTTCTGCCTGCTAGCCTGCACCCCAAAGGCATCCCTGTAGGCTCCCACTAAATGCCAAGTCTTCTCTAAAGCAACAACAAGCTTTTAAGCCAGCACAGGAACCAATTTGCAAGTCATCATATCCTTCAGTTGTCATTTATGCCCCTCCCCAGCTGCTCCAGCAAACAGCCCTTGTTGGTTGTGGTTTATTTTTGTGTGCTCGTTTAGCAGCCGCATTCACTATCTTGCCCCAAAATTACACTCATTTAATTTCCCAAGTGAATCTGCCGACTGTTTGCAGGAGTTCAGGCCAGCAGCACTCCCCACAGCTCAGCAGCACTTCGTAAGGCGTTTGTTGGGCGCTGATGGGGAAGCTGCATCTGAACCCCATGCTCGTCAGGCTTCCAGGAGTTCACCTCATACCAAGAACTCGCTTTTTGTTGAAATCTGCTCTAAGGAGAAGGGCTGAAGAAAAGGAACAGGGTTGACCATTGCCAAAGCGCCCCACATGTTAACTACCAGCCCAAGTTAATCCCGAATCAAACAGAGCTCATTATATTTCTAACACAACCCCCTGACAGGCTCCATCCGTTTGGGCCGCAAGAGTCCCAGCTCCTCACCACAGCTGGGCCCAGATCCAGCTCAGGTTCCCAGCTCCCGTTGAAATATTTGCATGATCCTGGGCTTTATTATTTTAGCTTAAGCAACACAGACGGTCAATCAGCTGTACAAGTCCCATTTTCAAATCCTATTCACCAGCACCTGAAACTGGCTCTCGATCAAAAGACAACCCAAGCCCAGGTCTCACTTTTATGCCGCCTTTCCCAGCAGACAGCCAGCACTCCCCCCTTCAAAAGCCATTTAATCCTTCTCCAATTCCAAGCTTAACATAAGATTTCTTCACTTAAAAGAATTAAAGTAGTATAAAACTCCTACTAACTGAACAAGGATGTGCCTACCTCAAAACCATTCAAGCATCCAGCCTTGAACATGAGCTTAGCAAGCCTGGCAACGCTATCATGGAAATTCCTCTATTAAGACGTACCTGCAGGATATACACTAAAAGAAAAGGTATTTTATTCATTTGTCCAAGCAGTTATTGTCTCCAGGCCAACAAGCAAGCAGAATTTTGTAAGGATAGATTAGGTGGTACTTTTATCCTGTAACTGAAAAGAATAAACTCAGTACTTTATTTCCACCAGTGCTTTTAAAATAAGTATTTCTTTTCCCAAATAGCGATAAATATCTACAGACAGAACATATTTGTCTGGAGAGGGACAGAAGTAGGTTAGCACAGCACGATGTATGCTAAATGACAGCTATGTCCCATGAAAACACGTGCGAATGTACAGGGTCTGCACTAACACAGATACAGAACTAAGGATGCGCACTGTAAGAAAAGGGAGGAGGAAGAGCGCGTATAATTATTTAGCATTCAACCCATCCAAGGCATTTCCAGACACATGCTATTCGACAAGCTCCCTGCCAGAGCTTTAATCCAGGAGCTGACGGACCAGCACATTCCTCCGGTTCTGACTGCCCAGCCAGACACCTGAAAGGGGCCCAGCTCCAAGGGCGAGAGCTCCGCGCTTCGCCATAAACAGCCCCGGCTAAAACGTGTTGAATGAGGCATCAAAGCTGAGGCGTGCAACATCACTAATTGCTTGTGAAAATCTAAGCTTCAGCGCCTGCAAACACTTAAGCCCATGTATAATAGAGTCCTCCTGTTGACTCTGTGGTTGGCCTTGCTTGCATCCGCTGAAAAGTTGCTGCAAATGGACATGCTTGGGATGGGGGAGCGCTATTAATAACAATAATATTGAGATCTCACATAGCCTGGGGCACATCAGAGCTGGGTAATTACATAGGAAGGTGAGTCAGGAGAAAACAGCCTCCCTCTTTCATAAAGAATAAATTTCACCCTGACAAATACAGTGTGGTGAAAAACAGAGGAAGTAAACGAGTCCTGAGCAAATTAGATATCAGAAAATCTCCAGTCATTGTAGGCAGCTCTGGAAAAAAAAAATAAAATCACTGCCCAGTGGTCAAAATAAGCAAACTAAAGGCAAATGCTGTGAACTACAAATGAAAGCAGCACTATACCCTGTCCACACCATTTCAGCCAGAGCAGAAAGGGAACAGGTGGATTCTGAAACAACTCCCAGCTAAGAGCATGACTGATCTTAGTTCTGGTGAGATCATCACACAGAGAGGGAGCACAAAAATCATGATTCTTTCATCTCAAATTCCTTCAGTTATGAAACAAAAGCAGTACACAGAATGATGCACAGCAAAGGTGAATCCCATATCCTATTTGAATTCTCCCATTATACAAACATGGGCCTTTTGGAGGAACTGAGGTGTGACATCTACAAGAGCAGCTCTGAAACCAAATTCAGCAACTATCCCTGCGGCACAACCCCAGAAGCACAGCCAGGTTTGGATCTGGGATTAATCCTAAATTATACTGGGGAGAAGCCCTCTGAGCAGGGCAGAGGGGCCAGATGCAAGAGGAGCATTTCCCATCCTGCAAAACCATCATCAGAAAGAATTGTCTTGTTTGCAAACATTTTCATAACCTTGTAATAAACAGGAGGCAAGTTCCCAACTGCCTTGAAACTATCAGATTTGCCTGAAATTGTAGAAGACAGTTGTTGTGTAAGAAAGAGGGCAACAGCCACTGGACCGCTTCCCCTCCCGAGCTCCAAGCCCTCACAGTTAGATGAAATCATCTGGAGACAACTACATCCCTCCGTAGATAGAGACCTTTGCAGGATGCTATGACAGAAACATCCACCCTCATGGGCAGAAAAAAAGTCACTAAGATTCCTCATGCCTTAGCTCAGGCATTTATCTTTCAATGACGTTAAGGCTTTTTTCTAATCAAATCAATAACAAGCCTTAACCTATCTCAGAACAGGCTGAATTGCCTTCTGGGGGCTCCTGTGTCTCTCTCCACCAGAGAAGGAAGCCTGCAGGACCAGGCAGCAGTTCCTACATGGCTAAGATCAGGTGTATTGAAGTCCTTCCTAAATGAAGCAAAATTAAGTGTTCTCTACAGACACGTTACTGCAAACATTCCTCCACTAACAACTCTTCTTGGTCTTTTTCTCTACAGCATCTGGTTCTGGCCACCGCTAGCAGCAGAGTGCTAGACTCTGTGGAAATCAGATTTGACCAAGCATGGGAATTCCTGTGTACCAATAAGTTATCCTTTGATTCGTGGCATATTTCAGATTAAAGTTCCAAGGAGCTACAAGGGGAGAGGGAATTCTCCATTTCAGTCCTGAGGGCTGCACTGATTTATTATTTCTGGCACCATATAATGCATTGTTTGGTTGAGATTGGCTGTTAAAATCCATACTTAGGAAATGTAATATTCCTCTGGAAATGTCCCATTCTGACTTTATTTTTTTAAATGGTATTTTTATTCAGAGGAAGAGGCAGGAACGGTGGAATTAACCTAGTAATGATATTCTAAACCGTTTCAGCTGGTAAACTCAGGTAGACTAATATTTTATTGCCATTTGGCCACTTATTTCTTTAACCAAAACCAAGACCCTCGTGAGAATTCTGGCAGAATAATTAAGGAGAGATGGCTGTACCTCTTCCTAATAAATAAAAGGAAAAAATGCCAAAGGACTGGAGCATGGCTCACTCCTCGGTGTCTTCTCACATTAGCACTGCTCGGTGGCTGAACAAGGGTAGCTAAATGAGGGACAATCAGAGCCCAGTATGTGAGTGAGCCGGAGGTTCTCACCCACGGGCTCCTCCAGCGAGCGGATGAGCCAGGAGCCATCCCTCCACGGGCTCAGGAGAGACCTTGGCAAAGGGCCACCAAAAAGTAACCGCAGAGGCTGGCAGATGGCAGAATAGTGTAAACCCAAAGTTTTTCCCAAGCTGTGTGCCATACCTCCATCCTGGCTGATCACCTGCAAATCACGCTCATTGCTAAGTTTATTAATAACTCCTTGATTTAATTCACAGAGTCCTGATCTGCAGCGCCGCTGATCGGTGTCACTTCACCGTGGCTCACAGAGGGGATCAAGCTTGCCACAGGTGAGATCCAACCCCCCGCTTGCCAACAGCAACCACTCCCTGGGAAATCCAGCCAGGACCCTGCAGGATGGGTAACAGACAGTTTTTAGGAACTGGCCCCCTCTCCCTCCAGGGGATTTACCCTCTGTTCCCCCAGAGTGACCAGCAGCCCGCACCCTCCCGCTGTGATGGAGCAGTCACTGGGGGAAGGATGCTAAGAGCAGAGAGCAGCAATAGCCAGCTCTAAACCTGAGCTCGCTCTTTGCTCACCCAACATTACAGCCTCTACCAAAGTGTTTTAAGAGAGTAGAGAAACGCATCTCCTGCGAACAGAGCGCTGAGCCCACTCCCCACTCTGCTGCAGGCTGTGGGAAGCACTGGTGCTGCAGCCCCGGGGGGTAGTGACCGCTGGGAGCCACCAGCCTCCACAACCACCAGCCTCTTCTGACACCTAGAGCCCAGCGCTCAGGACCCGGGCAGCCCCCAGCCCCACTGGGCTGGGACACTCGCCCAGCACCCTGGCAGCCGCAGGCACTGGTGACACCAGCAAACCGTGTCACGGCCTCTAGCTGGGTCAGGGCAGCACCAGGTTTGCAGGGCCCAACTTAAATCTGTGCTTCAGGCTACTCAAAAGAGCATCCCTACACGTTCTGGTTAAAACTTGCAACTCCAAAAAAATTAACTTTTTTATTTCAGCAGGGTCCAGGAACGTACCTTTTGCTTGTCACTCTTACAGAATTCTCTGGGTGTAAACACTTAATGGAAATGTTCCTGGAATCATATTACCATGAAAAAGTGTGATACCAGAAACATTTGCATGAGACAATAGTCTGTAGCTTTGCAGCATCCAAATCCAGATGTTTCTGGTGAGAAAGAAATAGATGACCTGAGAATTAAACCCAGGCCCCTTGGCTCCCCTCCAGATGCTCTACCAGCTGCTCACACCAAGTCCCCTCTGGTCAATTACTTTACTTGATGCTTCTAATCAACAATATTATATATGTGATGCTATAAACTTTTGTATTTAATATTAGCTCATAACTCAGCATCCAAAACCAGATGTTTTTGGTGAGAAAGAAATTGATGACTTATCAGAGGACTGAACCCAGGCCCCTTGGCTCCCTTCCAGACAGCCTACCAGCTGAGCTGCAAAGCTAACCAGTTACCTCCCGCTCCCCCTACACCACTTCTTTTCTTGGAAGGAAAAGGAAAAGGATTTCACGTCTCCCAGTGCAACGTGCAGGAATATGCAAAAGATGGTTTTATAAACATTTTTAAAACCATGTGTAACGCAATGTTGCTGTGAGTCAGGAGAACACACTTTTTCCCAGTAAAAGGCTTTGCAGACAAGCTCCTTTCCTTCCTAACAGCCAGTCCTCACTGAGGGCTCACGTAAGACCGCATGCAGAAGCGGCATAATAGACGACTAATTTAAATCTTCAGTTTCCCCATGCTCTGCTGAAGATGATTATGAGACACTCTCTGCAAAGCTGCCTCCAGGACAGCTTACTGGGTCATATGATGCAGCAAAACGTTACAGGACCTAAACCAGATTTCTGCAGGACTGAAAGGTGGAATGCGGTCATCTCTGATTTATAGAAATTTTATATGTTCCAACCATGCAAAGCAGCTAAGCAAGTGCTTTACTTCAAACCTGTAGTAGATGCATTGAATCCAGTGCAACTACTCATATATTTGAAGTTAAGCACATACTTAAGTGCTGCCCTGTACAAGGCTATACTTGGGGAACTCAGCATAGTACTGTTCCGCTGTTGCTTAACTGCACAGGATGCTCTATCACAGCATCACATATTTATTTATTAAAGGATAGAGCATCAATTTTCTAAGTATGTATTCACAGGGGTTTTCTCCTACATTATAGCTATAAGATACAATAAAAAGAAACTTCCATGAAAACCCAAAGTCTTAAGAACTTTGTTTAGGATTACAGACAACATCCATTACAGAGAGCATACAGATCTACAAATATTTGCCCACAGTTGTCAGAAACAACTGTTAAAATATTATTGCAACTGGAAGGAATCTGAAAGTAAAACCAGCATGCTACAAAAATCTATTAGAGAATATTTTCCAAAGACGCAATTCCAGCTTCCCTAACCAATGAAGATAGTATACCTTTTCTAAGGAGCAAGTGCATTTTAAGAAAATATGACTGCAAACATGCAGAGAATTGGCCGTGGTGTTCAGAGAATTCTTCTTGTGAATATGAGTAGATTTTAAGATCAATGTCTTGCCTAAGTTGAAGTAATTATAATAATGTTGTGATTTTGCATATTTCAGAAACAGCCAGTATTTGCTGTCTAGGGCATCTCACTGTACCCAGAAAATGAAATTAGGCAAAAGCTTGGATAGATCCTACAAATGCCACAGAAACAAATTCCATCCTCAGTGAAACAGATTTTCAAGTTTGGCTCCATTCTACACTGACAACTCGGCATTATCTTGCCAACATTTGCACTATAATCGAAGCAGCTAAAAAATCAAAGCTCAAATAAAACATTGGCTAAACTGCAAAGGCGTAGATAACTTTCTGTTCAAGAACTGATACCCGAAACAGTACAATTCCATCGAGTCATCTTTTACCAAAAATGTCTCATCTCTGGTCAAATGACTTCTTCAGATAGCTTCAAGCTAATTGGGAGGATATATTGTACCAAGGCTGTTCCGCATGAAGAGAAGGAAAAGAGAATCTGTAGGGTGGGAGGTGACAAAGAAAAGGAGAAACAAAGATGGAAAAAAAAACAGTCTTGAGAGCACTTAAAGGGCCAGGAGGGTAGGGAGAGACACAGGAGCAGGACCAGCAGGTCAGGGAGAAGACCAGGGAGACCACGTCTGGAGTCAACACACTCCGTCAGCATCTGGGGTTGACCAGACCACAGTACATGCAGAAGTGCTGAGAGCTGCAGAGCATCACAAACATTTCATTTTCAATAGCTGGTGCAAATCATGTTGGGCTTGACCCTGGTGAGACACCAAGACCTGCAGAAGCTGATGAGGAACAAGGGCACTCTATCTCCTTGGATGCTGTGCATTTAGCAGGATTGAGCCCACACAAAAGCAATGTCCAAACTATTAAACTAAAACCCCGCGACAAGAACACCATTAAAATATCTTAGTGCCTGGTGCACTGCTGGGGGCAGAAGCACTAACCACAGCATTGTGAGAAGAGGAGGAAGGCATGTGGCACAGGCAGAACACAGAAAGTGATGAGCAACTGAGATGGAGCCTGAAGGTCTCCAGGACCAGCCACACATCACAAAAAACACACATGGCCTCTGAAGACACAACGCACTCCTCCAGTCTTCTGCAGAGGAAGCAACACTTCAAAGCTCTCAGCATCTCAGCTCTCCTCACACTT
Organism: Falco punctatus; assembly: GCF_963210335.1. Classification (NCBI taxonomy): domain Eukaryota; kingdom Metazoa; phylum Chordata; class Aves; order Falconiformes; family Falconidae; genus Falco; species Falco punctatus. Next base: position 115,446,827 of record NC_137580.1, on the reverse strand, counting down.
ACTTCACCAACAGTAGTTATCCAGCACACCTCAGTGGCACAGGATGAATTTTAAAGTCGGTAGCCTTCAGCTAAGCACTGCGGTGCCTTCATATTCTCTTGCACCTTCTAACCCCCGACAGCTGTTCAGAAGCACTGGCATGACAGATTCTGACAGACTTAACCTGTCCTAAGCAATTCCAAAAGTTATGCCACCTTTCCAGAATTTCCAACGTTTTATTTTAAGACAGATTAATAGACACAGATATATAAATATATATGTTTAAAAGGAGAATTACATCAATGTCATATCACAGTCTGTCCATCCTGGTTGAACAGCTGCTGCAAAGGGGAGGAGACTTTAAATGTTTGGCCCTCATTTAGTGGTCTGAGTGTTGCAGCACCCATCACCTGTGGGAACTGGGACACACATAACTGCAAGAAGCCCTTTGGGGGCCCTGAAACACCCAAGCATAGCTACCTGAGGAGCAAGCAAACTGATGGATTGTAAATGCTGTTTTCCACTGGTTGCTCCTGCAAGTTCTTCCTCTCATTCAACTGGCACAGCAACACACCATCTTGTACTCGGGCATCATCTTTCCCCTTCAGCCACATGCCAAAAGTCAAGACAGCCAAGGGGTGATAACCTGCATCCTGTGACAGTCCAAAGACACGCAAAACCACATGACTAGGTATCACCCAGACTATGCTGTTGACTTCCAAGTCCAAAAAAAGTCAAAGACCAAATGGCAAGAAACACCGCTCTTTCTTAAGATCAACCTTCAAGGAGTGTGGAGGAAGGGCTAATGAAGTGCAAAACAGAAACAAGCACAGTCATCATCTAGTTGTTTCCCAGTTTTGCATCAGGTGACTGCATTTTCAATATGAGTACAGGCTGCCTTTAATTAACCATGATTGCACTGAGCCAGAATTTGCAAGGTGTCAGTACCAGCACGCTTTCAGAGAAAAGCTACACTGCCCCCCACCTCTTTCACAAGCCTACCTTGACTCCCAGACCATCCAGGGCTCCAGAGAACAAATTCCAGGTCTTGAACCAGATCTGAAAGCAAAATGAGAATGTCTGGTTGTAAAAGCTGTAGCTTTCCAAGGGTATGGTGTCGTTGGTGGGGTTTTTTTAATATAATAAACTGGTACACAACATTTTGCAACAGTGTACAAATATAACTCATTTTCATCTTTTCTATAGATCATAGATTTTAGAGCATTGAAACATGCTCTAAAATACCTCCCTTATAACCTCCTCTCCTCCTCCCAGTCTGTTGTCTGCGGATACAACACAGATCAAGTGATCAAATTTGCTCGTTGCTTCATATATTTTTTTAATCATTCACAGAGAGGACACTGTCCAGGAAAGAGCAGCTGGAATCACAGCTGCAAAGCTCTCCCTAATGTGACACCACATAATCATACTTGATAGCAGGAGAGTTCTCTGGAGGAGGAAATCACTTGAGGAGATGGGCTGTAATCAAGTGGGGATCCACCAGCCTTCTGGCACTTGAGGGTTTTTGCACTTGGCAAGCTTTTGTTAACAAAATGCAAACTCTTCTACCCAGACAAACGAACTGAACTGACAAGAGATATTTTCAACAACAACAACAAAAAAAAAAGAAACAAAATGCATACAGGTATAAAGCTGGGAGGCAGGCAGCACGTCATGAAAGAGTAAATTTGCTGCTAGCCTAACCACAGTAGCCGCGTGGGCTCCACAAGGAAATACACCCCTTCTCACCCACTGTTCGGTTTGTGCAGCAGCCAGTTAGACACAAAACCCATCAAAACTGAGAGTTACTCCCATCCAGACCCGTGCCCAGACCTGGCTGCCTGCATCCTCAGCTTTCCCGGAAGGAAAACACGCATTTGCACACAGCTTACACCGTGCATTTACCCCCAGCAGACACAGTCTCTGTATTTACTTGCAACCAGCCTCCCCGGGACAGGAAAAAACCACCAGGAAAACCGGGCTGTCGGCAGAGCCGACCCCCGGCAGGGCGAGGAGAGGGCAGCCCCTCGCAGCTCTCACCAGCACCCTGGGAGCCCCAGCGTGGCGAAGGCTGCGGGCAGGGCCCCCCCCGCCACCCCAGCCCTGCGCAGCCCCCAGGAAGCTCCGCAGCTCCCCCGTCCTCCTGGGAGGGGGCGAGGAGCTGCCCCCGCCCCTTTAAATCCCGAGAGCCCCGCGCTGGTCGAGCAACACTTTAACCTCTTCCTGGCTGGTCCACAGCCCTGCCAGCTCAGGTAGGGATGCTCCCAAGGGGCAAGTAAAGGCAGATCCTGCCTCGTTGCACTCCGTGGGGCAGGATGCTGGCTGGTGTAGCCCAGATTTCAGAGGTGCTGCGTGCTGCAGCTTGAGGGGGTAAGCTGGATTCTCCCCAAAGCTGAGGCTGGCTGTGGTTATATGTGATCTGCCTAAAAGTGGGAGGGAGAGGATTCTAATGAATGAATGTCTGACGACCGCTCCCAGCCTAATGTTCCTAACAACATCTACAAAAATATAGGCAATTGCAAAATGGGGACTCAAGAACAAATTTGGGGCGCGGGCAGGCACATGATGTTTTTAGCATGATACACATAGGGAGCAACCAGAGTAACTCCTGGAGTACTGTCAGTCAATCAGTGTGTGACACCCCACAGCCTGGGGGTAGGACAAGCAGGACCTGTTGGGTACAACACAGCCAGAAAGTCACAGTGACCCTGAACACGAGATGGACAGACCCAGGATGTGTGACAAGGGGACAAAACAGCACTAAACTGGTACCTAAATCCGCCCTCACCGAGGCAGGTGATAGCCTCCCCAGGAGACCACCACCCCGCTGCAGAGCGGTGGGAGCCGTGCACACCATTGGGGCCCCTTGTAGATGGGAGGCTGGGGAGTGTATCTACAGAAGAGGGGGACGGGAAATGCAGACGTTTCATGTTGGTAGAAAAAGACTTACCCTTCAATGTCTGGCTCTTTTAAGTGCTTTTGAGGTGCCTGAATCGGATGCTTATAGGATGGGCTGTCTGAAGAAAGCTGTTGTTGCCTCCCTGCAAGACGAGCCCAGGCTGCAGTAAAGAGCACCCAGGATGTTACGGGGGCACTGGCAGGACTGGGAGATGCACCTGCAATCAGCTTGTTTCCCTAATGCACAGCCACAGGCACACTGCAGCTTAATACCTGACAACCAGAACAGAAAACAGCAGATTAATTATGACATGATAAGAGGGATATGCTCCAGCTCACTGTTCCCCAAATCAAAAGAGCAAACACTGCTAAGATTATTGGTATTGCTTATCAAGACAACAAGGGGAACCAAGGTAAAAGTTAATCTATGTGGGAATAAAACCCTCCTCTGGCAGCCTGTCCTGAGTGCTGTATGTGGCATAGGAATGAAGGGAGGACAGGGAGAAGAGGAGGGAAGATGTGCAGTACAAGCCCTGAAGGGGGGTTCATCCCTGCTGTCCCAAAGGACTCTGGCTAGCACATTTTTGCGAGGCTGTGGCCTCTTCTGCTTTCCCAGTGTCTGCACAGAGTTAGGACTTTAAAATAAAGTTATTCCACTCTCCGACAGGGATGATGCAGTCTTTCTCAGCAAAGGTTTGTATCCAGCAAGGTGAAGTGCCCGTAAGCAGTGAGATGAGATGCCTGTAAGCTACTGTTTCTTTTGTTATTGCTTCTTCCAACTTGGGCTGAGAAGCTGAACCACAGACAGAAAGCGTGGAGCAAAGCGTGAGCGGGCGCAGGAGCAGAAAGAAGAACACTGACGCCTGTACAGCAGGCAGGATAATGCACCTTTCTCCATGATCCGTTACCTCAGCACACTCCTCAAAGCTACCTGGCTGCAAACGCCAGCTGATGGGCATGGAAAACGTGCACAGCAGGGCTGTCCCCATGGCCAAAGCGGGAAATGGAGCCTGGCTGCAGGCAGCACTGTGCTCACTGCATGTCCCTCGTCAGCCGGTGAGACAGCTCCCCGTGCTCTGCCACCACCGTTTTTTTCAACTTGTTTAAAAGCACATTTATTTCTTGGAAGCCTCTGAACATCAGATGGAACTAATTAAAAACCAGGAGGGCTCAGGGGAACTGGAGGAGGGGGGGCGGGGGGGAAGAGGGAGACATGCAATTTGGTTTCCACTTCAAAGTGGTTTAAGCAAAATAAAAGCACTCAGGCCCTCTAATGCAGGCTCGTGCCCATGGGGACGGGAGAGAAGGGGGCACTCAGGGCTCTCAAGTGGCCACTTTCCTCCCTACTTTTGCTCACAAGGCTCAAAGGAGCCATTTGGATGCTGTGCCAGCTGATTAGTCAGGGCATCAGAGGTTAATTGCAGCTATTCCTCCTGTGCCCTCCCATCAGTTTTGCAGAGCTGGTGGCACTGCACTGGAGGAGGTGGTCACAGGCACCCACCCACCCAGTCCTCTTCCTTGTCCATAGGGGCTGTGGTCACCTTCACACAAGACAGTGACTGCCGTTGCGGGATTTCTGGGCCAGGTCAGGAGACACTGCCACGGGCAGGGCTGTCCGAGGGCAGAAGCCCCCTGGGACAGCCCTGTGCAGCCCCCATGTCCCAGCATGGAGATGCACCTTACAGACAGCCCCACTGCCCCGCAGGTGCCCCAGCTGCTCTGCACTGCAGCCTTCCCGCCATCTCTGTGGCACTGGGGTCCCCACTCTGGGGTCCCCACATGTGTGTCCCCGAAGCTCCCAGAGGCTGCACGGTCCCACAGCACTGACCCCCTGCCCAGCCCAGCCCCAAACCCCCACAGCACTGACCCGCTTCATGGTGGCTTGAGCACCCCCATCCCTGAGACCTCAGCCCCAGTCCCGCACCGCGCAGGTCAGCAGGGAGACGGGGGGATGATGCTCGACACCCCCCTCCAGCCCCAGTGCAGCCAGGGACCCAGCACGGCACATCGCATCCCACTGCAGTCCCTTGAGCCAGCCAATGTTCCATCCTCCTGCACCCGCTTCTGTTTGTCCTCCCCTCATTTTGTGTGGCTGGGGGAATGGAAGGGGAAGGAATCAATAAAAATTAATTCTGAAAATAAATAAGGAACGAATTGGTAGCTTGTGAGTGGCAGCGGATAAAGTGCCCTGTGATGGCCCCATAAAACATCTCTCCACACACCATTTATCACCAAGCCAGTATGTCTTAGCATCAAGCTTAATTTACTCAATATTAAAAGACATAAACCCGTCCTTGCAAATTTGGGAAGCGTAGTTTCAATGACAATTAAGGTTTTAATGCATCTGATGCCTGTGCTTGGGGTTCTCTGTCTCTGGGGGCCTGGGGGGTCCTTTGGCTGGGCTGTACTGTTGGGATGGGTCACTCGGGAGTTTAGGCTCCCTAGTACCTGACATTTGGTTGCAATACCTGAGAGGCTCTGCAGACCTGACCTGAAGAGCTCCCAGCTCACGCCTGGGAGACTGGGGATGAGCGGTGAGACCCGCTGCCACATCCACCACCCTCAACAGCCCCCAGCCGCTGCCATCCCCCGCGATGCACTAGCCGGTGACCGGCTCGCTGCGGCCGTAGCGCGGCAGCCACTGCCGTGTGAAGAGAAGCTTTCCCCGTCCCCTGTCTGCCACAGAGAGCCATTGTGAGCAACGAATTACAGCCCCATTGGAGCCTCCTTGGCTGCAGCACAAGAAGCGAGGATGCTGGTCCTTGAGCAAAGCTGACTGGGTTTTATTCAGTTGCTTTTCTTTTGAAAAGTTTGTAATACACTGCCCAAGACATAGTACGAGCTCTGTATGAGACATGAATAACATTCACTCATGTGACTGTTTGTACAATCGAGGGCATTACAGGTCAGGCTGAGAAGTGTTGTAAGAATGATGCAAGGCCCCCAGCCTAGACAAGCAGGGAGCATGGCGAACTAAGATAAAGAGGCATTCACAGGGCTGTGTGGGGTCCAACACACAGTAGCTGAAGGCCCAACAGGTCACAATTTCAATGCATGTTCCTGGGGCTACCCGTGGGGAAACGTGGCTCTTTTCTGGCTGCACATAATGTCATTATCAAACTCACCTTCGAGAGCCAGAGCAAGACCCCCATCAGCCCTGCAGAGACAATGAGTGTGACTTACGGAGAAGAAACCAAAAGAAAGCACACGACAGGCATGGCGGGGGAAAGAGCTGACCCTTCTCTGAAACGCTAGCTAGCTGTGGACGTGTCTCGTGCTTCCGTGTCTCTGCTGTAGCCCCTAGCACCCAGTGCCCCCGTGCCCACCTCCACAGCCTCCTGGCAGGGACTAGGCTCTGCTGCACCACCCGAGTCCATCCTCACAGCCTTCGGCTTGGCTCTCCAGGTCCTCAGCTGCTCCTGTCACCTCCTCGGCACCTCCTTCCTTGGCACCAAGCATCCTAGGGAGAAAAGGCCACTGAAGACAGATGTGAGGCTGTGTTTATTCCAGCTTTCAACAAAGAGCCTACATCAGGTAGCAGGTTTTTTTGCTTGTAACAGCAAGGAGAGGAGGAAGAAACGGCTTTTCCCTCCCTCTGCTGAAACATTGCAGTGCACATATTTTGGAGGTGGCATTTTGGCAAATAAAAAGCCCAGCAGCAGTACAGGCAGTGCACCACAGGGGCTGTTTTCCTTTAGTACTTGTTCCCGAGAGCCACTGCTGCTGGTTGGCAATTGTACAGACTCACAATTTGTATTTTTTTCCCTCCCCAGCCCGGTCCCTCAGCCCCCACTGCCACCCCACACACCCAGCCTGCCCCTTTATACCCAGCCCCCCGCTCCCTGTTCCCTCGGCACTGCTGCACTGCGGTGGTGCTCCGGTAACCCAATCCACCCCAGCAAAACCAACCTGGCTCTGCGAGGGGTGGGCCTTCTCCTTAATTTATGTAGGGTCAACCTCATAATTGTACCCCTCTTTTTATCCCTTCCTCCATATAAATCATGTATGTGACATTTTAGCGGAACGGCAACAAATTGAGCACGATGTTCTTATCACCAGCTTAATAATTTAATTCAAAAGGGCTTTGCATCATTGCACGCCAGGATCAAGAGGAAGCAAAATCAGGCCATCCCTGTGCAGCCGAGCTCCTGCAAGCTGGGCCAGCATGTCACACAACCCTGCACTTCCCAGCTGTTTTTCTTTCATTTAAAGTTTTATCTGGACTCTGGGAAGAGCCAGCTGAGTGCCCCAGCAGAAGCGAAGGCTGTTCAGCCAAGAAGCAGAGCTAATGGGCTCTGCAGTGCTGGATGCTGCTGAAATGCCCATGAAAGTCAAGAAAAAGGCATTTTGAAGCAATACCTGCAGCTCAGAGGAGGAATGGCCTTTGCACACAATGCCCAGGCTTCGCCCGTTGCCTGGCCAAAGCTGTGCAGGTATGGAAGGCAACCAGCAGGGCAGGAGGAGAGAGTCAGCTTGTGTCTGCAAGTCCCTGGGTCCTTTCTCACATTGGCCAATGCCCATCCAACTCCAGCAATGCTTTACCTCCTGTTTGCAAGCACCTGGCTAACAGAAGGTCACAAAAAAACCCCAAAAATCCCCAAATTAAAAAACAAAAACAAAACAAAACACCCAAAACCCAGGGAATTTGTTTTCAGGGAATGAAAACTGTCCATCTTTGATCTCAAGGTCTTTTCCTGCGCTCACTATTTCAGGTGAGAGACTGAGGGAAAGAAACGATGCTAAAACCAGGAGAAGCGTTGGAACTGAGATGAGCAGAGCCATGTGTGGAGGCAGAGGCAGAGCTGCACGGTGCACGGATCAGCACGGCCCACCTCACGCGTGGCAGTACGCGTCTCTGCAGGTGTTTGCCCCAGTACCCTGCGTGCCCCAGCCTGCCTCCCTGCCCAGGGACTGTGCCAGCTTCCAGCCTGCCGCAGACACACACCACTCGTTTCCAGCTAAACAAGCCAGATTCAGTCTGTCACTGCTGGGGAACAGGCACGGGAGCAGCTCAGCAGCAGAAAGGGCATAACAAAGAGATGTGACTCCCCCCCCCCCCCGCATAGCTGCGGCTGGGAAAGGGCAGCATGTGTGTCTGTGCATGCTCCAAGGGATGCTCCCAGGGATGCTCCCTGCATCCTGCTTTCCCCAGGCATCGTTTCTGGAGGTGAAGTGACCTACAGATGGAAATGAGACAGATTTGATTGATTGCTTCGTAGGAGCTGAGCTATGAAAGTAGAAGCCCCACCAGCATGGCTGTTAGCAAAGCTGGATCTGCGCATCTGCTGAGTAAAATGGTCTAATCAACAAAAGTAAGACCATTTTTAAACTGCCTTCATAGCCTGCAAAGCAAATCAAGTGCTTGGGGAAAGCAGCAAACTCCAGACAACAGCCTTCACCAAACCCAGGCTCCGTTTGGGAGCCCCTGGCTCCCTCTCTATCTCCTCCCTACCTACAGCATGTGGAGCCAAAGCCCCCCAGGATACAGCCCATCGTCACTGCGTGGTGATTTTCCAGCCTGCCCTGAAGTCAGACATGCTCTGATGTATCTTCATATCTCATGCAGGAGCTGAAAGCAGGCAGGGAAGAGAGCCCGTCTCAGGTCCAGGTTTTCATAGTTTACATTTCATGAGCCAGACGGCCTCCTGGACAGCACGTCATCTGCAGTGTGTGGGCTTGAGAGCTGCTCAGCTGTGATCTGCACCACTGATGGTCCATGAACATCAGCTGGTCCACAAAACAATCGCAGTTACAAACCCGCATAGTTCCATTTCTGCACAATGGAAAGGGAGGTTCTGCTCCTAGTTGCTTTCTGTGCCCAGTTAAAGTGTTTGCAATTCTAAAAAGTAAACTATGATTTAATAGAACAATGGAAACATATTTACCTAAGTGTGAAGTACTTTAGCACCCCATTTCCAACCTGTCATTGGGGTTAGAAAGTAGATTTTCCTTTTCTTTTTCTTTTTTTTCCTAAAGGGCTACGTGATGATCCTTTAAAAAGCTGAGGCACTGCCTAGGGCAAAGACATATGTGAAAGAGGGGTAAGGATAGGCCATGACAAAAAAAAAAGAAACCCAAAGAAATAGATAATCCTGTTTCCTGCTTTGGTATTTCCTACCTCTGACCTGGAGAGCTTGTGTCACAAAACAACTTGCCTATTGGTGTAAAGAAGACTTACCCTTTACTCCCAAACTGCCATTGTTGGTCATGTTAACGATTTCATCACACAACTATTTCAGAGTCCTTGGTTCTAAAAGCTGTTTGAGGAATATAGTCAGGCTTCCATCAAAAGGAGGGGTTTAAGTTGAATTTTTCAAAATGAAGAAAAGTTTCCATTGGCGGGGTGTCCTGACCAGGAGCGAGTTCTGCCTTTGTTTTACTGCTGCCAGGTCAGGCAACATCAGGCAATCCTGGTCCTTCTCAGTGGGCATCTCTGCTGCAGCCGCAGGGAGGTATCCCCCCCAGCAAGCCCCCACAGCTCTGGCTCCTCTGCACCCACACCCAGCCCAGCAGGGCTGGAGCTGCCTTGGACATCCTCTGTCCACTCACCACACTGCGGTTTGGTCAACTGTAGCCAGTTACTGTTCTACCTTTTTCTGATTTTTTTTTTTCTGATGATCTAAACTGTGCATGTCTCCTACCACGCTTTCCTGCATCTGCACAAAATGGTCCTGCCCTCAGCGAGTTCCCTCTGCACATGGAAACTAACCCAAGCCAGGACACAGGCCTGAACATGAACTCGCAATCTGTAGAGTCTGATCATTCATGACATTCCTGACCACAGGTTTTGACCAGTGCCAACCAGCATCCTCCCAAACCGTGCCTGGGCACGGATCAGGGCAGAGCACGGGCCAGGAACTGTTCCCAGGCAGCCGTACGGGCAAGGCTGGATTAGGAGCGGATACAGCCAGCTGAGCCCCTGGGCTGGAAGAACCCTAAAATCAGGGAGCTTGCAGTCCACCATGAATTTTTTATCTCAGACTGGTTTTGCAATCGAGAGGAAAAGGGGATCAAGGCCAGCACCTTCTTGGGTGGCTGCAGGAACTTGTTCTCAGCCTCCAAGCTGCTGATGCATCTGAGTCCTGCCAGTTCCCGGGCGTAACCACACACCTTGCCCATATGTTATTGCAGACATGTACCCATGTGCAAACTACATGGCAAGCGAGAGAGCGGCATGCATTACAAACGAGGTGAAAAAGAAACCAGAACCCACCACTGGATTCTCGTAGCCCTCTGCTAATTAGGTGAGACGTGGTAAGACGAGCCCCTGCTATCAGCCAAGCCAAGGGAATGTAAATATTTGTAGGTCTAGGTCACCAGATCCATTATTTACTGCTCTGTCATACGACTTAAGGTTTGACATAAGACTTGAGGTTTTTGGGTTTTTTTGGGTTTGGGTTTTTTTTTTTTTCGGTTGGTTTTTTTTTTTTTTTTTTTTTTTGCTCTGAGCGTCCCTTGATTTCTTGCCAGTTAGGTAACTGCAAAAAGGGAGGGCTGCCTTCAATATCCCACACATGCAAAACAATGATGCTACTGTGAACTTTGCCCGTTAATTCCAGTTTACTGGGTGACACAAGGTGTTGGGTGCTATGAGCCAGAAAGGAACATGAGGCAGTGCTCGCAGCCTCCTGTCCTGCAGACACGGGTGCCATGGCAGCCCTGCGCGGCCGTGCAGGGTGAGTACTGGTTCCAGGGGGGGAAATACAGCCGCAGCAACAGGGACATCTGCTACAAAACCAGGCAGCTCCCACCCAGGACTTGGCCGTGGGAGTCACAAACTCTCCTTTTCTCTGTTTCAGCAGGAACTTTCAGTGTGCACATTTACACTGGACCCTGTCCACAGTTTCCCATTCCCAATTTCTTTGCCAGAAAGTGGGGCAGGGAAATGGGTTTTTGTAGTTGAAAGGAATATTTCACATTTAAGGGGAAAAGCTGTATTCATCTATGCCTGTTCCCCAGTCCAGGTTTCAAAGCCTCCCACCAGTCAGTATCTCCCTGCCAGGGTGGTACCTTTTCAGAGTTACTGATTAGATACAATTATTTTAAAGGTTTATTTTCCCTCTCCCCGGTAATCTGGTTTTGCCCACTGGGGGGGATTACATCCATCTTGGTGCAGGCATTTTCCACGGCACGGCCCCCCGTTCCCCACCACTGCCCATGACGCTGGGCTTCCCCAAACACCAAACCAGCAGTGTACTGGGAAGTCCCGCTCCCTGCTCTTCCCTTCTGCTTCAGCCCATCTCTGGGGATACAACATCAGTCATGGCTGGACCAAGAAGAAACAGGACCCCTGTAGTTGGTGCATGGCAGAGGTAAAGCCACATACCCCAACCCAGGTTCTACAGACTTCCAGCAGCTTTGTGCGCCCGTCCAGCTTGGCTTGGGAGACTGTAAGAGAAACAGTGACCGTCTCCCTCCTTTGGGGCAAGTTCTAAAAACACCAACTATTTTCCATTTTCACTGGAAATGTTTTATTTTTCTTCCAGAATGCAAAAATGAACATTTCAGTTTCTGACGGGTAGGGGGGGAGAAGCAGACCTTTCCTGCAAGCCTTTTGTTTCCAAGGATGTGGTTTGCTCCTGAAAAAGTGCTTCAAATTAAAATTTCCCACTGTTGCAGCCCCTGACACCCTCTGCTCCCCTCTCGCAGCGGCTGGAGGCTGCAGCTTGGCTCACTGTGAGTGGGTTGAGCTCTTCTGCCACCAGCGATAGGGAGGGGAGAAGGAGGAGGCAGCAGCTGAGTGGAAGCAATGGTGTAGGAGAGCAGAATGGTTGTCTTTGAAACTCTTTGTGCTCTGCCTGATCTTTTCCATGGATAAGAAGGGCAGATGTTTGTTTGGCTGCATTTGGATTGTGTGGTTTCATGGGAGGAGTGGGAGTGCTGGCGTGCCCTTCCACTGTCCCCCACACTCAAAGCAGCTCACATTGCTGGGGCTTCTGTGCTCAGAAAACAACCTGAATCTAAAAGGAAGATCCTCTCCAAATCCCCCACCACTGGCAGCTCTCTGCAGGTTCCCTGGCTGAACCAGTAGGACCCATCACACCCCACCAGGCTCCAGCAGCCCCAGCCAGCTGGGGGACACAGTTATCGCCCACGGTTATCTTTGGCACACCAGGCACATCGTGGGGTCATCTTAGCACTGCTCACACCAAACAACATAGATACGCTGCTGACACCACACTGGGCTTCCCATCAAAGCTTTCGTGCCCTGGGGCAATGCTGATGGATGCCCTGAACCACAAGGGGTCCTTTGCAGACCCTCTGAGGGACCGTGCAACCCCCAGGCTCCACACAGCCCTGCACTAGGGTGGGCTGCCCTCGGCCGTGGCTTCCCGTGGGGTATCAGAGGGGTCACACCGAACTGGAGATGCCTTAAAACAAGCTGCCACAAATATACAAAGCTGAGAGGACACGGCAGACAAGGGAGAGGAGATGGAGGAGTTTAATTTTATACAGTCTGTAAGAAAGGAGATTAAATGGGGAGTGTGATAATGCTATAAATACCTCCAGGGAAATACCATCAAAGGAGAAAGGGGGATTATTCAAATGATCTGGAAATGGTAAAACAAGGAGTGCTGGGGCCTGAAGCTACAAATGGAAATATTTCGGGCAAAGCATTAAGAAAAACTGTCTTAGAAGCGAGAGTAATTAGGTGCAGAAATCGGCTACCCCAGCAACGAGTCAGGGCCTTATCAGAGGTATTTGCAGATGGCGTAAGCATCAGTCGGGAGGAGATGCGGATGTGATCCAGGTGAAGAAGAGGGGTCAGAGCTAAGAAAGGCAGTTTGGAGCCCCTTCACCCGGGATGCTCCCGTCCCTGATGCCTCACCAGGAGCCCTGGCTGCGCAGCCTCGTAGCAGGGCACCCGCCTGCAGAGAGCTGCACACCCAAAGGCACCCACATGTGCCAGAGCCAGCCAACCAAAACATACGCAGGAGCACATTCCCAGGCGCTCACCCTCCTCTTCCCATCCTATTTTCCAGTTTTTCTCCATTTTTTTGCATTCAGTTCCCTACCCTATGACAGAAAACAAAGGCTGGTGGAGCCATATGCTGACTTTTCTAATCCAGGATAAAATGCCATATAAAATATTCCAGCCAGCTCGCCACTGTGTAACTTGGCAGAGTAGCGTAAGTAACTAATGAGTAAAGCTGAAGTTGGCTGTGTAATTAAAAGTGATATATTTTTATATATAAATGATGAGTTTTCCATCCCCAAAGCTGATAAATTTCTCAGGCTAAATTTCTCAAGCTAAGAGCCTTTTGTGGCCACATTTTTACACAGCACTATTTATTTTTCTCTGCTCCCCTCCAAAAAAAATGACCAGTTTTCCCATCTACTTAATGGGCTGTAAATACTTTTCTGCTAAGATGAAAAGTCCATTTGATTTGCATTAAATCTTCATCATTACAAGCTCTCAGCTGCAGCAAGGCCCAGATACTGACACAGAGTACTGCATCTCTTTCTGGAAACCTCCCCTTAAAGATCCTAAGGGGGAAGAAAAACAAAAAAGGGGCAGTCAAAGGGAGAATGAAAACCTATGGCACTTCTTGGTATTGAGATACAAATACTTGCAGGTAAAGGTATTGCTGGTCCTGGGGTCTTCTTCACAGCCCTGGTGCTGCTGAATGGGATGCCGTCCTGTCCCAGAGCATCTTTGCTGCAGAAGTCCCCCAGAAAACAGCGCTGAGAACCAGGTAGGGTCAGGCCACAATGGCTGGTGCAACTGGACACCCAGGCCACGTGCAGGGCAGGGCTGTCACACAGTCGTTCCAACCCTTGGGAGCAGAGAGGACCAAGGAGAAGGGATCTACTACCACCCAAGGTAGCCCAGCAGGGACAGCCAGGGAGCTGCTGCTGCTGCGCTCCCCATCCTGACATGCTCTGCTTTACAGCAAACACCCAACGCTCCTCTTTCACTCATTTCTTCTTAATGACTGAGGCTTTTGCATAGAAGCAGGTTCATCGCTGAGTGTTCAGAATTCAGGCTTTCCTGGTACCTTTTTTCTGACCCACCTTTAATGCCTGAAGTGGAACCAGACAGATTTGTTCACGACTTCCAACACTTCCGAGTCATTAAAATACGTTTTTTTTTCAGGCAAGACTGGGGTCTTTCCAAAACACTTTGTTTCATTAAAACCATCATGTGTTCCTGAATGTTTTTTACACACAGAGCAGTACAACAAGCAAAGTGTTTCCTTCCCTGTATCTTGTCCCAACATTCTACACCGTGTGTCACCTGCAGGCCAGCCCCTTTTGATTGAGATACATTAAAGTACCCTAGAAACAAGATCTCACGTGCAGAGGAGCCGGGTCTGCCCCGAGCAGTGCCATGGAGTGGGATGGAAGGTCCTGTCTGCGCTGCGGCTGTCCCACACACCCGATATTGCTGCTGCTCATCTCTTTGTCTCAGTCCATGTCCTGGAGGTACTCAGCCTGCTGCTGCTTCCTTCAGCTTGAGAAGATCTGGCATCAGGTTCAAGTCCTTTTATTACTTCTCTCCGACTGCACAGGACCCAACATGTGCTGCTTCCCCAGGCAGAAGCAGGGTAGAAGCCCCCCAGAATTTGCTCCCTGGGGCGTCCCCACAGAGCCACAGCCCGTCCTTGCTTCCCCCCAAAATCTGCCCCTACAAATCCAGAGGGCAATGCTGTCAGCAGTACGAACATGTTTATTAAGTGACAACAAGCCTGTTCCTTTCCAGCTCCACTTTGACTCCTTGTCTCCATTTCTCAGGTTCATTAGCTTTCTTATTCCTCCCTCCAGTCTTTTCCTCCCTCCTACAATCCCACTGTCTGGTGAAGCGACCAGCAGCAGCGAGAAGCCAAGTGCCCCATTTGCCACTCGCCCAGGAGCGGTACCTGCTGCACGCTCACGGCGCCGGCTCCTTCCAGCCCCGTGCTGGAGAAGGTTGAGTTTCACTACTAGCATCAGACTCAGATCAGGCAGAGGAAAGTAAAGATGAATGAAGTGACACCAAATGATGCCTGATTTTTCCTAACGAGTCAATAAACTCACCGGGCCACAGCAGAGCTGTCAGACTGAGTCCTTGCTAAGAGCCAGACAACGGGACTTTGACCAGGACTCACATCATAAGATTTTCAGAGCCATCCTCCTCTAATCCCAGCCCAACCAAGTCCCCATGCTCTATTGCTCTGTCTACCGGCATCACATGCCAGCTGGACATGATCCCCACCACTGTCACTTCCCTCCAGAGGTCTCCTGGGACGTGCCCCTGCCTGGGTGTCAGAGCCCCTCCCAGTGAACTGCTGGACACAGATCATCACAGAAAAACTATCCCCAAGCACAGGGCACCCCTTGGTGCAAACAGCAGCTTTCACTGGGGATGGGATACCTGGGCGGTATTTCTGAATCCATCCATCGGAGGAATCCGTCTGTCTGCGCTGCAAAGCTGCGCAGGTACAAGTGCTCAGCGCAGGCGCTGGTGCAAAGCAAGCAGGAGACATTCAATTCATGTCCACGCACAAGCATATAGATGTGTGCGTTACCTGTGCCTGCATTGCTGTCCTTCCGGCCCCTACACCCCACGCTAGGTAGTGGCATCTCCTTTGAACAGTCTCCCACTTGTATCAATCCCAGCTTAAACTCCCCTGAAAGACAGAAGAGGACAGAAGAAAGTTCATTGCCAGCAGCTACACACAGGTCTGGAGAGAACAGTCCTGCCCAGCACCAAGGCTTTTGATCTGTCCTCTTAACGCAGGAACGCACACGTGGGGTCTTGAGCTGCCCTTCCAGCTTCATGCACGGCTGTCATCACTTCAGCCTGCGATCCCGCCAGCTCCCGGTGCCTGCAGACTGACCTGCATCAGTGCTTAAAAGCTGCCTGCTTTGCCTTTCTTCTCAGCACATTACAGATGATTTAGTACATTTTGCTGATTTTTGACAGTGATGAAGAGTAACGTCTCGGACCAGAGCACTCTCCATGAAGCTGGCGCTGAGCTCAGCACAGGGCTGTGCTCCAACCAGAAACCCTGTTCTGTCAGCTCTTGTCTTGCAATTGTCTTCAAATATTCTGTTCCTCTTCACCTCTTCTCCCGCACAGGCAGGACGTAAAGGCTTCCACAACCTGTTAAACTATTGTCTTGCTGTGAACCAAGAGAGGCCACCCTGCAGCTGTAAATAACACACGCCCAATGAATAAAGTAACCCATGTCATGACCCGGACCACAAGCGCTAACTATTGCTTGATAAAGATCGTCTGCAATCACAGTACTGAAGAGCAGGCACAGGAGAAAACCAGCTACGAAGCCTGAGCTCCTGCAAACCAGAGCCCAGCGAGCTCCCCCGAGCCCCCGCACCGGGGAGGCTGACTCGGCTGCTCCACAGGGACCCTCCAGCAGCACCCGCTCTGGGGCCTCGGCACCTCAAAACCCATCACAAGGGTGCAAGAGGCTTCCAGACAGGACCTTCTAGTCTCGGTCTAGTGCTCCAAGGCAAAACAATGTGAGGAGGCCGGGGAGGTGGGCAGAGAAACCCCCTGCAGAAGCAGCTGATGCTCACCCTGGAAAGGGCTGGCGGATGAGTCCCTGCTATGCCAGCATAGCATCCCCCCCCCCCCAAGCCACAGGGCGCACGAATGCTCCCACCAAGGCTATTTGTTGTCTATGCCATAAAAGAGTTTCAATCAAGCTGGGACAGTAAATTCTAGTTTAAATTAAACAACCCCATTTACTCACAACGAAGGCTGTTCACAACCGAAACCCTGTCTCGGACAAGTAGTGCTTCAGAGCACAGATTTGGCTTACAGCATTTAAAGCAGCTGTCTTCATAAAAGCTAATAAAATACAGTTGGATAATTAAAAGCTTTAATTAAAAATGCAAAGTCCAAATAGTTTCATATTAACAAGGAAACTTGTTTTGACATCTGAAATTGCTGCACAAGCTAAATTCCCATGTATTCTCTCCAGGCTATTTAGAGTTTGCTGCGTAGCTGGAAATGTCTCCTAACTCAGTCCAATCACCATGTGTTGCTGGGGATGTGCACCAAAAATTGATGCTGCTTGTTTTACAACTTCACTTTTAATTATCGCAGTCTGAGGCAGCAGTGGGCTTATTTGCATGCTAATCCCTGAATGCAGCCTGGGGATGGAGCAGCTTGGCACTCCGGGGATAAAATATATAACTCCCGGGCATGGTCTGCCAAGCTAAAGTGGAAGCTGAGCAGAGCAGCAGAGCCAGCTTTGGGTGGAGGTTTCTCCAGCGCTGTCCTTAGCTGTGGCACAGGGACATGGGGCTGCACAGTGCCACCACCATGATCCCTGCCTGCAGCTGGGAGCACCCACTACATGGGTGTTGGGAAGTGGAATTTGGCGGAGCTGTGTTGGGGATGAAGAGGGAGTGGGGCTGAGCCTGGGCACAGGAGTTGTTTTTGCAGCTGAACGTGGGAGTTGGGTCCATGGCTGGTCCCATGGCTGCAACAGCTCAAGATGAGCAACTTTTGTGGCTATTTCTCCTTTCTGTCCATGCCAGGGTGAACTGGAAGCACACTTCTTCTACACAAAATCTTTATTTCTGGCAGAACAAGTGCAGGCATGGACACAGCGAGGGATGTTCCGGGTGTGGGTGCAGCTTGCTGCCAGGAGAAAGGAAGCTTCAGCCTGCACGGAGAGGAGAAGCAGCGCTCTGCCCTGTCGCTGGGGCTGCCGGAGGCTCAGTGAAGTCCCAGTGCTTCTTGTGTCCTCACTTCAAAGCCCCCTGAGGCCACACAGTCAGTCGGAAGCCTCTGCTTCAGCCACGCTGTCCCCTCTGGACCCTCTACAGCATCAGACACGCTTCTGCCAGGGCTGATGCAGGGGTACAATTTACAGCCCCTTTGCTCTGGCTAGTGTCTTGGAACAAAATACTCTGGCAACGAATACGGGTAAAATGGCAGCAAATCCATCAGTGCACCCTTAGGATTACAGATCCATAAGGCTTAAAACCAACAGGGACTGATTTAATTGTGTAACCTGACATTTCTTGTAACACAGACCGAAGAGCCTCTATAAGCAGCAGCTGTTCCACCCATCACCAGAGCAGCTTCTCTTTTGGTTGCCCACCCGCGCATACACCGGCCTTTGGCAGTGCAGGGGCCACCTGGATCTGCTAAGAGGACCTGGTTGTTCGTGCCCTGATTGTGGAAATGGGCATCTCCCGTCCAGGTGCCACTGTCCAGCTTCATCTCTGAGACACTGGATCTTGTTGGACCATTTTGTGAAACACTAACTCTCGACTTACTGGGTCATAAGAAAGCGGATTTCTTTTTCCATTTCACATGTTTTTATAGAAGTTAAAAGAGAATAAACTTTAAACATTTGGATTTCAACAGCCAGTGGCTTTGGTTTGGCCTTGTTCGGTGTTTTATTTGTCTTTTTCTCCCCAGGAAAACTTTCAAAATTTAAAATCTGGCTTCAGGCCAGCCCTTTGGTGAGCAGTAGAAGAGCAGATTCTCATGCCTTCGTGACTTTTCTTTTCCTCTACCCTACCTTGCCACTTCTGGTTTTATTTTGTACAGCGAGCACAAGAAATGTTTATCCATCACAGCTCCAAGGCTGAAAGAACCTGGGGCAAAGGCAGTAACTCGGTACTAACACTGCCCTCAGCGCAGTGCTGACCAGACCCCCTGAGACCAAGATGCGTTCCTGTGCTAGGTGACCACAGGCAAATGGTTTTTTCAACCCCTGCCTCAGTTTTCCCACTTCCAGAATGGAGCAACAGTGGACTCACCATCTCTGCAAGGTGCTTTGTAGAAGTTTCTTTCTCTTTTTCTTCTGGCTCTGCTGACTTCTGGAGGGTGCAAGTTTTGAGCTTCTCAGCAGCCCGTGCAGCTTCACCGATCCCCCGCCTGCGGCTTGACCCATCCTGCCAAAAAGCGACGGTGTGTGCAGGGAATTTTCACTGCTTCCCACCCATTTGTTCCCCAGCCCTGGGTGCAAGGGGGCTGCAAATGTCACTTTGTGTCCCCAAAGGTCATTTTGCAGCGTGCACCACTAAGTTAGCCCACGATGGGACAGTCCCCTCTGCTACCATTGGGCTTTGACAGCTGCGGTCAAGCCAAAAGCCACCAAGGGGAAGAGGAGCATGGGCAGGGTGCGGGGGTGCTGGGGCAGGTAAGACACCACCCAACACGAGAGCACCCCTCGGTCACCCACCTGTAACGTGGCTCCTCTGTGGGGTCCCACCCCTCAGTCACCCCCCTGTAACATGGGTCCTCTGTGGGGTCCCAACTTGTGGTCACTCATCTATAATTTGGGTCTTCTATGGGGTCCCAGCCCTCAGTCACCTCCCTGTAACTGGGGTCCTCTGCGGGGACCCACCCCTCAGTCACCCCCTGTAACGGGGGGCCTCCGCGGGGTCCCAGCCCTCAGTCCACCCCCCATAATGGGGGTCCTCTGAGGAGTCCCAGCCCTCAGCCACCCCCTGTAACGCAGAACCTCCGCGGGGTCCCCCAGCAGCGAGCGAGGCGCACACAGCGGCAGCGCTGGGGGTCTCCGGGGTGCGGGGGCTGCAGGGCGGAGGAGGAGGGGGCAGAGGGGGGGAGGGGAGGGGGGGCGGAAGGCAGCAGCGCCAGCCGCGGGCTGAGAGCGCCCCCTTGTGGGCTGCGCGCCGCGGTCACTTCTGCTGCTGGGCAGCGCCCCCCGCCCGGCTGCCCCAGCCCCCGCCAGACCCCCAGCTCACAGCACCTTGCTGGGGGCGCAGACCCGGGGGTGGGAGCCTGGCAGGGACCTTGCACCCCCCGTTGCCACCGCCTGCCACCCGCACCAGCACGGCAAGGGCAGCAGCGCAGTGGCGCGTCACTATCCCTGGCAGGGGTGGGGGAATAAAAAAAAAAAAATAAAAAAAAATAAAGGTTTTAACTCCTACTAAACAGAACAGTAATGGATCTACTGCTGGGAACCGCACTGGCCACTGGACAAGCAACTGTGTGAACTGGCAAGCCTTGTCCACCTCTAAATCACGGGCTTCTCAGCACCACGTTTGCTTACGAGACCCTTTACGCAGACGTCGCTCCCTTCTTCCCCCAGCTACCTACGGCAACAGCGCTGGCATCAGCTGTAACCCAAGCACAGGCCAATTCTTCTGACACAGGTGCTTTCCAGGGAGCAGCTCCCGAAGGGAATGCGAGGAGGCTGGGATCTCCTCAGCGTCTCCCCCAGCCACATTATCCTGACTATTCTCTTTCTTTAAAAGCCAAAAGTCGGGGTACAGAGGCTCAGCAAAATCATACTCAAACTGGTGCATCTAGGTCACACCATCACAGGTGACCCCATGAAAGGACAAGGTCCCACTGGGGTAGTTCGGGTAGACCCCTATCCTACCAAACACATCCATTTTGAGGGGCATCTCCACATCACTGTGCCATGCAGAAAACCCCTTCCGATTCTGCAGGGTGCTCCAGGTGAAGTTGCTCCTCAAGGTGCAGCTGCTGCTTTTGCAGTCAGTCTGATCAATGCTTCTGCACCTCTTGCCAAGGTATGCAGCAGCCCCAGGTAGCTCAGTCTCAGACCAGGAGCAGCTGAAGCACAGACTCTTGTCAGATAGTTCAAACCTTCCAGGATGATTTGAGCACAGCTGTGCCCAGGGAGCAGTGCTGGTCACTTATTGGTTGTCTTTGGCTCTGCATCACATGCTAAAGGAAACAGAAAAATAGAAAAAAGTGGGTTTGAATCATAAGATAAACCTGTTTTACTATAAAGGTGGTCCAATACTGGAAACATTTGCACAGAGTGGTTTTGGAGTCTCCATCCTTGCAGGTATTCAAACCCAACTGGACATGGCCCCGAGCAGCTTGCCCCCTGCCCCCCACCTCTGAGCAGAGGGGCTGGACCCAAGACCTCCAGAGGTCCCTGCTGACCACAGTGATTCTTTGTAATTGTTACAGGACCTACCCAGGAGCGTTCTCCATCCTACTTATCCAACACATGAGCTTTGTATTTAAAGTCTGCACATAGCCACAGAAGCATTTTCTGTGACTGATGGAAACTATGGTCATGCTAGGTCTCAGCCACGCACAGTAAAACTAATTAGCATCTGAAAAATCAAAGGCAAACTATGCAAGACACTCAAGAAAATTAATCTGAATTGATTTTTCAAGTGGATTAAGATAAGTCACATTAAACTTCTTTGTACCATTTTTAGCAGAATTAAAATGACCATGACTCAGTTTAGTTCTCCTTAAATGAATGAAAGTAAACTGAATTCCTTGTAAGAGTCTTCTATCAAGGAGTTTAATCCATAAACCTTTATTTAATTTGGATTTCTTTTTCTTTAGGTTCCTAAGGACATTTATGAGCCTAAGCCAGTCTCCGAGGCTCTCTGCAGTCAGCGGCAGGACACAGACACCTGCAGAACGTGCTGCACCAGCACCGATGGAGGCGTGCATCTGAGACAGACGAGATGGATGCTTCACTCAGTATCTCCAGGAATCTCTTACCAACCTCCACCTCCCCCCAAAAGGCAAGTCAGTATTAAAACCACCAAACCCAGGACCTACACTCCTTGCCTTTAGCCATAGGGCAGAGGTGTGACAGTTGGGTGGTCCCGTTGCAGACACCATCATTTTGATCCGGCCGATCTCTTCAGGAATAAAAAGAAGGAGATAAATGATTGTGCCCCCACACTAACCAGGGGTCATGGTCCTTGGGACTTGCGCACCATGGGGACAGGGGCAATGGTCCCCGGCTGTGCAGGACCAGCTCCTCACATTGTCCACAGGATGAGAACCTGCCAGCCGGTGCCGTAGGGGTTCCATCCAAAGGGGGGGGTTGAGAGCCCAAGCAGATCTGGGGCCCGATTCCAGGCTCACGCTGGGCAACGCTTCATCAGCCTCTTGGCACTTTCAGACACAAGGTGGGGCGCGGGGAGCCACACAGCGCGATGGGAACGGTCAGGAGGGACTCCCTGGCTCCAGGATCTGCCAGTGGCTCGTGCGAAGCCGGACAAGGAATGAGAGGCTGTGTGTCCCGCTGTGATCAGACACGCTCCCGTCCGCCTAGAGGCATCCGAGCTGTTGCAGGGCTGCCTCCACCGCTGGTTCTCTAAGAAATGATTCCTGCCTGAAAACAGGGGTGAGGCCAGTTCAGCATCACAGCCGCACTGCAGCGCTGGTGCTTGAGCTCCCACCTCTGCTGACACCTGGGGTGCAAATTGCTTTTCAGGCCTGACCACAGCCCTCCTCTTCATCACTGCTGGTACCTGGTAGTTTTGTCTTTGCTGAAGAAACGGGGCTGATATGTATAAACCGGTGGGATTTATGAGGCTCAGCTACATTACCTTTTGTGGGTACAAACTCAGCCGGTTTATATCTTGCTGCTCATGAGATTTCTACTGGAGACATAAAAGGAGTCAGGATAGGGATAGCGATAAAGCTCAGGCTTTCCGCGTATTAAATCATTATCAGCTGACTGTTGCTGTTTATCATTTTAAGGAAAGACCAGGACAAAGCCAAAGGGGGACGCATAAACCCCTGGTCTTTCTTGCCCTCTGCTCTAAGGTGGCGTTGGAGTGAGACCCAGCATCCCTCTTGGCCTGAGGAATCCCTGCCCTCTCCCTTTGATCATCCCACAACCTGCTAACGCCTCATCACAACCTGTCACTAAAGCCAGGCAAGAAACAGTGCTGTCAGCTCCGAAAACATCTCCTAATCACCACGGTTTTCCCATTCCCTGTCAAGATGGGACCTGAAATTATTCACCAGAAGATAAACTGAGTTAGCTCCTGGCCTGACCCCAGTCTCGAGGGACTCACTGGGATGGTGAGTTCATGCATCTTGTCTCGAGCACGATGAGCCGGGAGTTTGGTCTCTGTTGCTCACACTATGAGTTCATGCCCTTTTTATCTGGCTGTTTCTCATTCTTTCTAGGTCTGACAAGAAAGTCCCTCCTAGATTTGAAACATGTCCTTAAGGGAAGTTTTATCAGGACCCCTGAAAAGTTCCAGTTTCAGCAAATAAAAAAAAAAAAAAAAAAAAATTGAGAAGTTGCTGCCCTGATGTGCTCGTTGTCACAGCAGCCAGCGTAACGCTGAAGCAATGACCTTGTCACAGAGAAAGGGCAGTATGGTGGGCTCCAGCCTGGTCCACGTGCAATTTTCTGAGCCTTTGCTTTACCCCCTCAGTGATAGCACAGAGCTGTTTGTAAGCGAGTACATGCCCTCAGCTGCAGCTTTGCAAAGATAAGTACAAGCAGATACCAAGCTTCACGACAACCCACCTGAGTCGAGACAGTTTGTCCTTCAGACTGATGTAAATGCTGGGAAGAACATCCATCCCAGAGCTCTTCCTGAGTTCACAGCAATCCTAGCCACAAAAATAAATAAAGATTCACTTGGTTTAGGCTATGACACTACATGTTGTAGGCGTTTTGCAAGGAGGTATGCACGCTGCCGTGGGCAGGGCTGGCACTGCTCCCCCAGCCCTGCAGACACCCCAAGCTATCCTGCCTTTACAAGGAGGCACTTGCTGCTGTGAGCAGGCATTTTCTCCAGTCTGAGCTTATTCTCAGTGAAGGCTCGCCTGTGCTCTGAGCGGGTCCTTATCCTGTTGATGTGGTTCCCAGCCATGCTCCCCTTCTCCTCCAGAAAGGCTGCTACCCCTGCTGGGCTGTCCCCACTACCACCAGCAGCAGCCTAAACCCTCCCACAAGGCTTTCCACATCCAGGACAGATGCCTATGGGACAAAAGTCCCCTGTTGGACCATCCTTCAAGTCGTCTCCTGCTATCGGGTCCTCTCCACCCCAGGGCACCTCCCCTGCAAACACTGGCATCTCCAACACCTTTTTGGAAAGGGAAAACTCAACAGCACAGAGGCAGCTGTGGCTGCAGTAGCTTTGAAACACGGGACTGGGATTGTTTTTCAAGAAAGTTTGTAACAAAGATCGTCACAGTAGGCAACCACTGTGACTATTCTGGGTGTTATAAGCTCCATTACGGCTCACACTTTGCTGAAGATTACAAGTGCCATTGTTTAGTCACACCTGGCACTTGGTGACACTGCTGTTTGAGTGGTTGATGCCCTTGGGAGTGGTGGTTCACCAAAGATGCACCCAACAGGCAGCTGGATGATATAACCAAGGCTCGAGTTAAAGGGTAATTCTCCAGCAAAATCCTACATACATAAGGGAGTTCCACCTTCCTGAGATGGAGAAATCTGAAACTGGGCAAGAGGGATCCCTGTCAGGGCAAGGTCACTGAGGTCTGTGAAGACCTCACCTTACATCTCAGGCCATTTGACCCTCACATCAGCAGAACTTTCCAGGCAGCCGGGGCAGATGCCCTTCGCACAGCACCAGCCACAGCATCTGGTAAATGCACAGGACCAAAAGTTTTATCAAACTTTCCATTCCAACACTGGCAATGACCATTTGTTTTGGAAGCAGAGCCCTCCTCCCAGGGGGAGAAAGTAAATCCATACAGATCCATACAGGACAAAGAGCACTGTTTTTCAACACTCTTTCCCACTTACTTATCAAACCTGCTTCTACGGTTCTACCTAAAAATATTTACCCATCCCTTACCCAGGCTGTTTACTCATGACCAAGTTTCTGGTTATGGGGTTAAGCGCTCTAACCTGCAGGGCAGCAGCTCGGTGTCCTCAGAGGAGCTGCAGGTCCAGCAGGGATGCTGCAGGTCCAGCAGGGATGCTGCAGGTCCAACAGGATGCTGCAGGTCCAGCAGGGATGCTGCAGGTCCCACAGGATGCTGCAGGTCCAGTGGAGATGCTGCAGGTCCAGCAGGGATGCTGCAGGTCCAGCAGGGATGCTGCAGGTCCAACAGGATGCTGCAGGTCCAGCAGGGATGCTGCAGGTCCCACAGGATGCTGCAGGTCCAGTGGAGATGCTGCAGGTCCAGCAGGGATGCTGCAGGTCCAGCAGGGATGCTGCAGGTCCAACAGGATGCTGCAGGTCCAGCAGGGATGCTGCAGGTCCCACAGGATGCTGCAGGTCCAGTGGAGATGCTGCAGGTCCAGTGGAGATGCTGCAGGTCCAGCAGGGATGCTGCAGGGCAGCCTGGTGATGCTCTGGGCAGGTGAGGCAGGATGTCACCACCTCCACCTTCTTGGCCAAGCAGCAGTCAGGTAAATCTCATCCTTTTTGCTCTCCTGAATGTTGGCTGCTTTCTCAGTGCCATTCAAAAACAGCCTGCACAGGGCAAATCTGTGTCCACCATCTGCTTCACCTTCCCCACTGATGATGTCCTCCAGACAGATTTGCCCCCAGGAAAGGTGCTGCCCTCCTGGCCCCACACCGAAGGGATAGGACCGATGGCCCCAGGTATGGGGGCAGCTCTCCTGGAACAGGCATTTCCTAACATCTCCCTAAAGCCTGGCAAGCCAGTGCTGCAATCCTGGAGGGCAGGAAGGAAAGCAAAGCCACGCCTAAGCTCCCCCAGCAATGCTGTGGTTTAGCTCTGTCCTCACCACGGTGGGGCAGCTCTGCCCGCTCAGCCCCATCTGCCTCCCAAGCCGCCTCAGCCTTCCCTCTTCCACCTCCATCACTCTGTGCTTCCACCTGCAGCAGCCGGAGCATTTTTCTCCTGTTTTTACCTCATACAGAAAGTAGGAAACATAAGGGAATGATGGCTGGGAAGTACCAAAATGGGAAAAAATACCTGCCCTTTCCTATTGTTTTTTTGCTGACATGATGTTCGGCAAAAGCTCATTTTGGCAAAAGTTCAGTTTTTAAGCAAAGCTCATTCCAGCTTTGCAAAAAGTAATTTTACCAGTATCAGTTACCCAGAGCAGCACTCGTGGATGGGGCTGGTTGAACGCCCTGATGTGCTCTGCCTCCGGACAGCCCTGTGCCTGGGTATGGCCTCAGCAAAGAATGAGGAGGAAGGTGAGATCTGGCTTCATAGTCACACTTAACACTTCTTTTTATTATTATTTTGTAAACCTGGGCTGGTTGTAGTTGAAAGTGAGCAGCAGATGGTTTCAATGCAGAAATAAATTACACCCCACTCAGAGGATGTTTTTCTGCATAAATTACTGGGAAAAAAATCTCTCTTCTTTTTTGAGAGCCAAGTCCTTCCATTGCCCAGGGTGCTCTAATGTGATCCCACGCAGTTATGCTTTTAATTTCCTATCCCATGCTCAAATCACCAACCCATCCTGAGCAGGGACTCGCTGCCCAGCTGAATTTCTCCAGCAACCATTTCTCCTCTCATAAAGGCAAAGCTGAGCAAAACTGGTTCTTCTGCAAGCTCATGAAGCTAGAGAAGAGAGAAAAACATGCCGATAAGCATCTCTGATGGCTTCAGGATAAATTTATATCTGATCTTTTCCCTAAGACAAAGTATTTTGGTTCTTTTCTCTCCTCAGCAATTGTACATTAAAATGAAAGTTAATGAGATGAGGATTAAATACCCGTAGGATAGGGAAATAAACCTTGACTTCTGGCAAGATTTGAGAGGGATTTTTTACAAAATAAAGTCATGTGAACAGCAGTGTAAATGGTTCAGCATGAGATTTCCCACAGAACTTTTTATCCAAAGGAACATTTTGCAGGCAAGGACAGAGGAGCACTTGCCCACCTCCATCCTGTGATGTGACACAACAGAGCCCCGAGGCCACTGGACATCCCGTAGCACTATTAGGAGAATTTACTGTGACCAGGCTGGAACGAGGGACCAGCACTCTCACGTGGGGCAGGGCCGGGTGCCCCAGGTGGGTACCGGTGTGCCCAGCCCCAGGGCTCTGCCACCTGTGGGTGCCGTGCTCTGTGCCAGTGACTGTAGGGACAACACCAGTCACGACCCAGGGCAGTTCTGAGTAGTGGTCCCTTCTGTCCTCGATGATGCTTTGGGGTGCGCAGAGCTTCCCCACGTCATCCCACAGCAACAGCCTGAGTTTGGGTCATTTTGGGTGCTCAAGATCAGCCCGTTGAACCCTGGAGAGGTCATAGAGTGATAACAACCCTCCGCGCCAAGAGCTGGGATCCTATCATGACATAGAGGAGACACAACAAAATGAAAAAAAAAATATTAAACTACCAGGGAGGGAAATGTACAAGGGGCAATGCTAAGGACAGCCAGCGTCACCTGTCACCTCCAGAGGTTACCACCGTGCCCTATGAGGAGACTCCTCCAGCTTGTGGATTCAGTGCAGCATCAGGAGACGAAGCCACCACCACAAACCCTACACCTGGGCCACCACCAGCACCCTGCAGCTCCCAGCACCCCTGTATCGGGGCAGATGGCAAGGATACTAGGCCAGGTGATAAGTTAACATTAAGAAGCATTATTCACCAGCAGACATTTAAAATTACTTAATTTAACAGGAGAACTCGCTGACCTGAGATAACGTTTGGAGACCAGACCACAAGCTCTGACCAAAAGCAGAATAAAGGGGAGAGAGAGAAACTCAGGGAGCTGCTGCTCCCCGTTCCCGCCCCCCTCCTCCCATCCAGCACAGATGCACAGCACCGAACCTCCTGGCAAAGCTGCCACCCCAGAGGTGGACCCGAGTGGAGGGGACATCTCCCTGACAATGCAGCAGCTCCTTATTTCCATGACCACGTTCCCCACCCAACAAAAAAGGGGCGCATCGCATGAGAGGCTTGGAGAGCAACCCACTCCATTTTCCTACTCTGGTTAGGATTAATTGTCAGCAGCTCCACCTGAAAATACCAGTCTGCAGGATCCTGCCTTGCTGGTGGGCACCTGGGTCACTGAAGGTCCCATAGAGGAGCCAGGGGAAGATGCTGATGCCTATTTGGGGGTGAATAGGGCAAGAAACAGTCCAGTTTGTCCCGTATCCAAATTTTCCAACCCACCCAGCGCACTGTGTTACAGGTTCTCACACACTAGATGTCAGCAGAAGAATAAAAATAAGGCAGAGGACTGTCTGGTGAGCCAGCTTCAACCTGGCAGTGATATCCACTGGGTCGCTGAAGCTGCAGCCTGACACCAGTACATCCATTTGCTGCAGCTGGGCAGGGGGTGGCAGGGAAAAGCCACCCTGAGGAGACCCAGTGCCTCCCCACCAGACCTGGACTGGGCAAGCTGCAACCCTGGACTGACTCCTCTGCATCAGCAAAACCCTGAGACGCTCACAGACCAGCAAAACAGCATTTATTTTGCACATACATCTTCGGGGGGGGCAGGGCAGGGGTATAGGCTGCTGGCCCAGCTGCCCCAGTCCAGCTGATCTCACGGACCAGCACCGCTCCCTGCTGCTCCTGCAGACCCCCTGTGAAGCCAGGGACCATTCAGCGTGGCCTGCAGGGAGGACCTGCCCCTCGCTCCACCAGCAGAACAACAAAGCACAGTAGAAAACCCCCTCCTGTACACCAAGAGAAACAGTCCCGTGCTGCCAGCTTTTCTGTCTTTATAGTTGTAGCCATAAAATCAGACTGCAGCCCTCACAGCAGAGGGGATTGAATCTGCCATGAGTGACCCCGAGGTTCTACCTGCCCTTCCTGAGCTGGGATTCCAGCGGCTTTTACCCACTTTTTGGACAGAACTGAGAGGTTTGAGGTCTATGCTGTGGCCCCTGTACAAGAGCAGGAGAACGGATCACTGAGTCCTGGGAAAACCTCTGCCTCTGTGGGATCAGTGTGCCCATTCATTGCTCTCTTGACTTTGGGCCACCTGCCCAGCCTGGGCAGTGAGCATCTTACAGCAAATCCCAAAACATCCCTGTGGGGTTCCTAAACCCAGAGGTGGGTTGCAGCCAAGGGGTTGCCTTCAAGTTACACCAATGCTCTGAGGTCCCCAGTGCTTTGGGACCGGCACCGTTTTCCTTCTAGACCACACTCTTACCCACAGCAGCTAAACCAGCCAGAACGGCATTGCATGTAGGGTAGAGGCAGCCTTCCGAAAAGGGAACACCCCGACATCAGATGCTCTCCTCCTTCACCCCAAGCCACCTCCATCACTCTGGAAAACATGGGTCACTACTCGTCCCGGAATTCCTGCTCCTGGCTAATGCCCTGGAGATGGATGTGGGCTTTCCCACCCATACCTCTCCCAGGCAATCCATCTCCCCTTTCCCAGGGTCTAGGATTTCAGACCCTCCCCATCGGAGCCCGAGGTGTCTCCCCATTCGATGACCCTGCAGGACACAGTTCAAAGCCTCCAACAGGAAAAACAGGAAAAGCCACCCCGGCTCTCTCCGTTGACATAGTTTCGGTCTAGTTCTTGGTGTCAAAGGAGGTATTCACCTCCCCTTGACTCGGGGCCCTATGTGCTGCCTGGTCCCCACTTGGCAGATGCCGGGAGGCCTGGAGGGAGAACAACCGCTGGCGTGTTCAGGTGCTGGAGCAGGTTTGAGGGCAATGACGCTCTGCCCTGCTCCGGGAGGCAAACCCCATGTTTTAATTGGGACATGCAGAGGGAGAGATTTCAGCTCCCCTCCATGACTCAGCACACCCCAGGGAGGCACTGGAGCCCATTAAGCATCTCCCAACTGCCAAGGCAGCAGTGAGCAAACACTGCGAGGCTGAAGGGTGTGAGATGAAACCATCTGCTGGGTTTACGTCCAGGAGGTGGTGACTCAGCCCACGCAGGGCAGCGATATTTGGGAAGCACGGAGCCTCAGTGTCTGCAGCACTGGGATGGCCTCCAAGCACCACCGTGTTGATGGGGCTGCGGCAGCCCGGTGAGCCCTGGCGTTTGGGCAGGTCCCTGGCATGTGCATGGAGAGCATGGTCACACCACCACCAGCTTCTGCTCTGGTGAGGGCCAAGGAGGAACCCAAATCCAGGATCCTCCACTCTGCTCCATCCAGAATGTCAGGTACCGTGCTGCAGTGAAACAGAAGTTTGGAAACTCCTGTGAGAGGTCTGTCACCACACACTGCACCACGACCGTCAGTCTCACCTCCTGGATTCCTGACTGGCAGCAGTTACCAGCTATTAATCTCCCCCTGGCTCAGCCCTGACCTTCAGCCAAGAGGTGGGGAGCAGATTTCCCTGGCATAGAGGAGGCTGCATTTCCTGTTGAGCAGGTTCATGGCTCTGCTCACCCATGGGGCATCAGCTGGTGTGCCCAGGATGGAGCAGGGCAGCACCCAGGGAGGGGACCTGGCCCGTCTGTCATCCCTGGGTCAAGTGAAAGGGTGACACATTGGCCAAGTCAGGACCTGGAGGAAGGCACAGAGGGCACAGGTCTGAGCATCCCTATGAGTGTGGGGTCAGCACAGCATCCTGGCCAGCACCATAGCTCTGGTGATGGTGTCCCATTAAAAGGTGCCCCAGTGATGAACCACTGATCCCCTGGAGATGAGGAACTGTGCCACCTCCACCAGGGACACTGGGGATGAGCCACCCCCCCGTAGCACCTTGCTGGGCCACAGGCTCCCTGAACGAAAGCCTCAGCCTCTGCAGGCTGCACTAAACACCTTATTAATGCCCTCACTGAGATCCCAGTCCCACTTCCAATCCTTCACCTACCGATTTCCTCCAGCTGCTCCACATGTGATTTACATGAAGCAGCTCAGATCTGAGCAGCGCAGGCCTGGTTTGTGCTCACGAGAGGGAGATGCATGGGAGCGGGTGCAAGGCAGCCCATCTGCGGAGCAGGGCCGGCAGTGCTGCCTTTGAAAACCTCACTCTGACTTTTGGCTTCTCAAAAACGCAACCACAGAAAAGAGTTTTTCTCTCCAGGCCTCATCTGGCGGGGTCCTTGCTCTGAGGTCTCAGCTTCCAGCATAAAAGCAAGAAATTCTTCCAGATCTAATGCTATAATTCCCAGGGGCAGATGAAGCATGAAGTAGGCACATACAAAGGTCCCCCCTGGCTCCATCTGCCATTACCCATCTGCCCAGATGGCACCAGTCCCACCTTCAGACACTTTCCTGACTGCAGTTGCAGAAGATGCTCCAGCTCTCCCATGCCTTTTGCATCCAACAGCTCTTTCCCACATCTCCTTCCCCCTCCTTACACCGCTGTTTGCTGGATCTGTCACCAACTCCATCGTCATCACACAAGGATGCAGATTTCCTGTGGGTTACGGACATCCTATGGCTGGCCTCATGCTCAACCTCCCCGTCCAAGCACGTGCTGTCCCAGCACTCAACAGCAACTGTCCTTCAGAAACTACTCACACAGAGCATAACCACCTGGGACCTTCTGCCATTCACCATACACTGATGCTGACCAGTGTGTTCTCAGGTCAGTTGGTCCGTTGGCTTCATCACCACACCGTAATGGTGCCCAAGTCACGCCCAGACCAACAAGGCAGGCCAACGTCCTGTCCAAGGATGCTCTCAGCATCTGAGCACCCAAGGCAGCTGGTATTTCCCTCCCAGATGGGGGTAGCCAGCCCACCCCGTTCACTGGATGTATTTCTCCAGGGCTGGTGGGACACAGAGCCATGGTACATTTCCCAGGCCTAAGTCAGGGCAATGCTACATAAACATCCTGGTTTGGGCCAACTCAGACACCCTTTCCCAGATCAAAGCAGCTATGAACAAGCTGGGGACAGCAAGAGCATGTCGGTGCCACTCCAGGATCACACAGGTGTGGCCAGAGGCAGGTCCTGCAGCCCCTTCCACCCCCCTGCCCTGCTCAGAGCTGCTGTCAGCAGCAGCTGGGGTGACACTAATTGTGCCTCCACTCCTGCCCGGCCCCGGCAGCATCAGAGTCCAGCGCCAGATGCAGAGGAGCGGCCCTTTCCCCTTCCTCCCCCCACCACGGGGCAGCACAGCGATGGCTTCACGGCTTAATCTGAACCAGCTTTGGTAAATATAATGAAATCATAAAAAGAGGGGAAATCTTAGCACTCCCGCACCAAAAGCGCTGGAGACTCTCACGCGACTGTACTTTCCTCTCAGCTAAACTGACGTGAGAGGTGGATGGACCCTGATTCCCATGGGAACTTGTCCACTTGCTGTTTATCTTCAGTGCAATAAAAATGATATTAAAAATAGACTGTGGAGTAGAAGCAGCAGAAAAAAATGTGACACCTGATGCTGTTCCTCTCCGTTGTCTGAAATCCAATAGCTGAGCTCTGGGAACAGGCATGTCCGTGCAATTACGGCTCAGACACTCCCAGACCTTGTCTTGAACAGAAGCTGAGACAAAATCGTACTTCTAAAGGGCTGAAAATGTTTTTGTTAGGTGGTTGAATTAGCAGGTATGGCACTGCCGTCTGACCCTGGGACCACAGCCGCATCATTCCCTTCCCCACTCATGCAAAGGGGAGAACAGATGAAAATATCAAAACCCACAAGATATTAAGGTATCACAGTAAACAGCAGCCTTATAAAAACCTAAATGATGCAGAAAAGCCTAGTTTTGTAATATTCAAACACCATCCAAAGTATATAAAAGAGGGAAAGCTAAAAGGCTGAGCCCAAGTGCCAGGTGGAGGGGGCAGTGCCACGGCTCCCGTGCCCCTAGGCAGGCTGAGCTGTGCAGCGCGGACGTGCTTCCACCCTGGCTGGCTGAAAGAGAAGTTTTGAATTAAGACTGGAGGGGAAAAAAGCAGCTGCCTTGGAAATCACTGCAAATCAAAGGTGGGGAGGGAGTGAGGTGCTAGTTCATCCCCGCACTGAGCCTCAGGTTCAGGTCTGGACCGAATGGCTCTCTGCAGCTTTGCCGGGCACCGTCTGGCTGGGCAGCCCCTTTGCTGTCACAAAAGTGAAGTTTTTTTAGTCATCATTCACTTTTACTCCTTTTTACAAGTTTTAGTAACACTCCCATAAACAGGTTTTTAATGCAATCCTTTTTCTCTGACATGCTGCATGTTAAAGATTAGCAGAGGCATTTTATTGCAGGTAATAAAGAACCCTGATGTCAAATATTTTAACAAGCCAAGTGCTCCATGGGAAAGGCCCAAGGGGCTCCAAACACATTTGTGCTCTGCAGCCTCTGTCAGTGGGAGAGAGGGGGAAGAGATACAGAGATTTCTGGGAAAATATGTCAGATTTTATCTATATTTTGGAAAAAAAGAACAAAACCACAGTGACTCCAACCACATTGGCCATTCAGTGCTGCTGAACTCAGGAGCAGTTACCAGCCATGCTTCCCAGCCAGGCACTTCCCACGCTCCATGCAGAACTAGCTGTTCCCCCTCTGTGTCTTCATGGATTTGTTCAAGTGAGACACTATCTTTTAAGAAAAAAGTGAATTTAGGTTTGTCTTTTGGGAGCTGCAGTTTATTCTCCCCAACACATCCTCCCGGGCCAAGCAGGAACCAGCAGCAGGTCTATGCTACAAACACCGCAGGACCCCACCAGGATAAACCCATGAGGGGGTTTCTGCCCCGAGGGATACTGCCAGCTGGAGGCATTGCGTCCCCCTGGCTGCAGGCAGCTGGGAGGAGGAGGTGGTGAAACCCAGCAGCAGAACAGCAAGTCATCACACCAGCCTCGTAAAATACAGCAGAGAAAGTGCCACTGGCCAGGGCACAGTGGGACCTCAGCCCAGCGATAGCCGTGGAAAGGAGCCTCTGCTACTGTTCAGAGCATGTCGGGTTCCTAATCGGGGACAGCTGGGAGAAGCAGGGGTTGGCAGCCCTGCCCACTGCTCTCTGCAGCCTCAGCTTTTCCCTGGTTTGCCTGCTCATTTGTACCCCCAGGACCCCTAATGGGTACCACGTGTGGAGCAGCACCCGCACAGCATCCCCCACCTGGCCCCAGCCCAGGAGGGGGGACATGCTGCTGAGCATCACGTTGGACTTACAGAGGAGAAAATGGGTGGCTGCCATCCCAAAAGCGTTTGGGGACAGGCGCGCTGCCCCCGTGCAGGATTAGGTTTCCATGCCTCGGCTCACTTCCAGAGTGGGGCCACAGCCTGAGAAACCGGGAGGGGACACACACACATGAAAGCAGCCCACACCGCAAGCGGAGCAGCTGCCAAAATTATTGCTGCCCACGGATTGAAGGGGAAGAGCCTCGTACAGTTCCCCAGGAGCCCAAACCCTTTTTCCTGTTCCCTTCCCCCCCCCTTCCCCCACGAGTCCGACCCTTCCAGCCGAGAGAGCGCATTGTGCAAGCGCTCACCCACGCTGACCGGGGGGGTTTGCATGGCTGCTCTGCCGCCTCTCACGGGCAGGGGAAGGGGTCCTGTGGGACAGAATATACGTTTGCAAGCGAGCAATGGTCCTGCTGGTATCGCCTGCAAACCCAGGCCAGCCTTGGCTGCAGGACGGGCTTGCGGAGACCCGCAGAAGCAGCACTGCACGTGGACATCCCACCACAGAGCCACGAGACCCTGGTGCCCTCCCTCCTCCCGCAAGCCCCACTGAAATCAGCAGAGCTGTTTCTTCACTTTCCCATGACCGGATTCCCCTGAAAACAGCAGAAAATACATATGCTGATGGTAATTAATCTGACAAGAAGTCAGGAGACACCGATTATATGTCTCATATCACTGGGGATCACGGATAATTGTAAAGATAGACTCCTTTATAAAATTGGCAGACAGTCTTGGTGTGCGTTTAGAGGAGATCAAGGGAGAGATAATGACACTTGTACCTTGGGATTCACCACAGTCTCACAGTGATTCCTCACCGCTGCAGAGCACACAGAAACGTGCCCGCACCCCGTGTTCTGTTGGCAGGGCTCCCTGGTGCGCTGGGGTGGCGGGCAGGCTGACAGACATGCTGGACACGCTTTGGGCAGCCACCCTGGGGGGAATGTGCAGACATGGGCTCACTCGTGGGAAGGGGAAAGGCATTTCCAAAAGCTCAGCACTGGTCCATCCCTGGTCCCAGTGAGGTGAATGACCAGACAGGGACAGAGGAGTTATTTGGTTACTGCCCTCCTACAGCAATGGTCCCCTGTGGTCCAGGTTCCTCTCTCTGCCACCCCAGGGGTCTCCCAACTCAGCACATGACAGCACCTTCCTAAGGCCTCTGGAGGGTCATTTATCTCTTTCCACAGACTGATACAGGCACTTCCACTAGTGCCAAACATACACATATACATATGGCTTGTAAAAATGCAACCACAGCCCAGCACCGCTGCAGCCAAGTTTTTTCGGGGGTAAGTCAGCAGCCACCAGTTTCTCTGCCATCCAATCCTGCATCGCAGATCTCTACAGATGGCTCTGATTAAGCTGATTTCTCCCAGTGCCTAAACAGTAGTGAAAATGCTTGGAAGTTGTATTACGTGACACCTTTTATTAAGCCTTCAGCACCTGCTTCAAGCCAATCTGAGGGAGCTCATAAAAATCCCTGCATTGTGATAGCAGAGCAATGCTTGCTGCTTTCCATGTTGGTGTTAGTAGCTAGGAGGTGCTCTGAAGGGGGACACTGAAGAGCTGAGCTGTTTGGCCACCTTGAAGAAGAGCAAACTCAAGATGATGGAGCATTTGCATAATGAATGTGAGCCGAATATAACAACTGACCCTCAAAGGAGCAGAAAATTTGAAAGCTTTGTCAGGAAAGAGTTTTCCAGCAGCATGAGGGAGTTGCACGCTGGAAGGCCATCATAAGCCAGGACGGGAAGGCAGAAGCAGGAATGCAGTGTGCCATCAGAGCTCATTGCAAGCCCAGGGAGCGTGGAGGAACCACAGCTGGAGCCTAGCACCATCACCAGACTCCATGAAGTTCTCGCTCCACATCTCCAACACGAAGTGCCCGAGACACCTGTTCTTGCAGCTCGAAGCCAGCAATGGCCGAGCTGTCAGGTTCAGACACAAGAGAAAGGTTGTCCTTTGGAAATCACCCTGCCCCTTCCTGCAGGACCTCGGAGCCTGACCTGTGCCACAGCCATGGTGCCACTGGCCTGCCTGAGCAGATGGCCCTGCATCCCACTACAGAGGCTGTGGCTGGCGATGGGACAGCTCATGTGGTCAAAAAGGACCCAGCCTGCTCAGACAAGCAAAACATCACTGCTCCTTACCCACCTTCACCCCCCTTTCTCATCATGTTCCTTCTTGCTGGGGCAAAGGCAGGATTCCCACCCTCAGTTCAAACCTGCTAAAGTAACCCCCAGAGCTCCCTTCCAGCTCCCAGCACCGCTCACCAAAACGGATCTTGCTGGTTGTTGGTAAACCCTTGCTAAATGTGTCAGAAGAAAAAATACCTTCCAGATGGGCCTGGAAAACAAGGGCTTTGGAATCTGAGCACTTTTTTTGCATACACACAAAATTTTACAATAAACACTGCCCTACTGCACAGATCTGTTCCTCAGCCCAGAAGCCTGGTATTGGGATTTGGGCAATAAGGCAATCTGAAGGATCCAGCATCATCCAGTCTCCTACTGGTGCTAGAAAGGGACATTTTTGTTTCCTTGGAATAAAACTACTGGCCAGATTTTTAATTGCCAGCAGATGGCAGGAGGAATGGTACACAAGCTTCCCACACAATGTAACTTGTTGCACTGAAGTAACTGGACCCAAACGAGTTTGCACTCGGTGACGGTCTCCCCAGCGGACCAGTGCTTCCAGTCTGCCACCGCCTTCGCAACTGTGGAGCGCTGGGGTCTGTTGCACACATCAGCTACCGAGGACAGCCCTCTCCGTGCCCAAGTGAGAGACACGTGTCCCATGTACATCTTATGTCAGCTACCATGACTGCAGCATAACTACATTCTCCCCACGATTCAAGCTAATACAAAATCCCGTAAGGTGTGCGGGGGGGTCAGAATCCAGACCCTGGATCCACTCAACTTCAGCAAAGCGCTCAAGCGCATGCTGGGTTTTGGACACGTTCCTAATCCTCCACTAAGCAGAGGGGGCTCCAGCACCCTCCGTCTGTTGCTGAGTTGTGTCCCACTTCTCACCACATTTGATGGTTCAGTGCATCGCCAGGTTTGGGAGCGTGTGTGACTCTTCAGCCATCACTAGCAGCTACTGGAACAAAATCCAGGCTCAAGTGCCTGCCTGAGATTCAGTAGATACTCTGCTTTTAGCTGCCGGTACAACTTACTGTCTGATCTTTTTTTCTGGTAGCAGTAGATGTATGAAGTAGACACTTAGTAACCCATCTGCGACTGCACATCATCCCTGCAGGGTAATCCATGCAGACGTCGCAGCCAGGATCCATAATCGCACAGCCCATCCCCAGGTCCTGCATCACCACTGCCTTGGCTGTGCCTTTAGGAAGACTTTTTTTTTTTTTTTTTTCCTCTTAAACATAAAAAGCTGAGCCTGGAGCTGAGATCAGAGGGGCTGTGCTTTAGCTGTGCAATGCCTAGGGTTTACCGAGGCTAAACAGGCCCTGACAGCAAAAACAGAGACGTGTCTTCAAACACACCAGCACGGGCTGTGGCTCAGTCTCTGAGCACAGGGATGGTTATGGCTGGTTTGGGTTTTGGGATGGCTCCTCTCACCACAGCTCTCGGCTGCTGTTAAGCAGCACAGGGATAAGCTGGGCTCACTGCAAACAGTTGGTAGCATTTTGATCTCAAGATTATGACAGGAGCCACCTATCAATCTTCTTTCTGCCAGGATTCCTCTTCCTTTCAGATCTGTGTCTGCAAAATGCAGAAATTGCCCTGTCAATGCATCTGAAAGGAGAACTTCAGGTGAAAGGGCTGAGCTTACAGGTGGCAGTGGGTCCTCCATCCCTGCAGGCTGAGGCTGCCGGACAGGCATGTCCAACCCCCCAGGATGCAGGGAAATCTGCTCCTGTTCAATCCACAACTTCTCCCACCATCCCAAACACAAGATGAGCATCTGATCTAAAGCAGAAATTAGTAAAAGAACAGCAGAAGGATTTCTGAATGTTACACTTGAACGCCAGAACATTTTTAGGGTCGTCAGTACCATTTTATAAAAAAACCTCACATTGGAAAGCATGTCATTGAGAGTGAGCAGGAGATGAAATCCCTTCCCTTGAGCAAACACCTTCCCCTTTTCAATGATACCCTGGGGGAACAAGGGGTACCTGGCCTCACTCCACCTCCCCTGGGCCGTGCCCCTGTGCCAGCAGAATCCCCCCAGTGATGCAATGCCAAGGACCACCATCACTCTTTCAGTGGGTGACCAGAAAAAACATCTTCCTGGCACAACCCACTTGCAACATGCATCCCCAGAGACACGCGCTCCCTGAGTAGAAATTTAGACTCGTGCTACCAGCAGCTTTGCCAGCATCACAAGGAGCAAGGAAACACCTGGTGCCTGCTCGGGCAGGAAGGTGTAAGCATCTGCCTCGCCGGGGATGAGAAGGGGTCGGCAGCACCCATGTCTGATGGCTGGTAATTACACCCCTCCATCTAAATCACAGGCTAATTTGTTCATGCTGCAAGATAATCAGACAATGTGACTTTAAAGCTGCCTAGAAGGCAGAGTAAACCTTCCTGCTGGGCTGGGCTTTCTGAGGCCTTATTGTCTTCTCTTTTTTTTTTTTTCTGTTCTGGTGCTTTATTGCTTTGGGCTTGGGCCAGGCCTCCTGTCTGCATAGGGCTTCCCCCCCTTGAAGTTTTCTCTCCCCAAGCACTGAGATGGAGAGATCAACCAAGTTGGAAAATCAATTAAAACGAAAGGTCAGTGCTGTGCTCCAGGGACTCAAGTCTTCCAAGGGTTCAGCCACCACAGCCGGTAACCTGCAAAACCTGATGGTTGCAATTCCCAGAGGCATCCCCGAGCTGCGTTCTGTGCTGGGAGCACCTGTGCGGCTGCTGCCATGCTTTCATCACCCTGACTTAACCCCTCTGCCCGCAAAGGAGAAACTGTCCATCGTCACATGTCCAGTCTGGCAGCAGCACGCCCAGTGCCCACAGCATCACTGTCCCCTTCCTACCACTGGGAACAAGTTCCACCAGTAAAGCACCTTCACAACATTGCTGCCATCACCTTGCGTGGCTTTGATTACAGCTGGGGCAAATGAAGAGACTAGAAGCAGTGCAAAACCAGCACAGAAAAGCCATGAGGACCAGCCCGCCCTTGCCCTGCATCCAGCCTCTGTCCCACCTTGCAGGGATTTACTGCTCTTTCACACAGGGGTGAGAAAACAAGAGTGAACCAGCCTTACCCAGGAGCACCACACATGCCCAGCAGCCTCTCAGGGAGGCAGGAAGGTTTTTCTGCTCCTTGTTTTTGGGAAAATACACTAAGAAAGCAGAAAACTGAGAATTCACCCAAGGATGTGCAGCATTTGCAATGGGCCAAGGAGGTGGAGATGCCAGCTCTCCAGCATCACCTTCTTCTTTAAGACCCAGCGTGGGAAGGAGGAAGACATGGGAAGGAGGAAGACAAACTCCAAAGCATCGTTAGAGACCTGACACTGATCTGGGAAGTATCCTGTCATTTGGATAGGATTTGGTGGGGGTGGCACAGGGATCACAGGGTTGGTGCCTGTCCACAACTGTGCAGCCCATGAAATTTTCCCGGAAAGCTCTTTTCCAAGCCGGCCAGTAGATGGGGATGGAAGAGCAGCCAAGGTCTGATCCATGGGCGACCGTGTCCCTCCAGCCTGGCTGTGACCTGATGGGTGCCAGGGCTGTGGTGGCACTGGCTGCTGCACTGGCCATGCCTGGGGCACGGCAGGGGCTCCAATAGGGGCTGGGTGTCTTGGAAGCAGGGAAAACACCCGAGAGCTTAAGTCCCCATCCCTAGGGCAGCAAGCGTAGCTGATAAACCCTAAAATAACTCTGACAGATGTCCCTGGGGTCTGCCTGTCCCCTGACAGGCCAGGGTGAGGAGACCTGTCCTCACCATCGAAGTCCCCGCTGTCTGCTGGGGAGGTTGAAGGGGACCAGAGAGCAGGTCCAAGACCTCATCCCATGTGCAGCACCACTACCCTGTGAGACTGTACCACCAAGTGCAGCCTCTGATGGGAAAGAGCCCCAAAAGCACATCGTGTGCCCCTGCTTGCCTGTACCTGCATGCTGGAACCCCCAGAGCACACTCAGCCCCCCACTTCCAGATCTGTTCTTGTTTAGCCAAGGCGCTGCATGGAGGGGAGGTGGCCTGGAGACCCCAGGAACAGCCCAGAGGCACAGGGGGAGCAGCGCCAGGGGGCTCAGCCCAGCCCCACGGAGGGGTCCCCAGCTGTGCTGAATCCCCAGCGGGTCACTGCCTTCAGGATTGCCTTCAACGGATGAAGGCAGCCCATGAGAAGGATGGGCAACAAGAAATGACAGGAGACATGCCAGCAGAGCGAGGGGACAGGAGGGTTTCTGCAGGATGCTGGTGCCGTCCAAGCCAGTGCCAGCACACGAGGCTTCCCCCCCCAGGCACCAGGCAGCCAGCTCCGAGCAAAGCCCGAAGCTGCCTGCTTTCACCCTCCAAAATAAAGAAACGGGAACAAACAAAGAGTGACACACAGTGCCCTGCCCCTGAGCTTTGCCGTGTCAGGAGCCATCATTATGTCGACATGTAATTATACCATTAATTGCTGACCATAAAGCTCTAAAGAAAACAGACCTGAAATGAATATAGTGCTGGTGCAAAGTCCTAAGAGATAACTCTGTGGCTGCTAAGGTAATGCAGGCTGAGCTGCATTTTCTAAACCAAAAATTGAATTTGCAATTAGCTCTCCTTGTTGCCTAAATCCAACAAAAGACCTTCCTGCATTTAATACCGAAAAGGGATGTCTCTGAGCTGCCATCAGCCGACAGAGGCTTACAAAAAGCCAACTGGAGCAGAGCAGAGGGACCAGAATCCCAAATGTCTCTTTGGGCTGAGTGAAGCTCTTGTTTGAGTTTGGATTTGCTGCACACTCAATGTACATCTCCGAGCAAGCCACTTAATCTGACCCTGGCCCAAAGTTTAGCTGTCTGTCAAATGTTAGAAAAGGGCTTTGTCTCTCTCACAAGGACTTGGAGGTTTAATTACTGGCTGTGCCAAGATGCCCTTAGGTGGAAGCTGCAATGCAAATGCAAAGTATCATTATTAGAGCTTAGCAAATAACTCAAATGTTTTTCTGCAGCAACTCCCTCGAAAAGAAATTAGATTCCTTTCTGGTGTGTTTGGGCGCCTTTCCAGGCTCCCTTGTTGTGACACTCACGAGTGAGCGGAGAACTAAGAACGTGAAGGTAATTCACCAAAAGTCAATGCCCAGCTCCTAAACCTGAGCCTCCGCACGGAGCCTTGCTCCTGCCCCTGTCCGTACGCCTGAACCCGGCACCCAGAAAGGCACGTGATGGGGCTGCATCCAGGCAGAGCATCCTGTCGGCAGCCTGGGGATGGATCCAGCCCTCCAGACAGACCAGGGTCCCTCGGGAATCACGGCCATGAGACATTGCCTCCCCACATGGGGTCTAGTGTGAGTCCCCTGGGACGGCTACCACCCCAGGCAGCATCAGGGCCCTGCTGAGCAAGGTGGGCATCAAAGCTTAGAAGATGAGGGAGAGAGGCTTTGGTAAAAACATTGTCACAGGAAGCCACACATCCCAATCAGCTCAGGCTATGCAAATCCCAATGATTTAAACCACTTCACACTCGCCTCCGAAAAGTCTGGGACGAATATTTGCATCATAAATTCTTTGGGCCGGTTATTCTCCCAGGGTGAGCAGCTGCCATAAAGCTCACAGTTTATGAGGATCTGACAAAACCTCCCTGCTCCCACTGTAGCCACTCAGTACCTTGCTCAGCACCACGTGCCGGACGGCGGCTGCCCCAGCCCCATCCCAGGGATACACGGGAACATCACCACAACCATGACCCCCCCAACACTCTCGTGTGAGTGGGAACAGTGCGAAGGAATATTTTCAATTAGCTTTACAGAAAACATTTGCCTGAAACTGGATGCTGTGTGAAACTCCTGAACTCTCCTTCTGCTTTCAGAGCTGGGGCAAAGGAAGGGGCGGGGGGGACACTGGAAGAGGTTTGTATTTTTTCAGATCTGAGCTGCACGGCTTCAGAGCATGTGTGGTTTGGCCGGCCAGAGACAAAGTGTGAATCAGAAGCCGGCAGCTCCGGCTGCACGCCGCACCCTGGCTGCTCCGTGGGTCCGACCTGCAGGACAAAAGCAGAGCACCCATGGGTGCCCATGCAGAAGCCACCTCACGGGGAGCCCTTGGGTTCAGACCATGCAGCACTTGCATGTCACACACAGGCCACCACCATGACGCACGTTACCTTGCTGGGTGTTGGTGCTGGGGTGCAAATGAAAAGCAAAAAGTGCAATGGGAGGAGGGGGGCTGGACCTACCAAATGCCAAACACCTCCTGCACCCCAACACTTTCTTGTTACCCCGAAGCTAAACCTGCCAGAGCTCAGCAGCACCTCAAAGCCCAGAATTTTCCCCTGGGCTCTGATAAGCATGTCCTTGGTGCCAGTGAGTCAGATCATCCTGACAGCCCCAGTCCTGTGCCAGCATGTCCAGACACGGATGCCCTACACTCAGTGCTGCCCACAAAGATGCTCTCCAGCCACTGCGGCTCTCCTGCACCCGCTTACCAGCAAGCCCCATAACATGATTTATTCCATCTAATTAACTTCTCCTTCCCACTGTGGCTGATTTCTGCACTAAGTCAGGACCCCATGGCTTCTCTAGCCCGCCAAGCCGGCAGCATAGCCTTTTGTTTCAGCCTTTCCCTTTGTGGTGGGCAGCCTGATCTGCTTCAGTCCCCCCAAAGGGCACCGGCCGCAGTGAACAGCATCGCTGAAACCAGCCGGGGCTCAACACAGCAAAACTGAGCTCCTGTCCCACCCGCAACTCCTCTCAGGTTCTTTGTTTGTGGTGTTTTGGTTGGGGTTTGTTTTGGTTTTGTTGTTTGTTTTTTTTTTTTTTTTGCAACACCAGCAATTAGAAAAAACAGAAAGAGCTTTTATTAATTTGTTTTCCCTCCTCTAGCTGGGCATTTCCTCCCCAGATGCCCCCTTGGAAAGGTGCTTCAGTCTCCACAGCACCCTGTGTGCTCCAAGACATTTGCAGCCCCCACCACAGAGCAGAAACTCTCCTGGGGAGAGATAAAGACAGGGTTTTTCATCTGCAACTGACGACTCTGACTGCGTCATTTGTGACTACTTGGGTGTGATTTTTCAGTGGTATTGAGCTTCCATCCTCTCACTAAGAGCTCCACACACCACTTTTCTCTTTGGTGTTCCCAGCGCATGTCTGGTCCTATGCTTGCAGATGTCCTGATGCCTGTGTGGCCCGCGCCTGCGCTCCAGCTGAGCCACAGCCTTTACAAATCCCTCATGGCCTGGGTACATGGTTTCTGAAAGATGCATCTGCCACGCAGACTGCAATAATGGGAAAAAGTAAGAGCATCTATAATTAAAGAAACCTGTCACAAATTAGTTATCAGCACAGGCTTGCACCAAGGCCAAAGCTATTAACAGTCTGAAGCCATTCAGCCAAGCCACACTCAAGCCATAACAAGTCAAAAAAATAAAGTTAATAAAATATCCTTGAGATGAAACACAGGTCGTGTACTTGATCTGCATATTTATAAAAGCCTAGCCTAATCCAGCCAAACTTTCCAGAAAAAAGATCTTGCTGGTCTTTGATCCTGCCTGTGCTTCCTCGGGGAATATCAGTTTGCCTTCAGCAAAGTTAGACGGGATTGAAAGTCACCTTAAAGGGAGCAAGATCCGCACTGGGTAGTTCACTGGAGGTGCCCGCGAACTGCTGCTGTGGAGTCGCGCGATGCTGCCATGCACAGCCCGCACCGCCGGGAGCTCCCGCAGCACTTGCAGGGCAGCCAGACTTGCCACCTCGGAAGCTTTCTGGCCAAGCTCTGGGCTATCGCAACACCTGCCAGGCCAGCACTCAAATCCATGCTCAGACCTTAGGACCACGGAGCAGCTCACACTGCTGACATCCAGCCTAGAGCCTCACGGCAAAACCTTCTCTTGGCAACTCACTTGCCCAGCACTGGCTGCTGCGGTTTCTGCAAAAATCCCATCTCCCACCTTAACCTTAAGGAACCCCCCTCACACCAGCAACAGGGGGAACGA
The DNA here is from genome assembly GCF_963210335.1 of Falco punctatus. Lineage (NCBI taxonomy): Eukaryota > Metazoa > Chordata > Aves > Falconiformes > Falconidae > Falco > Falco punctatus. The sequence continues at coordinate 115,403,213 of NC_137580.1, read as the reverse complement.
GGGTGAGGAGCCTCCCTGGGACTTCACACCAGGATCGGTGCCACAGGGTGAAGGCAGCCGCCTCCCGCACCACGTTATTCCCCACTGCTGCTAAACCCACGCTCAGCAATGCCACGAGGCTCCCTTCCCACGAAAAACTCGGCACAGGTATGGCTGGGGAAGGCTGCCCCCCCGGGTGAAGTGGCTTGTGCTTTCTCCCCTGAGAGCCCTGAGGAGTGACACGAGCTGCAAAACCCCTCTGTGCCAGAGCACCTGGGAAGCCATAAACACTGCAAGTCGTCAGCGAGCTCCCTCCCAGCAAAGTGAGGGATTTGGCAGGGCGGGTGTGAAAGAGCGTGTCGCAGGCTGGGAGATTAACGGCTTCACCCAGGCTGAGCGTTCAGGGGGAGGAAAAGTCTCCGAGTCATCAGGGCTTGGAAGTATAAGATGCTTCTCTGCAATACCAAGGGCTGAGAGCTCTTCTGTGTGTTTGCAGATAGAAGTACTTGTACAAATACAAGGGAAACCACAGGTATTATCCACCCAAAAAATTGCCCAGGAAATGCTCTGGGGATTATCGTCTTGGGTACAGGGTAGTAGGAAAACATGGTTTCATGCCAACAGGACCGGTGGTCTCAGTATGTTGAGGTCAAGTGGAGGGAATAAAAATGGACGAATGATTAAGATAAAAAACAATAGTTGTAATAAAACCTCTTGTCTAGACTGGGTCCTGCATAGGGTGGCTTAAACCCTTCCTCTTCTTTCTGATCAGGAGCAGCAAACACCATTGCTGCCGAGGTCAGTGAGAACCAAAGCAGTGGTGCCAAGCCCTGGTCCAGCTCCTCAGTCTGGCCAGTGCACATCCCCAGTCTGAAACTGGTGTGACATCGCCGCCTGCTTGCTGCCACTGCCAGCCTGAGCAGCTGTCCCGCTCTGACCACCCTGCCTTGCATCTCCTACAGGAGCCAAGGCACACACGCCGGGTGATAACCAACTTCCAGGCAAGATCACCAGGGACATCGCGCTGTAGCAAACGCCACCTGAAAGCCTTTGCAGCCCTGCAGGTAAGGTCTGTTTGCAGGATTCAGGCTCTGGCTCTCCTCCTGACTTCAAAATCCCTCTCTCCCACCACCCAGTATCCCTGTGTGAGTCAGTGCCCACACGTATGATGATGAAAACAATCTTTCATCCCTCTGGCAAGTGCCTTTGTGCTCTGGAGACAGATGATTGCATGCTGTCACCACGCAAATATGCAGTTTCTCGCTCTCTTGGCTGCAGAGAGAACGTGAAGTGAGCAAGTACCACTGAGGCTCAGAAATCAGAAGGTAAACCCAGGGCGATGAGCACACACGCTCCCCAGCCCGCGTGCACACCAGCTGGCATGCACGCAGGCATCCATGGGCTTTCTGAATTTTTGCTCAGCAGTACAGCGGTTCAGTCTGAATCTATGCTCTGCTCTCTGAATTCCATCCCCTCCTCTCCTTTTTCATTCTCCATTTTAATACGTTGTCCACTTTAATATAGTACAGAGTAGGCTTTAGACGCCCAGATAAGCAGCCTAACCCACACCCATCCCTTGGTCCCTGCTCAGCCCTGGGGCTGGCGCATTGCAGAATGAAACATCAGGTCCAGCTCTGCTCACCGGGGAGAGGAGCAATGGAGCACTGCAAAGAGGGAATCAGACTTCTCCCCTCGCCAAACCTGGCCGAGGACAGAGGTGACCCAGAGCCACCGGGGCAGGAAGGAGCTTGGGGTGATGAAAGCATCCATAGCAAGGCTCAGGGCACTGAGCATCACTGCCAGCTGGCAACGAGGGACCTGTCAGGCAGAGCCGATCTCCAGCCAGGACTTTGGCCAGCCAGGACAGCAGTCAGGGGACACTGCATCCCTCTCCTCCATAGGAATGATGGCATGGGTACTCAGGTGCTTGGAAAGCATTGCAAGGGCAGGGAAGACCCACGCCAGGGCTGCAGGGATAAGCTAATGCAGACATGGAGAACTCTCCACCCAAAATGGGACTTTCAGAAGGCTCAGGTCCTGGTTTTATGGCCACAGCAGTAGGCCAGAAGGAAAGCAGGGATTTGCCTGCAGTTACACAAGAAGTTTGTGGAGAGGAAATGAGCCCAGTTTTTCCAAGTCCCCGATTAGCCTCCCAATAACGGGATGTACAGCACTTCCTCTGCAAGCCGCAGAGATGCTCGGAGGCGGGAGGTGCCAGGTCTCTCCCTCCAAGGTCAGGGAAATGCCGGAGAAGATGAACGCCTCCCCCTGCTTTCCCACCTCTCCTCACGGAGCGCAGGGAGCCGTGGGCAGGGGGCTGCCCCGCTGCACCCCAGGGCCCCGCAAAACCCCATCCTGAGTCATGGAGCGCTCCAGCCCCAGTGCATTATATTGGGATGAATCACTCACTGACCTCTGCCTTCCGCAGTGTTCGGTTTCTAATTTTATGGGCTGTATCAACAGAGTTATTGAATCCAGATGTCTGCAAAATGCAACTGCAGCACACAGAAACCCACAAGGAAAGGAGCTGGTGGCAAGGACCAGGGCACGTGGTTCATTTTTCATAAGCAAGCCCTGGCTTAGGATGGAGAGGAAGGCTTCTCATCTCCCCTGCCTGCCTCGGGCTCTGTAGGAGCAAGTGGGAGACTGTTCTCCACAGGCCATCTCACATTTCTCTTGATAACGGCTCCTCGTGTTCCCTTTTTCTGAAAGCATCTTTTCCCCAAGGCAGTGGCTGCACAGTTGCATCAGGCTCAGATGGGTCCCACCTGGAGATGCTGCAGAAATGCGGGCCCTGTGCAGTCTCGGTGCCTTGATGAGGACACCGGTGGTGCCATGGAAGAGCACTGGGCTGGAGCAGAGCTTCAGCTTTCCCAAACTGACCTCTCCATCACAGATCATGGCACAAGCTGGCCAGTGGCAGCAACACCTGACAGCAGTCTGTGATGGGCATCTGTTTTGCATAAAGCACAGCTGGCCCCGAAACAACAGGGGTGCATTTGTCCCACCAAGGCAAGAAGAACAAAAAAGGATAAATAAAAAGAATATCCAGACCTTGCCTAAATTTCAAACAGAAACCTGCTGAGTGACCTGCCTGCAACGGGGCTGTTCCCCCACTATAAGTAATGCATGGCATCACCCCTGCTGCATGGGTGATCCTGAGCAGTGACAACACGGGATCAGAGGCACCAGAGGATGTAAAGGATTTTAAAAAATTTAAAAAAAAAAAAAAAAAAAAAAAAAAAAGACAGACCTTCCTGCCCCTTCCCTTCTCTGCAGCTCTAACGTGGCAAACCTGACCTGAGTGTCTTTGAGCTGGGGGTTCTCAAGAGCTGCATGTGGATGCACCCCCCCCGGCAGGATGCTGCCCGGCCCCTCCATCACTGACAGCTTCCTGCAGCCGTGCAGACACTGATACTGTGTGAGAGTGAGCCTGGGTGTATGCAGGACCTCAGCTAACAGCAACAGACCACGACACAAATAACTGCACTTTCTGCTTAGCTCAGTTGTGCAGTGACCCCAAACAAATCATTCACTTCTAGGCTTTAGTTTTCCTGACATCTTGCAGCGACATATCTTCACCTTTACAGGAAACACTGACCTCCAGGTGGGATATATCTAGTGGTGGCTTGCTTCATGCTAACTGGGGGGAAAAAAACCCAAACCCCAAACAAAACCCCAACCTATTTCGATTTTGCTAATCAAAAATAACTGCAAACTGTTGTCAGGAAATTAAAACCGTGGCCATCTTGTCCACACCTTGGCCTCTAGTCCTCCTGAATAACCCCAGGGGAACATCTGCCTTCTGCAGAGAGGCAGCGCTGGTCCTCTGCACGAGAGGTGGGAGATATGCCAGCTCTTCATGCTGAGCTTCTCCCTGGTGATGCCGGGGTGGCAGGGGGGAATTTTTCTGCACCCACGTTCTTTCCTACTGCTGTGGGGCACAGCACACTCAAACCTCCCCTTTTCCCTGCAGCTTCCACGTCTCACTGCTCAGGACAGATGGAAGTTGTTCAGGGAAGCAGAGATCCAGGAACACATATGGGTTTTCTCATTTTCTACCTTGTCACCTTGGAAAGAGCAAAATATAACACAGAAAACAGAGGGAGATGGTAATAAAGACATTGACCTTCGCACTGGTATTCCAGCTCACCCTGCTGCACCTACACAGAGCCGCTCCTGCCCTTGGCTGCCCTCAGGACCGTTCCTGCCTTGCAGCAAGGCTCTGCTGTCTGTAACTCAGAAAGGAGCCTTCCAGGGCAGCCACGTGAAGCTGTGCTGATATTCCTCTTGTGCACAAGCCACGCATGCGTACTTTGAGCGAGCTCGGAAGACCTGCAGGAGATGAGTTTAACGTACAGATGTCTCGGTGCCAAGTTTCAGCCTAATAGGAATCACAACAGCTGACTTACAACACCCCCCTTGAAAGCCAGAGTTTATGGGGAGAGACGCTCTGCCAGACCCCGAAACTATAGCAACTGCTGTAATAAAATAGCATTTCAGTGTAAAGCTATTTTTACAGCATATTGCCACGTTCATGGCATGGCAGTTTCCAGTGTTTTTTCAGATGTCTGCTGCCAGGAGATTTAGTTGGATTAGTTTCTTAGTACTTAAAGAGGGAAGGATCATATTGGGTTGTCAAATACACCCCTTTGCCTGCAATTATATCCCGAGAGGTGATTCATCAGGTATTGAATTCATACAACACTCGATCCTGACGGACTAAAAGGCTAAGATAGCCTCAGGGCCCAAACCTGGTCACACTGAAGTCAAGATGACTTTTGCAATTGGCTTCAGTAAGGCAACTGTGAACCAACTCATGATCAGACTCGCCTGAAGCCTAGAAACCCATATTCACGCTGCTCCCATTACAAGCAGCAAAGGGTTCTGATCTGTAACAGATTAAGGTTTATCTCAGCTCAGCTGAAGCTGATGCAAATTTCACCACTCATTTGAATGGGGCCAAAACTCCAAGCAAAGTCGATGGACTTAATTTCTGGGTGGCACCATTTCTTCCTGTCCTTCCAGTCCGATGTTTGCCTCTTACAGAGCCCTTTGGTCTTTTCTGTCGTAGGGAAATTTATGTCAATGTTAATGAGGGTGGAAAAGACGGTCTTATGAGCAGAGGTCAAGTTTTACTGGTATCTAAAATTATAATTCTACCTGTGGACAGATAAATTGGTCCTGAAGCTTCACCACTGACAGCACAGGAGGAAAAAAAAGTTAATAAACATATTCAAATTCTGTTTCAAAGAGGTTCTGATATCAAATCCAATGCTACATTAAACTGCTGTTTGGTGAATTGTTCATTCCTGCGAACTCAATGCAAGTGATCCTGGCACCTCCACGAACACGACAGACTGACCCCTGCATCACGAGTCAAGGCTCTGCTGGCTGATAACGCCGAGACATCTCGGACCTGACCAGCAGCCCCTCCCCCCCCCCCCCCCCCCCAAGTCCCACGTCCTGTATTTAATCCATGGCTTTAACGATTGGAGACCCAACTCATTCACCCCGTTCTTGAGCCCAACCTCTCTCTGCCAAGGCAGCTTTTTAGTAATCCACACCTCCCCGCAGTTAGCTTTGATTTTTGTCGTTTTATCAAGAAGTTTCGACTCCCACCACCCAGGTCTCCCCAGCCCTGTCCAATCTCCCCTCCTACCACTGGTGGAGAGGATCCTACCTCCTACTCTACTACTTTCTGCACTCATGGTAGCAGTGGGATGTGTGCTCCACACCTACCGCCAGGATCCACCAGCACCACATGATGCCAAGGTGGCTTAACCAGGGCTGAGGTTTTGCAGAGGACTGGCAGTTGTCTCTCTTCAAAACCCACCCGAAGCTGTGGCCCATGGTGGAACTGTAGCTACTCCCATTTCCACTTCTGCTAGCACAACACGGGTGTAAAGCCAAGTGAAATCAGAAGTGACCATCCACAGGAGATGATAAACTTGGTGCAAACTTTTTGTTTCCCAAAAAAAGTTACCAACTTATGAGGCTTAAAGAGAGGAACAGATTGCGTTGAGGACACGCCGTGTAAAACAGCACTTGGGTGCCCTGCCTGGTTTGGAGGGGCTCGTACCTGCAGATAAGCACACCTCAGGCAGCCTGAAGGGAACAGACCTCATTGACACCCTTCTCGTTATGTGGAAAATACATATCCTGCTCAGCCTCTTAAATAAACCCATGCCTCGTTAGGCCGTAGGACTGCGAGGGAGAGCTGCTGAGTGTTTACTGGAGTCTTTTCTGCATGACTTTCTGTTAGACTGCTTCCACAGATAGCGAAACTCTGCGGGAATGTGGGGAGGGAATGACCCATGGGTACGAAGCACATATTATCGGGATAAACTGTGCAGGAAGGTATGTTCATCTCAGCTCTCTGAACCAGACAATCCCAGCCCTCACCTTGTTTACCCATCTGGGGCACCTGTGAAATGTGAGTGGGAACCATTATACACCCACTCGAGACAGGTAGGAACAGCAACACCAGGTGCAGAGCAATGGAGAAACAGGAGGGCAAACAGTCGGCCTCGCTGCCTGGGCAACAGTTCCTCACCTGATACCAGGAATTACAGTGAACCGCCCAAAAGGCAATGTCCAGTGTGGAAAAAAAAATATTAGGATCTCCAGATCTGGTCCTCTTGCCCCACTGGAGCTGGTAGGTCTGGGATGAGCTGGGAACCCACAGTGCAGCTGGACAATAAACTCGACAGCACCTGCATGGCCTGTGTGCATCCATCACCCAAACTGCCTTGGCTCCCTCAGCTTTGCCATCACCCTCCCACTTCTCAGCACGAGCTGCAGAACAGACACTCAGCGAGCACCGTCTCATGACGGCAGCGAGGCTGACAGCACCCTCGGCACGCTGAAGGACGGGCATAAAACCTGAAGGCACCCACAGTTAGAGGCAGCTTTCCAAAATGCCAGCCCAGACCCCGGTGTTGGGGTCTGTTGCTGTGTAAAATGAGGCTCATAGAACTTGCTTGCTGCCTGGAGGGGATTTCGAGGCTTGATCAGGCAATCTTTAGAGACTGCTTTGAAAATGGAAAGTTTTATTAAGTGTTAAACTGGAACGTGATGTATCCACTGATCTGAAAGCTCGCTACACAGAGATTCAATTCATTTGAAAACTGTATTCATACTTTACAGAACGACCTGCCCATATGTAAAGCCGGAAAGGGGGTGTCTGGGGGCGCATCTCCAGCTGGTACAAAATTGCTTTGCTCTGACCGACTGTGACAAAACCATCCTGATTTACACCAGCCAGGAGCCTGACTGTTTCACAAAAGCGGGCCCATTCCTCTAAAATTCTTAATAAGGCTGATCACACAGATGTTGACCTACCTTGGAAGGGAGGAATCATTATTTTTATTATTTAACAGTTTTGGAAATGAGACCAGGAAAGAAGCAGCGAATTACCCAAGGTCATGTTAGATGTGGGGGGTTTGGAGCAGAAGGCTCCAGGGACATCAGCCACCTCGGCTGTCACCCTTCCCCTCCAGCCACCTGTCGGCTGGTACCCCGGGCAGCCCCGGGTCAGCGCTCAGCACGGGCAGAGCAGAACACGACCAGTGTTTGCCCAGGCAATGCAACCAGCACTGGGGAAGCTGAAGGGGGAAACACATCAACTATGTAGAAGAGAGAACAAATAACACCTTAATATTGACATACAAGTAATAGAAAGGGAAAGGAAAAACACACCTACGTGGAATGAAGTGTCCCTGTGGTTGCAAAGCAACACCCATCCCCTCCCCTCAGCCATCTCCACTGTTTTTTGATGGAGAACCTTTTTGCATCTCACTGCTGTTGCCTGATCTGGGTTTTGCCTGAGTTTTCCTCATTTTGCAGAGCCAGGAGCCCCATCCTGGCCTGGAGGCAGTGGCTGACAGTAAGGCCAAGGTGCCTTCCTCCCCATCCCAGGAAAAGCCCTCGGAGCCCAGGTCCCACAGAGTACCAGGACACAGCAAAATCCACACTGAGCTGAGAGCACGGGAGCCGCGGAGCTGGAGTGGGAAATGTGTGCTGGCCCAAGCCCAGCCCGTCCCCCTCGGCCATGGCTCCTCGCTCTTGGCTTTCCCTGCCATGAATTGCTTCACAGCCACACAAGAGGCCAAAGCAGCAAAAGCAGAGCTGGAATCGGCATGTCCAACACCTGCGATCCGCAGGGGAGGGAGACCCTGCCAAGAATTATTTTAACCTTCAATATTTCTGGCAGCAGAATATCAGTCAAATAGTTCCTACTGGTTTTTTGGGTTATGTCACTCTGACACAAGCTGGTCCAGACCAAAACGATCTGTGGGCTCAGAGAGAGCAGGGTTTGTTTTCCATGTTAATGGTCTTTCAGTAGCAGAGGGAAAGGATGCCTGAAATAATAATCCTTAATAAAATTCAGCAGTCTGAAGGAAAAATCATGCTAGATATAGCTAATATTATACCGTGCAGATGCAGAGTACATTTTTCTCCTCCAAACCACCAGTCAGGCCAGCAGTGGGGCACTTCCCTGCTGCATCCCAAGTCCTCTCCACAGAGCCAGGTGGAAAGTCTTGGCCAGGACCTCATCCCTAAAGCCACAGCAGAAGAGGCCAGAGGGCACAAGACAGCCCCGTCACCCAGCACAGCAGCACCCTGGCCCGCAAGGGAGTCAGCTGCTCCAAAGGAGCACAGCAAGAGCCTGGTCCCCTTCAGATTGTCTTGGGAATAAATTTTAGTATTCCCCAATTTTTCCATTTAACTTCTTTTTTTGAAACTGAAATTGGCAATTTTAGTGCAAGTTACTTACTAAGATAATTTCTCCCTGAAAAAGTAGGAATCCAAATAAAAGATTTCAATTGATGTGAACTACATTGTTTCTAGCTCACCATAAAAATAAAAGTAATTGTGAATGTTTGGACTGATTTGGAAAATCTTTGGGAACACCCACCATCAGGCAGGGGGAATACCAGCTGCATGCCATTTCTTGTGGTTTTCTGTGCGTTTGTCACTGCAGGTGAAGCCACATCTCACAACCTGGCACGTGCCTGTAGCAGGGGGGACCCACGCCAGGGGTCGGCATGGCTTGGTGGCCTTGGGCAGCTCCTTATCCCATGGCAACTTGGCAACATGTCTGTGCCCAGAAGCAGAACTAAACTGCCCCAGGGAGGTCGACAATAAATATCCCCAAACCCATGCTACTCAGATGTGCCCACGCACCCTCGCTAAGTCCAGAGCAGACTTCGAGCTCTAACAGGTAGATGCAAATCCCACAACAGCAGAACCCAAGGCTTGCCCCAGCGTGATTTCCAAACCATTTTCTCTCTTCCCCCTTTTCACCCCTCTATTTCTGCGACTTTGGGTTAAGGTGAAAAACTATCAAGTGTAGCAAAACATCCATTCTGACAACACCATGGATCATACTGACAGATGTGCTGGGCTTTTGTCTCGTTATAACCTTATTTACGACTAATTCAACTCAGGTTTTCCAAAGTTTTGTTCAGGAAGCTGAAGAAGACGACAGGGGTGATTTTCCGGGTTATGTGAGTAGCATTCATCTTTAGAGAAAATTACTGCCCTGCTGGAGCATACTGGGAGCTGTACCTGAGTTAAGGAACTCTGTCTGGGCTGCCATGGGAGCAAGGGGCAGATGCTAATGCACTGAAATAACTTCAAAAAAAATCATGTGAAAAGGAACAAGAGTGGCCTTTTTCATCCCATTATTTGACTCCAGCTGCTGACCTTGGCTCTGGGAAAATAATTATTCTTGACTTCGAAGTGGGGAGATTTTTTGCGCCAAAGGCAAATGTCTATAGATTTATACTATTTGGAAAAATCAAACGGCTGCAAGCCAAGCCATCCAGCTTATAAAACACAACCAAGTCTCCAGGGATAATTTAAAGCTGACCCTGCAGCACTGAAATTCCAACCATAGATGATGCAAAACATAACTCACACCATTTTCTTATCTGCTGGATGCTCCCATCAGCGTGGGCTTTGGGGACAAAGACCATCCAGAAGGAGACTGAAAGAAAAGAAAAAAAAGCTCCAAAATAAGTTGTGCTAATGAAGGCAAAAAGGCCTGGCAGGCCAGAAGGCAAACTTTGTCATCCACACAGCCAAGAGTTGCAAAGGCAGCCACAGTCCATGCTTTTTCCATTGTGCTCCGCCAAAATAACCCTCAAAACTCTCCTGGGATGAAATGCAACCCGCCCTCCGCTGCTCAGGCAATCCAGGCTTAGATCCTACTTCTGACTGACAAAAGTGTGAGCTGTGATGGTTCATTCCTATATAGTTAGGACTCATCTGCTGGTGATTGGTTTCATCTCCAGTCCCCGAGCCTTTTGGTACAGCTACCTGGCCAAGCACCACTACATCTGCAAGCTCTCTTGCAGCCAGAGGACCTCGTGAAGCAGGGTGCAGCAGCACCTTGGCCCAGCACCAGCACAGGTATTGCTGCTGGCGCTGAGCCAGTTTGGCAAGACAGAAAAAGCTGTTCACTGAGGAAGAAGCTCTTGTGGAACAGAGCTGGGGGAGATTATCCCATCTGTGCTCCTCACAGGCAGGAGCATTATGAGGAACGTAGCCTGCTGGAGGGGCGCAGGGCTTTCCTGCAGCTTCGGTTCAGGCTACCACGACTACAGCATGCCCTGCCTGGTGACTCACTGCAACAGGTTCCTGCTCCAGTTCACCAGGACATGGTGGCTTCACTGCAAAACAATAGGTACAAGGCTGATCCAGAGCAAACATGCAACAGCCTGGCAGCCAAAAAAACCCAAAAAAACCAACAACAACATGCCAAGGCTTCAATAAAAACAGAGCAATAATTTCTCCACTATCAAACTCTAAGGGCATGGTGATGAGACATCCAGACTGAGCCATCTCACCATTCAGTAAATCCCCTTTCCGAATCCACACATTCCTCTACCTGCCAGAGGAACCTGACCCATCATGTGTCAGATGGGAGTTTCGGTACTTTTTAATAAGAGAAACTTCACAAGCCCAAATCCACAAACACAACATCCACTTCCACCCATCTCTGACCCTAAAACCCGTTGCTGTTTGTGAGCCTCCCTGTGTCTGTGTGCGCACAAGGGTGCACATTCACACCTCCGGGATGACAAATTCCATAAGGGGTAAGTTTTAATTTCAGATTTCCAACTGGTTTTGGTCTCCAGCCACCAATAAAGCAGAGTGGCATGCTTTAGCACTTCACAGCTGTAGACACTGGGGAGGAGTCACAAGCATCATCTTGCAGCACTTTAAGTTGCGATTGTTAAATTACCCTGTATGCTGCATGCAAAGTGCAAGCGGCTGAGATCACCTCTTTGCTAATCCCCCTCTTTTACCCAGAAGTCCTTCACAGATGTAAGAGCATACTTAGGTTTTGCTGATCACTCACAGTGGGAAATTCTGAGAGGCTGAGCTTGTGACTCAAAGATTTTTGCCAAGTAAAATATTGGCCTGCAACGATGTCCTAACAATACAAAGTAGTCGACACCATAAAATAAACAATTGCAGAGAGCATAGCAAAAGGGTATTTAGAACTGCCAAGGATCTTGCGGAGGTATTACTAAGCCAGACTGCAGTTAGCAAAAGCAGTTTTTATGACAAAAACAAGTGTCAGTCTTTCCAACACCCCAGTCCCCACATAGAAGGAGCATCTCTGCCTAGAACAGGCCACATTGTTGGCTTCTTTCTTCAAGTTTCATAACTTTTACAGCATGCAAAAATAATAGAAAGAGTGAAAACATGATCAGGGCAGAGTACCCATAAAAGAGTGTACATCTGGTCACACACCCCCACACTTGGATATACAGCTACGGATAGAAACGGCAAAAGGAGAACTAGAGGCTGCCATAATCACAAAAAAAACACTGTAATTGCAAGCAGAAACTTTCTTTGCAAGAATCAGCTGGGCTCAGTTAGTGGCAGCAGTGTAGCTGCCTCCTCATCACATTAAGAACATCAGCAAATAGATTCCAAAGAAGAAGAAAAAAAAAATTAAACACTTCATCTTTGTTTGTCAACGTAACCAGAAAAGCCCTTACCAGTTTAGGATTTCCAACATCTCCTCTAATTTCTGCTCTTTGCTGCCACTGTGAAGAGTGCTCAAATGTTCACAGGCACTAGTCAGCCAACATCAAGCACATCTGTAATTTCCCTTACTGAGCAGAAGGATGTGAGCATCCTCAGAGCATGCCCCCATAACCAGGTGCTTGTCCTAATCACAACTATTTTCAGAGGCAGATCAGACTTAAAATCCATCTAGCAGCATCCTAACCCGGTCAGATGCTTCAGATCAGAATGGGGATTTCACAGCAGCTGGATGGTAGCAATATCTGCTCATCATCTCAGTCTCAGGCTTGAGCTGAGCTTGTTGGTAGAGGTGGACTAAAACCCTCCACTAAAACATCTCTTTTTGAGAAGCCACCGCTGTGGACCAGAGCAGCTTGAGTGGGATTCACCTGCCCTTAACAGGGTTTCTTCATGTGAGGTGACCACATCCAGACAGGTCACCCTGGCCTCTGTTGTGGTCCATGACAAGAAGCAATCACCCCCAGAGGACGGGCCTCCACCTATCTTAAGGTGAGGGACCTCTGGGGAGAGGCTACTCTGGTTTTGTCTATTCTGATTATAAAAAGATCTTACAGAAAACACCTTTTTCAGAGGCAGATCAGACTTAAAACCCATCTAGCAGCATCCTAACCCTGTCAGATGCTTCAGAGCACCTGCCTTGGACATCCTGCAGACAGCCGCGATTTGGTGAGATGAATCCCACCATTGCTACCGTACGAAAGCCTGGTCCCTCCATGGGTCCTGAGTTATTACAGCCTCTATTTGCCCGCAGCACAGCACACCCAGGGGAACCAGCAGCAGCATGGCAGCAAGCAGAGTGGCTGAGGGTGAGGCTGGGGAGAGGTACCGGGGCAGCACGGCCGGCTGGCCACGTTAACACCCCAGCTACACCCCTGCCACCCGAAAGGCTGCCCAGCACGCTGCTCCACGGTCGCACGCCTTGCTCCAGCACAGCCACGACACCCTTCTCAGAAGAGCGCAGCCAGGACATGGTTTTAAAGGTCTTCTGTTGCCAAGTGAGGGATATTTCTGTGACCTTTCTCACCATTTCCTATAGCAATATAATCCTAATTTAAAATGTCATGCCCTGCGGCTTCCCCATAAAATAAAAAACACAAAACACAAATAAACAAACAAACAGGCCAGATGAGTTTTTCTATAAGCAGCAGAAATAACACAGGGTAGTTTCCTGGGGATTTCTGCATTGTGGTTGGATTCTCTGGTGCACAATAAAGGATGTGCTGTGATTGAAATGCCTTCTGTGGTTGGAGCATTTACAGCATCCCCCCGCGTGGATTCTCTGCTGTCTACTAAGGACTGAGCTTAGATGTCAATCTTCTCCTCACTGCAGCTATTAATAAAAATGCTTTTCTGCTGAGCTGCTTATTTCCACACATTTTTAGAGATTTAGCATCTTTGAAACCACTATCACAATGTCAGATTTTGCTGAAATTGGCCCAGGGGTTCAAAAACTGGAGTGAAAATGGATGGATAAACAAACACACGCAAACATACATACACATAGCTCCATATGAGCACGCCATCCTTTTCTCCTTAGGGAGCTAGGATTAAAATAAAATTAAAATGCTATTTAGAACTTGAAATTCTGCCATGACAATCTACATAATTTCCTATTTTTAGCTAAGCTTTGTAAAGAAGCAAGTCTTCTGCGATCACACTCTCTGCAAGCCTCCACGCCCCCGAAGAGGTCTGTATGCAGTTGGCCAGGACCAGCCACACGCGAGGGCATGGGTAGAAGTCTTCAGGACAGAGTCCCCACATGTTATTTGAAAATCAGCACTTGGGAAAAAGGAAAAGAGACCTTGAACCCTGGCAGGAAAGGCAGACAAAGATGGTCACCCTGCCCAGCCAGCACAGGCGTACAGGCTGACCAACAACTCCAAGCCCACTTCTACAAAGATGTTTCGAAAGGCAGACTTTACAGCTGGGATTTAAGAGGGCAGGATCCACAAGAGGGGCCAGATTTCCAAAGCATGCAGAACCCCCGACTTGTGCTTTGGTGGAATCCCCCAGAGACTTGCTCCTTCCCTCGAGGCAGGGGTGTACAGTTGCTCATTGCAGAAATGTTGAGACAGACATTTCTGCGTGCCTCTTTAGAGGTGGTAGATGCACAGCTCTGAATCCTGGCCTGTTCTCTCTACAGTAAAAGCAGTTTTTTGTCTTGCTTTCCTCACCAAAATGCATTTTAGTAGCCCTCAGGTATCTCTTTTCATGTTTGAAAAGCAGCCCGTTTTTTTTCATAGCTTGATAATGCATCCACTTCCCTTGCCTTGCTTGTCTGATGATCTGGTTTGCAGAGAAATGAGTTGTTTTCAAAAAATAGAAACTACTTCTGTAAATCATTCATCATGTCATTGTCATCAGCCATTTTCTAGAGACATCATCACATCAAACTCTACCTCCATTTCAGGCTTTGAATGATAAGACAGTCCCATTTAGCAGACAGAGAGCTATAAAGGAATGTTAACTATGGTACACAAAAATTAGAGAAAGGCATCTTTTGAACACTTTTAGGTCGGCCAGAGTTTTCAGAAGATATCCCAGCTGTCAGGTCCTGGAGTGAAAGAAGAAAGCAAAGGTTTGAACAACTGCCATCTCTTCTTATTGACCCACAGCCCTGCTGAGCCAAAGCTGCAGGTACCCTCAACCTCATCACACAGAGACGAGCCAGCAATCAAACCATCAGCACAGACAAGGGCTCTGGCAATAACCACACTCCAGCTATTGAAAGGTGTCTTTGTTACTGATAAAATGGTAGAAGACCTCCGTAGGACCAAGAGCCAGCACAGACCACACCTGCTGGGTGACTTCCCCAGCCTCCAGCTGGTCCCTTCAAAGCAGGTGTGAAGTTAGGCAGCGTGTGTCCAGATCTTCCTTGCCTGCTTGACACAGGAGGCTGGAGGCAAAGCCTGCTTCCCCTGCACTATCAAGGCTGGGCTTCAATGCACATGAAACATTAGTTTCAAGAGTCTTCTTTAAAGTCACAGCGACAGCAGGGAAGTGGCAGGTGCTGAGCTGTTTGCTTTTGCTGGCACTGGATTAATTGCCGTTTGTGCATTTCAAGATGCTCAACATAAGCAAGAGTATGACACATGAATCATGGTGCATGAAAGAAGTGACTGAGGCTTAAGAGGGCCACGGCAGGAACAATTACAATGTCTCCCTTTCTGGGCTGAGCAGATGTTTAAAATTATGTCAGCGACCTCCAAACCATAAACATTTCTCAGGAAAATGTCGATGTGGTTTACAAAAAAAGGAGATGTGTCCGATGTAAAGCAGAGGTCCTTGCTAAGTGAGCCCCCTTTGAGCAGTGGGAATGTCAAACATGCTTGACCTCCAAATCAGCAAATAAGCACATTATAAACAATGTTATTAATGGTTCTGCTTTCACTACAACGAGGAGTCTCCCTGTTTGTTTAACATACAGCAAGCTGGTTAGAGTGTACATAGTTTTGTGGCCAAACCACATTAAAGCAGCACGGGGTATTTGCTCCTATTGTTTCTAGCTCCACTGCTGTGAGACTGCAAGTGGTGGGTGGCAGGAGAGGAGAGGCGCTGCTAATCTCAGCGCTGTCTGGATCACCGCCGTCATTTCATGTTTAGATACTGATACTGTGCCTGGAATCACCAAGTAATCACCACCCAGCAGTTAAGATAGATGTGAGAGGTCATCAGCTCCTCTGTGAAAACAGACGGTCTCCAAGTGCACCATGAGCGGATGTCTCCATCCACACGCAACGCCTGCTTAGGACTCAGCCATCCCGGGGAAAGCTGCTTTTGTCTTGGGTAGGAGGACAACAAAAAGTGAGATGTTCTGCCAGGACCTGATTCTCTTCTCCATGTATTCCTACACAAAACTATATGCTACAGCCAGTGTAACTGTACCACATTTATAGTAGAAACGTCTCTGTGATCCTACAACCTTCCTGCAAACAAAGCTAAGCCTGGGCAGCCAGTGTACATCCTTAACCATATCCCAAAGCGCACCGAGTTGCCACCACACACTGCTCAGAGCCCCACTGAGCACCGCTCCAGCAGTAGGTACCACCCCAGACAGCTGCATGGCACAGCAGCAAACGAGGGGGGAAATTTCAGCTCAGGGTGAGGCAGAGGGGTGCAGGGATGCAGAGGCTAATGCCACTTTGCTCAGACATCGGTTTCTGAGATCCTTCTTCACAGCAGCCAACATTAAGCCACAACGAGGCCAACGGGCACCTCTCCTAAAGAGCAGCTCTGGTAGCAGCAGAATTGTTGCAGGTTTTAGGTCACCAAGGAAATCCCTAACAGAAGTCACACCGGTTTTAGTCATGCCCAACCCAGTCCATGTGCCGCTCCTGCAGCTGAGTAGAGCTGGCTTTGATGGAAACAGGGAAGGGATGAGCCAGTTTTGCTGTGGTTCACAAGTCTGGATATTTCAAAGCTGATCCTCAAACCGCTAAACCTTGCCAAATGACCATGCTGCGATGGCCAAAGATCTCGACGTAAGGAGTAAGGAATGCAGGCTCACACTGAAAATGCATTAGACCAAGGCTTAATGCAAACCTAGAGAGAAAATGCAGGATAAAAGGAAACAGAGTTGTCCGACAGCCTTCCTACCTGTGCAGATGAGTGATGATGTCCCATGCACAGAGAAAAAGAGCAGAGACCCACCCAAGGAGCAAATCAGCATAACTGTGGTAAAGGGAAGGGGACGGAAGGGTGGTCCCTGGGGATGAGGTACTCCTACACCAAAAGTCTGCTCTTTGCGGTGGACATTCCTGCACGAGTTCGGGCAGGTCACAGAGGCTAAGCCAAAACTGTTGGACCCAGGGTGTCCCTGGGAGCCTGACCTGTCCCGCAGGGCAGGCAGGTGGCAATCTCTCCACTCCTCAGCTTTTTCCGCTGACACAGACAAGAAATTCTTTTCCTGTTTCAGAGGCACATTGAGAAGATGCACACCAGCATCAATGAGGCTCTTGGGGACTGTGGTAAGGAGACCACACTGACAGCCAGGCTCTGACAGCATCGCTCAAGTCCACAAGCATTTTGTTTTATGAAGCTGACTGATTATTTTTACCACTTAAGGACTCATCCACATCTAATGAGATTCCTACAGATCAGTCTGATTTTCTGCACTGATAAATCCCTTGCCTCCACCCCCAAGACATCATTTACTCTCTCATTTTCTAAGCACACAAAAAATCCACAGCAGACTAAACAGCTCCCTTGTCTTGGAGACTGTGCGGAGCAACAATTTACCTTTAAGGACAAAACAAGCCAATAGCCCCGCAGCATCCAAGGAAATGAAAAGCAGATGAAGATACGGCCCCTATAAGCTCCAAGACATCCAGAGAGGCAGGGGAGAGGTGGCAGGGCATCATCACTGTGCAAGGGGACAACTGTCAAGGACCCCAGAGGCAAAGCTCACAACTGTGATTTATATCGAACAGGTACTGGGCTAAACCACTGCGTCTCCATCCTTTCCCGTTAGCGACAGCATGTGCTCGCAGAAAGCTCCTCTCTGCCTCCAGCTTTGGCCGCACTATGGAGGAAATCGCAGGGACTGAGGAATGTGCACCAGGGAGAGCAAATAAACAGAGGTGTGCAAATCTGCTAAAAATAACCCAGGAATTGCAGCTCTTGGAGGGGAACACAGATACTCAGTTGTTCGCCACCGTCTACCACAATCAAGGCCTTGTCTGAACAGGTGGGTGGCTTTCCTGGCAAGTCCTATCTTTAAAAAAAAACACCACACGGAAAAATCCCTCCTCAATCATTCCTGCAGCCCCTCTGTTTTCATCTAGAGTCTTGCCAGAGGTTGTCAAAACAAGAAAGAAAAATAAAGGTTCAACATGATTTTTGCTGTTTTCCCACTGCTTTCCAGGGCATTGCCATGTTATTCCAGGCAGCCCAGAAATGCCAGCGAGCTGGTGACAAGGGGCAAGGCTGGCAGGGGACACGGCCACCAGCGGTGCCCAAAACATGGAGCAACCTGTTTGAGACACGCTTGAGAGAAGCCCTTGAGGGAAAAAGCCTCAAGGAACCCAGTAAGAACTGGAAATGGGATTGAATTATAGAACCCTGTGTGCTTGAGGTCTCAAAATTGAGTAACACCGGTATCAGCCGCAGCAGGAGGAGGGGAGCAGGGGACTACGTATGATGGAAAGCTCAGCAGAGGCACTGGAAAGATCGAGTTGTGTAAGACCAGTAAAACACACCTTCTGCTAAAGATGGGGGCTGCAAACCAAACCCCCTGGTAAGAAACCCGAACACCCTGCTGGTTTTTCCAGTTCCGGCCTCTAAGCTAAGTATGGGTAAATGTCCTAAAATTAGGAGTGATCTGTGTATGTTAAGAAATCGTCTTGCATCACAATGCCCTGGTGACGTCTTCTGTTTCTTTGACTTCTCCCTTAGTTTAAAGGTTCCAAACCCAGATAACCCCAAGTGTCTCAAAGCAAATATTTCTCTTGCCCCCCCCCCCCCCCCCCTTTTTTTTTTCCTCTTTTTGGCTGTATTTCTCGGAAGTCTCCTTTTGTCTTGCTCAAGTCTGAAATTTGCTGAAAGGCTCCTTAAAGGCTAAGTCTCCAGTGCTGAGCATGTTTCCCAATGCCAGAGAGCACACACAGCAACAGGAGCACAATTTTTTTTCCAGCTTTCACTTTCCAGAGCGTAGACCCAAGCTTAGACCCAGACTCACTGATCTCCACTTGGTGCAGATGGGCACAACAGCCCCAGCCATTATCTTTGCTGTTGTGATGGAGGCAGCCTATCTCCTGCACTTTTACACCCTTGTTTCTGAGGCAGACACGATGGATGGCAGGACCCCAGCTCCAACGAGAGCAGTGGAGCTCACTGGAAAGGATGGCACAGCTGACCAGGGCGTGGGTACACACACACGGAGCATGGCACCAAAGTCAGAGGGACGGGTGACACCAGGGCTGTTAATCACCCTGGGAACACAGCACTGGTGCCTCCCCATCACTAGTGGGTGTCAAACACCATCCTGTACAGCTTTTTATGCTATTGCATATCTGGCCCACAGGAACTGGTTACTACAGCCTGTGTTGTCAGCAGAGAACCAGGTAACCTCAGCGTGCTCACAGCCTGCCTCCCACCAAACACACCCAGGTAAACACAGCAAGGTCTGGGGGGTTTCTCGGGGCTCTAATTGTGCCACAGCCCAGTGTTTGCTTGAAAGTAGTTGAGTGCCACTGCTGCGGTGGTCTGGGACAGGGGCAACCCCTGCTCAGGCACACGCTGCAGCCAGCCCAGGAGCAATTTGGCTCCCTGTGTTGGGGCACTGAGGGGGGTCCAGGCACCCAGGGGCCAGTTCAGTGGAGCTGAGCAGGCTGGACAAGGATCAAGAGATTCCTCCACTTCATCCTGAAGACAAAAACCTGCACCTAAAGATGCTAAAGGAAAAAGCAGACCATGCATACATAACACTATGCCCCAGGGAGGCTGCACCATGCTCTGTGGTACCCCACCCCGGACACACGCACCCAGCAGATGGGGGTCCACCCTCACGATGCAGATGTGCCTGGTAAACTCAGTGTAGCTCCCCCGAGCCTTCCCATTCTTGGCTGCTGATAAAGTCAAACACAGCAGTATCAGTCCAGCTGCTTTCTGACTTGTTTCATGTAACCTCAGCTCGAGCGCCTGATAAAGATAATCTGTGCTCGTGGCTTCCTCTGGGTCACTGGGAATCCTGCAGACCCTGATCAAAGGGCCCCCGAGCTGGGCTTCAGAGCTGGCTGCTCCTCCACTGCTTCAGGGGTACCAGCAGCAGGAGAATAAGTCTGGCCTGTGCCAGGCTGATACTAACTGTAAAAATAATCTTCAGACTGTATAGACATAGGAAAGTCTTTGAAGGGAATAAATAACTAACTTCACTTGCAGAGGCACATATTTGACCATATTACCTCATCTCAACTGCAAAATATCCAGCTCACAGCTGGTCCTCCTGATTTCTTCCCCTTGCAAAACTGCATCCAGCTCCCCCTGAAGCTGATTTAATAGCCTGCTTAACCGGTGATGTCCTTGGCCATTTGCTCCCTATTTTAGGTGAAGAAAGTGAGCCTGAATTTTTTTATGTACCACTCAACCACTTTTTTCCTTGCTCAAGCCACCTGGTTATACCATTGTGATTTCATAAATGCTATAGAGTAACACCTCTTTATAGCAGTCAGAGCGGTATTTTTTTTGCTTACTTAGACTAGTTTTCAGTCTGGTTAAGCTCCAATGACTCCAGCAGTTACTTTTATTTGCAATGCTGTGTGTAAGTCGGCTCAGAAGCTGGCCTTATGCTAGTTATACAGTTTCCAGGCACTTGGCCTCCACATTTCACAAAGTTATGGATAGGAATGGTATTCAGAGAGGGTTTCTGGAGAAAGAAGGAGAAAAAAAAAAAAGAAAAAAAAAAATGGGCAGCAAAGAGAGGATGGAATAACACATCTTTCAACTCACTCAGCAGTTAACATCTGGGGTTTTGAGTTTTCCACCAATGCAGGAAACTTTGGGAAGGTTCAGGGTAACGAGGATACAAGTCAGCAGTCCTCCCTACCTTTTGTCAGAAACCAGCCCAAAATTCACTGCTTTTATGCACACCAGGGAGTGCTCTAGGAGAAAACCCCCTCCCCTGCTGCATGCCCTGCAGGAAACAACCCTCCTATAGCAACCACGAGCACTGGTGGGGAACGGTCCCTGGGACGAACAGGGATTGCTGGAACACATCGTCACCCAGCAAGAACAAACTGCTGCAATGCTTGGCTTTGGGGGCTTCTGCCAGCACAGCTATAGCTTCCCGTGCCTGAGGGATGGGGGCTGCCTGTGGAAAACCCTGAAAACCCTGGCTATTGGCATAGGAAAACCGAGGCTTGTCACTTGGATTGCTCTTTCTTAACTGCTCTGCAAAAAACAGATGGCATTAATGCAGGATTCAAATCTACTGTCAGGTACATGGTTAGAGTTCTCAGGACATTTTATATCCTCCAGTAAATCCATCCATGGTGTCAATGCTGTAAGCTACACATCAAACCACATACTCTGCTGTGAAGAGGTAATTTTGCAAGTACACTGGGCAGAAGGTCAGCCTTGTGCCATGGTTTAAAATAAGACACTTGCAAAAAAGCCGAACCTAACTTAGCTTAAAAATCAAGGCTGTTTCATCTTAAGTAACAGAGTTTAAGTTCTTTTTATTTGCCTTCTGGTATTTAGTCTGCGGGGTGAGAGAGATTCATGTTTTCCAGGATTTCTCTACAAATCCAAAAGGTAAAACAAATTTCTCACATGACTTTTTAAACCAGAGCCCAGATTCTCCCTGAATCAGAGGCGGGAAGAAGGGGTGTTAAGGAAATCATTAAAGTTGCCAGGCCTTTGATAAGGACATGGAAGGGGACACAGCCATCCTGGCATCACGGATGAGAGAAGCGAAGCAGAGCAGGGACTAATAACACATCCAGCAAACGCAACCCAAAGTAATTCAGGTCAAAAGTGCGATGTTTTCCTCTTTCATTTAAAAAACAAGACAGGAAATGTATAAAAGCTGACAGGATCATTAGGGATTTTATAAATGCTGCTTCCTGTGGTACAGAAAAAGGAAAGAAGAGAGGCACTGGGCCAAATTATGTGCTAGAGTAGATGCATGTAACTGCGATGCAAAGCAGCGCACTGCAGAGCTGGTGGACCTGTACCCAGGAGAATAAGGGGATCGGGGATCCAGGATGGGTTCTGCAGTGACAGCGGGGGCACAGCCTGCACCCCATTCCCGAGGGCCAGCGGTGAGTGGTGCTCCCCGCGGGGAAGGCTCCCGGCACCTGCGCATCTGATGAGTCAGCAGCCCTGGCCCCAACCTGAAACCGAGTGAGGCCCCGGGACAGGAGGGGAGGTTGGTTTTGTTTTATTTTCTCCAAGGCTTTCTCTATGAAAACAACCTCCTACCAACATCAGACCGTTTTACTGAGCCGACAAAGCTAAATAATGAATTTGGCACTTTCCTTTGGTGTCCGCTGCCCTGCTCAGAGTCACGTGCTGGGAATCTGGAGGGCCGGAGAAGGGCTAGCAGGGAAGCAGGCTTGTGTTTGTCTTGGAAAGCTGCACACACGCCCAACTCTAAGCATCACTGGACCACTCTTCGTTTTGCTTCCACCCTCGGCAGCAGGCAGAGCCCCCAGCTGCTGATCTCTGCTCCGAAACCCCTGTGCCTTCGGTACCTGTGTCCAGCACGCTCAGAAAAACAAAGTGGAAAGGAAGGGGGTGGCAGATGGATTTGCTTAAGAAAGAAAAGAGCAAGGAAACACCACTCGACGCAGGACAGCATAGTTTTGCTACCATGCTGTGGAGCTGGAGGGGTTCCTGTTGGGCATGGGAAGAGACCACCGGCCAGCCCAAGCCTCCCAGTCAAGGCAGGCATGGGAGCTCCGCATTTACCAAGCAGCTACTTCCCAACCAAGTTCAATATTGCCAAGACAAGGAGCTCCTGAGCATGCCAGCAGCAAAACTTCAGCTTCAGAGGAACTTCAGTGCTGGATATCGAGTACCAACACACCAGCAGTGTCTCTGGGCTTCAGGAGTTTTGGGCCAGAGCATCTAAGCCCTCCATCAACCCCTTTGTAGGTGTAGCCAAGAGCAATTAAAGCAGAGAGTGGGTGAGGCGTGTGTAAATCAGGCTGAATCATGGCCGGTGGCCTGGGCGAGCAGTAGGGATGCACAGCACCTCATCAGGGCCCTCTGCACCCAGGTGTACTTGCCTGCCTGTTAGGACAGATGGAGATGAGATTAAGCCAGAGGAGCCACCAGCTGCAACTCTGACACGGCTTTGAAACAAATGCAGATAAATCCACATGTGCAGTGGAGCCAAAGCTCTCGGTGGAGTGTTTAGATTGTTTGGCAGCCAAAGCAAATACATTTGCTCTGCAGGTTATAGAAGGCTGTTAAACCAGCCGTGCAACCAGCTCCTCCAAGCCAAAAACTATACTGAAGGCTAATGCCTACACTGACCCTGTTACAGTTTACTGATTCTCCTGCTTCTCTCAAAGGATGCACTTGATAAATAAAAAGGTGGATACTTCAAGCAGCAACACACTCCATACTCAGCCCAAGATTTCCCCACCTTTTTTTTTAAATTGTTGGCCTTTTTCTACCTGCAATTGAGCTCAGTCTTGCCCAAAACAGAGGTGAGAACAGCAAGGGGTCTCCCTTAAACCTCTGTCACTGAAAAGAAGTCTGATATACCACTACAGCAGAAGACAGGGGCTAGAATGAAGAGTAGAAGTGGTCTCTGGGATCCATTTAGGATATTGTCCTGCAAACACCTGCTGCTCAGCACTGCACTTGCTTTCCCAAGGAGCTCCTTTGGGACCTTGCCTCCTGAAGGCTGGTAGGACAGCCTCTGCACTGGCCTGCCCAAAAGGTGGTGGCAGAAAGTCCCTGTGGGCTTGTGGCAGGAGGAAGGGAAGAGGAACCCCTGGGTGCCCTAGCTCCTCTCTTTGCACAGATAAGAAGTCAGTTGCAGGTGGCAAGGACCACAGGCCCAACGCTGCCCGTGCTGCTGCTGCCGCAGCAGAGGTGGCACATGGGCAAAGCACGTCCTTGAGGCAGCAGCCTGGTAAAGGCACTTCTGAGGCACCAGCTGGGTTGATAACAAGAGAAACTTGGAGGAACACTAATTTCAGAGTACCTATCTCATGAGGTTTTAATCTCTGGTGTACTTTGTGACTAATGAGTCACGTTTAACTTGTAGCACCAACCTCTGCCCTAACTCCATCAGCACTAAATTACTGCTTTGTTGCAGAGCCCCAATCCAGCCCAGTGTTCCCTTGCTGAGGTGTTCTGCAAACACATTTGGCTCATGGGAAAAAAACATCCCCGCTCCTTCTCTAAAACAATTTGCAAAAAGTACAAGTAACTGCTCCAAAAGACATCACATCTACCACTGTGGAACGCCTGCTGTAGGAGTGTTGTTTACGTGGACAAAGAGCTCTTATGCCATACCGTGTTGCAATCCCCACCTATCTCATCGCGATCTTCACTTCTGTCAGCAAACAAGTCCTAAACACCACTTAGCATCCACAGGGCGTCCTGCTTGCTGCCACATCTTCTTACACAGCTCCTTACGCAACAACCAGACAATCTGGATTACTCACTGGCCCATGGCTTTCTCAAGATTCATTGCTTATCGGAAATCAAAGGAGAATTTTTTATGTTTGTCAGGACAATGGCATCTAACATTACTCCAGGTAGGCTTACGTTTGTCAGAGTTAGAAAGCCTTCAGCCTTCAAGCCATAAACCAACCTTTAAGAGATTAAGAAAAATCTTTCCCCTATGTATAGGTTACTCAGCACTTGCTGCCAAGAGATTTCTTTCATCTTCCTCAGAAATGTACAGCCATTCAATGTAGGAGCATGGCGACTGATGGCTGTGGGACTGTGCGCTGCCTTACTCAGAGGCTTGGGGGAGCCAACCATTCAAACAACAACAAAAAACATAACCAAAAAAAAAACCCTGAGCAAAACCCACTTTCATTTATTTTCCCTTCACTGGCAGCATAAACACACTGCAACTGCTCCACAACAGCACACTGTACACCCAAATTATTTCTGTGGTTGTTTATTTACCGAGATTATAGTCATGCCTCAAGGCCTTATCTTTGATGTCTGAAACTCTGGGCAAAATTTTCTGAAGGAAAATAATGACTTCCAGTATTCCCCATCCAGCCCCGTGACTTGCCCAAAGTCACACAGATGGCCAGTGGCAGAGTGGGGACAGCACATCTCTGCACGGGGCGGTCCTGGGGCAACCTCCCAGCACCCCCTTTCCGATTCCAGTTGCACAGGCACTAAGGACCATGTCATCAGGGTGAAATCAATGATAAATTAGGCAGCTAAATCCTGCGTGGGATCTTGGCTCACATCAGAAAAAAAACTGGAAATAGAGTCAACTTCACTGGGAGTAAACTATTTGCTCTACAGCTAAGAAAGTGTGTAAATGGGAAAATCAAAAAATCCCAACAAGAAACTGTACAGTCAACCAGAGAGAAGAGGACAGGAATATTTGCACAGCGAAGGACAGAGCTACCTACAGTAACTGAACTTATTTTCACACCAGAGGAATAGGCTAGATTAACAGATATAGCAGACAATTTCTTCAGTGAGTACAAAAATTAAGAAGTAGCAATGCACACCAAAACCCCTTACTACAGGTTAATGAACCCTCAAGCTCCACCAGGCAGTAGGTCAGGAGAACATACACGCGATTCCCCTACAGGAAGGCGAGATGCTGAAACAGGAGATGCCTTTGCAAGCTGGAGGGAGCCCCCAAAGGACTGAGCACAGCCCACATCCCCCCGGCTTAACAAGGTCCAGGGATGCAGCAATTTATAGAAGAGCAATTTCGACACAGGCTGCAGGGCAAGGAGAGAGATTTCACACCAATTAGGAAATGCTGTGAAGAGGAGCCTAGGCAGAGGGAGTAAAGTTTCAAAAAGCCATGCTATGCCAAGTCACTGATTGCATCTAACAGGAATATTTTAGACAAATGAAAGCAGAAACGCTAGCGGGAATTTCTGCATGTATAGCGAGTGGGGAGAATATCGTGTATTCCATCTGAAGGGGTAGCAAGGGAGAGACAGTCAAGAGTAGTTTTCCAAATGGAAAGCCAGACAAAATAATATATTAGACCCACTTTTTGGCAGCAGGAGCCAGACTTCAAGGGTCTCAATACAGACCCAGAGAATCTTTCACCTTTCCAAAGCCCCCAGTCCAATCTCCATTTAATGCTGTCTAAAACTCAGTGATTCAGCTGAATCCCCAGTTACAACGTGAAGACACCACATGATTTCCCATGGACAGATGCCAGCTTCGTTGTCAGAAGTCAAAAGCAAGGAGGACACAGGCTGCGCTCAGGTTTAGGCTCACAGTTTCACACTGACATTTTCTCAGTTCCTGCTTGTCTGGGTGAGATCAAAAAACCAGAAAAGTTTGGTCAAGAGCTTACAGTTATACCGGGTTTCTACTTAAAACCAAATGGCCCACACCAAACTGATTCCAGATTTGCTCTGAGGACTTGCAGCCTTTAAGGCATCAGCCAGGGAATCTGTATGAAATTCAAACTTGAGCCTGAGTCTGGCAATGGAAACATGGCCCAAAGCGTTCAGCAAAGCCTCGTTAGCCTCCTTCAGCCTCTCTCCATCCCATTCCAGCGCCTGTGCTGCTGGGAAGCACTGCGGCACACGTGGTCCAGCATGGACATGGACAGACTGCCATGCATGGCTCAAAAGCTACCATAAACCCATGGACTGTGGATTTCTTCCCACTGACTTCTCCTTGGAGTGTCCTACATAGAAACAAGGAGAGCAAGGATGACAGCAGAGACTGACTAGATCCCAGCAACTGCTGCACTGGCTGCTGGACTCTTGCAAGGCAAATAAACCCCCAGGAGCATCACCTCTGCAAACACGCAGTGTTCACAAGCACAAAGGGTGCAGATGAAGCAAAGAATTTGGAAATGAAGAGTGGGCATTCTTCTGAAGCATCTTGGTGATGCAGAGAATGGAGATTAACAGCATGTTACACTACTCAAAAGCTATGCTGAATTTCTCCAAGGGCCATCCTAGATCCAGCTCTGTTATGATACATTGCTTTTTAGGACTTACGACTGCATTCCTAAAAAAAGACTCTTAAATCCTCTGAAGATATACCAGCACCGTGAGTATTCTAAGATCAAGGGTAAGTTATTAATATGTAGCAGAAGTGTGTGAATTGAAGGGGCAGGATGAGCTGCCTGAAAAATAAACAGAATTGTAATGTTCTATTTTGAGGCACAAGTGTGAACAGATTGCAGTGCTGGGGAGGACCCTGTCAGACCCTTGGATACAGCCCAGTTCAATGCAAGAAGTCAGAGCAAAGATATCTAATAGTTTATATTTGGGGCACGTGGAATGAGGAGATGGATTGAAAGTTTGTTCTTCAGTGATCTAAAGTCCCCAGCACAACGTTCCCATCTTCCCTACAAGAATGCGAAGAACCACAGAGTGAACTGCTGTGATTTCATACTGGCTCCACTGGCACAGGGTTCGGATTTTGGTGAAAGTGCCTTGGAGTGGCACTGAACTGATCTTTAACTTTGGGGGAAAAGAAAGCCAAAGGAATTTGCTTTCTCACAGGATTTGTCCCTGTAGGATAAAGTTGTCTCAATATTTGCCTGCCCAGTAGCTGAAATTATGATTCTTTTCTCTTGTGCAAAGTCATAAAACAAAGGGCGACAGGCAACAGGTTGCACTCTGAGCTTCTGCAAGAGAACACATCTGATACTTGCCCAAACATCAGACTTAAATAGATATTTTCTGCATTTCTAATTAGATTTGTTCAACCCTTGCACAACCAGAGAGTCCTGATGCTTTATTCTTTTTTTTAAGACAACATTGGGCTTTGTGTACAAATGGATAGTTCCTGGAGGTATTCCCCTTGGTTTGTTAAGTTCGTTGTGGGTCTTGGGACCCCATAAAGGGAAAGCAGACTCCCTTCTGCCAGAGAGTTAATAGCCAGCACAGAAAGCAGACTTGCTGCTGACAGACATTGTTTCTATAACCTACAGACAGAGAGGGCAGAGGGGACGGGGGAGATCAATAGACCTGGAGTGTGTGTATAAGTCAGCGCGTCTCTGATCAGGTTTCCTCCAGGGGCTGGATCACAATTTTTTTTCCTTAACAGAAAAAAAAAAACTCCCAGCCTGAAAGAGTAAGTTTGGACATAGACCTCCAGCAATACAGAAAAAGAGAAGGAAAAATAAAATAAAATAAAATAACCCCCCCTCCCCATATTCTTCTCCCATTTACACTGGTGTGAAACCAAGTGGTCGGTTTACAGAACTGTGACTGGGAGTACAGATTATCTTATCATTTTACATGTTTTCATCAAGATTAATGAAGCTTTCATGCTCAGAGCATTTTGGTCAACACCTAACATTAACATCCCATGTTTAAGTGCTTGTAAAAGCATTTGTAAAACGATGAGTAGGATTGTTATTTTTACAGCCAGGATTCCAAAGAAAATGAGTCATTTGCAGCACCACTGCCTATTTCTTTGTCCTTTCCTCTCCACAACTCCTCCCCCTGAAGCTGTTAAACCTCACAGCCCGTTTCAACCACATTTGATAAAGGAATAGACCTCAGGAAGATATTCAGACCCTCCCAGTTCCGTAGTTTCCAGAGCATGTCCAACCCTCCAAATTGCAGAAAGGTTTCCTCAACCTTCACCAGACCCGAGAGCCTGGGCAGGCATCCTCCCGGCTGCGCTGCTCCAGCCCTGAACTGAGCACCTTTCCATACCTACCCACGGGTGGTAAAGGAAACCTTGGAGCCACCTTCTGCCATGGTTTGTCTAAGCCCTTCTCTTGCCTCTGAAGCAGACCCAGCTGCTTTTCTTGCGCAGACTGGTGCAAGGACGCCCTAACACGTGCTTTTTGGTGTAGCATCTTCAACTGACCGATGCTTATACCCCTCACCACATCCATCCTATCCCCAAAAGCAAGCTTTTAAGACTCCTGCTCTCATCTTTTCCTGAACCTTGCTGTGAACGTTTGGTCCCCAACATTTTTTGCACATCTGGCACGTGGTTCCTGCTTCCATGAGGCTGCCCTGATCCCCCCAGCTGTACTGGAGCTGCGAGGCTCAGCCGTCACCACACTGCTCGACGGAAAGGGGGTGTCAGGTTCTGTGTGCTGCAAAGGGCTCTTCCTCACCAGCAAAATGCTCTTATTCATGCAAGGCTTAAACACTGGACATACAGATGCCAGCCACAGACCCTCAGACCTGACATTTAACATCCCAAAGCCATTTATCACTCAGCACCCTTATCCCAATTTTAAATCCCCAAATCACAAGGCAAACAACTTAGTGGTTCATTTTTCTGTGCTTTTGTACGTTTCTGACTGCCTTTCTCCTTCCGTCTATTCAACTGCTTCAATTAGCTTCCCCAGCGATCCCAATCTCTGCCGCTCTCCTCAGTGCCACCATTGTGTACCCACAATACCTTTGGGGCTGCCCCATCCAAGCATGTCCGTACTAGTTTCCCCATCAATTCCTCCACAATTTAGCAGTGCCATCTGATTCACAGCTTTTATACATTCCCCGATAGCAGAGACCCCAGTGAGCCGCTCCGGCTGCCTTAGCATTTTAAACAGCTTTACCCTGAACTGGTCAGCTGAAAAGCGCTTATTTCTACAGAAAAGGAGATGACATCAGCTGATGTGGGATAACCATGACAACCTCCCCAGATCAGCAGGGCCACATGCTATTTGAATAAGTAAGCAAAGTTTAACTCTCAACAACTTTCTAAGCAGGACCCCCAGTTTTATTTGGCAGACTGAGTGCATGTATGCCTTTGCATGCATATTACCTGTGCTCCCACCTGCATTTTTATGAATTAAGGGCTCCTAAGATCAGGAGACGGCAATGGTACTGGTAAAAGGAAATCTTTCCAAAATGGCATTTTGCATTCCTACGTGAGACAGAGCTGACAAGCAGATAAAGAGGACATTAGCTCCAAAACCCCCTTTCAATTTGTTTTTTGACAGGCTTGCACCAACATTAAGCAATTGATAGTTTTGCCTAAGGAATGCACTTTGGGATTTGACACATGACCGAACTTCATGAATCAGGCTCCTCACCCTTAATCATCTGCTAAGAAAGCAGAGAACTGAAAGTATTCCAAAGCTTAGATTCGGATCCAAAACCACAACCAACTCATCTTCTAAATGCCACCTTCCTACAGGAAGGGGTCCATACCTGATCGGTATTTTCTTGCTCGAAATAGGGTGGAAACCTTTTTTAATAGGCTGGTGTGCAGAATCAAGAAGTAACACGCTGGATGCAGAGCGGTTAATTCTTCACTGCCACAGTTTTGAAGCATGGTTGCATTCTGGAAAGCCCCACACTTATTTTCTACACTGTTTCTTTCCAACATATAAACTCTTTATTAAAATAAATAAGTGTAGGAGGATTAGCCTTCTGGATCCAGAACCTCTTACTCCCCAATTCTTCATAATGGTATATTTATAAAACACATGTGTCCCATTTTGGGGCAATTTAAAGTTTGCCTAGTACATAAAAGCTTCATTAAAACAGCTGCTCACAATCTGTTAGCATAAATATTTTCCACCCCTTTCTGATCATCATGAAAGGAGGCCAAGGCTAAGGCCGTGGATCCAAGCAGCCTGCGCATTGGAGGTGTTCACAATTTACATTCACATGCATATTTTAAGGCTTGAGCCTACTATCCATGGCTCCCTTCCAGGCTCTGGGAACAGCTATTTTGCACCACTGGGGTCTTTCCAGCTGAAGAAACCTCCGAGAGGTGAGGGCAAAAGGGAATCCAGCTGCGTTTGCTGAAGCCCTCCTGAGCATTTAGGACTTCACCAGGTGCAGTTACAGGGGTGCTCCAGTCCAGCACTGACGTGGCTGCTGCTAAAAAGTGACGGTCCCTTCCCCACCGCATGCCCCTGCCCGTCTGCTCCTGCTGCAGCCCTTGCACCAGCCCCAGTGCACGCGCAGCCCCACAGCAGGCTGGGTCAGGAAACTGTTTCAGCTGAAAAAAAAAAAAAAATAATAAAATTGCCCCCGCCTTTTTCTCATCCCTGCTTCAAATATTTCCTGCAAGTTAAAAAACTGCCTCTGAGCAGAACAAAAAAAAAAAAAAAAAAAAGAAACAAACCCCAAACATGAAGAAAACAGCCCAGATTGTGCAGCTCCAACCCTAATAAACACTCCCAGCCTGAAGCCAGCAGGTCGAACACCACTCACACACACAATGAACATCTCGTCACCTATAAACGACATCCTAATTTGAGACCAGCAGGCCCCAAGAGGTCTAGCCTGGAGCAGGGAAGTCTCCTCCTCCTAACACGTCCCTGCCAGCACTGAACAAAGACTTGTTCACTGGCCCAAAAGATCTGTTTGACTTGGAAAAATTAATCATGCCCAGAAAGCCAGTCTCCTTGAGATCAGGAGGCTCAATTCCACCTTTCATTAAACCCCTGACCTTCTGGAATAACTGCAACCAAGTCAGCAGGGTCACATCTGATTCATACTGCGACTGGGGATGAAACCCGAACCGCAGGCTCAGATCATTAATCCTGTTATCTGCTGCCTCCCTGCATCAATCCAGAGAGGAGGAAGCCTCTTTATCGCGGTTCTATGCCTCACGATGAAATAACTCAACTGGATTAAATCAGCTCTTTGGGGCATCAATCATGCTATTGTCCCCAGAGCAGGAAGTTTCCTCCTCAGTCTTCAGCCACCTCTGCCCTGACCCATATTCCAAGGACTTCCCTGCACATTTCACTCACGCCTGTATTTTGCATTTACTTACACAAGCAGCTGTGTCCTGTGATCAAGAGCAATAATAAAAAAAGAGCTAATAAACAATAAAGTCAATCTTTAAGTCATAAGCAGACAGTGATGCTTAGTGAGATTTTTCAATAGAAGTACCTCACAACTCGCTACAAATTTCACCAAGTAGGGTCCTTTGGAACTTTGAGACTACCGCTGAGCACCTGCCTGAGTTGAAGCCTCACCCAGGGACCCACATCTTCAAAAACGTTGCCTCCCAGTAAGACTTAGGCAGTGTCAGGTGCTGAATATCTTCGAAGGCAGCGTCAGAGCAAGGCACCAGGCAGATATACTGACCGTGAGACTACCCAGTTAGAGTCTAGATGTAAGAGCTGGGAAACCCAGCAAGTACAGCTACTAGATTGGGCAACAGCAACTGTAGTTCTTTGCTAAAGCTCACCAGAAACATTGCATTCTCCGAAAGGAGAAGCTTTTTCTCCTAAAACTGCTCCTTGCTGTGGAGATGGTAGCAAAATCCACGTCCCGCTGCTTGGCTCAGTTGCTATGTTTTGAGAGATAGAAGAACAGACACATAGGAACAATTTTTTCTCCCAGCTTGTAACTTGAGGGGATGCTGCAGGGCTCACAGGAGGAGACTGAGGGCGTCGATGGTGCTGCTCAGCGCTTGTTCAGCAGTGCAGTTAGAGGTTGGGAAAAAGCACGGGAGCAGCATTTCCTTGGGGATCTTTGCACCCAAAAGCACTTACGTTCTCCGAGCAGGAAATATCTCCTCCTTCACAAAACGAGCCCAGAGCTACCAAGGAACCCTCTCTGCTCCTCACTAACCCCCATTTGAACTCGCATCAGGGAATTAATTTGCTTCTGTTTAGTGGAGGCACAGCGCAAAGGGACTCTGGGAGAGGCAAGCAAAAGTGAAAAGAAAGGATCAGTCAGTAGGCTACGTGGGATTTGGAATCTGGACATGTGAACTTCACAGGAACAAAATGGGCTTTCCATAGTGTTATTTACTCTCCTGATACAGCGATAAACCATCACTTCCTTGCATTACCCTCTTCCAAGTAAAAGCAGTGAGAAACATGACAAAAGAGCATTCCCATTTAAATTCATGCTCTTTTTCCATCCCCCACTCCCTCTCAAACACACATTTGCTTTGAGCCTCAGGTTAATAAAAACCACAAAGCCCCACTTAGCCAAAACCACAACATTTTCCTTGATTTGGGGTCAAAACTGACAAGTTCTGCCTGTTTTACTCCTGCAACCATCAAACTTCTCAGGTTCACTCTCAGAGCACCTCAGTTATACCGAAAAGTTCACAGACCTGGCACAAGTTTGGGATTTATTATTAAACCTGCCAGATTTCAGGTTTGATTTATGACTCTTTCATACAGCCACGTTATCGAGTAGAGACAGGCCCTGCAGTGCATGCTGAGAGGCGTTCGTAAAGCTATAAACTCTGAAGCCAAAAGGGACCACTTAGATCTGGTCTGACCCCCAGTATAAACACAGAGCAGCCACCCACCAGGAACAGGGCCGTAGCTTTTAACAATACTTTTATATTTTCTGTTTCCACACCTCTCTGCAGTTTCTAGAGGTTGCTTGCTGCAGAAAGGACCCTGTGGAGCAAAGCAAGAGGGGAGGGACGACTCGCTGTGCCCTCAGTTCTGCGGCTTGGCCGTGCTCCGTGGCGATGCCAAGTGCCACAGGAGCGCAGGGAGGCAAAGCTGCTCCTCTCGTCAGGCTGCGAGTTACAGACCTTCTCCCCCAGACAGAGCATCTCAGCTCTACATGTGATGAGGACACTGCTTTTTCCACTTCAGTTCGGAAGGACGACAGCCTTTCTGCCTTCAGCCCCATGCCGAGGCATTCAGCAACAAGCCTCTTTCTTTCCCCCAGCTCGCCCCGGCACAGCCCAAAGGCAGTGCAGAGATTGCTGCTGCATTACGTTGGGCATCTCCCTTCCAGACCCTGGAGTTATGACAGCCAGGGTTACAGAGGCAGGCAAGGGCCGTACACACACAGCCCTGTCCTCAGAGACCTGTTTGCAGAGGAAAGCCAAAAAAAAAAAAAAAAAAAAAAAAAAAAATGTCCTGCACAAAAAAACCCAAGACCCAATAAACAAACAAAAAAAACCCCAACACACCAAAAAACCAAATCTCTGAGTTCTTGCCAATATGACCCACAGCAGAAATAAAAATTGGGACCCACTGACATTGACCCAGGAGGCAAACCCCCATTTACATGAGCTTCCCGAGGCCTTGGAGAGATCACAGCAAGTGCAGAGAGGAAATAGTGAAACACACACAGGAAACCCTGACACCTCGCCGCTGAGCTCTATGTCCAGCACAAACGGGCTAATACTTTTTTCTTGGATTTTCAATGTGACATTCATATTTTTATATTTTATGTGTGTGCATATATAAATATAATGACTCTAATGTATTTATTTCACATTTTGAACTCCAAGGATGTCGAAGGCAATCTGCAGAGATGAAGGGCAATTCACTGCCAAGGTTTCGGGACCCGTCCCAGGGGCCCCCGCGCAGTTACAACAACACGTTTTATCTCCCGCGCAGGCAGGAAGGGGGGTGTAGCAAGACGGAGGGACGGAAGCGAGCTCTGGCAGCGAATCAGATGATGTGTATTAGGGAGATAATAAGCAGAGATTACACGCTTGGCAACTGTTTTGCACTGTGCCCTCAGTTTATAAAGCTCAGGTTCCCCCTCTGGGATTACTTGCCATCCCATAATGCCTCAGGTAGTTTAGTCTAACAGCACATCCCGCTGGGAAGACGCAATGCGGCTGGGCCTGTGCTCTCCCCTTTCAGTTTCGGTGAAACTCTCGCCTTCAGCAGAGGTGCAGCACAAGGCCAGTGAGGCACTCCGGTCCCAGCCCTCCGCAGCTTCCCCGGACGCCAAACACCGCGCATCCGGCATCCAAGTGGGTGGTATGCCCAACTGCCAAGTTCTCAGCTTCAATAGAATCATTCCAGTACTACTTTTGGGGTTTGTTGTGTTTTTGGTTTTTTTGGTTTTTTTTTAAAGGCAAACAGCTGCATGGCAGATCCCCACAGGAGCTCAGCAGGAGGCATCACCTTGCACCAGAGAGCTCCCGGCCAGGGCGCCTGGCAGCCCGCTCAGGTCACAGCGCTGCTTGTGACAGTGCCAACGATTCCTTTGGACAGGGTCTTAACTCACCCGCATCTTTGCTTTAAAATTCCTGGAAGCCCAGCAGAATACCATTTCTGATTCAAAGTTGCTGACACCAAGAAATCCTTGATTTGACAGTGTGGCTTAGTAGAAAAGCAAAAACATGACCCATTCGAAGGTTTTTTCCTACGGTTCCTTGTTCACCTAAAGACAAGATGGCCAAACCTTTTTAAGTTACCCAAGTGAGCTCTGAGTATTGTATTTAATTTCCCAGTATAGCGAATCTCAGCCCTGGCTCTCTGCAAAACTTTAAAAGCTCCAAAGGAACAGCACTTGACTCTAAAAAAGTTTGTCTTACCGCAGTGACTCACTATTTTTACCCCAGTAATTGGTCACAAAGCTGTTTGTTTTTGCAGATGCTCTCTGGCTTCTCACAAGCATCACTCTGCCCTTTTCCTTCGGCACCTGAAGGTTTTCTTGCAGTAAACCACGGTGCCATCTGCTCACGAGGTAACAGCTAAATTTGTCAGCGGTAACAGACCTGCGGTAACCATGGGACCAAGGAAAATATTGTCCCTCCTCTGCTGTGGGGTTTGTCCACCTGGTTGCCTACACTAGAACCTTAATTAAAAGTCAGGTACAGCCACAGGAGAAAAACTAATGAATCAGCAACTTCCCTGCACCACCAAACAACTCAAGGCACAGAGCAACAGGAGTGGGAGGCAGGGAGGGTTTAGGTGGTGTGACCCCAACTGCCCAAAACAGGAAAGTAATCAACAACAGCATCTCCAGCAACCAAAGCTGGGTCGCTCTAATGTACATGCTAAAGCTTCGGTAGGAGATTCTAAAACCAGGAGGTGGATTTCTTTGGCCAGTGCTGGGAGGAAATATAATTAGATGACTGGAATAGGCACTTTTGGACCTACATTTGGTAAAACCATGAAAATGCTGAAGCATTCACTCAAGCATGTGCTGAAATACTTGGCTCGATAGATCTAATTTAGATAGATACAGGACTAACCCTATTTATATATTAAAATCCTTCAGCCATTACTCATTTCTTTTTAGTTCTTTAGCTGCACAGCTTAATGAATGAGTTTTGTCCCAGATACGTCCACATTCTCATCTGTTCTGTGCATTAATTCTCAAAAGCAGCTTCAGTAGAGGATTTCTTATCTATGCATTCATCAGTTCAAACTCCCTAGTGAGGTCATTTCCGAAGTTTTTAATAAAGAAAGACTTTTGATTCTGGGGGTCATGTTGCAAATTATATCTTCACTAATCTAGCAGAGGTCAAAAAAGAAGTTGGAGTCAAAGAGCATCTTTGACTCCTCAGCACACGTGTGTCTCTAGGCTTTTAAAAATATACAGTCCTGCTGTTATAAATAGAGCATTCTTCTCTAAGGTCAAAAGCTTTCAAAGTCCGGGAAAACATCCCTTTATTTCTTTTTATAATTATTATAGGTTTTCTCTGCTCTGAATAAGGGTGCACTAAACTGGGACAAGAGTTACTCTCAGGGGCAGGGCTTCACCCCAGCTATTTTTACATTGTCAGAGTGTTAACATGAACATCAGTGTCATTTCCTTTGTCAGACACTTCAACAGCACGCCACCAGGACAGCGGCTAGCTATTTGCTCAAGAAGAGAGTAAGAGCATGGACGTCAAAGGAGTGAAGATGAACAGTTTTCTGTTGAGCCCTTTTCATAGACATAAGCAGAGGAAGGCACCATGGTAGGGTAAAGTCCCGTGTTTGGGGCTGCGATCTTACACTGAACAGTGCTCAGACACGTAGGGAACAGCCACTGCCTCGCACAGATGAGACTCTTCCACATCCACAAGCACAGCCAGGCTGACCGACCAGGACACGCAAAAGCAAAAGAGCTGTTCGAATCGTGAGAAAGCACTATTCAGAAGTACTCTTATTTTCTCACATCCCTACTCAGTAAACACAGGCTTTCAAGTAAACTTACGCTCAAGCTGTCCTTCAAAGGACAGGAAGTTTCACCTATTTTAGCAGGACAGCAGCATTTTTCCAAGGGGTTTGCTGAATCAGGGTGCCAGCTTGCACATTCTACTCTACGTTCTGGACCATGCAGCCCAACAGGACCACAGTCCTACCACAAGCCCTTTGTTTGCCATCAATCTGCAAACAATCATGCAAGCCAGCAGCAGCCCACCCTCTAGCTGTTGCACTGCTCACGTGAGTATTAAGAAGTAATGTCTACTGAGTAACTACACAAAGACAACAAGCCAGACACTACATGGAAAGAAGACTATGAGGTCCATCAATAGCTGAGACGCAACAAACCTAAGGGATCCTTTGAAAAGGATATTTCTTCACGTAATGGGCACTTATTGCTAGTTGTCTTGGTTCTCTGGGTGCAGGTCTCTTTTCTATCTCCAATGCTTCGTGATTTCCTTGGACCTCAGCCAGCTCTCTATCTAGCCTTACCCTGGAAGGATCTTGCACAGCAGCTCATGCCCCTACATGCAGGATCTCTCCTTTCTGGTGAGCTGAAACTTTGCACGGGGGCAACTTCTGTGAACATGTCCCCAGGTTCTGCTTGGATGGCTGTAGAAAGGAAAGTACACTTGCATTGTACACAAATCCAGGGTTTATAAAGAAAATTTGGTTCTTCCAGGGATCATCAGACCTGCAAACAGAACCTGCAGCATCCAGGAACTGTTTTAGCTCCTACTCTTGAACAGTCAAGTTACAAAGCCTGGTTTATTTTGAAACAAACCAGTTCATAGGGGTCCATCACTTGGTTTAGCCTAAAATAAGGGAATACAAATCAGATATAAGATGCCATCTCCTTTTATCTTACTGTCACTTATGTGTCACACTAAGCTTGTCAATCACTGATAGAGACATGGTGGAATCTTTGAAATAAGTAAAGCACCCTTCCAGAAAAGAAGTAACAAGACACCATAGGTTAACTGACTTGCACATTACTGTGCTGACCTACTAGTTAACTTGAGGTTTAAAAAAAAAAAAAAAAAAAAAAATTACTTTTGAACAGCACAGGGAAGGCTTAAATGTTTTAAAAGAGCTCAGATTTTGAAGAGCTGCTCTACAACGTGATAATGTACATGCTTTCTCCAAGCTCTTCTGTTCCTGTATTGACGCCAGGAGATTAAAAGGGTGTTGAGTGGTGCTGAGACTCTTGAGGGGTCATTAACATCACGTGCAGTACTGGAGTTATTTTCACTGGCTCAAACCACCCTCGCCTGCTGATGAGCAGGCAGGGATCAGAGGAAGTTGCTGTGGTCACAGAAACACATCCCTCCAGGTCTATCTCCAGGACATCCTGGGGCTCCAAGGCCCTGGGCAACATGTCCTCCCAGTTGCGCTGCCCACCATCATGACTGCTTTGGAACTGCAGTAGCAGTGCAAGGACTGCATTTGGGGAGCTATCTTAGCAGAGCCCTTGGCAATACACACCACGTGTGAATTTT
This sequence comes from Falco punctatus, assembly GCF_963210335.1. Lineage (NCBI taxonomy): Eukaryota > Metazoa > Chordata > Aves > Falconiformes > Falconidae > Falco > Falco punctatus. The sequence continues at coordinate 115,365,233 of NC_137580.1, read as the reverse complement.
ACCAGTCCCGAGACCAGTATTCGTTATTCATAAACACGCCACCTCACATGCTCAGACAGCTTCCCCCTGAAAGCACTCTCAGCTTTACACAACCCCAGCAGCTCAGTTGTTCTACAAAAGTTAACACCCAAGGGCAATATGAACCTAACAACTTGTACATTAGGCAAGCGTGGAAGTGAGGTGCTTTTCCCTACCCTCCTCCTGCACCAGTTCTGCCCTGGCCAGTCCCTCCAGTGTTACACCAACTCAAGCGGCAAGAACGGCTCCTGGGTTTACAGACAGTCCCTGTACTGGAAACAGTGGGATCCATCACCACCATGGTTTTTGCTAAGAGTCACTTCAGTGAAGTCTTCCCAAGTTACATTCCTGCACTATGCACAACAGCAGCGGTAGCTATGCCACCACCAGTACCATCGTGGATGGGAGAGGGAGGAGGTGGCACCTTCCCATTGAGAGCCTCAGGCAGGAAAAACCATGAACAGCAACCATGAACAGGCACGGGGGTAGAAGAAGAAGAAAAGCCAAGACATGCAGTAAGAGCAGGGCTCAAAAGAACCTGCCAGAGCAGAGCAAGAGCTGTTGCCACAGCATCCCCACAAGCAGCTCAGCATATCCCATAGGACAAGTTTCAGTCTAAGGGCAGGGTGAGAGTACCACCCTGGGGATGGCGGTGTCCGTTCCCCACCACCCACAAACTCTACAGCCTGGGCTCTTTCCAAGCCTCATTCACCTTCTCTGCTAAGCACTGGCAGCACCTGTGTCAGTGCTGTGGCACCCTGCTGACAAGGATGGGTGGCACTGTGGCGTGGAGCTGGATAAAAGCTATTCAGCAGTTAGTCTTTCCTTGAGATTTCAACTCAACATATCTAGAGTGTTTTCTCTACCAGAAGACTTCAAAAACCTCACAGTCTTTCCCTGGCATGTTATCTCCTTCCATTGCCTGACCTTTCTGCATAAGCAAGGCAGATGGAAAAAAAAAAAAAAAAAAAAAAAAAAGCCAACCTTTTCCCCCCTTTCTGGGCAGTGAGTCTGACACGAGATCAAAGCACACAGTAATGTAGCCCATGGAATAATAAAAGTCAATGAGAACAATGTGCTGCTGACAGGGGAGCTGTGCCATGCCGCGGTGGGGAGGAGGGACAGGCAAGCAGAGCTGTTCACTGGAGCTGAGGAGACCAGGCAGAGAGCAGGGGAAGAGGGAGCTCTTGTTTTAAAAAAAAAAAAAAGTTCTTATTTTTACAGGAAGGCCCATAGATTAAACCACAAAACCAACCATATGAATATTTGCAGGGCCAAACTCTGCAATCCCATACCCAAGAAAGTTTTCAACTGGATTTAATAGGTCAGCACCCCCACACCACTCCGTACTGCTCAGCGCGGTTGCTTTCTCCACTGCATGGACACTTGGCCTTGCATCTGGAGCTGCTTTGCCTTTTTGTGAATCAGCTCCCCTTCCTGGGTTTCCCTCAGACAGGGCTTGAGTGGATGGAAAAGTCTTTTGTAATCTCCAAATGGAGAGCAAGAGGAAAATGGTGTTGACTGTGGAAGGTGGCAGGTCCAAGCTGATGTTCCTTCTGTCCTTCACCCCCCTGTTTGCTTAGGGAAACCTTGGCCCTTTCTAGACTGGGAATGATTGACCATCACCTGAAAAGCAACTGCATAAGAACAGTTACATAGACCCAAACCCCTCCCACCATTAACTAGGAAAGAAAAATCAAATCGCAGGACAGAGTCAAAAGTAACTTCCCATTTAGCAAACATAACAGCCCAGTCCCCACCTCCAGCAAAACGCATCCTCCCAGCCACACGTGCTTAATTCCACATGGATTTCTCATCTCACAGAGGGGAGGAACTGACAGCTCCACAGCTTGCAGCCAAAGCCAAGGGCTAACGGGTTAATGATCTGCTTCCAATATGGCACATGGAATGGACACAAGCTTTTCCTTGGCCTCTGCAGTCCCCTGGAGATCCACTGCACCAAAGAGAGCCCTTCACCTTCCTCCTGCAACCTCTGCTACCATCATGCCAAGCACATGGGGAACAGAGCAAGTGAGCAGAAACACTGGAATGACAACCCCTGGCCAAAGGATGATAATTAGATCAAGTGCTCACCAGCACAGATTCCTCAGTTACAGAAACAGCTGGGGCTTTTGGAAAGCCCAGGCTGCCCCCACAGCCATCCCATTTGGCCAAAGCAAGTATGGCTGGTGTGACAGTTCACTGCTGCCATGAAGGCTAACCAGTGGGTTAAAAAGACCCCAGAGACCCAACAGAACCACTTCATGTGCTCCAAGGAGGAGCCCAGCCCACCTCTGTTGCTCTGACAGAAGGTTGGAAGCAGAAACACCCAAACAAAACAAACTCCAAGTTTGGGTCTGACCTTTTGATTTGGACAGAATTCAAGCAATCTCCTGTCCCTCCCTCGCAGGAGAAACACAAGGTCCTCAACAAGCTCCAGAGGCTCCACCGCTGCTCACAGTGGCCACACCATGGTCAGGGTTTGGTTCCTGGCATCCACCAGGACCTCTGGTCTTGGATTCAGCAGATGAAGCAAGAAGCCCAAAGCTGAACCAGCCAGACTCAAGCCAACCCTTTACCGAGGTTTGAAAACATTAAGCTAACTTTTTTTTGTCATGCTTTATTTTAGCATTTTCGCACATCTCTGCATTTTGTTGGCTTTGGCATGTACCTGAAGCCATAATACCACAAGAGAAGCTGATGTCTTCATGCCTCCACTGTGGCAAAACCAAGGAGCAATGGAAACCTCATACAAGTTGCTTCTAATTTTGTGAAGTTTCCAGATCTTAGTCCAGACCAAAAGCTTCTAATGAGTTTGGGTAAACTCTGGATAATCCTCTGAACTTTCATGTACCTCAGGAAAACAATGAAATACAGTACCTAGGAATTCCAAAGGTGCTTCAGAGGTGGATGCTCCTGGAACAGCACAAGTAGTAGAGATTCAATACCTTTGCATCCCCATGACTGCACCCCAGCCTTTCATTAAAGTTAAAAAAACAACAACAAAAAAAACAAAACACAGAAACACACACACACACACTTTGTTACTAAGCTGATGGGAAAGAAAGGTAACCCAAATTCTCTCATTATATACCAGCCTAAACCTGCAGGGGAGTTCACTGAGGCACACCAGAAAAGTCAGAACAGATTTATCTATCAGGTTTAAAGAAGGGAAAGGATGAATGACAGCTCCTTTCTTGAAAGGGAAAGAAAAGAAACATTAACTCCTGGTGTTAAAATGCTGTAAAACTGGCTTTTGACTCAGCACAGCATAATGCTGCTTGTAAATGAGGTAATTGGTTTGTGTGAGGTCATGAAATCAAGCATGCCTACACTCGCCCATCCCCTGGAGCTCAGTCAGCTGCAAGAGAACACAATACGTGTACAGCACAGGTGAAAGTAAGACGACTCATGTTTCATGCAACTCATTAATCAGGGTTAAAATTTTATTAATAAATTTAAACGTGGAGAGCCAAGTATCTGATAACTTGCAATCCCTATACACTTGGGGGTGACATCATGCCCATTTACTCCACCTTTCTTCAAAAGCGCAGTGATCAGCAAGTGCTCATGGTTCCCTCCTGCTTCGCAACCACCTTCCCTGGTTAGGAGTACTTCACAGACCCAGACATCAGAACTGAGCGTGCAGAGCGCCATGCTGCACTGCAAATAAAAAGACAAGCAGATGCTGGAAGGGTGGCAAGAGATGGAGCACGGAGCACGCAATGTGGTTCAAACATTTAGACACTGTGAGAACTGCTGGAATCCCTTCTGTTTATGTTTCCAGACATCTCCATCAAGTGGGGGGTAATTAAACACTACAGCAATTGGGTGATAGAATGATTTATTTCTAAAGCACCCTCACAGCCTGAGGCTTTGGGAAGCACATGGAGACACAAACCTTACTCAAAGGAGGAAAGAGAAGAGCACCACATGCAACCCCCTCTGAGGAAGGAGCAGCGAGCAACAGCCTGGCACAGCAAGGTGACGTAGTTCTTTGTTTCCCTGTCAGCTCAGGCTCTTTAATCTTTGCAGAGATTGCTTATGAGTTCAGGGAGAGATGGGAATGGTGCCAAGAATATTTTTTTTAAATTAAAAGTTATGTATTCCAATAAGAAGTGTCCCACTGGGGAAGAGGAGTCCAGCACACAGAGAGGGAATACTCGGCAACACGACCACTGGTAATTGGATAAAAATGAAAAAGCCAAACTGAGATGGAAGAACTTGCCTAGGGTCACCACAGCAGGTCTGGAGTAGACGTGAGAGGGGTTTTTCCAAACTTCTGTCCATTTAACTGCTGCACTTCCCAAAAAGTGACTGCTCCCTGGGTTCCCTGGTTGTGAGAGAAGACACCAAAGGGAGACGTAGCGGTGCTCGGGCATAAAAGAGCTGTGACAAGAGGCTGCAGACTTATCCCAGGAGAGGCAAGCAGCAGGGGCAAAGGCTGCAGCAAGGGAGGTTGAGGATGGATGTTAAGAAAGGCATTTCCACCACCAGGATGTTGAGGCCTCGGTGTCCAAAACCATAAATGACATGGGACCTTTTGGCTTCAGGACCTAACTGCTCCCTGGAAGTCTTTCTAGGTCTTGCTTGTCCTGAACCCTTTCTCTATAAAATCATGGAAGTGGGAAAATGACAGCAGCCTGTCCATCTGAAAGACACAGAGAAGCAAAGGCATCCTGCCCTGCCACACTGGAGGTCAGGAGACCAGATGCTCGAAGCCAAGGACCATGGGAATTCAGCTTTGCATTCAGTCCTGCTTCACAATCTGTTTATTTTACATGTTTATTTAACATCTACATGAATCAAGGCAATATTATTTCATAAAAAACAGAAAACTTGGCTTCACTTATTCAAACATTTGGACAAGGAAGGAAGAAAGCCCAGCTCAGGATTTGGCTGGTTTAGGGGATAGGAATATGCAGTTATTACCCTGCTGTCAGTGGTTCAAAACTGGCCGGATCGGCGGAACTGAATGCGATTGCCATCTGGCAGTTGTTTGGGGAACCTCCCTAAAAGAAGTCATGGCCTCAGCTCAGATCCAAGTAGATAAGAGTCCTGCAAGGCCAGGGAGCAAGGCAGCGCCTTAATTTTTCCTGGAGAAGAAGAGAAACCACAGACCTTCTGGAGGTGCAAGTGTCCCAGCGCGAAGGTGTTTATGCAACTCTTGCGGTGCCCATCGCTTGTGACTAGAAGAGAAGTCAGACCTCTGCCGAACCCTTCCAGACCCACCACCATCCCACCGACTGACATCTCCCAAAACGTGTGAGTGCCCAGAATAACAAACACCCAGAGCAAGGGCTGGTCAGGAAAGTGCTGTTAAATGCTGGAGGATAATACCAACAGCACAAGGTCATAAACCGGAGCTGCCGAGACATTAAAACAAGCTAGGGTTGTTGTTCCCCCCCCCCCCCCCCCCCTCCCTTGAGAATAACATTCAACACCAAGGCAGCTGCAGAAGCCTTATTTTTCTAGCAATTCCCAAGGCAGCTACCACGTCTTGCCTTTTAAATCAAGGCTGGATGGGTTTTTGGAAGACATGCTTTTGTCAAATGCAAGTTATTGGGTTCAATAAGGGTTGAAATTCTCTGGCCTGTGCTGTACAGGAGGTCACAGCCTGGATGATTTAAAGTTGCTTTTGGTCCCAATATCTATGGAAAAAAACTACGAAGCCTCCTATATTAGAAATGAAAGAACAAATAGCAGAAATAATAAAATTGTCAGATACAGACAGCCTTTGCCCACAGAATAGCTGTGAGCAAAATGAAGGCTCTCTGGCTTTGCTCATTAATCACAAGGATTCACATTCATTACTAAGGTCTTTTATCCTACTTTCCAAATGAAACAAGGTTTATGGAGTCACGCTGTACACATGTTTCATCATATCTAGCATCTGAGCCTGTTATCCACTTTTGACAGGGACTACAGATCTGAGATATTAGCTTACTTCAAGTTTGGCAAAAGAAAGTCAGTAGTAAGGAGCTCAATTACCATTCCCAGGGAAGGCAGGCAGTAGCATAAAAAACAGTCTTTTGCACACCAGAAAATCTCTTCTTGAGGCAGGGGAAAGAGGTTAGGCAAGCCCCCCACCACAAGGAGGAAAAAAAACCACCACTGTCATACCCTGAGGAACCTACTCTGCAACATTTCTTATTACTCCGGATTTTCTAGCATCTAAGAAGGATAGAGCTCATGCTGCAGTTTTAATACAATTAATAAAACTTGAACGAGCCACCAGACACCAATCAACAGTAAACTGAGCCCTAGCAGTTTCAGGACTCACAGAATTACTTTTATTTATGGTTAATAAGCCACAGCACGGATGGCAGAGCTTCAGAGCAGCTCACAAGCCTCCCCATCACATGGCCTATAGTACGGATACCACTGGGAGTACCGATGGGCTGGGGCCAGGGCCTTTGCAGCCCCTTATATACACACTCCTAATGAGCAACAGAGCTGTTCGCAGGACTTTATATAGTCTCCATCAAGACAGAACCTAATTTAACAGTTCATTCTCTCCATATTCTGCTGGGGAAGGGGGTCAGGGGTAGAAAAAAAAACCAGACCCGGTGCCATTTAGAACTTCCCATTTGTTGGTTATTGTTATAGTTTTACTCTCGTTGCTTGGGCACCCTATGCAGAAAACAGAATGTAAAGAATTCCTGCAATGACCTCATCCTCCGGGTTGGCAGGCACTGCTCGCACTGTGTCCTCGGGTGGAATTCATCGTGAATATGGCTTTTACTTATGTCCTTGTATATGCAACATGAGTGACATCAGCGTAGCTGTGGGAGCAGGATTGCTCACTAGCCAGGACTGCAGAAGCCCAAGAATGCCAAGTGGCGATTTATATAAGGTCCTATATAAATTTCACCCCCATCCCTGTACCATTTAGCACCAAAAATGAAAATACCTGTTTTCATACAAAATCAGATATAGCTTTGTTGTAGTTTTATTGGTTTTAATCAAGGATGACACCACAGTACATAAAAATTAGCTCCATGTCCCTAGATTCATCACTGCCTTGACTGGAAACCCCAGTGAAATCAAAGGATTAAATACATCTTTCTGGCATCAATCCAGAGTTAACCTAGGGAGCCTGTAGGAAAGGGCTATGTTTGGGTTTGACACGCAGATCACCTGGGATAAATAGGTGCCAGTGGGCACAGGTTCACTCCAGGGCTCTGCTGTAGTTAGCACAGGACAGCAAGTTTCAAGAATGAAAACAAAGAGCTCTTAAAAAAGACAATTTAAAAAAAAAAAAAGTATTAAAACTCGTGCTTGACCTGTGCCCCTTTACTCCAGTGGAAGCTACATTTATTTTCCAGAGATAACATTGCTCTGCATCCAACATAAACTTAGTATTTGAGCACCTCTGAAATCCCAATAAGTTAGGGTGTTTATTCGAATGGAAGTGATTTAATGAATCTGGCTGTGACTGCTGATACTTGCCATTTCTGCAGGTTTGCTCTATCAACGTATAACACCATTTGCTCTGAACTGGGACAAAATCCAGTTTCCTGCACACAGAGTCATCTGGACCAGCCTTCAGAAAACCCCTTCTGGCCAGCTACTATGGAAAACCCTGGGTTCACCTGGAACTAATGAATAAAACTGTGAATGGGACAGTCAGCAGTAACTGTTTCCATGGAAAAATCCAGATTTTTAACAACCAGGTGCCAGAATCAGCCCATAACCCTCCTCCAGGCTGGACACCAGGCTGAATCAGCCACTGCAACAGCACAGTCCTTCCATATTCCAAAGTTTGTCCTTACCTACCCTAAGCCAAGTAATATTTCTTTTTATCTCTTTCTGATGTTTCTCTCATTTGGGCTATCATTCCTGCATCTGTGAAGTCCAGTAGGAGAATTATACCAAGGGCATTGTATCTAGATGCTAGATATGAGATTTCCTTACCTGAGCTCCTCCACATGCAGAGCTCTGCTGCGCTGAACACTGCTCTATACAGCCCGTGGGCTGGCAAGTGCCATCCTCTGAGGCTGGCACATTTTTCCCTATAATTTATTCTTTTACTAGGTTTCAAAACATATTTAAAATCCTGCTGACATGACTAAATTATTGATTCTACATCAACATGTGGATTTATGGCTTGTTTGGAGAGCTGCAGAGTCTGATTTTAAATGTGTTCCCTGTGCACTTATATAGAAAACCAGAAACTTTGGGGAAAAAAGAACAATTAAAAGAAAAATTAAACGGAAAATTAAAAAGACAGTTTTACATTGATTCTAGCATTGCTGAGAAATAATCCCTTCACCATTACGCGATTCTTGCAGCACAGATCAGGGTTATCATCCTCATCTTGCCTTACACCTTGGCCACCGAAGAGCAGCTCATCTACGCAGGATACCCATGGCAGAGCCAAGACCACATAACAAAATCTGGTCTGCCAATCCCTGGCCACTGTAGCTCAGCCATCTCACTAGATACGTGCCTTCCTTACTCCAGGTGCAGAGCCACAATCAGCAGATGAAACGCCAAACACCCACTCTGCAGACCTCCAGCCAGGGCCAAGGTCCCATCTGGCTGGCACACACCGGGCTGCGCATGGGCAGACCGCTGCACTAGCCCGGGAACCAGGGCTTGGATTCAAATTAGAAAACAACAAGACACTTTGAAGCCAAGAACAACAGTACAGCTGGGAACGGTGCGATGCTTTACACTGAACAAACACAAGCTGATTTATCAGCGCATTGACTGCAGCTCCATTCCGAGATAGCACTGGCGGCACCTCTGAGCAAAGGCAGACAGAAACAGAAGAGGGTAGGTAGGGCATGGAGGGGGAATTCAGCCAAAAGAGCCTTTTAGAGTAAATTAGACTAAGCCAAAACAAGAACAGAGGGCAAATGCTTAGAGCTCCCTTTCAGCTTTGTCATTGACTGCAGACACAGGGCACTTCACCCAACGGATCGAGGTGCAAGGCAGCCACTAGAATAGAGCGAGCGCAAAAAAGACTTGGCTATATAGAGACACACACTGCCCTACCCAGCTGTGCCAGGGTGCTGGACACACCTGTTTAAGAAAAGTGCAACTCAAAGTCATTTCAGCTTGCTGAAAGGTCACTCTTACGTTTAATTTTTTCTCTGTTTTAGTTTGTCGTGGTACCATCGATGCACAGGAGTTGGCTTGAATATAGGAGGACTCCACACAAAGATCCGACCTACCGAGGGCATTTACAAGTGAAGAGGGAAACGCAAACAGAGCTGTCGGAGGTTTCCAGTGTCACAACCCCTGGCCTTCCCTAGCAGCAGTCAGAGCAGCAGCACAAGGCAGCAGAAACCTTCAGAGATGGCCCGTTTCTTGCCAAACTTCTTTTGCCAGCTCTAACATTCCTGTAAGGATCAGGAAATTTGGGTACTTACCCAAGCCACATCTCCAAGTCCCTCGGTCCATTCAGTGGGGATTTCAATGGGATTACAAGGCTGTCAGTCAACAACTGAGTGATTGGGGGGACTTGTCCACATGCCAGCATGGCCGGGCTCAGCTCAGTGCCGCCTGTGCCACCTTCTGTCTCTGTCACGAGCCCCTCTGAACACTGCAGGGACACATCGCTTACTGCTAGGCTTGCATTTGGGCTTTGTGAAAACAGAATGGAATTTAAAAAAAAATAAAATAATAAACCCTTTACTTATTCTCTCTACTTGGGAATTTTTGCTTCTTTAACAGCTCCTTTATTATTTCACCAAGTCACCCATATCTCTTAAAAAGTAAATATACGCCGCCCTTTTGTTTCCATGAGTGGGGTAGGGGAAGAAGGGACACTGTTTTCTCTCTGCACTATCAGTTTTCAGCGTGACACACAGTTCACTGCAAAAAACAAACAGCCCTAATGAGCACGGTTATGCTGTTGCTGCACCCGGTGTCAGTTACTCGGCTCCTGCCAGCAGCCCCAAGCCCTTTGCAAGGTCAGCGCTGGAGGGAGCGGGGAGCAGGATGTGTCCCCCGTCCCCTGCAGCTCCCACCATCGCCCCCAGCAGATCCTCCCCACTGGGGGGGGGCAGTACACAGGAGCTCCGTGCAGACCCTGCTGGGACTCACTGCAGCCAAGCCAGGGTCACTGCACCCGCTGCTGTGTTTACACCACATCAATGGGTGGAAAAATGATGCTGTATGGCTTTACACCCAGAGCGGTGGTGTGTCAGGGACCCAGATAAAACAGTTTTCTAAATTTGGGTGGTGTTTGGATGGGAGGAGAGGCCACAGGGGATTTTATGAAATGCCTCAGGCTGGGGTCAGCCCTTGCAAGGGCAGTTCGGATGTCCCCACACTGGGGTCAATGTGTCCTAAGGAAGCTGTAAGAGTAGCAACCTAAAAGCACTTTATTCACAGAGCCGGGCAAGCAAGCCCTACAGCTGTCTGGCACGTCTCCTCTAATCCCCTTGCAGTTGTGGCACCTGCATCCCGCAGACCCTGCTGGGCACCGGAGAACTTGCCCAAAGCATCACGTTTCCCCGCTTCCCAGAGGCAGGTCTAAGCAGGCACCTTCATGTGCTGCTGCAGGAGGATCCCAAGGAGGAACCCACTTGGAAGGAGCAGCCAGTAGGTTGCATTCAGTCCTGCCCATCAGCCTCTGGGACCCCCACAGCCCCTGGCAGGGGACAGGGCTGCCCACCACCTCCCTTTCCCCTCTCAGCTGGAGGGTCAGAGTTCATCCCATCTGTTTGCTCCCAGTGGCCTTTTCTCAGGCTGCGGTTTTCTTTTCACTTTTGACCAACAAACCCCTTTTTAATTAGGCCCCAGTCCCATCACAATTATTTCCTTATACATCCTTGCCTTTTATCTGCCTATCAGAGAGCTGTCCATCAGATTTAGGACACCCCACAAAGCTGCTCCTCAGGCTTTGAGTGTCCCCATTGACTCAGGACAGGATCCCTGGCTGGGGAAACTGCCATCAGATCCTCATTCTTCACCCAGCTTTAATTTACTCCCGACACCAGGAGTCCTAAGCTTCTCCTCTTTACCTTCATTGTGGTCTCCAGCCACCGCAACAGCCCTGCTCGGCACCAGGGGCTGAGGAGGAATGGCACCCGAGGAGCCGTTGCCATGGGCACAGACGGTGGTCCCTCTGGGTTCCCATGGTGCCGGGTGAGACACGCACTGGGGTGATGAGGGGGAAGAATACGCACCAGCCAAGCTATTTGTAGCCCATCTAAGCATCTCGCAAGTTAAACAGTTTGCCTTTCTTCCCCCTGCTCCCAGCACCCAGCAAGCTCGGGGGGCTCCCCCACCCACCAGGGCAGCACTCATGGTGCACAAAAGGCTAAATAATTGTCCTGACCAACCTGGAGACAAAAATAAAATTCACCCCGGGTGCTCAAGCATGGCCGAGGGCAGAATTTGGCTCCAATGAGCCTGTCGGCTCATTGCATTTTGCAATTTTTGGCGTGAAGTCCTCGCCTGGGCTCCTGCTGCAGGCTGGGGTAGGGCAGGGGACAGTGCCCCAGGGCTGGAGGGCAGCAGGCTCCTCAAACACATTTGGGTATGGGACTGGGGGTTTTCCCCCCCAGGAAGCACGTAACACAAGAGTATTGCGGGATGGATGGAAGGAAAATTGCCCCAGATCTCACTGCACCAGCCAGGGGAAGGATGTGGCAATGGAGACTCGTTCCTCCAGCCAGGTACAAAGACATAGAGGACCACTCCCAAGTCACCCTACTCAAGCCTGCCTGCAAGGGAGAGAAGAGGTCATTTCCCCAACCTAGGGTGGTGTTCACAGATGGAGAATCTTCACTCAGCCCTTCTCCAAGCCTATAGAAAGGTTTCTGCTGGTTCCCTAGGCTGTGCCTGCAGACCACTGGTCACCCTGCCAGAGATGAGGCTTCATCAGCTGCCAGCACCCCAGTACCATACCATTTAAAATTCGCTCTGATGTCCCATTTTACTGGTGATGTCAGCCAAAAGATATTTCAGCAGAGCAAGGTTGGGGAAAGCCCAGCATAAACACAGGGTGTGACCAAATCCGGAATAAGCTTTGCCTGCAAATGAAGCATCTTCTTTCTTTAAACTGATCCCCTCCTTCTCCAGGCCTTCAAACTCATATCACCCCTCAGATCTCCCAAAGCAGGGGACATCAGCAGCAAGCCAGTCAGCTGGACGTGGTGGTGAGAGCAAGAGGAATTAGTCCCCATAGTATATGAAAAGAATTAGGACTATTTAATCTCCTTTTCCCCTTATCAGCCGTCTCAAATGTCACTTTGAGAGGGAAATGCAGTGGAAATTCCTGCAAATCTTTCCTATAATTAAGGAATTGACAAGATTTTTCAGCTTTTTGTGTTTGAAAAATTACTACATAAAGGAAACAATCTTGGCAGAGCATATAACTCACAATAGGCTGAAACATTATCTTAAACTATTTGTCTGCTTCCTGCTTAAATAAACATATTAGGACTGTGTGTATATTTTTAAGCTGCCCACGAAATATAGAAAGAGAGGTGTATATAGTCACTCCTGCTTTTGAGTAGCATGTTGTTTATGTTGTTACAAGCACAGATCATATTTATAGCTGAACACTACGTGAAAGCACAGGCAAGCTGGGAAACATTTGTCAGGTTTAATGGTCTTTTATTTAACTGGTGCAGAAAAATGCATCCCTTTGGATTGATTCATGACATGAATTGTATAGAAACCTTCTTCCTCAAGTAAAGAAAAAACTCAAAAGGTCAATCTGACATTTCAGCTGTCTCAAACATCCAGGAAAGATATTCACAGAGCACATTCCCCAGCCCAACAAGCTGGAGGGGGTTAGAACAGGGAAAGGATAAACCACAGCTAGAGACACATTTCAAGACAAAAAGCAGATCCGTTCAAATCACCTGGGCTGAAAGGGACCCATCCTGCACCACAGGAGCCCCTCGCCACAGCTTGTGAAATGCATTGCAAATGCACTCTGCAACACATCCCTGAGCCAGAGGCTTTGCAGGCTGCAAGCACGGGGTGACGAAGCCTTTTCGTTACACGGCATCACCCCCATCAACCAGCAGACTAACCAGGGGCCAGGCACCAAGTCAAAACTAGAGCTGAGGAGAGCTTCTCTCAACTCTCAGTTGCCCGAGCTGGCTGCAGCAAGCATCTGCTGTAGAGAGCAAGCCCACACAGGTGGGGAAGCAGCTCCTCCTGCAAGCCCTCAGTCAGGTAGTCACGGGTTTTTACAGTTTGACACCTCTCGCCTTGCTAAGGGCGTTGCATCTCTGCACCGTTGCAGAATTAGCTCAACCCTGGACCAGCCTTTCCTGAGCAGAGCAGTGATCCACCACAGGGCTTTGCAGCCTGCACTCAGCTTCCAGCATTCCTCTAGGGCAGAGCGTGCATGTACACATGTACGTACTAGTATTTGCTGCCACAGGGGCTAAGGGCTGTCTGAGAACTGCTTTTGTGGTCACAGAGAGGGAATAACACGCAGAGACATGCACCAGAGCATCCTCATGAAGCCTACTGCAGAGCCAAGCAAGCCCAAGGGACCTGGTACTGCAGTGGCTCCCTGGGAGCTCATCCCCATCCTATGGGATGGCCACCCTGGTGGCTACTGGGAACAGCCAAGTACATCCCTCTGCCTGCAATTTTTCATGAGCACCCACCAGTCCCACACAGACCACTTCCACTTCAGGGCTGAACACTGATCACTCACAAGGCAATGTCCAGGTCAGCAACCCCAGCTATCCCCTAGTTTTTCCCCGTACAGTTGGGTGCTTTATCGAGGGGGTGCCCAAAACCTAGGACAGCAACTGCCACCTGTCTTTCCCTTTAAAAATCTTATAATTGTTTAGGTTCAAAGAGACCCTCAAGATCATCAAGTCCAGCCATAAACCTAACATTGCCAAGTCCATCACTAAACCTTGTCCTTAAGCCCCACATCTACACAGCTTTTACACACCTCCAGGGATGGTGACCCCACCACCTCCCTGGGCAGCCTGTCCCAGTGCCTGACCACTCTTCCAGTGAAGTTTTTCCTACTATCCAGTCTAAACCTCCCCAGCACAACCCGAGGCTGTTTCTTCTCATCCTGTCACTTGTTACCTGGGAGAAGAGACCGACCCCGCCACCCCCACCCCCTACAGCCTCCTTTCATGTAGCTGTAGAGTGATGTCTTTCTGAACCATCTCCTCTTCAGGTTAAACAGCCCCAGTTCCTTCAGCTGCTCCACACAGGAGCATGTTCTCTAGACCCTTCACTAGCTTTGTTGTCTTTCTCTGGACGCACAAAATCCATACTGCAGGTGCCTCAGGTCACCATTGGTTTCCCAAAAGAAAGACAGAACACGTTTGGTACTTCTTAAAAATGCTTTCAGGGGCAGGAAGAGAGGATTTGCTTCCAAAGATCACCCAGGAGAGCTGCAAAATATGTCCCCTATCATTGTCTAGGAGGGACCAAATGCTCATCTCTTCTGTTCTTTCCTTCACAAGTACAGCTGTAGATCTCCAAGCCTCTGAAGTTAGCTTTGCACCCCACAAGGGGTTTGGTGGTCTATAGCACATGTGGACGAGCACTTCCATACGGCCAGCAAAGGGAGGTTGCTGCCTCACAAAACTGAATGCCCTCACCCACGTGCTCCCCTCCAGCCCTAGACCAGGTACAAGATGACCATGGACCTTTACTTGCAGCTCCTGCCTCTTCCAGTTACCCACAATAGGGCTCAGGAATGAGGAAAGGCAGGACAGCAAGAGCCGCTTCACACTAGCCACATTCTAGGGAACCCTCGGGTTTTCCAATACTTAGCAAGTCACAAACCAGCAAATAAACAAAACATAAAAACCAAAACAAAGCACTCATCCCAGCTATGCTGTCCTTATCTGCCTAAATGTTCCTTTTTATCCCACAGCCTCAGGGGAAACAAGCCCACAGGCAAAGGGAAGCTATTCCAAGGTGCCAGCTTCACACTCAGCATCACACAAGCAGCTCTCACACGGATTAAACAACATCTTTCAAAACCAGCATCCTCCAAGAAGGCAACCCCAGGGCTCCTGCCCCAGGCCCAACTGCTCTCAAGACAAGTAAACTTGATGACTCCTGTTAATTACAGCTATGCTATTTCTCCTCTGAAAACTGTATCAGCTTCTCTTACCCCAAGCTGCATACCCACCACCAGGTGCCCAAGCAAACACCCCACCCCCCACCAGACACACAGTCCCCAGGCACTTACCTCTATGAAACAAGGACCAAGCAGGGATGAACTTGCAGGTAAAGTGGCTTGATTGATTTAATAGACCTGAAGGGGAGGAGGGGGCTGCCACCTCATTCCCAGGTTCATACCCCCCACCTGCCCCACTCCCACAAGCGAATGGCAGCACAGCCTGGGGCAGCAGCGATCTCAGCCAGCAGCACCTTCACACCACCTCACAGGTGACCACAGAGGAACATATGGCCGGACCACTGTGAAAAGCTTAGGCTGAAATTTTCTCCCAGAAAGAGCTTGCTGGGTCTACCTACAGTTATAGCAGCTCAGCAGACTAAATAAACTCCTCTGGGAAAGTTCTCTGTGACAGTTTAGCTGGAGCATTTAAACTCTTACTCATTTGCACTGACCCAACAGATGCAGTGACTTCAGGTGCAAAAACGTGTACCTGCTCTGCCACCACTCCCCAACCTGGAGACATCTGCCCCCGAAGCAGAGGGGGCTTATGCTTGCCCCTGAGCTGCTCCTGCTCACCTGGGTACCACAGCACCAGCCAGCCTCCCTGCAGGGGAGTTACCTGCTGGAGGTGAGGAGCAGGAGGAGCCAAGGGACAGAAATTCTGCTGGAGGGGTGGGATGAGATGGGTCCTTATGGAAAGCAGAGTCCGAGGCTGTCTGCCAGAGCTCTTAGTCCATCTGGAAATGTCACCGAAGGAACCCAAGGCTCCACACCCCAACTGACATCACTGTGCTGGCAAAAGTTCCCGAGGTGCAGTTTGCCCAAGTCATCGATTTTCATGCTTGAATTTGGTGAGCTAAAAAGTTGATGTGTGATTTGTTGCAACCAAACCCAACACAGCAAGCTCTGTCTGTCCTTCCAGGCAATTTCATGGTGCCCAGCGACTGGACAAGGGGCAAGGGGCACAAACTGCAGCACAAGAAGCTCCATCTGAATATGGGGAAGAACTTCTTCACCTTGAGGGTGGCAGAGCCCTGGCACAGGCTGCCCAGAGAGGCTGTGGGGTCTTTTTCACTGGAGACATTCAAACCCCAGCTGGACACGATCCTGTGCAACCTGCTTTAGGAGAGCCTGCTTCAGCAGGACGTTGGGCTAGATGATCTCCGGAGGTCCCTTCCAACCCTGAGCATTCATGATTCTCTGGAAGGGCAAGGTTTATCTGCATAGTGCGGCTGTCAATGAGCCATTAATTATGAATTGTATAAACCAAGCAAATCTCACAACAGATTTTCCTGGTGTTTGTCAAGTGGCCTCCCCTGAAACTGGAAAAGGGCCCCAGGAGAGTTTGGCTCTTGCAGGGAGACCACCCCACCATGCCCCTCTCTGCTGTGATGGGCAATCCCTGTTTGCCAGGAGGAGTGCAGATCAGCACCTCTGGAGGTTTGCACGGATGAGCCTCCGCTCCTTTCACCACCAGAAAACAAGATCATGTTCCCACCCTCACATTTTGCAGCAAAGCCTCTGCCAGGCTTTACTTGGGCATCCAAATCCCTGATGCAATCATCTTTCCCAGCCCGTGTGGCACACTTCTGAGGAGGTGCTGGAGATCTGCATGGCCCTGATGGGGTGCTGGGGCAGCAGAAGCTTTACAAAATGCCTTTCACCAGCAGAGCTCAGACCACTGAGATGTGACACACTGGTGCTGAGGGACATCCCCTTCATGGGGATGCCGCTGGGCAGGCTTGGAGGCTGGGACTGGCAGTGCGATGTGCTCCAAGGAGTTTGTTTTCCAAGAATCTAAGAAACAGAATGAATGCCTTAAAATTCATACCAGCAACATTTCTACAAGGATTTTTATTTACCCCCCATTAGGCAGGGTGCAGAGAGCTCTTTGTGTTGGCCCTGCTACCCGCTGTGTAGTTGGAGCATTTGCAGATTTTGCTTGGACACGTTCTCCTTTAGTTCTTACAGGAACCAGGTTCGCAGTGCCAGATCCATATGCTTATTGACTGCTGCGTCCCCTAAGCCTTATTTTTGGTCCCTCTTTCCATAGACTGGGGGTAAAGACACTTTTTCCACAGCAGACAATGGAGAAAGGTCCCAAAGGGAGCTCCATGGAGCACCACATCATGTCACTGTGAAAATGTGGTCAGGATGAAATTTTGCTGCCTACACAGCAGCATCCAGCCAAGGGCAAATGCTGCAGGAAAAAATTGAAGGTTATACCAGAGACATGAGGGCCACTGAGCTCAGTGGGACAATCGTTCATTTGTCCTTAGGATGAAAGAAGGAATTCAGTTTGGGCTGTGGCAAAGCCCAGAAAGCACAGTGGGGAGTTTTAATGGGAATTTAATCACCAATTTTAATGGGATTTGCTAGAAGTCCCACAGGGCATAGGAATCATAGAATCATAGAGCCATTTAGGTTGGAAAAGACCCTTAAGATCATTGAGCCCAACCGTTAACCCAGCACTGCCAAGGTCACCACTAAACCACGTCCCTCAGCACCACATCTACACGGCTTCTAAACGCCTCCAGGGATGGTGACTCCACCGCCTCCCTGGGCAGCCTGTTCCAATGCTTGACTACCCTTTCAGTGAAGAAATTTTTCCTAACATCCAGCCTAACCTCCCCCCCTCCCCGGCACAACTTGAAGCTTGTTACCTGGAAAAAGAGACCGACCACAGCTCCCTGTTTTCACCACTCTGGTTGTGCACCGTGGCAGCAGCTGCCTCGCCCTACAGCTCCCCGTGCCCCCCAGTGCTGCCTCCCTCCTGCAAGGGAAGATTTTCCCACTGCCGGGGCAGAGTGATTGCTAAGGGGGAGGATCTGCTCTGGGGCCAGGGATGACAGAGGACTCCTTGAATAGAAGGAAGGCAAAGGATGTGTTTCCACACCCTTGCTTCCCTCAAAACTACAGGGATGTGGTGTTACAAAGTGCCCGTTTTCCAGCCTGCACACCCCAGAGGTTGCATCCAGGTTCAGGTAACCTCCTGACTTGCTCCCCCTCCCTCGCAGGCTGTCGGATCTGCAAAAAGAGCAAACCATGCTGCACAGCTCCGCAGCCCTGCCGCGGCTGCAGGATGGGAGGAATCAGATCCACAGCCCTGACACCACCGCTGGTGAGCCCCAGCAGACCTATGCTCTGGTTTGCACCGAGGGTTGAAAAAGCAGCACCTTGTCGGCACTCTTCAGCCGGCTGGTGCCCGCCTGTGCTGCTCCCGCTGTGGGTCAGGGCACTAGCCACGCAGTCCTGGGCTCAAGGGGCTACTGTTTGCCTCCCACCTTTCACAACTTGATGCCACATCTCTGCCAGCAAATTCAGTTCACAGGATAAGCATCCTATTTCAGAGGTAGAAAGGTGAAGCTGTGCCCACTTTGGTTACAGGGATTATTTAGGCATCAATGGGAACTACCAGCTGTAACTCCATCCAAACAATGGCTCCGGTTCAGGTAAAATTCTGTCGTGTCTGTACCAGGGCTTTACTGATGGATAGCAAACGCTTAAAGAAAGCCTGTAGGAATCAAGTGAAGCGTGGAACCCAACAGCACCCTAGAGACTTGTGGGCTGATGTTTGTAGCAGCCACAGAAGGACCATCCACCAGCATCTTTTAACTCACTGTGTGTAACCCAGCCACACTCACACACCCTCCATTGCAGCCCAACGTGAGACGAGGTGGGTTTAAACTGGCAATAATGTCCCTGCATGGGGTTGCATCAGCTTAATTAATGTTTGAAACACGCTGTCAAGGAACTGGTGCTGCTTTGCACTGAGCAGAAGTAGGGCAAATGCAGGTTTGGGTGCAGGGAGATGCCACATGGCAACAGGGTCACAGAATCGGCTTTGCTGGAGATGCAGGGTGGGACAGTGCTCTGCGCACGGGCAAAAGTGAAGCAATGACCTCTCGTCCGGAGGTCTTGCTTTAAGGTCGGTGTTGGTGAATGCTGACAGCCTCAGAAAAACAGAAGTCCTATGAGCAGCCACGGGGCAAGCATCAGCAAGAACTGCGCAGGGGAAAGTAGTGCTTGAAAAACACAGTGGGGTGGAAAAAATAAATTTTATGGAGCATGGTGCTAGGAACAGAGTGTCTGGCAGTTACAGCAAAAAAATAATAGACATCGACACTTCTGAGCCCTCTCCCCAGCTGTAGGGAAGAAGGCAGGTTGGTGGCTGGGGTAAAGAGACCGAGGCACCCACACTGTGCTCCTCCGACATGGAGCAGCCTCAGGCTCCCACTGCACTTCTGTGCCTCCGCTGACCACCTGGCAGTGGTGACCCTTCCCAGATGTGCTGTGGGAACAGTGAGCCTTTGGGACAGCTTGCAAGAGCCTGTGAGGGTGAAGGTGTTTTGGAAACCAAAATGGCTATTGTTTTTCCCCATGAAAAATGAACAAATTTCAACATTAAAGGATCAGCTCGGTCCACGTGAAGACCAGGCTATTGTAACCTCTGCTGCTTCTTTGAGCAAATTTTCCTCTGCAGAAGGAGCTGCCAGGCCAGTTCAGAGGGAGTGCTCCTTCTGAAGGTGGAAAATGCCTGGCATTGTGTCCAGCCTGTGTTTGAAGTGGGAGAAAAGCAACTTTGAATAAGCTTTTTAGGGGCCCCATGGCTCTGCTTGACCATAATGTCAGCTTGTAATTAGCAACAGATACCACTTCTGTCACTCCCGATGTTATCATCAGCCGTCTTGCGTTTCAAAGTGAGGAGAGGCATGTAAATTATGGGCAATTTGGTCTCTGAAATGGGCTTTATGGTTTTTCTTCTGCAGGGTGACCAGGAAGCCTGGAGTTTGTTACAGAGATAATGGTTGAGCTGGCAGAGAGGAGCAGAAGACCAATGTGCATGGCAGAGCTGCTCCAGCAGATCCCTGGAGGAAACACATATGTGCCAGCTCTCCAGTGAAGGCAGGGCTGAGTGGTAGGTGTCACAGGGGCTGTATATCTTGAGAAAAGAGGAGAGCAAGTTTGGAGGCAGCCAGCGACCTGCGTCTGAGAGGGAGGGCTCTGCAAGGCTTCCTTCACACACCGATGCGGAGAGCTGGAAGGGGAAGAGGATGGCTCCAGCCTGGGCAGCCACCGCAGCGTTGTTTCCTACTCAAGGTATTGCAAGTACTTGGGCTGACTCGCTGTTAGATGGCCCAAGAACAACTGAGACAATAATTTCCCCCTTATCAATACAAAAAGGTTGCCTTCAACTAAAATACAATCTTCAGAGTGAAGACCTGCATTTCCCAAAACAGATTTGATGTTTTGTAAGAAAAACAAAACCCTCAAACTCACATCATTTCCAATTTTGAGCAAAAGCAATTTTAAATTCTGTTTTTAAAAATGGAGCAATTATTTTTTTTTTTTGCGGGGGGTTGTTTGTTTGTTGTTGTGGGGTTTTTTTGGGGGGGTGTTGTCTATTTCTTGCAGCAAGCCCAGAAAGTTTCCCACATCCCTTGGCACTGCTCTGCAGCCCAGCAGATCCCGCTGCCAGGGCACTGGGCTGAGTATTTGATTTCACCTATTACTGTACAAATCACCGAGCGCCTTGTTTCTGCCTTGCTTTGGCCTCCTGCAGAAGGAGTCACGCTGGAGCTTCTCTTTGCAAGGGCTCCCCAGGAAATGGGCTAAAGCAGAATTTGGCCCCGCATTGACTCTGTGGTGTCAAGTTCTCCCCTTCATTTGCTGGAGGAATTCAAGCATCACTCTACTGCTCTAATCTTTCTATCTACCACTGGCAAATAACACAGCCAAAAAGGTTATCTGCCTTCAAACAGAAATAGCTTATGTTTAGAAAAGAATTAAATTTTGTTCCCTTTAGATTTGCAACCACATCCTCAAAGCTGTTAACCTGAAAGTGAACTTCAGATAATAAAACTCTAACCTCACCCCTCCAGAAGGGCTAGCAGTCAGCTACCTTGTGTACTCTCCTGCTATCTGCCCCATCGATTGCTTGATAGCACAGCTTGTTTTCTTTTTCGGGGGAAGACAGCTACTAAATCCATGCTCCCCATCCCTCTCCTCAGCACTCTTGGGCTTCTCCACAGCTGCAATGCTTTTCCATCGTCCCTGCTCTCAGTTAAATAAACATTATGACACATACTGATTGCTTTAACAAACTTTACTGTTCCACGTCCTCGGCAAAGCACAGTTATCTTTTTACAGGGAACATTCCTTTCCTGTTGCTATGCCTACTTCAGCGCCATCCAGCACGATAGCCAAGACTGCTGAACTAACCCACAATTTCCAACGACTCCGTTTTGCTCATCTTGAAATAGCTCGGATGGGGTGTGGGGCCAGACCGCCAGCAGATGTGAGCTGTCAGAGCTCCTCCGCCTGCAGCCCGGCTCCCACAGCGTATCCCAGCCACCGCTGTCGGAGGGTGAATGTTGTCTTCTGAAAATGCCCCGGAGCTAAAAATGGCTGGGTGGAGTGAGATGGGTGAAGGAAAAGGGAAAAGAGGGGTATGACCGCCAGCATGGCCGGGGAAGGTTGGTTTTATCCTCCCCAGAAGGCTGCATTTGGAGTTCTGTAATTTGCAACTAAATTGCAGAATCCAGAAATATTTCTGGCAAATGGTATTTCACAACCATTCATCATCGTCAGGCACAATTTCCTTCACATGACAACCTATGTTTTAAAACTTGCAAAGAGAGGGGAAACTGCCATTTGTTTTGGCCAAGCCAAAATAGCACTTGGCGCAGGGACTCGGGGCGCCGGGGCTGCTCCCATCGATAAGCCCGGCAGGCCAGCCCTGGCCAGGCGGACACGGGCACCTCCTGTTTCACCCATGCCACATAAAGCTTTCAAGAAATGAGTGTGTTTCAATTTCCCCCAGCCGGCTTGTGTTTCACACCCAACACAGCAGCGCCTGTTGTCCATGCGGTTATGCCACTGTTCAGTCCTGCAGGGCAATGTTTAGTGATGAACTTTCCTGAAGTCAGTGATTTCACCTCTTTCCATGTTGTTTTCACTTCCCCTTGTGCAAACATTTTCTTCTCGATAAGGACAGGTTGGCTCTTCGGATACCTGAATTCTCAAAGGCCTGATTAGTTCAACCTAGTGCAGATGCACCCACATGCAGTAGCTCCAAGATGTATCTAATGTGCAGGATGACACAGAGGCCAGCGAAGCCAAAAAGGATTCCTGGCAGCTGTTCAGTTGTAAAAGACAGTTCTTCCTCTAGGCATCAGCCGGAGTATTTTTGGGTTGTCAGGATGTGTGTGTGCACTGCCCTCACAGCTCTCAGTTTGCGTATTCCTGCACCTTCATGCTCCCCAAACCCAAACTGTTTTCTCCTTGTTCTAAGGATATTAAGCAATATACAGGATCTAATCAAGATTTCTCCCTTTTATCTTTCTGTTTAGGCTGTTTCGTGACCGAGCCACAATACATGGGACTAGCTGTGCATGGTGGGGAAGTACAAGGGTGTGAGCAGAGGAAAGGACTGGAAAGGAAGCAGATCATTCCCAGCCTGAGTCCCTCCTAGCCCGTACCCAGCAGCAAGCGCATTTCCAGCCACGCGAGGGCTCGGGGCCGCCGTGCAAGGGCTGGGGGCAGCCCCCTTTCCTGGGCCAGGCCAGCACTCACCCTTGGCTGGGGAAGTCACCACCTTGCTCCCATCTTTCTCCCTCCTGCCAAGCTCTGCACCCAGAGCTGTCTCCACCCCATGGGTGCGGGAGCAGCGGGAGGAGGTATCCCAGGGGTAAGGAGGTCCTGGGGTCACCCCAGGATAAACCCAGCACTGGGCAAAGAGATTTCTGTCCGTTCTCCTCCCAAATGGGGTTGTGCATGACGGCTCCTCAGAGACCCTCCACCTGCCCTGCCCCAGGAGATACAGCAATGGCAGCCAGCTTCTCCCGCAGCTGAACCCAGCAGCGCCAAGGGATGCTTCTGCTGACAGCCCACCAAAGGCTCACCTCCGACCATCCCCAGCAACACAGCCAGGGCAGCACGCAAAGCTGCACAGCTCAGGAAGAGAAGACACCAGAGCGCTGGAGCCCAAACCCAGATGGAGAGAGATGGCTGCGTGCGTGGAGGAAATGATTCAGAATCTGGAAATGTGACCAGCACAGGCCGCGTGCGCCTTGGGTCTTGAATTGGCCTCTCTCGACACAGAGTAGTTGGGTTTTTTTCTTTTTGGGACTCAGACAGGGATTCTTGGAAGCGTGTCAGGAACAGGCTGGGTGCGTGCGCCAGATCCATGCGGAGAAAACCTCCTGGCCTGGAACATCAGCCGAGTGTTTACCCTTTCCACTTTTTGCAGGTTATACAAGCTGAAGATTAAATGGACGCATTCCTTGTGGTCATTTGCTTTTATTAAAGGAGTAATATATACACATTACCAGCAAGCCCTACACCTAGGAGATGTGCTGTGGGTTATAATAGGCTCAAACTGGCTTTCCATGGAAAAAGCATGTCCAAAGGCTTTTCTGGTCCATCAGGAAAACTTCTTTGTTGTAATTCTGCGGCTCATTCCCATTGAACTGCAAACAGGTCAAGGCCAGCAGCACAAGAAGGGTCTCTTTCCCAGTGTACCCAGTTAACATGCCCTCTGCCCTGCTCCGGAGTGCAGCCCCCTGCCCCAGACCCTACAGAGCTCCCTTTTGAAGCCCATCCCCAGCTCCCACGCCAGACCCCCTTCACCACCACACGTTGGAGCTCACCTTTGCCTAACAAGGCTGCACTGCCGGTCCCCCCTTCAGCTTGTCCAGGCCGCTTATAGGCACAAGCTTCGGTTTCTGTCTCTCCACAGAAATGGGATTGCACAGTCTAATTATTCTGGCCTTTCAGTAAAAAAGGACCCCCAAAATGCCCCAGTGACTTCCACACCAACTTGCCCGGTTTTCCAGCTCAACTGCTTGAGGCCAGCAGACCCTCCTTTTGGCTTCAGCTCCTTTTTGGCCCCACTAGGCAAATTGCTACAGGAGCACCTAAGCCACCTTGGCTGCTTTTGCAAAGTGTTCCCCAGATCACTCTCACCTCCACTGCCATCCCACCTCAGCCCCTATCAGCTCCTTCCAGCCTTTGTCCTCTCACCATCCTGACAAGCTGTTTATTTTCCTAAAATCACCTCTTGTCCTGCTCGTTCAGCCTGTAGAGGTGGAACAAGTTCACTGTTCCTGCTGCCTCCAGCGTGGCCTCTGCCAATTTACATCCCAGCTGGGTAACACAAGATCAAAGACAGCGGTGGGGCTTGGGTCCCTGCGTGCTTGGATGATCTCAGATGCTGCTGCAGGAGTTGTGACAGTCACGGGAGAAGGAGAAGATCCAGGAAGGTCGGTCCCAGATATCATCACGTTTAATTTCACTTCATTAAATTGACATGGGTTTGAATTACATCCCGGGCAGTCTTTGAGAAATGCATCCATGAGAGGCTGGTGACAGGATCCACCGCTCGGACACCCCTGGATGCGTGGTGTGAAGCATACAGGACCACAAATCATTCCCCACAGGACAACCAGATGAAATTTCTGAATTCTGCCCTGAGCTGGCTTTGAATTTGACACACGGGAAGGGCTAGATCTGCCCACCTGGGAAATTAGTCTCTCCCAGATCAGTCTCAAACCTGGTCCTGGGGGCAAACACACCTCCCTGCCCCTGTGTCCTCTGGCCATGAACTGGAAACACCACCTAAATCAGTGGGAAGGGAGTCTGCTTTCCTGTTTGTGCAAGAACTCGCTTCTCTGAAGATTTGCCATTGGTGGAGCTGCCTTTGAGGAGAGCAAAATACTGGTGAGATGAAGGGGAGCATCAGTGAAGGTCAGTGAGCACTTTGGATTAAAATTTCTCCCCAGATTCATGTGAGGTTTGCATTGTCTAGCTTTCTATTGGTGGGTGTTTTCTTGCATTCCTGTGGCACAAGAAGCCAAATTCATCCTTGCTCTAAATCCATTTATTTCTCTCCTGAAATTAATTTTGCTCCTGCACTTCAAAGAGCAATGATGGCAGAACAGCTACTAAGCTCTGTGAGACACAAAGGAGTTGTGCCCGCTGCAACAGCATAGCCTTAAACACCGTTTATGCCCTCTGAGGGAGGGCTGTGGACGTTTTATCTTTGGCTTCCAGCAACCCCAGCTTGCTCCGAGCCTGCCTCATAGTTCTTTTCTTTTAGGGAAAATGGGAAAAAAAATAAAATATCAAAATCAGACCCACATTTCCAAATGCACCTATTCCCTATCATCTTTTTAGGAAAAAAATCATGGTGAGTCGTTATGGGTCTCCCAACAATACATGCAGAATATGAATGGTTTGGTAAGGAAGTGGAGAAAAAAACCAGCAACCTTCCACCAACGCTGAGCAACAGATGAGATTCTGTCTGTGAAGAGATGACATTATGAGTCTATGAGGAGAAGGAACAGACTGTTTGTTGGCTTCTCTATCTAGGAAGCAGCAGGCTGCCAGAAGTCTCCTGTAAATGAAAGTCCTGGAAGAGAGTAGCAGGATCTGTCAGACGGAAGAGTTGGTGCTAACCAACACCATCAACAATTGTTGACAGAAGAAGCTTCCCTAGACCGCTGGGTCTGGAGAATTTCTGAGAAGTGAACAACTTCTGTCCATTACAGAGGCTCTTGCAAAATCCCTACAAAATCCCAGCTCAGACTCAGCTATTCCAGAAACAATTGAATAACTTCAGAATAACAAGCAAATATCTGAATAATCCCTCTTGATCCTGGGCCCAGCAAGGGGCCAGTGGGAGGATGCTGAGAACCCAGATGTGCAGAGGGTGGGCAGAAAGCATGCTGCTTCAGCCCCTTCTGCACCCATTGCTCTCCTGGAATGATTCTCTTCCCCTTGGCCAACCCCAGCATCAACGTCCCACCAGATCCACTATGGCCACAAGGCCAGGGTCACCACTCCTGTCCTTTCCCCTGTAGCAGCTGCTCTCCTGGGTTTCAGTCAGGGAGCTAAATGGCTCTGCAGCCTTCAGATGGCTTCAGACTTTGGTGAAGAAATTTATTTCATTCCTATGGAGCTGCAACGGTGGGAACAGGGCTCAAGAATTCTTGCACACCAGCACCTGGAGCCATATACCCTTTTGGGGTGCCAGGTCTGTGAGTGCTCCCCTCAGCCTGTTCCAGCTGCAGAAGTCACTACCCCCTCTAATGCATCACCTCTCCTCGTTTGTGTCATCACCCCTTCCCCAACTTACGAGGCGTGTTTCCATTATTTCCTGTTTCTAATAATTTCCTACAGCTAACCCGGAATGGGGGAGGGGAAAATGGAACAAACCGGTTGGTACCGAGGTGGTGACTCCCAGAGGTGGCTGTGGCCCGCAGATGGGCTGGGCTGGTCAAACCTTCTGCCAGGGCCAAGCAACGGCACAGGGACATGGACCAGCTGGGGAATGCGGCTTTGCAGGGACAGAAACTGCCCAGCAGGATGACAGTGGCAGTGCCACTCCTGTGGGATGACCTTGGCCACAGCAAACATCCTTGCGAGAGGACCAGAACGTTCAGAAAACACCCAGGTCCTGCTCTGGCCCACGTCCCCTTGCTCCACAGGGCAGGTCACAGATCCCAGCGCTCCTGATGAGTCTGGCACCTCCACACTCCGCACACCCCAGGGCCGTGCTCCTGAGGCACAGGCTGGTCCCAGCAACATCCCAGGTCATGCCAGGTGGGACAGTGGCCAGGGCTGGCTCAGGTGCCTCAGGAGGCACAGCATTAAACAAGTGCATTCATCTACCTGTGAACGACAGGTGCCCCCCCTCCCCCTTTTTTTTTTTTTTTTCCACTCCAGCCCATAACCACTGCACCAGTACACCCAGTAGCCGTTTGCTGTGGCCACTCCGTAGCAAAGGGACATATCCTGGGCAGCTGAAAGGACCACAATGGATTGTCCTATCTGCGCTTCCTTCCCCTGCTTCTTCCCTAGTCCATGGTCACCCAAACGAGATTTTAATGACTTACTTTCTAAGGGGAGAGATTTGTACTTCAGGCAGGAGGCACAGAACACACAAATGCCCGTACCTTTTCCAAAACCGGTATGGATTTTGCTGGGAAGCTGCCCTCCTTAGAAGCTTTCTGTTTTAAAACATCTATCACAAGAAAGCTGTCATTCAGTTACTAGGCATTTTTATAAGTAAACAACTGCTGCTCAGAAATCAGCTGAAGTCCATCTGCAAAAGCCTGAAAAATGCCAAATTCATGACTCCAGGAGATCATTATGTCTCAGGGCTCCCACCACCTGATCCAGTAGCAGATCTGGATTCATTTTCCAGCACGTTCGATTTAACTCTGGACTCTCATAGCTGTAGATCGCTTAGCCCTGGAGCAGCAAGTTTAATATCCCTTTCAGAACATCATTAGCATTAACTATTTTTACTGCATATTCTTGTTATTCATGTAAGCAGATCCCCCTTCGGGCCTTGCTCCAGGCAATCCAAGCATTGGCTCCGGTGCCCTCGATGCACTCCAAGCCGCAGCAAAGGGCTGCTCCTACATCGTGGTGCTCCCTTAGCATGTGCTGCACCGCTGGACCGCTGTGCACCCCTGAGCACGTCCACAGGGGCACCGGGCACAGCCTTGGAGCAGAACTGCACCACGTTCTCCTGAGCTGGAGAACACAGTGGGCACTGGCACCAGCGGGCGGGAGCGGAGCATCGCCCACCGAGGCATCCCCGCAGGTCCCCGCGCAGGGTGAGGCACAGCCACCCAGCCTGCGGCTGCAGCAGGGCCCCGTCCGCTCCAGCCATGCACATCACTCTGGGAGAGAAAAACCTCCTCTGATGGTATTTTTTTTTTTTTTTGCTGTTGTTGTCGTAAGGCAGCTTGCCAGCCTCTTTGTAACACTTCAGAAGTGCAAAACAGCCTGATCTGGATCTCAGGTTTACACCTAGCTTTTGAATTATATTTTTGGACTGAGCCAGGTCCTTAATTTGCAAAGATGTTACCTGGTGGCTCTAGAGTGAGGATCAATGCTAAAGCGTCATTTCCTCCCATTAGACTTTTCCCATTTGTTTTGCATTAGAAACAATCCTAAGACCTACGCTGCAGATAGGAGAAAAACCTTCTCCCAGGAAGAGCCTTTCGCTCTGATAAGGGCATTTTCCCTCATCTGCTGTGAATGTCATTGCTGCAACGTTCCCTTTTAGCGCTCGGGGCTGTAGCTCTATATTAGGCCAACAAAAATAATAAGTCCTAAAATGAAAACCTCCAGACAATCTTGGCAGAAACAGCACGTCCATCACAAATGGAAATCACATTTGATACTCCACAATGGCAGGAAACTCACCTGGTTTTATTTAGTCTCCACACAGCTATGTGCTATTGGCACCCCTCCAGTGTATCTCTTTGCAGAGGGACTTCTTTTTTTTTTTTTTTTTTTTTTTTTTGTAAACTGTTAGTGCTGTCCTTTCTTATCTAAAACACCCTTTGCGTTTGATTTTCATTGAGGCCCTTTGCTGATTTTTTTTGTTTGTTTGTTTGTCTGCTGTAAAAAAGTATAAGGGAACTCAGCAATTCATGCATTTACAGCTCTGTTCCCACAACAAGGTGCTTAAAATAAAGAAATTGGCTCAGGGTAATTGCTTGATACGAGAAAGATTATAGAGGCAATGAACATCTGTATCACAGCTACGGTTGATGGCTCTGAGTGCTGTATCATGTGCCAGGAGTTCTCTGCCAAAAAAAATACTAAAAAAAAAAAAAATTTCCAACCCAACATATGCTTATATAAGACTTAACCAGTATGCAAAGAAGCTCATAAAAAAAGAAAAGAGAAGAAAAGAAAAAAGAAAAGAAAAGGAAAAAAAGACTAGAGTGCTGAAATAACACAGGAAATTATGCAACTGATACCTGAACCTCAGCACTGCAGAACCTATGCAGAAACCTCACTATCTCACACAGCTTCGGTAAAATAAAACAAGTTATCCTTCTTTTCAAAACTGAACTTGTTGATACAGAGTCAGATGGAGGTTTTGCATCAACACAGCCACTGCAGGCCAGAGCAGCTCCACCACGGGCCAAGTTTTGTGTCATCCCCAGCATCTGGGCAGGGTAAATCCCCCCTCGCCCTCCCCTCGGCTGCGCCCCACACCCCATGGAAACCCCCAGGGCTCAGCACACGTCCCAGGGGCACATGGGCACTGGCTGCTCCTTTCCATGGGGTTGAATCGCCTCCACAGCTTTTAGCATGGAAGCTGCATGGATAAAAGGGAATGAAGAAACAAGTTTGGAATAAAATCAGCCCTGAGTTCTTGCCAGAAATTTAAGCTGACCCCAAGAAAGCTTGTTTCTGAGATAAGTTCAAGAATGTTTCCCACCTTATTATTTCCATGTTTACATTTGACATGCAGGAGGACCACAACCCTCCCCCTCTTCTGCAGGAACCTCTGCTTTAGGGGCTCTGCGATCCCCACTTATCCTCTGCACAGGAATTCACCTGCGACTCCCAGAAACTCACTTGGGAACCCGAGGAGAAGCCTCCGAGCCCACAGCCCCCTCGGTTAACAGGTGAGGGTTACGTGAGCTGCAAGTTCACTCTCAGCACATGACAGGGGAGCGCAGCCAGGACTTGCCCAGGCACAGCACCGGGAGCTCAACACCACAGCTTCAGACTTGTCATGGGAGATCCCCTTCCCATCTAGCAAAAAAAAAAAAACTAAAAGTTCTCAGGCTCAGATAAGCTTATCTGCCCTTTTCCTCATGCTCCAGGAGGGCTGATGGGCAGGGAAGCTCTGGTTCCAAGTCTTGGTTCGGTAGCGAGCTCATCCATCCCGTGACTCACAGCCCTTGCTAATGGTTTGTGCTGGCACTGAGGATCCGGACACCAGCTGGCAGCTGCAGCAGGAGGAGGAGAGAAGGACCAGACATCTTCATCTCACCAAGCAGCCACACAGCCAGGGGAAGGGAAGGCAGAGGCAGGACAGGTCCAGAACAGTCTTCTCGCCCTGAGCAAAACACTCATATGGATCTCCTGGAAGAAGACATCTGCCTACAAAATCCTTTGATGGGAGAGTCCTCCAGTAACTTAGTGTGAAGAAACCTTACAGGCTTGGCCTGGAAGGGTTTGATTTGAAGTTTGGTGGATCTGATAGGAGCTTTCATGCTGGCTTCAACAAGCCAGAAGCTCACCATTTTCCTTGTTTAGCCTTTAGTAAGCAATACATTTAGGGGTACACATGGCCCTGCCCTCACCTACCTACCTAACTGTCAGGTTGCCCTCTCCCAGTGGTCCAAAATCATAACCCGCTCTCCTCCCCACAGCATGGCTGCCTCCCTATCACCTTGGGTGGTGAGCACATTCTCAGAGCCTGGAAGGAAACTACCCTCCTCCTGAGCTGCAGAGCCCCAGAACTGCCTAAAAACAAATTAATAGCTTAATGTCAGGGAAAGAAATATGTCCCCAGTGCTGCCTTCACAGGCCCAAACCCATAGCACCTCATAGACAGCCCCACTGCAGGATGTGGCCATGTCCCCTGGCATGGTGGGACCTGAGCCCTGTAATCATGAAGGAGCCCTTTGTACCTTTGAATTGCTGTCAGATTGTGAAACAAAGCTCCAACGAGCCCGAACTCCTTGATGCCCGAGAAAATGAGCGAGCAGAGGGGCTGGGAGAGTTCCTGAGCACGTCTCAGTGGGCAGGAGGAAGACTATCTAATCAGATGTGGATGGAGAACAAATAAAAACCAGCTGCTTTTCACCAGATCTTCTCCCAACTGGAAAAAAATATGCATACACATACAAGAACAAGGGAAGAGGCACTGATGAGCTGTTATCTGAATTTATTGCCAGCATCTGACCCACAGTGGGGTCTATTTTATTTTTTTTTCTTCCTTTAATTTATGACCCAGTTTCTCGTCGTGTCATGACATCACCCAGGGAGATAGATTTCATAAACATGCACACAGATCGCACTGGAAACAGGATAAACCCCTGGGCCATCCCGGGCTCCATGCAGCATCACCCCGGCAGTGGTCCCCAGGCACCCTCTCTTCCAAGAAATCACTTGACATGGCCGTGACAAAGCCACCCACCTCCCAAGTTTTACTGGGCTGAAGGCAGCTTGGAGGGGATTTGTACCAGAGCAGCACAAAAGCAGTGTTGCACCCTTGTGTCCTCTTGCCCCACCCTGACTACACTTTCCCTCCAAGGGAGCCAGACAGCTCCGCACTCAGCGATGATTTATGCTGTTTTGTTTTGGCAGTAAAATCTATCAAATCCTTCGGAGACTGGGTGGAACCAGAACTGCCTTCTCCATCACTCGCTCCGGGCTCAGACCAGTGAAACCAGTGGCCAGCACATGCGTGACTGATGCATTCCCCGGTCCAGCATCCGCCCGAGACCAGCAGCACCCGCGCCGCTGGCCCAGGAAGGAGCTCCTGGCTTTCCCTCACCTCACGTAGGCAAACTGACGGTGGATCTCCTTGTTCCGAGCAGCTGCGAGAGCCGTTTGCTGGCCTGCAGCTTCCCTTGGTGAGGAAACAGGAACCACCCATCCTCACGGTGGAAACCTCAGCAGAAAGGTCAGGGCCAGGCGAGCACGGGGCTCGAGTTCCCCCTGCTTTGGGGGGTGGCGGTGCTGGCTGAAGCTCGGGGCCGGGGGGTACAGTTAAGCATTAACACCGCTGGCACAAGGGCATGCTGCCTCCAGACCGCTGTTAAAGCCAGTTCAGCCAAACTGGTGTGAGAACGGAAGGAAACCAGCCTGGAGACCAGCAGCAGCAGCACAGGCAGGTATTCTGTGGATTCAGTGTGGATGATTCAGGCTGCGGTTGCCTGAGCTGGATTACTTGTAAAATGGATTAAAAGTAATGGAATGGGGAGGAAAATTAACATCCCTGGTCTGGGAGGGCAGGGAGAGAAATACAGAAGCCCGGCCTCACTATTTTTGAGAAAGTATTTAACCAAGGAAGGAAGGAACTTATTTTCTGGTTTCACAAATACATGTCCAGTACAGATGGTGGAATGATAGCAATAAGCATGTCAGCCCCCAAACATACATGGGCCATCAGGAAACCCAGACAAGCAAACTAATTATAGCAATTGTTCTCAACACTCATATCACCCTCTTCATCTTCAAAAGGTATCATGACACCATGGTATAAAGGAAAATAATGAAGCTAAAGAGTCAGCCTGTAGTAGCAGGAGATGCAGGGCAGGCAGGGGATTACAGCTCAGGTTCCCTGGGTGCTCCAGCTTCTCCTGATTCCTGGAACCTCAAGCTGAGGCCCACAGAATGGGTGCAACCTCACTTCAGGTCAACAGGAGTCTTTTCAGAGCTTAAAAAATGCTTTTGTGCCATTAGGCTTTAAAAGACCACCAACATTAAATAATGGAAGTGCATGTGACTCTAAACCATCCTTTCGTAAGGTTTATGAAGAGCCCCAAATCTCAAATATCAGGTCTGGCGGTGGTACCTGCTATGAAAACACGTTGCAGCCATGGCTGCATGTACCTCCTCCAGCACATGAAAGCCCTTAATAAGAGCAGCTAAAGAGCAGCTGAACAGACCAGTGGGACTTGGACTACTTTCTGAGGTGTCTTCCTTGGGGCTTTTAGCTTTCACTTGATTTTCTCATGCTTGGGACAGAAGTCACCTTTAACAGACATTTTACATGACCTCATCATTAAAATATACTGCCATCACGACTGGAACTTCCCCCATTTGTTAGCATTGGGTTTAAGCTCAAGCTGAACCCCTGACCTCCTGGGTCCACAATTAGATGCCTGGCAAGCCACCGCAGTTAAGGATGCTACGTAATGAGCCAAATCGTCCCTCCCGCAACTCCAGCGCAGCCACCGGAGCTGGGCTAGAGGTTATTCTGCTTCAATGACTTCAGCAGCCTGTCGGAAGTGCTCGTTATGTGTAATCCTTACACAAATAGTTGTGAGGGGGTGGAAGGACATCACAATTAGAAAGTCCTGTCCTCAAGGGTCACAATGCAGAAGGTGGAAAACTCTCTATTTATGGATCTGCACACAAGCTGCAGAATCTCCCACCCAGCAGGTGCCACACAGCCCACGTCCAGGCAGAGAGCAGGGGTAGGAAATCTAGGGAGGGAAGACTTCCAAGACTCTTTTTGCCATAAACTGAAAGCAAGCAGGCTCACCCCCTTCCACCCGATTCTCTTCTAAAATAGGATCATCTCGTGCCTTCCTCCCATCAGATCAGCATCTAACCACACAAGTGACCACGTCTCGCAGCGTGCTGAAGGTAAAGTCCTTCCTTGCACCTACCATTTACAGCACCTAAACTAAAACACCCCGACAGAGATCAGGAGAGCATCAGGAGACCAGGGAACCGACCGACTTGTCCATACAGATTCCCAGCTGTGCTTGCACTGGCGGGTCTTGTCCTGGGGAGGGACATCAGCAGGGCCAGGTGACCCCACAGGGCTGCTCAGGAATCCAAGTCTTGACATCTAGTTGCTTCACCGTTTTCTGTGCACACAACCTAAAATCCACCTACCCAGCCACTCGGCTTCAGACCGACATTCTCAGAAATCCACTGGCTGTCCACTGGCAGATTTAAGCCAGGAGATCTTGGATAATCTCCCGGCAGAGAGGGAGCAGCCTCCTCCAGCCTGTTTGCTGGTTAGGATAATTCTTTGACTGATGATCAAGAAGCTATTATGTGCTGAGAGAGGAGGGATTTGTTCTGTAACGCTCATGGCATTGCTTCAGCGCTTGGCGATTCTGCCTTGTTATCACTGGTGGAGAATTTTACAGGCCACTGACAGACCTTCAAACGCAGCCATCGCTGTGTGGAAAATCCAATTTGCTTTGGAAGTCTCCTGACACAAGGCCTTGTCTTCATGGTCCCTCAGCTAAACCACTTTCAGCACATGCACTAGTTCATGACCCTGTGATTTAACGGACATCATTAAATTTTAGCAGAAGAATCCATCACTTTGAAGGGACCCCTAACAAGTGTGTGACCTAAAAGTGAGACCTAATACACTGGCATCTCTGCACAAAGGGCTCCTTTTCTCTTAACATTTGGCTTATCTCCATGCCACTCCTAGGTCAAGTTCAGCAGTAAGCCCCAGCAGTCAATGCACCATTGAGCTGCTCCAGGAAAAGCAAACAGAATCAATGCAAAAAATGTAAATGCACATTTCTTTGCAGCATCCCCTGCTGCCAAACAGATAACAAGTTTATGTAGGCACAGAGAAAAATTCCTATTTGAATAATTATTGTTTGCTTATAAATTAACCCACAGAACTGTGCCACATGCCGTAAAACAATTTTACATTACATGGGCTTAAACGGTAGGACTGGTATAATAAACTCTATGTTGAGTCACCAAATTCCTCACATTCTTTGACTTCCCATTCTGTCTCAAATGTCAGATAACTCACTGGGTAACACAGGCGGTAGCGAGGGCCGGGGGTTTGCGTGGGTTTTAATTGTAAAAGCAACATTCTCACGAAGAACGACAAGGTTCACAACCCCACTCCACGGCGCGGGCAGACCCGGGGAACTTCAAAGGCTTCTTGTCACCCCACCGGGTGTTTTGGGGTTTAAGGCCCCTCAGGTCTGGCTGAGGGTCTCAAAGCTCTACAGCGCCGTAACCCCGGGTCACCGGGTCCCTGCAGCCTGCTGCCTCCTCACGGAAAACCTGTGCGAGTGGGTCTGAGCACGGCAGCCAGCTTGGGGAGGCTCCAGAATTTGGGCTGCAAACCTCCAAATCGTTGCCATAGCCTGACAGCCACCCTGCACTCCTGTCGTACCAGCCCAAAGCAAAGGCAGAGCGAGTCTTCACCGCTTGGAGATTGCTCAGTGGTGTTTTAAACACTTCAGTTATTTAAAAATGTTAAGATCTTGTGGATTCTCCTCCTTTGTATTCTGGTGCAGAGGAATCCAGAGCTGTGCTTGGTTGTGTGGAGATCATTTATGCTTTGTAGCTTTTTTTTTTGGTTGCTTCTCTGTCTGCAGCTAAGCACCAGTGAGGCTGATGCACCTTCTCCAGGGAGCCAAGAAAAACCTGGAGGCAGTTTTGACATAATCTTTCTCCCAAAAACGCAAGCGATGCTTAGACATTGTCCAAGCCCTTAAGCTTAGATGCTTAGAGCCTGCAGGAGCTCAGCAAAAGCTTGGGAACCCAGAAATATCCCATCATGTTCCAAGATGTGTGTATGTGCCTATATTAAGAGAGAAATTACCCAGAGCCAGCTCAAAGAGCTGGATTTCCCTTCTCTTTCTGGCGCACAGGTTTGGCCTGTGTCTAACAACTCGCTGATCCAGGGGTAAAGCGGAGCTCAAGGCTGCGGCAGCAGACGTGCAGATTTGACACTTGCAAAGAAAGCAGAAGCACAGGCAGCACTGCCCGGCGGCCGCAGCCCCGCTCCATCCAGCCCCCAGCGCCGCAGGCAGCCCGTGGGAGGATGGTGGGCACCTGCGAGCCTTTTCATCTCGCCACCTGGCCCCGTGCCAGCAGTTTTCCAACGCTGACAGAAAGAGGTTGAGGGTGAAAAGCGAGCTGGGTGGTTACAACCGGATCCATTTCATTCCTCCCAGGACCTCTCTGGCATGAGCCCGCTGTGCTTGTCTGAGCGCTCCGTGCTTCAGCCGATCTGGCAGGAGCTGGGATAAGGAGGGAAGGGACCCAGCACCCTGCAGCCGCAAACAATTCAAAAACTGTTGGTGGGGGGAACTGGCCACTGAGATTCACTTTTCTCTACCTCCTCTTTTGTGCAGGGAGGAGGGGCGGGAGGGCTGCGCTCCCCAGAGTCACCCAAGGGACCCCCGCTGCTGTCCACCCCACATGCCCCAACAGCAGGAACATCCAGAGCCGGGCAAGCGCTGTGCCCCATGCTGATTTAAACAAGCCTAGAAAACCCACAAATTAAACACATGGATTTAGCATCTAAGGTCTCTTCCCAACTATGACCAACAGAAAACATCTGTAGGGGGAAGGAACTGCTCATTTACTATCTGAAATGTCAGTGAAACCCAAGAGAAAAGGAACCAAATGCAGCAATTACCCAGGGCTCCTAAAGCCCCCTGCAATAATCAAATATAGCTAATTTGCTCTGACTCCTTTTTGAGCTGACTCCAGGCACGGAACAGAAAGATCACAGAGGAAAACCACCCCCAACCCCCTGTCTGTTTTTTTATTTTTCTTTAAAATTGGGAACTGAGGCTAACTAACCCTTCGGAGGAAAACATCCAGCCAGAAGAGCAGGAGCTTTAAAAACTTAATCCTTTCAGGCAAATGCAAAATACTTGTGTTTCAGCTGGAGAACGAATCAGAGATGTTTCCAGCAATCCCTGATTTAGTAACAGTGAGAGCTGGATGCTGTGGATGCAGCTTTCTCCTCTACCTGCTGAATCCATCTCCAGTTTTTGAGATTGATTCAGGGCCGGTCGGTACAGCGTTTACTCAGACCTGAACAGCCTGCT
The DNA here is from genome assembly GCF_963210335.1 of Falco punctatus. Taxonomy (NCBI): domain Eukaryota; kingdom Metazoa; phylum Chordata; class Aves; order Falconiformes; family Falconidae; genus Falco; species Falco punctatus. The sequence goes on along the minus strand of NC_137580.1, from coordinate 115,328,795 downwards.
CCCATCACTGACAGGGAGCCACGGGGTCAACTGGAGACCAGAGAAAATCTGTTTAGTCATTTCTGAAGGCAAAGCAAACCATGATATCACTTACTCGCACAGACACTCGGTCGGCAGTTTGCTGCCGAAGCACCTGGTCCCACTGCCTCAATAAAGCAATCAGAGACACTTTGGTGAGCTGTAAGAGAGCCCCTTACACTTTATTAGCCAAAACCATGGGTTTCTTTTTTGAAAATGCAGCAAAACCGATGTGCAGGGCCATGGGTACAAGGGAGACTACATGAGGCTGGGCTCAGCCCCAACACGGTGGAGCTCAGCCCTCCTTCACCCCACGGGGTGTTTTGGGGAGCTGCTCACACCCATCCCAAGCAAAACACCCCCACCCCCCACCCCCACCACTACCACCACTGCATCAGGGGCTTTTGCAGTAGAGGAACAGCCTTGTCCTCTCATCAAGGCTGGTGAGCATCCCTGGGTACAGGGCCAGCACCAGCCTGGCCGCCCCCACTCCAGGCAGACTGCCGGAGCAATGACCGCCCTGCAACGGCGGCATTGGGGTGTGTGTGGGGGGGGGCATGACATGGCCCCCGGCAGCTCCTGTGGAGCTTTGGGTGGCCACCAGTGGGCCAAGGAGGTCAGGAAACCTCACACTATGAAAGGGCTGCATCCTGCTGCCCCAGGGCTTGCTGCCCCTTGATGGAGAACCATCCTAAACCCACGGTCCTGAGGAGACCTGGCCTTCTGGCAAAAGAGTTCATCTACTCCTCACGGGCAGGGTGGGAAAGTGTGGAACAGCATTGGGGGGGTGAGGGGACATGGCCAGAGCCAGCACTTGGCTGCCTGGGGTGCCTGCCAGAAATGGCATGATGCTCCACTCTGTAAAACAAATAGCTCACGGCTTTTGCAACTTCCGAGCAGTGACGGGAAAGCTGCTGGCACCAGGGAGCTGCCTGCCTGCCTCTTCCCCGGCGGGTTTACTGACTGAGGAGGCAACAAATAAAACCGATCTAGAGCAAAGCCATCCCCTGCTTGAGCCGAGGGGCAAGAGCTGAATGTCACCAGCACCGTGAGCACAGCATGCAACATGGAATTGCAATCAGGTCTGGCACGTCGGTTGCACCTGCAGGTGGGAGCCGGGCTGAGGACCGCGGTGCAGCATGCACACGGCCAGCAGCACCGCTCTCAATTGCTTTTGCACTAAATAAACAGGATAAATAGAGGGGAAGGGAGGCTCAGAGAGAGGAAGCAACTTGTCCCTGACTCACCGACAGCTAGAAACAGATTGCAGGTCTCCTCCTCCAGACCTGCTCTGCTTCTCTGCCTGGGAATGTTATTCTAGGGCTGGATCACCTTCTCCCAGCCTCTCCCCCCAGCACTGTTTCACTCCCCTCCTCCTCCCTAGTACTGAAGTATTTAAGCAGTAAGCCCAGAGTTGGTGGTCCAGTAAGAAATGCAAGCAGGGAGGCAATCCCTCTCCTGGGACCAGACTAGGTGGCCTTTTTTTAGTTCATGAGGAATTCAAGGGGGAAAAAAGAAAATAAAAAGAAGAAAAAAAAATCCATGTCCAAAGCTCTTCTTTTTTTCCAGCAACTGCAATTGTTTCTGTTTCCTAATAAATCATGTAGGCCAGGGACAACCAATCTGCACAGCATTATTATTGTCTCAATACATTTGTTGAAAGAAAAATAACGCTGTGGCTTTGCTGGAGCAGACAGGATCTGCTTTTCCAAAAGGTTTGTTGATATTAGCCCACAATCTTGTCGGGCTCCATGTATACTCTGGACTGAAAGAGCTTTGCTGCATTCCCATCTCTAAGATACGGAGAGTCACCAAACCCAAATATTACTCTGAGCAGCTGAGACCTCAAAAGGTCTTTCTTTATTTTCCTCCACACTCTGTTTCCAATTAACTCTTCAGCGGCATTTGTATGCATTAAACTTCTAGAGCCCGGTGGCTGAACTCGGCTCCAGGCTGAACTATCTCACATCCATCTAAACAGCAGCAACGGTTTGCAATGCGCCAGATTTACTCAGAGATTTTCCGCAGGACGTGAGCAGGGCAAGTCTCTCCTGCTCAGGGGCCAACCAGGGCAGCCCAGGCTCCGTTCTGTGGATAAGCACCCGATTTTTGGGACATGCTGGCCCATGTATCAAGCAGTGACTGCCATCGTACTCCCCCAGACAGCGAGTCTCAGCCTTCCCCAGCCCAGGCAGCACCAAGGCACTGTGGGCTCTGCTCCCCACCAGCCCGGTCCTTCTCAGCTCCCCAGAGCCACAAGCAGCATCAGCACCCCAGGGACAATATGGACAGGCCATGTGCTTAAAGTCTCAGGGTTTAAGCAGACCCACAGTGTATGTCAGGCCAGAGCAAGGGCCACCAGCACCCCTATGCTGGTGCTTGGTGTCCCAGAGAGAAGCAGCCGGCTGGACTGGGTGCAGAGAGCAATGCTGTCGGCTCAGGGGTCTGCCCATGCGCCCATCTCTCCGTGCTCCACTCGTGTCATCACTTACCTCTGCGTGAGTATTAGAGAGTCTGGATCTTTCTGACTCTTTTTCCTCTTTCCATAGCACATGGACACCAGGAGAGCTCTCCAGCATGTCCAGGAGGCTCTGGCCTGGACGTATCAAGGGCAGCTGCAGCTCACAGGGGACAAGGACACTCACCCCATCGTGAACAGTGTCCCAGCACCAAGGCTGCGGGATGCCACAACACAGACCCTCCGTGCTGAGCTCATGGTGGTTTTGAGTCAGATTACCTGACCCACAGGGGTCCCATAAACAAAAGTGAGTCGTTCTCACGCCCATCCCAGCCCCATCTGCTAAGAACGGCCACACTGCCCGGCAAGCCAGGGCAAAGGAGGCAAAGGCAGCCCTGGAAGGCTTTGGGTAAGCACCCACGGGGAGCCCAGGCATGGCACAGCAGCTCGGTTGCACCCTTTCACACCCGTGACAGACTAATCCCAGCCTGCAGCCAAAGCCACGGAGAGAAGGGGAACAGCCAGACAAGAGCTGGCAACAGGGAATGCTGCCCCAGCGGGAGGCAGAGCCCGAGCGCATCGCCCATCAGCTCTGCAAATCGGAGCAGCCACCCACCACCTCTACAGCCAATAACCGATGTCACAGCAGATAACATTTACCCCCTGATATTTCCAAGAGTCACATATTCTGACACCGCAGGCTTTGTGGGAAATGGTAGTTTCGTTTTAGGTGCTAAGCCAAGGCCACGTCGGGTTTGGAAGTTCAACAACAAGCGCCAAAGGGTTTTTCCACCCGGCTTCACTTCTGCTGCCTCTGCAGCAGTTCCCCAAACACAGGGCTTGCCTAACCCCATCGCCCGTGCCCTGCTTGCAGAGGGGCCTGTGTCACGAAGGGGGAAGCAAAGGGCACGTAGAATCAGAGGGGAGAGAAGGCAGAAAGCCAAACCAAACCTGCGCAGGTGGGCAGACATGGCTGGCCTGGCTCATGGGCTGAACCTGTCCCTCCTGATGGCCTTCAGAAACAGTGGAAAAAAAGTGAAATAAAGGCCAAGGTTTAGCTTCTGGTTTAGCTACCTTTAAAGGTCTCTCATGCACAATTAATATGCATACTAGATCCTCTCCACCCCAGGAGCCACTCCTGCAGTGTTTACAACCATGGCGTAAGGAGGCGTTTGCATCCATGAGTCAGCAGAAGTCACTTGGGCTTCTTCCATTGCAAAGGGGCAACTGAACTAGAGCAGCCCAGGCAGGGACACGTCCCCATGGACCACGGCACTCACTGGCTGAAGTTACTCACTGCTTGAGCCAGACTGGCTGGCCCAGGTCTTCCTTGTCCAAAATCCACCACTCACACCCAGCTGCTCAGCATCCATCAGCATTCAGGGCTGGGATGTCCCTGCATCCCACACACACACCAACAAATGTTCAGCGCTGTGTTACTAGCAAAAAACAGCCACAGATTAAAACATCCCCTGGAGGATTAAAGAAAACCATTGCAGGGCAGCAGCATTTGGGGTGGATTCTGAAAGCATTTTTCTGCCCTGGGAAAGACACAAAACCTTTTTGCATTTGGGGCACAATAATAGGCAAATAGGATTTCTCTGGAATAAGCAGACTAAGAACAACCCAAAGAAGAGCAGTAAGATGGCACAGTCAGAAGGAAAAAGCCCTGGGGCAAGGCAAGCTTGGCTGCCCCAGCCATCGCAACACAGGGCTCGGGCTGCTGCTGATGAGCTGCTACCACAGCTGCTACCAGCAGCAGCAGCCCAAGCCCTGTGTGACGATGTCCACGCTGAAAGCTGTCCCTGGGACATGCCCGTGCCTGAATTTCATCCTCCCATCAGCCGACGATGCACAGGCAAACGGTGTTACTGGCACGCCGTCGTCTCCACCCGACAAACGGCTCCCGTGCAAAGCATTGACACGTCTCCAAGAAACTCCACCATCCAGATCGTAATGAAAGATGTTTGTTTGTGTCTCATTCGAGTCCTTGTTTGTCGTCTCTTAAAAACCACACTGTAATTCAGCTCCCGGGCAGGCTCCAGCATGGTGACAACACCAGAGCAGTATGGGGGGTGCCCAAGACCCCCCCTGCACTGCTCCCTTTAAAAACACAACTCCAGGCTGAGGCAACTGAACTGATTTTTTATAAGGTTGGTTGTTTGGGTTTTTTTTCATCTTCAGGCAAATAAAACCTCTGCACAAACCAGTCTGACTCTGGCTGGATTTGGTGCTTCCCGAAGGAACCGGAGAAACCGGTTGGTGATGGGACAACCCCTCCACAACAACCATGGTCCTGGATGGGCACCTGCCCCAGCTCCCCACTCCCCAGAGGTGGCAGTGGCATCCACACTGCTTCATCCACCCCTTCCTCATCTCTTCCTTTTTAATAAGGAACTTCAGCAGGTTTCTATGCAGGACAACAAAGCCCTCACCACTGTACGTGGCAGCAGGGCTCTCCTTGAAGCTTGGCCCGAAGCCCTTCTCCCTCAGCTCGTTTAGTGTACAATAAACATGTTTATTGCAGGAGTGGTCAGGACTAAGTAGCATTCAACCTCAGGGCTCCAGGCTCCCACCCAGAGAAGAGCCCATAGAGCTGATGGAAGGAGCATCAGGAAAGACCCATCAACCTTTCAGGGCAACCGGGAATTGGCAGCAAAGCTGCTGGGATGAGCATCCCTTCGGCCATGAGCAGGGTCCTGCATCATCCCAAACTCCACGCTAAGAAATGTCCTCCTTCCCAAAGGTGGTGTCTCCAGGAGCCATGTGAGAGGTGGCAGCCCCAAGGGGGACCCTCACTTACACATCCCCCAACTGACTTACGCCGCAGGATGGGACCACGGAGCAGAACTGGCTCTGCGCTCCCTGACGCACACGGCACACGCCACTGCCCATGAGCAACACGCTGCTGCCAGCCCCAGAGGTGCAACCTGCTGCAATGAGACGGAGCAGGGAGCCTCACCCAGCACCCCACGCACTGCTATTACTGGGAGATCCCTCCAGTAGATTAGATGTGCAGGTAGATCTTCATTACACGCACAAGATACTCCACACATGGCGGCTCAGCGCTTAAAACTGCGTGGCCACAAGCTACGGAGGGCAAAGCCAAGGCTCGGGGGTCCCAGGTGCTGTACGCCCAGCACAGCCCCGCTCCCAGTGGGATACAACAACTCCGTGGGGTGTTTTTTCCATCCAGCAGCTCATCACCACCTCACCCAGCCTCCTCCATAGTAGTTTTGTTCTGACACATGTGTGAGTAATACCATGAAAAAACAGTGAGACTCTGCCAGCCAGAGGATAAGCCGCCGTGCCCCGATTCACCCCCGCGGGGGGGGACACAGCAGCAAAGCAGCATTGCTGCAATGCACATCTGCTCCAGAAATGAGTCCCGGCTGGACAGTACATGTTCCCCTGCTGGAGTGCAGAATGTATACCCAGAAGCAACCTTGAAGCAACTTCTTGGCTGTCACTCCAAAAAATCCAAGACGTGACTCTCCCAAACCCAATGAGCCACTCACTCCCGCTGCACTGCCGTGGCCTCGGAGCCCCAGGAGATGCCCCTGGTTGCTGCAGAGAACAGTAAAAGGCAAAGCAGCCGAGTCAGCACGCGGCCCTGGGGAGAAAACCCTGAGTCAGCCCCGCTGTGAGCACCAGCCGACACTCCTCTCCCCTCCTCTCCGCACTCCTGGCAGCCCCATCCGTGCCCTGGCAGCACGTGGGTGAGGCTGTGCAGGCCGCGGACCCCGAACACAGGAACAGCCCCCCACCACCCACAGCTCAGGGCCAGCTGAATCCATGCAAGGACCATGGGGTCACCCACAAACCTTCTGGAAAAGCTCACAGCAACATGCCCTGTCACTAGCACAGCTGGGGTGAGCTGTGAGCCGGGTTACACTGCGCCCACGTCCGACAGCAGCCTCAGCTCAACATGCTCCAGCTGGGGAAGGAGACCCCCGCCGGCCCAGCACCCTGCAGCCCCTTCTGCAGTTCTTGCTGCTGGGTTTCACGGCCACCAACGGGCAGGGTCAACCACCCTCGGAGCTGCTGGTCTCCTCAAAACCTCTCCTACGATCTGGGCCCCGCTGAGGTGTTGCACATCCCCATGCATGCAAAGGCTGCTCGCCACAGCTTCCTCCACATTATTATATTTGGAAGTTCTGCATCTCCCCTGCAGGGAGAGGAATTAAATATGAGACACATTTCTTTAAACTAGGCGAGATAACTATTGAAAATTACCCTTTCTCTTGTCTTCCCCTGTCCCCCCTGCTCTCACTTAGATCCAGCTGGATGCCCCCACGGATGCTCCTATCCCAGAGGCCAAAAGGAAGGTGCTCCCTCAGAAACTGCTGCTCGGCCTCAGCCCAGCTACATGATGTACATCCCGCAGTGCGCGGCAGGGAGAACCAGGTGCTGGCTGCAGCCATGACCACGTACCGGTGCCAGTACCTGCTGCCAGCACTGGTGTGCTCCCAGTCTCCCTGGGCATCCCAACCGCCCATGCTCGGCTCCAGCACACAGCCTGGGAGAGCTGCCGGGAAGGGACACAAGGGAGCACTTATATGTAGCCCTGTTCCATATTTTCTGCCCCCAGATTTCCAAATGCTGCTTGGGGCAAGAGGTGGAGGTGACATCCCAAAATGAACTTCACAGGACCGTTCTGTTTTCACTGCTGCTAAGCATTTTGCTGTTGGTAGGGCAGGAGGAAAGGGGGAAGAGGAGGAGGAGGAGGAGAGTGCTCACAGTTACTTATAGGGTCTGTCCCTCGGTGACTCTTGGTGAGGCTCAGAGGCAAAGACTGATGGTGAAGGAGGAGGCATGGCCCAGAGAAGGCGCTTTCTTTGCTCCAGCACCTGGAATCACGCCACACTCCTGCCCACCCACAGCCAGCCAGAGGAAGGTTGGCTCTTCGCACTAAAAGGAGGATCAAAGTCAGCTGAAGAAAGAGAGGGCTGGCTCTGCAGCAGAAAGGGGAATCGCTTCTGTCAAGCTGGAAAGGAGAAAATTTATTTCTCCTTCCTCACCACAGCAGCTCCTCTCCTCCAACCCTGAATCTTGCTGCTGTCAAAACATTTCTGCACATTGGTTTGGCTCTGTATTGCTCCTAACCCCTCCCAGAGGCTTGCATGTCTCCCTCCCAATATTTCTTCTGTTTCACTAACAACCAATTTGGTTTTCAATTTGGAACAGCTGGGCCTAATATTGCTTAACCTGATTTACCATTCAACCAGCATCTCTGACAACATCACTAAGAGACTTTTCCAGTTCCAGAAATAAGTATCATTTAATTAAGTTTGTGATGAGGAGAAGGAGAGCTCATATCTCCTTTGGAGGTGTTGCACCACATCAGCTGGTCAGGCTGAGCTCATTCAAGTGCCATTACACTTCAAAGGCAAAGTATGCAGGAAACACCTGCTGCATTGCACCACAGCAGGTCCTTGGGTGCACAGCCACCTCCCCAGCCTGTGGACACTCAGGGGAACTTGATGCAAGAGCTAGATCACATCTTCTGCCAGGGTGACTCACTTCAAATCACATCTTTCCCCCTCTCATTCAAGCAGTACAGGACCAAGCAGGTCTCTGTCTGTACTGAAGACACTGATGCTGGTGTGCAGCGTGCCAACAGTTTGGTGCTGTTTCACTTGAGCATGGCCATGGTGTCCTCCCCCACAGCCCGACTGTCAGAGTACAAGAAGCTGTGGCACAGAGGACCAGACCACAATGTGCCCTGGCACAATAGATACATCAGGGCAGCTCCCTGCCCTGCAGAGCACAGGCTGAGCCACACTGATGACAAGGTGCTTCTCCCTTAAGGGGAGAAGACAGCAGCAGATTGGTGCTAAAGCAACATCTGATGCTTCCCAGCACGGAAACTGGGATGGCCAGCAGGAGTGGGACAACAGAGCTGAGAGAAGGTGGCAGGAACAGGAAAGAGCTTGGTAAAAAGCTGCCTACAAACGTCTCCGACCTCAGCAGCCAGCTGGGCTGAGGGTGGGATGGGACACAGCCCGGTGGGGGGCTGTGGGGCACGCACCCCCTGCAGCATGGCCACGGCTACATGCAAGAGGCAAAGCCTGTTGGCACAGCTTGGAGAAAAAGGGCTGCTCCTCCTGATCCGGAATCAACAGGTGGCTTAATCAGGATCCCCTGGTCCGGCTGTAGGCGAACCAAGCACAGCCACCTCGCTGTCCTCCATGCCGGCTGCTGAGGTCATGGTGTTTGGAGGAGATGATCCCGTCTCTCCACAGGATGAAAGACAGCAAAAAGACATCCAGGCAGGCAGCATCTGATAGACCTCAAACAGACCCGTGCAGACACCCACGCAAGTTTCTCAGCCTCCCTATTTGTCACTGCAGTAAGCTCTGGGTGGCTCTTACCTAGGAGGTGACTGAGCTCGCCAGTGGGCTTGCTAATGATGCTTTATGGAAAAATCAGAGAAGCAGAGTTACTGTGGAAAGTGTTTTCACTAACAACCCGAACCACACGCTCACCAGAGTTCAGATGCAAAAAGCACAGCCGACACCTTGTGCCCGTTTACAGGTTGCCCAACTGAGGGGGGCTCTGACAAAGAGAATTCAAGTTCATTAGTTCTGCTTTCTTAGGAACAGATAAGTCAGTCTGTTGCTTTTAAGAGGAATTCAATTATGTTAATTAGGTATCAAGAGGAAGCCCTTCATCTTCAGAGAGCTGCAGTGGTAAGAGAAGCAATGCCTTGCAAGCACCTGCTCCACCTCTGTCTCAAGTCACCTTCAGCCAAGATTTTTCATTAGGTGACAACACGCATGTCCTCACACAATGCTGCATCAGTATGTCACTTGCTTCTCATCACAGAGTGGAGTCGGCACAAGTAAGCAAAGACAGTAATTTTTAACCCATCCTTTCCATCCCCGACTCTGCTGCCAGATAGGTCAAGCTGTGATCATGTTCCCAAGACTTAAGGGTGAGCGTTTGGGAACTGGATTTTAGGGCAGTGGGTGGAATCCCTCCATTAACCTCCCACCACCCAAAGCGCACACGCAGCCAGCCACCGAGAGATGTGGCACCAGGGCTGCGGCTGGGAGCCCGTCCTGCAGTTACTGGTGACTTGCTGGGGTTGATGCACATCAGCCAACCTGTGATGCTGCAGGGACAAAGGCTCAAGACAGGGACAAGGGCTGGAGGGGGACGAGGGTGCAGAGAAAATGTTGCAGAGCAAGATCTTAATGCCACTTTGATTAAAGAACTGGGCTCTGAGCAAAGTTATTGCTCATCCAGCCACTCCCTCCAACGCTCGGTAATTGTAGGCGTGCGAGCACCGTCAGCGTGATGGACGCGTAGCAGCGACAGAGCACTCCGACACTGCAGCTCGACAGGCTGTTGCAGAGCAAAAATCGCAGGGCAATACTCTCTCTCCTGCCAAGGATTTCCAGGGAGCTCACAGGATACAGGCAGCTTGCCGGGGGAGAGCACTTCAGCAGGGAACGGGGCCAGTACCGCTGGAGGTGGGGGAAGGCACAGCCCTGCTCCTCCTCGGGTAGGCAAACAAGACACTGAAGTAAAGAAAGACACCAATTCACTGCTTGGCTCCAAGTGTGGTTCAAAGGGCATTTAAAAAAAAAAAAAAGTCTACAAAGAATTTAAACTGCCATAAAAAAAATCAAACTGCAGCCAAAGCTGGAAGTCCAGGGCCAAAGCCTCCCTGACTGTTTTGCTAGCACCGTCCTCACGAACACTGGCTCAACATTTAATTCGGCCTCTTCCCCTCGCTCCCGCAGCCTCTCATAGGAAGAGGAGAGTGGGCAGGTTGGAGACAATTCCAGGAACATGTTGTTCTCTCCTCCTCATCCTGCCAGCAGCCACTCTGCGCTGGAAAAGGCTCATGAAACACAACAGGAGACGAGAGGTTAGGTACAGGGCTTCTGAAACGCCCCCTCAGATGGACTCGGGAGTTATCTTGGTGCTAAATCACAGAAGCGTTTTTAAAAACCAACAGAAGGCTGGGCTGAGACCCCGGGAAGTGGAAGTGATGCTGCAGGAGAGGGGTTGGGACCTCTACCTGTCCTGGCCCATCGATCTTAAAACTCAAAAGCAGCGTGGGTGGAACCTCAAACCCCACAGACCAGGGTGCTGGGTTTGTGCTTTGCTTACAGGAGGCTGGAAGGCAGCCAGGGTGAAGGCAGCAGATAGGTGGGTGCTAAATGGGGTTTAGGGTCTTTGCAGAAGTAGTAGGTCTCTCAGAGCCTCTTAGGATCAGCTAAAAGAAACTCTGCTTCTCCAGCAGGTCCACGGAACGGATCTTGCTGACAGAAGTCTACAGAAATACTTTCAGAAGGATTTTGGTCCCACTTCACCCCAATATTTTGGTACAACCTTGTGGGTTTTACCCTCAGTAAGTCTCGTGGAACATCTCTGTCCCACCCATCTCAGACCTTCCTGCATCCACCTGAGAAGACCATCCTCCCAGTCGCTCCAGACGCCCTCTCTGAGCCTCAGAAACAACAGTTACACAAAAGGGATATGAGGGATGAGGCAAAGAGAGTCACTAAGTGGAAACTTTTTATTTAAAGAACTTCTTGTCCTAAAATAAAAGTTGGAGCAGTAGAAGGCGCTGAAGAATGAACATGGGCAAGAGGTTAAAAATCCTTGTGAAGGTACCATTAAAGTGATGCATTGCTGGTTACAGGGAATGACGGGATTGAACAAGGGGGGAGAGCTCCTGTACCTTCCATGAGACGCTGTCTGCAAAAGTGGCCCCCCCTTGATTAAAGTGCTTATTTTTCACAAGGTGGCCTGGTCACATCCCCCAGGACTCACAGGCAGGCACAAATGTCTGCCTTGTGCCGAGCTACCAGCCAGCACAATTAAAAGCTTCAAGCTGAACACGAAGGGGCAGCCTGCTCTTTGGAGCCGTTCCCAAAATAACCCCATAGGCATCAGAGAGAAGAACACTTAGAGCCTTGCCTGGACACGTGTCTACAAATCTCCAAAAATAGCTACCGCTTCCCCTTTGAAAAACACTGCGGTTCCCGATGCCTCACAGGAACTGTTTCTGCTCAGAGAAGCCACAAAATAAGTGAGGAGCAGCCCAGAATTGATCTATGAGCACATCTGGACTAGCTGAGATCAGCCTTATGGAGAAGAAAAAACCCCAAGATTTTAAACAGCATGTGTCAAATCCAGGGACCTTTATTTCTCTGGAATGGAAAGAATTTACCAGCCTGGACAAAAAATTGCAGGCAGTGACTGTACATTCTTTCAAATAAAATAAAAAAAAAAAAAAAAGCACACACACACACACAAGAGTTTGGCTCCATAAATTTCTGTCATAAGAAACAACTTTGAATTGTACACCAAGCTTTTTACAAAGCATCAATGTTAAGATGTTTTACCATGCTCTATCACATTCTCGGCCATTTATACAGAATACGCCATACCAAATGCTACATCAGCTTAAGACATTTTTAAAAATTAGTATTAAAAAGATACAAAGGCATGTTGGCTTTCATTTGGGTTTTTTATTAAGACATGAGAGTTTTCTTTGTTTTCCTAAGGAAGTCACTAAAAAAATATAATAACTTAATTCGTAAGGACAAGATTGGTTAAAAACCCAGCCTTGCTCACTTGGCAGCCTTCTGAGCTCGTACCTCTGTTGCTTCCATTAGTCTAACAGCACCGCAGGCTGCAGACGTGTCCTGCGGGGTCTCAGCCTGTGCTCCAGATCTGTCCATGCTCTCAGTTAACATTTTTGTTCAGTTTTCACCGCAGCCAGGAAATATTCCCGGCCAAACGCTAAAAGCAATCTTCAGCCAGACAGGGGATTTCAATCTGGGCCAATTTCACATGGGTTCAGCCCTTTGTCTTTTGCCTCTTTGTACATCCTTTGGAAGTCTTTAAAACGAGGGGCACAGCCTAACCTGGCCTCCCCAAAGTGCATGCGTCCCGTGAAAAGGAAGTCTCCATCTCCTGGTTTCACCCCACACTCCAGCAGGGTCTTTATTTGTCCTCGCCAGTTCCCACTCTCCCCAGTGAGCTGAAAGACTTTGCTCTTCTGCCTGTACAGTTTGTTGACACCGACGTGAATGATGGATTCTTGCTCTTCTGCCTCGTTCGTTACATCTTGAATGGAGCCTCTGATCACTGGGAACAGAAAAAGGACGTAAGGACGAATTACCCCAAACCCCTCTGGAAGAACGAGGTCCCAACTCAGCCCCCTGCAGCCAGGCAGTTCAGGGGGCACCGATGTCACTACACCAGCCCCAGTTTTGGCCCTTTGTTATTTTCAGAGTTAACTTTATGTATCAGTAACCTCCCGTATGTACTTGCATTTTTTACAGTTTATATTTGTAACCTGTCCAGCAAAGGACACCCATGTATTAAATTTAAACACAAAAATAATTACATCAGAAAAACAGCATCAATCATGACGAAGAGTTCTAATGAGAATGTTACGCACGTGCTTCATGTTCCTTGACAACGTACTTTCTGTTCTTCTGCCATCACAGATACCAACTAATATCAATTTCCCCTTTAAAAGGGGAAGCATGGAGAATTATTGAAACTTTTGGTCTTTCATCAACTGTCCATTTTAGGGCAGCAAGTGAAGATCCCTCCTAGATGCATGCAAGTCTTCGGACTTGTGGTTGCTGGGTCATTCTCTGTCCACCCTGGGGAAGTGCCTGCTGGGCACAGGGGTTTGGTCCTTCACACCGTGTCCTCCTCCCCCAGTCACACACACAGCCCCTTCAGACTACATCTACTGCTGGTGGAAGTTGCCAAGTGTAAGTAGTGTCCATCGGTGTTGTGTTTATGGATGTCACATTCAAGCGAGCTACCGGGGGGAGAAGGGACGGGGGAAGCAAAGCAACAACTCACCAAAATCACTAGTGCAGACAGCCAAGAGGACCTCTGTGTCACTGCATGGTCGGCAGGGAGCTGGAGAGAAAGGGTCAGAATTAGCGAAGGACCAGACAAGAGTAAATAAACACAGCGGTATCGGAATTAACCAAACGCACGCGTACGCATGGTCCAAAGACCTGTCAGGCATCAATAAGGCTACCAGACGCGGAGGCTAACCTAGTCCCCACGAGATGTTTGTACTGAAGGAGGAATATGGATCTCTTTAACACTCCTGCTGGGATATATTATCTAGCACACACCCCACACACTCGCTGCGCTTATGCAAAATATATTTTGATACTGGGTGCATTTGCAGAGTGCTCTGCTGTAAATTCAAAGCTCTCTAAGGCTTTGAAGATCATGTGCCTTTTCAACTCTGATGGCAAAGCTTCTTTCTTACAATTTCTATCAAGTGTTGTCGGGCTATTTCACAGCCATTTAGTCTATCACCACATCAAAGATCCAGGAGGTTACAGAGTGGGAGAGGCAAAGAGGGGAGGAAAAAAAACCCAGCGCATGTGTTTGAGGGCGTCAAGGCAAAGCTGAAAGTGGAGCTGGTATCTGTTAGAGCTCAAGCAGCACAAAGACCATTTCCTGTACTGCTGGAAACGTTTGGGTATCTGCACTAATCTAATCAATGCAAGAATGTGGCTCCTCTTTGTACTCAGCCAGCTATTTCTGAGGAGAAGGTATTGTAGTTGCCCTACAGATGTTTCTATAATACCCTGTTGAGCTCAGGAATTTGCTTACTGTCAGGGTCTGCCCTGCCCAGCAATGCGATGCCTGTCCACTGGCAGCTGAGGATCAGAGCCCGCATCCTTCACTCGATGCCATCTGGAAGCGGCTCTTTCACATCAGTCAGAAAAAACCGAGAACCCATCAGGTGTGCCGCGCTGCCTGGACTCACGCAGAGGCTACAGCACAGCAGGGCTCACGCCAGAGACGCGGCGAAGCACTGGAGCTGCAGCATCCTCACCACACAGCCCACGACCAAACCCCAAGCTGAAGCTACTCCACTCCTCCCCACCCCAAAACATTTAGGTTTTGAACCTCAACATCTGAAAACACTTGGTTACCAGATTCCCAAATAGTCACACCCTTCCTCTCACCCCCACCCGCTGCCCGGAGAAGTTTATCCATTGCACCAAGAAGTAGATTTAAACTAAACAACGCGTAGCTCGTGCCTCCAGTGTGCAGCTATTAGCCTTCCTCCGTCAGACAGCACAAGCCATTCTTTAACATAAGACATGGCAAATCTCTTATTTTTTCCAAGGTCCCAGAAAGGCAGTGATCCAGAAACGAGGATTATTGAACCAAATCCACCAGATTTGCTCCAGTCAGATGATTAATACACAGTGTAACACGCTGTTTAATAGGATTAAAGAGAATGTAAAATGCACATTTCTGGGTAGGGATGTTTGAAGGAATCATTCAAGAAGGTTAAAAAGCTCCAAAAGAAGACACAAGGAACAGGCAAAATAGTTTTGTTAAAGCATCTGGAATAGTCGGGCATTTCTCTTTAGGCGAGTCTGAATGCCTCCAGGGCCCTCAGAAAGGAGTCAGCCTCTACTGCCCTTCTTCCCCCCACGTACCATTTCAGCTCTCTTTTTTGGGGAAAGTTTGGAAACTGTTTAATATCATGAGAAACACAGAGCCAGCCAAAGCCTGGACGTAACTGGAGTACTATAATAAATGCAGTCTAAGGATATTTTAATTTTTAGACTCAAGAGATTTTGATTAGTGGCTAGACCAAACATCCAAGTTTCATCTGACAAAATTACAATAGTCACGTAACATCCTACAACGGAGTCGTTTCATTCATGGCACCTACCACACTCCCGCAGGGCAAGTGCCCCTCTGCCCCAGCCCCTCTCTGCCCACATCAGCACCTGAGTCAGATCAACCGAACAGGGGGAACCTGCAAACCTGCGTGAATGCTACAGCATCTTCACGGGGACAGCAGCTCTACCAGTGCAGCACAGCTAATGGGCAGCCTCAAAATCCACAGCTGGATTTCAGACACTGGATTTCAGATATTTTGCTCTGCAAAAATCTAATAATAAAAAGGCATCTCAGCCTCTTCAAGTCTGAGTGAAAACAGTCTTGGTTTAGACCAGACATCTCTGTAGTTCATCCAACCCCATCAGAAAATTGAAAGAAACCAAAATGACTAAGCCATTTTTGTTCTTGAAAGGAGTGCAACACAAGCAGCAGCATTAAAGATGAGAAACAAAATACTTTAAAAGTGGTTCCTTCCATTTAAATACACTGACACTATAATAAATCAAATGAACAAATCTCCATGTATACACGGAATGAAATAAATTTAATTGTGGACTCTTGGCAAAATCCTGCATCCTTTTTAAACTCAAAAGGAAATTAAAAGCGCTCAGCATTGCTCACACTAGATCATTACTTAAAGCCTACTTCAGATCCATGCTGACTCACAGCAGTTTGGTGGCATGCAAGCTTATTTAACAACCATTTACCACCACCCATCCCTGCAATACCAGACATATGAAGAACAGAAATCCTCTTCTGTGGAACAACTCCCACATCTGCATTCACAGAGTATCAAATACATCTTGCAAGTGGCAAAAACAAGGTATGCAAGCACAGATGGAAAGCGAGTCGTGAAGGATTACTGCCGAGGTAAATGGACCATTACAAAGCAAACAACATTCACTCGCTACCACCAAAGCTTCATTCCTATACCGTCTCATAAAAGAAAAGAAATCCTTAGGAGGAGGCAATGCCTACACTTTCTTTTGAGCCAGAGCCATTGAGAAATGTGCGTGTTTATGCCGCACGTTAGTGATTTTAGCTGCCCAGCGCTCATTCCCTGCGGGAGTGGGCGGCAGGTGTTGTCCTCCGGACACCTCAGGCTAAAATGTGAAGCATCCTTCTAACTAAAAAAAGAAAACCAAAGCAAGCACTTCACTCAGGCACAACAGGTGAAGATGTTCATTTTCTGGGCCCAGCTACTAAACAAGCCGGCTGTGTTTGCTGGCCGCCCGGCTCCCTGGGGATGTCTCGAGGGCTGCCCAGGTTCTTGCTTCCAAAAGCAAGTCTATGAACTTGCATCAACAACAATATCAACGTCAGCTGCTCTAATTCCTTTAAACTCGATAAGCCAAAGAGCCTTAATTCACACAGCAGCAGGGGAAGGGTGAAAAAAAAAAAAAAAAAAAAAAAAAAAAAGGAGAAAAAAGCAACGTTTTATTGAAGCCCTCTAAAGCCCAGATGCCTATAACTCAACTCCACCGCCGGTGGCATAAAGCCTGCATTGTGCACGTCGGCTGCCGACTCTCCTGGGAATGCCTTTGATGGATTTTGACAGTATCCTGACCTGAAGTAACCTGAGGCAGCCCTCTCCCTCCACCCCCCCAGCCCAGTGCCTCCCAAGGCCTCTCTATTCACCTCCCCGCAGAGGGAGATGTAATTACATCATTCCTCACAAGCCAGCAGTCATGTCCCAGCTGCTTTGAGCGATTTGCCCTCTGAACCTGATGTTACCGAGGAGGACGTGGGGATACTAACAATAGACTGCACTTGTTGGCCAACAGCTTTGTCAAACACATTGCTGGTCCTCTCCGCGGGGAGGCAGAAACGCTCAGGGAGAGAGGGACGTGCCCCGAGGAGGTGCCATGAGCTCCAGAAGGTCCCCAGCCCAGCCAGCACCAGGGAGTGAGCTGTCTGGTGAGGATCCCCTCCTGCACTGGAGATGGATCTCAGCGCACCTTCAGTGCCGCGATGGATGGTGAGTCTCTCCTGCCTCCAGTAGGTGCGGGCAGGTGTTGCTGCCCTTTCTCAGCACTCACACTCCTCCAGTCCTTCCTCCTTTGGTCTGAGACTTTTGCACACAACCCTTCTATCCTCTGAAAATAGGAGACGGGAGACATCAGAAGAGCCACCACCACGGTTTAGGATGGTGGCTCTCAGCAGGACGCATCCGAAGGGAGACGTGCTGCCTCCAGCTGCGGGTGGCACAGAAACCACATGAATGGGCCTGACCTTCTTCTGAAATATTTGTGTTTCAACAGCCACCTGTGGGTCCCACTGACCTTCCCTTACCCCAAAACCAGCCTCCAACCTATACGTAAGAAGTCTCTTCTGGCTGCCCCAAATCTTCTCAACCCGCTCCACCACCTCACAGCTATCACAAAGACCAGATGAAGCAGGCTGCAGGCCTCTACCCACTGTTGGTCCCAAAGTTCCTCTTGCTGAGCCCAGGAGACCTTCCCCATCCACCCCACAGCTCGGGGCAGGCTCTGCTGAGCACACATCGCTGCTCCGGCAGCACGCACAGGAAAAGAAACACCCTTTAAGCAGAAGTGAAAACGTTTAACACAAAGTAATTGCAGAAAACCGCTTTACCGAGGAATACCCTTTGGTTTTATTAAGAAGCTTGTATACGCATGCAGTGCGGTAGAGGTGTGGATGGCGGGGGAGGGAAACATCGAGCTGGTTGATCTACTCTTCCAGTTTCCGTGGCACACATCACCCACACGTCAGTATTTCTGAATAAGCCTTTGAAGAGCAATCAGACCTTTTAAGTATCAAAAGCTCCCGAGGAGGCCCAGGCAGGGTTGGAGCATTATTTTCTGTTAGTTCTAGGTTTAAATATTTTGATTAAAACCAGTAGCCTTTCCTCTTGCACGTTCAGCAGAAGACATTCAAACGGGTCTTGCTGCAGCCCAGGTTGGTTTAAGCTAAGCCCGTACTGCAGCACCTCAGGCTGGACCAGCGTAGGGGCCCCAGCAGAGCATCCCCCAGATGAAAGCTCTCAGCCTGACATCAACATCAGCTCATATGGAACAAAAAAAACACCCACACCCTTCAAATTCTTGCTGGCAGCTCTGTAATTGCAACTGTACTGGAAAGGGCATCATAGGATGAGTGTCCTTCCTGGAAACAGGGAGTACAGACTTCCGAGAGCAGGTTATAAAAATAGATGCGGTTTCTCCAATGACTCTGCATTTCTCAGTCATTTTTCTGAATCCTAAGCAGAAATGACTACTTCTCAACCGATGATGGTATCGGTGATTTAGCTGGGAGACAAGAGGTTGAGGGCTAACATCATATGAGCAAGAAAAAAAAATAATCTTGCCCTGATCTTGCTTTAACTAATTAAAAAGTAGAATTGTTGTAATTACTTCTTCCTGAGTTTGCCTAGGCTTCCTCTCCGAAGAGGCAACGCTTCTGCCATGGAACAAACCTCTCACAGCTCACGTCCCAAACAAAAAGACCTGCTGCTTCGCCATGGAGGCAACAACCACCCTGGTTTATCAGGCTCTGACTAGTCATCTCCTTTCTAGATACATCTTCAACTTTCCTCACCCCCTCAGAAAGCTCTTCCTGAGCACGCCAAAATAACATTCAACCTCAAAACACTCACAGCCCCCACACCAAGACACCATCTAAACTACATCAATGCATCTGCACGCCAGCGCATCTCAAGTGTAAAATGCACACGCTAGCTGGGAGCTCAGGCCAGCAGCGCTGCATCCAGCACACCTGCATTTAACTCTGCAGCCACGCAGAGAGGGAAAACGTGGCCAGATGACACAGAGCATCTCCACAGCTGGGCTAGAAGTTATGACACCCAGTCACAACACACAGAGGAGCTCTCTCATCACTCTTTTGTTTTACAAGGTTTTCCTGTCTTTGGATGGGATAGAGTTACAAGGTTTTCTGCAAGCACTGCACTTTTTCCAGTATGTAGGAAAACACCAAGTCAGGGAACAAACACAAGACCTGGACTGGTGCTGCTCCCAGCCACTTGGTGCAATAAGCCTTGGACACAGGATCCAAAGGGATTGTGCTGCTTCGATGAATAGGTTAGTGCTACGAGTAACATACTGAGAGAGTTTCTGAAGGCAGAAGAATTCATCCCCATATTTGCTAGAAAGTTAATCTGAGCCCCTGTGCTGAGCAGAAAAGGCAGCTCAGAACAAGGATCATGAGCAAAGACACAAAACTCAAAGACTCCCTTCATCTGTAGCCAAAACACAGCCAAGATTTGGTACAGGGCAAGCTGGTGATTCAGCAGCTGGACCAAAACCATGATGTTGCAATGGAGATTCTCCTCTGACTTCTTTACATAAAGCAGGGATACTTGTGATTTTACCTCCTCAGAAAAGGACGTGTCACCTCCAGTTCCTTGCCTTAGCTCGTTTCCAACATTCAGTTCAACTCGCACATATGCACAAGTTTCCAGAAGTAATTTGGAAAATACAGACACTGGCCAAGAACAATTTAAACCTGCAAATAAGTTTAATGAAATGCAGACTCTCATATGCTGTGGCATGGGTCGTGCCAAGAGAGTTGAGCTAATACCACTTCCTTCCTGCAAAGAAAGAATAAAAAAAGCATATTGTAAACCTCACCATTAGAGATGTGATGACCTTTGTGTTCTGAGAAATGTTAAGACAAGAAACCACGAACCAGAAATTTATCTTTTCACAGAAATGTCTTCCAAGAGGGTATTAAAGTCCTTCAGAACCAAAGAATACTATTTATGTAAACAGGACGAGAAAGAGATTTGGTACTAGGCAAGCTCCATTTGCAACAGCTTTCAAAATGAAACTTGGCTCAGCAGCTACAGAGCACGTAAGGATCCTCTGGGATTGCAGAGTCAATGCCTTTTTGCTGTTCCAAGATGCAGCACCCATTCTAACAAATGAGCTGAAAGGTCAGCTTGAAACACAAACAGCCATTTGTTTGAAAACTAAAAAAAAAAAAAAAAAGGAATGAAAAAAAAACAACCCACAGAGCAGTTTTTATTCAAGCAGTATTAAACACTGTTAAAGTCTATATCCAGGCCAATGCACGAGCTGCATCAATCCAGGAGAAATTATGAGAAGCGTCGTATCTTTCAGACACTTCTTTCTGTTCCACCTCCTCTGGGCTGTCAATTGCTCCTCGGGAAAAAATAATGCCTGTCCCAAACACCATCTCCCTCCCTTCCCTGCCCACCCCCCCCACCCCCCCCCCCCGCCGTATGCGGCCAAGGGGCGCAGTTCAGCCTCCATCACTCCCCGACCCTCTGCACCCTCCAGACCGCGGGGCAGTGCAGGGGCGCGGGGCTGGGCTCGGGGCTCCCACGCTGCCGTGGCAAACCCCGGCGCTGGGGTGCACGGTGACGTAATGGTAACAGGATGGGTGCCAGCTCCCAGCCCAGCTCCTACACTTACCCGTTGCATCACCAGCACTATAAAAGTCCTCAGTTACAATCAAGTCTGCAATTTATCATGTCCAAAAAGCCCTCCCCAGCAGATCAGATTTCCGGTTAGATTCCTTCTGTCTGAACTGCAGCCGAAGAGAGATGAGCCCAGCAAACAAGAAGCATCTCTGGAACTGCACTAGCCCACATTTCCTGCGAGCAGCATTTGCCATCACCTGCCATTCCTTTGCTTTCTCCCTCCCCTTCCTAACTGCAATTAAAGAGAAAAGCAGGCCGCAAGGTAACTGCCAGGGATTCCTCCTGCTGTATACGCACAAGACACCAATATAAACTCATTAAAAATATATAGCTATTTGTTTATCTCACAGAAAATACCTCCCTCCTTCCTCAAACCTACCGCTGTTGCCCAAGGGAGATTAGGGACGAGGAGCACTGGGCAGGTGCGATGATGGCCAAGCTGCTGGGAGGCAGAGGTGTCCCCAGACGGATGAGGGGCTCCCCCGATCTGACCCTGCAGCTGGGGCAGGACCTCTCTCCTGGCTGCCCCACCAGAGCAGCTGCAGCATCACACCTCCACGCTGCCCAGCCACCACCCGGCAGCACAGGACCAAAACAAATATTTCTACTGACTCAAAACCCACAAAGATTTATAGCTTGGCTCATCCCCTCCTAAAATATCTTTTTTCTTCTAAAGAAAATGTCATTCCAAAGCCTTGTAAAAGCACGCACTGATCAGCTCTAGGAAAACATGAAGTTATAAAGAAAGTTTTGATGTCTTGTTTGGTTTTGTCCCTGACAGCTAATGAAACACTCAGCTGACATATCATACAGTGCTTGCAAGGCAGAAAATGAAAAAGTCAGGTGGTTTTTCCTCCTGTGCCCTGGGGAAGCTGCGCAGCCGGGCGTGCAGCCCTGGTGCCAGAGCCCCCCCTGCTTCCCTGCCAGGGCCGTAGGGAAGGTGGGAGCCAGCACCCACCACCAGGCTGGAAACCCACCAGGAGCACAACACAGAGCCTTCCCTCCCGCCCACCACCCTCCTCCTCGGCCGGTCCATTAATGCCTCCCGTGGAGCAGGGCAATAGAATTAAGTAACAAGTGGCTGGTTAAAGTTAAACCCTAAGAGTGGAGTAATGACAGATCAAAGATTAAGTGAGCCTTAAAAAAAAAAAAGGGGGGGGGGGGGCGGAGAAAAAAAGGAAAAAAAAGTAGCATATGTGCACTCACATCCACACAGGTCCTTCTTCCTGTTTCTAGAAATCAAATTCTTTTTGTATGTGGGAGAGCTTTGAAGGAACAAGGCCACTTTTCATTTTAAAACCATGTTTATTTGATCAGCCCGTTCTTGAGGAGGACTGTGGAAGGGCTAAATCCCATGCAGTCAGATCCTCAATGCCATAACATTGTCCAGTTAACCCAAAAAAAAGTTACTTAAGGTTTTCCATTTGTAACAGGAAAAGCTTTAAGATACATACACCCTTTCTTACCTAGCAACACACATTTATTTGTCATATTAAGGTCATTCACCTGGTTCTACATAAGCTTGGACTTTTTTTTTTTTTTTCCCCTTAAATTTCTCACATCCACTTACACATAGATGAAGCTGGTGTAAAGCTACTAATAGCTCTGGTGGGGTAGAGGTGCATTCTCTATGAACAGGAATTATTCGGCAGGGGGGTTAAGGCAGTGGAAAGACAGGCCAGGCTCCATGTGCATCTCCCAGCACTAAGGATCCCTACAGATCTCCCAGCAGCAGGGCTGCGCTCCAGAACAGACACGGGCAAACACCAGAGTTAATACCTGTTGCAGGATCGATGGCCAAACCCCACACAGGGGTCAGAGCAGTGCAAAAAGATACCCAAGGAGATGCCCACACAACCCATACCAAAAAATATCCTTCCACAAATTCCAACCAGCAGCAGAAGCTAATGCTGGATCCGAGCTGCACATCACATGGTGGCAGCTTTTCTGACCCAGAATTAAGCCTCCCAAGGTCAGATTTCACATATCACAGCTTTGGATCCAGGGGTAACTTCCAAGTATCTGTGCAATATTACATATTCCCTGGCTTCTCCAGCAGATTAAGGCCAAAGAGATTCTCTGTTGTGCAAATCAAGGCCCTAACACAGGAAAAATTTGGCCCATGTTTCAGTAAGTTCCTTATTCCTTCGGGAAGGTGGGGGGTGGGAAGAGGAATGCGATTCCTCCCACCCTCCCATCCCTTCTTTAACTACAGCCTCTGGAATTAGCAACCTAAACAGTTTTGCAGAGCAAGCACAGAGCATTATTAAGGACTGCCAAGCAACTCGGCTGGATTGCAGCTCTGTTTGGGGACGAGCTGCCGCGGTACACAGAGGTCAGCGCAGAGCAGAGCCCCAGCTGCCCAGACAATACACCTGACTGCTTATTGGTTTTGACTGCCCACTGAGTTGGGAAATAAACTAACGGCATTTGTGGCCAGTCTAGCAAAAATAAGCTATTTTCTTACCCCCTCTCCCCTGCAGCTGTGTATTTATCATTGCAGCTCCATTGTCACCTCCCTTGCCCACCGCAAAACCAACTACTGTCCTGGCAACATCAAAGGACAAGCAGGGCCAGAGGAGACTGCTGTCAAACTCATTTTCTTGGGGGAAGGAGAGATTAAATTAGGGCGTCTCTCCAATTTTGGTTTGGGTTTGGGGTTTTTTTTAGGTGAAGACTTCTCAACTCAACATGTTTCACCTTACTCGGGCTCAGATCCCCAAAAGATCACCCTTGCTCAATTTAAGAACACTAAGAGCCTGTGCACGCCCCGAGCATCAGGACTGCACTTTGGAATCATTTCACACACAGGAAGAAACTCAAAAACTTTGCTCTCAAACTCTCACTCCCCATCAATCACCCATTGCAAATCTGACCACTCCAGGCACGTGAATAATTAGAGCAGGTTTCTAGCTCCCCAAAATGAGCACCACTCCAGGCTCTGTTACACAGCAGCCAGCCTGATCAATTCAGATGTTGACCCATGACACCCAGTTCAGTGATGTGCCCTCAAAACACACCTTAAGATGTGTTTGTTCAAATACATACCAAGTTAGTTGTATCTAGTTTTGTGTGATCATTTACTATGGGGAAAAGATGTGAAAGTGCCTATGGAAGACCTCCCTGCAAGGAAGGTGAGCACACAAAAAACTACTCAGAAAACAACATATCCTAAAGCAGCAGCGTCAAAATGGTCCTTTATAAGGCCAATAACTGATGTGCATTTGGAACAACAGCATTAAAGGTTGTTTTCTGGTGGTTTTGTCTTAAAACTTGCTGCTGACCTTTTAGAGAGTGAAAAAGTATACCGAACAGCAGCAAAGCTTAAGCTGCAGCAGCGAGCCTCCCTCACGGGGCACCCAGACAACGTGTACTCGGACTTACAGAGCAGACCCCTCGACTTTGCCACTTGCTGTGCATTTCGCCAGCAAGCCCTGATGGCAGAAGTGCGATACCAGTTCTGAGCAAATCAAACCAGATCACACTTGCTTTTTTTCCCCTAACACAGCTTAAGCCTAAGAGGTAGGAGGCTTTTATCCTGTGCAAAAAGCGGGAGGAAGGACTACAAAGCAAGCCATTTTCCTGATCTCATGGGGTGTTTTGGGATACAGACCCCTGCCAGCCTGCGGCACGCAGCTGTGCTCTCCCCCAACCACGCAGCGGGGTGCCAGCATCTCAGATGGTCACAATGACTCAAGCAGAACCTGCACTAAGCATAAAAGTCATGGGGAGTTTCAGTTTAAGTGTTCCAAGTGCCTCCTTCCATCACCTCTTCTGCCAACGGCAGCGATGAGATGAGTGCTGCGGGGACCGACCCCCATCTCCACGTCGCAAAGCCCTTGGCCGAGGGCGGACACACCAGCCACAGCCTCCTGCCCTCCGGCCTCTGGGACACAAAGCAAGAATGCTTCCACTCCAACAAGACGTGAAAAATACACCAGTATATCCCCTGCTCCAGCATATTCAGTCTCCAAGAAAGAAAAAGAAAATAAATTGTATGTTTGGGAGCAACCAGAGGAAAGCTTGAGATCAGGAGCCTACGAGCTGCGATGACACCTGGCAGAATACCTGCAGGTATGGCAGATTAGTGCCCCACCTCTGCCAAACCCAAACTGCATTAAAGATCAAAAGTTAAGAGGGGTGCTTCAAAAAGCCATTATGTTAGTAGAAACACCGGCATAGCCCAAATACTTATGAGCTCTCTTAATTTCCAAGCTCTTTTTCTCAGGCCAATGAATTAACAGCATACAGGAAATAGCTGAACACTGTTCTTAATTAGTTAACTAGATTTATCCAGTTTTGCCTTGTTTTTCAGACACCCACTTGAGTGCCGTACCTCCTATCTATTAATATTCTCAGCCAGGTACCCAGCATTAATAAAGAAAACGTATAAAAGAACCTGCACTAACTTGGTAGATGCCATCAAGATAAAGGGACATTCGTGTTAAAGTTTCACTTCTTTACTACACAAAAGCGGGTGGGTAATGAAAGGGCTTTCAATTTACCTTCTGAGCTCTAACAACCACATTACAGGCATCCCTATGAATGAATGTGCAATGGGAAAAGCAAACTACCCAGCTTACATAAAGCACGATCCAGAGCTCCAATGCGACACTCTTGAAACAGTCTTTAGGTAACAAAATAAAGGTCATTTGGTGGGAGGGGGGAAGAGGATAGAAGTTCCTCTCCAAAACGTTGGGTCAAACCCACAGATTCTTGTTTCAAACTAGTTGAGCAGAAGCTGAAGAACTTCAAAATCAAATGACTTTCAAGGGCCTTTCACACTTTTCCTAGGAATTTAACCCAAGCAGCTTGCTGCGGTGCAAGGCAGACCTAGGCCAGGAACACACTCCACTAGAGCCAAGAAGCTCATGTGGATCATCACCTTCGGACAACTTCTTAGAAACTATATGGCCAAAACCCACTTTTGCCAAAATCTCCACCTATTTGACAGCACAGGCAGTACAGCCGATAGCCAGGGTGCTTTCTTTCAGCACAAGCAGAAAAGATATTTTCTTCCAGCACAAGCAGAAAAGATTAGAATCAACAGAATTCAACAACTTAAACAAGTTCTGCTGCTTCTCAAATGGCCTCGGGCCAAAATGTCACAGTGCCTCAGTTCTTCAGCTGGGCAAACACCACACCAAGGCTTCAGAGCCCTACTGCCAGCCTGAGCTGAAGGTAATGGACCATCAGTGTGGATGGGAACCGCGTAGGGGTCCAGCCCAAAACCTAATCTGAAATCAAAAGCACTGTCAGTCACCCATCACTTTGGGTACCAAGAGGAGAACACACCCATCAAGATGTCTGAATTGTCAAGGTGACCCTAAGTCTTAGGGACTACTCAGATAAGATGGTGACAAGCATTTGCGGCATGCTTGCCTTTGCTCCCCTTCCCAGCTTAAGAAACTACAAACCTCCAGAAACGCGGTTTTTTGCTTGTCACTATCACAGTAAAAACCTTCCCATACAAATTTCAGCAATCTGAATGAAAACCTATCAGTATGCTACCAATACTTCCTACAGTTAGGGAAGTCTTAAGAGAATGCGATAAGGCAGACTCGGAGCCAAGAAAAGGGTTAAACCCCCAAAATCTGGAAAACTGAAAAGACTGCAGTGTGCCATTCAATCTTCCCAAAGGGAAAGGCCAATTCAGAACCTGTGTGTTTTCTACTGAATTATTTGCTAGACTCTGATTAAGTGGGAAAGAATGACTGTAAACTAATAAAACTTGAGGTTTTCTAATTAAACCACAGGCACCCTGCCAAGCATTGTTGATTTGTTGATGCACCCTGCAATGTCAGGACTCTGAGGACACAACAGGTCATTAAAGTATTAAACAGATGACTTACACTCTTTAATCAGAGCTGGGATGCCAGGTCAGGATGAGAGAGTAAACTCAAGGGTAGAGTACAATAATTATCACCAGGAAACAAACACCATTTAGGGAAAGTGGAGAGAAGTTGTTAGCGAGTAGTTATTGCACAAGGAAAGGGCTGGATTGCTGAGCCCCACACCTGGGTCTTTAATGATAGTCATCTCCCCCACTCCGCAGCGGTAAGGAAGCATCGCAATATTTGTGCTTGTCAGATGAAGCGTTGGGCGCGAAGCGAGACCAGGAAGCTCACGCTTCCTCTGCCCAGCTCTGCCAGCACATCTCTGCCCCCTCCGCAGCAGCAGCTCACAGCTTTGTCACCTCTTCACAGAACTGCCCACTCTGCTGAACTCCGTCAAACTGCAACCAAGATTGAGCAAGCTCGTTTTTCCAGTGTGCAACAGCCAAAAAAACGCCATAAGCCACATTCGTAACCAAGGGACAGAAGTGTGGTTGGAGAGAAATGCAGAACCTTAAATCCATTTTTCAGCTCCTTTAAGGTCAGCACTTGCCTCCGGCCTGAGCCTCCTCTCGGAGGCAGAAGTCACCAGTGAGTTCAGTCAATGGGTTGTAAACTTCCCCTCCAAATAAACAGCTCAGTAAAGGGCATTTCTTTGGAGGTTTCACAGCAAAACTAGAAGCAGCTCCAGAAGAAAGGAGGTCCACGAACTGCAGAGAGCCCCAAATATATTGCTCTATAGAAGCCTCACAAGGCAGCTACTTGGCAGTTTCCCCAGACATATAGATATTTATAGGAGAATAAAAGTGCTCATCTGACTGAGTAGTGGAAAGAGTCATGTATGGCATTTTCATCATGTTTTCACCCCCCGACGCCCCTCCCCAGAGTCTGAGGATCCAAAAAAAGGCAAGAGAAATAATTTAAAATACAATAGAGATTCCTAGTTTGCCCTGAAGGCTCTGCTGATGAACTATTAAAAAGCTGCTTCTGTCCAAACAAGACACTGGGAGCTTGAGGCTGATAGCCTACCACATTGTTTCAGAAGACAGCACTGAAATTCAACCAGTGTCTGTTACAGCTGAAAATACAGCAGTCACAGAAAAAGTGATTTAATATGCCTATCAAAGAGGAAGGCTGTAATTGGATTCAGTCCTCAGTTTGACTTCTGAAAGTCTCTGAAAAAAACTCCCATCAGCTTTAAAAATCTCCAAGATTTTATGTGGAACGAAGAGCACTTAGTTCTAAAAACACAGCAGTTTGTGCTGGCTTGTGATGTTAAAGTATGCTAGCAGTGAGTCCTCTTGATTTTAGAAAAGCTCAGGAGAAACCATATCTGTGTGCAAACTGAAAGCAGCAGCGATAAGCAGTATTTCTTGCATATTGCTTTACTATTTGCAAAAGCAATTTCAACTTTATTGGGGGGGGGGGGGGGGGGGGAAGCATAGGAGTTTTCTTGGTAAGTTTAAGTGACTTATCACTAGCCTGCCTGTGCCTCCATCCTCACAGCTTGTCAAAGAAAGAAGCACTGAATCTGGGAACATTCTCAAAATAACTGATTAAACAATGTATTTAATGTTTTCTGCAATGGAATTTTACTACATAGCTAACATTCTGCACAGCATATTCATCTTTGCAGAAACGATCTCACTGGGAGAACAGCTCTGCAGCAGACACTCTTTTTGCAGCAAAATGCAGAAGCAGAGAAGTCTGCTTAAAACGCAGAACCCTCGATCCTAAGCTACAAGCTGCACACCCGGGAAGAGTAAAGGCGGCAACGTAAATATTTGAGTTTGTGTTTATAGGTTTTTTGTTTTAATGGCAAACACGCCATCTATCAGCTAGCGGGGTCACTGCATTAGCCCTCAGCCAGCTACCACCTCGCTGAGCTCAGAACTGTTCATCTCAGCCCAACAAAGATCTGTACTGAAGAAAAAAAAAAAAAAAAGCCACATCTGAATTGGTCTGCCGACATCTAAACGCTAGCAGGGCGGCGAGTATGCACAAATATACGAACGTATAAACCCACAGTCCTGTTGTGGAAGGCAGCCAGGGGTGGGGAGAGGCTGGGACTCAAGTTCTGCAACCGCTTATCCCAAAAAAGGACGAGGGATGCGATGCCCAGATGATACAGCAGTTTAATTAGCCACACCACTGCTTATCAAGTAGCATCTCAGGCAAAGCATATGGCATCACTGCTGCAGAACCTACACTGCCTGCGCCCCGCGCCAGAGGCTCGCTTTACACCGGCTTTTACCCTGCGCCATCTCAAGGGTGCGGTGAGGGCTCTTCACCCTGCTGCAGGGCTGCCTGCGCTCTCCACTTCAAAGGAGAAATCTGGTTGCCACCACGGCCTCCCCACTTCAAATACCTGAACCTTGAAACCTCCCTAGTCATCTGGGACAAACTACCCTGGATCTGCTATTCCTCAGGCTGTTCTGGAAATCTCCCTTGGTTTGGGGGATAAAAGCTAGAGGCAATTCTGCAGGGACGAGATGCCCAAACCAGATACCGCCTATCTAAAGAGAATTACCCCTTCCCCCGTCATCCTTTACAAATGCTAGTTTTTCTTCTTCTCAAACTAATTGATTTGCACAATTAGGTTACACCTAGAGCTATTGTTCCCAAATGGTATTTAGCTGACTATTTAGAACCAGACTTTACAGGCTTGTAAACTCTTTCAGTTTGTCCACTCCCCCTTCCTACAAGGTCTTCCTTGGTGTAAAACTCCTCCCTACAAAACTTGCTTTTCGTAATGGTTGAGAGAGAAGACAACACCGCCACTGTGAAAGTATTGTCATGGTGCTGAAGAGCTCTGCCATGGCACAGTAATGCTCGAGGGAGTGTAATAAGCAGAGCTGAGGAAGGAACACACCATTTTCCTTGTTTAAAAAAAAAAGGAATAATTAGGTCAGCAAGTAGCAGTAGTTGCAGAGGGGAAAAAGAAACCCACGAAAAAGGAGTTCCTCCTTGTTTAAATGTTTATTATTCAAAACATGCAGCGGGGTCTTAAAAACTGAGTTAAAAAGTAGTTAGAAAACTGTTACAGCAAGGCTCAGAAGCCCAGTTCACACTGGAGTTCACTGCAGGGTAAAGCCAGCTCCTGTGATTCACCCCATGCCTGCAAGAGGAGAATCGTCCACAATGTAGCCCTTAACAAATCATCTGGAATTCAGCCTATGCTACCAGCTTCCAAAAAACAACAACAACAACAACAAAAAAAAAACAGAAAAAAAAAAACTTCTTCCGCAATAGCCTGTTTATAAAACATGTCCTTAAAAGCACATGAAATTCAGACCCAACCACTTTCCCATTCGCTCATTCTGCCATCTGTTATGCATCCAATACAGTACGTGAAAATATGACCAATATCCCAGAACTCACCAGAAACTGTGTGCAAATCCGATGCTACCCCCTTGCTCATCAGTTCGTACTGGAAGCCTGTAATCTTCCTGCTAATGTCCTGCTGAGGAGTGGCCTCAACAAACAGCCCCCCCTGATCATAGCTGAAGCAATACACTTTACTGGGGCTGCGATCTCCATCTCGGACCAAGAGTTTCAGTTCTCCAGTTTTTTCCAAATAAATATTTGCTCCTGCAGAGTCCTTGAAGGGCTTTATGCAAACAGTCAAATGTTTGTAAGAGGCAGGTGAAGTATTGGGTCGCAGGTTGACTATGAGTGCTCCCGTGGGATACATCCACTCTATTGACCCTTCAGAACAGCGGAGGTAGACCTGTTCAACATCCTTCTTGTGAGACTCATGAGTTAAGCCGCTGGGGGAAGAAAGAAAGAGAAAGTTAGAGAAATGACAGAGCTAGTAACGTGACTGTCATAACCTCAAACCTTCAAAGACCCACATCAACAAATGCAGGAAACCTAAGGCAGTATTGAGTATTAGCCCATCCAGTTCAACAGTGGTCAGAAGTGCTTGTCTATTAATATGATGTGACAATTTCAAATCATCTCCCGAAAGAAAAAGTCAAACCACTAGCAACTGACTTTAAAATTAAATAAGATATAAGCACATGATCAAAAGCAATTAAATTACTACAGCCTCGGTTACTGCCCATCACCTGAGCTGTAGCAAATGACTTGGCACATACTAAGTAAAACACGTACGCTTGAACTCCCTTCCTGGTGGCTTAAACCAGCACGTTCTCCAGCTTCACAGATCAGACTCCACCTTTTTCAGAGTACTTTGTTCCCCTTCCAAGTCTATATTCCCAATGGATCTGAAACTGGGAGGGATGCCAAGCTCGCCCTGTGACCTGGAGCAAAGGGATGCTCTGGATGCTACCAATACCCCCTGCCCAGCTGGGCAGCCCTGATCTCCAAACTGGGAGGTACAGAGAGGAGAGAAGACAGTACACTCCCCAGTCACAGCTGGGGAAGCACTGAACTATGCTGCTTTCTTTGCTATGTACCTGTTCCCCCACTTCTCCCCACTATGAGGTTTAAGCTTGACTTCACACTTTACTGCCCAGCTCCAATGGGCTACAAGCATTCACACAGCCATGGGTGTTCGGCAAAAAAGAGAGCCCATGGCCAGTTACTATTGCTGGGGCACAGGATCACCGTCAGTCCTGTCCCCTTACCAAGCACAAAATTTACCCAAAAATTAACACCCCAACAGCCACTTTGAGAGGCAGTGATCAGAGATGGGAAAGGGGATCCCAGGGCCAACTGCTGGTGAAAGGAGAGCAAACTGCCATGCTAAAGCAGGATGACTAGTAAATCCCTGTGACTTGCTTGCCCACGTCCTAAACTGAGGACAGCTTTAAACAGCTCTTGCTGCCTGTCACTGACACTGGACCAGCCCCACAAGTTCTTTACCCAGAGTGACTCAAAGCACTAATATTACCTGTGTGCTGTAGGCACTCCAGTTAAAAGAAAAAGTTGTGGGAAGCCTGGTTTATTGGTTGCAATATTTGGGCCATTAGGCAAAAATCCTCTGGTCTCAGTCCCTGTCCTGTCACAAACCTATTATGCATGTATGAGTAAATCACTTCACCACCAAGCTTGTTCCTCCTCCTACACTTTGCGTACCTAGCTCCCAAACATAAGCATCTTTTACTCTATGCCTGTAGAGCACCACCCAAAAATGAGATCCTTCAACGCAGCTCGTGGGTCTGCTTTACCACACTGTAGAGAAGCTGCACAACATTCCCACTTGCAGGCAGATGAACCAAGACAGGGAGAAAATAACGGAAAACGATTAAGTGACTCGTCTGAGGTTACACAGGAAATCTGTGGCAAAAAACATATTTTAGTGTAGTACAATGACATGAAGTTCTGGTTTCTCAACAGAAACCTCCAAATACACAGCTCCCCACCCTAAAGCTATATTCAGGTGCTGAACAGGGTCTAAATTCAAGTCAGCATTTAGAAAGTAACAAGAAGCCATGTGCAAAAGAAGGGGGGGGGGAAACCCCAAACATATGGTTTGCATTTACTGTTGACGTGACTCATTATTGTGAGTGTCAGTGTGACCCACTTGATAGAGGTTACATGAGGAAGCTCAGAAAAAAAAAAAGTCATATTTAATAACAATAGTGCCTCCAAACATGTGCTTTTGAATAATCTTGAAAGCCACATCAAGAACACAGATGAGGAGAAGAGAGGGACAAGTTTTTGACCTTTAGTCTCTTGCTCTCAAACTCAGTAGTACTTAACACATCCAGGAAACTTAACTTGCAATGGGATATTTTAAGTTGACTGTAAATCCACATCTGGCCCACAAAATCAGTTTTCACCACAGCATGCACATGATGCCACTCAACAGAAAACACAGAAGTCTGTTTATGTGCAAGCAGTGAATAAGTAACATTAAAGAGTGTAAAGCTTATCCCTCAGCAAAGGGGCAAAAACCTACCCTCAACACATCACTTGTTCCTATTCAAGACATCAAAACAAGCTGCAGAGGTTTCGCAGGACTTACACTGGCAAATTCCACCCTGGATCCTGAGTGCTTAAACAGAGGGAAGACACCAGGGGCAAAACTCTGAACTCATGCAGTGAAACTGCTGTTGCATGTGATCACCACGACACCAAGGCAGTGAATTTCTGCCAGAGAAAAAAGCCTTAACATTCATTTTGTTCAAACGTTTATGCTGTTCAAACAAAAAACAGGGTGGACTCTGAAATTATCTTCTGAAAGCCAATTATATCCCACAGGCAAGAGTGATGCCATTAGACAGATACATCAAGCACAAGTACCTGTACACATTAAGCCTTATAATAAAGGATGACTCAAAAGTTAAGCAGATTTCAAAATACATGCTCACATTACTTAACAGCAACCACCTTCATCCAGTAAAACCTGTCACTTTGCTTTCTGTCAAAATGACATGTCACTGCATTGAGAGATTGTTTAGTTCTCACTAGCCAGTCATCAGACACACCACGTCTGTAAAATAATGGAGGTCCAGAAGCCTTTTGTGTTTTTTTTCCCTCAAGCTCATTTGAGTTTTGGTTTGGTTTTTTTAAGTATACAGCAAGAAGATAGGGCAGCTGTTTCATAGTTACAGTGACGGAGGAGCCATCCATCCTCCCTTTCAAATCTGTGCTGTTTATTGGGACTACTTTACAACAAGTACTACTTCCTCATACCAGTCCATGAGGACATCCTGAATCACTGCGTTTGTCTCCTCACTCTTCTCCCTTTCTGGTTTCAGCCATCCCCCTATGCCTGCCCTGAAAGATCCATTACGGTATCACTGCAGTAAGCTTTTATGCTGCAACGTGCAGCAGGTGTTATTTAAAGAAAAAGGGAGTGGGAGGAATGTTCACGCTATCTACTTTAGCTGTTCACTTTATTCTATTACAGGTGCTCTGAAGAGCCCTGGAAGTACCCCATGTCCTCCCAGCACCCCTCAGCCAAGACAGGGAACTTCTGCTCCTAACTTGGAGTTCTTAATTAAAGACGACAAACTTTAGAGAGCATCGAGACTTCCCCATAGCATCCACTGGTGCAGAGGACAAGATCAATGGACATAAGCAGCCACATCAGAGCTGAATTCTCGCTCCTACAGCCTGCAGCCAAAACCAGCAGACTAGCATATTCTCAGCATGTCACTGAGGCACTTTTGCCCAAAGCATCAAGGTCATTGCAGCACGAAGCCCGAAGTTACAGCAAGAGTAATAACCAAACACACATCAGAGTGAAGTTTCTGCTTTCTTATGGACAAAGCATTCCTGGAAGCTCTTTGCCAAGCTATTTATTAAGATGCTGCTATGGACTACTGAGTATACTTAAATTGCAGGTGTCAAGCTGTGCATTGCATCAGATTTCCCTGGAAGCATGAAGGATATCTAGAGGAACCCTACTGAAGCTCTTCACCCTACTGAGGGATATAAGCTTGTCACTTCTCTACAAGCTAATGAAAAAAGTCATACGCAAAATATTCTTCCTCTAAGGTTGTTGCATTTTAATATGGACATGTACATAAAGGTGAGAAAATATCTTCAGGTTTACTGTAGGAGATGACTGGACTCTCAAATCTGCCAGCACGAGACAACCTAGAACTTCATTGTGGGAAGAAAGACTATTTGGCAGCTAAGTTCGTAGGTTTTTCAAATAGTTAGTTAAGGTAAAAAACATCACATGACTTCAAAACATTATATTCCACATACAATATCCTTTCTGACCCATACAGCTATTAGTATCCACACTGCAATATTTAATTAGATGGTGTTTACTGGTACATCAAATTACTTTTCTTTCCTTCTTAACTGCTAGTCTTTTAGGACAAAGCAGATGATATTTAACAGCCTTAGGACTGCCAGCATTTTTGCAGACAACTGTTTGCTACCAGTAAGGCCACAGTCAGCCTGGATTACTTCATCTCCTCTCAAGCCTCCTGTCCACCTGGACTCTGGGAGTCGCACACAGCGAAGGCACCTAGGCTGAGCAGTGTGCGCAAGAAGGCATCTCTTCCTTCCCTGTGCCCCTGACAGCATCATCACAAAGCTGTCACCACTTTGGCTCACCAGAGCAACAACAGGCAAGAGAGTCCAAGCTTGCATCACCAGTTCACCCCAAACTCAGTTACAGGAAATGATATTTCACTTCCCCCCCACCCCACCCTCCCAAGCATCACCCCCTTAGTGCATACTCAAGGCACTGCTTATTCCAGCCCTGCTCAGGTGACATGGGTGGTCACTGCTTGCTCTAAGAAAACAGGACAAAAATAAGAGCCAAACAGGATGGAATTACTGGGGTTTGTCATAATTCTTTTAAAAAGCATGTTACCATACCATGCAGTAAGGTCCATGCAGCCTGCAGCTTGGATGCTGAGGGATGAAAGCAGGTACAGCTTTGGGGGCTGGGGGTGTTGATAAAGCAAAATGATGTAATTAGGAGTTTGCCACAAAACTCATACGTTTGGTCCCTATCAGGCAGACTCTCCTTCAGGGGGATTCACTGCAATTAACTACGCATCAATAGCCAAGAAAGTTCAGAAAAAAGTAAATCCCAAGCATCTGCCTGTTTCAGACAGTAACAGCTAAGAAATTATGATGTTGAGAGTCAGTCCAGCTGTTTCCCCACCCTGAATTCTCCCTCCTCCAAAATACCCTACTGACAGAAGCTGGCCAAAGTTTTATTTTAAAGAACATCAGACCTGAGCTGAACGTTAGAGTCAAATCGTTTTACTCTGCAGGTTCACAAAGCCTGACACAGCAACGCTTGCTCGCGAGCAGTCGCTTTTTTAAAACTACGAGCAGCCAGCAGAGGAGGTCACAGACCCAACCACACACGTTAAACTTATTATAAGCAATTAAAGGGAAGATAATTTGGGAGATAAACACTTGAGAAGTGGAGAGGTTTCACAACCGGTGCAATTACAATAAATCAGGAGCGAGGGCGCCGGGCCAGCCCCTACCCCGGGGGCTCATCGCCACCACCTCAGGGGTGCCCGGGGAGGGCGGGAGGGCGACCCGCAGGTGCATCGTACCCGCACCGCACCCGCAGCGCATCCACCCGGGCCGCGGCGGCGGGAGAGGCCGGGGGCGGCCCCGCGGCTGCCCCGAGCCTGCCCGGTCCGACGGGCGGTTCGCGCCGGGAACGGGGCGCCGGGGGCCGTGGGGAAGACGGTCGCAGGGAGAAACTTCTCCGCGGCGGACACGGCACCGCCCTCCTCCTCCTCCTCCCCAGCCCACCGACCGCGCTGCCGGGCAGGGGGAGCCGGACCCGCCCTGGCCCCTCCATCCCTCGCCGCCCCGGGGCCGCTGCCCCGCGGTGAGCCCGCCGAGAGGGGCCGGCTCCGCCGGGAGGGAGGCAGAGCCCCCCGCCCTGTGCCGCCCCGCAGCCGGAGGGCTCGCCCTTTTGTTTTCGGCACCAACTTCTTCCCCCGACGGGATGGGGGTGGGTGGGGGCGGCGGTGGCATCTCCCGCTCCCCCCCGCCCCAGCCCGGTGGGGTCTCTCCTCACCTCCCCTTCCAGTTGCACAGGTCGCTGGAGTACTGAGCCACGGCACCGCCGCCCAGCAGCAGCCGCAGCCCCAGGAGCAGCGGCAGGAGCCCGGCGGCCGGGGCGCTCCGCATGGTCCCCCCACGCCGCGACCCCCCGGCCCGGTGCGAACGCGGTGCAGGCGGCGCGGAGCGATGCGCGCAGCGCCCGGGGCTCGCTACATGGCGGGCGGCGCGGCTACCCCATGCCCGGCTGCGCGCTGCGCCGCTCCGGCTCGGCTCTGCAGCTCGCACCGGCTGGCTGCGGCTCCCAGCTGAGGGGCGGGAGCGGCCCGGCCTCCCCGAGCCGCCCGCGGGGACCGGCTCCTCCCCGTCCCCCGCCCTCCCCCGCCGGGCCGGCACTTGCTGCGCCAGCAAAACGCGGCGCCGGATCGGGGACCGCCGCTGCCCAGCGGGCACGGCACGGCACGGCCCACTGCTGCCTGCCCGGGCCCTGGCAGGTGGCCCGGGGCCTCAGCCCCCCGCCCTGCCGGCTCCCGCCTCGGGCTGGCCCCGGCCTTGCCGGGGGGCGCAGGGAAGGACGATGCCCCCCGAGCGCGGGGGAGGAAAGGTTTTGTCTGGCCGGGAAAGGCGCTGGGGGTGCCCGCGGTGCCCTACCACCCGTCCCCGGGCCAAGTGGGTGCCCGCGGTGCCCTGCCACCAGTCCCCAAGCCAAGTGGGTGCCTGCGGTGCCCTGCCACCGGTCCCCAGGCCAGTTGGGTGCCAGCGGTGCCCTGCCACCGGTCCCGGAGCCAAGTGGGTGCCAGCGGTGCCCTGCCACCAGTCCCCAGGCCAGTTGGGTGCCAGCGGTGCCCTGCCACCGGTCCCCGGGACCAGGTGGGTGCCAGCAGCACAGCTCACTGCAGCAGGTTACTCTGCCCACAGCCGAATCTCCACCTGGGCGTGGTTCCTGAGTGGATGGAGGCTGACAATTTAGCTGGAACCTTCTTGTGTTTCCACTTACCAGGAAGCACTTGGGACTCGATCTTATTTGTAAAACTCTCCAACACTTAATGAACACTCCAGATAACTCTTTGTCTTAATGTCCCTGGTTATCCCATAGTTGACTTTAGATACTTAACCCTTGGTGGCAGAGACCCTTCTGCAAGAAACCAGAAGCAAAGAAATGCTTTTGAGGATGTGAGGGAAGTGCAGGGTGTGAATCGGCCCCAAACCCAAACTACCCGGGCTAAGATAAACAGAAAAAAAACCCGGGATGGGGGCAGGGGGTAGAGGATCCAGCTGCTAGCAGACTGCGCTCTGATATGCCAGGCGCCACGTATTCCTTTCAAAGAAGTAACAAGGGGGTCGAGATTGATATTGTACATCCGCAGATAGGAGAGGGGTTAAAATATTTCCAGATCACTGAGTTTCTCAGTCTCCTGTTGTCCTTTCAAGTGTCTGTCAGGCAGCTTTGTTGAAAGCACTGCACTGATTTTTCTAGGTGAGAGTTCACAGATGAGCATTAAACATTTACACCCCGTTCACAGTTTGGTGTGTTACCCTCGTTAGTACCTTTTTAAAACACATTGCAAAGTGCCCCAGTGCTGTCTGGGAGGATCCAATGGCTAAACCAGGATATTCCAGTTCTGAGTGCTTCCTGCCTGCTTCTGCACTGAGGATTAAATCCTTCACAGTGTATCCCCTTCCATTTGTGGGTTTAGCTTTTCATGTCGGTTTTGTTTGGTAAATTACAGGTACTGTTCTGTTGATTATGAAGTATTAACATAATTACAGTAATTATGTCAAATGATGCAATGCATGTAAACATGTAATTAGCATGCAGGGACAACACTGAGCAAAGTGATGACAACATGCAATAATGCAAAATGCCTCATTCTCCTGGTCATGTGCAGTGACACAGGCTTTAGAGCTCAGTGCCTTGATTATTTCTTTAGAAGGAGGTTTTCTTAGAATGTTTTGCTTCCTTCCCTCATACTGGAAAGAAAAGCATACAGGGAAAACACCGTATTGCTTTATTCCTCGGTGTGTTTGTATGTGCAACCCTCTGCATGCCCCCCAACTTACTGTATCTGATTTCCTTTGCAATATTCTAACTCTGCATTTGATAAAACAAACAAGTGCCCAGGCAGCTGCTCACGTTACGCTTTGGAACTTTTGAAACTGCCTGAAAACTGGGAACTTTTAAGACACAGAACAGTGTGTGCTATTTTGCAGTGGCTACTACCTCTGCCTTTCATTCTCCCCCGCTGAACTCAGAAAAGGCAGCGGCATTTAGTTCTGGGGACCCAGAAAAGTGACGGCAATGTGGGGGCTTTAAAAGCCCCTCCTGTCCGCAGTGCCTTCATGATGGTGATACAGCTCTTCATCTGGCCCAGGCTGATGAGTCTTACAAAGGAGCAAAGCCGGGGGTTGCGGCCGTAGAGCCAGGTTTTCTGGCTGCAGAGCCATGGCCAGGTTAAGCCCCCCCAGTTCAAAAGTGAGGGGCAGAGGGAGATAGGGAACCTCTGCGGCGAAGGGGGCTGCTCGGTTCGCTCATTTGCATCTCAATCCCCACAATGCTCTTCCGGCTACTCACAGCTATTCCATAGTAGTGCTCTTGGCTGGGATCTGGGAACACGCTCAAAGGGTGAGGCAGCTTTTGGATGCACTGAGCTGTTTTCTGTTTGAGCTGTGAAAAGCAAACATCTTTTCAAGAGAGAACATTCTGAACAGTAATTTTTTTGCATTTACAATTCAGAAAGGGTAGAACTTCACTGAAATCTGGGAGGAAAATATTGTATAATGTCAAAAGGAAACATAAATCCTCTGCAGCAAAGGCTTCACACTGCTCTGAAAACAGAAGCCACTGAGTTACTACACTGGCCTAATGTGGCAGGACTGGAGATACAGGTTCTGGAAACAGCTTCGTACACTCAAGACACTTGAACCCCAATAAAGCTCTACTGCCTTCCT
The DNA here is from genome assembly GCF_963210335.1 of Falco punctatus. NCBI lineage: Eukaryota > Metazoa > Chordata > Aves > Falconiformes > Falconidae > Falco > Falco punctatus. The sequence continues at coordinate 115,290,049 of NC_137580.1, read as the reverse complement.
CAAGGAGTAACTCAAAGATGAAGATCTACAGCTTCAATTCAGATGCTTGCTTCTAAATTACTTTAAATATTTACTTGTCACGGCTACCAACCCAGGCACAAACAGCACAGGCAGCTGCACGAGGAGAACCTGTTGAAGGAGAGATGACTAATCTGCTTCAGTGCTCAAATGTGCAGATCTGGAGAAAACAAAATCAAGCGGTGATTAGAGATGGGCTCAAGCTCAGGTCTGGATTTACATTTTCTTCAAAGCTGCATTTAGATCCTAGATATTAGGGACAAAACTCTCCTGCCAAGCCGGGACCCAGCCCGAAGGCATAGTAAGGGCACTTTCAGATGCAGGATTTCGGGTTAAGCACATCTCAGCTGAACACGCAAAGCTGGTTTAAACAGTGTGGCAGAGCTAATCTGTTGAAAGGTCTCACTCAGCCCTGCTGTCCCGAAGGGAGTATGTATGGGAGAACTGCAAACTCTTTGAGAGTCTTGCTGGTCATTACCCAGCCCATGTGTGGGTTTCACCATGTGTCCCTGTGTTTTGCAACTCCCAACCAGCTCCTTCTCAGCTGATTTATTTTCACGCTACTCAGCTTGCAGGAGGTGAATCAGGCCCTGTGGTTACAGAGCAGACCCAACGGCTAGTGCCTGGTGTGCAGCCCCTCGCTGGCTGCCAGGAAGGGAAATCTGAAACTTTACAGGAGGAGGAGGAAGGAGGAGAAGCAGGGTATTTTCTGGAAAGGCAAAGCCATAGCTAAACAGCATGCATGGCAAAACAGGAGGGAAAAGAGAGCAGTCTAAGAATTCCAACAAGCGACAGAGAGGACAATAGAAAATTAATAGAGGAACAATAAGAAATAAATAGTATTTGAAAGGTAAATCCAGCGGACAGGCAGGAGTAAGCAAAATAACAAAACAGGGAGAGGTTCAGCAGCTGAACAGACAGTGGGAAATCTTTGTGTGTGGTGAGGGGGGACTGTGTTACTTGCTTTCATGAAATTAAAATCAGTAATGAAAATACACTCATCTGTAATTGCACCCTTCTGTTTATTCCTGCTTACTTCTGTTAATACTAATATCTGAGCATAGCTCCTGTTACTCCTAAATCACTACTACTCACGTCTCGCTTTTCTCATTTTCGTTTTAAATGGAAAAGCTTTGGCCTTTGCAATGTAACAGAAAACGACATGCATTTAAAGAAAAATAAGCAAATCTTTCCCAGAAGAAGTTAAGTGTTAACTGCATGCCTGCAATCAAGTCGTAGGACAGCAGTATTTCTGGTGGAACAGTGTCAATATACAGATTGCATTTTAAAGAGTGAGGCAGCATTACAGAAGCGTTGAAAGAGGGGGCGGGGGAGCAAAGCTGCCCCTCTCCCCTTGGACACAGGCAGCTCGGAAACAAACAGCTCCCCACTGAACTGGCAGCTCCCGCTGCCAGCACAATTGAGCTTCCGCCTCTGGATGTTTGCATTAGGATCCCAACCGGCTCCCACCCAAATCAATGGATTTCGCTGTAGGCACAGAAGTGAGACTTAGGTATTTTCAGTCTAGTCAAATAAACAGAAAAACTCGGGGTTGGCGGGGGGGGGGGGGGGGGGGGGGCGGGGGGGCGCGGGGCACGTGGGGGGAATCATTATTTGGACAAGTTAATTACAAGACATAGCACCAAAATACATAAATAAAAAAATGGAGATGCCCAGACTTGTGATGTGGCCAAACCTGTAGGTGTACCTGAAGCTACCACCTATCGGCTCGCTCTCGCTGCACGAGGGAATGTGGACACAGGGATGCTACCTCTGATGGCAGTGAAATTCATTTACCATTAATAGTTAGACATTTAAGGCAAATCAGTAGTTTGGCCAATGTGTATATATTTCTTTTTTAGATTGCTGACAAATAAATGTCTCTCTTTCCTCATGGGCTTTATTTCCATCTCACAGATACCAAGCAGGGTAAGACATGGGGCTAATGCTGGCCTTTGAGCAGGGAAGTCAGGGTGCTCTCCTCCCGTGTGTCCCCCAGAGAAAATGGGGAGCGAAGCCCACCTGGCAAGGCTCGGTAACTCAGCCCAGGTAAGAGCTGAATCACCTTCTGCAAGTGCCGGCCTCTCCGTGCTGACTGCAGAGGGAGACTACACTCCTGGCTAGCTGCTCTGAAGTTAAACACCTCAGCTAGCTGAAATACATGCAGATTAGGGAGGCTGAGTGAGGTGTAATCTTGGCCAAGGAGTCTAAAGTGGAGTAAGGATTACATCTATGCTCTGTGATGGTGCTAAAGCCATAGCTTTAAGATATCAAGGACCATTTTCCCAAACCACACAGCTTGGTTTTCATCAAGCCAAGGACCACAGCATCGCTGTAGCAATGATTCCGGTGCTTTTCTCTCACCATTCCGCCCCCAAACACCTTAAACTCTTAAGCAACCCAGCCTATGCAGACAGGAATTTGCATTTTGCTCTTTGCACATCAAACTGAAAAGCAATGCAGGGAATGATGTCTGGACCCAAGCAGCCTATTGAGACGATCAGAAAGGTAACACAAAGCACAAAAGATGGCTAAGAAACACAGATCATTTGCCATCCCACACAGCAATGCTGTCTCAGGACCTGGGGACCCAGGCAGAGGATTTAGTGCCTAAGCCTAGAGACTCCTCTGGGTTGCAGGCATTAACTCATGCTTGCATGCCTGAGACAGGATAAAGCTGAAGTAAAAAAAAAAAACAACTCGAAAGAGGCCTCAGCATATTGTTGTTTTGGGGATAGTCCTGTGCATTTCATCCACAAGAATTAGTGTTTTCTTTTCATTTCACAATAACCTAGGTATTTAAAATGTCTGCCAAAAAGTACTCAGAAACCCAGTGTTTAATCTGAGGACTTTTCAAGAGGACCAGTTTATTTCTACCATCTAATGAACATTAATTTCCTGTTTTAGAAAATGTTATTTATGCCACTGGTGAAGCTGATATTTATCTTGATGTATATCGTCTTGGCTGGCTTAGTTTTTCATTTTCTCCAGTTCCCCCAGCCTGCGTGCTCTCTGCAACCTGTAGACTCAGACTGTGCAACCAGCAGTCCTTCAAACCTAGTCAGAAGTTTCCAGTACATGGTGGGAGAATATGCTAGCAGAGGACACAGGTCTGAATCCATTAGTGGTCACTTCTCATAATAAAAACAAAGCTAAAGAGAGTATTTGTAACACTGGTCTGAAAACAAGAATGTATTTTCCTTTCTGCTTCAGAATTGAGACAAAGCTAATGCAAGTTACACTAAACAAATCCAGCCCTTGCCAGGATAAACAAACATTTGCAGTGCTGCTTGCTACATGCCTGTCATGAAATAAAGACACTGACATGCATTTTAATGCAGCTCTCCTACAAATTGTGAAAAAATAATTGTGCACTGTGTATTCGTTGCTAGGTTACTAGAAGGAAAGAGAATATTTTTGCAGACATGATGAACTAACAAGGTAAATAATTCAACTTAATCATTTTCAAATTTCACACTTAATTTTCAACAGCGGGTCTTTTCAGAGCTCAGATCAACTTCAGATCTGGCAACAGTGATTTTCTAGAGCAAGGCTGACAAGCTCCTGTGAGCAAGATTTGGCCCATGGTGTAGTTTTTATACGACAAACTTTCCCCCTACCCTGAATACGATGGCAGTTTTACTAGAAAAAGGGCTGCAAGGTTTGCCCAGTTGTGATTAACAGCACAAGATTTTTCATTTCTTCTTAAACTCATTCACCGACTTAGTGATATCTTACCAAACATTGCAGCACTAACAGAGAAAAGACTAAGAAAGCTCTCTGTACACACCCAGTCTCTCTGCACCGTACTCCCGTCAGTGACATTCTGTGAGGAATAGCACTAACTGATTAAAGCAGATTGGGTATCGTCTAACTAATCCATAAATTCCGACATTATTACATATTTGCTTAAGGAAAAACAATGGATCAGATCACGAAATCAGATCTGTGCTGCTCTGCAAAGCAGGGTCCTTTGTGCTGCTTTGTGGCAGTATTTGCAGGGCAGATGTATCTGAAGGAAGGGGTAAAGGGCCCTGCACACCCGTGTCCCTTTTAGCACCAGCTCAGCAGCAAAAAAAACTCCTCCAGAGAGACCTGAAGCTCAGATGAGAATCTATTTTGCAAAGTTTCCAGATTACAAACAATGCATCTGTTGAAAGAGACTGATTTTTTCTTTGGTTCAAAGCATGTTTTGGCTATCATGGCTTTATTAGGTCAGATGACACTCTCATTCAGGTGCCAACAGGTCTGACGACAGAAATGCTCCACTGATCAAGTAGTAGACTGAGGAAAAGGTGAGTTAGGTTCTCTCTCAAAGTCTCCGCTCAGTTCCTTGCATGACGTTCTGAAAGTCATTTCTCTGTGTTATGATGCTGAATATAGTTGATGAGGAACTCTGAAAATCAGTTGGTGCAAATTCATGATGCTCTGCCAATTTATTGTTGCAAGTGCAGTGGCAAAGGCAAAACAACATGAAAGTCTGAAGGTAAGGGACCAGGCCTTGTTGAAGCTAAAAAATCTCAATTTGAAAGGTCCCAAGGACAGTGACAAGCCATGAAATCTAACAAAATCTGACAAGTAACGACTAGCAAATTAGAAAGTATTTTTACACAGAAACACCATGAAGCCAGAATAAATTTTAGTATTTTTAGAAGATGCTGTGGTCACCCAAACTTTCTTTCTTTTAGTGCTTTTGGGAGAAGTCCTTGAAGCAGTATGTAAGTATAAAATCTGAACTTTTCTATCTTGTTAACATATGTGCCTATGTATCTTCTGCTTTCTTAGACAGGATTCTGGCTGAAAATCCAACCAAATCCATTCAAGGGTAAAAAGACTAGTGTAAGACTTTGAAGGAAAGGGAATCCACCCTCCTGTGGATTTCACTAGATACTTGTGCTCCCATGAAGAACTGGAGATCTCTTGTTACATATAAAACTTTCTTATTCTTTTATTCCCAAGGGTCATGCTGACAAGACTGGGTTGGGCCTTATGTGGACCCAAATGCTTGAATGGACACAAAAATCTGATAGTCTGTAATTCCTCCTCCTAACAGTGACCTGCCTCCTGCTACCTACCATGTCTTCCAAGTAGATTTCTGGAGATTTCATTCATCACTTAGGCCAGATCCTGTTTTCAAATTATCTTTTGTTTAAACTGAAGGAATGAGATTACTTTCTTCTGTACTGGAAGATTTATCTCTTAGAAGTTTACAGTCTTTTTTTTTTTTTTCCCCTGTTTTATCAAAAAATGATGGACCATTTCAAGGGAAAAAAAAAAGTAGAACTAACCCAAATGGTTGATTATCTTTGTATCTCTAGTTCTATTTCATTTCATGGCTCCCTCACTTCACAGCACTATAAACTTTTTGAATTGCCCTCTGTGATATCCACTCCTTCACTGTTGACCATTGCTCACTTATTCATTGCTTGTTGGATCAGCTGGGCACTTGCACAATTGAGTCTTTGTTATGCTTTCAGACAGGCTGCAAGTCACAATATTGAAGCAGCACAAGGACTGTTTCCTCTGCTGGTATTCTTCTTCCCTGGCATTTAGGAAGACAGCATCCTAAACAAATGAAAATGCATATAAAGTAATTACAACAATAACTCACACAACAGCTCTCATTTAACTGGCTACACAATGTCTTTTCCCCTTTAATTGTCATAAAGAGAGTGAATATCCAAAAGTCTGAAGGGTTTTTGCAAGTTGGTCAATGGAGAAACAAGAATTTGCTGTTTTGAAAAGTGCAGCAGAGCTCAGGTTTGTTTAATGATGGCTGGTGGTACACAGTTAGCGGGGATCCTAGAAGAGCCGCTCTCTCCAACCAGTTAATTGGCCCAAACAAAACGGAATGTAGTTTTCTAACTAATAAGGACTGACAATAATGAAGAGCAACTGCAGGGACAGTGGGAAGATAAAGGAATGCACATACCAAGGTTCTGCAACAGTATGAAATGTCAAAGTTCAAGTTTACATGCATAGTAACCACAACTGGCACAGGGGTTGCTGGGTGCATAAATAATCTGAGAACCCAAGATGAGAACACTAACAAATACAACTTTATACAGTTGGAGGTTTTAAAACAAAATTAAACTTCTCACATGCATATACAGCTGCCCCAGTATTTAAATACCTGCAGGATCTGCTTCTTGGCCAATATTATCGATGGAGCTGGACACCTATACATCCTTGAACTCTGTCTCAATAGGCAGAGTATTGGACGTGGCACTAACATAGCAACGTCAGCAAAACACTATTTTAGGTTGATTTCACTTGAAGTCAAAATGAGGATCGTGGCTTCCCAGATAGTGAAATTAATCTCTCTTTTGCAGTAGAAAAAAAGAAGTACCTTATTTGGGAAGGGAAAGTTTAGATAGAAGTAGAAGTAGCTGGGTTGATTATGGAAAGAATAAGAGTATTCAGCAGAAGTAGACAACTAAGGATTTTGTCACAGGGAGGGAGAAGCAGAGTCTTTTGTGTATGGTGGTTTATTGCAGGCTCTAATGGCATCAGGATGATGTTACCAGGGAGCCTTTACACAATGAAATAATTTACTGTCATCTCTTATATCCTGCTAGCACAACAATGTGGTCTCCATAGACCTACTCCTAAAACAGTTTTGATAGCCAAATTCTATCTGTAATGTCACAGAAGATGTCATAACCCTACTTAAAAAAAATTGACACAATTGTCCGTTCATTCACACAGAATTATTGTGAATTGGTAATGACCTTTGAAAGGATTGCTAGACAGACAGATTTGCTGAGGTCTAAAGGGCTCCAGACCTTCCTTTCCTTTCCCTCTCACATGACCCAGCACTGGCAGCCCCCCCAGTCCCTACTGCTGCATGGTGCTACAGCTTCCCAGCTGCTCTGAGGCCAGGGCAAAGCAGCAGTGCCGTGCAGACCCAAGAGCCTGGTGGTGCCATCACCTCCTGCTCCCCACAGCAGCCCACACCTCCTCCAGCTGGGCTCAGTGGCCCAAAATGAGGATGTCCCTGTCACGAGACTTGACTTGACAGATGCTCTCACACTGGGGCTGTGCCTCTATCCCTCCCACAGCCCAGGAGCCATGGGCACTATACGATAGTAACAAGCTGTCACAGATACCATTTGCACAGCTCGTTGGCTTGTTTCCTCCTAGGGCTGGAGTTCCCCAGGTTAGCAGCACATTTGTCAGGCTGTTCAAAAGCCTTCCTGGCCTTGAGAAGAGTTACATTCAGCAAAGAAAGTACATAAAAATGGAGTAACAGCTTTTCACTGAAAGAGAACAGTTTCCTGTCTCTGTTTTGCTCACATCTGGTCAATTTTCTGACAAGAATTACATCTTTACTACTCTTTTACAACACACAGCCAATACAGCTGAAAGAGAGTAAACTGCTCACTATACTAGCCTTTGTATTATCAGCAGTATTACTACCTTTAGCAAAGCTGTAAAATCTGTTTTACTGAAGATGCACAAACCTGAAAGAACTCTGAATGTCATGACGCAGGGTGAGACTGAAGAATTGGCATTTACAGGAAAATGGAGAAAATCTTTGCTTGAAAATTAAACAAAACTGAAATAGAATTACTCACAATAAACTGTACTCTAAGACCCACTTTTCAGAGTAGATAAGTATTTTAAGAATGGCATCAAAAGATATAATAAGATATGATATAATAAGATATCTTTTGTAGGGCAGTATAAAGATTTAAAGAACCTATTGAATTCTGTTTTCAATAAAGATGTATTAAGTAAATGTTGTTGTATTCTCTAGAGCTATACAATTCTTGTAATCTTTTCTTCAGAGGCCTTTGGCTAATTCATAATTCAAAATGTTACTCATTTCCCTTCCTGTCTGTATGTCATATAAAGATGTGCATCCAATACATTGTCTTGTGGATCTCTGCATATTATACACATCCCAGTTCCTGTTATGTATACATTCCTTTGTAGGGATATGATTTATTTCTTTAAGCACTTTCCCATCTTAAAATGTCAGATGCTTCCTGTACTTATATACAAAGAAGTTTAAGCTCCCAAAGGTACTGAAGTTCAACACAATTCTGACTGTGGACAGTATGAATTTACCAGTGACTCTTTGGGAAATATACAATTCCACCTACTTTCCTCAGCTCTCTAGCGTAACTTCATTTTGTAAGTGTTTAACACTTCAGTCATCAAGAAGATCAAACAGAGGTATGGTCTTGAAAAACAAAGAACCTACACTGAACTTTCTAAAGGTTTATTCTTCTTCAAGTAGAAGCTTTGATTCTCAAGGGTTATCACTTGTAGCACACAGGAACTTGTCAAGATTAGGAAAATGGGGTTTCAAGGTTAACTTTTATCCATTTCCATTATCTGAATCTTGCTATCTTTTGTAAATAAGACTTTTTTTCCTCCAAATAACTTACTTCTAAAGCTTTTTGGGTAAGTAAGGAAAATACCATTATTACTTTACTGGGTTTCAGATCAGTTACTTAATAAAAAAACCAAACTGTATTAACCAAGATGGTGAGACCATAATCAACTGCCTATCACTGGATTCTCCAGAAGATTTCACCAGCTAAAAGCTACAGTTGTTTCTTTTATTGTATTTTTAAAATATAGCTTTACACAGAAAAAAATCCTTTAAAAAAAGATTGCCAAATAGAAGTCTAACTTTGCAAAAGATTGCTCAATTATTGAAGCCTCAGGCAAAGAAAAACCTGCACTGATATTGTTCAGTTCTGTGGAACAACTGTCCCTCTCCCTTGGCACTACCTTACCTCCTGCAGCCTTAATGCCACAAAACCACACTGAACAGGCAGGTATCCTCAAGGGCCTGAACTAGAGCAGCTAAGAATGGCTCAAGCAGAACAGGAAACCTGCACAAAACTGCAATGCAGCCCAGCAGGCTGATGAGAGGCCATGAAATGAAAGTGCACAGGGAGTGGGATGACTGGTGGTAGGCAAGAAGAGCGTATGTTTGGAGGTGTGGACTGGTACTGAAATGAACAGGACCTTTCTAGCTCACCCACAAAGGCACCGAAGTCCAGTACTCCTGTTAAGAGATTGTTTGTGACATTTTCTAACTCATAAAAACAACCCCAGGCTTCTTCAGATTGACTCATTTTAAAAAAAGAAACAAGCAACAGCAACAGCCTTTATAACGACAGCTAATGTTTCAAAGAGAGAAATGTATCACACAAGACTTCTTCTCTAATGAGCAACAGCATTTTTCAGTGAGGTTAATTCAAACTCAACATGTCTAATTTATAAGAGGTTTTCTTGAGGGCAATTAGTCCTGCAGTTTCAGCTAAATATTTGAAGTCTTGAGTACAAGGGAAATTGGCCCAAATAACTCTTAGGTACTAGTCCCCACTAGTAATAAAGGCTCTGAAGGCCAAAGGAAGGCATTAGCAACACTTGTGCAACTCCCTTAACGGGGTGTACAAATGTAACTAATTGGAAACCAGTAAACAATTCTGGTATTGAAGCACAAAGCAGATAATCTCACTCACACTACTTCACTCATTTTCTTCTCATGTGGCTGACTGGAATAAAACTGCTAAAATACTGTTTCTCTCATGCAGAAAAAGATCTAGGGGATATAATAGATCACAAGCTGATTAGGAGTCAACAGTGTCAAGCCATTGTGAAAAAGGCAAACACTGCACTAAGCTGTGCAAACAGGAGCATGGCTTGCAAGAGATGGGAAGTAATCCTGCTCTGCCCAGCACTGGTACAGCCCCAGCGGGAATACTGTGTCTGGCACTGGGTCTCGTTCTCCAGCAGAGATGCAAAGCGCCCAGAGAGTCCAGAAGAGAGCCGTGAGAATAAACAGAGGTGTAAGGCACGACCAGTGAGGAAGGACTGAATGAATCAGATGCACATAACCTAGAGAGCAAGATGGGAGGGAAACCTAACAACAGCTTGCAAATACATAAATCATGGCTGTGGAGGGGAAGGGAGTGACTTGTTTTCTGTATGCAGGGTGAATAAGGAATAACAGATTTGGGATGGAGTTGGCAAGCCCTCTCAGGCAAAGAATGGGTTAACATAGGCATTAGCAAGAAAGCAGCTGAGAAGGCACACAGCTGCAGGGGATAAAACCACTGGGGAGAGGGCTATCAGAGGACCCCTTGAGGAGGGGGCTGAGGGAGCCTCTTAGGGCAGAGAGACAAGCTTAAGGGATGTTGGGCTGTGTCCTTTGCAAGGGATTCTAGTCTTATCTTTGGCAGGTTACTGGCCTCTTTGTTTGCATTGACTGAGTGTGTTTGATTATGAAGTTAGTTTTGGTTTGTTCTTTTTTTAATGCCTGCAAAAAAGCAGGATAGGGTGCCAAGGTTTTGGTTGTGGGTGTTTATATGGTTTTGGGGGTTTTGTTGTTTGATTTCTGTTGTTTTGGGTTTTTTTAATAGTCCAGTAAAACTTTTCACATCTGGCCTAAAATGTGGTCAAAGTGCTGAATCAAATAAGGTAGGAAGATAACTTTTGCCTAGGGACAATATTTGAATTCCTGTTAGAAACAGAGGACTCAAATGGAGGAGCTGGAGACTTTAGTCTGTAGAGGGAGAGAGATAGCAAGAAGCTTTTGTGTAAAAGAGAAAAGTTTTATACAACAGGCTCAGGCTTAACAGCTCTAAATGTGGGGAGATGATAGAAGTCTGGATCTTTTTCCTAGGGGGACAAGATCTTAGCCTGGCAAACTTGAGGGGGCTTGGAAATCACAGCAAGATTTAGGTTAAATATTATATTTTTTTTTAAGGGTGAAGATAGGAAGGACTGCAAGAAACTGTCTGAGGATGTTATGAAGCCTCTGTTGTTGGAGGAAGGCCTTTGAGAACAGGTTAGTAGGTATTTGGTGGTAATGACAAAATTGATCCTTTCTCAGGATGGCAGGGCTACTAGATGAGCTTCTGAAGTCCCATTCTGCCCTATGGTTCTTTAATGAGAAATATCGCATCCCTCTTTTCTTGTACTCAGCTGTGACATTTCATGAAAATAACAGCACTTTTGGAAGTTCAAAGCATTCTTTGAATAGAAGTGGTTTCAAAACTAGCTTTAAGCTGAGTATTTTACCTACTATGTTGAATGATCCTTTCAACATGGTGTGTTCTGGAAGTACTTTAGTACTGAAGCTTGCAAATTCAGCTACGAATGTGTTACAAGAAGACTCTATACTCGCTCTTTGTGTCTTTCCAACAAAGATACAACTACATTAACTTGTAGCATGCCCACAAGCTCCACCACAGCAACAACAGATTTGTAGTAAGGATGCTCTTTTCCCTCTCAGTCACAGTCTGACCTTTTCAAAAAGAAACTAAACCCAAGACTACTTGGCCTAAATAACACTAGGGAAACCCTACATAAATATTCCTTTTCTATTTTTTTTTCTTTAACTCCCAGTGAAGTTGGTTGAGATCTGTCCTCACAAGTTAATAGGTCTAAGTTGTCCTTAATATAATTAGTCTGTGTCATTTTTTAAATGAGAGTTAAATGTAAAGGAAGCAAACCATAGATACTATGTCTTTCCATGAAGTATCTATATCTAGATACTATGTCTTTCCATGAAGATGAAGAAAATTTCTATTTGATAGCTAAAGCCTCCAGAATTTGGAAGTTTTAGGTTCACAGTAATGATCAAGATATTGTTTTATCAGAAATAAAAGCTAGTATGATGAGAATTATCTCTGGTTCTGTAATGCTTTTAGCGGTAAGAACGGCTTTGTGTGCTTTGACCTAGCATTCCAAAAAATGTTTCAGTAGAGCAATTGGAAGTGCAACTAGGAGCAAATTGCTTTTGCTTGCTTCCGAGTTTGTCATGTCCTCCATTAGGAGGTTGCTTTCCATTCTGACCCACATGAAAGAGGAATAGGCACTGAAACAATGGACTATATTTTGAAAACTATTTAGTTGCCCAAGAACACAGAAATGCCTGCTAGATTTTCAAAAGCCAGTAGGTAATGACGCTCATGATGGAGCTAGACGCCTAGGTTGCACTGAAAATCCCACTGGATTGTTCTTGCATGCTTGTGGGCCTTCAAAAGTCTGCCCAGATTCCCCCCCAAATGAAAATCACATTTTAAGGAGATGTTTGTATTTAATTACCCTCTGTGATCAGCTGCAGAATATAACCAAGAAAACATTTCTGGTGGTTTTGATTGGTTCTCTGTTTTCCTTGGGGAAGGAAGCATGGGGTTTGCTCTGCATTTTGTGCACTGCTTCGCATAATGAGGTGCTGGGCCCTGACTAGGACTTTTGTATGGTTCAGCATGAGTAAAGCAATACTCAGCTACACTTTCCTAGATAAAGCAAGGCATGCAGGCAACATAAAAGCGCTAGCAGCCTTTGTCACCAGAAAAAGAAATGATCATATTTAGCAGTGCTGTTCACAGAAAGATTAAAACTCGGGCTGGATGGAGAAAAGCTGTGTAGATAATTTGAAATAGATTCTGAGGGTGAATTACTGCTTGGCTGTCTTCCTCACCTCCTCAGCTCTCAGACTTGTGTGCCAACGAACATTTTAAGATAACTCTGCTCTGTTTGCTTCTTGAATTGTCTAGCTGTTTAACAGGCTCTTCAGATAAACAAGGGATAATCTCAGGATTTTGCTCAACAAAGATTGCTTTGTGCAAATTTTAAAAATTCTGAATAGGTTGCTGTATAGGGCCTGGTCTTGCAATCCCTTTTAGTTGTGAACTTTCAGGGGAATAAGTGGTTGCACAAGCACAGTTTCAGTAAGTAAACTATCAATACTGATATCATTGCCACCATCAAATATTATCTCATTTTTAAAGATTATTAAAAAACAAGAAAAGGCACTGATAGCGCTGGACAGAGCAGTCTTGATGACGAAAAGTGCCAACTGGAGACACACAAGTGAAAAACAGAATTAGAGAGCAAGCGGGAAACTGCAGGCACTTTTTAATTTAAGAAATCAGTGCCCTCAGACAGGGCCCTCAGCCTCGCCACGGCCTGGGCAGCACACCCCGAGCCAGGCCGCGGGAGCGCCGGAGGTGACACCGCGCACCCAGCGAGGGGCAGCGATTTAGAACGGCCACACAGCTGCCCAGCCGCCCATGTCGGCACAGCCATCCCTCTGTCCCGACAGGGGTGCCTCGGCGAACGCCTCCGTGCCAGGGGCGCCCTGGAAGCGCGGCGCGCGCCCCCGCCTCAGCGCCTCGCTGCTCCCCGCCGCCCTAGACTGTCGCGCACCGCGGCGGCGGCGCTTCCGGCCCTGCCAGCCGCCTCATCTATGGTTGTTCCTCCCGCTGGGGCTCGGTGCCGGGCCGTCAGGCGGGCTGGCGGCCTGCCCTGAGGGGGGCAGCGGGGCAGTTCCCCCAAAGCCGCCTCCCCGCCCGGCCAGCAGCTCCGGCTCCTTCGCGGGCGTTACGGGGCCAGCAGCCCCCCCTTCCTCCCCGAGGGGCGGAGCCGGCCATGGCGGAGGCGGGGAGAGGCGGCGCCGTGCAGGTGGTACGTGTGAGGCGGGAGGGGGGCGGCCCCGCGGTGCTGGGCCTGGGCTGGGCGCGGGTTTGCAGCGGGGGGTTTCCAGGCCTGGCGGCTGAGCTGCTTGTCCTCACAGCCCGGGCGTGCTCGGTTACACGGAGTTTGAAAAGATAGTTCTAAAATTTTCGTACCACTCTTCATACTTTTGTTACTCCCTGTGACAGTGTTGTTTTGTTTGGTTTTGTGTAAAGCACTTTTTTTACAAATTTACACACGTACAACTGATGCGGTTTGGCAGCAGTTGAGATCGAGACAGACAGATATCTGAAAAGCAGAAACGGCCAGATCAATGGGCAAGTAAAACCGATTCACAACCTCACAAGAGTCTCAGATCCTAAAGGCAGATCAAAGTTTGTGGCCTGGAAATCGCTCTGTGTTTATTTAAAGTATCCCAGATACAAGATTTGACAAAACTAGTATGTTTCTGCCAACAGTCGTGAGTTTCTAAATGGTTTGGAATAATGACTCATAAGAAAACTTCATTCACAAATAACAGCTTCTGACTTTTAGAAAACCATCAGCACTGTTGAAATTATTTTTTCAATTTATTTTCTGCATTCAGACATGGAAGCAGGATGGAGTCTACTTAAACTGAAATTTGTGGAAACTGAAAAGAAGTTTTCACTTTCGAGCTGTTTATCAGATATATGTATATTCTTAGTAGAGGATGATGGTGGTCATGCCAGAAATGAGGGATTTCTTGCATGCAAAACATTCAGTTGTGCAGTTTCTGACACTTTTTAAAAACATCGCATTTCTCTAGTTTTCTCCAGTCTTGTGATTGATGTATTGTTTTCCAGTGGTCTAGCTGATGGAGGAAGGATTTTTTTTGGTTGAGTAATTGATTTGTAGATGAAAGGGCGTTGAACTACCTGTTAACCATTTCACATTCTGTCGTTTTTGCCACACATCAACATTTATTTTGCAGCAAAGTCAAGAATCATCATCTTCAGCTTAGCAATGGCAAAACTGCATTACTAAAAATAACTAAAATCACTTCAGGTCTTACTCTAGAATGTGTGAAATTCAGGGACAACCAGGTAGTGTCACAATGCTCAAATCCAATTCTGACTCAGTTATCACTCAGTTGATTTTGTAATGACAAAAATACAGCAGTTGTTTGCAATTTATTTCCCTTTATTGACCCAAAATCACTTAGAAAGAGCTTTATGCATGTTTCTGTAGTTCACTATTATGGTAGCAGTCTTCAAACACATGAAGAAGAGAACCAGAGAACTGCAAAGAGAACTTGAGTAATAGTCTGTGTTGGGATTGGAAAGCAGTAGTTGGCATAAACTGCAGCAAAAGGACTTCAGACTTTGGGAAAACTGTATTCCAGGTCTCGTATGCCTGCTGTTAGTGATTGCCTTAGCAAGGTTGGTGGTTTTGTTCCTGGAGATTATGGTTTGTCAGCGATGATGCAACTGCAGTTGATCTTGTTTTGGGACAGAAGAAATAGACGCTGTCTCTTGAGGTTACTACCAGCTGGGTTTTTTTACTATGAATCTGCACCTGTAAGTGAAATTGTGCCCTGGTTCATGTTTTTCCCTTTTTAAATAAACCAACAAGACTGAAGCATTCTGATACAGTCACACGATACTAAAGGCCAATTCATGAATGGCTAGTTCAGGACAAGTACCAACTTTAACTTTTAAACCAGGCTACAAACATAAAAATGAAAATATAGCTCTGCAGTTTTTAACTTATCTTTGCCTTAAAAAAACCCACAAGCAAACAAACAAAAAAACCCAAAACAAAACAACACAGAAAACCAGTAAACCAAGTAAGAATGGTAGAACTGAAGGAATCCTTAGTATACGATGTTAGCAGTACTCTTGGTATTTAACTATATCGCTGTGTACAATTATTTCTGTGGATTTGTTAAATTTTCAGGTTTTACACAGAAGTGCCATCAGCACTGTACCTTATTTTGGCAGGCATCTAGCTCAACATTGTTGTGACAGTACTGTGGAAGCAGAACTTGCTCACAGTAATGTTTTTAGGAGCATGCTAATACAAGTTGTTTTGTTGAGTTCGGAGTACCTTAGTGCCATCAGGTATCTGTGGATTGTTTTATATGTTCTGCCATTAAAGTACTGGTTTTTCTGCTTTCAGTTAAACCTAAAGAGAGGTGCAAACATGATCTTGATATTTTGTACTGCTGTCCTGACTTAAAACAGGAGTACATGGAAAAAAAAACCAAGGAAGTTCCAGTTTTGCAGTTTTCAAGCCAATATCAAACTAGCTTGTGATGGCATAGTCAAATTTTTACTAAAGTTAATTAGAAAACAGATTGGGAAATCATTGATTTTTCTGGATGTACAAAACTGTAGCTAGTTTATATAGTCATTGGAAGGATCGGAGAACGTTTTTTTTTTCTTTCTGAATGTGTTAAATGGATTAGTGTGAATGTGTAGGGTCTTATTTTAATTGCCATCTAGACATAAAGGATATTAAAATCCTGAGTAAATTCAATATATTGGTGTAGAAACTCAGATTTTTGCTTATTTTTTTAATCTCAAAGTACTAATCTAAGACAGTTCTGAAATATTTTTTGTCTGTATTTTGTAATTATAATTATTTGGTAGTCAATTTCACGTTTTTATTTTCTATTTCTCCTTATTTTACTTATTTTACTCTCCAAAACACAAGTCAAAGACCTGCTTTGCTTAAAATTTTAGATAGCTTTCCTCCTACCTTTTTTATATACCCCTTTTTCCTCTTATAGCATCCTGCCAAAAATCAAGATGATCATTCATTTTAGACAAGTATAGGGTTTTTTATTTTGCTGTGAATTGTTAAGTTTCTTATTTGTTATTCATTGTACCATACATCACACTCTGTAATACCTGCATGTACATACATCCTACTCTAAAAAACAAAAAATATACTTATCAATGTCCATAAAATCTGCCTACTAATGCATGCATTTACATGTATTCACACCTCGTACATGTGCTCACATGTCACTAAATCTTGAATAATTCAATTTCAGTATTCTTCTTGTATTTTGTTTCTTAAGATTCTTGCATGCTTACAATAGGAAATAATCCTCTGATTCTTTAAACTATGTATTTATGGTTGCACCACAAGATACAGAGTTTTAAGTTCTGTTTCTAGGAACTTCTTAGAATGTCCCATGAGACTTTTTACATTACTTAGGCTCTTTGCCTTAAGTTCCCCATCTATATAAGCAATCTTAACAGGTATGGGTTTGGCCTCTCCCTTTACATGCATAGCCAGTGTGTTACTGTGCTAATTTTTTAGGACTTTGCATTCTGTGAATGGAATGTATTCTTTTCTGAGAAAGAATTGTTGGGTTTTGGGGGGTAATTCGAACAATAGTGAGTAACTGAACAGAGAAATCATCTGATTTCTAACTGATTTTAAAATATTTCAGATAAGTTTTCATGCTTTGCATATATGTGGCTGAACCAACAGAGGCTACAATAGGCAAGCCTGCAATTGAAATGGTTGACTATGGAACTATGCCATATGTCATCTTCTAAAATGCTTAATAGCAGTTTTAGATAAAAAACTTGGCTAGAGCTCGAGCTCAAGCATACGGGCTCTGTACATGAGCATCTCCATTTAGGTAGCAAGCCTAAAGAAAAATTGATGAGTAAGATGCATTAATGGATGACATAGAGTGTTTTAAGAAACGCAGGAATGCTAGGAACAGGTTAATGTGGTGTTATAGATGTTTTGCTAGCATTTTTGGTTCTGTAGTCTCTTGTTTCCTTGGACATCTACCAAAAGCCATCTTGTAGAACTCAGAAAAAAAAAAAAAGTTTGGTAGAGAGGAAAGTGAATCACATATTTGTAATGACAATAAAGGATCTTTGCCTACTTTTGTATTTTTAAGATGCATTTTTTGTGGAAGTTAGTTTCAGAAGGACCTGATGCTTCCCATTTTTAATGAATATTCTTATACTGTAAGTAAACAAAAATAGTGCTTACTAACATATATTTGGATCTTTGTTTGTTCTTTTTGTAGTCTGTCATTGTGCCTGTTCACAATAGTGAATGCTGGTTAGATGAATGCTTGAAGTCAGTTTGGGAACAAGATTTTAAAGAAACCATGGAGCTGTCAGTTTTTAATGATGCCAGTAAGGTATGCTTCAGTCCTTATTTAAAATACTATCCAAGTAAATACTGTCTGACAGGAATTTTTAGTTTTGTTCACCATACAAATTAAAATAGCTGCATCTATGTCATCTTTTTTCTAGGATGGTTCAGCTGAAATAATTGAAAAATGGAAGATCAAGTTGGAAGATGCTGGTGTTTCAGTGGTCATTGGTAGTAATGATTCATCTCAACCTCGAGGCGGTATGTAGCTTAGTAGTGATTTTTTTGAGTTAGGCTGTTATTGTAGGCATCTTCTGTTTTTTAGTTTGAAAAGCATCTTTGTAGCCACTTGCATTGCAAAGGAAAAAAACTAACACATTGTTTTCCAGAGCCGTCAGTTTCAAAACTAGTTCATTTTTTTTAATTTAGCCCTGTTGATTTTGTAGAATGGCTCTGTACAATGGCTCTGAGAAATTTGTTTATATGTCCAGGAAAGAAGAACTTGGCTTAACACTTGTGTTCTACTCTGCAAAAGAATTTTGTTTAATTGTAGCATACACAATGTTGTTAGTGCTTACAGTTTTACTGTGGCTTTCGGATACCTGATTTATCTTCAGGAGATGGGTTTTAAGAAAAAAGAAATCCCACATTTCTAACATAAATACTTAAAAAGTAAATATATATCTTTCAGTATTTTAGAATAGACCCAGAAATAGAACAAAATACATTTTTATATCCCTTTAATCAGATCAAAACAGAGATTTCGAGAAAGTTCTGATGTGAGCAAAAAATTCTCATTAAACTCCAAAGTTTTTGCACAAAGGGTAAAACAATATGTTTAGTGAGGTACCAGATAAGCGTATGGTGTGATTCCCTCTTGATTTACATGTCAACGCGAATTACATTTATCCACTGGAGGAGGTAACAGACAAATATCTCTAACGGTTTTTGTTTTGCTTGTTTCAGCTGCTTGTTTCAGCTCTTTCACATGCAGGGTTTTTTAGCAGACAAGCTTGCAAAAAATGTAAAACAGGAATAAAAGTCTATTGCTTTTTGAAGAACCTGGTGTTGAATGGCAGTGAAATTGGAAGATCATACCTGTGTCCTGGAGACCAACAGGACAAAACAAGCGGAACAGCAAATTTGTGTCTTTCAAGTTATCTCACTTAAAAGACCCACTTTGGAAACACTGTAATACAAAAGCTGGTCAGTTTCTGGTTTTTAACAAAATGTCCTGTTTGTAACTGGAAAGAGACCTAGGCTTATTACAGTCTCCTCAAAATGATGATCTTATGAAAAAGCCAGGTTCTGTTTCAGAAGGCTTAATTTTCATTCCCTTGTTGAAACACACAAATAAATTGGAGTTTGTCCACTGAATTCATCTACAACGTGGTATAGCCCCTGGCTTTATTTACTGTAATTTCTTTTGACTACAGACTTCTTTAAGGCTTTTCAAACAGTTGTCAGACTGAAGTAACTGAAGTAACACAGCATAACTGTTACTATAAATATTTTCAGTATTTCAATATCTCTAGCATGAAATGGTGTTGTTTTGACAGTGCAACTAGTAATATTAGCATTATTGAGCTGGTGATGACAAAAGACAGGCAAGGTTTGTAAAGGGAATTTTTCTCTTTTGAGTAACTGATTAAGCTGGAGTTCAGCGATGTCAAGAATGGCTTGTATTCCTGGAAATTTATCTATCTTCCCCCACTCCACAACTATTGGTTGATCAGTCTCCTTTCAGATCTTACTTCTCTTAGTAGTTGATGATCTAGAAGCAAAGTGGGTTGCAATTTCTCAAGTCAAAGTGTAATACCAGAGGTTGTTAATTATGGTAGTTAGGAAAGTGGGTTACCAATTTTTTTTGTTAATACTATCTTGTTATATCATGTATTTTCCATTTTTAGAAGCCATTTTCTATGTATAAAGTCTTGTTCCTAATAGAGTGTTGTATTAATTGTGTGTAAACTAGTTTTTAGTTTGCAAGAACACACAGGTGCAATGTTGTGACAATAATTTATGTTAGGATTCTGAAGCCAGTTCACCTTTGCACTTCAGGAAACTGAACCTAAAGCTGAGTTCAAGTTGTGAACTACAAGGAGTATATTGTGCCATTAGGGGTATGTCAGATTATTTTTTGGTTTAATGTGCATTTGTCAGTGTAGGGATAGCTGAAACCTGAACAAATCTTTAATAAATTGGGGGTGGGGGAATGCAGCTGTGAGCATTGTTTTAAATAATAGTATGAAATGCATAGTTCTTCTAAAACAACAAAACCAAGCTTATTCATGTGGAAGTCAGTCTCGGGTCACCATTAAAATGAGGACATCTTTTCTTCACGGTTGTTACATTTTAGGAGCAGGTTACTTGAAATCCATAGTATTTGTTTGCTTTCAGTGATTTACTTTTATTATGTTAAGGACTAGTTACAACTGTAAGGAGTCTTTCCTTTAAAAGAAGATGCTTTAGTACAGAAACAATGTACTAGTCAGGCTTCACATCTTCAACTATTTACACAAGATTAGGATTTATTTCTGATTCTTTTCTAACATGTAAAAGAAAGGGGGGGAACCTAGGAAAAAAGAAAGGGTCACTTGCCTAAAAAAAGGAAACCTTTTTCTTTCCAAGAGTGAGGAATGTTAATATCTCACTGAGGCTTAAGTTTTTACGGCTGTAACCATGGTAACAAGCTCTTTTCACCAAGTAAGCAGGCCTTACAAAACTCAGAGACCTGGCACAAACATTTGATTTTCTTCAGTAGAGTAATATTAAAGAAAATTTTTTACTCATGCCGAACATAGGATTTGTTGTGGTGAAACAATTTTTAATATATAGTTTCTTCTGCAGGGAGTTATATCTCTCTTATTAACAGTTCTTAAAATATGTGTATTTTCTTCTCTCCCCTCTAAAAAAATAGCTGGTATATGAAAAGCTTTGGGATGGTTTCTGGCTTAATCCAAGAAAGAAATATTTCCCAACCTTTTGTCATCACAAATATTAAAAATTAAAGTGAGGTATTTGAAAATGAGATCTGAAATATTTCAGAAACTTCATAGAGTAATATAATTGTCATCTTGTAGTTGCCTTTGAGTCTCCTTCACTTTTTTCCTACATTGTTGATTCCTAGTACTTAATTATTTTCTACTGAAGGTTGTTGAAATATTGGGGTGTAGTAATGACAGCACTGAAATGTAAGTGCAGGCTGGTTTACAGCTGGTAATGATGTATGGGAGTACTGATTTGACTGATGTTGGGCAAATTTAGTTCTATCCTGTTCTTTTACCTCTTGCTTTAACAGGGACCTCCACAGCATTAGGGTTTTGCTTGTTCGGCATGCCCAGACCTGCTAACTTGCATCAGTTGTTTCCCACTATAACTGCTCATGCCAGGATCAGCTCTGCTGTTGTGGTAGCTACTTACTGACTTTGCCAGCTGCTTTTTTACTGCCAGCAGGAAGAAGAATGAGAGTAACGGTATATGTGATATTAGATA
The DNA here is from genome assembly GCF_963210335.1 of Falco punctatus. Lineage (NCBI taxonomy): Eukaryota > Metazoa > Chordata > Aves > Falconiformes > Falconidae > Falco > Falco punctatus. Next base: position 115,268,995 of record NC_137580.1, on the reverse strand, counting down.
TTCATATGTGTAGAACGAGTAATATGTAAATATACTGTAAGAGCGTAAATCCAACAAACCCATGATGAATGGAAGGTGAGGATTAAAATACTTGTACTACATAAGAAAAGAATAACATGATTATAAGGAAGAGCCTTTATTAGTAGTGTTCTGTTGGTAGTTAACATAATGTTCCTTTGAGGCAGTAGGAAATGCAGTCATAAGTCTTTTTCTGTACTTGGACAACTCAGCAAAATAGCCAAGAAGCATGTGTGTTAAAACTAAGTGACCCTTTGAGCCCAGTGAAATTTGTTTCCTTAGCAAACTTAAACCTATGTCACATTAAAAAAAAAGTAGAGAATTAGAGAAGTCTGCTTTTTTCAAATGCAAAATCAGGAACTTTAGGGATAATATTATTTAAAATTACCCTGCTCCACTTCATAGTGAAATTTTCTGGCTTTATGTCTCCAATTTTCCCGTTAAAGAATAAAACCCCCACAGTATTGCATACCTTCACGTCATTTTGCATGTCAGGGCAATCTTTTGCTGGATTCCCTGACTTGGTTCCATAAAGACTTTAAACAAAACTTAAATGTTACATATATGACTAAGAGAAATTCATGTAGCGTTTCTTGGAGTAACACTGGATATAGCATGGTCTTTTCTTATTATGTTGCCCAAGAGAAGAACTCAAAGACCAGAATGTTCTTGGGTAGACCTTGTCTACATATGACAATTATCCTAGGTAAACACTCTTACCTTGCAGATGTATCTCAGTGGTAAGCTGAGTTCATCGTATTGCTGGTTGTTGCAGTCCCATCCTTACCCTGGGTGATGTATTCCTGATCCCCCTCCTTTTTTTGGTCATTTGTTTGACCTTCCAGCGCTGTCATCTGCTTCAGAAATTAAGCTGACAAAAAAGGTTTCTTCTGGCTCAACTGTCTGAAATGGCTTGGTAAAAGGTTCAACAAGTGTCAAGGTGTCAGAAACTACAAGACCCCAAGATGCCAATGTTGTCGTTTGACTGGATTTATATTTCAATGTGGTCTTCCATAGATGGTATAACATGTTATAGTATAAATAAGCTGGATTTGTGCTCCGTGTACATAATACTGTTCTGCTTTGGCTCCCCTCTGCATTACATGAGCCATTCATAAATGGCGCATGAAGTTTTTGTATTTCCATACTTTGTATTTAACAAGCATAATGGAACATAACTTTTTTTGAGTCCTTCTGAGGATCTGGCCCCCTGATGGGAAGAACAAATTGCCTAGCAATCTCTTGTTCTTTCTTTGCCTTTTTATGATTTGTTACTATTTGCTATGACTTGAGATGAATGTATATACAGCCAAGGGTTTTCAGCATCTGAATTATTGCAGGGGGTTTGACTAGATGACCTTTAAAGGTCCCTTCCAACCTACAGCATTCTGTGATTCTATGATCTGAGGTACTGGATGTGAACCTTAGGTAGCTGGACCCTTCACAATATGTATTGCATGTTTTGTCTGTATGGAGGGCTAGCAAAAGTAGTCTAATTCTACTTGGTGGCAGAATTCTGACACCTACAACTGGTAATCACTTAAAGAAGACGACTGAAATAGGTATACTACTTAAATATTTACCTTGGTTTAAGTACGGAAAAATTGTGTACTTTGCCTGATACTGATTTTTGTATTTTCTTTCATCTATTCCTGACTGTAGTAAGATTTTTTTTAAAAAAACCTCAAACATTAAAAACTACTGCATAATTTTATCTTTGTGTTTTCAACAGTTGGATTTGCTAAAAATCAGGCAGTAATTCAGAGCTCAGGAACCTATCTCTGCTTTCTGGATTCAGTAAGTTAATGCATTTTACCTAACTTAGTTTTGTCAATAAAATTGTTTTGTTTTTACTGTAGTTGTTGGTTTGCCTTAAAGACAAGCTGTTTAAAGGCGTTTGGCAGTTAAATGTGCTGGTTACTATTTATAGCCATAAAGTTGTCTTCCAACCTGTAGAAAGCCTACAGCCTCATGCTGTTCTCTAATCCTATTGGATTTCACATGCTATTGTGAGCAGGGGTGGGCAAGGGTGGTATTTAGGTGTTTTCAGGATTTTTCTTTCCCACATTCTTCAGAAAATTGTATTGATGAGAAACTAAGAGCTAATCTACTGGCTTTTTAATGCAAAATAGGAGAGGTCTCACCTTCCATCTTGAATTTTTTTTTCCTGTCCTTTGTTGGATACCTTCTGTGAAGCCATTCAGCTCACTAACCCACAGATAACTATCTGACTTTATGCAGCTTAATATGCAGTGAAGGATTTCACAAATGTGCATAGCTGATCTGAGGAATGGTGCCATGTGGCTAGGATCAGGCAAGAAGAGCGGGACCTTTAAGGCTCACTGATCTCATGTAATTTCACCTGAAGATTGATTCTTTCCTCTGAACTATGGTTTAGTGTAGTACTAGGATGAACTGGCTGCTGAAAAGTGTAGGTTTTCAGGTAGGATTCAACTTAATGTTATGATTGTCTGTGCTTATTAGAAAGTGTAATGAGAGCAGGGATGTAAACTACAGCCTTATAAGCACACAGGTTTTAATTTGGGTAATCTTTCAGTTTGCAAACTCCATTTATTAGATCAACTAGATAGGATTTTTTTCATTTTGTGTGTTAAAATTTTGTGAATTAATCAGTGTACTGTTGCAAGACACACTTAAGTGCTGGTGTATTTCTTCTGACCCACGGAAGTGCAGGAGAAATTTCTTGTTATACCATTTAAGAAATTAAGTTTTGCAAGTGGCTTTCCTGGCCTTTATTCTTGCTTTTATTAAGTTATTAGCAACACAGTGTGCCTTTTTAAATTAGTTTATTTGACTTTATCCTAGTTTCCCTTTAACAGTTTGTTGGTTTGGGGGTTTTGTTTGTTTTACAGAGTGTATTTCAAGTAAATCTTTGTATGTAAGTTTATAGAGGGTGAAGCTTTGAGATGCAATATCTGAGATATATATATGGGTATATATGGGTATTTCAGAAACAAAATTTTGAACATCATTTAATACACAGAATTCACAATCACATATGTGAATTAATGGTGTTTGGAAATGTCGGTTTGTCATACATCAAAAAATAAGTATTTCATATCCAGCACTGCGTGTTAGTGTCTGTTTCGTAAACAAATTATTTTGAGAAAGTGTGAATGCAAAATCTGCTGCTCTGTTCTTGATCACCTGAGTCACCAGATTTTGAAAGAGTATAGGGACATTATAAATTATGCCATGAAGTAATTGGAGTGATGCCAGTTTTGTTGAGATGAATGAACTCTGCATCCAGATCTTTTTGCTTTACTTCAAGTAGACAGAAATCCAAGTGCCATTTAATTTATATGAATGATTCCATGGATTTAAGTCTCCTGTATTGCGAGTCAGTGAGGCTGTTTCCATATCTAAAATGAAAAAAATCAGATCTTATGATTTGCGAAGTTCAGGTATTGCAGGCTTTCACGGATACCACATTGTATGGGGCATTCTAGGGAGTACATAGGATAAGTTATGTACATACTTATGTTGACTGAAGTTGTCTGAGTCCACGCATGAGTGAGAAGTTAACCTACTGTTCTCTCGTGCCATGGAGCTTCATATCTTCTGTCTCAAATCTGTATAGAATAATTTACTGAGGTAAATTTTGGCTTAGTGTTTCTTGTCAATCTAGATAGATCTAGCTGTTTGTAAATCACTAGCAATAAACTGGAAAATAAAAGTCTTTAAATAAAAGTAATTAATATTTTTATAGTGACCTCTTCAGAATCCTTAATTTGTTACTTATGGTGTTTATATAGAGTGCATCTTCATGATGCTGTGTTGTTTCTGTTTGCTGACTAGCTGTGCAGGATAAGAAAACAGCAGGGAAACAAATTACAACTATTAAGGAATGTAACAGGTGATGATTTTGGATTTGTGCAATATTATCATTACCATAAATCTATATTTAATCTGAGACCTACACAAAGTGATTTGAGAATTTTATGACTTAGTGTAGGTAAGCATGGAAGATACTACCAAGATTTTCTGTTCTATGTATTTCTATTCCTGCTGTTCAGCTAGATGCTTCAGAATAGAAAGCATTCTGAACTATCAGAAGCCTAATTTTGATACAAAAGAAATATTAAATGATAGGTGTTAATTAAATGTATTTTCTACTGTCTCTTCTTATTACCACCATATTTTGCTGAAAACAGTTTGGAGGAAATAAAATGAATGTGGAAACTGTTACAAGTCTAAAAATTGCTCAATATTTTGGCTGTAGTTAGTAAATGCGTGATAATAGCTGAAACACAGATGTTGCCAGCTGTTTAACAAGTCTGCTTCTGCACGCCACCTACCTTCTTCATTTCAGTCACCAATCCAATAGCAAGCTCTCTAGGAAGGAATGTTGATATCAGCCTTTTGGAATGTGCTGCACTAGTGCCAGGGAATCGACCTTCAGAAGTGCAGCCATAATTTCAGGTTTGCTATAGGTGGATATTGAGAGAAATGGACTGGGTCAATAGTCTGTATACATTTCATATAGGTGAAGAAATACATCCTGGTTCCTTGTAAATTAATTTCACTTCTTTGAGTGAAATGAATGTGCGAACATATGTGGGAGCATCTTTGGAAGTACTGACTCCAGAGAGACTGTTTTGCTTGCCATTCCAGCTGGAGTCAAGCTGCTTGTGTTATGTCTCTCAACACAGATTTGCGAGGACAACAAATTGGGAAGAAATGTGGAAAAAAAGGTTACAGAGCTCAGAACTGTCAGAATTTGATCAGCCTATTCTAGTATGAAGTGGCAGCTGTTTGACTAATAGCTGTTGTGGAGTTTTTTTGCTGTGGTGGTTGTTACAGATTTCACCTCTAAGCTACTGAGGCATTTTCCCACCAGGAAATTTCAGTCAAAATGACAATAGAATGAACTAATTATGCAAATACATTTCACTGTTAGCTCTACTCTTCTTCAGATTGTCTGCAGTTATGACTTTACCAGTTGCATTTTATTGTAACCTTAGTTTGTCATTTCTCTGGGGTGTTTACCATCTTTGCTAGAATCATTTACCCATTTGTAGCGCAGCAGAACTCTTACACTAAAAATCCTGTTTTCTGCTCTGAACTGCTTTTTCATTGACATGCACTTAAACATACCTACACTTGTATAAATCTGTATTACTTTAAAAAGGAACATGCTTTCATTCCATCCTAATAATCTGTGTAGTTTCTCATTATTTCAAGTGTAATCAATATGTAGTTGGGTCATTCCTGACTGTTAAAAAAGACATATAAAAATGTGTCCTTTTTTGACCTGCAATATTTCAAACCCAGTCATATTCACTTGAGTCCTTTACACACTTGTTTTAGTCTTTTGAAAGGCTCTGTTGGCAATGTATCGCTATTTCTGAGACTCTTAGTCAGTTCAAAGATGTCACTCTAAAGCATGTTAACACAGTGTCACTGCTTGCTAATAGTTGAAAATGACACAGGGAAATAGTGAAATTTTATTCACCAAAAGTGAGGGTGGACCACCAGAATCGACATTCCCATGTTTGAATTGGCAGCTGCTGACCTGTGCCTTTCCGTTTGTGAGATTTGCTTGTATGATTTAAGTTGGGAATGTTAATTCTTAATTGCTATGAAATTGCATGCTTTTCTTGAGTTTCAAGTTCAAAACTACTTCATTGACGGGGGTGTTCGTAAGGGTCTTGAAAGAAGGTGGTTGGACCTTAGCTAGCCAGACTCAGTAGATGTGTCAGGAACTCCAGCATTCAAGATCGCTTTCAGCTATAAACATAGCTGTTTGTTTTTACAGTCCCCATAACTTGCTGGTTTTGGAAAGATGGGTTTCTTGTTAGTTGCCATTACATTACTCTACAGGCACTAGTAAACTTTGGAAATGTTCTTCCTTACTTTCAGATAAACATCTGTATAGCTTAGGAGATGAAGCAGTGATCAGACTTCATGCGTTTACTTTCTGATGTTGTTTTAATGTACTATTTCTTGCAAATGTGATCCTCTGATTTAAAAACTGAAGTAAGCTGATATTCAAATAGCGGGTAAGTGGATGTAGTGATGAACTCCATTACCAGAAGCCCCTTCTGCCCAGAAGAGTTGTGCATGTTTCTGAATCACTAATGAACATCAAAATATAATTGTTTTTATTGTTATGTAAAACATGCATTTATTAAAAACAGATTTGGAATGTGAAATGTTACTTTTCTGTTTCATAAATGAAGAAGCAAACCTTCAGAATTTAGTTGTCATAATCTCTCCCTACATAAACTTTCATCTGTTTATTAGCTAAAGTGGGTATTTGGAATTGACAGTGAGGGTTTTACTCTTGTCTGAGTTTACTGACTTTGCTATTGAACACTGTGTGAGTTATTTGCTTTCCTTGCCTGTAGACACACGTGTTTTTTTCTCAGTGATCTGTGAGAAAGATCCGATGTGATCTCCAGTGACTACAGAAGAGCTAGATATAGAAAGACGCATGACTGCCTTTGCTGAACAAATGTACCAAGATGGGAGCTGCTTCAGCAGCAAAGATTTCCTGATCAATTAATAGTGATGCTTAATTTAAAGATTCCATTAATATATTAGAATTAATTTTATATTAATGGAAGGTACTAGTCATTCAGGCGTGTAAAAACACCATGTATATCCTCCCATGTAGACTTTTTTGTTGCCATGCTCAAGAAAAGAAAGGTGCTAAATAAAGTCAGCTTCGTAAACTTTGAAGTGTTTTCTTTGTTGTCCCCGTCTTCCTCAGTTTATTTCAGAAGCAGAAACAGAGAAGTAGTGTTTTTTCACTAAGATCTTGCAAGTACTGACAGATCAGTAGGATGTGTTCTGCTCAGATGACTTGTATGTGGCCATTAGAGTGCATGATTCTAATGTGTTTGATAGTGTGGGGCTTCTTTAAAAACCTGCCTTCTGGAAAACTGCCTAGCATCAGTCTGTTTGCTTTGGTTGTGCTGTTGACAGGCCAGTTTTTGGTGGTCCCAGACCTTTTACTTCCCTGATTCAAGGTGTTGAACTGAACAACAGCAAAGAAAGATTTTTACTAGAGTCTGAGCAGGTGCAGGATAAATGAATGCCCATTTGATGGATTGAAAGAATTTAGAGATGCCATATTGTTTCTTAGCAAGTCAAACATTCCTCCTTGTGTTGCTACAGGTTGTATTTTATGTGTAATAGCTGCAGTGGAAAGAAGGTGCTATTATCGTATTATTGCGAGAAGGGAGTGTGTCACCTCCTTTTTTTTTTTTTTTTTTTTTTTTTTTTTGGCAGCCAAATACAAAGGAATTTGGAAATGCATGTGATGCTGAGGCTGTAACATCAGCTTAAGAAAGCACTTCACTACTGAGCTATAATTACGGTGTTGTTTTATGTGAACTTGTCCTTGGTTTTAAAAAGCGGATGTGTATTGTACATTCAGTTGTCTGTTTACTTTCTGAGGTGCAACCCCCCCCACTTTTCAGGGAAAGCCTGGAGTTATCACTGTGGAGTTCAGTGTGGTCCAGCTGAACAGTGTGGACAGCCTGGTTGAAGAAGCCAGTGAATGCTTGTCATTTGAATTTACCCAAACTGATTTAAGAAACACATACTGGAACAACAACAGCTTTGAGTAATATTCTTAAGCTCTGTCTATTGATTTGGTTTTCCTTTTCTTCAGCTAAACATATGAGTAAAGGGAAACAAAACAATTATCTCAGTACAAATTGTGTGTGTTTTTATAAAGAATGGTGCTTCAGGTTGGAAGGAAGACGGCCCAGCTGATAGCTGTATAACTAGCTTTTCTGATTTGGCAGCATCTCTAGGTGGTGTGGAACTTGACAGGAATAAGCCAGCTTTCTGCAAACACAAGCAGGCAGAATGCCTGTCGGACAGAAAAGGTGATGGAGATCACGGCCTCCCACTGGCAGAAACACATCTGGGCTTGTTTAGAAATCCCTACTGGCTTTTCATGTGAAATAAAGTCCTTTTCATTCTCCCATCTTTCAGCAAATTGTTTCCCTACTCAGAACGGACGCTGGAGAACAGGAAACATGTTTGTAATCAACAAAATTCCTATAAATTCTGGGTTATTTTGAGTGCCTAAAGTAGGTTTCTATTTATGTTTACCTGTTCATTTGGCTTTGTTTGCATTGTGTGTATGTAACATGACAGTTATGTGTATGTTACATGACAGTAAACCCAGCTATTACTTGAGATTTTTCTTAATTTTTCTATTAAGTTTGGTGAGTGGGGTCACATGAAAATAGATATCCTTACAGGTTCTTTTATATTTAGCTATTCTATTGCATGTATATGCTTAGTGAAGGCACACATTCATCTAGCATTTACTTTAAATCTGTTCCTTTGTCCATTCTTTCAGTGGGGGAAATCTCTCTTCATCCTGTCTGCCTTATATCTGCTAGGAGACAACCATTAGAGACTGACACGTTAACAGGGAAAATTGAATTTCAGTGGAAACTTCTGCCAAACTTCCGTTTTTTTAAATTATGTATTCAGTGTAATTCACTGCTAGCCTTGTTATCTTGCCTCCTTGCACCTAGGAGACAGAAACAAACTAAATATGCTTCCCTTTTTGATGTAGCAGCTGCATTCAGATGTGTACTTTTTGTTTGGTCTGACGCGACATGAGTGAAAACTAATTTGGAAAGTATTTGTCTAATTACTAAGGTTTTGGTTTCAGTTTTAAACCAAAAAAAGATGACCAGACTCTGTTAACTGCAGAAACCAAAGTCTGGCAGCACAGTTGCTGAATTCAGTATCATGAATACAACAGTTTTGATAGAAAATTGTGTTTACATAATGTGCAACTGGATAAAATACTTTAACATCTTAGTTGTCTAATACTATAGTGCTTGAACTCCATGAACGTTACCGGTACGGTGCATAGCTGGGCATCTCACTCCAATCAGTTGCCTATGAAGTTGAAAAATTTTTGAAGCGCTCTTATTTTGTGGTACAATCTTTTTAGTTTTACTCATTAGAATTTAATTTGGTTTCTAAACACTGCTCTAGAATGCAATCACATTCTTTAATATTATTTCTGTGTAAATATTTTTTAGTTTCCACTTTATGGCTACCTGCCCAGTCATCAATAGTTAAGAATCTGTAAAGCGCTGAAGCTGGATTTTGCAGTTAGCTTTGTTTTGTCGTTGCCCTATCTGAGTCTAAAAAGCTAAATGACTGATGTGACTCATTTTGCCTGGGATATGATTTGTATTTTGTGCTGTTCTTCCTCATCACCTAATTGCTTTATTATTTTATTTGGGATTATGTATTAAACTACTATGATGTTGGTTTGGGTAGGGTTTTTTTTTTCTTTCTTGCTCTTTCTCTGAGAACTATACAGCAGTGCATTGTATGTGTAAGACTTAATTAAAAAAGAAAGACAAAATTATTTAAAAAAAAATTCTAAAGGTCATTCAGGATAAGAGTTCATAGAGTTTTCCAGCATTAGAGAACAAAGCTGTATTAAAAAAAAAAAAAAGGCATTTTGAAGTTTTTGTGCTTATAGTGCCCCCTCTTCAGCTGGATTTTATACAACACTGATGATCTTGATAGCCTAAGACCCAAATCTGTAGCCATGTTAGTTTTGCCAAAAGCATCAAAATGACCTAATGTTTTGTTATGGAGAACTAGAGCTTTCCTGTCAAGTTGTCTACTTATAAAAACATAACATTGATCTCGTTGGTGAATAGGATATTTGAATTTGGTTTGAATACCTTCCATGCTGCTTTAACCTTTTTAAATCAAGTAGATTATTTTCCATCTTTGCGGAGTTCTGTTAAATTTATCATGAGTAAATTATCTTTATTGTGCAGAATCATATACAGTGGAATCTTTTAGCACAAGAGCATATGTTGTATATTGGAAGGGATAATAGTAACATTGCTCTAAGCATTGAAATTCCTCACTTTTTGATGGATTTATTTTGTCTTCACATTTTTTTTTATATTTAACAAGAAGACATCTAAGAATCCTGAGTAATTCATAATGGAGTGAACAAAGCTCAGTTAAAATATATTGCCTATTGCTAATATGAAAATCAGGTTTTAATTTACAAAAATCGGCCTTGTATTTGGCACAAAGAAATAGGATAATGGTTCCTCTTGGAAATAGGGTAAAAGTTTTATTGGAACATTTGCTTGGTACAGTACCTGAATTCTGGTAATAAAGTGGATTAGATGGTAAATAATATCATTGTAGTTTTGAAGTAACTGATGTACAGAGGTTGAGAAATCAGAAGGTTATTTTCTGTTCTATTGGTTTTGCAAAACAGTAACATCTCTTAGGCTTATTACTAAAAATATCCTACATACGAAATGCAGAAAAATGCTTTGTATAATTTATTCCTTCCATCTTTTCTAAACTTGCGTGTGAAAAGTCAGTTTTATTATTCATTTGTTTTATGTTTAAAATTGAATTGTATTAAATAGTTAGATGCACTTCCAAAACCTTTTTCATCCTTGCATTGTTTTTGATGATACTATAATATCACCTTTATATCAAGGTCATTCAGCCCTCTAAGCTCTAGATATTTAAGCACCAATATATTTTTTGTTACTATTAGTTTGACAGAAAGTTTCAATGTGAAAGCTGGAAATTCAATGTTTGGGTTTTTTGGCTTTATTAAGGAATTTCCTTAGAATTATTTAAATGTGAGTAACTGTTACAAGAATGGATGTAGAACAGGAATTCAGGGCTCCTTTGAATTATGTATGCCTGATAAGGTAGGGTCATTTGGAAATACTCTGAAAAGAAATAGGCTGTGTTAGCTTTAACCAGCATCTAAGAAAGACTGAACTGATTCTTTAAAAGGGAAGAAATATGGCACCAAAATGGAAAAGAATATAGGTAGAAACCTCAGGAGACTATATTTACAGAAGAAATTTTGTGCAACAGTTGGACATTTTAATAGATTATAAAACCATAGCGTAGAAAGGCTATAACTTTGAACAGGAAATAATAAAATTTTGAAAGGAGTATTTCCTATCTGTTCAAGGAAAGATAGCAAGGTTATTAACTCTTAACAAGGCAACCTGTATTTTTCTATGTAAACAAAATAGACCTTTATGCTACAAGTGAAAGAAGTACTAACATCAAATTTAAATCCAGGTGGTGTGTTTTAAAGACGCTATCAATGCTGATGCATTTTATGTGTGTGGTGGGCTTTTTTTTCTTGGGTTTTTTTTTTTCCTTTTTTTTTCTTAGAATTGTGTCATTTCACAAATACTACTTTTTCTGCTCATGAAATATGATGTATGAGTAGATCTAGAAACTGAAGCTTTTCCTTATCAATGAAACAAGGTACAGCCAGACTACAAAGAACATTTCCTCACTTTGCTAGAATGTCTCAAATCTCATGCTTTTAATCAAGGTTAGTTCCTTGTCCACGCATACTGCTAGTACTGCTATTGGAGTTGTTAAAGAGTTGGTGAATTTCCTTAGAAATGTAAAATGTGTGGGTGCCCATAAGATATACGTTGAGATCATAACACTGTTGCTGCGTAGTGGTTTTGATCACTTGCAATTTGAACAGAATTGAGTTTAATCCACTAAAAATGTAAAGTCTCTCATTACTTGTTCCATTTGTATTTCTGACTGCAAGCCAGTAAAATGATGGTAATTTAGCAGCATATTCTAATGTGTGTCTGAGTACTGTACTGTGACCCTTTTTATGTCCAGTAACAGTGTGCTATTTATTCCAGGATGATGTGATGATGCCACAGCGGGTTAGACTGCAGCACGAAGCTGCCATTCAACACCCAAACAGTGTGAGTACTTTTTTCTTGTGTGTATTTGTGTGTTTTGCTTTTATAGAGTGCCGGATACATCTTTAAAAGGATATGAAAATTTCACAGTAGGGCTGGTGGAGGCAAGGCAATAACCAGTTTATTCTTTTGCCTTTATTTTTAATCCTTGCACTGAATAGTAGCTTTGATTGAACTTCTTTTCTTCCTTTTATTTTCTCTGTTCAGTAAACCAAATCTCATTATGGCAGCGATACTATTTTTCAAGGAAGTATACAGGTTTTCACATAGATTACAGTATGTAATCTAAAGGAGAATTCCTTTTTTAGTGTAACCTTACTAAGTAATGTGAAAATCTACAAAGGACTGGCTACAGTTATGGTTTATCTGTTTTTACAGAAACTGTAAACTGTAAGGAACATATGGATTGTTATCATTAATAAACTGGCATACAGTTAAATTGATGTTTCTCCCTATGTCTGTCTGCAAAAGAAAACAGTGTTAGAATTCCATTCTTTATACTTACAAAATAAACTCTCAAAAACATTCTGTGAGATAGTTGGTTTATTATCTATATGATTTTTGATTTTAAATACATGTCTGTGATTAGGGCCAGTATCCTTTAGAGAAAGTTTGTATATATGTTTTAGTTACCTGAAAACAATAAATACAAATAATTTGTTATGGCAATTTATTTGTCAATGTTACTGCAATAGATACTCCTTTATAAACTTGAAAACTGAGTTTATATTCCTACCACCAATGTTCAGCAAAAATAGACTTATTGTTTTCACATCTCTGACATTTTCTCTTGTGAGATTTATGTCAATGTGCAAGAGGTTTCTGGAAAAGGTCAATTAACTTGAACTGTCAAGAAGGTATTTCCTGCAGGTCTCAGAATAAAAGAGACAGTTTCAGGATTATCACTCTTGGAATTAAACACCTTTTGAACTTTTCCTCTGAAACACACTTGCTTCGAAGTAGAGATGATTGTAGTTGTTTCAGGTGAGGAATGTCTGCCAGACAACCTGCTGCTTAGTGGTGGGATGTGTACCTGCTCATCACACCACCTGTATTAGGTCTCTTATGAAATCTGATAATCCCTACAATGTAATGTATCAGCTTACGGTTTTAGTAGTACCTGAGTAGCAGTTAACCTAGTTTACATTACGAACATAATAAAATGATACATCAACAATTGTTTTTGTTTGATATCAATCAGTTAATATAATTGTATAGTAAAATGCAAAAAAACTGGAGAGGCAAGTTGATCCAGTAAGCTTGTTTTATGGAAACGAGTGTTAAGGTCTATCATATTTCTTGTGTATGTGACTTCTGTATCAGTATATTGAAACTTTCCTTAATTGGACTAATTTAAACTAAACAGTTTGTAGTCTATTTAAAAAACACTTCAACTGTTTCATTTGTATTCTGTTGTACTTTACTGCCTAACAGCATTCAGCATGAACTATTAAATTACAATCAAATAAGTAATACTGGGTGCCTGAGTAGACTGAAGGATATGTCTTCATGATACATTTTAAGCAATGCAAACTTTTTCTTCCCATGCTCTATACTAATCTAAAATTTTGATCCTGTTTTAATATGTGGTACTTGTGGTGGGTTGACCTTGCCTTGACGCAAGGTGCCCACCAAGCCACACTGTCGCTCCCCTCCTCAGCAGGACAGTGTGGGTGGAGAAAATAAGATGGAAAGAACTTGTGGTTCAAGATAAAGGCAGTTTAATAAAACGAAAAGCAAGAGCTGCGCATGGAAGCAAAGGAAAACAAATTATTTATTCTCTGCTTCCCATCAGCAGGCAATGTCCAGCCACTTCCCAGGAAGGAGAGCTTCAGTATGCACAGCAGTTCCTCCAGAAAAGAAACGTAGCAGCAATGAATGTCCCCCCACCCCCTGGTCCTTTCTCTTAGCTTTATTGCTGAGCAGCTGTCACTCAGTATGGAATATCCCTTTGGTCAGCTGTCCTGAGTGTGTCCCCTCTCAAGATCTTGCCCACCTTGCTGAGGGGAGGCTTGGAGAGACAGCCTTGATGCTGTGCGAGCACTGCTCAGCAATAGCCAAAGCACTGGTGTGTTATCAACATCTTTCTAGCCACCAATACAAAGCCCAGCACTATGAGAGCTGCTACGGGGAAAATTAACTCCAGCTTAGCCAGATATATGAGAAGTATACCTTCTGGGCTAATGTATTTGATAGAACTCTTAATTCAGAAGTCTGAAAGGAGAAATGGGAATATAGCCAGCTGTTCCTGATGAGCAAATAGATCACTTTGGTCCAGAGCCCCCCAGTAGTTCTGACATAAATTGAATTACTTTGGGCAAAGTAAAAGTTGACCTGGCCACAAATCTACTGACCAATGTCAGGGTGGACTGCTTTTCGTAGAAGAATGATCTCTCTGCTGTCCTCAGAATATTGTGTCATTGAAATTCTGGCCTTGGAAGATGGTTGAGGATGTTCGAATAAAGTTCTGTTCTGTATTTAAAGTACTGGTACTAGCTTCAGTCAGTATGATAAGCCAGAGTAGGTGGAGGGGGAGAAAGAAAAAAGAAAAAAAAAAGAAAAAAGAAAAAAGCAGAAGCTTGAGAAATGCCTGTGAAGCAGTAAGCTTTTTTGGTTTGTTCCTGAAATTCTAATTTGCAGACTTGGACTTTCCACTGTTTTGCAACTTCTTCTGACCTGGATTTTTGACTTTACGTAGTCTGTGTACTTTCAGAAACTGTTCCTAATCCTAGCCTTGCTGGTTGTTACTGAGAGCCAGATTTGAAGACTAGTATTCCCAGTGGGCCTCTGATATTGGAGGCTTCAGTTTACTGTCGTTACTAGTATAGATTTACAGGTAAGAAATGTCTCCCAACTTTCTCCATTGAGAGGAGTCTTCTCCCATATCCTAACTAATCCCCGAGGTACTTCCTCGTTCATGTTATTCTTAAATGCAGATTGCCTTACCCTGACTTGAGGCCTGGTTACTAAACAACGGAACGAAAGATATCAGATGCCTTTGGAATGACTCCCCAGCCAGTTTTCTTCAAAGAAACTCATGTGTCTATCTCTGAAAAAGCAAAAGGCTTGCCCCCAGGTTCAGGTACTGGAATATGAGTGGGGTAACCCTGCAGCAGCCTGTGGCTGTATCATTCTCATTTCCTGTATTGTAGACTACTTAATCATACTTGAAAGAGCAACAGCAGATTAATTTATACTCTCTTAAGCCATTTTATCTGGAAGACTTCTTAAAAAAACCTTGTAGGATGGAACTGTTCTGTCATTGGTAACATGTAGGGTGGAGAATTTTGGATCTCAAAAGACAAATTACTAATACATTGTGATTTTAGTAAATGCAGCTCTCTAGGACTGCTGTCATCTTGTCCGCTGTCGAATATTTTATATTATCTTAAAGTCCTGGTGACAAGGATTCTGTAAATAGGACAGTCTCAGAAGACACAACCTCTTGAGACTTTGTGTATTTAAACTACAGATTCTTAAGCTCTGCTGCCTCAATATGAATACCTGCTTTTAGCAGTTTGAAAGCTTAGGGACAGTGCGCTGTGTATTGATAATATGATAGCTACCAGCCTCTTGGCACTGGTTGTCCAGTGCACATGTGCACTTATGCTGCATATAAGCATGCCATCAAATTGCTTATGCTCTAATCAGATCAGAAATGACTGTTAGTAGAGAATGAACAACTGTTACTAAAATTTCTTGGTCTAGTTTTTGTTTATCCCTACGAGCAGCATCTATCCCATTTATCCAGGGTAAGCCAGGTGTTGCTTATTTACCAACCATGAATCATATATGCTTTTTTGGCAGCTAATGAGTGGGAAGATTCAAGATCACGTTTCCCTTAATTCTGAAAAAATCAGGTGTTCATATCTTATTTTACTTCTACTTGCGTTCTTCTGAAGGAGATCCAGCTTTGTGTGCATACTAGTGTTCTATTGAACAAATCTTCTGAGTTTAGAGTAGCCCAGGAAATCATTTCCCAAACCACACACACACTCCCCACATTTATTCTGTATTTTATTTGAGCAGAGTAGTGCCCTTTAAGAAGTCCCAAAGTGTTTTGTTTCAAGGAAGGAGGAGGTGGTTGGTGGTCTCTGCTCCCAGGTTGTCTCGTTGCTGGGTGCTTGCACCAGGAACTGCTATGAGCATCCAAAGATTAAATTGCTGAATGTGGTTTGAGTACACTTTTGGAGAGCTCAAGTACCATGAAAGAGCTTCTCTAGAATGTGCTTTACGCCTGAGATGCTTATGTACCAGGCCACTGTGCCGTTATGGAGGCTTTCCAGAATAGTGCAGCACTCGGAATACTCACCTAGTTTTTCCTAAGGATTCCAGATACTGGAAGGAGAAGTGTGCTAAAATGAGATGTACTCTTCACACTCAAAACCCACTGACTTTCTCATCTGTCTTAGAGCCATACTGAATATTTTTGGACACCATATTGTCTGCTGAGCATGGTGTTACTTTATTCTTCCTCTCACTACTGTCTAATTTGAGTATGTGCGTTCCCCCACAATACTGCGCATGAACAGCACGTGACTTCATATTTTTATATCTCTTTCTTTCTGCAGAATTGCTTATAAAATAGTTAAGCTCTTCCTCACTGTCTCCCGCGTCTTCCTAAACAATGGGCAATAGAAGTTAAAGAACATAATTTCCCTTTGTTTTCCCTGCCTAAGAGATGAATCTGTACCAGTGTCAGAATGGACATCTTTCTTTTTGTTGTGAAATTACTAGCCTCTTTCTCAAACATGTAGGATACCTAGGCATGTGAGACAATGTAACCATTTGCATTTCTTCAATGAGAAATTCTTGCTGTTTTGCATCTCTAAAGCAAATTTTTGACATATTCTGTACCTTGGATTTAGATGAAGAGGTGCGATGCCTGAGGTCATTTAAATCTATTGCATTATCTGAATGTGTTAACCAACTGACTAAATTCTGCTTATCGTTGGTGGTTAATGTTACTGTAAGGTAGTTGATTGGATTGGGTGAACTTGAACAATGCATGGCACTGCTAGTTTGCAGACCTGTTCATCTGCCCCTGGGAAAGCTGTAAACAAATATTGCACAATCAGCAAATGAATTGGAGAAATGAACAAATGAATGAGATAGCTGAGCTTGATCCTCTCTTTAAGGCAGAACTCTAGGCCAAAGGCATGGGATGTCTCTCCTCCACTACCACTGAAACTCACAAATTAACTAAACTTAGGTTTGGTGTGTGTGCCCACCCCCCACCCCCTCTTTTTTTTTGTCTTTTAGTCTGGACAAATATATTTCTTGAACTTAACAGTTACAGTCTAATAGGTAAGTTTCTTATATTGTCACTGTACGCTGGGCCATTCCACTTGCCTAGACCTGTTACACATTTCTATTACATGTTAGAAAGACTGTTCCCCTCCCCCCATTTGAACACTAGTTTGAATCATTTCACTTTCTCTTTTTTGTGACTAAAATGATCAGATTTCACTGATTCTTGATCATGTCAGTCCTTTTAGCTTCCATTTTATTCATTTAAATCAATATCTGAAATAGCAAGTAAAGGTTTTCTTAGTAGTAACAGAAAGAGTGTACAAGAAAATTAGTAGATCCTCTCTTACAGGTATAATTAAAATGAAGTTTTAGTAGTACATGAAGTAGATAATCATGTGGAACAGAACTTTTAAGATCAGCATTCTGAGTGTTCATGTCACTGTCATGACAATGAGATCTGATTCCTTTCCAAAACAGCTAAAAATTGACAATATTTTGAATATTTTTACATTGGCTAGAGACGGGGTTCTATAAGTTAATCCATGAGAGCAGTTCTGTGGGGAATGGCTTAACGAATACTGAGCTTTGTTTTTTCTGATTGCAAAAAGAGTAACAGACATTCTTGTATATTCTATCAGTGAGTTGCATATTTTAGATCTAGCTCTTGTCCTTGGAGGGAGGGAGGTAATTGTATGTAGTCTGGACCAGTTTCTATATACTGTCTCGTCTCGCATATCAGAGCAGTTCTTTAAGTCAGAGTGTGCATGGGTTGTTTTGTATACAAAAAGAGCACTGTATATAAATAGTATGTTTTAAGTAATTTTTTTGGCTGAGTAGTTAAGACATTGTGTACTCAACTAGTGGAAAAAACATCCAGACAATTGTTTCCATCTCATCTCAGGTGTGTTAACTGCATGTGTAGAAACTCTTGTGGTAGAATTCCAGTGCAGCATCACTCACTAGAGCACTGGCTTGTACAACAGCAACTTTTCAGTGTAGCCTTTTACTGAGCAGCTGTGCTATAGTATATCACATTAATGTGTGGGGTTTTTGTTCCTGCTTATTATCACAAGTGTGGAATAAAGGCAGAAGATTGTTTTATCGGCCTTGTGACAGGCCAGGCTGCTTCATGATGAAAGGGAGCATGGGATAAAAAATAAAAATGAGAAGAAAAATAAAGAGGGAGGCCACCTTATACATTGGCAGTCAATAGTAGCACTTCAGGAATATTGGCAGTCCTCAGTGCGTAGTGGTTTTTACATTCCACATACCAATGGAGTTTGGTTACCTCTGAAAGATCTTAAAGCCCTTTGTTTGCTGTATCTTCTTATTAGTCTAATGTTAAAATATCACTGAAAATAACAGATTACCTTTCAGAGTACATGCTGTGCTTCCTCTTGCGTGCTTTCTCTTGGGAGTCAAAACTGTTATTATGCAGTCGCGTAATTGCACTTAGATGTGGATTTATTCTATCTAATGAACAAGGTAGCTTTGTTTGTGTGGCTAGACCTGGCAAAATCAAGATAACGCATGTCTCCTGTATCTGTGTCTTGTTCTTCAAATAGTCTTTTGTTGCATAGTACTAATTGGAATTCAGAAGCTCTAAAAACTTGTATGGATTTTCATATAATTGCACCTGGTGCATTTGTGGTTTTTTTTTCTAAACTGAAAACCATGCAAAGGAGCTTTTGCTATTCTAGCGGAGTTACAAGTCTTCAGGAAATTCATTGAGAAGTGACCTGAAGTCTAAATGTGTTCATGAACTATTCAGCATATTTGGATCACAGTATGATGTTACACAGTGAAAAAATATATGCTGTATTAGGAGTACATCTTCATGGTGGAAGTTAGCAGACAAAATCTTGCTTCGTCTGAAAACTCTGTGGCTGTGATTAGAGCAGTGCTGAACCCTAGCTAGTAGTTCCTGCCTTACAACAGTATTAGCAGGGCTTGTATCCACTCTCACACAAGAGCGTTACAGCTTCTGGTCAGCCTGGAACATGGGCAGACTGAGGCTGTATCTGCCTATAAAAGACCTGCTCTCAGGAGCTTTAGATCAGGTCTTGCTGAAGCCGTGTGATGCAGTGGACAAGGGCTTCATTTAGGAGGGAGAAGATGCAGATTTGCCTCCAGAGTGGCTTTGCCATTCCTCATCTGCTGTTTTAAGGAAGTGCTCAACGACATTGTTCTGTAGTCTGAGCCTTTATTCCTGGAGGAATCTTACTACCTTTTGTCTACTTGGATTAGACAGTGTTTTAGTCTTGACTGTGAAAATAGGTAAGTAGTATCTTATATGTAATTTTGCAGCTGTGAAAAGATAATAAACATATGTGAAGCTTTACTAAACTGTCATTAGACACAACTACATAACATTGAAATATTACCTCTGTGTTTGGTGTAATAGAAAAATCCCTCCATTTGAATTCTGTGCTTCCTGTGTGCAACAAGTTAATGGTTGTTGGTGGTGTTCTCTCATTCTGTGTCTTCTACTGAAGTCTGGGTTTTATCAATCTCCCTTTTTGTCTTCCAGTTGTTGCATATAGCTTAGCAGATTTTTCTTTGATAAAGCTTTTTATTTTGGACATGAAGTTGATTAAAATCTTCATCCTGTAGAACTTAAGTAATCTTTGATTCTCCTTAGTTAATTTGCATCAGCTCTCCTTCTGTCTCCCTTACTCAGCATGTTTGAGACAGATCAGTGGGTGTTGCCCAGGCACGTCCTAGTAAGCAGTGCCTATAGAGTTTAGCTTTAATATAAGCATTAATTAATGTAACAGCTCTTAAAAGAAATTAACTGGATGCTAGCATGTCTTGAAGGATAGATGAGTAGATCAAATTTGTTTGTTTAACCCTGCTAGTAGGAGTTTGCTCTATTGAATGGGCTAAGTAGATCTGAGGACACTCTGGTCCATCGTTGGTATGGACAGAGGGGAAAATGTGATTATATTCCTGAGGTCATTACCTACAATTGTTGATTGTCCAAAATCAGTTTATTTTTTATGTAGGAGAAAAAAATGTCCAGAGAAATATTTTCAATAACTAGCCTAACTATTCTGGTCATTAGAACTTTAATACTTTATACTGAGTTCCCATATACTGCACACCATAAGCAAACTACAAGTCTTTAACATTTTTCTCCAGCTTATGGAAAATGTAATTCTGTTAAGGCTATCCAGTATAGATACTTACAAAAATATGTAAGTTTATGACTTGGGGAAATTGTCATTAGAGGTTTTTTAAAGTTGTTGGTAATAATTCAATAATCTGGTTTTGGTATGAAGGGTAGAAACTAGAGCAGTGCTTGTGCAAAGGTTTTGTTCTTGAAGTGGTGACAGTGGAGGATGTTTAAGAAGAGAAAATATGATTCCTTTTCTTTTTCTCTTTTTCTGCACTGAAGAATAAGAAAATTCTTTGTTTGACAATGTGAGAGTATTATTCTTGTGGTGGTTTTCATTAATTGGGCCTTTCCATGTATATCACCCAGATCTGCTGGAATTCAGCTGTGTCTTTGCTTTTTATTAGGCAGCTTCCTTAAAGATTCTTTTTGGTATTTCTGAAAAACCGCAGTGCATTTTCAAAGTCACAATGTCAATTTAGGTCTGTTCTACATTTAATCAAATATCCCAAATGAGAAACATCCCAACTTACACCACTTTGTAATTAAATATGTGTTTAATATGGCCTCCACATGCCAATAACCCCATCAAACAATTCTGATTATTAGAGTTTGATATTCATGAATGGTTGATTTTAATGCAGACTTTCAGCATATTTTATTTTTAAAACTATGTCTGAAATGTAAAATGTTTAAAACTTAAGACCCCCCCTCCTCCTTGTGTTTATATGTTTTGCAGTGGTGATAACTAATATTAATCCAATCATACTTTGTGGAGCTACAGACACAAGAGAAATTTGGTTTAAAATTGAAATTGTGCAAACATACTGCTCTTTTTGACTGTTCTTAAGTGTTGTGCAAAGGACTGGTTGTGTAAGCATCTCAACAGAATCCAAAGAGTTTTCTTAATTTGAATCAAATTCAGATTATACGTGCCATAGCCTTTATACAGAGGTTGAGCCCTTAGATCTTGTTCATCCCAGGATGGCAGATTTTGAATGAGGGCTTCTGAGGTTGGGTGCTTTTTTCCTACCCAAGGTAGTTATCAGCATACTGGGGCTTACTCATTTACCTTCAAAAAGGGCTTCTGAAATTCATTTAATTTAATGTAATAACTACAGATTTGCTGTAGTATTGCTGAGTGTTTCTTCAGTGATACTTACTTGAAGTTTTTCCAAAAATGTGACATTCACACTTCATGATTTCATATGCATGAAAACATCCTTTTTAAATGTACGTGTGGTGTGGTGTGATACTCATCTGTGCTCATTCTGATTATGCCACCTTGCCTTCTAATTTTTCATATAAATTCAGTAAAGAAAATTCAGACTTCCTTGGGTTTTAATTACTCTTTTTTTTTTTTTTTTAAATGTGCTGAAAGTAAACATACAACATTCTATTGTGGACTTCGGACTTGAACCAGTGCCAAGTAGAATGTTTAACAGGTGTTCTTAAAAATTGGTTGTTATAAGATAAGAACATCTGTGGAAGTGGATATTCATCTGATCTAAAGGATTCCCTGGGGAGTCAGCACTACTAACATATTTTATAATTTTAAAAACATGCTTTAAATACACTAGGGTGTGTTTTGTGTTTTTACACCTAATAGAAATTACCTCACAGGTGTCGTGTGTTTTGAAGAACAGTTTCCTTCATTGGAAATAGAGGAGAGAGGAAATACATTTTACCACCTTCTTGCCCCAGTATATAATTTTGGAAAGATTTTAACCATATAAAGATATTCCTTCCATTCATTTTTCCTCTTTGATTGCATTACATGATGATCACAAAAGCTTCTTAAAACCACTAGTATCTTCAATCATTTCATCATTGTGCTGCATTGAAAAATAAAAGGTCATGGGCCTCTAGACAAAGACAATATAATAGAAATAAAATCAGTACTTTTAACAACATAAATTTCAAGACTTGTTTTTAGTAAGGTGAAAATCCGAAATGCTAATTCTTGGTATAAATACCTCGTCTGTTTAGCTGTTGCTGTGCCATAGAAGTTTCTTACTCATTAAAGCAGATGTTTTAGTTATTGTACTTGTCTGGGAATTCAGTGTAAAGTGTACTCGGTAAACGGCTGTATTTTGTAAATCTCTCTTCATCTTTCAGATAACAGTTTTTTGGACTAACAACCCTATAATTTTGTCACATTATCCAAATATGAATTTTCTTGAGTTTTAAATAAACTTTGTGAACTTTGTAGCTGCTGTTACTTTTAATTAAATACATGATAGCAGAAGCAACATTTGGTTAAATGGCAGCTAAATCAGTCCTAAATGAGAGTTATTATTGACACGATTTTATTTTCTTAATGATTAGCATTTTATGGACAGGTTCTTCTATAGCACTATCACAATCTGAAGGAAGACCATCCAATAATATCCCATATATACATATATCCCAATATATTTTTACAAAATACGGATTTAGCTGTATAAAGCTTTAATTATTTGCTCTAAGTAACAAGAATAAGAACTGGAAACAGAGCTGATAATTTTTTCAAGATGATCTTGCTTCACTGCACCAGCGTTCTGTAATTAAAATGGATTTTAATATACAATTCCAAATATTCTTTATCTTTTCCTTAATTGGGTGAAGGAATAATTTACTAATATAAGTGTAATCACTCGCTCACATTTAGTTAAAATGAGTGAAACAATGCTTATTGCCATTGGCAAAAAATCTTAATCAATACTTAGGCATTTCAATAGTTAAATCTTAATTTTACAGTCATGCTAGTTACCATAAGAAAGTTGTAGCTGTTCTTAGTAAATTACAATTAAAGACTTGTGGAGGGTTGTGTTAATCATGTTTCCTGTGAGAGATGGATGATCTGATGAGATAATGCTTAGTCACAGCTGTGCAATTAACAATTATGCTACAAGCACTATTTCATAAATGTACTTGAAAAGAAATCCTGGACTGTCTCGATCAATTGCTCTTTTCGTGGTAGATTTTTACCTGAGAGTTCAGTAAAACGTCCTAGGGGTGCTGCTGATCCATGCTTCTAACAGCTAGTGTTAGAGGCACTGCAGCAATACCTGAAGCTTTGCTGATCTTTTAGACAAATACATGAAAATACATGTATTTATAAAGGGGGCTGTGTGTACCCAGGAAGAAAATGAGACTTATCATAGACATTTTTACAACCAAATAATATTTAAAGTATTATGTGAATGAAAACCATAGAAATTAATACAGAGGGAAGATAAAAAGAAAAATTCTCACTCTCCCATCAAGTTTTCTTCTGAATTTCAGGATATGTTTGTACTGGCACATCAATGGAGGGATGGATGGATGGAAATGACTACAACAAAAATAATAGAAGTAGGGTTTAAAGACAGCACAGGTGAATTCTACCTTTTCTTTATACACCAAGATGTAGGCACGATTAACGAAAGCTGTTTTTACATTCAGGATAAGGTAAATGCCTATTAGCTTTTTTAGTTTAGGAAATTTCCCTCTGTGAGCCCTCGTAAACAGGCATATTGGGGGAAAAGGTGTTGTGCACTAGAGATAATCCTTCCTGTATTTCCTGTTATTGGAAGAATCTCTGCTCGTAGAACATTATCTAGGATCAGATGTCATGATACTTCTAATTAAAGCTTCACTAAGTAGTTAATTACATTCTCTTCTAGGAGGTTTATGTCATTCAGTCATATTTCTAACGAAACTCAACACTGCACACTCTTTCTCAAGTGTGTAGTAAGTTTTGTACTTTGTATAACCTTTGAAAGTTGTTTTTCGTTTAATAACATAAGTTGAGGAAAAGAGTTTATTTTCTACAGGAAAGCTGTGGATTTCTCCTTGCTAAAAATGCATTTTTTCCCCAATACCTGCTTCAGTATCATTATTGGTTAGTTAATTAAAAAAACTTCATAAAACAAAGTTCCTTAAAAGAAGTTATATTATATGAAGAAATCCTATGTATACCTAATGCCTGCTACCTTACAAAGAGTTTATGCTTTTGGCTGTGTTAATTTCCCCTTTTTATAAAACTAAGAGGGAAAAAATTGGAGACCAATTTATTTTTCATCTTCATTTTCTCTGTAGTACAACAGGAGGGTTCTGACCCATAGGCTGTCTCCTGAATAAGAAAGATTATCTGTGCTAGAGGAAGTTGTACTGATTAAAAAACCAAAAATGCCACATCTGCAGAAAGTGTGTTGGTTTTAATTACTGTCAACTCATTTAATCTTTGCTCCTTCTCACCCGCTTCCTTTTCCATTTATATGTGCAAGGGAAAACATAAAAACCTAAAATGACAAAAATAAGGAACACCTCTACCTGAATATTGCATTTAAAAACAAAAACTAGTGAAAAGTTGGAACAAGTTATGGCATGTATGCAGATGGCTGATGTTGCTGCTGGGTATAGAATGCTGATTTTTGTACATACCAGAGATATGACTGAAATACTCTTGCATTTCAGTGAAACAATTCTGTAACTCACAGAACACTGACTATATGTGCTCATAGTACAATTTTGTAATGTGTGTAATAATCCCAGCTAGTTCCTCTGAACGTGATCGTAACTCTGACCTTTATTGATCAACAAGTCATTGAACGTGCTTTTTAGGTTTAGGTTTCATACCTCATGGCTAGCCCAGCGTCCTGTGACCAATTTAGAGCATCTGTTTCATGAAGAACCACATTATTCTAGTTTTATGTTGTTATTTGTAGAATTCTAATGGTATCATAGTTACATTGTAATAGTTTTATAGTGCTCTAACTTCTGAAAATCTTTTCAACGTAGTGATATAACGTACACATCGATGACTTTGATTCTGATCAGGTTCATGAACTCCAGTCTTAACCATGTGAAGTGGCTGAGTTACTAAAGAAGAGAGCATCAGGTGCCTAAGCATAGACATAAAATGCTAGTTTGAGACCTCAGGCTGTCTGAGACCATCTAGACCAGGGCTCGCAGACACTAGAGGCCTGATCCTTCTGTGAAGCTGTAGTTAGGGGCCAGCAGGGCCACAGGGCTGTAGGCTAGATGCTTATATTTGGCCACTTCACCCCACAAAGCTCATTTTAAGCCATTTATATTTTTTAAAGTTATTTGTATGGCTTGTCAGCGTATGTGTTTGTTGGTAGTTTAGATAAAACCTGACCATTGTTTTATGCTCATAATATTCTTATCTGTCACTGTCTCTTGCTGCCATAAATTATAAATTATTTTGTATTTCTTTCCGTAGAGGCCAGTGCCGATTGCAATTAAGTAAATAGCTAACTAATCTGTAAACTACATTTAAAGCATAAAAAAGTAATTGCCTGTCCAGAAAGTAAATTGCTTCATCTGGTGTTGTAGCAGAAAGGATTGCCATGATTAGAGTTTTGCTCTTCCATGAACTGCCACAGTCCTTTGCTGTGAGCCAGACACATTTTTTGTTTATGGTTCATGTTTCTTCTTCCTATACAAGTAATACCAATACCACATTACAGCAAGTTTCCAGTTGGAATATGAAGCATATTGCATTTGTGGCAGATATTACATAGTTTAGGTACAAGTATATGCTAGTATACAGTCAGCATTTGTAATAATAAAAATAAGCTTGCCTAATTAGATCAAAAAGTTGAAACTTGCTTCATTTTTGCATAGAAATGGATACTCAAAATATCGAAAGGATTTTTTTGATATGGAGAGTTTCTTGTACTTTCTGAAGTCTGAATGGGTGTAAAATGAGCCAGAAAAAAATGCTTTGATAAAATCTAAAACTTACAAAAGAAGCAACAGTGAAAAACCTTTCCTTTCAATTTAAAAGCTGTAAGTAAATATTCATTGAAGTTGATATAAAAGCTCTGAGAGACATGGAGGAAATGCAAAAGAAACAGTGTGCCGTTGCTTCTGATGCCACACCTTACACAGGGGAACTGGAGGAAGCTGTTTGTGCTGTAAATAATCCAGATTTTGACTGGATGAAAGGAGCTGGTGAAATGAGCTGTGCTCTGCAGACGCTGCACCAAAGGCTCAGGTTGAGTCACTCTGTGTTGGTGATGTTTATCTTGCAACCGTGTAAGTCAAGAATCCCCGTCATGAGTCCGAGTCCCATTGGGAAAGGAATGGTGTAGCTAAAGAGCAGAAAGGTGTGTGATTTTTTTTGGCTGAGGATCTAGAAATAAATCTGATTGCATAGCAACAATTTTAAGATTTGTCTGTAAAACATCTATTAAGATTATGCTAAAAGCAGTCTTGAGCGGTGTTGATTCTGAAAATGAAAAACAAGCAGGAAGTCTGTGCCGTGCAAAACATTTCACTGTTATGTTAGGGGAGAGGGAAGTTCGAGCATTGCACTTCTTACAAAATGCTAACTTTGTTATGCATTTGTAGTTATTTTCCTGTTGTGTTGCAAGATGAAAATGCAGCTGTTCTCAATAACATGCATTCATACTTGTGTTTTGCTGCGATATCATCGTAACTAAAGACTGTGGTAAAATGATGTTTTACGATACCGTCTTCTGCAGGAGGGAGATCCTTGCTTTTTATGTGCCCTGCTGATGGGTTTGGTACATCCATGGAAATCTTACAAAAGGCCACTAAGAACACCAAGTATGGCTTTTTTGTTCTTTTCCTTTTAAAGAAAGGAATTGTCAGGTAGTGGTTGTGGGTTTGGCTCTTTGGATGAGGAGGAGTGAAGACAACAATTCAATTTGCTTGTGAAAGAATAGATTTTTAGGAATAATTAGAAAGCCTTCTGGAAATAAATACTTTAGTTGTATGTGTAGATAGCATGTTTAGGAAAAAGCAAACTTAAAGTCACTACTATGGAAGACATTTTAGTAAAAAGTTTTAAATACATTAATCCCTCTTTTCCTCTCTGTCTTCCTTTAATTCCATATATGAAACAAGTATAGAATTGCTAAGTATATATTATGGTATTTTATTGTCTACAAAGTGATCCTATTCAGTGTGTAAGGAAGAAGAAATTAGAGTGAAAAGTTAACCTCATCTTTCTATTAACTTAAATGGAGGCATTTCATTCATCAGTAACGTGTGCTGGAGCTCAAACTAGAAAAGAGTAAGAAAAGCCAAAGGTATGAGGGAGAAGGTATGATATACTAAATACTGTATAAAGAAATGAGGACATTAATGAGCATATGGAGTCTTGACATTTTTTTTCTAAGTTACATTTTGTATTGTCTTAATTTTTTCCACCAAGCAGCTTTTCTTTCTCATATTAATTCTTAACATTGTTTTTACTGTTCTTCCTTTTTAGTGTTGCTGTTAGGCGTGCAAGTTGATAAAGGAGTTTGTAAAGTTACACTTCGAAGGATTCTGCACCAAATTATGGCAATATTCAGTGTAACCCATTGGTTTTGTCTGTTCTGCAAATAACAGTAATTCCTGAATAACTTTCTTATTTGATGAATTTTTTTTCCTAATTATGGTGTTTTCAAGTCCAAAAGGCTCAAAGTATTTTAGGACCTATATACAGTAAGTAGTAGAGAATCATTGTTACAAGCCAAAATTCAGAGAAGTAAATTGGAGTGTTCAATGGAATTATCTGTGTGGCTATATGGAAAGAGGAGGAAATTTTGGCTAAGAATAGAAGTCATACTCTAGAAATTACAAAATGTGATGTATGATATAGAAAAGAGCCATCAGGATCCAATTTAATAGCAGTTATTCTGTCTGCCTTCACCTCTCCTTCAGTGTATGTACAGATAATTGATCAAACCCATTCAGTTCTCTCTGGATGTATAAGGAGTTGAGATTTGAACCAGTTTGTTCTTTGGACTTTAGGGAATTGCAGTCCTCTAGCTGAGCACCTGGATTCAACATTTTTTTTAGATTGCTTAAACTATCAACAGCATTTATGAAAATGGTCAGACTGATCAGAAATTAATATAAAAAAATGTGAAACTGTCCTCTGATTCTCATTTAAATTTCAGGTTGCATAGAAAGAGATGACTGCACTTATCACTTGGCTCTAGTTGAAAACTAGGTGTTCAGAAAAACAAAATTGAGATTCTCCTTTTTATGTCTTAATTTGTGAAAGCTGTTTGGGAGTTTAGCTTAGGCCGTGACTATTTGAATAAAGAAACTAACTTTCCATAGTGCATTGTTTCAGAATACCTTTTGAGAAAACAGTGCTTTGTAATTTTTCCTTTCCGACTTTTATGCAGAGTTTTGTAAAGTGTCTTTGTAAGTTATAAAAACCTAGGTTATGCAAGAGAAGGTTAATGAGGTCTTGGTTAATGAATACTAGCAAGAATTCTGTGTGTAATTCTATTCTAAATAAAAATCATCTTCACAGAACAGAATCTGCATATACCTGATGCAAGTTCTGTGAAGTTTTGTATCTGTGGAGTGCCCCTTTTAAAAACATATCTATGAACTCTTCTAATTGATATTCAGTTTGAGACAGTTCTGGGCTAACCTTCTGAAAATCTCTTAGTATTACTTAACTGTAATTCAGGAGAAAGGATAAGGATTGAAATTGTTCATAGTAATTCATAGTTGTCAGAGACAACTGTTCAGTTGTCTGAACTACTACAGTAGTTCAGAGACATTCTGTTTTATTCTGATGGGGTAAGCAAATAATGTTTTCCTTTTTTTCATCTTTGTTATTTTGATTGTATTTAATCATACTTTAAATTGTGATGTTTCATTGCCAGCAGTCCCCCAGCAAGACCTCTTCATGGTGTTTTTGTTCCCACATCAAGAGTATTCATAACTGCACATGCAGAATTCTAGCCTGACTGCTTACATCTGTGCGGGGTTTAAAACTCTTTAGAGATACCTGAAAGATTTAAACTGGCTGCGCTGAGTATATACACTTAACATTCCTTATGAATGCTTAGGGTGGAAAATAGACCAAGTAAGTTTTCCACACTGTTCTTGAACAGAAATTGATTATCTGAAGCTAGTGTTCAGAAGTGCTAATACCTGTGCTTTGGTGTTAATTCTCAGTGAGTGAGCACATCCTCAGCAGGAGGTACCCATCACAGTCTGGAACAGAAGTGGACAGTTAAAGTATGATGAGAGTGCAGTAGTTGGTATAAACCAGAATCAGCTCACTTTGCTTATATAAATAAGTCCTGTAGTGCCCTGAAGATAGACTGCAGACCATTGGGAGCAGCAAACAGCAGAGTTCTGTGTAGTCCTACTCCTAGGGTTCTCCTTGGCTTCTTCCTTGTCTGACTAGAGTAAACAGTTTCATGTTTGTATGAAATTGCGTGAATATGTGTCTGTGCGGTTACAGATAGTGTGAAATTCCTCTAATATTCTGTTTGCATATTGGAAGCTATTTATTCTATCAGTAGGTGTTCAGAATATTAAAATGCATATTTAACCTGTATAGCTACAGAACAGTATTAAAGAAGGAAATGTTGCTCAGATGGGTACCTAGTACTTCAGTGAACAAAGCAAAATGGGGTGTCTACATTGTTCTACCATAAATGAGACAAACCTGAACACAGATTTCTGTTCCCCACATACCCCACACCCCACCCCATTTTACATGAATTATAAGTAATGTGCAGTATTATAGGTTATAGCACTGTTGGTACAATTGTCTGGTGTCATCCAAGTTCTAATTTTCATTTGCCAAACTAACTATTTTGATTGAAAGATTGCATTCTAAATGTCTGCCTTTGGATGACTTTTCCCTTGAAAATTTCAGCCAAGATGGTTCAAATATTCCCAAGACTGAAGCTGTTGAAAATACACTTTGCAATGTTAGTCTTCTAGACACCTTTGAAAGTCTGTAACTATTTAACATTTGAACAGAGCAGTGGTGACATATTATATTATATTATTTTGTATTATGAACATAGAAGGCGCTAATAAGGACTGTATAGATAATCTTGATTTTTGGACTTCTTGTGTTTTGAATGCTTATTTTATGATATTGTTTTACTGCCATGTGGGCGCACAACAGTTTACACTATGTGATTAATCTCATTTTGCTTTAGATTATTGGTTGCCAAGTCAGAAGAGAGCCACTGGAGTCTACTGAACGTTATACTCGTTGGATCAATAATCTAACTGAAGAACAACTTCTTACACAGGTATTCTTGTTTCAGCTTTCTTGAAATGGCAGAAAGATAGAGCAAGAGGTTTATTTAGATGGATCCTTTCAGTCTGACTGTTAGCAATACACGATAACTTACTAAGGTTATCAGGGTCTTGTATTTAAAGGCTAGTAGTTTCAATAAGAGACAAGTTAATGCTGCACGTGGTCATGATGTAGTGATGACTTCATACTGAGTGAGAATGAAGCTTTCAGCTTTGGGTTTGGAGTGAGGCTTGCGGTCTGTGGTTAAATGCATACGCTTTCATTTTCTAATAATTAGTTTAGGGTTTTCTCTTTAAAAAGTGTATTGAAATACACAAGGAAAAAAATCTATCTTGAGAATGATCTGCCACCCCCCCACCCCCCCCAAGGCTGGATAGATATTGACCACTTCTGTATCTGTTTAAGTCTTTCTGGAGATCATTTTAAAATAGCAGTTCTTCAAGCATTAAACATTGGGCTCATTATACATGTTTGTAAGATGCGTCTCATGCAACTGAAGATGACAGTTTTGGCATAAAGAAAGTTTGTTTCGTTAGGCAGGCAGCCAATGCTGAACTAAAAGAGACTTTGGCAAAAACAAGTTAACTGTGGAAGAAATCAATCCAGCTTGTGGAGGAATGTGTGTACTGAGTATTACAAGAAATCTAATGGATGGTTAGCAGAAAATATCCCAGCAGGCATTAACATGCAAGTATTTGGGGTTGGATTTTGTGATGCTATGGTAGAAAGACATTCGCTTTTGATTTTCCTGCATTTGAGTGGCTGAAAAGATTAACATGCCCTTGTTTGTTAGACTTCATTGTGAACTGTGTTGTCTTCCCCATTACCCTAACCCCCAAAGACATACTTACAGGCTCTGGTATGGTCATTGTAATACAAGTAATCTATAGACCTTGTTTTACAATCAGCAGCAGTATTATGGTTCTCTATAATTCACCAAGTGAAAATAGTTTCAGAAAAAGTTACCCATGGAATATTTGGATTTGCCTTTGAGTATGGTATTAGAAAAAAACCTGCAGATTTAAACCAGTGAATTTTTCTGACAGCAACATTTGGATCACTGTGTTGTTGAAGAGAAGAGAAAGAAAAACTTGAGGATGTAAAAATTTATCCTACACAATCTGAAGTATTTCATGTAGGTGGCCACTGGATAGAGTCTTTAATGAATTCAGCTGGAAATCAAAAGTAATATCCTGATTTTGATATTATTTATGGAGGGGCTTAGCAAAAAGAAACTAATTTTAAGATGGGGATGTATGTCTTCTGGAAGAGATTATTAATACAGTGTTTCTGATAGCAGGATGCAAATACAGTGACCTGGGAAATCCCTTGCAAGCTTATGCGCCTACAAATATCTCTTAAAGCCTTAATTAAGCAGCATGTGCAATCCATTATTTTTCCGTATCAATTAGATTCATACATTTTACAAATAGATGAGTAATTTTGGAAAACATATTGGCTTTGGAACTAGAAGGCTGCATAACAGAAGTTGTGCTACTTGTCCATGAATTTATTAACAAGATAAGAGTCATAGAATCACACTAATTATCTTTTTAACTTGTTACCTGTTCTGCACCAAATTTAACACAGAAATAGGAGTTCCTCAAAGACACTAGACTTCTGAAAATTCCGAGTTAAGTATGAAGCTAGGAGACATTGTACTGCACCAGCTGCAGTTCATATGTTGTTAAACACCACAGAATCCACTTGGACGAAGATTTTAGGTGCCCAATCCTGAGAAAAGCTTCAGCTGTGACACAGGCCTGCAGGAAGCTGGGCTTTTCTAGCTCTGGTGCTAAAAGAACTGCACATCAGCACATGGCACCTCTCCTGCCCCAGTATCCATTCTTCTGATCAAAAATTCAGGTAGGGAGGTAATTATTTTGCTTTTCCTTAACTTAAAAAGGTATGGGGATGGGGAGGAATTGTGAGTAAAAACCATCTCAGCTGTGCTGTAATGATCAGGATATGAATCAATTATGTAAGGTTAGGCCTGATTTGTCCCACTCCTCTGCCCCTGATACACCGTATGTTTTAATTTGGGTTTGCTTTTTTAAACTCTGTTCACTAAATAAGCCCCAAGAAAGCTATAATGACGGGCCTTTGTGAATGAATTTGTAGAATCTCTGGGAGGAGCAGTCCTTCAGGGAATTCAGGAAAATTGGCTTTAATTTACAGGATATTGTCTCCAGCAGTTTCCTGTAGTGAAAGAATGTTCAGCTTTTTTTAGCTGTCTCTGTACTTGGTGCCCAGCCTTTTTTCCAGTTACTTCTGTTGCATTTCTGTATCATGTACATGCAAATTATTTGTGCTGTAAATTGGGATACCAAGCAACCAATTAAAAAAAAACAGCCACTTGTCAAGATCATGTAATCTGCTACCATATTATTCATGCTATTGATTAAATAATATCCTATAGCATGGAGTTGCTTTACTAGACAGTGACTAAAGTCCAGTTTGAAAGAGGTGGGTGGTAGCAGATGTTTTGTTAGGTGGCTGGATGGCTTCATATGCCTGGCTGCTGGTTTTGTATCACTTGAGTCAATACCAGATTTTTGGATCAAATGTCTATCCCCATCCTCATGCTGAGAAGATCATTCAATACGAAATGCTTCTAGCATTTTAACTTTTTCTTTTCCCTTAGCCGTGGCCTCTTGATGCTTACTCATCCATTAAATGTTTCTCTAAACAATTATACTGTAACATTCCAAAGATACTTTATGGTATGCGTGAAATTTCAGAATATATACCCCAGAGAGTGTGGTGTGGGAGTAAGGGAGTACAAAGAGAGTGTAACAATGAGAAAACTACTTTTAAGAAGATGACTATTTGGTTGTTTTAAGGTTATCTGCTGTATAAACAATGTGATTAAAACACACTTTTATAGGTGTACTAATATAAGCCTTAAAATATATGTATATGTGTTCTGGTAGACT
Organism: Falco punctatus; assembly: GCF_963210335.1. Taxonomy (NCBI): domain Eukaryota; kingdom Metazoa; phylum Chordata; class Aves; order Falconiformes; family Falconidae; genus Falco; species Falco punctatus. The sequence goes on along the minus strand of NC_137580.1, from coordinate 115,235,887 downwards.
TACTATTTTTCTGGCCAACAGGAAAAAAAAAACCACAAAACTGTTCAGTAAGTGCAGAGCACAGTTACAGGTACAGGAAGAAAATAACCAAACAAATTAAGAGAACTGACTGGTTTGATGTTGGAGTAAGAGAAAAAACGTAGATTAAAACTAATCCTGCAGGATATCTGAGTCTGAGTTGTGATTGAAGTTTGATCACGCAGCCCTTTTTGTACACTGGAAATTTTACTTTGCTGTATAAATAAAAAGGTCTGAATGGTTTTAAGGTTGGGTTAATTACACAAATATTTATACAAGTAGTTTTTAAGGATTGCTGCTAACTGTAAGTAAAACATCTGAGTTCCTATCCATTTCTGTTAAATCACTACTTTAGGTCCGTTTAGTCTCACAGCCAGTGAAGTATTATATTCAGCCTGAAGCATAATTCCATCTGACCTACCATTTTTTCTTCCCCAAAGACAAGAGACTTCTCTGCTTTCATGGGTTTGTTCACTTAGAAAGCAGACAGCAAGCTTAGAGTGACATGTGAGGAGACTCTTGCAAAAAGGAGCGGGCTCTATGGTTGATGAGACTAGACTGTCCTAATTTAGAAAAGTGTCAGTCTGAACAAAACATGACAGTCCTGTATGTCTCCTTGCACTGGGTTGCTTCCTGATACATGCTGTGCTTGGCAGATCATCTCAGCTCTTTGTGTTGGAAGTTTTCACAGGTGATTTGCAGTTCTTACTAATAGTGTCTCCCAACCACCTGATAGAAGAACAGTAATTAACATGTTAGAGTTTCTTAACACCTGCTTTTCTCTGCTGCTACAGGTGCCTGTTAAATTTAGTTGATTGTTTAAAAGCTGTGCTGCTTTGCTTACTGAAGCTTCCTACATTAGAGTTTAATTAATATTTGATAGAAGCTCGTGCTACATGTCAAGAATTATTATAGATACTCAGTTTGGAAACAGATCCAGCATTTTGGTTGGGTCAAGCTTGTAGCTTTTCTTTTAAGGCAAGAAGGATCTTGGAAGGTGGCTGGACCTTTTCCATAAATTCAGTACAGTCACTATTGCATTGTCATCATGTACCTCAACATGCAACTTCTTACTGGTAAAAAGCTGGTAGGAGTACATTGCGGATAGGATGAATTTTCCAGGTGGGCCAGAGATTGAATTTCTCTAGTGTAAAGCATCTGTTTTGTCTACTTGCAGACTATAAAATTCTACCTTTGCATGCTAGGGTCAGTCATCAGTGTGTCAGATCTGAAATAATAATTGAGGTGGCAATCTGAAAGCAATACATGCAGTGCCTGTTGTCTGGTTGTATTAGTAAAGGGGAAACTGGACAGAGGGTAAGACTTGCTTACTTAAGAATGAATAAAGCATTAAAAGGCTGATTGATATCCTCCCCTGCCCGCCGCCAACCCCCACCCCAACCCCCTGTAGTATCTTTGCCACTATTAATGGCTCACTCGTATTTGTTGTCCTTTAATAAAAAGGTACTCAATGCTTTCTTGGGATTTTTTGTCATGGTTTCCTCTTCCTTCACCTATGTTATCTGAAAATGTGCCATTAATAGCAAAGTCTTGATGTTTGTGTTCTATTGAGCAAAAGAACTGAAGTCACAAACTGCGTAATTATGGCAGATTCTGCTAGATTGTGTGGAATTATGCATATACCACGTAAGAAAAAACGCATTTGGCTGCTTCCTGTTGTGGTGGATCCTTTTTCTCCTCTGGAGGAGAATGAAACAAAGTTTCACAGCTAGTCAATGTTTATATTTACATTTGAAAATCCGTGTCAAAAGGGTTCATGGAGTTCTAAAAAGTTTAATGAGAAGTGGTTTACCCACATCTGTGATCTCAAAGCACAATTAGAACTTCCTAGCAAGGCTTCATGTAAAGGCATATCAGGGTCAAATATTTTTGAACTTAGAAACAGGTTTGCAGTCGTTCAGAAATGTATGCAGATTTTGCTTTGTGTGTTAGCAATTTTGCATGAGTTTAAAGGTATACCATAGGGTAAAGAGTGTTAAATAATTTGGATTTTTCCTTTTCATATTTTGTTAGATAATTTGCATGCTGAAACAAGGCTTGAATGTGATTCATAATATGTGGTAGTATTTAATTGGAACATAAACATTGTAATATAGTATGAAAGCAATTTGGGAGTACAGTAAGTTTTGTTCTGTTCCAAGATGTTCTTGATGAATGCAGTCTTACAGCACGATGTATGCTTGTATGGCAGAAAGAGAGTAATATGATCTTGATGGACATCAAAATTAAGCAGGTAAAAAGTAGTTTATCTCTGATTGGAGCTATGATTTGTTCTAGCTGATGATCTTTTCTTGTATTTTAATTAATTAATCATACTGATATGAAATGCAACATGTTTGCATCCTACAAAACATTTTTCTGAAGGCATTTGTTATAAGAGCTGGACAGGTAATGCCAAGTGTAAAGGAAAACTGTCAAGGATTAAATTTTCAGAAATGCGTAATTTGTTTTCCAAACTATTACTACCATTTCTCCTCAATATCTGAAAGTTACTTTGAAAAATAGGGCAAGAACTTAAAATCAGGACTTGGTTATTAATGCTGGATTGCAGTTAGGGACGTGGATGGAACTAATAACTTACAGTTTCTGAATGCTCTACTTATTGTTTGGTCTTCCACATTTATCCTGTTCATAGGCTAGTTTGCAAGTAAAGAGCCTTTGAGCTTCACTTTGGGCTTCTATCTCATTGCCTTGTATAGCTTAAGGAAATTTTACTTTTGTCTAACAGAGGAGATACAAAACCCAGTTTTCCTTTTAAAATGATAGGTGAGATCTTGAAGTAGCCCTGACTTCTTTTTTTCTTTCATAACAGTAAGCCTACTCCAAATACAAGTTTCCAGCTAATTTAGTGGTTTATTTTTCAGCTGGTCCTCCATATGTGAGAGCACAGAGCAGATACACCCTTAACTTCCTGTAATTTTCTTTCTTTGAATTTGAAAATCAAAGTGCTGTTTCCACAAAAAAGGGGAATATTTTTACTCTGTCTTTTAGTGTAATAAAAATTACTAAAAAAAATTACTAAATAAAAATAAAAACCCCATAATTTTACTGCAGTGCAGCGCCCTATTATATAGCCTTATATATAAGAAAAAACATTTGTCTTTTGCAACTGCACACACAACATTATTTTCATAGTTTTAAAAATTGAGTATGACTGTGAGTGAAGTGCATTCTATTGATTATTGGAAAATAACTTCCTTTTTTGTTCTCAGCTTTCTGTGATAAAAGTACTGGGCCAGATTTTCAGGAGAGCTCAGTAATTTCCATAGTAATTGGAGTGGCTGAGTGTGTGAGCATGAAAGCACCATTTGCCATAATGGATAGTAGGTCTAAGGACTGTTTTGATCACAGTCAAGATTTTGTTTCTTAATATTTTTTTATACTGACTTCACCCTGCCATGTTTGACATTTGTCTCTACAGTAGTTCTTGCTTTCTGATTTTTTTGACTACTTAAGGAAGCTGGATTTTAAAATATTTACATCCACCATATCCTCTCATAAGTATTAACAATATATGCTATACTGTTATGTTTGAGGCTTTTTTTTTCTCTCTTTGTTGTAAAAAACCCCCAGATTCTACTTGAGACTAACAGATTTTGAGTATAAGGATCTAGGTTTAATGAATGATTCAAGTTTTTTTTTTAATAGTGCATGACAAACTGGGATGGGGGTTTTATATCCTGTTTGTACAGCCTTGTGCAAATGAACTGTGATTGGAAATTCTTGAGCTGAAGTTATGCAAATAAAAAAATAATAGGGAGCTTTTCAGAGCATTAGGTTGGATCAACTGTAGCAGTGCACAGTGTTGTTTTTCACAGAGAATAGATACTTGTCTATTCGTTTATCAAAAGGAGATGATCTTAAGGATGGTTAGCATATCTAGTTCCTCTAGAAGGAGTGCTTGTGCATGCAGCTCGTGTTTTGAGAACTAGAGTGATCACATGTGACGGAGGTGGAGTAGGCATCTGCTTTGTGGTTAGCGGAGGGATGGCCAGCCCTGGTCCGAACGGAACTGAGAGCGGTTGCAGCGCATGGGGTGTGTAACGAGGAAGGAAACAGCCTTGCATCTGGCTGCTACTGTAACTGTTGGGCTTTTGCCACCTCTCTGGGTGAGCTATCTCTATGATGTGGGTGGATTTAACCTTTTGCGTCACTCGCAATGACTGCTCCTGCAGCACAGGAAAAGACAGCAGAGGAGAAATGTAAACCCAGCAGTTTTATATCCTTCATTTTACAAATGTAATACCTTAGTGAAATTGAAAATTCTGATGCTGCTGGTAAACAAAATATAATGGGCTGGCTTAGTAATTGCTGCAAATTATAGTGATTTTTTCAGAGCTACTGAGACAGAAAAAGCAAATGTTACCATACTTTTTTAAAATCGGACAAATTTGAAGTATTTTCCAACATTTACTATTAATTTAAGCTGTTGAGTTTATTGGAGTAGATATTAAGCGTGCCTGTCAACATAAAAGATAGGTGTTCAGAAAGTTTGTACCATAAAAGGAATAATTATTTTCTGGCATATAATTTCTTAGCATGCCAAGAGGTCTATATATATTTTTTATAATTATTTGCATACCTGTACCCTAATAATGTCAGAATGAAATATAGTCATGAATTTACTAATCTCAGGATTATGATTATTTTAATTTGTCTTTACCACTTTATAAGACAACCTGTTTAAAGTACAGTTCAAATTTTACTTAAAATACTGTTTTAGTCTTTATCACTTGGGAGGGTTTAGCCTGCCACTAAAGGCAAAATAAGTGTGCTGTCTATAATTTAGCTTTTTAAGTTTGTAAGCTTGTAGAAAGTTTATTTTTTTTATCTGATTAGGGATTTCGTACCAGAACATACTACTAAAAGCCCATATGTGGGTTGACTTCTATAAAAGTAATTAGTACCAGCATAGCTCATCATTTTGGGTTTGTTTTTTTTAAATCAGACTGCAGCATGCTATACAAATGCACCTTCCACAGCCACTTAGCATAAACAGCCTTCTGCACTAAATTTTCTTGGTGTGTCTGTTTTTATTTTTCCCTCATCTGATGTTCATGCTTTTTATTCTCTTCTCCATCTGTCATACCCTGTCCTTTCACCTTTGCAGCAGAATTGTGAATTGTCTGGAGCAAAAGTCATGTCCATGTTCTTTGTGAAAAGCTAGTAAAATAGGGGGTAAGTTTGTGCTTAGTATCATGTAATAGTGATATTTACCTTTTAAATACACCTTAATTGAAATTTATTTCAATTAAGTATATTAATATTATTAATTTTATATAATTAATACATATATTAATCTTAATTATACTGTCATAATTATATATCATTATTATTAATAAATATGTAATAATAGTTAATAGAATATATATTTAAATTAATTAATACAATATTAAGTATAGCTGGCAAGTATATCAACATACTTGCCAGACTTCTATTTTTCTGAAACCCATCTGTCTGTGTAATTTTGGGTGACTCTGGGACTGTATGGCCAGGTCTCATACTCTATGTTTTCTTCTGTGTGTTCTGAAGGTTTTTTTGTTGTTTTTCACTGCAAACTTTTAGAATTGGTTGTTACGCCTGTGTCAGCATTCAGCAGTTTTCACTTTCTCATCTTCATCTCTTCCCCTAAATAATTTTGTCTTTTCTTGACGCTTCACTAAAGAGCCACGTGTTCACCATGTACTTACTTAATTGCTTATTCATTTTGCAAGGAGCAAATCGCTTCATAGTTTCTAGTAAAGAAATTGAAGTGTAATCACCCATAAGTGCAAGAAAGTGGCAGATTAGTAATTCTCTTCATATTCAGAAGAAAATAATACTGTATTTGTGAGATGCTCTATCTATTGACTCGAAGTTTTAGGGAAAGGAGGCAGATTGGTTATCAGGCTGGCAATTGCATTTGAACAGGTTTTAGTGTTTCTGAGAGAAACCAGACTCTACAAGTCTGCAGATCTCTACTAAGTAGGGCTAAACTGAATGTGCTTGTACACTTTGACACGCGTCATCTAGAGCACTGCCAGGCCAGAAAGGTAATACTGAACCTAAGCTAGCAAGAACCAGTCTTACTGTCAGAACATTTACATCTGGGAAACTGCAGGGAAATTCTCAGCTTTATTGTAATAGAAGCCAGAAAGTGAGATAAAGAGGTCATTGCAACGGACCTGAATGTAAGGGTGTGCTTCAGCAAGACACTAAAATGACCACATTTAGCTTTATGTTTCTTATTGTTCTTTTCCTTCTGTGTATTTCCTGAGTATTTAAGCTAAAGGAGAAGGGATTTCTTTTTTTCTAGTTTTGTCCCATATGTAGCTATCAGTCTGCCTATGCTATGTGCAGGAGACAGTCAAGAAAGCCTTATCATGTTATGTTCCGGTCCTGGAAAACTGTCACAATTACATCACCAAGTACTTACTCCCCTTGTCATTTGTTCTTTAATGGTTTCTGTTTCCACTCTGCTGCTTTTACTGATCATGAAGAGTAGCATCACTAATGAGTACTGCAGATAAGCCGGTGGCAATGCATCTGTACATCTCTGATTTTCTTTACTTCTCTTCCTTTTTAGCCAGGTATGATGACAGTCTAAAATTGTAGTGCAGCCATGTCCCCAGAGTTTTAGCCATATCTTTCATACTGGCACTTTTCTATTAAAAAACCCCTAAATATATAGACAAATCTGTGATTGTGAAACGAATAAATTAAAAACTGTTAAATTCAAATGCTTGACCATCTCAGAACCCCTGATGTCTTGCTTGAAAGAGCAGGGAAGTTGAGTTTTCAAATAACTGTGTTGCTAAGCTGTCCGCAGATGTGTTTCTTCTTTCAACTGAAACTCAAGTCATACTGAACGTGTCCATTGGTGTATCTGGATCCTCACTTCTTCAGGAGTAAGATGTTTGAGTTGAGGCTTGTTGTACTTGCCATTGATCGAGTAATCAGAGGAGATTCTCATGGAGATGGACACTGCGCAGCCCAGACTAGTGGGCTTGCTCCATTTACCCTATCTGAAAATGATGTAGTATCTCAACTGCAAACATTTATTCAGCCACCTGATTTTAGAAGGTAACAGTTAGCAACATATATGGCTTTTCCTACCTACCCTGCATTCCACTTCTGTGGCATCTTTCAGAAGAACATAAGTCGTAACCTATGAGTGAAACAGGCACTCTCTTAATCTCAGTGTCAGATTGCACGTTTCAAAAGAAAAAACCAAACCCAAAAACCTTTAGAGTCAGTAGGAGATATTTTTGTGTGTGTGTCATAAAATTATTCATAGATCTGCAGAGCAGATGTTGACAATTACGAAGAGAACAGAGGCCAGTCTGTGGTCGGCCAGCGAGCTCAGTTCACGTGGGTAGATCAAGGCTCAAGGCAGCAGCGGTTTCCTGTCCGCACGCTGGGCGTCAGCGGGCGCAGGTTCGGGGGGCCATAGCCCAGTGGCGTTAGACAAAGTCACTTTTGTGAGGCCTTGCTTCTGTCTCTGGGCTGAAAGAATAATGGTGCTAGAAGGCTCAGTGTTCTGGTTTGTAAGATCTGTGTCTATTGATACAAAAATGGGGGTTAAAAGCTTTTTATGGATTTTGTGTTTCTTTGCTAGATGTTTGACGACTCCTTTTAGAAAGCGTAGAACAGCTGAGCCTTTCATTTACTGCAGAAATTGCCAGCGTGTCATTTCACATTTTAATTCTTTTAGCTTGAACCATATTTAAAGCGCGCACACACCCACCCTCCCCAAATTTCAATGTATTTTTATTCAAGAACTTAAATGTAGCTATTTCCTGCAAATTAAAAATGACTAATTGCTATTCTTTTGCCTTCAGAGCAGTTTTTTGTTTGTTGGTTTTTTGTTTTTTTTTTTTATTATTATTTTCATGGTTGCAGGTAATGTGGAGCATCTCCTCTGCTTGACATGTTAGTGTAGACAGACATTTCCCAGTAGTTGAAAGAATATTAACTATAGCTCATTTTGTCTCAAACAGAATGGAGTTGTTGAAGTAAAGATGCTGCTGATGCCATGTCCAATGAATTCCTGTTTTCTCCTTTGTTGGTAGAGCTGTATAACACCCCATGTATTAGTGATGGAAATTTAATAACATTTTCTTCTGCAAATAAATGATTTTGATCTTCAAGTTTAACAGGTTTAGGTAGCGATGCAGAAAGCATCTCTTGCCTTTTTGGAGGTAATGGGAAGACGAGAATAAACAAAAATATTTTTTAGTGGAAGGAGAAGAAACTTTGTGTGCCTGGTTGCTCTTCAGGATCAGAAAGATGGTTTCTAGAACTGGGAATGGAAAAAAACCCTTCTGGTGTTCTTCTATATTTTGAATTCACTCTTTCGTGGCTTTTATAATACAGCTGTGGCCAGGAAATGTGAGCACATTAATGTCAAGTTCTAACAATTGGGTCTGTCACCTTGCTGTTTTTGTACAATAGAGGATGCTACTGAACACAAAGAGAGCATTGGTAAAATGACAGAAGCAAAGTATAAAATTTTACTTAAATGGCTGAGACAGTATCTGTAGTAAATACATGTTTTGTCATTCAGAAACAAGAAATTATTTTCTGTCTGACTGAGGACAGCACACATTGCACTGTTCAGTCCTGTGTCAAGGGTCCCTGTGATAAGAATCTACCATGTTCTCTTTGTGACTCAAATCTTAGGTTGCTTGGGCTTTTTTTCATCAAGTAGGTAATATGAATAATTTTAGAATAAAGAGGAAGGAAGATATTACATGCCTCAGTAGCAAGCATGTTTCCTCTAAAACTTGAGTTTCGAGTTCTGTATTAAGGATAGGTGAAGTCCAAAGTCTTCTTTTATAGTAGGATACCAGGTGCAAGCAGCCAGACATAGAACACAATTCAGCTTAGAGAAAATGATAACATATCTTGGGTCTTAATGGCAAACTACTGTTGCTGTGGCAGGGCTTGTGCTGATTTGTTAGAAATAATACCTAAGCAATGCTAATACATAGAGATTTTTAGTAGGAAAGAGGCCAATGCATCTGCTGGGTGTGTGGAGGTGCTGCAGGTGGATACGTACCAGCGAAGGAGCACATCACCCATCGGCACTGCCTAGGGGAGTACCATCCTTAGCCCTGTAGAGGCAGGACAATTATGTATTAGTAATGACAGTTTTCTGTAACTTTCCTGCATAAATATTAAGATATCTGTGCCAGATCACATATTTAGAATGTGTCATGCCAAGGTATTTACCTACAAATTAACTGAAAAATGTCCATTGTTTCATATTGATAACGTATCCGTAGCCAAACGTTAGGCCAAATTGTGTAATGCAATACCTCATTCTAAGAATGGTAAATATCTAGTGAATATAGAAATTAAGCCAGTATTTGCTTTCAAACATATTGAAAATGGTAGCTGTTACGTTTCTTTATTGTAGCATGAATTATGAGATTACAATATCATCTACTTTCTCTAGATTAATTTCTAAACTATGCCATATAGACTATTATATTGATGGGCAATAGTAATGTAGCAGGGTGGGGATGTTAAACAAGGGAAGTTGGAGGGGATTTGGTTTTGTTTTTCTGCTGAGACCAGGAAGCAAACCATCGGAGAGCTTAAAAGTAGGGACCAAGTTTTTTTTAATCCAGGCTACTGAATTTTTTTTTAATCGCTAGAAATTTTTCAACTTGCATTTAACACATATATTTGAGTGTCCCCATTTAGATGGGGTCAGCTTTCTATGAATTATATGACTGTGATTTGGAATCTCAGAATAGTAAACTAAATGCCTTTGGGTTCTTCCCCCCCCCCACCCCCACCATCTCAGAAGATGTTACAATTAGTAAATTAAGTGACAGAGTTGGTATATATATTTTGCAATATAGGTGGTATATTTACAAGTATGAAAAATCCTGAATGAAGGCAAATTCTTAGTAGTTACTTACCTTCATTTGTGCCAGCCCAGGAGCTTTAAAATAAAATTTCTGAAAATAAATGTATTTGGATACAATGATGAGAACTTCAACAAAAGGGCTGTTAAGGTGCTACAGTTGATAGTTATTGATGTACATGATTAGGTCTAAAACTTGTAGGAAGAGAAAGGGAATTCAGTTTTGAGGGCAGGGGGTGGTTCTGGGTTTTTTTGGAGGGGCTAATAGTGCTTAGTTGAGACGGGTGGCATCGCTTGTGGTTTTAATATTGACTTGATATATATTATTTGGTCGAGTTGGGAGCTTTCCAAAGTTGCAAGTAAAATTAACAAGCTAAATAACAGTTTATTTTGCGGGAAGCCAGACTGATGTTCTGTCTTTGTAACACTGGGGCTTTTCAGTGTTGTTTGTAGGACTTTTGATGAATAGCCTGAAGTGCAATCCTTTCTCAGTTTTGACCTTTTACCAGGGAGCTCTAAAAACAGAAATAATAAATTTTACAAGGAAATAAACTTCTTTCTAAAACCATTACATATTTCTGCTACTGCTTTACATATTCTGAAGGTTGTTTGAATTTCCATTCAATGCTTGATGTTTGGTTAATTTTTTCCTGGTAACTTTGGTGTTTGTAGAAATGTTACCTGTCACCAACACCAGCAAACCAAAAATGTTTTAGTAATATTTTTACTGTCTGTTTATAATGATAATAAAAATAAAAACTTTTGGCTTTTATAACTCTGTCAAACCTCTTTCTAAAGCAAAAAAGATGTTGTTTGTACATTGTGTATGTGAAAACTCAACATCTGCTTCACTGATTGTGTGTACTTAGGTGTGAGCAATTGGCGAAGAAAAAGTAGCTTGTCTACCTTTTGCAAGAACAGACCCTTATTCAGGAACGGTTTCCATAATTACTTCTAAAATGTATTTTCATGAAGCCTGTCTGAATTTGAGATACTTTACCAAGGAATTATGCCACTGGCCCTCCAATAAACTATAATAATTATCATCTGAGAAAATCAGAGTTTATTAATATTCTGATATAAGACTGTGCTATAAGTAGGTAGTTCCTTGAGAGAGAGAGAGAGCAATGTAATTGTATCAGAATCTGAGTTTTGAGAAACTTGTACAGACAAGTCTGAAAACATAATCGAAGAATATTTAGTCATTATTTGAGCTTCCTGTAGCTCTGAAAGGTGTGAACTACTTCATTAATCTTAGTGCAGAGCTTGGCAGTGCGAGGGAGGATGGGGGAATCATTCTAACAATACTTGAAAAAGTTCTTCCACTTCTGCTAAAAGCAAGGATGTTGTGGCCTTAGCCATAATCATGAATAGTCTGTGGCGTTGTCCTAGTGTCCTATGTTGGGCAAATGTGTGTTTCTGCTGGCATTAAATAGTGTTATTTACTGTTCTTTCAGGGCTTCTAATTGTCAGGAATTTATAAATAATGAGAGCTTTGGATTATATTTGTGTCCAGGTGTAGCCTCTGTATGCAAATCATGTGCCATCTTGTAGTGTTTTTACATGCACATCAACTGTTTTAAGTTTGTGTATCTTTTGACCAGAACTTTACATTTGTTGCTGTTCATTAATTTTAAAATACTGCATTTAGAAAAAGTGTTTGTTCCTAATGGTTTTGGGCACTGTTACACAGCTAGCATGTATTAATTTCAAATACACTTTTGATAGATGTGCTTCTATTATTGTGAAAACTTGATACATACATATATATTTTTTTTAAGTTTTAGAAGAGAGAAATAGGTAAATGTCACTCTTACATCTTGTTTTTTAATTTATCTTGAACTGCTACTTGTGCTTTGCTGTTACTCTTTCCTGCTTTATCAGGTTTGAAGCTTCTGAATCTGATATATTAAGTGGATATGTGCAGATATTATTTTTTTAAAAGGAAATTTGTATGTCCGCAGTTGCTAGAAAATGAGAGAGTATGTGCCTGTGAAAGATGACAGACTGCCAAATAAGCCTACCAAACTGAGGTCTGGAAAAAATAGGAATTTCCAAGCAGGCTATAGTTTTATCAAAGAGAAAGCAAGCAGGCCAATTTGAGTACTTTGCACAGCTGTTTCAACTGAGCTATTTCATCCATGTGATAGTATATAATAATTTGATGCCAAAAGTAATACATACACTTTTTTTTTTATTATTTGGCATCAGTGGCAAACATAAAATTGGTTTCATATGGTCAAAAGCTTCTGCATTCAAAACAAAATAACCCAAAAGTTTGTCTCATCTTGCATTTGCAAAATACTGCAGCTAAGTAACAACTACGTTTTCTGAATCATGCAGTAAACATGGGTCTTCTGTGATCATAAATCAGAAGAACTGACACTTTTCTGCCTTTCTAACTGCAAGAAGTTTGGGTGGGTTTTTTGCTAACAATGTACTTAATAAAATATTACTTTGAATCAAAGGGAGATGCTTTTAGAGTCTTTCAAATTAAATGGCAGTACTAAGTGAAAATGTATTTTCTTAGGCATAAGTAACAGATACTGCTTTTCTATTACCGTACCTGTAGGTCAGTAGATATTGATTTTCACCATCAGAAATGCATAAGGAACATTCAGTAACATGGGAATGCTCATACTCCAGTGAACTGGATGCGAGTGCTCCAGCTCATGTGTTTGGAGATATCTAATGACAAAGAGAATGCATTCACTAGGTAGAAGTGCAACAGATGCCAAACAGCTGTAAATGATCTGTATTCTGTTATGGAAGAAGTGAGAACCTTTAAGCTTCAATTGAAGAGATTTTGTTTGTTTGTTTTAGCACAAAATTGACTTTTAACACTTTCTCTCCACTCCTAATGGCATTTATTTAGCTAGTTGTTCTTAGATTAAGCAAGACTTCTTTTGGCTACTACTCTCTTTTAAAGCCCTTCAGATTATATCTCATTAGAAGTCAGTAAAAACAGCGTCAACTTTAAAGTAGGATCCTGTTTTGTCCTTGTTAATGTCACTTGACATTAAGTGCCCATAAGTAGCTGACCTTTACACCTACCAATATAAACAACGTCAGTAATATGCGTCGCTTTTGCATGTATAGTGCCATTGAACTTTTAGTCCACTGATACCCAGAGATATCCTCCTATTGTTCAGTCCAGGTCTCTGCTGCTGCCTCTTTTTCTTTAACATTTGCAGTCCGTTTTCTCTGTTGTTTTTTTCTCCTCTGGCAGATGATTTCTTTGCATCCCCTGGGTTCATCCACTTTTCCTCTGGATCAGCCACCTTCCCTGCCAGAATTCTCTGCTCCATCAATAAAGGCTTGGTTTGGAGTACAGTTAGACAACAAAATGCCTCTTTTTCCTTAGTCTTTGATAGGTTTAGAACCATTCTGACTGAAAACAAAATACTTCTACCTTTCTCATCGAACATGAATGGCTTTCCCTCTCTCACCCTGACAGCTTTTTTATGCAGTTGCAAGGTCCAGCAATCTTTTTGCTGAACTCAGCGTGTTGTTTCAAATCTAACACACAAGTGCTCTCCGCAGACACCAGGGCATTCTTAGCTGCTTGCTGTGAAACCCTCGGAGCATATCACAATTTAATAGAATGGTTTGCTCTGCCCACCAGACACCAAGACTGCTAGGTGCCAGGAATGGGATAAGAAATGCTATGCATGTGGGTTGGTTTGTGGTGTTTTGTACCCCCCCCCCCCTCCCAGAGTCAGTAGAAAGGAAAGGATTGGGAAGCTTATTGAGGACTATAGTTTTGGAAGTTGTCTTGAGAGATATGGGAGGAAAGAATCTGAAAGGAGAGAAGGGAGTTCAAGAAAGGTAATTTGTATGCAAAAGACTGAGAGGAGAAGGCAAAATAAACAATGCTTGTTTGTCTACCTTGGAAACTGAAATTGCCAAATCTTTTCCAGTTCCTTGGGGGTTTGTTTTTCATGGCTTAGTGTGAATTTGGTGAACCATCAAAAGAGCTATATTAGCACTCAGAAATTGGTTGCAATGGTAAAAAATCGTTGATCAGGAATGCCAATTATTGTTGGAACAAAATAACAAACTGTGACTGTTTCTGGATTATCTTCCTGCTCTTGCTTAACAAGTCTGACACTAAAACTGCTGTTCTGTCCTTTGTGAATTGAAGCATGAAAATGCAGTGAGTGTGTTTGGGCATGAGCTTCTTACATGTTTGGATCAAAGGGACTGGTGTATGAAAGACTCACTGACTTACTGTCACTATGGCAGTTTGTGTATGAAGGCAGCCTGGAATTCTGTATATGTAAGGTTGTTATTAAGTCATTGACATTGAACAAAGGATTTTTTCTCTTTTTTAATCTGAACTGCAGCTTTGTGAGTTTTTATGCCATTTTTTTAGGAATGCAAACATATTAGGAGAAGGTGTTTTGCCTACTTTTTAGGCTTTCTTCCTTTAAGTTACAAATTAGTGTTGTCTTTGTCCTTATTGTAGAATCAGCCTTTGACTAACATCATGGAAAAACTGGGGGGTTTTGTTTGTGCTTTAAAGCATGCATTTTAGTAGCCAGTATATTTACACAAGACACATCATCTTATTGTGCAGCTTAGAAGCCAGTAGGTTTAGGGTTTGTTTGATGTTTTCTTTGCTGACAAGGTAGTTCTAGCAATATGATTGTATTTTGTATATTAGACATCTTAGGAAGTGCTATCTTACTGCTTGCTAATTTATTCTTTATTTAAATAGGCAGTAGCATGTTTAAGGTAAGCATTTAATGAGAGACATCCTTGCTTTTTTTTCATCGTTTAGGTCCAGTACAGGATTGGGCATAAAGCAGTTCTTTTTGTACATCAAAATCAAAGAAAATGCATAGTGCTACACACATGTAACAATTGTAAACAGTTGTTTGAGAGAATTTCAGAGAAGACATTCCACAAATTAAGGTGGTCATGATATGACAGCAACTAAAAGTGCTTATTTCACAGACTCTGGGGCACCCTGATGTTACTTCTAGCCTTCTTTCAGACATCATCACGTGCCGTGAGAGGTTACAATTACACTTGTTGAAGAAAAAAACAGATAAAAAAAAGAAAAATACTACTATGATTCATATAGAGCCAAGATACGTTCTGTTGATTGCTTGTGGCCTTTAGAGAACCATACATGGTTCAGGGTATTTCTGGGTCAGTGATTTTTCTGTTTTAATGGTAGAGGTACATAGACATATGCTCCAGTGCTTCTATATTGTGTTTCCTTATAGGCCTTTGAGAAAGAAGCTGAAGGATGTTTGGATAGAAGGCTGGAACTTTTACGTGGAGTTGACATAGTTAGGGCACTATAATAATGACTGTTGATAGACAACTCCCAGAAAAGGAAATGAAAATTATCTTTATAAAAGAACACAATGTGTATTTCCAGAAGAATTAAGTGAGGAGGCAGTGTGCAAGAAGATGAGGTAACCACAGACAAATGTGCTTCTCTTCCCTCCCCCCCGCCCCCCCCCCGGGCTTTTCTGTCATGTCTACTATCTTTAGGCAATAATGGCAAAATGGGATGGTATTTATATTTTTCTGCCTCTTCACGGTGGAAATCTATGGGTGAATTTCAGTTTGTACTGTGCATGTTGCATCTGGTTCTTTGAAGTTTGGTTTAAAATGTGTCATTTCTAGGCATTTTATTGAAGCAGATTTTTTTTGTGAGATCAGTTGTCAGAGTATCCTGAGATGCCTGTAGTGTTCTCATTCTGTTCTTGCCTCCTATGATGTCCTGCAAATTATTTCCTCTGTGTTTAGCTGTTGATTTTGTTTTTTGTTAATTTTCCCATAGAAGACATTACAAGGAAGGAGTGAGGTCATTCATTTTTCAACAAGTTTTTTCCTCTTGAGATGCTTGATTTTTGAAAGCACAGAAATTCTAATTTAAATAAACCTTAATGCAGAAAAGAGACTTAAAAATAAGGGAAAATATGATTGGAAGACCTGAACTTGAATATATAAAAAGCCCATCAAATTTTCAGATGTAATCAAATCAGATTGCGAGACATGATGAGAAAATAGCCACTGTGAAGTAAGGCTGTCAGTGGCTGGGAGATTTTGTTGCAGAAGAAAATATACAAAGATATAAAGAAAAAGCAGAACCGAGAGTATAGATACGGTAAAAGAAAAACTAAATTTCCAAATTTCCAATGAGTTGATAATCCCAACTGACATAAAAATTAGGAGGATGTAGTAAGAGCGTTTTGTACCAAGAGAAAGCTATGCCTCATAAAAAAAAATAAAATTCAGCCATGCAAATGTGCCTGAAGGAAACCTCATTGTGCTAGGAAAGGTGGCACGGATAATTGATATTGCTCTCAAACAACTTGATATGGCCATGAAATGAAAAAACTTATAAATGGGTTCTTTTTTTTTATTTAGAAATGTAGAAATATTGGAAAGGTATAAAATCTTGTGTGAAAAGCTGTATTTCATTTTTATGGTTTACAGCTTCTAAAAATGAGACCCTATCACTATTTGATCATTATGAGTTGAAACGTTGCCAGAATGGTATTATTTTATGCCTGGTACTTAAGAGTATCTGTCATATAATAGTCTTGTGAAATATGGTATCAGAATATTTTGTGTAGCTTGTCACTTCCTGGTCGGTAAAATACTGATGGAAAACAATGCATAGATTTTATGTATATCAAAGCTGTTATGAACCAAGAGTTCTGTAACGTCAATCAGAACTCTGAAGATGCTCATACCGAATAGCTATGTTATCGTACCTACACACTTGGCTCCAAACCCGTCCTTCTGTGGGGAGGTTGGGTTTGTGCCTTTACAGCGCCGAATCATTTTCCTTGAGTTCTGGGTGTCAGTAACCAAATGGGCTTTCCTCTGTTCCCAGAGATCCAAGTTTCTTACTACAGGTATAACTAAAATTTGAGACACCTTTCAACTACTATGAGTAAAGCTTACTTGCACTTTTATCCTTTTAGAAAATAGCCTGGAATACATTTTGGCAAAGAAGGGTTTAAACCTAAAGGAAATTTGTATCCTTACCTATAAGTATTTGACCAAGTTGTTTGTCATCCAGAGCTACAGTGTTTTACACAGACAATAATTTAAAATATAACCTAAATTAACAATTTGTTAAAATGTAACACTTTATTTTTTTCTTCAGTTGAGTGGGAGATGGTGCTTTTGGGAGATGGCATCATACACTTTAGCCAGACAAGAGAAGAATAGCGCTTACAATTTAATAGTTATATGAATATTCACCATGCATCTTTATATTCTTGTTCTTTGGCTTTCTCGTGTCAGATCCCTGCATTTCAGCATCAAAGAAGTGTTAGCGTATATCAGCTACATTCCATTGTATAGTTGATTTATGTTTCACATCATGGCCAAAGTAAAGAATGAACTGAAACCAGGATGCAGTGCCATCTAGACTTTGGATGTGGTTCTCTGATTGGAGATCCATGTTACCAAAACAGAAATATTACAATAAATAAAAAACCACACTCTATAATTCACTAGCTATTGTGTGATTTTACAGAAGCTGGCTGGACACTTACAGTGTGAAAAGCCAACAAGAATTTTTCCTCATGAGATCTTTGCAAATGCTTCCTTCAGCTGCTGCTGTAACAATAAAGATAAGACAATAAAAATCAAGAATAAAATGATTGAGCCTAAATCCTTTAATTGCAAGATTTATATAGCCAGGTAAGTCTGTTCAGAAGAGAAGGACCGTGAAAAAATCCTTTTTTCTAAAAAGCGCTGTATAATATGTAAAAAATAATCAGGTTTGGAAATCATGAAATGTAATCTCTCACTGAGAAATGTATGTGATAAATCTTCAGAAAATAGTACGCTACTATATATAGCAAGAGTACAGTCTGTGCTTTCGGGTCATTTCCCAAGGTAAATTTACCTCATGAATAAGGCCTTTAGTTGTTAACTGTTGAAAGGAATCTAAAATAGAAGACACAGAGGGTTTTCCACGTTGAAAACTACATCAGGGAGTTCATTATTATGCACGCGCATAAGATCGGCTGCTCTATGGTTAATACTTGTGTCAGCATTTTTTGTATAGTCATGTTTATTCTTAATTCTGTCAGCTGCATAAACTTAAGACAAAACTAAAGCTGTAGTGTATTTTAACACCAAAGGGAAGTGGTTCTTTTTAGTTGGTTTGTTGTTTTTTTTTTTCCTGGTAAAGTGAACGGTCGGCTTTATTCTACTAACATCTCAGAAAAGAAAAAAACCAAACCAGTATATGAACATGGTTATCAGTAGTAAATGTTGGCCATGGTATGAATTATGAAACAGATTAAGAATTTATTTTTGATATTGACATCAAACCAGTGACTGTACAGTATTCAGTGAATCATGAGGTATGTACAAGAATTTTGTTTAAAGATCATCTATTCTTTACTGTCTGACAGAAAATAAATACTAGCAGCTGAAAAATGGTTAAGTGACTCATTTGGTGGAAGTGAAGCTACTGACCTTATGGCTT
The DNA here is from genome assembly GCF_963210335.1 of Falco punctatus. NCBI lineage: Eukaryota > Metazoa > Chordata > Aves > Falconiformes > Falconidae > Falco > Falco punctatus. The sequence continues at coordinate 115,217,516 of NC_137580.1, read as the reverse complement.
TCTTAACTTTGGACAGAAGTGACCGAATTTAACTTTCTATTTCTTCCATTATAAAGTATCTGTTATTTCACTACTCTAGACACCAAGAAAAGAAGAACAGTGTATGTGGTATTTGACTAAAGAACTTGTTTGTGTAATTGGGAAAAACAGAAAATGGTTTCAGCTCATTGTCAAAACCCCTATGTCTGGCATAAACTTCTAAAAAAAATGCATTGTTTTAATTTAAAATCCATTATTATTCTCATCTCACAGCCTTGAATTGTTGATTTTTGTCCTTCTTCCATTCAGCTGCTACTTTTTCAAGTACATTTTCTTGATAATTACTTGAGTGACAGCCATTTGAGATATTTGGACTGTTCTCTACCCACTAAGTTTGGGTTCTGTATGGATTCATAGATCTGTGCACTTAGCTTAAAGGGAATGTATTCACTCTTGGAAGGGGAACATATGCTTGGAATTGTAATACAAAAGTGCGTGACTTGAACTGTCACAGGACTGATCTCTAAAAACAGTGAGAACCTGATTAAAAAAGGATGCGTATTTTTGTCTAATAATCAACCATTTCTTAAGTTCTTGAGATGCTTTTTTTTTGTGGCTGTTTCAAGGACTTGACCATCATTAAAGATCAGTATCACCAAGTCTGGCACATTGGTTTCCAGGAACATCATGACAAACAAAAGCCTGTTGTGATATGATACCATGATTTAATGTTCTGGGGGGAATGCAACGGGCACATACCCACCTGTGAAGGCGATATAAAAGTTTATATGTGACACTCTTTACTTGGGCTGAAATGTTTGGATTATTTGCCTGAATTTACAATCACTGAACATGAATGGCAGTCTCTCACATAAGGCAATATGATGTAGTTATTTACAAAGGTATAAGAATAGGTTGGATGATACTTGAAGCTCTGGAATAGTTAAAGTGTGGACAGTCGCCTCTGTAACGCAATGTTAGGCAAAGGTTTATAGAAGAAACATCACAACTCCATCTTTCAAAATTTGACTTCATTCTTTGATATCTAGAATATCTGACACCTTTCTTATTGTCACCCATGTGTTGCATAAACACATCTGTCTGTTCCATGAACCTTAAGATGCAATGTAATGTACTCTAAAATCAAAACTGCGTTCGAATATGCTTCTGAATAGAGCTGAAACCAGAGCATGAAAATGGTTGGGTTTTTTAATAACTTTTCTTAAGCTGGAAATGAGCTCCTTTAAAGGACTATGTTACTAATTAGTTTATTTTGGCAGATAAGCCAGCAGCCAGACAGAAAGGTCCTTTGGTAGAGAATCCTGGTGTAAGCTCTCACAGCCTATCACTTGCCCTAAGGGACTGGAACACTTCTTTTGCAGCATCTGTAGAGGTGAGCTTTAACTGCTTGGTGACTTTCCTTTAAGTGTGAGTTTGTCTGTTGCCATTGATTATCTCACCCACCTCTGAGTCAGGAAAACCTGCTGTTTGATTTTCCATCTGTTAGTGTTTTCCCTCACCTATTTGGATGCCTTTTCTGAAGGCCTTCTATTTTTCTCCTTTAATCTTGGCATCATATTCTATATTCAGATTTGCATTCTTGATGTTTGAACTGTCTGGAAAATGGCCAAGAGAGAAATCCTACTGTGATTGCGCTTGAATTTTGAATGAGTCTCAGCTTCAGGATTCATCGCTTCCTCAAGCAAGAAAGCAGAGCCAGCCTAGCCATGGGACAAGCACTGGCTAACCTATTTCCAACCTTGTTAGCTTCAAAAACATCTGCCATGGATTTGCTCCAGGAAACTCTGGTAAAGTAGTCTTTGCAGCTGAATGTGCATCCCATTTGGTTGCCAGCCCAGAGACTCTGCTGAGTTTCAGGCTTTCCATGGAAATAAGTGCAAGCCTCTCAGAAAGACCTCCATGTTGAAGGAAAAGTGTCTGAATTAAGAACAGATCAGGTCTTTCATTCTTTAAGGACACCTGTACCACTCTGCTGGTGGTGTCCAAGAGGGGAATATTCTGTTCTTTCATTGCCTTCTCTAGTCTGCACAACAGGCTACATTCCTGCAGTTCTTTGTGACATCTTTCAACAGCATTCGATGGCAGCATTTCCAAATTTCTAGATTCTGCAAAGCAGAGTAGTCCTGTCTCCTTGTTTTCAGGAGAAATGAAGACTGTGATGAGATCTTAGCAAAATTTGGATTAGAAAGACGACCTCCACTATGCTCATTTGGTTGATTTTTTATGTGTGATTAAAAGTGAGAGACAATCAGTCTGATCTGGGTTGAAGTATTATCTAATTGCTAGATTAACATGACTATTTACTTAGAGCACCAGTATTCAGCTGTACCTGGAAATCTGAAGTAAAAAATGTATGATCAGGGAATCCTTTACTGTTTACAGCTGAACCAAATGCAGCTTTGATATATAATATTCTTTTCATGTTAATTAGTAGCACTGTGTGTGTGGAGAAATACTGAGAGCTGTCCTTACTGTAGAAGCCATCTCCTCAGAAGGCATGGCTCATGGACAGCAGGTGACATTTAATGTTATCAGAAAGCTGGTGACTGTTACCCCTCTGCGTGCTGCAGAGAAAATGGCACTGTCTGTCTCTGGGTCCTTTGTATTAGATCCTTTATGATTGTCTTGTAGGTGCTGTTGCATTATGTAAAAAAGCTGTGAAAGCAAGAAAGGTAAGTGTGTAGAAGGTTTCTCATTAATAGTGATATTGGAAATAGTAGACAGAAAACATTACAAAGATCTTTTCTTTTTACACAATTGTAAAGCAAAGTTGTGCGTCTCATTTCTGTCCTTTGTTAGCCTAAAAAAAGCAGCAATGACTATTTTAGTTTTTAATGAAGCATCATTCAGCAAAACGTTTGTCTTAGAATAGAGTAAATACATATTTCAGATTGGTTTCAGTAAAATCCTGGCTTCTGTATTTAGATGCACTTCACTGTATTTTTAAGCTGTGATTCTTTGACATTTTAGTTTACATTAAGTCTTACCCTCTCTCCTTTCTTCACGATCCCACCCATTTCCTTGCTGGTACAGGGGTTTAGCAGACTTCTTAATGAGCCAATTCAGCTCCTTACAAAGAAAAGAAAAAAAGTTTTCCAGTTTGTTTAATAGGTTTCATCAAGGTGTGGAGGAGCACCTGTGCTGGCACAATGGAGGGAGGGGGCAGAAGCAAGGCAGTCGTTAACTTAGCTGGGTATGAGCATTGCAGCCTAAAGGTTCCTTAAAAGCTGCTGAGCTTGTCTAAACTCATTGCCACCCAGAAAACCTGAGTGCCAGCAGGCAGCCCCGAGCCCTCTCTTGAGCCATTTCTGGTGCTTGTCTCCTCCTGACTGAGCCAATTTACCTTGTTAGACAGGTAGGAAATAGAGAGAGAAATACATGTGGGGTTTTTTTAATTTTATTTTCCTTGCTTAGCAAGCTGAATTGACTTGCTGAGGGTTCAGACAAACAGCAGGGCTGTAGCAAGGGAAGTAGTGGGGCATGTGTGACCAAAGAGCAGCAGATCCTCTTCGTAACTACAGCGGTGTGCAGTTACGTCAGCTCGGGCTTGCGGAGCTTCACATTCGTAGTGCAGCTACATAAGGCAGCAGAGCTGATCTCACGGCTTACTGCCACCAAAGCATGCAGCCAAGCTCCTCCCTCTCTTTCCCTCTCACTTCTTTTTTTTCTCATTTGGTGGTATCCTTTTTTGCCAGCTTAACGAGCTGAATCAGTTCATCACATAGCCAAAGGAGTCCCAAAACCAGCGCAAGGGAGGGGATGGACACGTGAGGCCAGGATGGGGATGGTGGGCATGGGAACCACGGGGCCACCTCTTACCCTTTGGCTATGGAACAGTGCAGTTGAACTCACGGTACAGCGCTTTCAGTCAAAAGGGAGAGGGGTAACAATCTGATGGAAGTTATTTTTTTTAATCCAGATTTCACTCCCCTTTGTCTTGAGTAATCAAACTCTGCCTTGCTTCAATACATTGTCTTCCTTTCTGGTGTCACCAGTCCAGTCTCTCTTGCCCTCTAACATGGTTTTCAGAAGCACTTAATTTGCCCTATATGAAATAGAAATTCAAGAAATAGAATAAAACAGGTTTGTTCTTACAATTAAACTTGATAATTGTGGTTTATATGAAGTATTGTCTATGCACATTATTTTAAAGCAAAAATGGTTAAGGAAAATGTTTGATTATGAATATGAATTATGGAAAGCTCTGCTTTTCCTTTAGCATTGTGTTACTGATGGCTGGGGGAGCAGTTGGTTGAAGGGTAGTCTCAATGTCTGAATTATTTTCAGATGAAGACTTAAAAGTAGTGTTTATTTAAAAAAAAAGTGTAAACCAAGATAGCATCTTCTTTTTTTTTAAAAAAAAAAGAAAACCTATATGTTTCAGCTTCCTGTTTAACAAGACAGTCTGGCAAAGCTGGAAGAGGGATCTAGCTGGGGAGGAGCACTGCTGGTGACGGTGACTTTTCTAACAGGCTATTTATACGGTAAAGTACCAGACAAAAAATTACTGGCAACTGTATATATGTTTCAGAAGAACATAGGGGAATAGGTCTTGTATACCCAGTCTTGTATAGATGGTAACTGATAATGCTTTTAAATGTCTTTTTTTAAAGATCATAGATATTTTGTAGATGAACAAAGCCTATTATATTATAAAAAATCGTAGTTGAGCCTCTGCTCAACTGCTCAAAAATAAGAAACTTTTCTGCAATGCCAGCTGTTTTTCTCTAGCTTCACTTCCATAATCACATTTCTATAAAGGTGTTCCAGGAAGGTATGAGCGACCCTTTCACAAAGCAAGGGAAGCAGTACAACATGTACACAGAGTCTTCTTGACCATGGCACATGTCTGCTTGCAGTTTTAGCAACAGGCAGATTTGAGGCTTTCTCAGAACTGAGACATTGCATTAGGTAGCTATTTAATAAAGCGTTTTAACATGCTGTGTGTTGGTATCAGCCCTTTCTCAGATGTAGCTGGGGCAGATTCAGTCGGAAGTACTGAGTTTACAGTGCTCTTGTGCTATGAATGAAACCTACGTGACAGTTGCCTATTGAAAAACTTCACAGGGATTATCCAGACAAATGTTTTTCCTTTTTTTCCTCCTTTACTTTGAGCTGATCCTAGCTTGATGGTAGCTGTAACTTAGAAATTTTCCCATGGGTTTTGTTTCTGGTTCTGTTCATCTTTAACTAGAAAGCATGAAGAAAGCACCTCTAAAATGACAGGTATCTTTAGTTGCTAGCAAAGATTACTGCTGGTGCCAAGAAAGTGTGTATGTTCTTGAAGAACATAAATTGATCATTTCCATGATACCGAATTTTGTGAGATTGTCATGTGTAGTCATTTCATTGGTTTATTCACAGGTCATCCAAATACATTCTCTTAACATTAGTTTTAATCTATTCTGTTTATTGCCTACCAGTTCCTAACCCTCGTGCTTACTTGGCTTAGGAGAATTAAACTGTCCTTTGTTAGAGTATCAGTAGTTACATCTGGAAATTCTATTAATTACTGTGATTTCTCCCTTATAAAAATAAATTACAATTAAACTTTAGTTTTGTTCAATGTGCTATCTGTTAGGCTAATATCCTTTGATTGAAACCACAAGTGCATACTTTTGAGAAGCTTCTTGGGGAACATGTAGAGCTAATTTGAGTAAGTATTTGGAAAAAATGAAGAGAAGTATTTAATGCAATATAAACTTAGTCTTATCTAACAAAATGGATTTTCAGAAAATGGAAGTTGGGGCTCAGACTCTAATGAACTGAAACAATCCTTGCCTTCCTAGTCTATGGAATTTTAATTTGCTTGTTTAGAAAGCATAATGGTGGTTATAGAAACATACATTTAAAAGCACTTTAAAATCACCAGGGCATCTAAGGAATTTCAGACACCTGTAGGCCTTGAATAATACTAATTGATATCTGTGGAGACTTTATGAAATCAGCACAAAAGACAGAATTTTGAGTGGCTTAAACCTTTATTTACAATTCAATACTGACAAGAACTAGCTGAAGCCTCTCTCCTCCTGCCAGTCTGTCCCCTTTAACCTCTGAATTACTGAACTGGATGGAAATGTATCGATCAATTAAATGTTGCTAGAAGCTTCAAAGACTCTAACAAAAGTTAGAGGTGCACATCTAAGTTTCTTAGAGCTTTTCTAACTTACTTAGAGCTCTTCAAAAATCAAAAGCAAATTGTATTTCTACTTGTATTCAGGCTAGTACTGAGCCCAGTGTTAAGCTAAAAGAATAAAAACTGGCTGTAGCAGATGAAATTTTGCACCTGCCAGCACTGGGTATTTTTCAGATCTTGCATGTACATATTTATGTACATATGCATCATTTGAGTTACACAACAAAGATATGGAATACCAGTGAGTTTATTGGTAGTACTAGGAAAATAAGTATTTATAATGTTCTTATTTGGATAGAATAGAATGAAAGTTAGACAAAACCATAACGGGAACTTATGCAGTATAGGTAGTGACATGATGATATTAAAGCCCTGACAGGAGAGAAGAATTTCAGTTGGCAACTTTATTACAGAAGCTTTAAACATTGACATCGTGTGTGTCATCTCAAACACTGATTATTTGTAAATAGCCTTTGACATATTTGCGACAGTATGCAAAATAGTGCGTTTTCCTCTTGTATATGTGCTGCATGTTTAGAGCAGAAGACACAAACAAGTATGTGGATATGTGGTTCTTGTTTACTGTCTTTCTAACAGCATTAAATCCTTCTCATCATGTTGTGCAGGCAACAGGATATCAGAATTACTGGGTATGTTTATTCTGCTACAGAAACTTTGAGCTACTCCAGTAAATTTATTTCCTCCTTAATTTTACATATTCCAACTGTTGTTTCTGTGATTGTAGCTGTGTAGAATCTGAAGCCGGGTCTTAAGAATCTGGCAGTTGGACATTCTGATTTCCTTCTTATTTCTCATTCCCGTAAGAAGGAGGATACCTTTTCGTTTGTGGTCTATTAAGCATTGCAGTTGGTACTGTGACATAGCTTGACTGGGCTATTAGCGTGGAAGTTAGAATGAATGGCTGTATTGACTTCCTTTGGGCAGTACAGGAAAGTTTTGTATGGCTTTTAAAATAGTGATTCATGTTGTAAATACCCTTAGAAGCTTTGCTTGACAGTTCATTCCTTAAATCCTTTAATCTAGGGAATTTGTCTTCATATAAGATTTTGAGCAAAACTCTTTCCCTGCTGGATTCATATGGTTATTTTAGTATCATCACAGCTTGCAACGCTTCATTCAGTGATCCTGTATTAAAAACACGAATAACTTCTTGAAAATGCATTACTCTGCTCTATGCATGAAATTTTTAATTTGAGCTAACTTCTTTAGTTTTGTATTGGGTAAGACAGTGGGGCCAAATCAGATTTCCATCCAACAAACTGGCAGAGAAATCGAACTGCATACTCCCTCATTTTTCAGGGTTCCCTCATTTTGGGAATTAAAGAGAAAGTTAAGGGTGGATTAAGGCAAGACCCCATGGCTCCAGGTGAAAAACTTGAGGATTCACTATATGTGAATCCCAGGTCAAAGTACTGGCATATCAGAAAATGTGGTAAACTGCCGTAGGTGGTCAAGGGAAGAAAATGACTTTGATGTGTCAGTAGAGCTGGCAGATTTCTGTTGCATGTGATTTAGGCTCTCTCCCAGGCTCGTGACTGGGGGTCATGTCTCTTCCTGCTGATTAAACTGAATGTAATAATGCTAACATTTCTGTGACAAGTTTAAAAGGTTGTCCGGTGAAAATGGATCATGTTTTCACCTGGTAATGGTTTGTATAGCTGCCTAAATGAACCTAAAATATCTGCCTCTTAGAAAGATAACTGAGCGGATGAGTGCACTGTTCAATCTCATGGAATCTCCTCTGTGGTTTTTGTTTGCTTGAACATGCTTTGAATGAAGACAAAGAGTGGACTTATGCAAGGTCCCCATTATTATTTCAAACAGTTTATCCGAATTTTCAGGTGGATGAAGCTGATTATTTGTTGTTGACAGAAGGACCGTGTAGGAAACTTGTCCTAACAAGCAGTAATTGTGTCATTAGGAGAGTTTAATGAAGAAAAGGAATTCTAATTCATTCATTGTATTCAGTTTGTTGACAGTTAATGTCATTTTCATTGAATCAAATCTGTCAGTGACACTTATATTTTCAAGCTATTTGGAAGTGATGGTATTCTGAAGCTCTATTGTTTGCATCTAAAGCCTGTAGAAATTGGAAAATATTCTTCAAAAAAGGTAGAAAACTGGTTATATTTATCCTTGTTCCAACAGTTAGTCACGGTCTGGTTTTTATGATGTGCTGTGTATTAATATATGAGTACAGGCATATTAATTCCAGATGCATTAATCTGGAATAGTGTAAGGCTGAAAGTGATACTTACTTGCCACGTTTTGTTAGAAGTGGTGTTAAGAGCAAATGCTGGTTTCCTGCCCTAATACTGTGCTTCATGATCATGTGGATTTGCATCCAGACTTACTAGTTGACGTACAAGTGTACGAGAGGGGAAGTGTCCATGTGAACAATTCTCTAGGGTTATTTTGAAAACAAGAAGGATGACAAACACCTGAACCAGTGTATAATTTTCCTGAAGGATAAAGAGGTTTTTCTAGTGTGATACAGAGAAACACACACATTCAAAAATGCTTCAAAGTATTGGCAGCATCTGCCCATAGTATAGTCTGTACATAACAGGAGAGTTTCTGCTAACGGTGAGGTGGTGTACAGCATCCTGGCTTCTGAGATGGCTTAACTGTTCCTGTTGACGCCTTGTCAGTGGAGATTGCGCTTCCTCCAACGCAGTCAAGTAGATGCCAGTAGACAGTGAATCACGGTACAGCTTTCTCGGCTCAGAAAACAGATTTCTGTAAGTAAGCCTCCTAATGTTTCAGCCTGTTCGTTAGAAATAAAACCCCAGCGTGATGGCTGCTTTCCATCATCCTGAGTGTTCTGCTAACGGAAGTCGGTGCTCTCCACGAGCAGTTTCCACATGCACGTTTTCAGAGATTTGCAAAGGTCCAAGTGTAGAGATCTGAAAAAGTACCTGATCAAAGCAGTATCTGTAAAGATGCTGCTACCAATCGAGTACAAGTGGGTAAGATGTTTCTCTACCTTAAATCCTTCTTAACCACTCAGCCAAATTAGTGGAGTTTTCACAGACTTTGCTGAGTTGAGGATTAGTGCTCTCCTCACTTTTTGGCCTCTCCATGTTTTTCTAAAAATCTTCCACTTTTTTCCTACCTTTGTTTTGGTTGTTTGTTTGAATTTTCCTTTTCTTTTTTGATAGCAGCACTGTAGAAAGCCAGAAGGTTGTAAACCGGACCTTTCTCCCCAGGGACAGGACAGACTGTCTTACTAGATGCTGAGGTTTCAAGCCCAGGGACCCACTGAGCGGGGAAGAAGAGGTGACGCAGGAAGGAGGGGGAAAAGAAAATGAAGGCAAATAAATGCAGACATTAACGTCTCAGAAATTCAGATACCTTGTCTTATGATTAGACTGTAGAATTACATAAGCTCTTTTGCTGGGAAATAGTTGACATTTGGAAAAGGGCATTTTTGAAAGTTCCATAGTTACTGAATGAAAATTGACAACAATTTGTTTGAGTTCATGGGTATATAACAAGTGTAACGTGGTTTATTCATACATTACTTTTCTCTGTTTTGGAGAACAGAATCCCCAAAATCTTCTATTATTTTGGAAGGGAACAACACAAAATAAAACTGGTAATATACAATATTTCTGTCCCAAATAAAGATTTTCTTAGAGAGGAATTGGGATCACTTGAAGTTTAAAACTACTAAGGTAAGTATTCTAGATTTCATAAGGAAAAAACTAAGGTTACTAAAATATGGTTATAACCAATACAGATGTGCTTAGTAGTCTAATATCTTTACAATTTCTATGTTTATAGCTGTGTAACACCACTCTTCACTGATTCAAAATTAATCTTCTGATCCAGATAATAAAATTATGAATCTGTAATTTTCCCCTCTACTTCCATATGGTTATGCATCAGATAAAATTAAGTTAATGAGACTTATTGGTGGGATCTATTTTTTGGTCAGGCATAGAAATTAACTGTCAAAATTGAGCATTTTCATTTTGACAAGGCTTTATTTTTCTTGTAGTGAAACATAATTTATGATATAAATACATGATGAATCAGGCATTGTAATGCAGATGACCCAGTGGCCTTGTATGCTTTCTGAAGTTTGGAGCTGAATACTGGTTCATAAAAGTTCTTATTTAAAAAAGGGAGGAGAGAAGGGAGAACCGGGGAGAAATTCCCACAGCTCGAAATATTTCTAAAGCTGCCTAACAAAGCAGCTTTAACTCTCTGTATAAAGCTTTCTCTAAGCAACTTGGTGGGTCTGGCATAAGTATCAACTTTGAACAAGATTTTCATTTCTAATCTCTTTTCCTGTCTCAATACCGAATTATGTTCAGAGTTTTCAGATCATGCTTGCCACAGTGTGACACAGGGAAGCTGCCAAAGCCCACAGCCTACAATGCTAACGCTGCATTGATCACCGAGGGAAGGCGTGCTTCCGACCTGCCTGCAATTGCGTTTGAACCATTCCTGTCAGTGTTTCATAATAGAAGTAAAATGTTTACCTCGTTTCTTGAAGCCGTATTCCGATGAAGTATTCGAAGTCTCTTTGTAGGCCCTGTTCTTGTATCACAGAATTTTGTCATAAGACTGGAAATATATGGAGATGAATATAAATGCTGCAAAGTAAAATTTTGGAACAGGATGTGTGCTCTTTTATCATGGCTTTTTTCTGTCATCGGTGTATTCCTGAAGCATTTATTATACAAGAAAAAAATAAGCACCTGTCTGACAGGCAGCAGTGCTGCTTGCAAGTGGAAATATTTACTCAAGGGCACTGGATCTTTAGATTTAAGTGTCTTGTGGTGTCAGCTTGGAACAGAATTTCAATGATTCTGTCTTGTTCCTCAGGTGTATTCGTACACAAAATCACATACATCTTTGTGTTTAGGTTGACATTTCCAATATGTGTGTATTTCTACTGTTGCGTGTTTGTTATGTAGTAAGGGTATATATGCAGAATAAGGTTATGTTGTGCATAAGCTTGTGTAACCTTATGTGTGTTTGGGTAAGTCAGTCAGGTGATCTGAAGGACAAAATTAACTTCTCCACTGCAGGAGACACTTCCTGTGCATTTTTTAAAAAGATTGAAGGAACCGTACCCTACTGCTGTAATACCGTCACATAAGCCAAGTTTTTACAGGGAAACTCTTCAAATAATGAAAATCAATGTGCATCCAAACCCAAGAACCTTCTGATTGTTTGAGACAGGGGCGTTCTTAGTAACTTTGTGGGTCATGTTTTTTTTAAGGCTGTTGTGACTGTCTGAATTGCACCGGTGGTTATTTCTTCTACTTCATTCTGGTTCCTAGCTGAGGCTTCACTGACTTGTTTCTATAGTTCATTTAACAGCCTGATTTGCTTTATCTATGTTGTCTTCTAAAGGAAGAAGAGGTACTCATGTAAACAAGGTTGTGGCTCTCGCTTCAGCTGTTACTGCCTGGAAGCTTTTTACAAAACATATATGATTAAACATCACTTACATAAGTCATTAACATAACTCATAACATTAACGTTTACTTTCTTAGAAGTGCAATACAAGATGCAACAGGGGCCTTTTTCCCCCATGAGGATTTACTACCCATCTTTCCTGTATACCTCTGAAGTCATATGCAAGTATCAGCTCTTGAAAAAAGTAAAAAAAAAAAAGCATAAGTATTGGAAATGAATTATAAAAACTGTCAGCTTTTCTGTATGTCTTTTTTCAAAGTATTAGGTACTGATCACTGGAAAAGCCTGGTTAATCTGCTGAGTGAGATCAAAAGGAAAAATAAGTTCAGTTTAGTGTTGCTTGAGATTTATGGATCCTGTGCTGCTCATTTGGCTCATGTCTGTGTTTTAACCTGTAATTCTAGAATTTGGCAGGCTATTTTCTGCATAGAGGTCTGCCTGCTGTCTGGTGCAACATAATTTGGGTAGCAATAAAGTAGATGGAGAAAGTACAATTTCTCTTTTTTAGTTTATTTCCTATACAAACTGATAAAAAAGACTGTCCTAGTAAATGAAGTATTAAATAAAAAAAGGGGTATTTGAAGTTCATCTCAAACTGGGAGAACTCTGAAATGCAGCGGGTGTCATTTTTGCAGTGTTAATGAGTGTAGGGTTTTTTTCTCCTGTGGAAAGGCTGCTGGCTCAATTACACGTGGGTGTGTTTTGAGTTTGAGGTTCTTGTTATAGAAGATCTTCTTGTAGTAAAGGTCTGTGTTTTGGAGCACAGCATGCTTCATGCACAGCTGGTCTATATGAAATAACTGACAGTTCTATAGTCCAATTGTTACATTACTGTTTCCTGGAAGAGACAGATTGGGTTCACCAGCTTAATCCTCAAACATGTGGTCTATATTCAAATATGAAATGAGGCGTAACTGTGAACAAGCTTTATGTTTGGTTGGATTTATTTTGGTATATGCCAAATATATATGCCATGCAAGTGCATCCCCTGGGTTCTCTTCATAATTGCTACTGTGACTTTTTCTATCAGATCAGTATCTGAATTCCTGTTATTAGGAATGTGTTGTATACTGGGCTAAACCTTAGCCTTCAGGCAGATGCCACTGAGTGGCAATGTTTATGAAAAAAACAAATAAAAAGTGTTTGACTGTTTTCCTTACTCATCTCTTGTTTCTGCTTTCTGTGAATCATAAACTTCCAGAGAAAAAAGTAAATATTAATGGAAAGGAAGGAATTTTTTAATTAATGGAAATGTTGAAATTTTTCTCTCCATGTTCCGTGTATCTTATGAAATCTGTAAACATGATTTTTGTGATATATTCTAATAGCATCTGTGGCTCAGCAAAGAGTGAAAAAATGTATTAAAATTAATTTGCAGGTATCTATTTGGTGTAGGGTGATTTATGATGGATTTAGGGAGCTCATCAATAAAATTGTGTAGATTAAATCCACATGTTTTAGTCTGTAAATGCAGACATTTATAAAATAAATTAGTATATCATGTTACTTTTGTTTTTCTTTAAGACTTCATGTGAATTAGACTCAGCTGTGGAATTAATGAGATGTGTTGGAACATGTTGAAAGGTATTAGCCTCATACACAACATCACCTCTTTTGAGTTGAGTAGATAGGCAGACTTTGGGGTCTCATGAGTTGTTTCTGTTATGGGATAAGCTGATGAAAGCAGTAGATATTTTTTGTCATGGTCTGCTTTCTTTACCCATGCAAAATCTGGCATTTTTCCTGAATAAAGCATACAGGAGGCAAAGGTAAGCAATTTTTTTGCTCACTGTTCCCAGCCTTGCATGTTTTTCTACCCATTCTTGCAGTCCTATCTGCAGCTTTTGGGTCCTGCCCAAGGGTCTTCTGCAGGGTGCTTCTACTTCCATCACCTTCCCCCCTTTCCACTGTTCTCTTTCTCTCTCCTTGTATTGCTTCGGTTACCTATTCCATACTGAAACCTGAATGTGGTCTGGTTTTGCTGCATACGGGTCAGATACTGTAATTGTCACCTTGAGAGAGATGACAGCAGTCTGCACCTGAACTGTGGCAGGGCGCTCTTAGTGTGGAACGTCTGCACAGGAGGCTGACAGCATATCTAGCAGCAGAGCTGAATTTTATTATTCCTTTATCTTTGAATCTTTCTTTCATAATTCTACTTGTGATTATTTTTCTTTTTCTCCCAGAAGACATCGTTTTACCTTTTCAAACACCAAAAGAAAAATTTATGTTCTGCTTCCTAGTGACACTCTTTGATCAGAAGACTCTGTTAACAATCCCTTTTTTATTATGAGACCAAGAGAGAAATGCCTAAGGGTGACATAAATCATCTATGAGTTCTAAAAGACTTTTTTAAGTAAAGAATTTTCTCCGTACAGGATTGAAACTTGTGATCTGTCACTAGATCTTGAGTTACTTAGTCGAGATTTTAATACCATGTTCTGTTTTTTGCTGAATTTAGGGGAAACTATTTACTCTTTTAATTGAGGGCTAAATATGTAGTTAAGCTTTGAATTTTTAGATCAACATGTTAAAACCTCATGGTTTTCTTCACTATCAACTACTAACAAAGTAACTTCAAATATCTGCAGTTTTTCAGAAGCACAGCAGCTTAAGTAGATTGCTAGATTTTACTGACAGAATGCACGGCCTTTTTGTTGTTGTTATTGTTTTAAAAACTTTTTTTGAAGTACAAATCAAGGTGTATTGGGTCTGGCTGGGGTGGTGTTAACTTTCCTCATAGCAGCCCATATAGTGCTGTGCTTTGTATGTGTAGCTGGAGGTACCGATGCCTTGCGGTGGTTGCTGAGCAGTGATGCACAGCACCAAGGCTGTCTGCAACCTGCCCCCCCGCCCCCGCAGCGGCTGGGGATGGGCAAGGGGCTGGCAGGGGACACAGCCGGGACAGCTGACCCCAGCTGGCCAAAGGGATAGTCCTATGGTATGATGTCATGCTCGGCAATAAAGCTAAGAGAAAGGAAAGGTGGAGGAGCATTTGTTAAGAAAGCATTTGTCTTCCAAAGCATCTACTGGGTGCACTGAAGCCCCACTTCCCAGGAAGCGGCTGGATATGGCTGTGCTGGTGGGAAGTAGAGAATAAATCTTTTTTTTTTTCTTTTTTTTTTTTTTCCATAATTTGCTTCCATGTGCAGCCTTTGCCTTTTCTTTTTTGTTCAACTGCCTTTATCTTGATCCATGAGGTTTTCATCTTATTTTCTTCACTGTCCTGCTGAGGAGGAGGAATGAGAGTGGCTTGGTGGGCACCTGGCCACCAGCCCAGGTCAGCCCCACCGCAAAAGGGCTGGGCTGCCTGGGACTTGTAGGACACAGGACAATTTATCTTGTTTATGAAAAGCAACAACAATGGCAAAGTAACATGCTGTAACATACTTTGCTCCAACTGTTGAAAATTAATTGTAATACAGGCCCACACAGCAGCATATAAGACATTTCTGCCGTTACTTTTTAAAGCAGCAGGGTTCATTTGCAGTCTGAGGGTTCATTTAGGAGCAGCGCAGCATTGACAGGATTGACTGAATCTGGTTTTGAAACTGCGCACTCAGGAAGAACTGCAAACGGAAAACATGAAAGTTCTTAGTTTTCTCTTTACATTAGAAAAAGCCTTGCTTTCACATTTTTCTAAAGAGGATGGTTTATTTCAACTGAATGGAAATATTTAGAACATAAAGGACATTCATGACAAGATTATGGTTTATAACATGGCATGGATTTGGGATTTTAAATTCTGTTGCTATTTTCAATATTGACATTTAAAATCATCATTGCATTTGCAAAGCACTGCAATGCTAAGGATATCTTCTGATTGCAGCTGCCTAACAAGAAACTATATTGAATTGGAGAATACCAAGTGCCTTACTATTCTTAGTAAGTTAAGAGAAGAAATTATGTCTAAACAATTTAGAACAAGATTATTGTGACAACAGGTCATAAGACTGAATAAATTAGTGAAATACTAAGATGCTGTCAAAACTATGCATAGTTTGATTTAAACAAAAAGAACACTGACCCAGACCTTTCTTCATAAAGGGAAGGAATGAAGTGCATGAAATATGTTCAAAAAACAAACCTTTGTATCAGTGTTCATCACTGAAAAAACTTCATTTGGGATTTTAAAAGTTGCCACCCTGTGAAAATAACATATGTTAAAACATAGCAATCCAAGAGGAACGTGTTTCTGTGTACTCATTCTTCTTTCATAGTACTTCTGACTTACTTAATGTAGTAAACATTGAGATTCATTTTTAGTAAATGAGTACTGAAGCTAGAGTAATTTGCAGTTTTTATGAAGTGTCATCATTAGGAAATGCTTTTAGGAAGAAAGCACTGATATCTTTTGAGCTACACAAAAGCTTACAAGGATAGCTAAACTAACCCCTCACGGTACATACCTTTTTATTTGAAATATTTTTTTTTTAACTAGTTCTATAGCATTGTAGCTTGTATTAGTGTACGTCTGCCAAAAAAAGTAGGTCATAAATACACTATTTCCTTTGAGCTACAATGAACATTTTGTTATCAAAAGATGTAATTATTTTTCTAAGATTTAGAAAAAGAAAGGATGAAGTTTGAATCATTTGTCATGGTATTGATCTTAAGAGCTTCCTTTTATTTATTTATTTCAGTTCTTGTGAAGAGGTGATAGGTCTCATGTTGCAGCAGAAATGAGATAATCCAGATCTGGTGGGGTTTGTACAGCATACGCATGATGTTATTTTGAACTGTTTGACTGTTAGCCTGGAAAGTATTTAAACAGAATGCAAGGACCAGAACAGCTGTGACAGCATAGGAAGTTTTGTTTTCTCCTTTTTTTCTTTTATTCTTTTTTTCCCCTATCCTTGAAGACCTTGTTAATTTCCTATTCTTTTCCTTCAAAGGACAGCTTGTTTATTTTGTGTTGCCTACAGTAAAATTGGAAGACACAGCCTTCCTTCATTTAATGAAAGTTCCAACCATAGAAAGAAGGCTTGAATTTGAGTGACATGAAAGGCAAACTGCTGTCTGCTGCCACCCCATCAGTACACCCCTCTGCAGGGTGGCTGTGGGACCAGGCGCTCCAGAGAAGCTGGGTGGGATGGGGTGGGGTGACCAGTGGGATCTAGTGGAATTAGAGGGCAGATGCTAGGGGAATGCTCATGAAAAGGACATGCAGAAATTTATCTGAACTGATAGCTTGGAAGTTGGAAACTTTATAACTTGGAAATTGAGAATAAGCCCAGCCCGTCACAGAAGTACCAAAAGTAAGGCGAAAAGGCGGAGTAAAACTTGTCCAATCATCTTTTGGTGGTGGTAAAATAATAGTGTCTTATTTTTGAACAGGCTTCTGAGAGAGGAGGCGGTCAGTGCCCCACGCCTGTCAGTGCTAAGGAGGCATGTGGACAATGCCCGTAACAACGTGCTTTAACTTGGTCAGCCCTGACCTGGTCAGGCAGTTGGACTAGATGGTTGTTATAGGTCCCTTCCAACTGAAATAGTCTGTTCTGTTCTATTGTATTTTATTCTGTGTGTATGAAATGGGAAGGTTTTAATTGCAACTGTGCTTTAATATATTTATACTTTCTTAAAAAGTGTGAGGTACGTTCTCGATGTCCAAATGACCTGGTGTTTGGACAGGCCATTTTAGAAGGCCTCATACATCAGCAGAAATGTCTTCTGTTCTGGGTATGTCGATGCATTCATTGATGATGAGTTTTATCCCAGGTCAAAGTAGTTATGAATTAATTTTGCTGACGCATTGATTTGATGTGAAGCCCTGTGTCCAGGCTTGGCATGGCACCATGCCTGAAGTGACATACCTCCTCTCTCCAAGAGAGCTCGCATCTGCCTGCAGAGGATCTTGTAGGTATGTCAGAAATGTATTATGGGTCAGAAGGTATAAACATTACATCCAGTTCTGCACTGGATGCAGTAATTCTACTGAAGTCAGCAAAGGTAGTCTATATTTTCACTGATGTAAGTGGAAACAGAAACATCTTCCATTTAACTTGAAACACTGAACAGCCGCTTGGTGTAATTTTTCAACTTTACATTTTGCAGATACTGTATATAAACCTGGTTTATGTCTTTTTCTAAGTAGCAGTTGGTATAAACACAGTATCATTCTATAGTATGAAACATGTGAGAAGTTCCCCTTGGAAATGAAGAGAAGAAGTTATTATAAACAATCTAATTCAAATTAAAGTGCTTGAAGTGTCACACTTGCTTCAATGCTAAAAACCTGGCACACCTGGTGCAGGGAAGCAGCTAAAGCATGTGTATGGATTAAAGTAAGTGTACTTCTCTCATTTCCTCTAGTAATTCTATTAAAGGGAGGTTTTTCTCAGCCTGGAGGATATTTTCTTTCCTCAACCTCCATGGCAGTTGTACAGCACAAGTAGCAGCAGTAACATACAGCACCATATTCTCTACTTCTTTTTAGAATCAAGTTTCCTCACATTTCAGTGAAGTAGGAAAATAAATTGACATTTTAACTGAACAGGATGTCTTTTCATGTTCCATGAGCTTTAAAGAGCTGATGTCGTCTTTTCATTTTCATTAGCAAGCTGGAAGGCTTGCCAGTCAGTATTTTTTGCATATTTAGAAGTGATGTTGCTGAGTTTGAGGGTTTGTGTCCAGAGAACTGCTGCTGGAGTTCCCTTTGGCTGGTACCTCGGTGACCAGTTATTGCACTAACACGGGCTGTTTCATAGGTCCAGCGCTGCTGTCATTTTTCACAGAGTGTTGGTTGAAGTATGCCAGAATAACAAATCCTGAAGGTATTATACCTCATTAGTTTTACAGTCTTTTGGCAGTATTTGAATTTTTTTTTGAAGGGGAAGAACATGTTTATTATCATGAAACTGGGTGCTTGGCTAAAATGCTTCAGCTGTTTTTGGAAGGTCACAAATTGCAGTTCTTTTGCTGAATTCAAATTAGAAAAGAAGACGTAGCTAGTGGAGATGACATGAGCAACCTTTGCAACATAAATGTAGCTTTTATAGATGAATTGGTGCATGTTTGAAGAGCCATTTTCTCTTTAAAAAGCTGCCTTTTTCTCCTTCCAATCTCACAACAAATTTTGCTGTAATAACATGTGCATATGTGAAAAAACGCTGTTCATAAGTGTCTCAACCTAGCTAAATATTTAAACATAGACAGCTTGCCTACGTATATGCTACTAAAGCAATGGTTTCCTGAATCAGGATTTAAAAGATTATTTCTGAGGTTATGCTGATTTTGGAACTTAGACTCCCTTACTGCAACACATGGATCCTTCTGGTTCTATAATTTATTTTTACATAGGATTCCCCTGTGAAGTGGTACAGTTTTGAAAAGGGCAGAGATCTGCGTTTCCAAAAAGAGGTTATAGTGCTTATGTTGGATATTATGAAACTAAACATGGGAGTCTAATTCCCAGAGAGTTAGATTTCTTGGGCAGTGCAGGGAAGGATGCAGGTGTTTCTGAACTGGATTCTGAACAGCTAGAATTGCCCGCGCTGGCCAAGAGGAACTCTGAATGTGTTCCGGGATACTGCAGGGCAGGGGTGCCCTAATTCTAGAACTGGGCCTTTTTGGCATCTTGCACAGGGACTCTGAGCTTCAGGTTTATATATCATGTATGTTGCTAATCAGAAGCTTAATTTCTCATAGATTTCAGTGGGTATCTAGAGTTAAAATAGTAGGTAGAAGTTATAATGTCTTAATGCAACTAATAAAAAGAATAGTAAATATTTATAAGAAATAAGAGTAAGTATTGTTGATATATTGATTGTGCTTAATAGAAAGCTAAGTTGGTTAAAGCCTTATTGGGAGATCTGATTAGTGCTCTTACTCGTTTTCCTTTCTTGTTACACTGGCATTGTACTTGAGCTTCAAAATGACAGTTGTTTGTTACCTGACGTGTTTGTTTCAGTGAAACTCCTCACTTGCTTAGTTTGTAATGCTGAACACTCCATCCATGTGGCAGAGAGATTTGCTGTTCCCTATAGGAATGTCCAAACTTGTGTCTTCCCTTATTATGGAAAAGATTGGACCCAACCTTCATAATCATTTGCATCAACAATTATTAGGAAAAAACAGAGAGAAAACTTTGCTGAAAGTTCTTCCTGGATTGCTGTGTTTGCCTCATTTTTTTTACAAGTACCATATGCAAAGTTCTTGTTACAAATTTCATTGACTTTTGGGAAAATTATCAAAGATTTTATGTAAATTTTACAAAGTAATGACAAGGCAATTAGGATTATTAAATATTTTTAAACGCAATATTTCCAAGATGCATTATTATTGTGGTTTTGTGGTTTATGCTACCTTTTTTCAGAACTTGTAATTAAGAGGTCTGAAACCTCATTTAAATCTTAATCATTTTTAGCAGGATGTGTGTGACAAACAAAGGTGTTTATATTGAGTGACCCATGAAACTTTCAGAGATATAAACCGCAAGAGCTGCTTAGTAGATTCTTTCCAGCTGGTGCTATAACCATGGTTGGTTTTCAGTATGGCCAAAATTCCTGTTCTGTTTTCAGATTTTAAATTACATTAAGTACAATTCTAGCATCTATTTCCTCCACTGATTTTCAGCTTTTTGGCAGCTGAAAAACCAACATTTTCTTTTCTGATCTGGTTGGCTTCCTTCAGATAGTTATTAATACTTTTTTCTTTGAAGTTACAGCAAGACCCTTTTTGCTGCCATGTTTCTACGATGCCATTACTGTTTACTCATGATAGATGCTGCGTGCCAGATAGGATGTGTCTATATGTAAATATTTCTGCAGGACAGGATAAGAAAAAGGTATTAAATAAGAATGTAAAAGATCTTTTTCATATGCGTAGCAGAATTTACTTCCTCTTAATTCTTTGAACAGTTTAGCTGCACTTATTACCAGATCCATGTAGCATACCAAAGCAGCGTTTTAGAGGTGATTACTTATTACAGAAATTAATTTAATCCATTTGTGGATAATTATAATAGCCTGATTATAGGAATGTATGGATACATGAGGCTTAGGTAGATATTCACCCATTTAAAGGTGCTTGCCTGAACTAGTGAATTTAGAAGCTTCATTCTCTAGGAGCTCAACTATATTCATTAGAGACGGCAACAGAGATCTCAGACGAGTTGAGGTGCCCCGTGGCAGAAATTCTCTATGATAGAGAGGACTCATATTGCCTGGGCTGCTTGCTTATACATCTCTGATTTAGGATTAATCTAGGCCCTAATCCTTGTTCTTTATTGTTTTGCATTGTTCTAATTGGAGCATAAGTGCCTTGAAGCTAATTCATACCAGCTCCACTTGGAAGATCTTAAGCTATTTATTACCTTCTTTCTTATCATGGATTTCTTGAGACTTAGAAAATATTTTAACATGCTGGATAGATTGAGTGACTGTCTTAATAGCAGTAACTAATTCAAACCAGTGACAGGGAATGCCAGGTTCAGACAGAACTTAATGTAGGAATAAATGTCAGGAGTGATGCAGACTTAGAACCCAATTGCAGGGATACGGTATGGCCTTCAAATTACCCATGCTATGAGAGTTTTGGTTATAGAATAAGAAGTCACAAATAAGAGGATATGCTGATCAGATTGTTGGCTGGGAGGCAGCGAAAGAACCTACAAATTCAAATCCCACATATAAACCCATCAACAAGTTATTAGGGAGGCTGAAACAGGAGAACGCAGATAGGAGGGAAAAGCTTTGTAGTGCTCTCAGCTCTGTTTTTTCTCAGATTTTACAAATTGATGGGCACTTAATTTTTATTTCTGCGTATTCTCAAGATTGGTTGAGGTCTTTCCAGTTTTGTCTTCTGTGCTGCTGAAAAACAAATTGTTGTAACAGGTCACTGAGTTCTTGAATGTATTAGGTCCCCTTCATTACCAAAAATATATGTGTGTGTAAAAACTTCTGCTGAGGTACTGGGTTTTTTCCCCTCAGTATATATCATTATGAGAAAGTGTATTGTGGTGTAAAAGATATGAAACAAAGGTCAGAAGGCTACTATTAGGCCATTTTTGTGAAACAAAACTCTTCTGAGTTTCATTTTTTCCCCCTGTGAAATACATTGTGTTACTGTTTCTTGCACTAGAAGTGATATTTATTTTTTTAAAATAATTAAATAACTGATTTTTATTTTCTGCTTTTAATTTGTTCATAATTTTGAAATGATACAGAATGCAAATCAAATACTTTTGGGACAGTGGAAAGTATTTGGTACTTTGATACCCCCCAAAGAGTTGTGGTATGATGGAAGACATGAGGGAGAGATTTAGGGTAAAATTTGCTTTGTTTTCCTAAAGAAAACATTTTACTATTGCAGTTGTTAATCACATAATCAAAATCTGTAGTCTAAGATCTGATCTAAATTTTCCCTTTTTGCCTACTCTAAAAGTTAAAAGTCTATAGGGGGGAAAACCACACAAAAGAAATACCATTTGTGTTGATACCAACACAGCAAGTTTGCATATTTACTGTTTCTCTGGTGGATCTTTTGCATGTACATTAGCACACAGCTGAACTTTTAAAATTCAAAAGTGATCTCCTTACCTGCAATTCCATACTTATTTAGAAGATGCTTGTATTTCTTTGATTTAACTGAGGTTCATATGTCCCCCCAATTCCAAGTTCATCCAACTTACAGAACATGAGCATTCACTTGGAAAGGGGCATCAGTGAGCCTTAGTACGTAGGATATGTTTTGGATAAACCTAAACACTCAAAAATATTTCATGTTTCTCTCTCAAACAACCTGCATTTTAAAATCTGCTGAAGTTGAGATTTACCTGGAGGTTTATTCCCATATCAACTGAACATTAATTATAGAAGGTGGTATGTGGAAAAGTTTCATATGTTGTTTCTTACGTGAATTTGATTTCCTCTTTACTAGCAAGTTGTAGAGAAGCAAGCAACTGACTACTTTGTTAATAGTGGACATAGCAGGGTAGTCTTTTTTTTTTGCTACACACCATGTGGGGAGATGAAGTTGGAGCAGAAGTCATCAGGAAGATGGGTAGGAAAGGAAAAAATTAGTAAAATGCTCAGCCAGCAGCAGCATACACTTCCCTGGAGTTGGCACTCCTGACCACTGAAGCAGGAGATGTTTCTCAGAGGTAACAGTGTGAATCCAAAGTAAAGAGGATTTTCCAGACAATTGCAGGGCTAGCATCATTATCTTCATGCTGTATATGTTGTCATCTATTATATATTATTCTAGAAGTCACAAATATAGCTGATGTTTTTATAGGCAGTAAATGACTAGTACTTACTTTCAAATAATCTTTTGATGAACACTACAGATTTTATAACTCTTTGTAAGACTAGAATTGTCCTGTCATTACAAAAAGGACATTTATATTGTTTTTTGTTTTCTGTGGATCTTTGAGATGAAAATCACTATGTTAAAAATACAGTTTTTTGTAATAACTTAGAATATTTCCGTTATGTTACCTTCATTTGGGTACTGTCTCAAAATCTAAAGGACCTATTCAGTCTTCATCTTGCAAAAATATGATGTGTCCAAAAGTCAAATGGAAAGATAATTTTTAAGATTTGTTACCTGAGCATTGGTCAGTGTTGCTTCTTAGCAGATTTCTTGTTTGTTCTCTTCCCAATGTAGAATCTGCTAATACAACTTTAAGCAGATTGTTTTCTTTCTTTCCTGGTAAAAGCTCAGCATAAACAGCAAGCCAAGTAGACAACCTCTTGGTACAGAATGCTTCATTTTGCTGGATGGAGTAATTCTTCCATTGTAAATACTTGACTCTTTAAATACTGGAAAGTCTCCAAGAATTAGAGAGACTTGTTAAGGCATGGATGTTACAAAGAACACTTTTAGCAGCTTACAGACAAGAAAAAAAGATGTAAGACATGCTAAAATCATACAGGCTATTCCCTTTGCATGCATCTATTCTTTTCGTTTCAGCAGTAGGTTAATTCATCGTCAGTACTAGATAAAAGCTCTGAAAAAGCCTAGAAGAATGGCGCTTGCTATTGAGTTTTACTAGGAGCATTCAACTACAAAAAAGAGATATTCAGCAGTATAGTCAGTCAGCTTTCAATTATCCAGCACAATGAGGCTGGCATGGGCTAGCTCACGTAAAGCAAAAACACAGCTAATTCAATACATATGTACTAGACTATAAACCCAAAGTTAATGTATTTACCTCTAGAAAATTTTTAAACAGATTTTCTTTCAGCAGCAGATTATTTTTTTTTTTAAATAAAAAGGTAGGTAGAGTGCAGCCCGACATAAACAGCCTTTACCCTGCATTTCACTTTGTGGTGCTCTGCTGTAGCCAGGGATGTCAGGAGGAGGTGATGCCATGTTAATACACGCCCTCTTACTCATTTCAGATGGAAGTTTCACACCCAACAGTGCACAGACTTGATATTAAAATTTTATGTCACATAGGGAATATTATGTGTATAGAATTCTATGTTTTAGTATAATCGTCAAATATCTATAAAGAGGACTATCATGTTTGTATTAAAGTGAATGGTCTGGTGAAAAGTACTAAGAATGTAAAAATCCCTGAGGAATGAGAGGGTTCATGACAGCAGTTCAAACAATACAAATTCAAATTTTTTTATGCCAGCACTGCTGCTCTCCCAGCTTTCTTCTTCTGGCTGTTGTCTGCTTACTTTGTGAGAACTGGAAGTGTTGGGATACAGGAAAGTGGGAAGCAGGGATTTGTATGATATTCATGCATTGTGTCCCTTGAAATTTAGGTATACTTTAGAAAGTATTAAAATCTACTATAAATGTTTTAATGAACAGTTTTCACTCCGCATAAAAAAAAAAAAAACAAAAACCAAGAAGCAAACATCAGCTTTTAATGTAATAGCATTTATGTCTTGGTTAACCTCCTGGGCTTTCAGGAAAACAGCCTATGTATAAAAATGAACACGTTCAAGTGTTATTATTTAGTCTGTATAACTGGGATTCTAATAACTTTGAATGCAGAATCTTTTTGTTTGTTTGTTTCCTTTTAAAAAAAATAATCTGTGTATATTCCTGGTACTCCATAAATCATGTAATACTTCGTTATGTAAATATTCTGTACTATACTACTGACTGGCTGCACCTTGGAATAGGCTTAAGAATTTTTATATATTTCAAGAAAAGTTAACTGTCAATCATACAGTGGCTGTGTAGGTTAAAGTATCAAACATAAATTATTATTACTACAGCTTGTACAGATTTGATCATTGGCTATGTTTCTGTGGAAGATTGACCAAAGAGAGAAGGAGATAGCACTTTTCTAACCCTTTTTTTAATAGTATCCTAATTTGAACCTCAATGAAGTTTTGAAATGTTGGGAAGGATTGTACTCAGAAGTGTAAGAGAACATCTCTGCAGTGCAGTACTTCTGCTCTCCAGCTATATACTGTGTAATCTAGTTACTTGCTGGAGAAAATAAATAGTGTAGGTCCCTTCAAATACTAGTAGGAAACACTAGATAAAAACCCAGATACAGCAACTGAGAAAGCATCATTTACAGCTGCTATCACTGGTTCAGTTCCTGCAAAGAGTCTGTTATTTCCTGCAAACTGAAACATTTCAGCCTTCATTAAGGCTTCAAATCCTGAGGAAATCATGAGGAACTATAGGTCATAAATTTTCTGGGAGCAGAACTGGAATACCTTCTCGGAGGTGCTGAATGCTCTTTGCTTTCATTGGCATTAGCAATTCTCAGGCCTCTTGAATTCTTTTTGATTAGTTTGTTGCTAAGTAGAATTTGGGATTGTGAAGGTGAAGTAATGCTGATTTTTACTTAAGCCTGTACCAGAATTACTATGTATATATCAGCCTTTCAGTATGGAGAGTCATGGCATGTTTTATTTCTGAAATGTACTTTTTTTTTTTTTTTTTTTTTTTTTTTTCTGTGCCAGACCCCAGCTTCTTCAAAGCAGGGGTTTTCAGCTAAAGTCGAAGTATGTGATGATTAGGTGATACAGGCAATTATTTATGTAGGCATATGAAAGGGTAAAACAATTCCGTACAATATAAACTAACTGAATGTAATCCATACCAGACTGGGTGTTTAGGTTCCTTAAATCTTAATAAAGTTTGTTATGATTTTCTTCTCTTTTGTTTTTAAATATTATTTGCCTAATACTATTTTGAAGTAGGATAAGGAGTCTTTTCTTCTCTTCCCTACCTTCTATACCTCTTCTGTCACACTACATGCACCTGGTAATCTTTAGTAATGTCTTGGTACATCCATTGCTGAGTTAATGCACTGGTATCTTAACACAATTTTTTCTATGTCTGGAGTGACGATGTCCTTTAGCCTGTGGTCTGCCTGCAGCTCACAAAATCATTGTGGCCTTTCACCATGTGATATTTTTTTTTCTTTTGTTACATTTTCTTTTACACCTAATGTGTTAATGTGTGACCCTGGGTATTGGAAAGCTTTATTTATAATAAGAGATTGCTTCTAATCCTTGATCTGTGTGGACACAATTTTCAGAAATGCTATAGCATAAGTAGAATTAAATGTGCAGTGTATTTTGGGGAATTAGCTTGTTAGATTGGAAAGCAATTTGGGCCCTTGATTAAATCTTTTGTTTTTGTGAACTGCCTGGTTTCCTCTCTGTGTTCTGCATGACATACTGTGATAAGGTTGTTTCACCATCTGCATGTATTCTTTTGGCACACTGCTGTTAGATTTTGATTTGCTGCTTCAGGAAATAGAACTTTCCTTGAAGAGTTACTATAAACACATGAACGCCTTTCTCAGTGTTGGAACTTGCATTTCATACTGAACGCTGACATGATCTGAAGTGAGCATCAGTGGGGACCAGGATTACATGTGCTGCTGACAGCTTTGAAACACAACAAATGAAAGTCACTTTATCAACTCTTTATATTCTTTAGATTTATTTTCAGAGAGTCTCTGTAATAGTTGAATGTAATTTGATAGCCAAACAGTTAGCAAGAACAAACCGGTTTCAATTACTTGCTACTTGGTCCTTGGAATAAAACCAGATGACCATAAAAGTTCAAAATAATTTAGTGAATATAGTGCTGAAATAGCAGCCTGTCTCCATCCCCTGGGAACTGATGAAGATGGATTCCAGTTTGGTTATGACAACACTCTGTTCTTCAGGAATTCTAAATCTGAACAGATTTATACCTGCATCTACAAGCTCTGTGGTTGGTTTTTAACAGGTTGGTTTCATTCAACTAATTAGATTTAGATAATCTGTACGGCATACAGTGTGCTGTATTAATAACAACTGTTATTAAGCATTAATCTTCCAATACAGCTGTGTGTGAAAGGTTCACAGGTCCAGCCTGCTTTCCAATTCACTGAATTAATTCCTCACGGAGGACTGAAAACCCACTGAGGTTCCAAGGTGAGACAGGACATTTATTGGGCAGAACTGGAGAATATTTCCAAGAAAACTAAACAGCAGTTACAGAGCTGCATCATAATTCAAATTCTGCATTTGATTGATTTTTCAGATTAAGGCTAGCACGTCCTCTTTGTTTCTCTGGTTCCAGTCCATGCAATCTGAAAGATTTATGGATAGAATCCTGAGTGTCAATCTCATAAAGTGAGAAGTTGTGGTTTTATCACAGAGTAAACCAATTTGACCATTTTTTAATGCTTTGGCAAGAGTGTATGACAAGAGTAGGCAAAACAAGAAATCCAGAGGAGACTTTCCCATCTGACTAAATCAAGCTGAAATCTAGAATTTCTAAACTGTAGAAGGTTGAGGTTATTTTTTTTTTTTCCTCTTGAGGATGAAATTTCAAAAGCTCTTAAAGGTAGTTGTCAAAAGTTTGGCAGATGCTGCAGTGTTTCAGTAGAGTTGTTAGGAGTTCAGTGGTTTTCCTGAGCCAGTTCTCCCATCAGTGGAAGTGTTTGGGCAGAGGGTGCCGGTTCAGATTCCAGCTGGACCGATGAACTGTGGGCAAGAACCAAGAAGGGAGGTCTTGTTTGCTTCTCCGAAGCTTGTTCCTTCCCTCTCCAGTGTGTCAGCGGTACTGCTAGTCTGACCCCACAGTGAACCGATTCAAACTAAGGCTATAGAAAATTAACCCTAAAAAAAAAAGTACAATAATAGGTTTCTTACTGATGCAGTGCTCTGATCTCGCTGGCTGGGGGTCATGTGGGTGCCGATGCTTTTGTAAGTGCCTGGGATGAATAGCCAGGGGCAGGATGAGTGGGAGATCTCTTAAATTAATATAGATGTACTGTAAACTAGACTTGATCATATGGGTCCCCCTAGCAGGTTAAAGATTGTTTATGGATTATCTATACTGCTGCTGAAAGGAGCGGTCCTGCTGTTCTCTCTGTGGTACTCTTTTTCCTCCATCCTCCTTAGTGGTAATACCAGTGTTTTTGTGGTTTGTTGGATCGGGGAGCAGATCCAGCTGAAAACCGAGCTGACCACGGCATTTCAGCTTCCCAAACGTTACTGTTAGCATAGCAAGGGACAAGGGAGCATGGATTTGTCCATTGTGGCAGCAGCATGAATTTAAATTTCCTAAAGTTTATTTTGACATCACTTTATAAATATTCATATAGAAACATTTGTTTACAAATTCATTGACTCTTAGCTAGTTTGCTGTTCCAGGGTCAAAGACTTTCTTGAAGGATAAGACCCTGAAATCTCATGTGGCGTCATCAGTCTCAGTTTTGTCTGTCTGATTCCCCTCTAGTGTCTCTTCCGAGATGGACACTGAGCCATAGAGAACTGTTTGATTTAGCAAAGGCATCAGGGTAGGCAGTGTGTGATGGTGTACTGACTGCATCATCATCATCATCATCATGTCATAATCTGTGTTGATATAAGTGACGTTTAAATGTTTTTTTGTTCTCGGTGTTTCAATTTTGTTCTATTTGGTTTCACTTAAGTATATATGTCAATGGAACACAGATTAAGATTTTTGGGATGTATGCTCTTTGCACATGAGCAAGACTAATTACATTGAGCTATGTCTTTAAGATAAAGTGCATTTACATTCTCTAATAATCCCGGCAGCACTGAGGAAATGGCATTGTAGCCTCTCCAAACACATTTTACGTATACCAATAGGCTCAAGACTTTCTTTTGAAGATTTTCTTTCATTCAGAAATTCGATTCAATGCAAGGCATTCTAGCCTAGCTTTTCTCCCTACTGCTGTTTTCTTTTAGGATTACTGTTTGGTCATTGTTTGGTTCAGGCCATATTCAATTGCCCCTGTAATTAGTGTGGAGCTAATAACCATGTACTGAGTAATCATGTCTGCTCTGATTTTCTGGGATTGTTTTGACTCATTCAGCTCCCACTGACTTTTGGGGGGAGTTTTTGACATTTAGCACTTCTGAAGCTAGTGTTTGTCAGTTATGAAGGAGCTGATAATGTGTTAAGCTGTAGCCGTTAAATGATGGGCTTAATCTGACTAAATATGACTGCCTAAAATTTAAGTGTCTGTATCAAGATGAGTCACCCTAGGACCCCTTTACGGACAGTGGAGTTCTATCGTTCTGTTTCTGGAGTTAGCATGCAGCGTGCCTCACCCTAAAGTGGATGCCTGTGTTTGGTCAGATGGTTCATGCCATAAGAAAAGTGGGAGCAGATCACCTGTTGAATTTTGATTACATTTCTAATCTAATTTATTTGGAAAGTTGGTTTAAGTGTCTGTATAGAACTTAGCATGTAGAATTTGGGTTTTAAATCTGTGTTTATCTGTGGAAATGGAAATTGCCAGGCAAGAAGAGTTTAAGGAGCTCCATCCCAGGCTGAAATCAAGAGCAGCACCTTTAAAATGTAAATGCTTAGGTGCACGTGACAAAATTTACATTCATGCACGGATGTTTAAAAATGTCAGCTACACAGGAATATTAATGTTACCACTGTAGCATGCTATGAAGTCATCTGCTCACAAGATCAGCATTTTCATTCATGTTTGACGACTGGCAGTAATTGTGAGGTTTCTTTCTTTGGCCTGCGTAAACCAGGCTGTGCTCTTTATTTTCTGTGTCGTTCTGGGAAGCAGGAATAGTTTCCTGTCTTAACTTTGCACATTCTGTTTGACAAGTTCAGTCTCTTGTTTGTCTGGATACTTCATCTTGTAATAAAAGAAAGAGCCAGTTTACCTTCAGTAATCCAGATTCTGGTTTATTTCACAGTTGTGTTTACAACAAGTTTGTTTAAAGCTGCAAAGACCGATTTGTATAGTTCTTGGCTGTCACTAGTCAAGAGGATGAAATTAATAGCCACTCCCTTTTCGGTCCCTAAAGCATTTTGTTTTCAGCAACCTTTTAAGGTAGGTACTACTGGGTAGCAAATCCGTAGTGCTCTGGTCATATTTAAAATAAATTGCATCTTACTTGTCCAAGCTTGGTTAAGATTTAAGTGTCTTTGGTGAAATAAAAGATTAATGAAAGTTCCTACTTAATATATGTATAAGGAATATAAAATGGAAAATCAACACACAACAATTGTAGGGTTAATTTTAAGAACTTTAATTTTTAAAGTTTCGTCTCAATTCATTCACTTCAATATCAACATTACCAGTATTAACAGAAGTGTCATTTCCAGTATACTTCTCTAAATTTGAAATAAAGTTTGAAGTAACCTACAGGTGTTGCAACTTATGATAGAAGAGAAGGTTATGGAATATGAAGCTGGAAGGAGATTAATCTGTTGGGTTGTGACATCTCAAAGTTGCTGGTATACACCGCAGTTTAAACACTAAGTACAAGCTAAATTTTAAGTACTTGGCGTTTTTCAGTGCTTAAAATTGCTGAAGGTTAAGTATAGGCGTAAGTATTTGCAGTATTTCAGGTGAATGTGTAACGTCTACTTCATTCCTCACAGGCGCTGGTTTTAATTCATTCTATGGTTTTAAAACATTCTGTTAATTAAGACTAGTTTTTTTTCACCTTTTTCCTAGGTTTTTACCTCCCATGGACCTACTGTGATCATGCCAACCTGGTTCTGTTCTCGAGAATGGTTTTTTCACGTTGGAAAATTTGATGAGGGTGGAAAGGTGAGTGCTATGGAAGATATGGATGATAGGTAGTCCAGGAAGCATCTCTTTGTTTAACAGCCTCTGAAAGCCCTAAACCTATTACTAAGAAACAGTAGACAAAGGGATGTGGATAAAAACTGAGGTCTAAAAATATCTGGGTCATACTGTATACCTGGTTTTTTTTGGGGTGGCGTGTGTTTCTTTTAAAAACAGTCGTTAACCAAGTACAGTTGTTTTAGGGTAAGTGGTGATTTAAGGACATAACTGAGATGGGCTTTGTAGATACATCTAACAGATTTTTTAGATATGTCAGCATACCTGGAAAAATTAAAGAAGAATTTAGACATTCAAGCTCCTCTTCAGTCACTGAAATAGATGCAGCAGATCTGAAAGCTAAACAAAGGTCAGCTCATAGATTCATTATAAACCATCTCTGAATGGTAAGGTAGATTTGGTGAAAGAGTTTGGAAGGGAAGAAGGGTGAGGATGGCAGAGATTCTCTGAAGGTGAACAATTTATATCCCTAAGGTGAAGAAAGGTGGGAGGAGGGGAGGTCACAGTGTGCCATCAAACTACTATCATTAAATCTCATTTATCAACTTGTCTTGTGTCTACCTGTCAATGTTAGTTCTCAGGCTTGTCCTTGGAAGACTTTAAGTAGCTTTTCTGCAAGGATCAGGACTAAGAGGTTACAAATTACAGAGGTAGATAGATATAAGTATAAAAAATGACTGTTATCTGAGAAGCATTCCTCCACTGACAGTTCGGTGTTCTTTTTCTTTATACATTTCCTGTTTCAGTTTGATTTGGTTGCTTTAGGCTCATCAGAATGTTTATGGAATAAAATCCAGGGATGTCTGTTGGCAGTATTTATTGTGGTAGTACTAGAAATATGTTGGCAAATAGATCTAATTCAGACACATTTGGATCCGTTCTGTGTGGTTTGGACCTGAGAGGTTTTGCTTCCAGCAATTTTGGTGAGAGTTTAGGGCTAGAATGGGTGGTTCTGAATTTTTTTTGGAAAGCCTTCATTTAATAGTACTCCAAAGAAAAATCTGCTCAGCGTATTTCCTAATTTATTATTTAAACTACAACACATTATGATTCTTATTCTTTTTATAGCCTCTAAATGGAGCCCTCCTGTGCCATGCAGTGTGTGTATATATACATACTAGCATACACATGTATGTGTCCTGAGTGAGCAGCTGTGTGGTTGCTGGATGGGGTTAAACCATGACAGTATGTATGAGGATACACAAATATTATTCTTTGGGCTGCCAAAAAAATTAGAATTTAAGGAGATGGTGGACAGAGAACAGAATTGTTTAGAGTGGTGAAAAGATTTGCCCTTAATTACATGGCGGGTGAGCAGAAGAGCTGGGAATGGTGCCTGGCTCCCAATGCAGTCTACATTCGCTGACCCGTGCTCTTGATTTCTCTTTTATTATTATTCCTTATCATTGTATTTTCACTCTCTGAAGAACCATCTGACTTAACTTCTCGAGCATTGTTAGTAAGCTCAAAAAAGAAAGCAGGCAAGCTAAAACAGAGTAACAACAATAGAACAGCAAGCTTAATGATAAAGTTCAATAGGTTAAGTTAAACAGACTATTGTTCTGTGCTTTTTGCTTGTAGTTTTGGGGGTTTTCCCCTCTTTGTTCTTTTTTTGGTGGGTTGTTTTTTTTTTTTTTTTTGGTTTTGTTTTGCACCCTCTCTATAATTAGAACTATGCCACTGGTTATTCAGATGTAATACGCTGACAGTCTTAATCTTAATGATTTTTCAGGCACAATGCATGGTATGCCCTATTTTTAAAAATTACCAATGATAAGTTAAACTTTTTGTTTGTCCCTATTGTGAAGTGTCCAACACGTCCTGGCCGATACAGAGGATGTTCAAAAAAATACCCTATGAACAAGGGTGATGACAGATCTGAACAAAGCCATAAATACAAAAAAAGTCGTCAAACCTCTGTCCTGTGTGGGTTTAGAGGACAGAAAATCAAGCCCTAAATCTTTCAGCGTTTAGCACTGTAAAGGATTTAGCATTGATCTCATTCATTTTCATTTGAAAATAATTCCTTTGAGGCAAAGAAAGATTTTTCTCTATGTATCAATAGAGCTGTTATAAACTAGTACTGAGTACTTCAGGATCTTATCCACGTGTGTGTATGTTCTGCCTTGACCCCATGATCTGACTATGTTAATCTGATCACTTCTATCTCCATTTTTGGGTTAGTATTTAACAGTACGACCTGTAAGTATCATATTGCTGCAAGTAAACAAAGAAACAGGCCAACAAATCCCCACATTTCAGCCCCCTTTCTCCATTTGCTAAACTATTTCCATGCCAAAAAGCTGCAATCCTCATTTGGAATTAAATCCAAACACCTGTTCTTCATATTTCAGCACTTAGAACAAATGGAGGATAATTCTTCCATGGAAGAAATTGTGATTTGATGTTTATGTTAATAGTATGGATGGACTGATAGAATATAAATATATAAGCTATGATGCAATCTTTATTTTGCATTACAGGTAGGTATGCATATATCTCTCTGTCCATCCAGACATTACGTGAAACTGATTTATTTATTTATTTTTAATATTTACAAAATGTTTTTAGAAATAAAGCCCTTTCTTGTCAAGATCTGTGATTGT
Organism: Falco punctatus; assembly: GCF_963210335.1. Lineage (NCBI taxonomy): Eukaryota > Metazoa > Chordata > Aves > Falconiformes > Falconidae > Falco > Falco punctatus. Next base: position 115,184,299 of record NC_137580.1, on the reverse strand, counting down.
TGAAAATGTATTCCTTTTATGTGATCACTGTGGCAACGTCCAAGCAGAACCTTAAATAGTATCTTCATAAATGGTGGCTAAGAACCTGGCAGGTTTGCTTTATGCATTAACTAAAATGGTGGAGGTCATATTTATGCAACCTCTGATATATGACAATTAAAGTAGAAGTACTTAAAAGTAGTTGATTTTAGGAAGCTCTAATGGTGTGCTGAGAATAAGATTATAGGCTTGTGGGCCTTGCTATTGTATTAAGTAACATTTTAAATATTATCCAGTGCTAGGACAGTCACATGAACCAGATTTCTGACTTAATTTTTAGGAAACTAAAGGGAAATAATCTTCCTGTTATCCAACTGATTTGAATAAAGAGTGTAGTACTTCCTTAGTGAAAGAAGTAGCAGGAGTTTACCTAACCCTACAGCATCCACACTTGAAAATTAGCGTGTGACGTTATCTGCATGATTGGTTTTGCCTCTATAATTTTGGTGTCTTCTAAAAGCTAGCACCACTGTTTAAAAGTCATAACTGTGTCCAAAAGGGTCACAAAAAGTTATGCTGAGGAAAAATTGTACATGGTCTTGTATAATATGAAAAGCAGATTTGAAGTTGTATCATCTGTTACAGCAGGGAACCTAAGTCATGCGCAGTGGTAGACGTGGTGTCTGTTACTAGCTAAGCAAAGTTACTACTTCATATGTTTGATAGTGCACTTCAATGTGCATACAAACCCAACATTTTGCAATTGTATCTAACAGACCTTGTGTACTTCTACAAAAATGTATTCTTCAGATGGACAACATATTTTTCTTGCTTTGAATGTCCAAATGGAGATCACAGGGAAGGCACATTTGTCTCCTTTGGCGTGCTGTCCTTTTGTTCTAGTCACTTGTGTGTCATGGCACTAAATAAAACAACCTGGCTTGTTTCTTTAGATAAGTGCTCGAAGAAATCTTGAGTACAATTAAAAACTGTATAAATGAACACTGCTAACCTCCAGACTTCACTCCAACAAATGTGGCAGATAATACAGTCTTGGCTTTATTCAAGCGCTATTATCCTTGACATCACAACTGTAATACGCCACACTTGTTTTTCTCTAGAGTTTTACCACAACTTGGTCCCAAACTTCCTGTCACCTCTGTATTTAACCTTCCTTTTAAAGTGTATGTAAACTAGAAAATGGAGTGACAGCCTTAAAGTTCTAAACTAATCTCAAAATGTAAACAGAGGGAAGTTATTCTTAATGAGCCCCAGATGGAATAGCACATTATAAGCCACTGGCCTTTCTGAATACAAAGTGTGGCTCTGGACAAGGTGTCTGTAGCTCAGTTTTGATCTATTTTTGTGATAAAAGGTCACAGAAAACATGAATAGAGGAGGTGTCAAAATATCCTTTGGTGCACAGGAGACTGTAGCACATGCTGCAAAGCTCTAAGATAACTTTGTAGGCTATGAAGTGCTAACTAATGCGTTTTTCCATTAGTCTCTGCCAGAGTACACAAATGTCATTCCCTCCAGAAAGGCAGGCAGTTACAGTAACATCTGAAAGCTAAAAGGCTAAGTAGGAATTTGGGGTTTTGGAACATGAATTAAAATACGGTCAGTCTGTCAAATAACCTATCAAGGTGCTCTGGGGAAAAATCTGGATAAAACACAGGCACTAATGTTTTTGTCTTGATATAGTTAAGGCTGAACAGAGATCAGTATTTGATCTAAAAGGCAAAGAAAAAGTGGTGGAGCCAATGATTAATTACACTCTATAAGCTATTTGGAAAGTGACCCCGTACCCCGTGTCTAATGACCTTTTTTGCTAGTCTGTTATTAAATGTCATTTAGAATTTACCACCTCCCATCCATTTGACTTCCCCATCATCTTTGTTTAACTGAACTTCTCTGTGCCAATACATTTGGATGAATGCAATCTTTTAGAATTTCCTCTAACCTGTTATTGCCCAAACAATGAAGTAAATGTTACAGGCTTTGGGTCTTATAATCCAGGCAAAATTATGTAAAGACATGATTTGGATGGGAGCCAAAAAAATAAAGTGACAGATCTGCAGAAAGAGAGACTTAAGAATATCTTGGATAATCCTGAAGAGAAGCTAAGAGAAGCTATTAATAGCTATTTAAATATGGAGTTAGCTTGTGGTTAGTCTGCTTGCATACCTCTGATGACTATCCTAAAGGAAGTTAAACTAGGTAATATTTTCTATTAACAACACTTTCTCCTTGAAGTAAGTCATTTGAATAGGAAGTTGTTCATTGCAAAAGAAGAACACAATTGGCGTTGAATACAAAACTCTTCTTTAGGGAAAGACCAAAGGATGGATAATTCTTGATAAATTACTTTAGTTCCTAATATTTTCACCTTTACCTTTAAATTGGAGAAGAGCTGTAATTTCATATGTAGCGGTTTCCAGCAGTGTAGGAGCTGTTCCCCGCTAGCAGCACACTTTGAGCAGCGTTTGTGGGCGAGTAAGTTTAACGCCTGGCAGAAGAGCATTTGTTCCTGAGGCAGAACTTCCTTTAACATAGGGTGTCTTGAGTGTTCACTTCCATGCAACCAACCCGTCTGTATGTGTTATTTCTGTAAGTCAAAGATTTAGCTCAAGACTTTGAGGAAATGCTGTTGGACAGCTGTGGGCATGTGTTTTTGGTTTTTTTTTTTTAAAAAAAAAAAGTACTTTGATTTTTTTACTCTGCATCTCTGCTTTTTTGCTAAATGGTGTTGAGTTTATAAAATTTTTTTCCTCTTTAATCTTAGGTGTTGTAATATACGCCATTTGATGTGCTTTTGTGCAGCTCTAGTGTAATATTAATGCTGAAATGTTTTTCTTTTTTTAATGAGTGTTCTAAAATGTGCAGTATGAAATGTGTTACTTTAAAAAATAGCAATGAAACAAACTCTTTCCAAAGTCCTGTAAGAAACAGGTTAGTATGGAATCAAAAGTTACTTCCTTTTTGATTCATTCCTTCCATTCGTCAATATTAGGCTCCTCTGAGGAATTAAAGCAATTTAGCTTATTCTGTCCAGCAGTTACCCTGATGTTGCTCTCTGGCTTCCAAAAAGCATACCAAGTTATAGCCAAATATTCCTTGATGCCTCTGATCAAAAGGAAGGGCTAAGCTTTCCCAAACCTAAAGTTTTTTTTTCATGTGTGGATAGACTTACTCCCTTTTCTTGTTTGTCATCACTTTTTGTTATAAATGCATGTATTCTTGGAATATAAACCATTTGGTGTTAGATTTCCCATGTTCACTAGTTAGACTGCTCTGCGTGGGCTAAATCCCCACTGGGTTTGCTCACAAGGATCTGCTGCCTCAAAGCGCCTGTCAGCTGGAAGAGTGTGGTGGATGTATGGATGTATGTCCAGTATGACAGAGAGGGCTGAATAGAGGGAAAAAAGAGATGGATGAGGAAGTTGGGACGGATTGATTCTGCCACAGAATTAGCCTCCTGTATCAGGTTCAGCAGTAAAAGGCAGGTCTTAATGTTGTGTTTATGCCTGTACAACCTAATGTCAGTTCTCTCCAAGTGGCCAAAATAAAAAAAAAAAAAGACTTCTGTCAGCCTGAAGTTCTGCAGTAGTTAACTGTTGGTTGGTCATCCCATGGCTACAACATGATCTCTCACCAGGTGTTACTATTTACAGCATTGCACAGAGGGTCACTCTTTCATTAAAAGTCCTCAAAAAATTGCCGATCAGTAACTTCATCTCTACTGCCGCTCCTCACCGTTACTGATAGTGGAGCTGCAAAAATTGTAGCCAGAATTGCTGGTAGTAGTGGTAGGTGGCTTGCATCTCCTTGCCAAATACATATGTTGAGGACAGTGTAGTTGGAGTACTGTTTCATGCACAGTGATCTGCTAGGAGTAAGAAACAGTGAGCAACGAGAAGATGACAGCAGAAGAATCATGGAATATTTAGTCTGGTCTCTGAACGAGGAATTGCTGTAATTAAAGTTAAGTTCTGTTTGATATCCCATTGTGCAGAAACAGTCCTCTCATCTGTACAGCCAACCGTCAGCAAAGCAAGTGGTGTCTGCCCAAAATACTGGGTAAACACAAATCCTTCAGCTGTTTAGTAGTAACATGTTAAAGTAAATGATGATCTTGCATATGGCTAGTGCGTGCTGGTTAGAACAGAGCAGGTGGAGGCTGTTTTTCACTAGGAGTTGTAACCAGTAGCTGATGAGCACAACCTTGAGTTAGAGCAGTGAGTTTCTTCCTTAGTGTAGCAGAACACATAGGGTTGGGGTTTGCCTATAATGTGGAAAATTCTGCATATAGTCCAGTAACATGTCAACTGTGCAATTTAATCGGATTTATTAATGCTGAAAACTATTTATGTCATAGCCTATTGCTGAAATGCTGGATTGTTAATTGATACTTTTAGCTATGGTTATTAATTTTCCAGAAATACATCAAAATATCCCTTCAGTGGTTAAACAGCTTTTTCTTTGAACATTGTGGTGTTTGACAAAGATTCCTGGTGTTTAAAATGCCATCTGGATCCCATAATACATCTCAGTTGAGAAGAAACTCTTGTGCTGCAACAAGCTTACATGTCGAGAGCCATAGGAAGTCCCGTCCCTGCAGGATCTGGAACAGTCGGCATCTTCCCTCCCCTGAAAAATGCCTGGCAGCACTGCTCTGTGTGAGGTGAGAGGACACTGCTGCACAGAGCAGGCACCTGCTTGTCCCGGGGGGCCACCTGGTTGCAAAGTGCTCCTCCAAGTTACAGTAAAACACGAGAGCGCTCTGAACCCGACAGCATTTGGAAAGATATTTTTACTTTTGCAGTAACTCTCTTTTTTTATTATACATATTAACTGGTATCTTGAATAATGTAAATGCTTATCCAAAATAAAATGAATTGCAGATACATATGTGATGTAATCATGTATCTGAATCAAAATATGACTATTGCAGTAAGCCAGCGTGCGACAAAACGTGTGCCCTGCCTGGCAGAGTCTAGTGTGTGACTGGAGAAGAGAAAAGGTTTAAACTTTGCTGCTGACTCTCAGTATCTCCATCAAAGTCCAGAGTCAGAAGACAACAGAAAGGGCTGCAAGACAAATGGAAAGAATTTGAGTCTGTGTTTTTCTTATGTTCTTGTTGACTGTGGTTGCTGTCTGCTCATCCACCTTCCCCCAGATTTCTTTTGTGACTTTCAAAGTAGGTTTATATAAAGCATGAATTGTATGAGGTTTTCTAAAAGTTTTCTTCTGCCTGGCAGCTCTTAAACTAGAAGACAGACAAGTTCCTACGCAGACAAACAAGAGCTACAGATAACTGCCTGCGCAGGCGGTCAGACCAGGGTCCGTTTTCATCAGTCTGGGAGTGCAGGTCAATTTGGTGTCTTAAATCAGTCTAATCATATAGTGAAGTCCGGAGCTGCAGAGTACAGACCTTGATTTGGTTCTTATTTCTCCTAACAACATAATCTAGTTCACTAGATTCACGTAATTCACTAGATTCACATTAATCTGGTGAAAAATCAAAATTCAGATTCTGAATATCATATGTTCAAATGACTGTGTTGGATTTGTTTTCCAGGGTTCCAAGCTTGCTTTGCCTCATTCCTTTTCCTCCCCTCGCACCCCCTCAGCGGCTCAGGCCAGTGGGTGTGAGGACAGGCACTGAACTGTGCGGCTCTTGTAACTAGAAGGCCAGAAGAAACCACAGAGAGATTTTGTGTTCAGCACTTTAATTAGAGAATTTCCTTTTCTTAATTGTGGAAGAAATTCACAAGCTGTGGTAATCAGGAAAAAAAGTTGTGGGTTTTTTTTTTTTCCCTTTTAAACTTTGGCTCTTACTATATTTCTGTGTTAAAATAGAATGCCTAAAGTTGAGGTTGAGGTTTACGCCCATTATTTATATATTTGATATTGCCTAAGAAAGAAATGTATTTCAGTATCTTTCCCTTCTTTTGCTTTCCTCCTCAACTTTATCATCTTATCTTTCATCTATGCTGCATTTAAATATTTTATTTGGCCCACCTGGTTTTATATATCAAAGATTTTTAGCCTGATAAAAAAACATGTGACCTTTTCAGCACTGGGTTGGAGGAAAGAAAAATCTGTATTTAAACATAGAAAAATTAAATGTTCTAGCCATATTTCAAGAAGTTGCATCATTGCAAAATGTAAATAGATGCTAATTTTTTAGCTTTGGTATAGTGCTGTATCTTTAAAGGTGAGTTTATGCTTTCATATGCTATGACATGTAATCGAATGGTATGTGCCATGAGATTGCCCTTCTGACACCGTATCTCTGGCATGAATATTTTCTGCTTTTTTAGGTGGGTAGTATCACATATGATCATGGAATCGCTGATATTTCTTAGAGCCTGATAGAACCACAATTCTAGGAGTTTATTTTTCTGCAGTGTTTCAACAGTATTGCTTGCAATCCCATTAGTAAGAATGTACTGTGGAAGTAAGTTGCAAGAAAAAAGTTTTGTTTTCAGATGTTGCTGAGGTTGCTTTTATTAAGGGTGATTTTTTTTAAGATCTTTTATTATGGGGCCTGATTCACCTTTTCTGAGTAGAGAGCAGTAAACGTATTCGTATGGCAACCAAAGAAAGAGTGACAATTCTAGTAAAACGAAAAAACACTCTTCTGAATGTACTGCTCCGTTTCTGAAAGCTGTTTGGTTACTTCAGGCCTCTTGAACTGTTCAGCAGCTGGGTTCCCCTCTTTTGGGACTAACCTGTACCAAGCTTTACATTCCTGTCAAAATGAGATCGTGTTTATTTTTCCACCTCTGTCCTTGTGGTCAGCTGTACTTCAGTTTTAAATAGCACTGCTTGCTTTTTCAGTAGCTGTATCTTTTCTATTAGATATGTTTATTCAATGACCCATTAGATTATTTCTGTATGTCTTCTTGAAGTTATATGAATAAAATGATGATAAACCTTCTTCATTTGGCCAAAAAAAAAATGTGTCTTCAGATGTAACTGTGAATACTGTCACTTCCTGGTTTGAAATAACTGCTTCTCTTCCAGGGTGTTCCAGAAGATTTGTTGTTTTTTTATAAGCACATCCAAAAGGGCGGTGAAGTCTTTCGAGTAAACCATTGCCTCCTGCTGTACCGTTACCATCCACAGGCTGCAACTCATTCCATCCTAGAGTAAGTTGCATTTTTTGGTAGAAATTATTAATTAGCTTTATCTTAGATAACTGGCAGCAAAGATGCTTAATGTCTTCAATACATCACACAGCGAGATAATTACCTGGTTGTATTTCATTATTTGTTTTAAAGAAAAGCTATAAAGCAACCCTAACAGAATATGTTATCATATTTATGTTAACAGAAAAGTATCCTCTTTTGATGGTGGAAGGTTAGTTTTCTGTTTGTTCTTTCTATCATTTGCTTTGATAATGCTGGGATTGAAATTGTGACTTGAAACCGTTGGTTCGGGTGCTGTTGGCCAGCCGCGGTCAGCGTACCTGTGCTAGCCACGTAGCAAGGCGGGGATGGGGTGAGGGCACTTCCACATTGGAAAATATTCTAAGAAATCGTTCTGTCTTTGCAGCTGTTTTTGAAACAATTTCACAATAGGTATTGTAAAAGCAATGAAGTATTTTGGGGGCTGTATTCCAGCAGTACTGTTGTCTCAAATTCCAGTTACCATTCCTTCAGCTGGGAATCATGTGAGACTGTAATCTGCCTGAATAACCTCTCTGGTTATCTAAAGCATCTGAGTTTCTTACCCTCAAAGCAGATTAAGAATACTTCGTATGATTATGTATGTCATCTGCTGAACATGGCAAAAGCAAGCGGTGAAGCAATAACTTCTTCAATACTTTGAACACAATTGCAAGAATGTGTTTGAAATATATCCTGGTGGTGACATTTTATTGGGGTTTTCAGTTAGGATTTTTAATATGTGAGGTTTTGGTTGTCATGTTTTTTGCCATGTGAACAATGTAAATTTAATGTAAAAAAATATTTTTAATTTTAAAGCTTAATTTTAAAATTAATTGTCTCAATTTTTAGAAAGTAAACAGAAACTTATAACACCAACACCAACTTGCTCTTTAAAAAAATAAGAAACCTAAACCTTTCATCTGATAATGTGCTGCATTTCCATATATTATTTACCTATTTTAAAAGGTCTAAATCAGATAATTAGGTTTGAAAAATACCTGAGGATGTTTAGTAATTATCTCAGGTGCTTCTTTGTAAGTTGTTGCTTACTGCTTTTACGGTGCTGGTCTACCCTTAAAGAAAATGTTAAATTGCTGATTGCTCTATCCGTTCATTTTACCCATCAAAGGTGTTTTTCATGATTAGAAGTCCTGCAAGCCGAGCCAAAGTAGTTTCTCTCTTTATGCATTAACATTAATAAAAAATTATATGAGTTTTACTGTCCTTTAGGAGTCCCGCAGTGGCAAATAAGTAAAATGTTTTCTTACTGATTGATGATATAAATACACTTTTCAGTCAGTTCTATTTGTATGGCTTTGTAGAACTGACTCTTAAAACAAAACATTTTTGTGTGCATTTTAGTTGTCTATCACCAAATTAACGTATTGTTGTAAATACTATAGTATGCTAGCATAAATATGCTCATGGTTAATGTCCTTACAGATCTTCATAAATACATGTATATATGTGTATGTATATAAAATCATTTAACTCTGAAACAGTCATTCCAAGAAAACAGAAGATATTGTTTGGATTTTGCAAACAAATATGAAGTAAATTCTTTTTATTGGTGTTTAAATGTAAGAGTTTTTTTTCTCTTTCAGTGTGTGATCATTTTGGCAGTTAGTTACAAACTTTTCAGCCACGCATCGTGGGATGCTAGCACTCTTGGAAGCCTGTTGCTTGTATCTGTGGGAAAACATCTTATTCTTGGAAATGAGTTTGTTTTGAATTTACTGCAAGCTGTTGCTTATTCAGATCTACAAGGTTGTGTGGCACAAGCACCCCGTATTACAACATACTGTGAGAATGTGGAAATACTGTAAGCTGTTTCAGATGTGCAGTCTAGATGTCCAAATTGGCACCTTTCTTGTCTCAATTTAAGGAGTCAGGCTAGCCGTTCTTCCTGTTGGCTTTTTGCTGGTACTGCTGTTAATAATATTTTGTGCAAACTTCCAGATACGAGGTTGTGTAACATCTCTTCATATTGGCTCGTTCCCCTGTTTGTTGCCTAAGTTGCGAAGGGTTGACCAGCATTTGTTTCTGAAAACTGAGTGCACTGAACAAAAAGAGATTAATGGACGCATCACAAAGATTTAAGTTGATAATTTAAATTGAGTCTTTCCTAATTTGCCTTTTGGTCACCCCACCTTATTTAATGAGTGATCTACCTTTTCTAGAAGTCTCTTTTTTTCTTATGGCATGTTTTGTTTGAGCAGTTTTCTGTGGTATTTTGCCTTTTGCCATTGGCCTATGTTGTCTGTGATTTTTCAGTTAGCCTAAACCTGCATTTGGAAGTAGTAACTCACAACCAGGTTAATAAATTTTCTGAGCTCAAAATGATACTTGTAGGAAACTTGTTGGTTTTTTGTTTGGTTTGGGCTTGGGTTTTTCAACAGTTTATGCCTAGTTTCAGTCTTAAAAGAATAGAGCGGGTTAATAGGACTTGTTTATACAAAGGTGTATGATTCAATCTTTTCAGCAAAGACAACAGTTCTTTAGTCTGTTATGGGCTGATTTCAGTCTATATGAGTGTCTTTCACTACTGTTCAGGGAAAAAATGCCTGATTTTGCATTTTCAGACTTCCTAATATGTATATATATAAAACTACTTGGCAAGCGACGTTTAGTTCTTTTTATTTAGTATGTATAATTGTAAACATGAATGATTTTTAGGTCATTTCCTATGATTACTATCCTTCTGGAACAAATATCCAGAGGTGAAAGTATCTGTGAAACAGGAAACAAATCCTTATTTGCATTCTCCCTTACCCTGGAGGCATTAGTCTGCATTACTAAATGTTTTGGGTGGGTGACAGAATCAGAATGCAGTACAGTGTCTGTATTTAGATTTCATTAGGTGCATACAGAAATATAAAAGTTCTCATTGTAATTTCATCTAAGGTCTGAGATGAATACCTGCTAAATGTGAGTGAGCAACACAAGTTTTCAGAAACTTCTCTTTAGCCAGGAATTTACAACACCAAATGCCATCTACTGCGTATCTTAGATCTAAATTATTTTATCTTGCATTACAGCTTGTGTCCTAGGGCTGCATGTACTCTGTGCTACATAGCTACATTACACTGACTTGATGCAATATCAGAGCTGGCTTTATAGTGAGAAGTACTGTAGTAAGAAAGTTTGGTGTATAATAAAAACATTGTAAAATTCATAGATTTTTATCTTGCTAAAGGAGAGAAGAAGGAACTGTATATAAAACAACATACCTTATTGTGAGATGAAAGTCAGCTTGGAGCAAGGCAAGCAATAAAACATTGTACTTGTCTTTAGGTAGCGCTCCTCGTGAAGACAGGCAGTTGGGGCAGGTAGCTAACCTTTGTAGAAGTTTACAAGCTTTTGGTCAACAGAAATTTAATATATGCCAAAAATAAGGTTTCTACCTTCTGCCTGAGATTCAGGCGATTCCCTTTTATGCAGAAAATGTGAAGTGCATGTACAAGGCTTATGGTAATTTCATATGCCGTGTATTCAGAATGAGTATAATATTGTAAGAGCTTGGTCTGCAGAAATAACCAAAATTACGTAATCGATTGAAACCATCTGGTTTCAGGCACTAGAAGCTTCCAGTGTCATCTAAGCGAAGAACAGGCACTTGGTCTGAAACACACATTTGGTTGTTTTAGAGGTACTTGGAGGCAAGGGTCTCGTGTCACTGATGAGTGCAGGAATGCCTCCTTCATTTCCTGCAAAAACACATGCAAAAACAGTCAGGAGAGAGGAACAGCATAATATGTTCCTGTACAACTGAAATAAAGATGAAGTCAACTGCATTTTTATCTTCTATGCTTGCTTTTGGCACTTCAATTAAACATGGAAACTAATGACCTCATTAGATTCTTGAAAAGTAAATGGCATTAACATTGATAGCGTCTGTCTGTCTTAATAAGCCTTTCATGAAAAATAGGCCACAATGCAAACCATGCCTCAGCTAATGACCCATGACCTGAAGATGAACTCAGACATTAATAGAACCTATTAACAGTGTAAATGTAATAACTCAGTTGGACGATATAGTCCAGCAATTAATAAGTTCACATGAAGTTCAACAGAACGACAACCCCAAAAAAAAGAAAAAAATCAGTTTAATCACCAGTATGGTCAAGGTTCAAATGGGATTAATTTCTGAATTTCCTGTGGATTGTAAGGACCTTGAATCCTGACTGCAAAACTAGCTGTAAAGAATCTGTTCTTTCAGCTCTGGCTGTGATTAAAAGGTTCTGTTCTTCAATCTCTGGTTTATCTATCAGATGAGATTCACCTATAACACAGAGCTCTCTTATCCTGCCGTGAGTAACAAAACCCGCTGGCAGAGGCCGTTCACTCATCAGCTCCTCTTTCTGCCTGGGGTCACCTGAGCAGCGCTCGGGACCGATGGATATAGAAAAGGTCAGATTTATAGATTTATAGTATTACTGTGGATGGTAATCAATGCCTGAAATTCCAGTGCTGTTTAGGATATCGGGCTTGTGTTTGTGCATTTCTCAAGTACTTGTACATCTGTCTTTGCTCTGTTGATTCACTTATGTAGCCTCACTGGGGGCAGGAGGGGAAAGGCAGTCAAGCAATATGGCGAGGTTTAACTGAGCTCAGGCATTAAATCATATAGCTTTTATTGTCACATTATCTGTCATTTCAAAATAGGAGTAGAGCAGATGTTTCTTGACTCCTGTATTCGGTCAGTGGATCACCACGCATGTTAACAGAGCTCCATTGTTACATTACTTGGGTGGATGGTATGGTAATAACTGCTCGGGACTGAGGAACACACTTCGTAGTCATTCTCACCCAATGCATGAATACCCTCGTTTATCTCCTGCAGAATTTTGGCTCCTCGTCTTCCTTCGTGACTACATAACTGATGAGTACTGAGGGGCCACGGCAAGTGAGGTCTTAAGGAAAATTATGTAAGCCTCAAGAATGATTTTCCAAGTAGAATAATGTATACGTCTGACATCCATTTTGTGAAATAAAGAAGTGACCAAAAAATGAATGAAATGGGAAAAATAATGTACTTCAAGACTTTGGGTCAAGGATGACGACTGTTAGGATGTGGGAACAAACTTCTGCAGCCAGAAGAATTTGTATCCCACCTTCTGACTGAGGTAGATTTTGTTAACTGAATACAGGCTAGGAAATGGTACTAAAGCTACTGGGAAACTGCTCACTTTAATAATGGGCAGAAAAAGCAGCCTTGACTTGGGATGATGCAGAGCAATAATACCTCCTAGTTTTTGCTGGTGGCTATGAATATGTAATCATGCAAAATCTGAAAATAGCTGTGAGAATCGTCTCTGAGTAGTGGTTTGTACAATTTCTAGATCGTTGCAGGCATTTTCTTTAATCATCCTTTGCACGTTGCTACAGTTCCCATCTGTTGCACCTGCACTGGCTCTTAAAGGGTGGGAAAATGGCATTCCCTTATCCCTCAAGGCAGGAATCCCAGTTATCTGTTCTGGAAACATCAAAACATGTGGCAAATTAGGTGAACCGGAAACCTGAAGGGGGTAACTGAAACTCTCTCTTCTGCCACCCCCTAAGCTACCTTTTGCTGGAATATGTGAGATAGGTTGTTTGTGCAGAGCAAGTTTTCACAAAGATTAACTCTGTGATTGTCACTCTAAGGCTCAGCCACAAATTCTCCCCTCAATTCTGTATTCATCTGATGATCTTGGCTTGCACTGTTAAAAGTATTTCAAGGTTAACTCAAGACTGCGAAGTGTTCAATATAAGTTAAAATTTTCATTTAAAAGGGCACACACAATATGGGGATGTGATTTGTTAAATTCTTTTCTGTGAGCATTTTCATAAGAATGTCTCATAGTGATACAAGCCAAAAATCCCAAGTGCTGGGCACATTGGCTTCATTTTCACAACCCAGAATAGATATTTAAACAAGCCACTTATTGGTGTTTAAATGAAGCTGTCTGAAAACACTGTTGTATTTGAACAGTGATCTAACTAATTCGGAGCTTAATAACTTTCATATCCTTTTATTTCTGGGTGTGATTCCCTTTCCCTCCTTGCATTTCTCAATATAACGTTCATAGATAAGATTGGGTCAGTAAATCTGCCTCAGTCTGAAATCTTTGTGGGTGATCACCAACAACGAGATTCGGTCTGCTTGAATTTTACCCGTATAGAGACTTCTGTGGAATATAGGCACCCATCACCCAGACAGCAAGTGCATCCTGTCTGCAAGCAACCAATACTGAATGTTCTGGGACATTTCCATGACAATCAGAAACCTTTTCTGTGTGCCTGGGTGTAGATTCCAGTGCATGCCCTACAACTAGAAGTTAGTTGACAATTCTTTTAATGCCTTGTAAGGTTGCCTGGTTTTTTCCTGAGCTTTCTTAGCTTTGCAAACTCAAATAGAAAAGGAACTTGCCTGTGTCACTCAAGTACCAGAACAGATTCTGAAATACCTCTGGAATGTAATTCAGTGTTATCCTTCTGAAGTCACATTTCAAAGTCCAGTCAGTTTTAAAACCTTTCCATTTACGTGTAAAGCAATAATCTTCCTTTTTAGAAGGTAGCAGAAGCTCTGAAATTTCCAGTAAAGTGATCCTGGAAAAATACTTGACCTTCATATTTCTTTCCTTTAACTTTCCTTCTGGGAATATAGTATGCTCTAATGAACATGGCAAAAGCAAGGTCAAAGGATGCCAGCAGCAGCTAAAGCTTTGCAGCAGGAATGCAGCTTGTGGTTGCATTAGAAGAGATCTGCAATCAAATCCAAGACTATTTTTTGCTCCATTGCTTGGAGTGTTGGTGCACAGCCATAGTCCTCAAAACGGTGTGGAAATTTTATATGGAGTAGCTGTTCTTCTTGGGTACGTTTATTTGAGTGTGAAGTTCTTTCTAAGTTACCACACCACAATCAGTGATGAAGTGCTAAGCAGGATTTGGCTGTGCTCAAAAATCATCCAGTGAAGTGAAGTGGGCTCTCTGGAGCTAACTAATAATCCCAGCAAGAATCCATGTGTTTTAGCACTATGAGGGTTGCGTGTTTTTCAAACCATAACTCAGGGCTGTGAAGGAACAAAGCAAATAAAACCACAAAATTCCTATCATTAAAACATTAGAAAAGTTTGCTAACAAACATCTGGGAACAAGTAAGTTTAATAGGTAAACTCAGTAACCTCAAATGTTCTATTTGTACCTCAGAGGTATAATTCAGAAGAAAAATTTGGAATGTTAGATTTGTACTGTTACAGGGCTTTGTGAAATTTAAGAATCTATGACAAAAAGGAAAAATCTGAAAATGTTTTATAGAAATCAGATGTTACTGTAATGCCAGATCATCAGACATCTATAGCGATCATACTCATGTATTTTACAATGTTGTAATAGAACTGGAGTTGGTAATGCATCCAGGATTATGGATAATCCAAAACTGCAACTAGGAGACAGAGCAGAGCGATTCACTGATGAGGATGACTGACACAGCGTAGCTGTAGCAGCTCCTGTTCCTGACTGGCTACCCACCTGGGCCATTTAGATCTATAACATCACGGAAACGTGAATGGATTTTGATTTTTCTCTAAAATCACAAGCTGCACTGGCAGTAAGAAGTAGCTTACTGTAGCTGCCCTACGCTAACCTGTGCTGACTTGTGAATCAGAAGCCTTATTTGAAGCAGGAGAAACACTCTTCGAGTATTCTGGTGTTTAAATATCAACCTGATATGTTTGGTATGTTTGGTGTTTAAATATCAACTTGATATAGCCAGACAATGTGCTTCCCAAGACAACCATAGGACCTCACAGGAAGATTGGTGGTGGTGGGTTTTTTTCTGTTAGCGCTTTAACTAATTTCAGCATCTTTCTTGGATCAGGACATGTATTACAAATTGTAGAACAAGTTGTAACAATTGTTACAAAGTGTATCATGTTTTGCCACGATAAAGCAAATGGAAAAACCTATTTCAAGAAATGCTCTCAGAAAGGAAAGACAATTAGGTGTTTATCAGAATTTCCTATGAAAGAAATTCTCAGCTCAAGGTGCCCTGTGCAGGAGATGTAGATCAGGAAGATTCATCTGTCAAGCCAGAAATTGAGGAGATTAATTTATTGTATCTAGAAAACTATTTTTAAGTATAAGACAGGTTCCTAATTAATGAATATTAAATGAACCCTGGACATAAAACAGATGTTCTTAACAGCAGGCAGTTCTTTTTAAACCATTGTAAATTATGTAGTCTTAAATATTACATTATAGGGTGGGGAATTGCTGTTTTAAAAGCATACCCGATTGAAAGTGATAAGAAACGCCACAGTTTTTCATCTTCTTGTAATCTTCTATCTGGTATCTTGAAAATAATAGTGGTTTAAATAGCTTCAAGTCTATCCTGATAATAAAGTCTAAGAACTGCCACAGAATTTCTTTTTTTTTCCAGCAACAGTTTACACATTTCCCTTGGAAATTTCTAATATAATATTTTCATGTGATTTTTTTTTTTTCCCCTTGTGAATCATTTTGGTCAGGTTTATGTGTGTGCGAGTATGTAAATACACAAATAGGTATAGAATAATGGTGAAGGTTTTAAAGGTCAAAATCACAGAATAAAATCATAGAATCATTCAGGTTGAAAAGGCCTTTAAGATCATCAAGTCCAACCGTTAACCCAGCACTGCCAAGTCCACCGCTAAACCACGTCCCTAAGCACCACGTCTGTGCGTTTTGTGAACACTTCCAAGGATGGTGATTCCACCCTTCTTCTAACTCTCCAGGGGAACCATCTGGAATCACCGAGTCAGGTTTCTTGAAGACAGAGTCCTGAGCTGCTGGACGTCGTTCACCATTTGGAATGCTGGCAAGCAAGGCAAGAAGCTCTACAGAAGCTTGTCACCAGCTAATCGGAAAAAGGTGAGTAGTCAGAGCAGGTAACATCTGTACAAAACCACTTTCTTCTCTTCCTTGTGCCTCCTTGCTTCTAACGTAATGTAGCAAAATTCTCCCAAGATATTTTGTCCCCAGAGTACCAGTTGGTGATTACTATTAATTGGGAAAAATCTCAATATTCTGCATAATGTATTTCTTCTTTCAAAATGCTATATTACTATATTTAGAGTGTACAGTGTGTATGTAGTGTAACATGTACACACATGTTCCTGCTTGCTGGTGACTAAGCATAGTAATAGGTTAGACACACTGTGTAAGTGTTTATGGCCTGCTACTGTGTAACTAACAATGTAGTAGCCAGGTGCTCGAGGTGGGTAGTGTAACTCTTTATTTGGATGGTATAATACTAAACTATCTTGTCCAGGATTTTTCATACTTGTATAATATTTGCCCAGTTCCAAAATGGAAACGGCACAGGTCCCTATCGGATGCTGAGCAACCTGGTTTATGTTACAAGGAGTAGTTGTACTGTAATTGCCTTTTCAAAAGCTTGATTGTTTAAAAATAGGGGTGGAACAGGGGGTGAATAGGTGAGTAGAGACTATTGTACGTGACCGTGTAAATCAATTCACAATCAGTTGAAAATGTGGACGTTGCTTGTATTTGGCAATGGCAGATATTTCTCAGGAGAGGTTTGTCTGAGAGTTTACATACCTTACTTTTATAACATTTTCTTTTGTGTAAGAACTTTTTGTCCAATAAAGGCTTTAGGGCTAATGTCAAATGGTTGTTTCTTATAAAGAGCCACAGAACATTCATTTTATTACTTGAACGTGTTTTCTTTTCTTAAAAAATACAGATGGGAAGACAGAATGACAAACAACTATATAAACCTGATTAATGTTGTGGCCCTCAGACCACACACACATTAAAAAACAAAAACAAACAACCAAAAACAAACAAAAAAAACCCCCAAAAACAGAAAAGAAAGAAATAAATTCGTATACTCATAGTTGAAATTACTGGACAGACGTGGGAGGCACTCATACAATAAATACACAGCACGAACCTGAAGTCCCTGCTTGATACTCCAGTGCCACCCCTCTCTCATTGCCATCTCATGGCAGTGGGTGAACTGTATGAGGAAAGAAGTTGAAATTCCCTGTGTCTCCAATTAGTTACTTAATTTGAAGAGGGCAGAACTGTCCGTTAAATGTATTGAGTTATCTGGGTCATGCAGTGCAGTGTGCATATGACTTGCGGGGGGAGGTTTATGAAAATGTTCGCTTTTATTAGTATTTTGCAGAGCACTTTGTGAATTCCACTAACTTACTAGCAACCACGGCACTTTTCTGTCTGAAAAATTATGAGAATTACGAAAGAAGTTCCAAGAGAGGTAGCAGCTTGTCTGGTAGAATTTTGAGATGCTATGGAAAAAATAGACACTTTTTCTAGCAGTGTCTTACCATCTTAGGTGTTGGGTTCTTTTGTTTTCTTCTCTTTTTATGTTCCAAGCCAAAATGGAGATTGATATTAAGATAGAACATCTCTAGCTTTGGGTTACATTTGCCACCTACTTCTATAGGTGACTCATTCGGCACTTTACATCCTGTTCAGCAAACGTAATGATTATTTGAAGATGTCACTGCCAAGGTGACAAAGGGCAAGAGAAAAATACTATACGTGGGGTTTTGCCACGTTTCTGCCAAAGACCCAGCACTTACTTACCTCTCCTTCAGTAAGGACCGACCTTCGTTCCCGGAATGCAGCACTGACCGCACGCGTCGAATTAACTGGGTCTTGACGTTCTTTGCAGCTGCCCTTTACATAACGTTTGCTTTGGCAGTGTTGTAGGCCATAATACAGTTTTGCTTCTGTCAAGGTTACAATTGCACATATCCCAGTATGCTTTAGTTTGATACTGAAATACGGCATTGAGCATTAACCCATTAATTCCTGGATACTCTACCAGGCACACCTAGCAAGCTGACGTGCCAGATGCAGCTGCACGAGCCAAGTATGGCTCACTTTGCAAATGTACTGCAGGAGACTACTGCTAAAATGCAGTCAGTCTGATCCTTAATACCTTATATAAAAGTAATCAAACTTTATCTACTGTCTGATGTGTTATCTGAAGCATCCTGAGGTTTTGTCACCAACCAACAAAGATAAACATCAGAAAGCTGCTCCTAAGCGAGAGCAGAGGCCTAGTTTTTAGATAACACTGATTTTGTCAGAAATCAGCTATCTGTAGTGATTAAAGCACTAGTTTTATGTAGTAGTTCAGGCTCGTTATGATTGCCATTGTAACTTCCTAGCTTTTCCAAAGGTGAGATCCCAAGTCTATCCATCTCAGTCAGAACTGAAGCTTGATTGTTACCCTGATGTTTCATGGTATCGCATTGGCAAAAGGCTGCAGAAGTAGTTAAAACATCTCACTTCTTGAATGCTAATCAAAGGATTATGCTGCTGGGGTTTCAGGAAATAACTTCATAAAATTTATGCCTAAAAAAGAGGGTAATTCATGGAAGTCTTCATTTTATTCTAAATTAGTAACAGTAAGAGGAGGCTAGTTAAACTCCACATTGTACTTTTCCTGAAAAATCCTTCAGGTATTTTGTGACTAATCTTCAACTCTTGCCAAAGCCTCTAAAATCCCATATGAACAAAGGTTGTAAATAGTTGTTGCTTCGTCCTTTCCTAGCCCTAAAACCAATAAAATACTTTTCCTGTCTCACCCTTTAAAGACTACCTTAACAAGATGTAACCTTTCATATATTCTGTTAATTGTGAGAAAACTAGAGATTCAGTATCATTTTGAATCTACAAGTAGAATCTAGTGTTGTCTTGTAAATGTAGGCCCTGGGATATGAATTCATCAATTATGTAGAACAGACACCTTTAAAATACAATTCCAAAAGCCCCTTAAGACAAAGTATTACATCAATACAATTACTATATTCTCCTCTGAAGGTCCAGTTGTGTAAAGCAGTGTGATCTTAAAAGGTCTAATACCCTTTGAAATGCAGGTAAAATTGCCAGGATAAGCTGTATAATTTAATTAAGCTGTATAATTTACCTGTCTAAATTTAATTTCAGTTGGTTTTATACTTTAAGTCAGTTTAGACTCTTGAAAATTTTACCTATGCTGTGTTTCACTGCTGCTGCATCCTTTCATCGAGATTCAGAATTTCATGAGACTGATTTTGGTTGTAATGTGGAGTCACAGCTGGGTTGTTTTCTAAATTATTGGCACTATGTAGCTGCAGAAAATTTGGGACAGGTACTCCCAGAATAAATAATAACCCACCCCACCCACAAAAAAACCAAACCACCCTATTCTATACCGATTGTATTATTTTGAAATTGTGAAAAAAAACAACACCTAAACTCTATTAAATCTTCAGAAAGCGAATTCATTAGTTTGAGGTGTCAAGCTTAGTGCATGTAAGGAAACATCTTTTCCAAAAAAAGAATATTTCTAGGCTTTTTAGAACCCGATAAACAAACTAGTTTTATTTTTTATACTGACTGGGGTTTTGTGTAAGTTGCATGCCAGTCAGCATTTTGGGAAACAAAATTTTGGCAATTCCAGGAAGCAGCAGTCTGTGTCTCTACTCACTAATAAATTATTACTTTAGTCTGTTTGGAAAACAGTCTGAATTGGAATTATGGCTATGTTAAAAGAGAAAGGGACACCTAAGCAATATTCTCTCTTTTCCTTCAGACCTCTGTATGGTGAATATTAAAATAATGCTTTGTCTCCAAAGAGTTCAGGCAAAAATCCAAGGCTCAGTATTTTTGCTAAACAGCAACACAAGAAAAAAAATATTCAACTAGTAGGGCTTTTTATGAATTAATTACCAGGATCTCAGTATTCTTAGGGAAATTCTGTTTCCTGGCTGTCCCCTTCTTGATTCACGCTGTTGACAGTTGACAGTGGTTCTGTATTAGCATTTCTGCAAGAATGAAGACGAACAGACCTTTTTTTGTTTAAAACACATCCGTCTTGTCTATAATTTGCAGCTGAAGATGGAAACCAAATGTTTTTGGGATGCTACATATGCCTGGAGGGTTTCTGAGCTGTCTTGTCTGCTCTTTTATTCTCCATCAAACTTCAGCTAAAAGGAGAACTTCAGCATTAACATCTTGTGTCATTTCCGATAGCTGAAAATAGTGCTCAAGTAGCTAACAGAAGAGGAGGGGGAAAGGACAAAATGAGCATCAGCTAATTAGTGGCATGGAAACAGTACTAGTATACAGAGAGCCCATGAAGTTTCTCTGTGACAACCCTATCCACCGGTGGCAAACTCGAAAGCTTCAAGGAAATGTTTTGCACACCCTTTTTCCTAGCTCATTAGCCATTTAAAATCATGTTAGTTTTTTTCACTTTTTTTCTAAGAGCAGCATCACTAAGCCATGTACTTCAACTGTGATCACTCACAAAACCAAGAAATGTTTAAGTTTTGTAGCATTTTAACTACTCTAAAGTAAATGAACGGCAATATGAGGGACTGAAGTGGGGGCATGTAAAAACGAAGAAACATAAATAGAGGGAAGAATATTACACCTCCCCTTGACTTTGCAGCAAAAGAGAGAATGGCAACGTGAAAACGAGTTAGAAGAGAGCCTATGGGACAAGGGAGGGATGAAATTTCAAAGCTTCACTTAAGTCCAGGTGTAAGGCATCCTAAAATGAGATGGGGTGAAATAGAGGCTTCGTTTCAGACTACAGCAAACAGTTCACGCTGAACTACGGCAGGGAAGCCTCCCTGCTGCTCCTGCTCAGGAAGATGTGCTTTTTGCAATGCCCGTGTTGCTGCTCCAGAGGCATGTGCGCTTGAACAGTTACTGGCATAACTGACACAGTTACCTGGTCTAGAGAAACAAGACACTTGCAACTAGTTCCCACGCTGTTGCGTATAAAGGCAGTTGTATGTATTTAGGAAAATTTTGTATATGCGGTATTGAGAAGCTTATTCTGCATTTGGATTCTGGTATTAAAATTCTCTTGAGCAACTTTGTTACTATATGTGCAGATAGGGAAGACACTGCTATCTTTAATGGAAGAGTGTCTTCAGACAGTCAGGAAATGCATGCTTGGGATGTAAAGATACCCACAGTGTCTGTCATGGCTGTAACGCTGAAGAGGTGAAGTGAAAGGTAAGGTCCTGCCCCTGGGGAGGGACAGCCCCCTGCACCGGTACAGGCTGGGGCTGACCTGCTGGGGGGCAGCTCTGTGGGGAAGGACCCGGGAGTGCTGGTGGGCAGCACGAATGCCCATGGGCCAGCGGTGTGTCCTCGTGGCCAAGGGGCCAGTGGGGTCTCGGGGTGCATTAGGAGGAGCGTGGCCGGCAGGTTGGGGGAGGGGATCCTCCCCCTCTGCTCTGCCCTGCTGAGGCTGCGTCTGCAGTGTGGTGTCCAGTGCTGGGCTCCCCAGTTTGAGAGAGATGGGGAACTACTGGGGAGAGGCCAGCGGAGGCTACAGAGGTGATCTGGGGACTGGAGCATCTCCCTTCGAGGAAGGGCTGGGGGAGCTGGGGCTGTTTAGCCTGGAGGGGAGAAGACTGGGAGGGGACCTTGTCACTGTCCACAAATACCTTAAGAGGACGGGGACGGGCTCTTTCCAGTGGTGCCCAGTGACAGGACAAGGGGCACAAACTGCAGCGCAGGAAGCTCCAGCTGAATATGGGGAAGAACTTCTTCACCTTGAGGGTGGCAGAGCCCTGGCACAGGCTGCCCAGAGAGGCTGTGGGGTCTCCTTCGCTGGAGACATTCAAACCCGCCTGGACGTGGCTCTGTGCAGCATCTCTAGGAGAGCTGCTGCAGCAGGGGGGTGGGCTGGGTGGGCTCCAGAGGTGCCTTCCAGCTGACCAGTCTGTGCTTCTGTGAAAAGCAGCACCCTGATAATGGAAAATTGCTCCAATTGTGACCGAGAGTTGCTTGCTAGTGTCGTGGTTGCGCTTATGGCATACTGGGAGATGTTTATGGCTCTGCATGTCTCTTCTGTTTAACTGTATCTATTTAAACTTGCATTATAATGCTTTCAGTTATTTTGTTTTGACATGAATGGCCAAAATTGATTTAACTTTTGCGGAGATTTATATTAACATGCTTCTAAGGCTTTATATAAGTTTAAATGAAAGAATTATAAATAGAAGAATCGACAGGGTCACGAGAAGTTTAAAACAAATGAAGGGCTGCACAAGATGTGGAGAGAATGTAAGAGGGAAGATCTCATACAGGATTTTGTAGAGAGTTTGCAGGTTGTCTTCTTTAAAGATGAGTTTTACAAGACCGATTGATGTAATGAGCAGGGAGAGGAGGCAGTGTGCAGGTGACCATTTACCAAAAAGGTTGTCTGTTTTTTCTATCATGTTCTACTAAGTTACTCACTCTCCCTTGTAACACCCGCCTCTCTTGTCGTTCCAGCTACAACAGATCTTGAGAATTTGCTGTGATTACATTTTGTTTCTTTCTGTAGATGACCTTTACAAACCTAAAGCAGACCACAGGTGAAAATAAGTAAGGGAATAAAATGCTGTGAGGATCTTTTACTATAAAAGGACATTATTAGCCTGATGAATCCTTCTGGTTTTCCATTAGGAAATCTGAGTGGAATGGGAAGTGTAAGGAAACATCCTCTGCAGTAGCCAGCAAGGCAGTAAACAAGTCAAGTACGAAACAAGCTATTAATTCTTGTGCAACAGCAGCACAGATCAAACAGCTAGGTAATTACAGCTGCATTCCGAGCCCACTCTTGCAGACCTCTTAGTTTGTACATTTGCAGTAGGATTAATCTGCTGCCCATTAATCTCCTTTTACCACAGGGAGGTCTGATAGTCCCAGCCCGTGCATCCCTTCACACAGCTGCTCTGTTTATGAAAAAGAACCAGCCAGAGAAGTGCTTTTATCTTCCTCAAACATGTCTTTCCCTACCAGAGGGTTGTTGGGTTTTTTTTGAGTAAATATCTTATCTTTTGAGCTACATAAACTTTCTCATATGAAGAAGAAAACTATTACTCCTTTTCCCCTTACACCATTGTTAATGTATATTGTTGCGATCCACATTTATACAAGTTACTTAGAGTAATTATGTAGCTTGTATATAACAGATACTAACTGTCTCTTCCGAATTTTACCTGAGAGAAATAGCAGTCACTTTCCTTTGTTTTGGAATTGTGCAGAATTTCATACAGGTGATGTTCAAAACAAAAAGACGTAATCATTAATATGTTTTAAACTGAAGTGTGATCTGAGGACTCTGTAAGCTTCCATGGTGTCATGTTGTCAGAGGCATTGCAAAAAGAGCCGTTTTGCTAAAAGGACGGGGGCGGACCAGACTTGAGACTGCTTTGTAGCTTTATAATTCATAGCTTCCTCCCTGGGAGACTGTAGTTCATGTATGGATAGATGGTCTTCATAAAAGATACAAGAAAGAAGCCCATTAATGCAGGAAAACAAATAGGTAACTCTGGGTTTATCTTGATAGTATAAAGTAAATAGCTCATATAAGCCTGATGCCTTGAGTTCTCCTTCTAGGATAAACAACTGTGCCTAAGACCTGTATTAGACTCCACACATAGATTTTCTTTAATTGGAAAATAAATAGTGTGTGTCAGAAAAATGGTTGACTTGGGCCACCCACATGGTGTGCCGTCTGGCAGAAAAACTGCCCATTCAGGCCTGACCTGTTTTATAATTTTGTAAATACCAGATTTAAGCTGGCTGAAACCATTGATAATTGTGCATGGAGGTACCTAGTGGTCACTCAGGAAGAGGTGTGAGTCCTTTCCGTCTTCCAAGGGAAATCTGTCACAGTTATTTACCTGCCAAGCTCTTTTTTCGCGCAGCGGCTGTCACAGGAGTTCTGTGGGCTGGGGCGTTGGTGGGGCAAAGGCAAAATCCTCTACCCGTGGTAGTATGAGTTAGGGCACAGGATGAGGGGAAGCGTTAGGATTATTGGTAATCTAGTGGTACAAGAACTATCTCTGGTTCTCTAACACCCTTCATGTTAAGAAGAAATCTATGCAGCCGTCAGGAGTTTCTGTTAACGGTATTATAACGTGCCGAGGTGAACAGCGTGACACTTTCCAGCACAGATCTTACAGTGAATTCCCAGTTCCTGGCATTAAAGTGTAGCTAGAATTTCACTTTACCTTATGGCAAAAGTTTTGGTGGTTTGGTTTAGGTGTTTTAAATCCACAGGAGTATAAGCAGCTGGAAAAAACAGCTTCAATTATTGCGAGATAAGTCAGTGTACTGGACTCTATTTATTCCCAGAACTCTATTAGGCTGACAGTGAAGGCATGTCCTGCTGAAGTGTGTTTATAGTGCTCACAGGTTCTAGGACAGTAAAACATCAGTGCTGGAACTGAGATCTGCAGAATATTGGAAAATTTTAAAGGTGGTCAATACAGAATGAAAAGTGTACAGCTAAGTAACCTCTTCCCACAGCGGCTTCTACTTGGTTCCCTTCATATATATATACATATTTATATACGTGTGTGTACATGTATAAATAAGATGGGCAGAGCCTATCTTGGGATGTAGTTTACAGTGCTTAAGTCACACCATCTGATTTTTCAGCTACAATAAAGCATTACAGTGGTCATGGAAATAGGGCCAGGGTTGTAGAGTCTATTAACTTGTGTTTAAAAGAAAAAAGAAAGCCTAAGGGAGATTCTGGTTCTTAGTCTTTGTGCTCGAAGGAGTTGCTCATGTTTGCTGCTGTCTAACCCAGCCTGCATCAGCCACAAAGACCTTGTACAATGGCTAGTAAGTTTAGCCATATTTGTAGTCCCTTGCTATTTTTGTTTGTATTCTCTTTCCATTGATGTTTAATGGAAGAACTGATATGGTTTTTAAGGATTTGGATAGAAAACTGTTCCATTGACAGTGGAAATAGCTCTGAATTATTTTTTGTAGAAACACCTTTTATGTTGCAAGAGAACGCAGCTCTGTCTGGCCATTGCCTGACAAGATGTGGAACAGTTCTGTTCCTCTGCAGTTTGGGGCTGTTGGTGTGGCACTGCTTCGGGAGTGAAGCAGCAATAAAGGATGTAAAGTTCAGCATTATGACACTGATGTCAGTGTTCTCTGTGTAGACAGAATGAGGTCACTTTAGGTAAAAGAAAACTATCTTAACCATGGGAAGAAAATGGGTGAGACAGATTGGTAGACACAGAAACTAAGCCAGCCTTTTGCAGCCTTCTCTAACTTAATAAATTAATAAACAGCTGTTCGGCTTTTCAAATTTTCTCAGCAGTAAGTGTTGTTAATCAATTTTTAATGCAACAATTAAAAAGATAGGAAAACTGGTATCCAACTTGCACCAGAATAATTGATTTCTGCAAGACCTTAACTGTCTTAACGGTTCCACTTCAGTGTAAGAGTTCTGTGTAGATAATATGAATAGATCCAGTGGAAGTTAGAGGAAAACATAGCTATGTTTATTTTACAAAGTCTTCCGAAATGTTACTGGCAACCTAATGGTTCAAAAATGAGGCCACTGTGTATTTTGGATAGCAGGCGTGTATTCTGCATGCCTATTTATGAGGAATGCACATAAAAAAACATCTGAAATGTTTGGCAGCTAGGGCTGCAAATAATGCTTCCATAGCTACAGTAAGAATACCCAAAATGAAGCAGTAACTGTACGTGTTTAAACACCAAATCTGCTGAATTTTTCAGTTGAAAAACACAAAGTCCAAACCTGTAGGAATGCCCGGACACGGTGTGTTATGACCTAGAACTGAGGGTGGTGTTCCCAGAGCGTCCAAAGCAATAGCGCAGCGCTGTGATGCGGAGGGATCTGGTGGTAGATTATATGATTGGGGTGGGCAAAAAGAGGAAGGTTTGTATTACCTACTCTCAGGTGTTTAGTGGAAGTGCCAAGATGAGGCGGCTAGTCTCTGCTTTTAGTTTGCTAAACTGAAAACTGATCATCTCATAGAGGTTTTCTCTTACACAGTCAGTAGCTTAGATCACCTGTTCGCCTGTTTATAAAAACATAATGTGCTCATATACAACTGCAAAATTTGCCCAGCTCCTTATGATACACCCAGATTTAATAAATTTTTAAGCTCTGCAGAAGGACCAGGGTGCGCTGCCCTATTCCTGTGTTCAGTCACACGCCTGTAGCGTTACTTAGGTACATCGCAGGTGAAATACCTGCTGGTAGCACAGAACGGTACTGAAATGCTGCTCTGCTTCTGTTTCTCCAGGTAACTGCATTTTGTGATGTTGATGAAAAGAAAATAAGAAAAGGATTCTACACTTATGAAGAATCTGAGGTGAGTTGTAAGTACTCTTGCATTCTTCAGTGGGATCTGGAAGTGTTCTGGGAAATGTGATGAAGGAATACGTCACTGATTTGAAATACTTTATAGCAACTGATTTTGGTAAGGAGACTGTGACAAAAGACTAGGTAGCTGGGGACTGATGCTGGAGTGCAAACTATGGAGCCAGAACTATGGACCTCACGCTCACTGAAGTCCATTTGGAAAGACAAAAATATATGTACTCTGACAGGGTTCTGATGATGGAGTCAAACATAGCTTTCACTGACAGTTTTTTCTTTTAAGTGGGAGTAGAATGTGGCTCATGATGAATGAAATTCAAATATCTATTAAAGCAAGCTTCTGCAATTAATTGGAGCCTATCTGTATATTATTGTTATACTGCATCTGAATAAAACTTTGGTATGTTCCTTGGGAGCTAAAATTGTAGGCAGCAACACTTCATTCCCTAGACAAGGAAGCATGAAATTTAGAGGGCAATAAACAAACCACATAGAAAAAAAAAAAAAACACAACAATGTTGTCTTTTTGCAGTCTTAATTTCGTGATAGCAATTAAGACCCGGAGTAAAGTTTCATCCAGAGTCACTACTGGCAACAGCTGGTGGAAGGACAGTTTGTAGTTTCACTGGGCATCGGATCAGATCCCGTGGGCGCAGTGTGCGGAAGGGTGCTCTGCCCGCGCTCCCCGGCCGCGGCCCCCGCTGCTTTGCTTGCGATGGGTCTGGCAATCTGTGGCCAAAGGACGGCTTGATTCAGCGAGCTGATCCGGCAGAAAAGGAACCTTAAAATAAAAACGTCTCCAGCAAGTTATCTTGTGAATCAAATTACCCTGAGGTTGCACGATCCTTGTATCTGATGGGAGCAGGACTGGGGGGAGGGGAGGGGGAGAGCAGGGGCGCCCCTCAGGCGCAGTGCTCTAGCTTGGATCGGAGCGGCCGTACAACCAGATTCTATGCCAGGAAGCTAATGAGTGTTTTCAGCTGCATGAAAGCAACTGGAGTTCAGGATTTTGACCTGGAATAGTGAGGACTCGCTACCTACCAGTGCAGGGATACTGTCAGCATCGTTGTCAGAGATCCCGTGCGCTTGTCTTCCTAAGACATACCCATCCCGTCAGATCAGTTGTAAAGAAGATTGTACCGCAGTTGGTGTGAATCCTTAGAAGATTCTGGTTTGGATCTGTGGTGAAG
This sequence comes from Falco punctatus, assembly GCF_963210335.1. NCBI lineage: Eukaryota > Metazoa > Chordata > Aves > Falconiformes > Falconidae > Falco > Falco punctatus. Next base: position 115,156,781 of record NC_137580.1, on the reverse strand, counting down.
TCCCAGCTGGGCACAACCATTAACAGCTCCCACCGAGGGCAAGATGCTCCTCTGTTACTGTGCCTGCTCTGACGCTTCTCTGGTGGCACTGTAAGCTGATGGAGCTCCCTAAAGCTGCAGAAAATTAACCTGCTGACAACAGAATGAGCATTATTTTTTTTTTTTTATGGGGTAGGCTGTGAAAGCCTTGCAATCAGATCAAAGAGGGAATTGTTTGGGAAAGGGCTAAAAGTAGAGCTTGGAGGTAAGGAAGCAGTGGAGGAGAGGAGAGAGACCTTCTCCTTCCAGCAGCAGAAAGACCTGGTGTAATGTGTAACTTTGAACAAAGAAGCACAATTGTATGGAAAGATTATGGTAAGAAAATAAGGGGTACTGGAAATGACTGGCAAAATAATGAGAGGAAGCATGTGACCAGATGGACTATTTAGCACGAGGTCTCAGAATAATTCTTTCCTCTTTTAGTGTTTAGTAGCTCCTAAAACTTGGCTAACAAGTAACCATGTGTGCATGTCTGCTGCTTTTTTCCTGCAGGAGAGACCAAAACCCCAAATTCCTATACGTCACTTCAGAGACGCAACTCCACCCTTCATTATCTGCGTGAAGCTGGTGAGTACCTTTACTCCGAGCTTAAAGTCAAAATCAGTATGTGCTCCTTATGAAAATGAATTTCTCTTTACTGTACGTAGCTTTTCCCAGAAGCTTTTACTATGCAACTGAATGGCCTGTTTTATCAAATTGCTTGTGCAGAGTGTTTCGGGGATTGAAAACAGCACTATTAAGTAAAGTAGTAATAAGAATAATAAAAAGTAAGCTTCTGTAAAGGAGCTTGGATCTGGTTTACTTTCTTGCCCAACAACATTCGATACACAAAGAAGCACATACAGTCAGCCACCTGGCCTTGTTTAGTCCTCATGTTCTGCAGCCCCTATGTACCGCAGAGTCTTTGTTTTTTAAATCAGACCTTAAAAACCATTTTGTTTGCCACTGCCAGTTCTGAAGCCTCTTCTGTGCCTGACTGTGGTATCTTCCTTATTTCAACTGGTTTAATTGACCTAATAACTTAACTAGAAGATGATAACCAGCAGTTATTTTGCTGTTATATTTAAAATGGCAAAGCACAATGTATGGGATGACACAGAGGTTTTAAAGCAAAATTGCAAATACATTCTAGTTAAACAAGTCTCTAGCAGTAACTAAAACCTGTAGCTACATATAAACACCAACGTTCGAGTGCTGTACCAGGTCTGTTCAGAGATGATTAGCTGAATCTCATCGCATCTGGTGCAGTCTGCTTTTAACTTCGCACTCCCAACTTAGGATCAACTCTGAGATCATAACTATGCGTAGTAAAGCCAGACTGCACGTACCTTAGGGCATTATCATGTACTGTTGGTTGATAAACTTTTGGATAAGCTAGTAATATTACAACTAATTTAATTTTTCATACTACATACAATGGTGGGTGGAAGCCCCTAGACAAAACATCTGTGCAACCTGTTATAAAGCACATTTAATTTGCGAAGCCCTTACAATGAGACTATTATACAACATCTTGTCTGAAAACTCTGGTCCATGCCTTCAGTTGTGATTTCAGTGTATTTTCCACTCATGGTCACTGAGCTGAGTGGAAATCCACTTGCTGATCACAGAACACTGCAGGCCATAGTATCGTTTAAGTTAGTAAGCAGTATTTTCTTTGGAAATACAATTTGACCTACTTGAAACAGTTTCAGAGTTTGTAAAGTTGCTTCTGGAATCTGTCTTTGAAGCAGCTCACTTTTTAGGAGAATTTAAGGTCAATAGCCATTCAGATGGAGGCAAATGTCTAGAAACTGCAGGCAAGTTACCTCCTTACCCTCTCACTTCATGACTGCGTTAGTTGATACTGTGAACGCTGGTGTTCCAAGAGCTGATGCCGAGAACACCCTAGTGTTCTAAGTAAAAAAAGTTCAGTGTGCATGGAGTTCCAGCAGCATTACACATCAGGAAAACAAGATAGTGGCCAAAGAGACCAGACCAATGCTGATGATAAACTTGCGTAACACCACAGTGAAAGTCTGCAATGGAGCTTCCTTTTCTACAGATTTTAAACAGACGGATACCTGTTAATAATATGAGCCTCACAGCACACCTATGTTGTTACACCATGTTATTATTTTAATATTAGGAAGACATAGATTCAGACTGTTAGAAAACCAGATTTATAATAAAGAACTGAAAGCAAATTTTTCTGTTAGCAGTGCCTGATACCTTGTTATCACCTGCGAAACCACAGACAACGTAAGAAAGAAATAAAACACCACAGATCTATCTGTGCCAAAGTGTAGGAAGAGTAAAACCCAGTGGAGAGGCATCAGAGGGTCTCGGGAAGCAAGCAGTGGTGCTCCGAGTCCCACTCCACAAGCAAGCCTGCGGGACCCTCCTTTTCTCTACCACTGGGTTTCGCAGCCGACCTTAAGCAATAGTTTTTAGCAGCCTCTTTCAGCCATTGTCATACATTGTGTGTTTTATTACTGTTGAGCGTCTTTGTGGAGGCTGCCAGGATCCGTGACATTCCGCCCTTCCTACTTGGAGGGTCGTGGGTGGATTGAAATGGCCACAGTTTTCAGCAGCAGTTTTGTCATGGAAAGTAGTTTTCTACCAAAACAAAACAAGTTGATAAATGTCTGTGGTTTAAAATACTCGGGTATCCTGCCTGCAGCAGCTTTCACGCTTCTACACCTGACCACTAAAGGAAATGGTTTCTAAATGGGTTGAGAAAAGCAGAGTAACTTTTTCATTCATTCATGTTGACAGAGCACAGGCCAGTGTAATGCTGAGCGTTAGTCTTTGCTGTATTTGGAGGTCGTTTGCCTTGCTTGCTGTGCAGCCCACATCTGAATTCACGGCTAAAAAGCAAAACTTCCCACTTGCTTTTCTTTAATCACCTTTTCTACATCTCTTCTTCCAGCACGCTTTTTGAAAGTGGGAGCATAGGAAGAAGTAGGATGGGGATAACTACATAAAATATTAAGACTGCATCAAATGAAAAATGTTCGGGTTTGTGCTAGCTTTTGCTCCCTCTCTGATGCTGTTCACCCAGATTTATCAGATCAAACTGTGCAAAAAACATTGCTGTGACAAAAGTCCCAGACTGCTGAGAAAGACTGTATTTAAAATAAATTAATTTAAATGTATTTACAATTAAAATATAAAAGACAAAATTCCTTTGCAAAAAAGGGCACTATCCTTGTGCTTACTGTGAGGGGAAAAAGAGGAGTCCTGTGTTAAAAGAGTTACAAATGGCCTGTATTTTCAAACCATTCTGGGCCAGTAGCTTTCCCCAGCTCTGTTTCAGGTCGTGCAGCAAGTGTGCAACACCCCCAGTGAACGTACGGACGTTTCTTGGCAGACGATGCAACAGCTACAACCCAGCTCCATGTTGCATGGAACTGTTGGAACTTCACGTAAGGCAGAATTAGCTGCACGTCCTCTTAGATAATTTCTTAAGCAAGTCATTAACAAATTCCTAAACATCCCAGTCTTTCAGATTTAGCATTATTATTTCCCAAAGTAAGTTCATCACCATGCTTCTGAAGAAGAAAGTGTTATTTTGCTGTTTGTGGTGGGGGATTATTTTTAGTTTTGGTACAGACAAAACCTGCATGTTTCTATGCAGCTCTAAGAGGGTAATTTTGAAGATTAGATACGTTTATTAAGTGGGTCACTTGCAAGAAATGACTCTGCTGGCCGTGTACCCGGAGCAGGGTTTTCTTCGTTATTTTTTCAGGCAGTTCCTTCTTGCTACCACTGCCATGAGGTTGTTACCATATAAAATAATTTTTAAAAAGCAGTCATCCTACATGATCTTTTGCTCAGTTTGCATTTTAAAATGGCTTCGCAACAGTCTGGAGCTGAAATTCTGTTCTGTGTGCGCGTTGGGTTTCTGCTGAAGAGAATAAAACTGTGGCTTTAGCTCGTCAAAGCTGCGTCGCTGCCCGCGGCCCCGCTTCACCCGAGGGTTTGTTTGCCCTGGGTGTTTTCTCTTGCTTTGAGGTAAATAAAGCAAAATGCTTAGAAATCATGTATTGTGCTCTGGTTTGGCACGGGTGCCAAGTGCTTGAAATGAAAGGGATTCTTATTTTTCCGTCTCCGTAATTAAACTAGTCTGATCGTATGCAGTTGTCAGTAAACTCACTGTTAGGCCAGTTACTGTAAAACCCGGCCGTGTTCCGTCACCTCAGTATTGTGCTCTGGGAATGGAAGGTTTTGTTTTAACTCTCCTGCTCAACTTACCATCTGGGCTCTTCTACATATAAATCTCTGTGGTTTTTTAACCCTTCTTTAGAGCAGGTTGATTTTTAAGCTAAACGCAACCGTTTTGTACCCTGTGTCCTAACTTGTGATATCTTGGGTTTGTGAAATCGTTAGTGGAGGCTAAAGGCTGTAACCAAGGCTGACACTTCTGAGCAGAATTCCCAGTTGACGAGAGCAGCAAGTTTTGCTGCTGGACCAGTGATGGTTTGGGATCTTAACTGAATTGAGAAACTAGGACCCAGTCCTTCAAAGTATTAAATACCATCAAGTAGTCTTGATTTCAAGAAGTAAAAAAAAAAATAATTACAAAAAATACTCAGCATCGTTCACAATTAGGGCCCTATCGCTCAGATAAGAAACTGGTTACCTCAAGGAAGTGGAGGCCTTGCTTAAAAAGCCCAGTGCCGGGGCCCTTTCCTGCCCTTCCCCACATTATTCATTACTGTTCTTTTTTTTAAGGTTAGTAAACATCAGAGCTCACTTACGAATTTTATGACTGGTGGTTATGGATTTTGTTGAAGTTCTGGGTCACGTGATGTCATCTCCTGTATTTTTTGACGCTGGTGACAGTAGAGCGCAGGAGGAAGGGCAGCTCACCTGTGGCTGGTGGGGGCGAGCGGGCTGAACCGGCCACAGGCAGCAGGAACAACACGGAGGTTTGGAGGGGAAGGTCGGCTTGTTTGGGTACCAGGCTCCCGGCCGATGGAGACGGCGGCGTTCCTCGAATGAGCCTCCCAGCAACGCCCAGATGCTACCAGTGCCTTTATAAGCAGCTCAGCTGATGAGGCCAAGGCGAGCTGGGAGGTACAGTCCTCCACGTGGGACAGAAGCTTTCGTTTCTGAACGTAGGTTCGTTAAAGATCCCAGAGCAATTTTTCAAATCCGTTACTCCAGCCACAGCCTAGCGTTCTGCCTCCTCTAACTCCAGTCTCAGTTGGACTCTGTTTTCGTACTGTCCTGCCCTAGACACTTGTGCGCTGTTCAAACAGCATCGCTGCTGCTCTGGGCCAGCCAAAAGAACCAGCACTCTCTCACCTGCCTCCTATAGTTTTGTGAACTTTAATTTTTTTTTTTTTTTTTTTTTTTTTTTTGGTGCCATTCCTGAAGATCCGTAGAATTAAGGACTCCAGGAAGACCAAAGCTCATGGAGCAAATCTACCAGGCTCCTGTTCGGATAATGTAACCAGGGCTCCAAAGGAAATGCTGTTAACTATGCAAAATGTTTCATTTGCTCGATGAAAAGTTTGTTTCATCAGACAAGCTAATCATTGCTCAAAATCTACAAAACCCACTGGTTTGTCAGGCTCATTCCTTGGGTCTGTTCTCTGGAGGTGCCTGCGTTGGAAGGTGGCGTGTGCCGGTAGGTGACAGAGGCGCCGCAGTGAGCTGTGTAACATCCCCCCCACCCCACCCTCCCCCGACTATAAGAACACCAAGTTCTCAACATACACTTGATTTTTGAATGGAAACATCTCTGAGCCTCGGTTTATTTATGTTTAGTTCTGCAAATGGGACTTTCTTCTGTGGTCTAAAGAACCAAATTACCAAAACCTGTTACTACCTGAAATGTGTTTATCTGGTTGATCTGATTCTTTTTCTCCCCTCACAGGATTTGACAGGTGGAGCGTTTGAAGCAAACCTGAACATGCTGAACTTGAAGGAAGGGATGGATTACTACCACTTTAACTGAAAACCAAGGTAAGGCGTGACACTGAAGCTGTGTTATTCTCTGTGTATAGGAAGACCAAAGCGTTCAGAGGTTTAGAATCTCTTAGTAATTTGCGCCTCATTAAATTAATCTTTGTGCTGAGTAACCCCTTTCTAAGGAGCACCTAGTTACACGGTGGATAATGCTATTTGCTCATTTTACTGTGGCACATCACTTGTTTACCAAACTCAGTTTGATTGTTAAATTGTATTTCTAATTGAAATAACCGCCAAACACAGGCCGGAGGTGTGCCAGAGGGCTGTCACCACAGGGAAGCCTTACAAACATCTCAGGCAAAGCCCATAACCTCTAGAAGCACCAAGAGGTTTCTGTCAAACACTGCTCGGGGCCCTCAGCTGGTGCTGCCCGCGGGGAAGCTCCGCACAGCGCTGGAGCTGGCAGAGCGTGGCACCCTCTGCTTCGGGGCTGCGTGAGAAGTACAGGTGTGTCTGTAACATCAGCTGGCAGCCAGACGATCATCTGTACAGCTGCTCATAATTTTCACTGAACCTTCTCAGGTTTTGGTCAGGCAGTAACCCTGATCTACACTGAATTTCATCTGCCAGCCAGGCTGCAAGTATACTTCAGAAACACTGAATTATGTAATTTATTGTTATCTTCTTAAAAAGAATCTTAGAGACAGGCAGGTTGTAGTTTTGGAAATGGCTTGGGTTTAGCTCCTCTGCCCCAATTTTTCCTTCCTTTCACATTCTCATAGGTGTGTGTGACAGCGCCGCTCTTCTACTTGAAGTGCTGGGATAGTGGGATTTAATTAGTACCATCAAATAACACAGTGTAATTAGAATATCATGTTGTCCTCCCCATCACATTAATCTTACCAAAAAGAAATGTTATAGCCATTTCGTTTTATAGTCAATAAGAAATTATCTAAATTTCTAGTAGTGGCCTGAAGTATAGTCCACTTCTGTTCTTCAAAGGAAAAAAATAAAGCTTCAGTCCCTAAAGCTAGTTTTTACCACAAAAAACCCCACATTTGCTTGAATTGGTTATATAAAAAGCTATTAAGAGAGGCTTTGACTTTAGCTGAAGTGAAACCTGGACTTTTTGTTCGTCCATGGCCTAAGAATAACAGACTTATCCACAGAGACACTTTCTGTATTCAGGAAGATTTAATTACCACTCAGTGTTGCCATTTTTACCGCTAAAAACAATTCTTTTAAGAGACTAATGCAGCAAGTCAGGTTTAATACTTCATGTGTGTACAGCAAGCACAGGCTGAACGGCTCCATTCAGACTTGTAGAAGTACAAATCACCGACATCAAAAAAAAAAGCCCAGGTCAGTCGTGACAGCAGTATGAAGAGAAACCGCCATCTCGTGGCTACAGATAATGACTTTAAAAACTAAAAACAATGAATCTTGCCTTCCTGTGGCACATCGTACAGTGCCGCTTTAAGACATAATCTCTGCCTCTTATTTTGTCAAACAGTGCACTTCACAGCTCGTGCCGAGAATCCACTTCGTCAGGATGCTGCAGCACAGACTCTTCCAGTCCTACCTGAGCCACGAGCTTCAGCTGACAAAGCAGCGCCTGCGACTTCCTTACGCTGAACTCTGCAAGACAGAAAGAAAAAAAGAGGTCACGTGGAGTAGGCACGCATCACTGGTTTAGCAGTATCCCAATCATGTAATTAAGTAAACTAAACCAAGAAGAAAATGTAGACATACAAAGCTGTAACATTTATAGTCCTTTTTAACACTGTAATTTTTAACTACCCTCTAGCAAATTTTATTTGGATGAGTTTTAAAGGAAGGGTAAGTGTTGATTTCAGCTGAAATCCATTTCTTTCACCTTTTCATAATGTTAGGCTTGGCTTTCTCAGTTGTTTCTCCTCTGCTCGGAGGATATGTGAGCTCTCGAGGAAAAGCAGTGTTGTGCGCTCTTGTGTGAGCACAACCTGGCTGCTGCTAGGGACAGCTGGGCAGCTGTGGAGTCCTTGGCGTTCAGTATCGCCTTCACAGTGAACTCCAGCAGTTCTCAGGGCAGGCGCAGGCTTAACTCTTTTTGCTAACAGTTATACTATTTGTTTATGTTAAAAGAGGAGGAAAAAGGTAAAATTCCAAAATCAGCACGTAACTTCCAGTTTGCACATGATACTGCTTGTGACAGTTCCATCTGAAATACCGGTACATGTATTTGGCTATTTCTTATTATTTTGTTTACATTGGGAGATAATTATTGGAGACTGAAAAATGAGGAGAAAACTAAGGAACAAGTAAGTTTTTTTGAGATCAGGGAGTTCATCTTGTAACATCTTTAATTTGAACATAAAATTTCTTTTGGTTGACTAGAAAACAGCACTTGTCAGGTCAATTTTTGCTCTAAAGCCAATTCCTTGTATGGGTGAGAGGTTCAGATTCTTGTTTTCCAGAATGGCAGAAATGTTAGTTACAGGTTTCTTAAAACTTACTAAAAGCAGAAACCTGCAGACATGATGGTAAAAACTGGAAAATGGGTAAAGAAACTGCCATGGGGGCAGCAGGGTGTCTTTGAAGGCTATTCATGGATGTCTTGAGTATTAGTCTTCTGACCAATTTTTTAAAGATATATATATTTATATCAATGACAACTCAGGAAAATATAGGATCTACTTACAGCGGGAAGCACCTTCAGTATAAGGGATGATGAGACTATTACACAGGAGGAACTGGCTGACCTCAAGGACTCGCACGGTCACATCCCAGCCAGCCAGTGCAGCCGGCAGTTTAAAAACACCATTAGCCAAGGTCACCCTCAGCGGCCGTGCAGGAGAAAAGACTTGGTGGCTTTCAGCCCCAGATGCTGCAGCTGTGAAAGATGCTATGGCAGTTCTGAAGTGGAACTGTGCAGGGCAACATTGCGTAATTCTAGTAACAAAAATAATGGTGTTCAAGTATTTCAGAAAAGGAAGGTATTTCCCAATTAGGAAAAGCTTAGGAAAGACAACTGCATGGGTGATGTTTCTGCATTCTAAAATAATTACAAAGAACAAAACCTTCCTAAAACAACAATAAAAATCACAAAGCCCAAGAGCAAATTAATATACCACTGGTTTTAAGCTTAATCAGTTTACAGAATAGGTTATATGCTGTGGATGCCTGTGATACCAGGGAAGAAGCCTTGGATCATCAAGCACTTCCACCTTCTCTTGCATACTCAAAAATAATTTTTCTTTGTGAATTGTCATGTTAACACATGTTCTCTAAACCAGTAATAATTCAGCCTCCTTATCTTTGGACAGAGAGGAAAGGAACCTCTCAGAACCCCTTGGAAAATTCTGTACTTCTGCAATACTGAGCAGATGGGCAATTCCAAACTATCTGCATTAAAATGAAATGGGACCTACATATGGATAATTTGTCTGTCATCCTATGAACGTATAGCTTTTAGATTATATTCTTCCTCTTAGGCAGCGTTAGAATTCTGTGGTTTGCACAACATCTCAGGTTATAATTCTGCTGTTGAAATTGACGGGGAATTTTTAATCCCTTTTTCTTTCCCCAGAAAGGGCAGAGGAGCAGTTTTTGAAACATCTGTACTGCATTATTTAATTCCTGCATTTTGTTTGAGTAAGATGTCACACTGCAAGCCTGGAATGGTTTCAAGAAAGGAGAGCGGAAGGGCTTAAGCCAACAGTTTCAGCAATTCCATCTATTCTGGAGTTAGCTGTGAGGCCGTTCCTCCTGGTGCACACGGGTACGTTCAGGAACCGGCGCAGAACCGCAGCTGTTGCACAGAAGTTCCCGGCAGGCTTGGGGGAACAACTGATCGTTCCTGTGGTATTTACAGACCCCCCCGGAGCACATTTCTGTACTTCACCTTGGATACCAGCTGCGGCTTGGGCACTTTCATGAGATCACAGAGGCAGTTGCGTTTCTCTCGTACTACTGGCAATTCAGCTTCCCTGCATGAGGAAGTATTTTCCAGTTAATTCAGAAATAAAACCCCGAGGTTAGCTACATACATACAACTTCTTAAGCTATCCATTTTGTTATTATATGGCTACGTACACGTCTGTTCTTTCACGTAGGTTTCATATCTTAGAAGTTTTTGGTGTGTGTCACATTTTAAGGATAATGTAACATTTTTGTACCACCTGAAGCCAGATAAACCATAAACATACACCAGATCTTCTACAAGTGACCCGTTACTAGTAAAATGTCCAAGACAAATCCTTTAGGCTTTTGTATTCAAAAAATCCCCACTTATTCATACAACCCATTCACTAATTTTTTATTTAAAGCTACAGCTCCTTTTTTGTTTAAGACTACTTCACATCAAGAATTAAAATAAATGCCAGTGGATTTGGAGAACATTCTACAATCTAAAGAAGCCTTCTCCTGAAACAGAAAATCCAGACCTAAAACTTGTGAGCCTTTAAAAAAGTTTCTGAAGTAGTATCCTGTCGATGAGGTAATTTCCTCAAGAACTGTCAGTTACAAAAAGCCCCTAAATGCCAAAAATCCATACAGACAACATTCTTTTCCATGTTGTAAAAATCTACCACTAACTGGAATGCTGTGGGACTGGAGACTGCCAAATATTATTCACCATTTACAGTAGATTTATTTTGCTTTTCTTAAGTAACTGTAATGTTACTTGTATGTAACTGTACCTGATTTTGTACATGTAACAGTGTACAAAAACTATAAATGAGCTATTTAAAAATTTAACTCTTAGCACATAAACAGAGTTCAAAACTGCAGAGAGAAAGCATAAAGGGCAAGTTAGAAATAATCTTAACTTCTGGTTTTCTGACACCTTGGACAATTTATCATATTTAATACTGGAAACCTTCCTGTAGCTAAACAAAACTTATATAAAGTAATTCTTTTAACTCTGAATTATATAATCATAAACTGTCTATAGTTTCAACAACGAACAAATATGCATATGCCAGTAATTATAGCCTTCCCCAAATACAAATTCTCATTTGGCTTCCGGATGTTAATGCTTATTGTAATTCAGAATTTACTACGATTGCTTTGGCACTGGGAGAGCTTGAGAAGAACAAGCCGCTCTCGCTGACACTTCACAATGACTTCAAACCTCTTCCTTTGTAAACAGTTCAAACCTACCAAGATAAAACAAGTTTTAAGTAAACTAGCTCTTCATCTTTAATCTTAGTGCAATGGGCATATGGCAACAGGGAACTCAGAGCAAGTCCTGAACTAAGACAATAAAACAGGCAGCCAGTCATACCTTAAAAATGACAACGTGAAAACACAATATTTATTTTTCTGAAGTGGTTTTTACAACTATTTTGCTTTGGTTTAGTAACCCATTTATGAGCAGAACTGTGCTACCACCGCTTTTTCTGTAGCAATTTGGTGTGTACCGCTTCTAATTTTGGTATTGTAAACATCCCTGTGTGACGGCAGTAATCCAAGCCTATTCAATTGTTTCTGTTAACAAATTCTTTATGTAACTTCTGAGCAAGCCTGCTCTTAAATTCGGGTTTCATAAGCGAGCATTGAATCACACTAAATAAGTAATTTTAACAACAGGCAGAATTGTTGATAACCAGTTCTTCAAATCTGAGACAGTTATTCTAATTCTGAGCTGGAAAATTCAGAATAGCAGCAACCACTGCTTACAATGACAAACTTAGTTTTCTTTTCCCAAATATAAAATTAACAGTTAAGTTATTAACAGGAAAGTAATTAACAGTTAAATAACGTAAGCCTGCAGTCTGAAAAAATGTAAACCACAGCCTTAAGGTGTATTTGTTCTTTAAACATAGCTAGATACATTTATTTCCATGAAATGTCAATAAAGACAAAAAGCCATTTAATATAATGACTAAATAAATCATATTTTTTTTTATATCTGTCTGTTCTCATGTATTAACTTTGACTACTGTTTGAGGCAGGGCGATGGGCTAGTAGACCTATGACCGTCAACTCTTACAAGGAAAAACGTTTAACATGGCAGCAAAACTAATAAACTAATTAGTATCTTAAAATGCCGTATTTTCTCAAATATCTGAGGCACAAGTCTTTTATAAACTTTTCCAAGTGACTGTAACACATAATGCTAAAATTCGCAGAAAGAGAATAAACTAGTGCCAAGACCATGGTGAGTGTCCCCTCCTGTCACTCCAAGGGTGCCGACAGAACAGGCTCCTCCCGCCCCAGAACGCCCTTTGCTGCTCGCTGAGTCTTGCTGGCGAAGGACAGACCCTGTTCCCCCCGCCCAAGCAAGGAGCTAACGTGACAGGTAACAGCAGGTAAAAAAATGAATTAAAGCGGTTGTTGAATTCATGCAGTCATATGCTTGGGAAACATCTGAACTGTTCAAGTCAAAATATTTGCTCGAATACAATATTTGTAGCATTTTGAGTCATTACATTTCATGGGAGATTTGAGCTGTTCTGCTAATGCTGTTGTTTTCCAGCCTGCAAAGATCCTTCCTTTCCCCAAATCCTGCCAGTGCTTATAAATGCCAAGAAACTGTCTGTGCAGTTGACATCCGACTGTTTGCACAGCACAGTCTCTCTCTGTTTCATGGAGAATTTCCAAGATTTCCTCCCTTTTTAAGTTGTTAGAAAAACATGGATATTTTACCTTATCTAGTGGTGATTTTATAGACACCGCTTCCAGTGGGACAATATACTGGATGGTTCTTTAAAACAGAAGAATTCCTTTCAGCAATGCTTTTTGGCCTAGAAGCAATGAACAGCTAAAACTACACCATTGTTTCTTACAGCATCCTTGCCATCAGCTTTCAAAGGCATCAACGTTCCTTTAACTTCTGCGGTACAAACACAATTTCAGCTCTTATTACTGTCTGGCAACAAATTCACTCACTCACCAGTTGGTATCGCTGAGTATGGTCATGACCTCGTCCATAACGGTAGGATCCACCACGTCGCTGTAGGTTATCAACATCTCGTAAACCTGACTGGCCGTTGTCTTCCGGATCTACAGGGAAGAGGCCGAGGAAGCTTTAGTGAAGTATCCAGAGTCCTGGATGGAAGAGCCCAGTGCCAGTACTGGTTCCTCACGCTGACCATCATTTTATGGTGGGTGCTTTGTAACGCTCAGAGCGACGCTCTGTTCCTGCCCCTGCCAGCGATTTGCTGCAGGAAGAGACATCATCTCTGTACCTCAAGGAAATTCCCGCTACTACATCTGGCATATTTTCACTCAACTTTTGCAGGATTTCAGATTAAGAAGGTGACAGCTCTGTCCCTCACAGGGCACAAATGTTTGAGACTGGCCCAACAGAAACGTTTCTTTTCTTGAAATGACTCTGAGCCAAAGTCTGGCTCTAACTTTGGTTGCTGTGGGCTCAGACTTCCCAGCCTGGACAGTGGAAGAGTCAAAAAAACTCTTAAAAAAAACTGTTGGGAGATAGATGATAATGTGAGTAACACCAGGTTTTTACACTCCCGTTTCCAGCAGCAAGTATTTTTCCCAGAGCGCTGTTCAGCAGCGATGCTGGTGTGCGCACAGAAAAAGCGAGCGAGGCTGGTTTCTGAAGTACAATGTATAGACACATACTACATGTCAGACAGCAAAATTGCAACAGAGACAAATCCTGGTTGGGTGTTTCAAGAAAGCCTGATGGTAACCAAAGGCAGGCAAAGAAATTCCAGGTTTATTTCTGGAGCAGCAGTGCCAAACTAAATTGACCCATTTGTAAAACCAAAATATATTTATGATGTAAAGTACCAAAAAACCATGAAATTGAAATGATCTCTCTTCGGTTCTTACAGTGTGCCCTTCCTGCAAACAGTTCCTCGTGTAGCAAGTACATACAACATGGGAACAGTTGGAATAAAAATCTGAAGTATCCAACTTTGCCGAGTACCGTTTGATTTCAACCTTAACAAAAAGCAATAGGCAAAAGTAAACGGTGTTAGAATAAACAGTGTTGGTTTGCATTGGCCCAACACCAGGCTATTCAATGCGTTCTCGAGCCACTTTTAAGACCCCATGGGCTGCAGTTACCTCTGACAGCCTTTGTTTCCACTCCCCCACTCGACTATAGACGCAGCTTGGCGGCCACCAGTGGCAGCGGAGGCAGCGGATCCTCACATCCGCACCGGAACATCCACAAACGTTCCCAGTGAAACCCCTGTGCTGACCCCGGAGCCACTGCGAGCTGCCACTGGTGTCCGGCTGTCACAGCAGCTGCGAGTTGTGGCTCCCAGGTTTTGTAGAGTGAAAAAACCTCCAAACCTTACTAAGTCAACAAAAATGTTAAAGGCCTAAGATAGTAGTATCCCACATATGATCTTCTCTTATACATACTCAGAAGTTATAACTCGGGGGTTTATGCTCTGTTTCAGTGCATTATATCAACAAGGTAAACTTCTGATAAACCTTCCTGCATTGCACAAGTTTTCATCCCACCTGACAAAAAGAACAAATATATTTTTTCTCGAACCAGAATTACTATTGTGTTGCTACTATCAGAAATATCACAACACTAACAGTAATTTATCTGATTGGCGCTTTCAAGCCCTAAACGGTGAACAAATCTTCCCTGGGCTGGGTGCTGTGTAAAAGAAACAAATGACTGAGGCACCTAAATTGCTTCTAATTTAAAACAGTAAGGACAGAAGGTGGAAAATCAGCAAGTGGAACAGCCAGGCACGCTGCAAGCATCCATTAGCCTTTTCAGGTGGCAGCGTTGCAGATAGCTGACCCTTGAGAAATAAAACCTCTTCTATACATGAATACCTGTTAAAAATGCTGCTTTCATGCACTTTGAATTAGTTTTTACTTGTAAAGTATTTAAAATAATACATGTGATAAATATGCCGTGTCTGCAATACTTACTACAGGAAATGGATGGCAAAGGAGGAGAAACAACTGGAAGAAAACTTTCTCTCTCATGTCTCCTTGAAATTGAATCAGGCCACAAAACCTAGAAGACATAAGAAATAAATAGATCTTGTGTTAGAACTGCAAAAGTACATTTTGAGGATCAGAATGACGTGTACCAGAAAAAAGGGCGGGAGGACAAACTTTGCTGCCCCCAGGAAATCTCAGCTCTAAGTGCTGTGGGAAAGCAAACACGGCGGGTAAGCGCACCAAAATCCTGCAGGGTTACTGAGATGCCACACATCTATGCCAAGGACAAATACGGCTTAAAGCTCCTCACCGGCAGCACCAAAGTCTGCGCTAAAACCCACGTGTGACTCAGGCTCTCACAGACGACGAGAGCCTGGGCCGGCTGCACGCGGCAGGGCAGCGCTGCAGGAGAGACGGTGAGGGAAACATGGGCTGCACCTCAGTTTAGGCTTTCGTACACCCTGAAAACGTGACCAGTAAGTGATACGGAAGTCAATAAAACCACTGCTTGCCATTGTTATACCTGAATAATTTTGCCAGGTTGCTGCCCACAAACCCTTACACTGCCTTGCAATGCTCCGGCTGGTGTTTTCCCTCCTCCCCTCACCCCACATCGCCCTTCCTGGTGCGGTTTTGGGTTTGGTTTGCCGCCCCTGCTGCCTGCGCTGCGGGCTTTCACCCTGCAGCCAGGAATGGTGCAAGAACGTTCAGCAATTTCCAGTGCACGTACAAGATCTAATGGATTTTGCATATTTTATACATTTTGCATTGGCATGAGTCGAGCTCTCTACAAACAAAAAGCAAATGATTCACTGCATCTGTAAGAATTACCATTAAGAATAACATACACTAAGTAATCTTAAGAATAAAAGTAGTTTAATTTCATCAGATCCTTCATGTTTTCACTCCAACCACCCACAAATACGACTCTGACAACCTCCTGTTACACCTATCTGCGTGCATTTTTCATTTCTATTACACAGGACATGGATCTAGCCGTTACAGCTGGTAATTTACATTTTCTTTACTTTTTATGAGCAGAGAAAAGGTTATTTTATTTCACCAACTCACACTCCTATGCTGGAGCGAAGCTTCCGGACGTCTTTGGATCTTTTGATTTCTTCTTTACAAAGGGAAAATAACTTCACTGCAAAGGGGTGGCTGAAAATGGGAAAAAAAAAAAAAGAGCAATAGATTTCACTAGAATTTTAAACACAATTAATGATTGCAAAGATGCCAAATTACCATTCAAAGGAGGAAAACCACAACACAGAGCAGTACTGGCTCCTTCCACAACAACACGCCCTGCTTTAGGTGGCCTTTGGTAAAGACACAGTGAGTTTGATCACCATGTTTGGCCCTTTTTTTCTTTTTTTTTTTTTTTTTTTTTTTTTTTTAAACTGAATGGAATAAATTACTATTCATTATTTACATTGCTGCTACCTGTATGCTGAGGAGTGAACTAGTTATCCAAACTGATTCAGCATAGGCATGATAACTGGCCAGCCATGGCCTGTGTTTACAGCAAAGCATGGTGTGATCAGCAATACGGTGTCAGGAATGAAAAGATTTTATAGCCAAACAAAAATTACTTAGCTGATGTATCACCGCGGTCAGTCCTTAAGGCCTTCAACAAAACTTTACATAAAAGGGGATGGATGTTGTTCTTAAATACGCAACCATTTCATAGCCCAAATTCCTTCAGTGATTCCAGACAACGTAATTAAACACAGGGCTTACAGTTCTGTTGTGTGTACGAGTCATGAATCCATCTTTAAATATATTTAGCAAATTCTTTTCTTTTTCCACACAGTGTGGGAAACGTGATTCTCACAGCTCATTCCCAGACACCCATACAAACACAAGTATTGTTAGTATATTCCAAGGATCTATTAAAGAGAAGTAAAGAGGGAATATTGCTTTTATTTCAGTTCAAATTATTTAATCTTTTACTTGCGACATTCAAAGCTGAAGTGCCATAGATGCAAAAGAAACTATTTCATGTTTGCCTAGTAAGCGTAATTACTTCTAGACTGCATATTTTGGAAACCTCACTGCATTGTGTATGGAAAGCAGAAAGCAAAAATAGTAACGTTTATTTTCTGCTACCATGATTCAAAGCTGTGGATAAAAACTACTCAAAAAAGCTGTCTAGTGTCATCTGCTGAAAACCAGAATGTTTAAAACAAGATGTTTATAGGAGTGACAAAATGTTTTGTTAAGTTAATGCACCTCATTATAGACAGCCTTCCAGACAAGAGTTAGTGGGTTTTAATTACTTCTCAAAAATTCTTAACAAAATACTGGCAAATATTGACTTGATTAAAAAACCTGGACAACAAACCATGGAACCATTAAGCTAAAGAACGCTGCCTACGGCTGGCTCAATATGGTCCAGAAAAAGCACACAAAAAGAGGAAGAAAACTGCCAGGTTTTCAGCGTTCATCTTGAGGCTTCATAAGAAATTTTCAGAGTTGATAGGCGCTTTCAGGACCAAGAATCTGGGGAAGGCTGATTTGAAATACCTCCACCAGATGCTGATAAAGTTCCTTGCAATCCGCTGCCTGCGGTCACATCACCGCTTCCACATGCAGCGTACGGGAAGCACACACATAGGAGAGACATGATGAGAACGACAGGCATCCGCATGCGAGAGCGCGTGTGCGTCCACAGACATCCATGTCTCTAGGTAGACGAGGGAAGAGCGTATCTGCTCTCTTAATATTAAAAGGAGGTATATTTTTTCCTACCTTGGTGAAATTTCTCCTCCTCCCACCCCCAATTACACAAAGACATTGTGTGGACAACTAATTACAATACCTGCAATGCATGCCTGGCTTTCAGCACAGAACAACGGCAATATAGCGAATTAGGTGAGATTTAAATCGGTTGAACAACAGGGACATCGCTGAGAAGTACAGCAACAAAGAGGCCAATTGGAACAAGAGCATCTGGAATAAATTTAATACACCTAACCTTATGTGCAGCATTTTGTGTTTAAAACAGATGCACTTTCCTTTCTGTCATTTGCCAATTTCACATTTGTAATAACTAAACCTAACCTATGTGTGATCTCAAACGACTCAAATAGCTTGGCCTCTTGAAAGGAAATTGAGAAAATTCCTTCTCCTGTGTGGGCACAATGCCAGCAGAAACAAGAGCCGGCGCCTGGGGAAAAGAGATCAGTCTAAAGCCTTTACGTTATGTAAATTGGGCACACGCTGTCCTGCAAAAAGGTGCGGGCTTGTTCCTCCTAAAGGTGAACCGAGCTTCGGCCATCCAGCCGCCACCGCCGGGCTGGCCCTGGAGCCAGAGGACAGCCACCACCCCCTCCTCTTCCCTTTATAGTTTATTATGCTGTAGCAGTGTAATTGCTGTTAACAAATTCCGTGGGAGCATGGAATACACAGAAATTGTTAGTCAGGGATCGGATCCGTGGGGACACATACCATCTGAAAACCCTGCGAGATCACCAAATCAATATTGTGCATATACAATGCACAAACACTTTGTTTTGTAAAATACACACACACAGAGAAACACCACTTTTACGTGTTAGTCCAGAAAGCATCAGATCCTGAACTGTCACTCGAAGGCTATGCCGTTCACATCGTACCCAGTACGAGGCTGATCTTACCGTCCTTTCCGTGGAACTAGCAACCCACCCGGGCTCTTGGCAAACGGAGCGTCCATGGTGGTCGCTCACTCATGAGACCAGCAGAATGACTCCAGCTCCAGAGCCGTACCCAGAAAGTAACGCTCCAGTGCCAGTTTTGCAAGCAGCTTGGGTTCCTTCTCCTTTATTCTCCCTATCCCTTGTCCCACTGCCAGCAGGGAGCTGACAGTCACCACTATCTTTTAAGTGTAGCTGCTGGTGAGTTTAAAAGAGCCCAATATTTATTGACACGGCTCTGTTTCAAGCATGCCGCCCTTTGCCACCCGTGGTCTCTCCAACCCACGAGCTCTCCCTACAGCATTATGGAAACGGCTGCACAAATTCACGGCATGCAGCGAAATGAAACCAGGAGGTTTTGGGTTGTGCCACCACAGAGAAGAAATGACATTTCAACTACAAACTGCCACCCTGTTTGGGGCGGGGGACAGGCAGGGCAGGGTGGGAATCACAGGTGAAGGATGCTGAGCTTTCACAACAGCTTCAGGCCATTGTACGCCCGCACTGCTGCCAGGAGGAAAGGTTCCCCTCCCCCACCAGCACTGCTTCCCTCCTTATTCTGGCACAATTTGTGAGCACACAGCGGGACAGATTGAGGAACTACCTCAAGCTGAATTTTACTGGGAGAAGGGTATTTTTAACCTGGAACAGTTCTCTAATGCCATTCATCACGCAGCAATACAAACCATTCCTGCCTGTTCCCGGGAGGGGGAACCTCTTGCGCTGGACATGCAGCTTTACACCAGCTTAAGACCAATAGGAAGTAACACTCTGAAAAATGGCAGGCAGGGCTTTGCTCTTCACACTAAAGATTCAAAACAAGCCACAGCACAACGAAGTAAAGCTGCCTTTTGACTGTCCTGGTGACACTGGAGTGGCTTCACTCCAAACCCCACTGGACAGGTATTCGCCCTACACCGCTTCCCCACCGGCACGTTCAGCGGGACCCTGGCAGAGGAATGACCCACCAGGACAAATAACTCTCCCTTTAACCACGAGCATCCAAATGGTGGTAACAGAGGAGAAACAGCCAGTGGTTCACCCGCCCTCCCACATGGAGGTGACAAGACTGGCCATGAGGGGAGCGTCCCCAGTGCTGAAGTTCACCTGCAACACTGTGCCAGGAACGCCAGGAGCTAGGTACCAGGCATGCCAGGAGCTAGGTACCAGGCACGCCAGGCACACCAGGAGCTAGGTACCAGGCACACCAGGCACACCAGGAACTCCGGGCTTCGTGTCCCCTACCTGGAGCTGCAGCGCGAGGCGCAGGCACACAGCGCAGGTTACACCTCTGCAGGGTAGGAGTGACACCATGTGGCAATGTGCTTTAACGGGAGCACGGAGCTCCTGAGGAGTGGCAAACTAATTCAGCCAGCAGCTATTAATCCTGTTTAAATTAAGCAGAGTAGGATATTACCTGCTCTGGACAGCTGATGTTTTAATAGAACAAAACGGTCCAGGATAGTGCACAATATCCATCTGAAAATTGAAAATACACTTGCAAATCCTTTATAACATGACAGTTGATTAAAGTAGCTGGTATAAGCATAATCCTGATGCCAAACATCCTGCAAGCCAAGTTCCCTTGCTAAAACTCCACTCAGGCTAATGTGGTAAAAAACTAGGGAAGGAGATGAAATGGGAGCCAAACACCCCAAGGAATGCTGATGTTTCATTCCCAGGTTCTCCAAAAAGTTTCCCATTTGCTGTATGGCAAGACGGTCCCAGCAGAACAGAAGCAACTGGGAAGTTGCTCACCAGCAGTAAGACTGTTTCCTAAAAGCAGCCATGCACCTCAGCCCTGTTATTACAGCCACACTTACATAAAGTACCCGACAGCACATGCACACATGGCCTTTCCATGCCACCCAGCAAAGTCTCTCAACTGTCGGGCTCAGTTTGCATTGTATTTCTACATTTTTATGGCATGCTTCCTTGAAAAGGGAGTAAAGAAACAGGGCCCAAAGTCACGCTTCTCTTCTATGCAAAAAGGAGCAGGTGGCACCCAGCGGCGCGGGCGGGCAAGCCTCGGAGCCAGGCTCAGTGCTCGTCCACCCCTACCATCACCCGAAGGGCACTGAGCCGCAGTAAGAAACCACAAACGTTGCACCGAATGTGCTGATAGCACAGGGGCCCTCAGAGCACCGCAGAACCCAGGGCGGCAGGGTCACTTCGCTCGCCCTGAAGCACACACGGAACTCGTTCCTGATCACCTCCCAGCCATGCGGTACATGTATTACCAACACACTCACACGCAGGAACTAAATTCTCTGTCTCTTTCTAGCTGTCATCAAAGTTTCCAGAGCTCTGGCTTTCCAGAGCTTTTGTATGAGCACGAGTTCTTGCACTTCATGCCGGTATTTCATTCCCTTGCCATAAAAATGATCCACAGGGCTGTATAATTATTACTTTCCTCTTTTGGTTTTATCATCAAACTGGAAGCAAATACATTTGGATCAGCTTCAAAACTTTTCCCCCCTCCCCCCATAATCCCCTGGATTCTATTTCAGGCCTTTTTAATAAGGCATTGCAAGGGCACCACAGGACTGAGTTTGCGTGTCCCTTACACAGCACACGCAGTGATGCTACCACACGCTTTCTGTTCCGTGACCTGTGACATGGGAGCCAGGCTTTACCTGGCATTTCCCCCCATAACCCTCATCTTCCCCAGTGGGGTGGACTGGAGCCTGTGTGGAAGTCCCAGATCACTGGCACAATTACCAAACTGAACAAGCAATATTCATTCCATCTGAATTTGACTCATTTAAAATTCCCATTTGAAAAGGGCCTACCAAATGTTATATAAGAGAAACTATCTAAATGCACACTTCAAAACAAGAGTAGACTCAACTGGGGCTTCTAGACTGAGAAAAACTTTTCAAAATCATGTGCTGTCAGCGATGCTTGAATCAACAGAGTCCAAACCAGGTATATGTACTTGTAGGATTCACGTTGTACAATTCTGCAGATGCCTATAGATGTGCCAAGATGCTGCCTGAGAATGTTTGTGGAATATATTTTAATATTACTGAAATTAAAATCATTCTCTTCTGAAACATCTGCAAAACCCCATGATTTCACATTGGAATATCTTTCTCCGTTTATCCATTCCTGAACTGAAGACGGAACTCGGTGTGGAGAAGCTGGGACATGCCTTTTTTATTATTCTTATTAGAATCTTAATTAACTTCTTTGGAGATACTCACATTGACAAAAGCAGGGAGGGTTTGGAACCAACAGCTGGTAGGCACGCTGTTTCGCAGCATCCCCCCAGGACACTGCCATGGCTACAGGCTCACAGCGCAGCCAGGACGTGCCCCACGAGCCTGCACGCAGGAGGCCAGTGCAGGGAAGGAGCGAAACGGGTCCGACACTGGCCAGGCCTGCCAGGTGAAACGTGCAAATCAGACCCAATTAACGTACCGGTTGGAGAACATGAACCAACAACAAACTTCTACACTGGTATGAGAGCTGAGGATTTTATCAAAACCCTGTCAAGGCTACCTGGCCAGGATGTGTGACCGCTGTCCCGCTTCAGGAAAATTAAAACATTATCTCCACACACACTCACGCTTAAGAGTCCTACACACCCACACCTACATCCACACTAGCATCAGCCGGAGTAAGACTGAAGAGGCATGTTGCATGGTGGAAAACAAACAAAAAAAGACTTTCAGCAACTTACTTCTCTTGGTTGGTAAATAAATCATAACAGCCATTTGCCAGCATTTGGTCCAGCATAGTCAGGAGAGGTACAGACACCCTGGCAGAAGAAAATAATTTAACGATGTAAATACACTTCTTGGCATACACATATACAGTATTTTTAATTAGAAGCAAAGAAAGAAACTTCCTATCGACCTACACATTTAAATTAGAACTCTAATTTACACAGAGGAGGGTTGCTCAGTAACTTCTGTGTGTTGGCTGCGAGGGGGGCATTCCGTTACAGCCAAAAGGAAAAAACCTGATTAACAACATGTCTGGTTTAAACTTGCAGTGTCCTGAAAACACAATTAACGGTAGTAGAAAATATTAATTTATCTTCTAGTATATAAACAACATATTCCACAAAATGTATCAGAAGTTACAACACCTTCTCACTGCAGGTAACTGCCAAATGAACCAACACACAACACATCAGCTGGAGTAACCATGGTCATGTTTTCTACTTCAACAGCTGAGACAAGAAATAAAACACAGATAAAATAGAATGGAAAACTTTATTAATAGTCATGGGTTTTTTTCCAGTAGGGAATATTTTTTATTTTGCACATGTTTGATAAGTGAGGCTTAAAGAAGTTCATCTTATTATGCAGAATAAGTCACCTTTAAAGAAAAACTTTTGCAAGGAAATTATACTTCAAGTATGTGCAAAAAACCACTACCTAAATGAAACGCAGACTGAACTACGCTGAAAAGTGTGCAGCAATATACAACCCCCAGTACTGCATTATATAAAAACTGACATTTATTACCTTATGCACAATATTAACTTATAGTAAATGTAAAATACTCTATCGTCACTCTTTTGTTATACGTTTTACCAAAAGCACTGCTGTACCAAGCAGATATATTAACGCAAATTTACATGGGCTCAGGCATACTTTACCCAGGCACGGTAAAGCCGGTATGCCATACATCTGACTTCTAATAGTCCTGCTGTTGAAAATAAGAAAGCAATAGGAAAACATTACCGGTCATTCCGCAGGTTGTCCTCAAAGACCTTTAGCAACGTCTCACAAAACCTCTCCATAGCGCTGGAATCATGCTGGATTTTCTTCATGTAGTCAAACAGGCTCTGGGCAGAGTATCGGAGCTGGGGGGAAGGAAGCTGCAGTGAGGGCAGGGGGAACAAACCCACCGCAAGACACAGGCGCCGCCTGCACGGCACCACGCTTTATCCCCCGCGCCACGAGGCGCACACCCGCACTGCGAACACTGCCACAGCAGCCGAGTGCATAAATTCGGTAACGATCTCTGACAGGAAGACGGCTATTTTACTTTCATTAATCCTTTTTTAAGGAAGGTTTGGTTTTTTCCTTTTAAGTTTTGCCATTGTAGGAAAAAAGACCACATTAAAGGTTCATTATATTCTTTCCCTCCAAACAAAACATCCCCAAACCGCTAGGATTATCCTGCTTTACTTCAAATAACAATACTGTCATGGCTCTGCAAGTTCAGAAGCACGCAAGAAGTTCAAGAGGTAATATTTATTAAACAAGCTGATGTAATTGAAAATGAAAAAAGCCGACAAGCTCTTGGGCACATGGCGCAGCCACACAAACCAGCGGCAAACCCAGCTAAAAATTAAAAACAACTCAGAAATGCTAAGTCTTGGGCTAACTTCATCGCGCTGATCAGCTGGTTTGGGAAGATGGCAGGAGGCTTTAAGTGCTTCTGTTCAGGGTCCGCTGGAAGCAGCCCACGGAAGGGTCACGCCAGCTGCTAAACGTCACGGGCCCCATCCAGCCTTCGCACCAGGGGTACCTGCCGCCAGGCCCCAGCCCCCGGGAGCCAGCACCGGCACCAGCCAGGCAGGCCGGCTTCTCCTCTCCCAGCCCTGCCGGACCCTCTCAGGCAGGACCCCCCTCCTGCGGAACCCGTGCCCCCTCCCCCCGCGGGACCCGTGCCCCCCGGCAGCTGACATCACCGCCCCAGCAGTGGGACAGGGACCGCAACGGGCTCTACAAACATCACTGCTAACGCTCACATCTTCCATTCCTGGGAGAGGTAGGAATGTATTTTCCAGGCTCATCTTTTAAAATACTAATTGACTTCCCTCAGGGACAAGAAGAAAAAATGGGTTTTTTTTGTTACAGAAGCTAACTCAAAGTCATATATCTCATCAAGGATAAACTTAATGAGATGTCTATATTTTCCTGACTCTGACGTGAAGGATTATCAGTCCTGCTGGGGCTTGGTCAGGTCACTTGGGGAACAGGGGTGCGGTGGTTAGGGGGTGTCTCCCTACAAGAAACTGGCTTACAGTGGGGGCTGTGGGCAGGGCAGGCGGGGTAGATCTGTTCTGAAGTACACACAGCCTTCAGTCTTGGTTGCAAGGGTTAAACAGTTTTCCAAGTCAAGGGGGGAGAGTAGGCAATAACTAAGCCGGTTTAGTTGGTGGAGATTTTCTTTCTTCAGCTCATACATAGCATTTTGATAGCTTATTCAAAGGTGCAATAAGTTCCCCAAAGTTTGACCCTTTTATTATGAAAAGAAGAAAAAAAAATAATGGATCCGTATGAGAAGTGTCACAAGTGTCCTGAAAGCAAAAGAGAAGAACCTCTATTTAAACATTTTTTCTAAATTAGATTTTATATCTGTAATGTTTATGGGTGCATCAACAGAGAGGACCAAGAAACACTGTAGCCTTGAATCAAAACTCTGAACTCATTTTCAAAGGCTGCAGCCCACCCGCAGACGACAGGGCCCAGCAATACTCATGACCTGGGGAGCAGCACAGCTGCTATTTTACCAACTTGTTCCATGCTGAAACACCCTGGGCAACACAGAAGCAGAAATATTTCTTTAAAAAGGTCAAGCAGTTTGAAGAAATTATTCAGTTATTCTGCATTTCAAAATGATAGCCAACTCTCAGTAAAAATGGTTTCAACATTTCTAAAACCTAGTTACAGTAAACCGAAATACTGAATGGAGCGAGGTTCTTTCGGTAAGTTTTCCAGTACACTGAGCAGGAACTGTGTCCCTGCACCAAAAGGTCTTTACAGGATATACAACCATAAGGAAGAGCAATTTCCTAAAAACTTAAAACCTGATTAATTATTGTATGCTACCCTTTAAAATAATCCTTGCATTTAAGACCATTGCAAATAAAGAAGAAATATTTTAGTCTTAATACCTTACACTAGCAGAGATCAATTCTAAGTAGAAGAAAGGTTACGTCTGAGCCAAATCTCAGGAAAAGATCTGAAAATGTGTATGGTCAACCGTGTAATCTCCACTCCTATTTCTTTTGTCTTTTAAAGTACTTTGCAAATCTTACACCATTTTTTGAAGAAAGCTTAATTACTCAATGCCTTTCCTGCAGATTGAAATGATTGAAAAGGCAAGAATGGGCACAAAAGAAAAGAGCAAGCATAGCACATGTAGGATGTTCCAAAGCTGAGCAAGACCACGGCAGAGTAGCAGGATAATTGGAAAAACTGTATAACTAAGTCAGCATTTCTTTATCAGCAAGTAATTAAACAATACAAAAGCACAGGTGTGGATAAACCATCATACAACTGCTTAGGAGATTTAAAAATAGGACATTTCCAAATAGCACAGACCATACGAACTTTACTGGAAGAAACTCCAACACAGTAAGATAATGTCACAGGAACAGGTTAAACCCATATTTCCTCCTCAGGTGAACACTCCTTTTTTTCCCCAGATAACCTACAAGGACAATATCAGAGCTACAACTTAAACTGCTCATGAGTATTTGCAGAGAAGACCACGTCCAAATTTCTTCCTCATCTATGCAGAACACAGAATTCACACTGTATCAAATGTGTGACATTTACCTTTCCCTGGGGTTCCATGAGGACAGGGAAAGGAAATTAGGAGGTTAATGGGTTGGAACTGGGACAGCTTTGGATAAGAATTTAAGAGGAGGCCTGAGAACGACCTTGTTCTTATTAAACACAGTAAAACCAGGGTTTGCCAAGGCTTAACTGTCCCATCATTTAAGCCAATAGCAGATACTTGAGTGACAGGCAATACATGATAAGGCGAACAGCGTTCAAAGGGACCATTCATCTGATGATAAAACTGAAGTGTTTTACCTCCTAAAGATATTATCTCCTGAATCAGGGGGAAAGTATGAGGAAGCGTAGCTCCAGCGCGGGGAGAAGGCAGTCACAGCTCTGGACAGTTGCATGGCAGAGAAATAATCATCTACACAAACCTTCATGAAATTGTTTCCTAGCTGGCTTGTTGCAAAACTGAAGTACAGCACTTTTAAAGACCAGACTCAAGGCAACGAGTGGCACTGATATGGCCAAGAGAAAAGGAGCTTAGGCATCCAGTTTGTAACGGAGCATTCAGCCGCTCAGGCACCCGTCAGCTATAAAGCTGCCCAAGCCACACAAGGGCTCCGGTTCCCACTGAGCAGCGCTACCTTGGACTGACCTGACCAAACAGCCCGTGGGGCACGATGTGAAAGGAAGAGCCTGTGCTGAAGATGTTCAGTAGATCGACATACCCTAACGGCTGTCAGCCGCCCCTCTAACCACTCTCCCTGGAGCCCCAGGTCTCTTAACAAAATTAAGTCGTCTGCACCCAACGCACCACCAGTGGAAGTCAAGGGAGTAACTCCTGGGAAAGCCCGGACAAAATCTGTTGTACGGGTAATTGCTAAAGGCTCCCGTTTTCATAGAAGTATTTGGACAGAGCAAGACCTACTCACAGTCAGGACATTCCTGTAACGCGTGCAGAAGAAACCATGTCACGCTCAATAAATAACGCTGGTTTTGGATCATTTCTAATCCTGACAAATTTACAGTGCTGAAGTGGCAGTAGCCTATTTTCCCAGTAACCTTAGAAAAAATTGCGTAGCATTTAAATTTTAGCACAAGTGAAACCATGTCTCCCTTGTTTTACTTGCAACACTCTTTATAATAAATTGATTTTTTGGAGGCCAGTAACTCACAAGACTCAAGTCAGTGATATTTGATGAGAAGTAGGAATATCATAATTCACACTATTTTTTTTTTTTAAAAAAAGCATGTCAGAAATTATTCTCAAGTGTATTTTGCTCAAGAATTATCAACCAAGAAATCTGGAATTTAGGGCCGGTTGCTTCAAACCAAATATGCATTTATTTGCATACAATTTGTCACAGTAACCAGATGTTCTAAAACATCATCTACAAACATCCCAGCATTTCCATTTGTAAGAATTAATACAGCTGCTGAAACCCCAGCACTTGCTCCAAAAGGTATATGCCATCATAAACATCACTGGCAAACAATGAGTACATTCTGAGGAACATAAAACATAAATCGTATCGTGTATTTGGCACATAGATAATGTTGACATCCATATGCCATTGACGAGCTTAATTTTTGTCGCATGCTTCACCATACATGTGCATTCATCAGATAATTTTGGAACTGGCTTCTCCAATTGGTAAGGTCTTTGGCATCCCACGTTGGAAGCCTGGCAGTGGTCTGGGAGAAAACTTTTGATTTTCAAAATAGGTTGCTGCTTTTTTTTTTTTCTTTTTAAAGGTTTTACTTCAAATTTCTACATTTTAAAATATGATTTTGTGGGGGGAGGGGAATCACAGGACATTCTGTGCTTTAAGAAAATTTTAAATTAGTTCAACAATAATTAAATTATATCAAAATTACATCCTGATCCCTGAAACTACAGGGTTTGTGAACTGGAGAAAGAACAGCATTGTATAGCTCTGATCTTCATATACTGAGAGGGGGTTTTATGCAGCCATAAGAAATACACATAATTGTGGGCCAGATACATAATTAAAAGATTCTTTTACACAGCAAAAGTGCCCTTTGAACCAAGGCGATGCAGCAGAATGCCAAATCCCAAAGGGAATGACATCTTCTGTTTTTCCAGATTACTTCAAATGCTCAATTCTTTCAGCAACCATGCTGCCACCAAAATGGTTCTGAGATCCCCCACACAGCTCATTTCAGAAAATCTCTTTAAAAAGCCAAACAAAGAACTACTCTTGCTAAATATACTGCAGAGCAATTTTAACAACGGAAAAATAGCCACTGACCACTGAATTACAGTGGAGCCTTTCTCCTACTAATTGCCTGAGATGACTTAAAGACAAACTGACATTTCAATTCAGATTATCTTGCAGTGTACGAGAATCCTCTCACTTTCTAACTTCTGTGTGTATGTATATTTTTAAGAGAGAGGGGGAAGAAAGGAGATATCGCAAGAACACACACAGGTTACTGCAAGAGCTCGCACCTGAATAATCCTTTTACTTTATCTGAGATTTTAAAAATTTGCTTTTCGTATGGATTTAACAAGAACAGTTCTTACAATTTACTGTTAATGTTTTAAATCAGTCCCTGGATATTCAGCAAGGAACACTACAGGCTTTGATAGAACAGTTTGAAACACAAGTCATTCGAAGGCACATCAACTCTGATTTACATATCACATGTAAAATATTAAATTTAACTCACTACACACTGTATAATCCCAAGTGTAAGTACCCTACACTCTGAGCCTCCCTCGCACTTCTGTCCGGCTCAAAAGAGAATTAGGTCATCTTCTTTCTAAAGCCAAAGCCCTTAAGAATATTTTAACCGGAACGAGCCTTTAGCGTCAAAGAAAAATGCAGGGTCACAGAAAGTTAACATTTCAAAATCCTATTTTAAAAACAGTACAGAAGGTTTCCCTTAAATATACTGGCAGATGGTAAAAAAGAAAAGGGAGCGAGAACTGTTTACACTTTTCAAAACCAAGCACAACCAAAACTTTAAGAAAAAAAAAAAAAAAAGAAGAAAAGAAAAAAAGATATTAAAATGTTGAATAAGAATTTTCCTCTGACCCTGGTTGGCAGTCAGCATGTCTGTTTCTCCACAACTTTCCTCTCTTTTTATACTTATACAAATAACTTTGGTTTTGGTGGAGCCTCCTATAATTAACTGTGTTTGACTAAAAGCTGATTTTCATGTGCATGTCTGCCATTAAAAAAAATCTGTTAAGAGTTATATTGTCTGTCTGACAATTACTGTCACAAACCAATAAGCATATGTTTTCAAAGTTGTAAAATAGCCGTTGCTATATAATTAGCTGCCATTTTAGAAACATTAGAATTCTCAAAATTGGTTTAAATACATGAGAATGCACAGACACCAAATTCTCAGCTACAGGAAACCCAAAGGCGTGTGGACAGCTCTTGGGCACAAGCGCAGAACCGACGGCACCAGGCAAACCCCATCCTTTGGGGACACGCGGAACAGCTCACGCTAAGACTGAAAAGTCGCAGCCATGGGAGACAAGCTGCAGTGATCACCTCCCTCCTTCTGCCAGCCCAGCAGGAGCTGTTCTCTCCCCACAAATACTGTGCTTCCTGACACTTACCACTTTTCTACCAGCTTTCTTAATTAGAGATGGCAATCTTCATTAGTAACACTCTTGAACGCCGTTAGGGTTCTGACTCGCGACCTCCTTGCTCTGCTACAGGACCACTGCAACTTAAAGGTTTAACTGACAGGCCAGAATATTCTGTTACTGGCCCGATATTTCTCTGTAGTGTCCTACTGAACCGTGCTCTTACCCCATTAGTTACTTTTATGTATGTTACATCTTTGGCTACATCAAATAACCAAAAAGTCAGAAGCCAAATATCTGGAAATCCAAAATTCTGAAACTAGCAACACAGGCTGCAGTACAAGGACAGAAGGATACATTGAAATTATAATAAAGTCTGGACAACTTTGGCAGCATAACTGGCTACCAAAACCAGCGATAAAGACACTGCTCACGCACAGGAGAATGAAATAGAGACTGCGAAGCTCAGAGGATTCAGGCAGATATTTCAATAATACTTCTTTGTCATGTAACTTCTGGCATCTCTCTGGTACTTTTGTAGAAACATAAAAAATAAAAAAAACCTGAACATACTGTTATCACACTCACAACTAATAGTTAACACTTTGCATCAGGTTACAAAATGAGAACATTCATTTAAAAAAAGTGATCACCTTGCGGTTTACCCACAACACTAAGCTGAATGGCCAGTCCTCGGGTAACCGCTTGGAAGGGTGAGCAAATAAAACACGAGTTGATCAAGCCAACAGGCTGGAACTGTCAGGTTCTGTCATGCCAGGAAATGAGGAATTAGTGTCCTTTCTCCTTGTTCCCTGCATGCTCAGTACGTCAAGAAAATAATACTTTTAAAGATGAAAAATATGAAGTTCATCAGGCTTTAAAGTGTCATGTTTTCTTTTAGAAATCTTACACCTGAAATAACTGATCTGCAATAACTATCTGCAATATCCACTGTAACGGACTAAACGCTTTAGTCAACAATTTTATCAGGTAAATGCCCTCCCCTACCAAGCAGGGAAGCCGCTCAGCTTTCTTACCGTTGTCTCTGTTAATCCACCAACAGACACCGAGAGACCCAGAAGCACATAGTACTGGTACGCTGGCAAACCCAACAGCTGGGTGATCCGAGGGAAAGCTTCGGACGCAGCATTCCAGTTTAGCGTCTCCTTCTCTGACCTGGGGAAAGGGGAAGGACAAGAAGTGTTGTATGTGTGCACTGCCTTTCCTCCCCATACGTTCCTATGATAGCTCCTCATCCTCAAGCACCACGTCAGTGAAGAGAGTCTCTGAATTACCCAAAAATCAAATTAATCACTGGTCTTCAAGCCCATGGGGAAAATACAAATCAAAACTTCAGCCATTGCCAGTAAAGGGAAGCAATTCAAGTCCTTGTTCTGATTCAGATGAGGGATTTGAACCACAGTTTTCTTTTCACATGCACTTTTCCCTACACCAAGAGAAAAAAAGTTCTCTTTCTTGCTTTCCCTTCCAAGTTCTCTCCCACCAACAGCTAGTCAACAACTGACACAAAGGCAGACTTATCCCAGGAAAGGCTGGCACCCCCCACCACGGATCAAGCAGTGTCCCAGCAGGCAGAGCACTTTTTCAGTTACAGGAGGGTGAGATTCTGCTGAACAGAATGGGGACACAAAGCTGGATGTTCCTCATCCCAATCAGGTATTATGATCACCATTCATGAATGAGTTGCTGCAGCTCTTGCTGTAACCAGAAATTCTATACTAGATAACTACTTCAACTACTTTAAAATAACACAATTAAAAATTGGCATTATAATCAATCAATGTTTTCCAGTCGGGGGGGGGGGGGGGGGGGGACGGGGACCAAGAAGGGGGACTACCAATAAATTCCAGCTCTCACATTATGAAGAGAAAGTGAGACTATAAACCAGACAGTTCATAAATAGCAGGATTACCAAAACACAGCTCCCAGCAGTTCTGTCTTACCAACTGACATGATCTCTACCATCCACCACAGAACTGGCTGATGGGGTCTGAAATTACTGGGGTGGATCCAGACAAAAACTTATGCAGCATGACCGTGTAAGACCTGTCTCCTTAGGAAACGATGGTTTAACAGGAACTCATATAGTAAGTTTGTCTTTTGAACATTTTATATGTTTATACATATTCATTGGACACTTAATGAAATTCTGACAAACAGCACCAAATATTCCTCCATATTAGGGACCTGGGCACAAAAATTACATCAGGTTGCTTGAGTTACATGTAACTGTGTGCGTGTATCTTTTACTTCCAGTGGTTTAGGATACTTTTTCAATATATTACCTTGGAAATATCCTTTCGAGCGCTTCTCGATGAGGTATGTGTGGAACTGGAGGACGGTCAAAATGTAAAAGAGTAAGGAACACAGATCCTGCATGAGCTCGAAATTTATCTATTTTTTCAGCTGACTGTTGAGCCAGCCAGCACATAATCTGTTTGCAGCTACAAAGAAGAAAACAATCACATAATGTAATGAGAATGTATACTGAAATTGACATTGTTTCAACATACCAAAATATCCTGCTACGAAAGTATTCTGGTTTAACTCTCTGTAATGAACGTACAAGTGATTTAAGACATCAACATGGTGACAGAATCTTTAAAGCTTTATCTTCCGTAAATCAATCAAAAAACATCATGATGTTACTATTACACAGTATTTGATATTCACATACCACCTTTGATCCAAAAAGATAAGAAGGTGGCTTTATGGTCTGGATGAACTGCTACCTTTCAGAAGGAAATAGAGCAGGAACCTTAAGAAGAGCACATTTTCAAGTAGAAAACTGCTCGCGTAGCAGAGGACAAGGTCTATCCCAAATCTTATGTATCCCAAATTTATCACTCCTTCAACTCTGGCTTGTTTTTAACTAAATCCTGTTTTGCCCACATTCATAACTAAACTCTCAGCTACAATACTGTGTTTCACAAGGTGCTTTACACCTTCAGAAAGGACAACTAACGATAGTAAAACCAGCTACAATTCCTTCAGTCACAGCAAAACCCAGAATAATCAGAAAATATGATCCAGCTGGCAGGAGTCCTTCTCTAATTTTCACGTGAATGATCTATTTCTGCAACAGACCAAAAGTGCCCCTGGACAACAGGCACTGGTGGAGTAGTGTATTCCTACAGAATCCAGTATTTTCCTTCCAAGTTTGGGATTTTTTAAATTAAAAAAAGACATCATGTATATATTCAGCTAACCACTGGGCATGCTCTGTCCATAAACCAACACAGTCATTAAGAAAGTTTTGCTGCAGCCAAATGTATGTTTAAAAACTGGTAAGTATTCTTTTTTCTTTTTTTACTGTTAGGAGTATTCTATCATTAAAGTAAAAACAGAAGCTCAGTATTTTTCTGTATTTCCTTACTAACAATTCTGCAAAGATGACAGAAATGACTACAAACTCATCTCCACATTATATCACATTCCAAATTAACAATGCAGTGCCCTAGATAAGCAGGCAAGTCTGCTTTCTGTTGAAGTGAACAATACTGGCATGCTCCACAGAGGTGGCAAGTACAGACCAAATCTCACCGATGCACTGTATTTCAAAGGTGCGACTGCCACCCAGTTTCTCTCGGTAAGTTTAGTCTCCAAAAAACAGATACGATATTCTCAGGATCTGTATGGGTATAGGTTTGATGGACTTCTATCAAAAGTTCTGTCACACTCAGTAAAAGATTAAGTATATAATATATAAGCAATACTTTCTTGTATGAACTGGAATGTAGTTATAAGACACAAAAATAGTACAAGTAGCATACACGTTGGCATTAATTAACTCCACTTCATTCTGAGCCAGCAGAAGCGTCACTTCCATTAAGCTTGTCATAGCAGCTTCACGTACCCTGTTGAAACAGAGAGTAGTTACATGGAGTAGTTACATACTTAGTTACATCAGTATTTATTTAAATAAATACATCAGCAGTTAAGTTTGACATTGGGAAAAATTCAAAATAACAAGAAAAAATTGAAATGTTTGAAAAGGTTCACCTGACTACTGTGAAAAGACAGATTCTTGTTTCTGATTTCCAAAACAAGTTGAAAATAGTTGCCTATGTAGTCTAAAACTGGGCGGGACATTTGTTATAATGGTAAAAAAGGTAAATTACATCATTTTTTCCTAAGTAGCTTAATACAAGTTTGGCAATCTTTCAAAGTATGTTTTCCTAGTTTTTC
Organism: Falco punctatus; assembly: GCF_963210335.1. Classification (NCBI taxonomy): domain Eukaryota; kingdom Metazoa; phylum Chordata; class Aves; order Falconiformes; family Falconidae; genus Falco; species Falco punctatus. The sequence goes on along the minus strand of NC_137580.1, from coordinate 115,123,041 downwards.
ATATAGTAGCTGACTATTAGATATTCATGTCTAACACCTGTAGACAGATTGGACAAGTCCCAGCAAACAATCTGTCAAAAGAAATGTAAAGTTTGCATATGGAAAGTAAAGTTGGTTAAACTTTCCCACGATTCCATTAAAGAAAGACAAAAATTACACACCAAAGGCAAGGTCTCTCCAGAGAAATGGCAATTCCCCCTATATCTTTCTATCTTAGTCAATGGTTTAGAAGAAACAATGAGAAAACGTTCATATTTGAAAGGCCACAAAAGTAGTCAGCAGCCAACAGTTTGCCGTAAGAAAGGATTCCCCTCCCCCCTTTAATTTACACCTTTCTTGACTTGATTGTGGCTGGCATTGCCAAAGAAGCTTAAAAAGAATCTGGTGCTCAAAGCACATTTGAATTTTAATGGGTGCTGGGAGTTTAATTTCCTCAGGATTTCTTTGAAAATTTTCACTTTGTAGAGTTTTGTTTTGTTTTTAAATTAAGGCACAGACAGAAGGACAAACAACAGGTATGGGGAACTTAAGCGAGAGCTGTCAGATGTGAAAGTTAACTCGAATACCTAATTATACCTAGCCAGGCTCTTACCTACTGCAGCGTCTCGCCTCATTTTGAAAGCAAAAAGCTTATTATCTCTTCCCTTTCTCTGCCTCTCCACTGGATATGGGGGCCCTTGCCTCTTCTTTCGGCTCCACCTCTCTCGTGTTCCTACATTTTCTGAGCCAGAGACCCATTCACCTCCCTCCTGCTTCTTTGCCGGCAGAGGAAGGAGGAGAGGGAAAGCCAAGCTCCTTCCTCTCTTGTGCAAGCTGGAATGCCCTGCTCTTGATCCTTACTAGTTTGCATCCTTGTTTCCTCTTCTAAGTTTGAGATGTCAAACACACCTACCTGTTAGTGATTTCTTGCCCTGCGTTATTATTTCCCTGTCATATGACAATTTTAACGACCAGTACTGAAGGCTGAGGAGCTGGGTATCATTATGCAAACCAAGAAAAATTGAAACATACAAATATTAACTCAGGCTGATAAGAGCAGCCTCAATTATTTGCCCTGTGTACTTTTCCAACTCATTTGTAAATACTGTAATCAAGTACCCTAAAGGAACAAGGTTAGTCAATTAAAAATGTGCCCAATACTAACATGGCACAAACCATCTTTCTTCTGCTTTGCTCTGCAGAACTTACACTTCATGTTCTGTTCGAAGTCAGACTAGTGATAATTGCAACTCACGCTGGAACCGATGAGATCTCAGCGACTGATAACGATTAGGTAGAGCACAAGCATTACAGTTTGACAGCAGTATAAACTACCCAATGATCGCTGGCAACGAAAAACAGATAAACACTCCCAAAAAAAGCACAATCACAAATGTTCCTCCTATACTAGGAAATAGTCGGTTCTAGGGTGTGTTACAGCAGCTCCCAGTCCTCACGGTAATTACAAATGTACTTTACAGCACCTGCCCCTGCATTCAAGCTATCTAATGAGCAATCCTAAAGAGGAGAATGCCACTGCAATTAACTTTTTTTCTTTTTTTTCAAAGTAAACCTGGGGCTAACAAATACAGTAATGACACTAAAGTCAAGACTGAGTAGGACAGAATTCTAAAACAGACATAACCAGAAATCTGACCCGAAGCAAAAAGTTCCCAAGCTCACACAATGCACACTTGGCATCACGTACCATTATACCGGATCTGAACCGGGATCAGCATGCTATGCATGGCTGCTGAGGCTGAACAGCCAACGCTCCAGAACTGGACTGTTTTGCTTTCAGCAGGGAGAAGGGAGCAAACCACTGGGACTGTTTTGGTCACAGAAAACATCACAACAAGCCAGGAGGAGCACACACCCTCCCCTGCGAGATACAGCTAACGTCTCACCCCTTGCAGCCTTCCCAAGTCAGCAAGTACCACCACAGGTTGCAACCATCACCTGTGAGCTCTGCCAGCTTTGCTGCAGCCAGTTACAATACATAGATACCACTCAAATCAGAAGAAAATTATGTTTTATGTTCATCAGCTACAGCTGAAAACACCCTTCAGAGGACAGTGACTGAAAAAAATGTCTAAACTTGTTGTTTCATACAAACACTCTGCAATGATACAACCAAAATGAAACACCAAAGCCTTTCATGTGACTCAGCACTGTTAGACAAGAGCTTCCTTAATAAACTGGGAAAATATGGAAATCCTCAACCAACAAAATTACTTCATAGCAGTACTTTTCCCCACTCCCTGCTTGGAACGTAACAGAAGCATAGTTTTTATTCAGAAACTAGATCTGAACAATCAACAGGCTGTTAACTTACAATCCTGAACGCACATCTCTGTACCCTGAGACGTTACATATAGTTGCCTGACAAGCCAAATATGTACCACCACTCATTACCATACCATACAAACAGCATGGCCCATACTGTTAAAACAGGGCTGATATGTATAGAATATATATATCTGTACAGAATCATATCTAAAAGCAACATATATCTGCATATTTTCAAATCAAAATTAGGGTTTAAGACATTACAAAGCCTTTTTCAAAAACAGCACTTTACTCAAAATCAATGTCCAACAACTAACAGACAATACAATGAATTTATCACATTCATTTACTTAGTTTATTGCTTGTTTATATAATGATTAATGTTACTGCTCTGAGCCTTCTATACAGCATCAAAATCAGCATATATTTTAAAACTGCGGATACTGGATTTATTCTTGAATTCTGATAATTTAATACTTTTTATTAACAAGGACTATTTCAGGCTCGGCATATTTGTGCTCCTAAATACACGCAGAAAAGTACCCTGAAAAGAGAGTCTGTATGTTTCCTTAGTACTCATCTGATCTCTAAAGAAATTTCACATGGTTTTCTCACTCTCTAACTACCTTCTGGAATTCTACGCGATGAAGTGAGTAACATGAAATCTTCATTGCTGCTCCGTCTACCACATTCAAAGACTGCAGGAACTTCCGATCAGTGAGTTACGTTACATCCCCAATTCCAGCTTCTTTAGAAATCAGACACAAACCCAAGGAGGATATCAGCCTTCATAGCGCTCTGGGTTCATCAGTTTAGAAATTGCCTTTTCAGATGACTGTTACTGAAGGAACACAGAACCTCCAGATGAATGCAGTACTATATACTGAATCTGCTTAATATATTAACGGAACTGCGAAGACTGAAGAACATGTCAAAAATAAGACTGCTACAGTTTTAACCTTACACCTATCCTATAGATTTCACATTAGTAGATACATTCCTACAGACTTAGGATTTAATTATTCTTGCAATCTCGTAGCTGAAATCACTGAAACCCTAGACTTAAAAAAGAGTCAGTAACACCACTGCACAATGTATAAAGTTTTTATCCACCTTGTCACCAGCCTTGGAAATGTCACTAACACATGAGGCAACTACTCCCTCTCCTGGCAAAACGTCCCACGAGCGCAATGCACACCGGAGAGCTCGCCAAGTGGGAGTAAACGTGTTATTTCAAAGAAACAGAAGCAATGTCTTACATCGCTGTACTTCTTGCAACTCAATAAATTCCTGACATTCACTAAAAGCAAAGAATGTCATCCACAAAACCAGAATAAGACTGAATTCCAGTTTAAAACACATTAGACCACACCTTCCTAACTTCTGAGGCGAAGGACAAACGAATTCTTGTCAGTCTTTCCTTTCACTTTCTACTCCTCTTCCCCCAGTGTATTTCTAACTATACTCAAACCTCGGAGTTATCTATTTCTAACAGGTTTTGAAAAGACATCAATTTTTCATTAGACATCAAAACTGACAGCTAAGTTGAAGTCTCAGTTTGTAAGGCATCTTACCATCCTCCAACATCTCCTCGGCTGTCTGTGGTGTAGTCAGTCACACCACTAAGCAGGGTAGCATAAATCTGAGCAATGTTATCTTTGCAGACATATTCTTCCTGGGATCCGTCCCCCTTTACACCTACTGTCTGGCAAACCCTGTAAAAAGAGAAGAAGTGAGGGACACCACAACACTAGCAAGGAGAAACATTAAGATCATAGCTTTGTTCTGCTGCTTAACTGCATTCCCTGGACGTACAGTACTCTAAACACCTGTAACATCTGCTGCAAACAGTATGGAGATATTTCTGAGCCTACTGTGTTGTATCTGACCTGAGAATCTCCGATCAGCATTCAGGTTTAAAGGAACACTGGCAAGGCAAAAATCTCCGATAAGCTGTTTGGGTTTATGTCCACAGTAACAAAAAGGAACACGCTTGAAGCACCTGTCAGTTTCTGAACTCTCCTTAAAATGAAGCAAGCAAGGACTAATACAGTGTGCACTGAATTTGATCTTTAACAAACTTCTTTACATTGAAGACATGGGCTTTTTCCACTGTAATTGTTTAAGAGCATATATACTATGATATTACTAACACTAACTACACTGTGGCATGTCAACACAGAAAATACTCCTTTAGAGTAAAAGTGCAATTTCTTTAAACCAATTCAATCTTCTTATTAAGGATGTGGAAAAAACATATTCTTCCTCCTCACTAAAGCTCACTAAATTGCAGCCCATGAGAAAGGCGAAATTTAAAGTATACTCTAGCTAGTCAGTTAATTGATTAAAAAAACCCACAAACACACCATCAGATTTGTATTACATCCTCACAAGTGAGAAAATCCTCTGAATCAAAGATACATTGAATAATGGAGATACATACAGTCCCACGCTAAAAATGTGTATGTCACGGTGTAAGTAATTCCAAGAATCATGCTACAAGCCCACAACAGAATGCAGAATGAACAGGTGAAAGCTTCTAGAAAAAGAACTAAAATTAGACAAAAATAAAGACAATAAACATACTTTGCAATTGCTATTAAGGCATCTCTCCTGGATTCTGCAAAGCTCACATCTGCAGGTGAAATTAAGGTAACTTTTTTCAAACCTTCCAAAACCTGAAAAAATATTAAATTTGAGATACTTAAATCCAGTGCATTATTTATGATAAATACTAAATTTAGATGTCATATCAAGGTGAGCTCAATCAGGTATGAGAGCGCCAAGCAGGCAACAGTGTTTGGTTTCTCACCAGGACCTGTCAGTATGCCTCACTTTTCCCTTTGGACAAATGTTCCATAGCAAAAGGATAATTCAATCTCTGGCTTTTCCATTCATTAAACCACTAAAGCAGGAGTAAACTTTCATTATCTGAATCTATGTCAAGCTAAACTCATGATGATTTTCTGCAGTTACCGTTCATTAGAATCCAAACCCCCTTCACAAAGACCAATTATGATCATTATTATGTCTTTGATTACCATCACAGGTTTCATACAAAATACTGTGTGCCCTCTTCTCATTGCAATGTTCATATTTTCTAACCTGTTGGAGCCTGCCCTTTAGCAGAAACCTTGGAAGGGCCCCAAGAGCTCTTGAAAAGCCACAACGAATCATTTCCTCTGTGTTTTGCAGTTCTGAAACATACTGTGTCACGAGCTCATCTAGAAAAAAATACCATTGCAGAGTGAAAATCAACTACCACATCACTGTCATTAAATAGTCAGCTAACAAACAAACAAAACAAAAAATCAGGAAAAGATCCCCCAAACAGAGCAGCTAGAAAGTTTTAAAATTCATTAAACTAAAATACAGAACACCTCTGATTTCTTACAGAAAAAAGATAAAAATTTTAAGATGTTCACTGTTACATGAATGAATTCTTATTTTCTATATACAAACTCAGATTTTTAGACAGACTAATACTAGTCATTCAGAGAAAAAAGTTCTTAATTTTAAGAAGATATAACGTTTTAAAAGTCAAAAAAATAAGTATAAGCACAAATTCCTATGCAAACACAGGGGAACAAGTTCTCTTATATTTACAGGTCATCATTTTCCATAATTAGACAAGTATTCTGCGTTAGGAAAGAGATGTCTCTGGATTTGTGAAGGTCATTCAACATTTTCCCCTCCAGAGTAGTCTCAGTTGAGCTCAGGGTTTAAACACACACAGAGATCATACCTAAGCAATGAGATAATTTCATATAACTTTTTATAGAGAGACAAAAATAATACTGGGCTTTTTGCAGGAGAAAGCTCAAAAGCAGCAGCACTTCAAAGCAGGGATGCTGCGCTCAGAGTCTGTGCAATGCTACACGGCGGGACAGGGACGATGGCCCTACAAACAGCAGCACAGACAAAAGGCACAAGAATAAACTGAACTGGGCATAGAAAAAGGAGGCTCAACAATGAAGGAAAGCAATGTGAAGAAGAAAGCGAGGAGGAATAAAAAACCAAAAAAGAGAAGTCAGGAATCTATCTGCGTATTTCTGCTGTGATTTTTATCCTAGACTTAACAGACAATCCTTCCTTTACCAGGTTTCTCAGCAACTATATTGAACTGTTCTGCAAAATGCAGAGAAAAACAACGTGCTCCAGAAATATGCTTCTAAGACCAACCAAGATAGCGGCAGCAAACACAGCTCTGGTTCGAAAAGCAGAAAGGTGGCCTTGTTAATCGCTTTACTGAATATGTACTTTTCAATCCTCAAAGAAAAAGAATTCGAGATTGTAGGAAGATTACATAATTGTGCCATTGCTTACTGTCACCTTAGATTTAAATGATTGAGCAATATTTTCTAGAGGAAGAAAGAATAGTTACCATAAGGAATTACACATTAATCATAACTCATGAGGTGGTGGTGTTTTGTTTTTTTTAAGTCCCTATGCAATCAGCAGGCCTCAACTAGTTCCTCACATCATGGAACTAGTTCCCTGTCCAAAGGTTAGCAATACCTTCATATAAGCACATCTATTATTCAAAAATTTCCAAACCACTGGAGTGTAAAGTTAGAGTCTGGAGGCCATAGGAAGATGTCGTGCTTGCTTAGACAGCAAGATGATCTTAGACAGCAAGACTACGACAGTGTTCCCTTTGACTGATGTAAACTTAAAATGCCATTTTAGCCAAACGACATAGAATTAAGACATGACAATGGAAGAGCAGCTCTTTACTTATAACTACTTCGTAATTATGCTCGCAAGTGTAATGCAAATGTTAATATTCTTCTGAGAGTCTTCAGCCTCGTAAAACACAGCCTGTGAGGTGTCTACAACATTAATTCAACACAACCCATCCTGAAAGAATATTAAAAGAAAAAGTCATCAAAACCAAACACATTAAGACAGAAAAGAAACAAAGAAAAGGTGGTAACAAACAATCAAGGCAAAAGAAGTTTCAATAAAACTGCAGTCTTATAGGGACAGATTCAGAATGCTGAATCACTTTGATTTGTGTTTTCATTTTAATCTGTTGAGCTATAGTGAAACACCCGTAAAATTCTACCAAAAGCCTTTTTATTTCCTGATCCACTTCATCATGTTTAGACCTGCTTTAACTGACTTATCTAATGATCTGCATTGTCACTGAACGTCTTCTGCACCGCAGCTCCCACGCAGACACGCATGTATCAGGCATCATGGGGAGGATTTTTAGTAATGGATTTTAATCCCACAACATACAGAATTTCATGGTCATCAAAGACATAGATTTTACAGACACAAAGATGAAAATACACTTTTTTTTTTCTTTTTAAAAGATGCTTGCATGTATAATGGCGCTTTTGTTACAATGTGTGGAAGAGGCTTTAGAGCAGTACAAGGCAAATAAAAGCATCATCAGGACAGAACTGACTAGACTTTTTAGAACAGAAAAATTTCCACTCACGATTCTATTCTCTAAATCACTCCAGGAAGTCTAATAAAAAAAATGTACCTCTATCTACAAATCTGACCCTAATTATGTCCCCAGACCACCATGGCTACATCACCATGACTCCTTCAAGCACGAGCCAGACTAGAAGTTAACCGAGAATCCAGGAAAAAACAATTAAGCTTCATGGGCATCTATGGCTGCAGCCATCATTGCATGTCCTTCCAGGAGATCCTCTCTCCCTCTCGACACTGACATCTGGCTGAGCTTCCTGGTCCACTTTCATAGAAGTCTGAAACTCCATCCTTACATAGAATGTGATCTATTAACTTTTTAACTCATTTTTAGCTTGCTTTCTTGATTCAGCATTATCTCCTCCTGTCCAAAGTATTCTGTTTTTAGAAAACATTACCTTTTGCTGAGATTATTGGTTTGGGTTTTTTTAATCTGCCTTAGTACCGTATCACATCTTGCCATACTGCCTACAAAAAAAATCAGGCATGCAGTGCCAGCCTGCATGAAGGAAAGCTCTATTTTCAGATTTATTTTTTACAAAAATGCAGAGATTTAGCAATACAGAAAAGATTTAATAATCAGGATATGCTGCTTTTATATATAAGCCATAGCTTCTCTAGGGCAGGGAATGCATGTTACTAATATATGTGATAGATATCAGGTTAATTCTGGGAACTACCATAATAGAAATAAATAATAACGTATTCTGTTACCTGATTTAGGAATGATTTAGTAATGGCAAAAAAAAAATATCACTATTTTGTTATATATATATATAAATATATATATATATAAATATATATAATATTTAAATCAATACAAGAACTCAAATGTTGTTCTTAAATTATCTATCTATACAATGCAGTAGTTTGTCTCTGGTGGACACAATATAATTTGATACTTAAAACAAAGAAAGGTCCAATAAAACCAATATAAAAAAAGATGTTGATTTATATGCCTCTGACAAAAGTTTAAGCCTACTCTTGTACCACTGATCCAAATCCAAATAAATGAGGTTTCATATGTGCATTTACAAGAACTCTTGTGTGTCCTGGCTATTCTTCCTATCCCTACGCAATTCTTCTTCCTTAAAGTCAGCCAAGATCTCTGGCATAGAGTTTATCAAAATATGATGTGAAAATGTCTCATTATGAATTTCATAGTGAGACACAAATAAGACATAAATGTCTCATAATGAATTTCATTAAAATTCAAGATTTGCCATAAACACATATTTTCTTTGCTTCTTTGTTTTACAGTACAGAATAGAAAAGCTATCTCTTTTTCCTACTATTCATTATTATGGTAACTTGCATTCTTTTTTAAATTTAAATTTTTAAATTTAGACTGAATTTAGACATTCAGTCTAAAGCAAGCAATCCCTGAGACATTTCCTAGACTTTCAGCTGGTTTTACCATTCTTTCCTGAACCATTTTAAGGTCCTTTAAAATCAGTGACGCTCCTCCCCACTCTACCCAATACCTCCAAAGTGCAAGTTAGGTCCAGCCCAGTATTTTCTGCCTCTGCTGTAAACATGAGTCATTACCCTGTAGAGCTGGATCAGCTTCTCCCTTTTCGTTGATGTAATACTCGTTACACAGCGCAGCCAGTGCAGAGACTGCAGACTCCTGTAACAAAGGCAAAACTGTGAACTTTGATATATTTTTACGGTCATACTTTATGATAACTGTGCTTAGAATTAAAAGGTTAAGGAAAAAGAGTGGATTTTTAAACAAAAATTATTCCCTTCAGCTACTGACATTTACTTCCTTTTCATTTTTTCCCAATACCGGTTTAAGAACAGTTGAATAGGAAATCTATGTAAGAAAAAAAAATCCAAGAGTTTCTACTCTTATTCCTTCAAAAGTACCAGTAAGCTAAATTAATATTTAAGACATTAATAGTAATGTATCAACTATTCTCAGTTCAGCTGAAAGACCTCCAGGATGACACAGTATTACAAAATACAGAAGCCATTATTTCATCTTCAATATATTGGTGCCAGATTGATAAGAAACAAACCATTTATCCCCAGAAAGCTACAGGAAGGAAACACAGAAAAAAAAAAAACAACCAAAATATCCAGTATTACAATCCTGTGTCTCACTGTGTCTCAGTCTTAATTGGTTTAGAAAAGGACCAAAGGTTGTGTATCGCACCTGCACCTCCTCATCTTTAGAGTGGTTTCGGTCACTGCTGCAGAACACAGAACTAATATAGCTGCTATTTCAAAAAGCATGTAACAAGTTTTCTCGTAGAATTTATGGTTGAATTATACTTTTTAGCTAACAATACAATGCTGACCAAAATTATAATAAATCTGAAAGCATACAAAAACTATGCACTGTTCGCTCCATGTTAACAGCAATGATACTTACTAATACTCATGTTCTCTGGGTACAAGAAATCTTAAATGATAACACAGGCATCCTGTACAGCCTATTCATCCCACCCTCAAAGACACCTCAGACTTGTTTTCTATGCAAAATCCAGGACTTGAAAGAAAATCAGTATTCATCTATGTAATATTCTACCTACCACGGGCATTATAATAGGAAAATATACAGAATTATATGTAGGTTGGAAGGGGCATTGAAAGATCACCTAGTCCAATCCCCTTGCAATGAGCACGGACATCTTCAACTAGATCAGGTTGCTCAGAACCTTCACTTTCTAAAAAGAATGGCTTTCACTCTAAATGCATGAAGTTACATGGGCAGAGTATACTGTATGTCAGGAAAAAAGGTTACTTTTTAATGTCTTAAGTATTGCCCTTAAAATTATTTCTCTCTAAAATATATACAGAAATCAAGTGAGAACTGATATTTACTAAACATACTTGGCTCAACACTGATTAATATTAACTAAACAAATCATAACTCTCTAAAGTCTATAATTAATTCTTCTAAGTTTGGTTTAGAAGTTCCAGTTATAAAGACATACAAACTCTTTGAAAAAATTGCTAATGCCAAAAGAATATTCCAAGAATTCAAATTTAATCTTTAATTTTCTTCAGTGACTTGGATACATTCTGGTTTACTCTGTCTTCCAAGGAAGACTAAAAGATGAGCGACCAGATATTTGCAATGGCTTTTTATCTTATTTTTAAAACCTAACAAAATGAACACAATAAGTTATATTCAAATAGTCTCTGTGATGGCTATAAGCTCAAACAGGGCATTCAAAAATTGTCTTTATAATTCAGTAGAGCCTTTAAGAGCAGAAGATCAAACTGTCATGGTATTACTCAGGAAAATTAAGGCAAATAACTGGAGACGTTAAGATCATGTACATAAAATATCATGAAACATATCCATCTGGATTTAATATTCAGAATTAAAAGTAGCTCGAGAGCACAGTAAAAGGATTTGCAACAGTGTTTCATGGAAAATTTAAGCACATTGTCCTGAATAACTGTTGATCACAGTGTTCTCACTGTTAACAAAGATCCTCAGTACATCAGGCCTGAGAACATCATCCAGACTTTCTTTTTGATTCTCACCAAAGCTCTCTGAAACTACCAAATATCAACATACCTTGTACATACTACAGGTACACCAAAACGGACACAAAACACCGTACCAATGCAACCGTGCAGCCGAAGCCAGGAGCTTCAAGAAACTGCCAGCGACCACTGATGGCCAGCCCAGCCCACCATCAGTGGCAGCACCTGCCAAGCCCTTGGTCCACATGTAGACACAAGAACAACCTCTGTGACAGCCGGTCAACTATTAATCAAAAAGCTCCATTTGAATTTTGAGGAATTCTCTTTTTAAAAAAAAAAAAAAAAAAAAAAAAAAAACACAAAAAACTTCTTGATCCAATCTAAGAAACAAACATTTAAGAATCAATTAGATTTCATGGAAAATAATCCACCATCAGAAAGCAAAAATAGTTCTAATTCTGTATTTAATGGGACCACATGAAGGAGGAACTGTTGTACCTTTATATGCTGTCGTGCAGTGCTTGAAACCAGAGGGAGGCTTCTTAGACTGTCGTTTATTAACCACTGCCAGCCACCTGAAACAGTAAGGCACATAAATGGTATTAACTTTTCTTACTTTCTGAACTTCAACATTCTCTGTGTTATTTTTCACAAAGACCCACAATTATACATATTGATGTATTTCCTTGGTTTTCCAAAATAAACAAGGTTGTGATTCTCAATTAGTATAGCTATTCTCATTTGTTTTACAGTTTAAATTCACAGTTTACAGCACAAACGCTGTGTCTGGTGATGCTGAAAACTTGACAGGAAAACCCCCCACATTAGGAAACAGCTAAAAACACATCTTCAAAAAACATTGCCATCTGTTGCAGTATTTGTGTATGTTTTTGGTATTTTTTTATTTGTTAGGCCGCCCAATCTCACTCATCTTTCTTCTTTAAAAAGCATCTTTTGTTAATACTTTAGCTTAATGAATAACAACTAAGATAACGGAAAGTTATTTTAAAAATGACATACCGATTATTGGATCTCCTCTAAATGGCATTTTTGATAGCGACAACTTTTCAATTAAAGTGCAGACTGTAAGAAAATAAGTTTGGTAACTGGATAAATAGAAAAAAAATGAGAAATTGCAGCAATTTTGGAGCTATAACCATATCAAGTTACATTAATTTTAAACCAAAGAAAATTTGCAAATAGAAGTCCAAAACGTGAAATTAGAAATTTAAAGGAAGTTACACTTGTGATTCTTACACACAAAAAAAGCTGCTCTGCAGCAACTGTTCTCTGACACGAGTTAGTCCCATCACTTATACAAATCCATTGTCTGGTGGTATGTTTTCCCCCCTCTGCCATTTAAGGTACATATATGTACATACTGGCCACCTTCCTGTTCCTATACCGGTCTGTAAGGGGCTATGTAGCATCACTGATTGTAAACCAGCCTGGACAAGGACAATGCTACAGCCACTAAAAAACTATTCAAATATATATGAAAGGTTTTCCTACTTCTTATTAGCACTTTTTTGGACCTTCAAGGATCGGCATCTGTTCGCTGCACAGAGCTGAGAGCTATAAAACTGGATGCAGCTTTATTTCCTTTGATACTCAGAATATGAGAAAATGTCAATAATTAAGTCCTTATTTTTTTAAATCTATAAACTTAAATTAATTCTACGCTTACGAACCCACTTTCAGAATAGAAATTTTTTTTAGTGTTTCAAGGTTGTTCTGGGGAATAGCAATTAACACAGAAAACACTGCCAACTTTTACTATACAATTGATTGACTGCATTGCTCAAATGAAAACTCAGCACTTCGGGAATACAGGATCCTTCACCTCCTGGTGATCAGTTCAAATAAAACAGATTGGTATACATCCATACTCACTATCTGACTGCTTTAAGAGTGGTGGAGGGCTGGTAGAGAGGAGGGAGAGGACAGAACAAGCTTCTATATAATACCCCCTTTTTGTTTTCCTCTCATCCCACAACTTAATCTTTGAATCTTGCTCTGGGCTCTGTACACAGTTCATCATCTTCTTCATTTATAACCAACTTACTGGGCTCCAAATCTACTCTTGCATTCAGTCCTCACTGTGGTAATGTCACACAATCAGGCTCCCTGTGCTCGAACTCTATTCAATATTGTATGTCAGCTTCTTTGTTCTAATATTTATTCACAGACAAGGTTAAGTACAATTAGTTCCAAGTTCCTTAGTTCTCTACACTTCTTTAAGCTCTGTTGTGGTTGAGACCATCATCTTCATTAGACATGCAGGCAATTTGTGGAACATTTTCAATTCTACTTATTCCACCTACACAGTTGTATCATGCCAAAATACTGTCATTTGTGCTTCTCCAAAACTATGAAATATTCCACTACTTAAAAGCTAAAACATATGACAAAAAACTACCTATTCTTTCAGCGTGCATTATCATGTCACAAGACTTTAAGTTCATTCAAAGACTGCAAAAATCCCCTGCCCCCTGTACCCCTTCTATTTGATCACTCTTCCATCTTGGTACTGAAACACCTTTACCCACTAGGTTTGGATGGCTTCACATCTTCAAAGCCAGAATCTGCTGCGCAGCACTTCCTCCATCCAAACCACGAGCAGAAAACTCAAGCTGGCATCATTTCCTTATCCACCCAGGCTACCAGGACGGACACTTTTTGCTGCAACGCCCTTCCTTTTTACAGTGGTTCCATATATAACAATCTTCAAAATCCATGTGAACAACCCATCAACTTTTCTGTGATACCACCCGTTCCACAAGCTGTTGTTTATACGGTCTTTATTCTTCACCTTTGCACACACATGTATTACTGTAAAATCATCAGTTACGTGACCGCATCTGTCTCAGTGGACTGCTCACATGTCTTCTGGAGAGGAATCAGAGTAAATCAATGAAAGAAGCTAAGTCAATCCTGAAGCAAATTCATTGCGTGCCACAACAGGAGAGAATGTGTGACATCAACCCTAGAACTATCGCCAACTCTTACACAGCGTTATTCACAAGTGTGCTGACAACCGATGTTCTGGTGTAGCCATCTTCTGATAGGCCTCCAAACTATGTATGTTTTTAATTACTGTGCATACTTTATTTATGCATTCAACACAATATCTGCAAAACAAACTGGAAAAAAGTAAAGGGGAGAATTCATTACTGCATATTTTCTGCTTTCACACCACAGTGGTGATACTTACCAGCTGGTCTCATCAGTTCTCCACCTAAACCCCTGTAAAGCAGAAACAGAGCCTCAGCAAATAACCCACCACGAGCAGTGCCAGCACACTGCATAGCGAGAAAAACAAAAATCTCAAAACCGTTTCAGGATGAAAGCAGATCACAAAATACCTGCAGTTTTGTATTTGACCAACTCTGAACTACTTCTTTTTAAATCAGCTGTTGTCTTGACTTCAGCATGATTTATACAAAACCTTCCGGAATATTTAACATTCTTCTTGCAGAAACATGGTCCCAGTCTTTTTAATTTTTAATGTGAATAATAGAAGACTGTCAAGTTCATTCTGCTTTTCACTTGCTTCAGAAGCATTCCAAACCTGTGGGACTTGCCACAGGACTTTTCAGTCATACAGCCTCTACGAGCTTCTGACTTCCATGACTGAAAAGCAATTACATGCAATTTTTTAACAAAATCTTCATCTCTGGAATATTCAATAGAAACTTCACTTACCAGTTTCCATTTTCATAAATGCTAACTGGTTTACTTTCCTGGCAAGGTTCCCCCTCCCTCCCTACTAAAGCCCCTTCCCAGGTCGTTTTGCATTCATCACCACAAACAAGGGGGTAAAAACTTCCAACACAGCAGAAAAGGAGAGAAACAAACGACACAAGATGTTTCAGACCCTCCTGAAGTAAGTGCATATAATGTAAGGACGGTCTCACCAGCTGGGACCTCAGGCTCAGCCAGCCCAGCTGCCCTGTCCGAACACCAGCCTGGCCACCGGTAGCACCAGGAAGGGACAGTCTGAACTGGGCAGAAAGTGGGGAGAAGCGGGAGCACCCTGACAATGGCAGGGCCTGTCTCCAGTATTTAGCATCTCATGTCTCTGGCAGAGGGACATCTCCTCACCCCACTCGGCAATGCCTGCTGGTTACGTGGATATCCCCAAGGTGCCCTCAGCGCTGCTGAGGGTGTTCTGCTCTGTGTCACCCTCTGTGGCTTAATTTTTCCATTTTATGAACCTTTGACCCCTGCCCTTCCTTTGGATATTTCCTCCCTCGACTCCTTATTCTTGTCTCCCTTCACTCCTGCAGTATTTCCTCCCTGAGGTGTGCCAAACCCTTAATCACCTGTTTGTATGACCACGCTCTGGCAGAAACTCTCAGCGAACAGGAGGAACAACAAAGGCTTTTCTGTTTATTTGCTTGGGTTTCTTTTTTTTTTTTTTTCTAAACCTTTTCTTCCCTCCTCTCCTCCTCACTCCCCACAATAAAATTAGTAGCTATGCTCAGAAGGCAAACCTAGCAACCCTAACAACCCTTAGAACTTTGTTCTCCAACTTATCCTTTTATATGAGCTTCAAAAGCCTAAACATTTTAAACAAGTTTTTTCCATTCCATACAAGTAGATGCCTCCTGTAACACGACTGGGTTTTTGACTGCTCAACATTTTCATTGGATTTTCAGGGAACGCAGAGACATCAGCTCCAGAATATTCTCATTTGCCATAGATCAGTCTTCCTTTAATTGGGAAACTTGCTTTTGACAATCAGTATATAAAGCTAATGCAATAATCTACAACTCAGTTTATCACCAAAGCAAGCAAGCACAGATTCCACATCTCCATGCTGATAAGGTCTTTGTATTATCTACCCCACCTTCCTGCCACATTGTCTGCTCTCCAGCTTCTAAAAAATTTAAATTAGAAAACAAAGAAATGATGCAAGGAGTCGAGACAGTGGCAAAAATAGAATGACACGGTGAGGCTCCTTCCTCTTCAACATTTCTTTTCCCTTCATTTTGTCCTCACCCATTCCTTGCCTTTTGTCTGTTGTCTTACTGCAAATGAGTATAAAATAATGATCCTGTAAATTTGTTTGGTGTGCAACACAGTCTGCTGATGCAAGGATTCAGATACGGACTTCTGTTCAAACTACAAAGCAAGAACTGAGTCATAAAGGCTGCTCTTCTCCACTTCTTCACACTGCCAATAAGGAAGTCAGGCCACTTAGAGCTACTCTTACATTAATAATCTGACAGCTATCCCTTCCTCTGGCATTACATCAGCTCAATTTAATTTCAGAGTTTAGAGCTCCACTGAGGATTATTGTCCCTGTGCAAGAATGAAGAATGGTGACAGTGATTTGCATAGTCAGATTTCCACGTAATGCAGAAACTATAATCAAATTATCTTTGAAGGCACTGCAACACCACATGCTCTTCTCTGCAGAACTTTTCAAGTTAGTTCTTTGCCTAGACATCACTGTGTCCATCAACGTATCCAAATTTTTTTCTCCTTTCCACAGCTCATACATATTTCGGTTGTAAGAACTGATAATTCTATCATAATTCTAGATCTTTCCTCAGTCACTGTTTAGTTTGTCAAACACGATGTGCATCTTTCTATTAACTTTATCTCGCTCTACAGTATTTCACTAAATTAAAAAGATACGGATCTACCTAATTCAGAGATTCTGAATTCTGCTGTACAGTCAGTATTCTCCCTTTTTGCTTCTAAAGACACATCCACAAGTTGAATCACATTATATGTACCTGTTTCAAGGTTTAATTATTAATTCAGTTTGTAACTTGACTGATGCAGTGCCCAAGTCCCATGACCTCCTAAGCATTCCTGCCTATGTGCAGCTCTACAGCAATGCTTCCCTCCTAGAAACACCTGAGGATGAGTCACAATTTATTTGTGGAAAATACAATCAAAATAGATAATCCCTTTTAGAGCTGATGAATTAAGATTACTGACCTAAGAAATCTGGTATCTATCTTAAAATTGCATAGGCCTGAAACAGAACCAACAGCAGTGCTGTTTGCACTGCATATAGAACTTCAAGGTACTTTTGTGGAATTTATATTTTTTAATTATTTAAAACCTGGGTTTTGTGAGAAGTTCAGTGTTCGTCTTTAAGATGATAAAAATAATAGTAACTGAAGCTATTTATAAATTAATAGCATATACATTTTCATAAACATCTGAAGCTGAAATTAAAACTACTGGAATAGCTGAAGAGATTCAATTGCAAATGCTTGATTTCCAGGAAGCTAAGAACACCTGCTGAAGAAGTATTTTCAGGTCCACATGAATAGTAACCAATTGTTTTCCATGGGAACTCTTTGTCCTCAGTAAAACTGAGGTATCTTAAAAGGTCCAGGCTGTATACTTCTGGGCTTTGGAAGTACCAAGTGGCTCTATCGCAAGGTACACAGAGGAGGAAAGAGCTACCTTTGAGCATAGACAAAAAACCTGTGTATTTAACAAAGCCTTTGTGGTCATCCCTTTAAGATGCAGAGAATGAACTATAAGCTGACAAACACCTATTTTTAGGTTACTGTAAATTCACGTGCTGACCCTACACTGTTTGTATCGTATACTACCACCAGAAGACTCCGGGTGAAATCCTGCTCTATGGAACTAAGAGTTTGCCCAGTGACTTCAGTTCGTAGCAAAAGAATTTCACCTTGTAACTCTTCAGAACACAGTATAGCACAATCTCCTGGAACCATCATGCGGCTGGACGCAAAAAAATAATTTAAACTTGGAACAATTGTTAAGGTGAGCTTTGTTGCAAGGCTGGAATTATTTGCTGATTAAGTTAATAGGCCTAAAAAACTCTTTTATGGAGGTGACTGCCAAGAAACACATTTGCCCTGAAACCATCAAGATTAGTTGCAACCTTAAAGGTCTTTGAAATGAGACGAGTTTCTCTTTGACCTAGCACCTGTCAACAGCCACCGGCTACCTTACTCTTCTGGAAACGCTGCAATGCAGGAGATGACAGTCGAACTTGCACTGGCTGCTGTTCTAAAAACCAACAGTTGCTCGTCTCGCGTAGCTGGGCGTGTGATACCCACAGCCCGTCCCTTCACATGTGACAAGAGCAGCTCAGAGCAAACCCTGGCATACGGCACCCTGCGCTGAGCACGTCATCCCGCGCTGAGCGCATCACCCAGTGTAGCAGTCGCTAGCACACACCGTGCCAATGTCACAGCCAGCTCCGAGGGGCACCCCCGAGGCCAAATAAACACAACATTTGCTGAAATACAGAGGTAGAGTGCAATTGCCTGGAGGAAGCCCAGCACACCCATCTGCAGCGCTTCTGTATCCGTCCCTCATTATCTCGTGACCCAGCTCTGTGTATTGAGACGTACATTATCAGACTCAGAACTGGCTACAAGAAAGGAGATAAAAAAAAATTCTGAACATCTATTCAGCTGAATATTAAGTCAAGAACCTTGTATCAGGTAATGCCTTTTTAAAGAATCTTAACAGAACTATTAAAAATATTTTTTCTTGACAACTTTTCATACTGAGAACTAGTACAAGGTGTTAGATGCACTACAGAAATGTACCTGCTACAAAAAAAAAAAAAAAAAAAAAAAAGATACTAACTGTGCTGGTTCAGTGGAAGCATAATACAAATCGGGCTGATCATTAACATCACGTTTAAAGTGGCAGGCTGACTTCCAGTCCCAAACTAAGACGGCTTAAGGCAACAGATGCCACAAGTTTTTGTCTTGGGTTTTTATATACAGAAGTCATGTTTAAAGCAAAGAAAATATAGCTCAATTTTTAGAACTCTAGAACCCATATAGCACAAAAGAGGCACAATGGAGGAATACTCTAAGTGGCATGGTTTGCATGGGACTTGCTATAACTAGTGCCCATTTAATACAGAAAATCAGGCTCACTGCGCAATGCTCACCTGGAAGTGCACATGCAAATGCTCAAACCAACCAGCTCCTCAAGACAAACTGGTGCATCAAATGTGTCAGAATCCAGACTAATGGAAGGAAGTACATACTGATGTGCCTGGACTTGCATTCCCCTTTTTCAGCGTGCTATGGTAAACCCAGTAAAGGACTTACACACAGGAAGACAGAAAGATACTTGCATTTAAAAAAAAAATGTTATTACAGTAGAGGACAGGATTTTCTACAATTAGAATAAACAAATTTGATTGCTTCAAGCATAGTCAAAATTGAGAGACTGTGCAGTATAGCTCCAAACTTGGACTGTGTCCTGTCTGAAGGATAATTCATGGCCATCATTCAAACTCAGGTTAAAGAGATTACAAAGGCTGCTAAATAAAGTAAGATGGCGAGTTATATGAAGGTCTCCATTACAGCATTTTGGCTTCATCTTTTTTTACTTGAGGTACTTATGGATTCAATGGAATCCTAGAGCATTAGACAATCAAGAAACCCATGACACATTTTCCAACTTAAATTTTATAAATTACAACTTTTAAAAGGGGGGGAAAAAAGCATTGCAGCATTTTCACACTTCCTTTTCCTTTCTCACAGGCCAACACAATGTCTGAAAGAAGCTCAACCAAAGCACTAAAATCCATGTGACCCACAAAAAGACAGCTACTTTGTTGCCAGAAGTGAAAGCAAAATATCTAATAAACAGTTGAGACCTGTGGCCTGATGCTTTTTGTTAATGCAGTCTGAAAACTAGTAACACAAATAAAACACACAGGTTTTCAACATTCCTACAAGATGTTGTTACACCGAAAATTCCCGGTAGCAATTTCTCAAATGGAAATCTTTGGAATATTATGTGCAATAATTACTCATCATGAAACAAGTTTGGCTTGTTTCACTAAATGCTTGCCCAGCAATACTCAAATTGCTGGTTTGTTTTTATAACCTAGTTTATTTTTCTTGTCCTATTTTAAAATATTTCATGCATACCAATATTTTAAAATATGGATTATATTAGACAGCTCTGTCTCAGCCTAAGTATTAGAGTAAACAGTAGTGAATCAATTGTGCTTGGAGTTGAATTACAAGTCTTATCTAGAATGAAAACATTTCTGTAGGCATCTTATAAATACCATTAAGTGCAAGAAGTGCACATTATGACAAAAACAAATTACACCCAAGCTCCACCCTGACATTAAAGAATTTATGGGAGCCAAGAGAGCCACCCACAAAGACACTAATATACACTATCAGCATTAGAACCATCCACCAGTACAAGCTACCTTTGGAATGGAAGTTTCACATCAGTATGTACAACCCTCAAAAAGTAAATTTCAACATTTTTTCACATAGTTTCAGGATAAAAAAAACTTACATAGAAATTCTTTGAACTGCCATTAATTACACAAAAACTACTAATATTTACTGTTTTCAGATATGACATGTGCAAAGAAGTGAACTAAACCACTCAAAAGCTCAAAGAATTTGTCAGTTAAAGCAGAAGAAGACCCTCACTCACACATACAATCATTAGGGAATACAAGTCAATCGTTATGTTTTGATTTCCTGAAATTTAGGAAGAACCTCTTAACTCATATACCAGTTTTAATTCACATTTACTTAACAGTTACTTAGGCAAATTGCTTTTACTTCCTGGAAGCTTCAATAAACAGGAAATTAAAACCAACTCAGTGAAAACTCATTTACATTTTCTTTGGCGCCAAGGGTTGAAAAATTGCATTGAGCCTTTCGTAATCCTCCTGGCCTACTCATTACACAGGATGAAGAAAGTAATTCTAGAATTTAGATAGAAGCTCCTTTAAAAAATAAATAAATTTTGGACTCATTAACTTATTAAAGGTCATTTCTATAGACCTGTTTGAACCATGCAAGTACTACAGTAGAGGTGAATAATGGGAAAGAAATCCATTACACACTGCTGAAGCCACGGATTAGCAAGCACATTCTGTTCCACATTCTTTCCTTTAACTGTCTCTATCACAATACCGAGACCAGTACTTACCACTTTCTCGTTAACCTGACCTGCCTGTGCGTCGCGCCCTCCAGACACCACCACCACTACAGAACGGCACCAGCCTCTGCAACAGGCAGGCAAAGCCGAAGGAACGCACGTGCTTGCATCTGGGGGAACCGTGAGGGACTGGCAGTCCACAGCAGCTGCAAGTAACTTGTGCAAACCAAAAATCCCACCAAGACCCTACTGTTCACATTACCTCTAATTGATAACTTCCAATACAAAAAAATATAATTTTTGCATCCATTTTCTCACCTGTACAACTGACGACTGCAAAGCTGGGGGGGGGGGGGGGGGGGGGGGAAGCAAAAAACATTAATGTTAGCAGAGTTTCATGCAAGTGTTTCCATTTTCCCTCCCTGTATCCAACATCTACACACTGTGAGCTAGGCAATACTGGATTATTTTATCAATAAAATTCAAAAGGTAAATCTTTTCAAGAAAAGCTCTCTACATCCATATGAATTTTGTATTCAAAATAAAATCAATTTAACACATCCATAAATTCTCTTAATTCCAAACCCTAGCTGCTCCTGCACATACCCTGGAAGCTAGTTTGGCTTTTTAAAATACATTTACTTTCCACAGCTGGCCCTTTTTAACATGACGATATACTGCATTGTCTGAAAACAACTTTGTTAGCTACAGATTAAACAGAAAAAAACTTGCACAAAAGTTCAAACGTGACTGAAAAAATATCTCATTTTAAATTATAGGCCATCTTAAAAAAAACTGTATCAAAGGTTATCAAATTTCTATGTAGTAAAAACACCAAACCCCCAGATTTTTAAAAAAGAGTTTACACCAAATTTGCAGATTATTTATAACAACAGACAACAGCAGAAACTGGAAAGTATCACAGCAAAATAAGGCCACTGTAACAGTACAGCTACTGCTGAGGAAGCTTTCAGGCATTTCAGCGTAGGAAAACTGAAGGAGAGAGAGATGCTTTTTCAACCTGTGGCAGAAGGTTTCACCTATGCACAGAATTGAGCAAGCACCTACATACTTTAAAGCATAACGGGTAAATGGTGAAGCCTGACAGCTTTAGCACATCAGAACTGGGACTAAAAGCAACTACAGATACTGCAGAAAACCAGGAGGAGCCTGAACGCTGGAGTACTGTCTGTTCCATAAGGGAAAGAAATAGGAGCCAAAAGAAAAAAAAAAACAAAGAACGCAGGATGACTTAAAATTAAAGGGACAAGTCAGGCAAAATTATCTCCACAGAAGCACTTGAAACTGCTATGAGCAGGACAAAGACTTCATTTGTCATAAGGAGAAATGAAGACAATGGATCAGATGAAATACAGAATATGATTTTCAAGATCTATAAACTGGTAAATTATGGATGCGAGGATTTAGCAATGAAATCCCAATAAAGTAAAATATAAAAAAAGGAATGGAATCACTAGATCTCCCGAGCATGGTCACATTAAGGCAATAGCCATACATGTATCTGCACGGCCAGTCAGTATGTACAGAAAGGGAGAAGAAACTGAAGGCGAAAGGAAGACAAAGCAAAACCACACGCAGTTATTTCAGAAGTGTAACTGACAGCAGCAGAGAAAGTGGCTTAGCCATGAAGCTGGCAGAACACAAAGGGACCAAATACAAAATTATATTGGAGTAAGACACGTGGGCAAGGCTATCAGGCAGTCTGGAATGCATCTCTGAATTTGTATTTGTGAGATTGTTTACTTTTGGCAAAGGGAAGAGGAAGGTGGAGAACAGCTGTCTTAATTGTTTGTTTAAAATAATACAACATTCCAGGTAAAAATATACATTTATACTTGATACAAACCTCTTGATGGATTTGCTTAAGTCCCTCCAATGACTTTTCATTGAAGTAGTATGTTACAGACCTGCAAAGGTATACAAAATGTTTAAGACTGGTTTCCTAATTTTGCTATAATTTTTCTTCTGACTTCATTGTACTTGCAAACAGAAAAACAATCATTTGGTTTCCAAATTATGCTCAACATAAACATGCAATATTTAATTCTAAATAGTTCAGCAAACATAATAACGTAAGTTCTTTCCTTATCATGTAGCAAGCTCATTCTTAAAGGACTCTAAAAATTTAGTGTCACTTACTAATAGCATTATAACCAGTAATATACCAAATACACTTCTCAGCTCAGTTGTATTTCTGGACTCCAACATTTCTGCAATTTTTCCACTAATTTCAAATATTTCCTACTCCTAAAAATGCTCTGCCTCTTTTTCTCTAGCTTTCCAACTTACTTGAAAAGGGAAATCTAAGATTAACACAAATTCTTTTAATAGACACTATTGGTAAATACAATTCTTGTTTGTCAATAATTAAAGCGATAAAAATCAGTGCACACTTTGGCATCTATTATTTTAATTCATCTCAGTATATTCAGCTTGTACAAACAATGACAACATCAGATTTGTTAGATGTCACCGCTTTAGATACCTTTGTATGACTGCATCAGAATGTTCTCAGAAGTAAAATAAAAAAGATTAACCAGAGAGTAATTATCCAACTTTTAGACAAAAATTACCCTGAAAGTCTGTCTGTTTCTTTACAATACCTTTCTTCAAGGTACACATATCTATGACTCCTGCAGAACTGTATTTATTTTCAGTGAAGTTTGCACACTGGAGCCTTACTTTCCACTGCCTCGATCTTAAACAGCTGCTCATTCCAATTTAAGTCATGCTAGTATAAAATTCTACTGCTAACACAACTTTCAAATTGCAGTTTTTGCAATAAAGGTTTTCAACAATTTTTCACATGTGATTCTTGTGAAAGAAAGTTGAATGACTCATTTCTTTAATCACAACATCAAAGCAAAGACATCTCCAAATAATTCTGTCAACTACTCTGGCTACATCCCCTATATGTAATATGTGTTTGTGTACACACACATACACCCATATGTATCTCTCTCTCTCTCCCTATGTATACATACACACACACACATATATATCTGGACCAGCATCCAGCAGCAACAATTAAATCAGTCCAACTCAACAAGCTGCTTGAGGAGGTACTTCTCTAACACTGAAGATAAAAGACTGTCCCCCTCACCAGGAAGACAGCATACTTAATTGGGAAAGGGGGGTTAATCTGTATTTAAATGGTAACTTTGAACTCTTTCAAGTAAGGCAGCAAACGATCTCACTTTCCTGATGATGAATTCAGACTAAAGTTTATAGCATCATTGAATAAAACGTGAAGGTTTGGCATGACTGATCAAAACAAACAAAAATTCAATTGAAAAGAAGTTCAGTAAGATGGAGAGTTCCATAATTATACTCAGGAAGCTTTCAATAGACGAGACTTGAAAGGAAAATTTATAGTCAAGATAATCTTGCATTTATACCTGTTATTCTCTTCTGCTAATTTACACAGTGCATGGGTGATCTCAGCGCAGGCAAGAATTGCCCCATGGCGTGAATGCAGATCTGTGCCCACTGATAAAGGCAGAAGTCTTGGCAACACTGAAAGAGATCAAATAATTATTATTTTTTAAAAAAAATCAAAGCATAGCGACAGATCATAGTTCTAAATGTAATGACGTCTGCCTAGAAATAATATGGGAAAACCATTTCTGCGAAGTTAGGCCAATATATCCTGTCCATTATATGAAAACCAAGTTTTAAAAATATAAGTAAATACTGACAAAGCATACTAAACCACAACAAGACATTTTGTCTGCTCAACTACCTCCCTGTTTGGCGTAAATAAAGTAACATACTTGCTGTTAGGCACTGGGATGGCTGAGCGGTAAGGGAAATGAAGCTTGTCCTTCCATGGAATTGCACTTCCATGTGCAGTGCATCTCCCCGGACCGCTACAAGGAGCCTCAGCAAGATCCGTACCTACAGCCCGCTGGGTGTCAGCTGCTGCCTTTCACCCAGACCAAAGAGCAGCTAGTCCAGCCTCAGAACCTTGAACGGGCTGAGCAAAGGATCCGTAATCCATGCCAGGGAGCGTTTGATTACACACACAGCAGTCAAAAAGGAATTCTTCTGAAGATGTCAGACTGGACAAGACAAAACAGATCCCCTCACCCTTTATGACATCAAAGCCATATCAACAAAGCTAAAGCTAGGAATCCGAGGGATAGCTGCCTGAAGAGTTGCAACAGAGCTACACCCATTTATTTGTCTCGGAACTGGTAGGGTCCAGCATAGCTGGATAACTAAAGTCCATTCCCCAGATAAAAAAAGATCTGGCAGTATTTTATAATTTTTGCATAAAATCTGAAGACTGGTAAAGCCATTAGTGTCTCTATGCTGTATTAAGTTGCAGGTAAAGTCTTAGTTTTTATTAAGTCATGGAGCACATTTAAATCTTCTTAGTACATTTTTGCTACATAAGCTGGAATGTTGGTATGGCATGCTATGCGGAACTTACGTGTTACCTACCCACATTTGCCATGTATTCAGGAGCCCGTGGAGTAAGGTTATGCAGAGCTTTGGTTGAAAGTTCTCGAATAACACTGAAGATATAAAAAAGCATTTTTGGATTTTTGGGAGTTAGCAATTTAGTAGAAGTAACTAACGTATTGGAAAAAAAGTAACATCAGGAAGGGTCTTCTACCTCCAACCAAAATAAAGACCTCAGCAATATGCAAAAATGCAGTATTCTCTGTCGATCCTATGCTTCCCCCCACCCCAAAAAAAGCCAACAACACAAACCCACGGACCAAACAGACAGCCTACAGCTAGCTTTTAGCTATATGAATAGAACTTATTGCTGAAAGAGACAAAGAAAAACATAAGTGTGGATGGTAGAACCTGAGGGCTCATTCTATGCATTGGCAGGGACACTACAGTAAACTATTATTATTTCTCATGATGCAAACTATTATCAGCACTGATATAATCTCATTTGTGTTATACATATTTTAATCTTCATGAACACTGAATATGACTAAGCACCATCTCTATGCATGAAATCTACTTCAATTATGATAATTGTATGGTGATGGTGTTTACCCCTCACATACACTATATACCATATAAATGTGTTTTATTAATCTATTAACAGATTGAGGTCATGGCAAAAAGACAAAATTCATAAACATGTTTTAAGTGACAGTATGCTAGGGAGGTATAGATAACATCAGCTACTACTTGCCCAGTTTCCTTCAGTCAAATGCTATTGCAAACTCTAGTGTAAGTAAAAATTACAAAAATAATATGGGAAAGCATGATATGCAGAATAGTCACTTGTGGATATTCATATTCAGACTTTATGAACTTACCTATCCCAGTGGTTAATCTTCATGTTAACTAAATGATCAATCATTGGCTGTGTATACTCAGGAAAGCCAGCAATATACACACTGAAAAAGAAATGTTCATGTAGACAGAGTACAAGAATCAACATCTGCATGCACTTTAAACAAGCTACTCCAACGACTTAAAACCTCCAGTTTTAAAGCAACCAAAAAAATTACTTAAATATGCCTTCTCCTATATGAGATGCAGCTGAATGAAATAACACAATTGGAAATATTTTACAATTATTGAAAAAATTAAATCACTTTTGTAAAAATTTCAGATTTTTTATAAAAAACACTATACGTACAAAAAGCTTGATAGCAATAAAAAGGAAAAATAAATATTTAATTCCCATTGTTTTATTCTATAAAATCTAGATGTGTATATTAACTTAATTATTTCAGATTAGAGAAACGTATCAATGATGTAATCCACAGTACAAAGTAAAATTAAGTTACAGAAACATGCTACAACTTCAAAAATACAATGGTCCCAAACTGAATACTAGCTTTTAATTTGTCCTTTTTAAAAAATCAAGCATACACAAAAAGTCAATTCTGACAAAAATGTTCAAGCTACAAAGTCAAGGCTAAGAGGTAAGGGAACACCAGAATTAATTTTCTAGGTAGCCTGCATAATTATCTAACTTTACAGCCACGCTTGCTTTCCAATCTTCAGAAGCATCAACTACTGAAAGTTAAGGTCAACAAAAGTGAAATGTTTTTTCAGTATATCTGATGTATGTTAAATAATCTTGGAAAGCTAAACAATCAGTACAACGTGTTTGTGTCAAAACGACATGCATAAAGGGACAAAATTAAGGACACACAGATTACCTTAATTTCACCTTTTCATATCTTTCGAGTGATTAACTTTACAACCATAATAGTTTTCCATTAATACATGTGTGCGTAATTAGAAGCAAAACAAAGACAAAACCCAAATACTGTTGCATATTACCATACTGGTAATCTCTGCAATTCATCAGAAGACTAGGAATCCTGAAATCCACAGCACCGACCTCAGCCCCTTGAGCCAATACAGGATACACAAGTACTACCTACTGCTGCTGCGAGCCCTAGAGGAGGATTACACAGTTGGTTTTGCTGGCATCAACAACCAGTTGAGAAACGATAGAATTCATTACTCTCTGTTTCCTTTCCCTGTTCTGGAAGACTGTATAATAATAGACACGCTTCCCATGCCGTGTTTGAGGTCTCTTCTTCGTAGCTGTTTTTTGGGTGCTAGTTCTAGCACTCACCATTCTTTCCAGCCATTTTAATGGGAACATCCTTGCCCAGGTCATCAAACTTGATCTCTTGGTCGATGTCTGTAGCTTTAACTACAGTCCTCATCTCTTTTACCCTACTGAGTAATGCACATAGCCTTGGATACAAGTCTAGCCTTCCTGATAATGTTGATGGTAAGATTTTTGTATCCCACTTTACTTAGATTAAGAAGTTTCTCCCTTAACTCTGCTTTAACAAGCCCAGAACTCCTGTAATTACATAAACTCTTTACTCCCTGTTCACACAAAATGGGTTTCCTCTACCTTCCATCCTCAGAAATAGTTATTTGAGCTGAATCCTCCAAAGAACACCAGCAAGAAGTTTCAAAAAGGCATCCAGCTTGAAAAACTTGCATAAAACTATTTAGATTTAAAAGGATATAAGCAACTATTTATACACGCACACATATATGTATCATATATATATGACACTGCTTCTCTACAAGAATATACCATCATTTATTAATGAAAACAAAGTTCAGCAGTAGAAATTGATACATTTTTTTCAAGCTTTTATTGCTCTGAGGAATCTAGCTTACCAACCTTCACACCCGCACAGCTCCCTTTCACATAGCGGCACTGTGCTGGCATACAAAGTGTCCCAGGACTGTTTTATCTGGGTGGGGGAAGGGCAGCTAAAGATTCTAGATCTGGCATATGAACCTCAAGCAGCTTTTTCCAGCTACATAAACAGTTACACCACCTTAAGGCATACCAATCAGAAAGGCCCATTCTTCCTACCACATCATAATGACATCTGTTTTCTGTGCAGCCAAATATATGCTTATGTACTTCTCCTTCGATGTTACTCAGAAAAAAATACAGAAATACTTAAGTATTGACCCCAATAATGACATCCTGCTTGAAGATCAAAATGGTAAAGATGTTTAAAAGTAAAATAATGAATGAGATGACAAATACTTTACAAAGAGCTGGATTAATAACACTGAACATGGTTTCAAGGGATCACGCTAAGTGCATAAAACTAGTTATAAAGTATGCACAAATTTATTCTTTCTGTTGCACAATTTAAAGGCAGGAATAAGAGTGGAAGAAAGAAATCAACAGCAAAAATACTTCCACTCTGATAAGTAACGTTCCTACAAAAACCCTGGAAATCACAATGAAAGGAGTAATAAATGAGTATTTGAAAATAAATAATATATTAATAATTCAGCTCTCAAAAAGTAAGTAAAATATTAGTCTTCAAGCCAAAATTATAAAAAGAGAGAAAACAGAAACTGCTTTGTCAATTTTGAATATTTTCGATTTTCTACTAGTACAAAAAGCCAGAGTTACAAAAATCCCATGGATGTTACATGAATCTAGAGCAGCATCGAATACCAAGCCACTGCGTCTCCCCACCTCGGCTCAGTAGGCGGGAGCTCTGGGCATCAACGTAGGAGGAGGGTGTGGACCCCAGAAGGAATGACAGTAGGTAAAAGGTAAACATATGTACGGCCTGAAATGATTATGCACAAAAGGGACAATATGGAGGTGAAGACATTAATAATAATAATTTTTAAAAAAAAGTAATCGTCGAGGAGAGGATAGAGGGTTCCAGTGCAAATTTTCTCAAAAAACTGCTCATTGGAAGTCACAAAGCTGGCAATGGCATACACCATCACATCTGTTTGCTATTTCTGTTCCCCAAGAATATAACCTTTCCAAGCCTTCCTAACCTGCTGGTTTCTGAGCAACGTGCAACTCCATAGTGCAATTTATCTGACCTATCTTAAAATGATCTGAATCACCTTCTGTAGGTGCCTGTCTCTTTGCATTGGCTACGGAGAGAGGCTAGACACCTAGGCTAGACTGTCTCAGACAACTAAAGCTCGAACCCAGCCTTGAGTCTTTTTCATCTTCTAATGAGGAAGTGCAATCTTACGTTTGTTTTAGTCATCCTGCGCACCCAGCTTGCCTCTGAATTCCCCTGACTTCAGCATTATTGTGTTTTCCGATAGCTGACCAGAACAGAAGACAGTATTCCAAGACAAGCTACTGATTTATAGCATCACCACTCTAGTTTCGGTATTCCCCATGACAGTCTTTGCAGACTCCATCCTGCAGTGATCAGATTTTTCAAATGCAACTGCATACTGTGGTTAGATTTTTACTGAGCTATGAAAAATACAGCCACTCAAGTTAAAGGTCTATGCACAAATGACAAATTCAACAACTTGTGCAAAGTCTTTTTTTAAATGGGCTTTAGTTTATTATTTTTTTTACACGCATCAGAGTCTGTCTGCCATCATAACAGCCTCTCCTTTTACTACAGCACTTCAAAATCCTCCACTCTTATCTAAGACCAGCTCACACAGTTCCGCGACAACTGTGAATACTGCCTCTTGGCTGCATCCTCCACGCAGACAAGGAAATCACGGTCACATTTTCACTGTGTCTTACACATAACAAGCAGTTTGATGCAGCAATAAGAAAAAACAAATTTTAATTTATTCGGAAACAACAGTAATAAACATAATGTTCAGTAAGGTGAAACAATCAGACATATATTTCCTTATGTAAAAGGGGTCACTCATGTTTAAGAAAACTAATGCTTAGAAACTTACCTTATAGTCAGATAACAGTTAACTCTGTTACCAACAGCGAAATAATCAGCTGCAGTTAGAATGTCTATGCCATGTGGAAAGGTGCCCTACGAAACAGCATAGGGAAGAGGGAAAAACCCAAGAATTTATTATCTTAAAATGGAAAATACTTTCCAAATAGGTAACATTATTGAAAACAAATCTACTACTAATCACCAAGCACTGAAAAAATACAGTTTCATTTCTAATTTATAGTAAAATCACTTGTATCAAAGATATAAAGGATATTGGATATATAAACAGTAAAATACCTAGCTTCACTTATGAGTCAATGATAATCAGTCAAAATAAATAGCAGCAGGTAATAAACTATGCAATAGCTATCTTACATATTTGGATATGACTTGAAGGTATTTGGTGAATGCATGGCTATGTATGTACACAAAAAATTATTTTTCTACAAGAAAGTTTAGATAAATGTAAACATGGTTTTAGTTTATGTGAAGGAACAAGTATCTGCTGTGATTTTTATGAAGTATAAAATTAGAGATTTAGGCACCAAGAAATGCATCACATGTAGAACACATGGGAGTTCAATTACTTCTGTTTGTTTATATTTAAAATGAATTGTTAATGAACTAAAAGAATTGGGTTGGTTTGTTTTTGAAAATAACACTGGTTCCCAGCAAAGCCTGAAACACCGAATCCTACAGAAGCATCACACTTCTGACATCAGCGCTCAAAAAATTCTGTTTTTAGAAGACAAATTATCTTTCTAAATATGCAATTGCCATCTAAAAATTTGCCTTCTTATATAAGCAATACAAGTCAGATATTCAGAATTCCGATTGGCTATGGCTGATTTAACATACTACTATGCATCAAAGCTGTGTTTTGGAATGGAAGAGGCAGCAAAGACTCCACAAGCCATAATTAAGTTCAAATGGAAAACAGCCAACTGAAAGACACTACGCTCACCTACAAAAGGGACAATCACATGATATTTAAGTAATAGGGCTATGTGGAAGTACAGGTTCTGGATATGATACAGTTTTGTTTGTTTACAGCTCACTCATCCCTTCTACATTAGAATATAGTCATGCAAAAATAGTGGAAAATATCTCTAGATCTAAGCCTGAATAATTAAAGAAGTATATACTGCAAGCAGTGGGAAGCTATGAGCTACTGCAGAGGTCTTCTTCTGGGAAGCATAACACCAACAGTCCGAAAAAACAAGGCCTGGAACCTCAGCGAACCAAGAAGGACAGACACAATATTCGTGGCTTATCCAAGCGACTACCTGGAAGCACCAATAACTCAAAGGTGAAATGAACACACTCTCCAAAAACTAGTGAAACACTGATTAGGGAGAAGAATGGACACAAGAGAAACGCCTCAGTATGATTTGTGGCCAAACACCAAGACATACAATGAAATATATAAGAATGTATCCACACGAATGTATTACATAAGGAAAATCAGGGCTAAAAAAATTTCAACTCTAGCTGCCAGTTGGACCTTGCTATTTATTACTTGACTGTCAGTGTGCTGTTTTGATGCCATCTCACCGAAGGTCACGGTGCCACACTGCATGTCAGTGAGACAGCAAAATTCCTGAGACCAAGTTCATGAGTACAGAGGTCACAGACAGTGGCAGAGGCGGGCTTCCAAGGAACAGCCAACAGCTTCTATTCTGCCAGAACACTGAAAACTTACTTCTCCAACATCAAAGTTTAGTTAATCACAAGTATGTGCATTTTTGTGACCTAAACTTTTTTAAAAATTTGTATTTTTCAAAGTTCGCATTTCCATGAAGTGTAAGCTACAACGCTTTCTTTTTCCGAGGCCACAAAGGCAAGCTCTTGGACTCAGGGCATGCTGAATTGCAAAGGTGAAGCGGGCAGGAACCAGAAAGTAAGCAACGTTGACTTTTTTCTCCACCTAGTCAATATCAGCATACTTCAGATGAGGAATATGTTTTAGCTCCTTCCAATTCAGAGAAAGGGTGTCTCTTTCAACATACTACATCCAGGGAAAGAACTACAGAGGGTGTATCCGCTGATTAAGTAACCATTTTCCTAGGCGGTAAGGAATGGTTCAGTAAATAGAACTTCTGAACTTCTGCAGGAACCTACTGGAGTCCCAAAGTGTTCTTAATGCCATGAAAACCGACTATTTCACCGCAAACTTCTCCTTCATGTGCCAACGTATAAGCTAAAATTGTTGTGTGTTCTACCAACACTGACAAATTTGAATCACGGGTCAAAGCAGAGTCAATAAGGAAACTTTCTGGTTGTTAACTAACACAGACTGTACTCCTCTGATTAAGAAATTAAAAAACCCCACCAAATTTTTGCTACACAGAAGGATTTCTAAACCTGCAGCACCCAGGAGCCCTCTGTCACCTGGAACTGAAGTCACAGTAAGGTGTTTACTTCATTCCCAAGTGGATCCAGGCTGGGCTGCTGTGCAATGACTAACCAGCCTCTCCAGGGCACTAACTACAGACCCAGGCAAGAATCACGCTGGCTTCTACTTATCACAGACCTAGCTGGGTCAGGACACCAAAAATACCTACCCTCTTCCTCCTAGTCTCCTTGCACCCTTTCCATGCTATTAACCTAATTCTTTCTAGAAATACACACACCAGCCACCAACACGTTGCTTAATACCCTCAGTGCTAAAGGAGTAATACCCAGCTCGTAACACAGAGACCTTCAGGAATGAAATCAGTGAAAGACAGACAACATTTTAACAAAGGCCCCTCAAAGAATGGCTGATTGATAACAAAATTTGCTTTAATCATGCTCACATGCCCCACTGTCAGAAGAATTCACTACCTGGACCACCCACCCACCCTTCCCACCACCGCACTCCACCCCCCAAGTTGTATATTCCAGATGAGAAACCAGGAAACTTTGAAATACAAGTCCTTACCCTATTTACTTCTCCTCCAAGGTTGCAAATCAAAGTTGTCTGAGCATTTTAACTACTTAAATGTTGCCAAGTTACACAGAAACCTACCACATTACTCTTTTTCCAAGCACTCGGGTATCTCCCAAAGTAACAGGTATCTCAAAATGTCTGGATGGTACATCATGGTACAACAGGCAAAACCAAACACCGAGCTGAAGACTCTGAACCTAATTCACTGTTGTATCACCAACAACAGCAAAGATTGTGCACTTCAGCTGTTCTATTAAAAACTAGTAAGTCAATGAAACAAAAAAATAACAGAAAAATTGACTTTTCCTGCTTTAAGAGCATTGCTGTTTGCAAGGTGTATAATGGCAGTCATACATACTGATTTTGTTTTTCAGAATGACTAAAAATCACCAGAAAGTTCATTTTCTTCCAAAACTAGAGCACTATAATAAAACTCACATTGCAGAAAAAATATTTTACAACTTGTTTGCTGATAATGAAAATAATTATTTTGTGACAACCTTTTACTCAATTTCTCTGAAGCCACAGCATCTAATTTTGATTTTAGGTACTACACGTTTACAGTAGCCTCCAAGGCACTAATGAATGAAGATTCAGGAAAGTTACCGTACCTGTCTCCCAACATTCTCCTGGAAGGCAGCCTAAGGAACAGAGAACAAACATACCAAAACGAGTCAGGTTTGCTTTTTGATAAACACCAGATCATGAATTCAAAACACACAACAATATAAATGACCCATGGCTTTTCTCTTTTAAATAAAGTAAGCTTTGTCAGTAGAACAAGCCCACAGGGCTTTTTTGTTTCGGCGTCTCTATGGTTCTGGTGTTCTTAAAGCTGTATGTTGCATGACAGCAATTTAAGAATGCAAGTTCATTAAATTAGTCACACCCACAAGAGTGCTTTTGAGTAGTGACACAAGGCTTCGCACTGGAATTGAAAGTCAATACCTGTAGACAACAGAAATTGAGACAGCTCGCTTTTGTCTGACCATGTCAACACAAATTGCCAATAGTAGGCAAAGGCTGATTATTAACGAAACTTCAGACAAAAAAATATTGGGACTGCAATACTTATTTAAAAGATACACATCTGAAAGCACACAAACACTCCAATGACAAAACCTGAAAACAAAATTCATGTATGTTTCTTGTGTTTTGCATTAAACAAACTCAAAATCTTGCAAAATGCAACAAATATAGCCATAAAGTTAATCTCTCTACTTGTATGGCATACAGAATAAAACCTACTTAACTGCCTGCTCCCCACTCGAATTTTCTCCAAAAAAAAAGCCAGTTATTTTTTGTTCCTTGAAAGGGTATACAATCATAAGTACTAATAAGAACTTTGGAAAACATTAAGTATTTTCAGAGAGGAGAGAACATCATTATTGCTCTATCTACAGAGACCTTCAGCAACAGACAGCACTTGTCACCTGACATTCGATAATGTAACATACAGGGGGAAGTTCCAATCTTTACTGAAAACGCCACAAGAATTTTGACACACAGAGCTTCTGTACTTCCTACATAAATACAGTGTGCATGTGGTAATCCACCTGTAACAACAGAGGGTGAACCCAGCTCAGCAGGGTGCCGGCCCTTCCGTACGGACAAGCACTCCCGGCACGCAGGTGGAGCAGAGCCCCTTGGTGCGTTGCTGAGGTTATGTCTGATCTGGATAATGACTCCAGTTCCCGTAGACGTGCCCGGGCTAGTTCAGCTCCTGCTCGCAGCCTCTCCATTGTGGGACACGTAGCACCGGCTGACTCCAAAGCACTCACCCAGCACCCTGGCGGGCTGTGGAGCCCACCTCAGCCTGCCTGCACTGCAGCCTGCTGCTGCAGTGCCCCTCGGCTAACCCGGTTAGGATTGCCCCGGGTACAGCTGCATGGGCTAGCTTCCGCGGCGGCAGCGGCGCAGGTACGCCCTTGGGCAACACATAACGCAGGCTTCCAGAACAGGAACGTACTGTAGCAATGCCCTGCACTTGCTCTTTATTGTACGCTGGAGCCCAGCTTCTGACACGGCTTTTTTTCCACTCTGCTTCCCCACCAACAGCCGCTTCCAGCCGGGACGTCGCCCCATGTCACCCTGCATCATTTCCCTTCTCGCTTGCACATCACCTTTAGATCCCCCTTCCAGCTATGGAGACCCTTTTGCTCAGCATAGGGACATTTCAGCAAGGATGATGCTCTCGGCTATCATGTCCAAGGGATTTAACATTTAAATCACAGCTTTACAGTTTCTTTTAAAACTGCACTGCTCAGACAAGTGTCTTAATGGTACAAAATCTGTAAAGCCTTTTTCTTCCTTTTTATTTTTTTCTTTTTAAATCAGAAACTTTGATACCCAAACAATGTAAATCTGGTCTCAATCCAGTGAGGATTTTATTCCACTTAGAACACATCCATAGGCCTAGGACTGAAATACACTGTGGCAAAATCACCTGAAAAAGATGTATAGGGGCCTATATAGAATGTGGCAGCACAAAAGCTGTTGTACCTAAAGATTTCACATGTTTTGTTTACCAAATGTAGGAATTTTAAAATTCCACCACTGTATCACCATTTCATTTTTTAACTTAGAAAGACAATCATAAAGATCTACAAAACAGTCCAGCAGCATGGCAAAAATACTTAGCATTAATCTGACGTCTTCTAAATGTCTAATTTACATGTTAATTTATACCTGATTACTTTACCTATAAAAAACATGTAACTTTAACCGCTGCTTACAAAGATAGATATTAGTATTGCCTTACTATAAATATATTTGTCAATTATTTCAATTTAATAAGCTTGGAGAAAAATAATCAGTTTGGTATAGATTCTTACACTTGTGTTATGAATTTACAATTCATAAAAGTATGAAGAAAAATAGTAAATTCCTGTATACATAGCTCAGTAGCTAAAAAATTTTCCAGTTGCAGACTAAAACTGTATGGCAGCTTGTTTCACAGCTGGTTGCTTAGGTTGAGGGAGGTCTGTATGTATCACCATGAACCTCTCTCAGCTTCTGCACTGCTGAGCATTAAAAAAAAAAAACACCAAAAAAACCAACCAAACACTAAAAGGTGCTTCTGCAAATAAGTCTTCAGCTAGTTGATGGGAAATTTACAATGAAAACCAAGATATTCAAACAAAAACAGAAAAAGTCCTCAAAGGAACATAAAAACAGAACCCTAGAGTGTTTAGAGCTATATTTGGAAAACTTTACCCCAGATTTAAGGCGGCTTTGTTGACAATGCACATTCCAGCTGTGATAATTTAAACACAGGAGACACATAATTGTGACAATTTAAACACACTATTTAAATTCTAGAACAGCATCTAATCCCAATTTTAGCAACAAAAATGTGTTTTTCCTGGGTTGGAACAAGTTCGTTGAACAGAAAAAGTTACAAGGAAAACCATCCCCATAATATTATTCTGTTAAAGCTTTATCAGAGAAAGTAGAACAGAAATATGAAAATAATGAAGCATATTGTTCATCCAAGTGAAAAGGCAATTTCCTACTGTTCATAGAAATCCTTTTTCCTTTAGCATTTTTTTAATGTTTCACAAAAGATTTTTCTTCATAATAAAGAGATTTTCACTAACTGAATATTTTACTATTTCAATCACACTTTCAAACAACTGCCAGTTCCTAAAGATGCCAAATACTTCCATTGTTTTGTAATACTAATTTTTCATACAATCCTCTTCTGGAGATGGAAAAACTGGATGCAAAGGCCTTAACTTCACAATTCCTTGATATCAGAACCAAGATGACCAAGTAGCCTTGTAACCTGAACACTTTGCTTTCCCCGAGAACCCGAAAAAATATTAAAACATTCTCTAAATCATGATTTTAGAAACTATCAGCCAAACAAGAGGAATAAAAAAAACCTTCTCTAAGATGTCAGAGCTCAAAGGAGCCCAATCCGAGATCACTTATTCACGTGATTATTCCTTAGAATGATTATTCATGAAAGAGCTGCAGAAGTCAGCTCAATATGCTTTTGGAGCTTCAAAAGAACAGTCTTGTTTTATTCACTCTAACCTCAGGGTTCAAAATATCTCTATATGCTATTTTGTTTCATTGGTGTTCTGCATCAGAATATATTGCATATTATAATAGATGGAAAACCTAGTAAAACATGTTAGTTATTTAAATATGTATCTAACTGTAGCAATCATTGGGAATACTTAGGACTCCCAGATATTTTTCTTCAAAAATGTAGTAATGCCTGGTGAACATGAAATATTTCTTTGCCTGACTTTCTAAAATAAGAAAAAAAGGGTTCAGTACTTCCTTAACTATCCATCAAAATAGCAATTCCAATGTTTGACCAGCTCTAAATTAGAATGTATTAATGAAAGAATTAATTTGACTGAAGATAACTGAATTGCAGAGTGTTTTTGATCGCTTGGTTTAAAGTAGAAAAGTGAGAAGAAAACATACTGTAGTTTGCACTCATTTGAAATACAGAAGCACAATCTGCACTAAGCTTGGAGCATTAATAAATGTATCTGGTTTAGCACCGTATTTCGTGGTCAAACGATCATTTATGTTTAAGCATAGAAACATAATGAAGATTACACAAGACAATTAGATCAAGCCACTAAAGGTAAGGAGTGCATTTGTAGTGGCAAACATGTTAAAAAGAATTCCCTTCTTTATATATATTGCCAGTGAATCTTAGGACAATTCCTATAGAGCAAATAAATAACTTACTTTTCACCATCTATACCCCTTAATGGCTTGTGCAATTTGCAGGAAAGCAAAGCTACCTTTGTTCTCCTCTACAGATTTTATTTGAATAAGGTGACTTAAATCAACCAAGAATAACAAATTCTGCAGTTTCTGAAATTTAGGAGTTGAAGTCTGGGGAAAAGTAGCATTGCCCATATTCATTAGTTGTACAATATGCAAAGAACATGTTGTATCAGTACTTGGTGATCCACAGCATTGTAGCTTCCATGCTTCGGTTTTAACCTATTTAGACAAAGCGATCTGTGATACGATTACACAAGCGACTGACTCACTTCCCCAGCAATTACGCTGCACCTTCATTCAACAGCTTAAACTCTCAAGCAGAGGTGTGGCTAGAAAAAAGTAAGGATGCTATGCAGGTATCCCTGAGAAATCCTCCTTATGTTATAAATCCATTAGCTTTCAAAATTTCAGTCAAAAAATAAGACAGACCTGTTAATTAATTTGCATGTTGCAAAGACTGCCTTTTTTTCTTTTTTTCTTCTTTTTTTTGCTTGTTAAATGCATTCTCAGTAACAGAGACACCTGGTTCTTTGACAGACATTGTTTGGTCCTGTTTTGAATTAATATAATAATAAGGTGGGCTTTTTATATTTCCGTAAGAGAATTTATCTGTTGAAACAGAAAACTTTTTTTTTTAAGAAAGCAAGTTCAATGTATACAACACACTAACTTAAATTCTCAAAGATGTCCATTCTTTCTTCTTCTCAAGTTCTATAGCCTCTCCTTCATAAATTCCCTCCTTCTAAGAACAATCACTCATTCCTTTCAGTTCTCAATAGCATAAATATTTTTTACCGAAGGGCTCAACAGACTATACTCAGGTGTCAGTCCTGTTAACCAGATAGCAGTATCTGCCTAACAGATTTACCACCACCTTCTAAAAATTCCCAGTCTTACAGAAGAAGTTTTATATAATAACTGAGAAAACGTTTAAAGGAAAAATTATTTTGGAAATTTCCAACTTACCACAATTACAATATAACAGTCAATGAACAATTAGAAAAGTGTAACTTCACAAAACTCACCAGCTTGGTGGCTTGAAAAACATACAGTGTTTGTATATTTCGTACGACCCTTTCATCTTTGATACTAGAAAATGCTAAATAGCTCTTTCTTAAGATACTTTATCTTAACCATCATGACAACAATACAGCAGATTGTGAACTGTAGCCATAAATCGAAATGTGGATGTATGGATTATAGAATTTAAAATCTAAAGTCACATCATACTTCTAAAGATCTAAAAAACCACCTTTTTGCTCAAAAAACAATATACTGTTTACATAGCACAGTTCTACAGAGCTAAGTCTACAAATTATTAAATTAAATTAAAACAATCAAAGAATAACAGAAACATATAAGCTAGAATGTGATAACTTACAGAAGCAGCTCTTCTGCAATTAACATCACGGTCAAATACTGCAGTAATAACCAATGCACTGAGGAAATAAAATATTGAGTATTAGTACCATAAATATGAGAAGAAATGTGTCACACCATTTCAACATTTCGACTTCCAAGCAAAACATGCAACATTTCCTCTACAGAGCTTATTATATATAAATACAAGCCTAAATTAAAATTTGCGTTAAAATAACCGTGTACTTCCTTGTTTCTCTAGTTTGCTGTGGCCTTTCCATAGCATAAAGAGACAATCACCATCCTACTGTATCAAAGCATAAGGAGTATGCAAATACATTGAACTGCATAGAAAGGTTTTATGTGTTTAATGTAGAAGGAGCTTAAAACTCGGATATAACTACCATCTCTAATGTGAGACTCGTACAACACAGTTTTAAATTCGAACTTGGAAATACGGTTTCTCAATAGCCAAATGCACAGCAAGTCTGAGGTAAGGCTTAAGCAAAACTAAAAGTTAAGCCACAGAAACTTGCAGCAATCTCTACAAGAACAATCACATCCTGGAAGTAACAAAAATCAGAAAACAATATGTAAATCCTACTAAACAGAGACCTGCACGATAAATTGCAAAGCAGTTTTTTTTAAAAGGTGACATGTAGATACAGAGACATGATTATATGAAACTGCTCCTTTGTGATGAGGTCTGGTAACCCTGTGCAGCTTAATTCTTCTACCTCAAAAGAACTGCCTGTCAGAAATGTGCTGTGCAGCAGAAGAGAGAAAATATATCCCAGCGCAGGAAGTCTACAGCTTTAGAAATCCACCTCCAGCATTCAATTAACTTCAGTGACAAATAAACATCACTTCAGGAGAATCATTTAAGCAGAAAATTATTCCTTTCAAACTCTGCAACTCTTCATTACATTATTTATTGACTCCAGGCAAACCAGGAAATAAATACTGGCTGAAAAGTAAATCCCAGATAGCTTTGCTTTAGCATAAAGATATTAATTACACTGATAATATCGAGCTTCCCTGAGTAGTGGCTATCAGTTTCCTACAGTGAGGAATAATGTGTTATTAAAATTCGCTGAAATGCACAATCAATGTTGCCTCTGTAATTTCAGTTTATCTCCATTGAGGAAAACAAGAGACAGAAAGCAAGAAGAAATTAAAATAAACCCCAATAAATCGTTCTAAAGACAGTTAATGCTTTTTTAATTGTACCTGCGTCAGCAATTCCTCTCTCTGCCACAAAGACATCAGGTCATTACATGACAAAAGGAAGTCACCCAAACGACAGTGATTGGAAGAGCAAATTTTTAGGAAGCATTCCCTTAGGAAGCAGAAGTGGCTAACTGTTGAAAAAGTACTGGATCAAATACATCACTGTCACACCAAGCTTGCTTATTTTCTTCTCTGGCACACAGAGAAACTTAATTTTAAAAGCATACTTAAGAAGTATATTGTTTTAATGATACAAATAGCTCCCATGAATTTTTCAGTTATAGAAGAAAACGTTCAAAATGAGGTAACTGGGTGAAAACCATCCTGGAAAGCAAAAAGAAGCAAATTTCTTCCCAACTTTTCCAATTACACGGACTATAAGATAAAACATTATTTTGCCAGTTATGCAATATTTCCATATTGATCTCTTCTGAGAAAACAAAAAGAAAAACCCAACAGACAAAACCCCCTCAGGGAGCCCAGAAGCTCAGAACGCAGAGCACCGCCCGCACTGCACCGGAGGTACCCTGCAGTCACAGCGTACTTCAGAAGAGCCGTGCTGGGGCAGACCAAAATCCTGTCCTGTGTCCAAGAGTGACCTAAAAGGGACACTGAGGGATGAGTGTAAGGACCTATGTATTAAACATTAACATATTGATTTGGAAGATTATGAAGTCTTTTCAAACTGGAGATGTTAGAAAACCATCACTGGCATATAAATACTACTATTTGAATTTCATATTTAGACTTAAAATGTGGTTGACTAAATATAATGGAAACCAGTTTCAGGTTATTATACACAACAAGAGTTCACCTTATCATCAAATTTTACGTTTCCATTTTTTCTTATTCTTCTGTTACCTGAAGACAAACCTGTGTAAGTTAAACCAGCAGAACAACATACTCTCTATGTGATGCCACCTGAGTTATTCAGCGCTGCAACCGAGTACCATGTTTAGAAAAACAAAACAAAAAACCCAGGAATTTTGTCATTGCCCCCATAGTCCCATTATATTCATAAGTCATGCCACAGCTGCTGGCTTATGTTAATCCTTTTAATAAAGCATTTTAAACTTATCAAACTACACGAATAACTTTTTCAAGTTAATTCCCATTTGAAAACGCAGCACAGTCTGCCGTAACACAGGGATTAGCAAGGAAAGCAACATGCGTAAGATGAAACATGTCTAAGGTGTCTTCACCTGTCTGCTTTGTCGTGGGAGTTTATGTGATACTCCACCAGGATTTCCTAACATAAAGAAACTGTTTATGTCAAACAAAGGGGGATATTTTTTTTAAGCTGGTTGAAGAATCATGTCTTGACTTGCCTAAAACGTACCACACCTGACTAGCAACAGGTAGAGCAAAGAACAGCTTTGCATCTTGCAGTCTCTATGAAACACCTTCTGTAGTTCCTTGAGGTATATTTAGCCTGTTTGCACGACAAGCAGTTAAGTGTACAATAAACACAAATGGACTTTAAAAAGCAAGTTGCAATTCTATCAGTCAACTAATAACTCTCTTTCTTCCCTGACCCTTCCCCTCTCCCCCAAGTACTCACTTAACTGGCACTAGGGAAAGTTAAAAGGACTCAGAGCAAGTTAGCGGCTCCTCACTCCCCCGGCCCAGCATGGATCTCATTACCTTCCCCCGACAAGGCAGAAAGCAGCAGAGAGCAGAGGCCAGCCAGGTGAGAGACATCAGAACACAGAAATACCAAGTTACCCAGGTGTACCAGACAATAAATCTGAATTTCCTTTATCACCTGTAGCAGGCACTTCTAGTCTATACTAGTCACAAGCAGCAAGAAGCTCATCGTACTGCTAACCTCGGAGAATTTGCTACCATTAACTCAAGCATACCACCCTGAAGCTGCGGCAAGAAAGAAAGAAACTCTCAAACCTCTTGCCAATTTGGCACAAAACCAAAATTTCCTTCCTGAGCCCAAAAAAGGGAAAAGTCTAACTTGTAACAGGACAGAAAACTCTCCTCCTGACTATACATTAGGGAAGGGAAGGCATAACAATCATCAAAAGCAAAACAGTTTTGAACAATACAGGCAAGTTAAAAAACGGAGGCGAGACCAGAGTCAGACCCGCGTCTGTTGAGACAGCTGCTGCACACAGCCCTTTCCACACCTCTTCAGTCATGCCAGTACCCAACTGGAACAGCTATGCAGTGACCTGGATGATGAAAACAGATCTAGGTGCGATTAGTTTTTCTATTGCTAGGTTAAAAAAAAAAAAAAAACCCACTCCCATTCACTTTATCACATGCAGCTGTGCAACGCTCAGCTGCAGCAGCAAGCAAAGGTGCCTCCTCAGCCAGCACTGCTAGGGAAAAAAGCCCTTCAAGACTACAGCCTCAGATTTAATTCCTCGTATTAATCTAGGCAAGCAGGTGGTCTGAAGAAAAGAAGAAATGCAGTGACCATTCCCACTTCTACACTGCGTACTTCCACGCTCCCTCCAGCCCAGCTGACACCAAGCTCTTAACACTTTCTGCCAGCTACCCAACAGCCTACAGGGCTCAGTGTGGTACTCTAATCCCAGCGTTCTGGGGTAAAATGATGGAAGTATAAGAACTAAACAAGTAGAAAAGAGTGATCAGAAAAATGCTTAGAACAGGAGTTACAAGTGCTGCTACTAAAAAAAAAAAATAAATTAAAAAATATAAGGCATGTGGTGCCCCTGCAGGAGCTAACTTTACACAAGTGCAAGACACAGTCCGCACACAACCCTCCTCTGAAGGCAGCGTTCACATACATACAAGAAGAAAGCTATTCTCAATATTTCATCATGGTACAAGATGTAGCTCAGAGCAATGCTTCAGATTTCCCCAATTCTGCAGGACAATCTTGCCCTGGAGCAAGCTACATCACTCACCCATAGCCACACCTTCCTTCCCCCCCCCCCCTTCAAAAACAACACAGCACCGCAGGGAAGGCAAAGCGCCGGCTCTCCCACACTGTACGCGCTATTTGTATTAGTATTCTGCTGAATGGGAGATAGCAATTAGATCTTTCTAAATAATGATTCATTTATTGATTACCTACACCACTGAATGACAGATAAATGAAACTACATTCTGACTACGCAACAGCTCCAAATAGTTAAGATAGCCAGCAACAATTTAATCACTGTAATTGTATAATAGAATAGCAGTGTGTTTTCCTTTTTATTTTTTTGTTTAGGTTTTAAACAAAACAACTCAGCTTCTTAATGTGCACCTGCCGCTTTACAGACAGTAACTTCCACACCCAAGGGGGCAGGAATCAAATTACCTGTATTTCCAAGTTATTAAATTATGCTTAACTTTCCCCATAGGTAGGCTTAAAAAGAAAGCATACATGTAGAGACTGGGAGAGAAAAAGGTCTCAGTCTGGCAGTGCTTTTTATAAATATATGCTTGAATGGCGACTTCAATACATGCATTTCAAATCGCAGTAAGGTTATCTCCCGCAATAAACGTCAAGTTTCATCTACTTTGCCAAGACTTTTCTTTTTATGGTCCTATAGTTTGAACAGATCAAGCAAGCTTTCAGAAACTAGTTTAACAAGACTTTAAAAAATAAATAAACAAATCTGACTAAGTGTATCTTTTTGAAATATGGATAGGGAAAAAGTACCGGTGTGTAAAAATACGAACAGGTACTATTAGAAATACTCTTAGGTGAATATTTCTAACAAGTGTTCTCTAACTTTTTTCTGGTTGGGGTTTTTTTTTTCCTTAAAAGAAGAGTAGTAAGGTCAGAAAGGAAAAGGGCTGATCTATGATCTATACCAATCTAAGCCTGTAACTTCAGTATTCTGACAATTCTATCACTTAATAACAGAACATTCACAAGAAAGCAGAGAAGAAACAGCTATCACTGAATGCGGAGACAGATATTTCTTTTAAAACATTGCCATAAATTTTACTTTTAAAAAAATCAATTTTATCCAGTTTAAGGGGATTTTTCACTAGTCAAAAGTGAATTACTTATGTCTCTTGACTACTGAAAACACAGAAAACAACGTCTTTCCATTACACGATGATACAACTTTGCAAGCAAGAAAAGGAAAAATAAACCTCACCACCAAATTACCCCTCTGCTTTAATTTGTGACTACTGGACCCCAGTCTGAACGGGCTGTGGGGCAGGACCCAGTTTATAGCATAGTACTGTATTTTGGTACCCAAG
Organism: Falco punctatus; assembly: GCF_963210335.1. Taxonomy (NCBI): domain Eukaryota; kingdom Metazoa; phylum Chordata; class Aves; order Falconiformes; family Falconidae; genus Falco; species Falco punctatus. Next base: position 115,078,350 of record NC_137580.1, on the reverse strand, counting down.
TGAGTTTCCCAACAAGATATGCCAAAACGACATTATGTGCCAAAGGCCACGACATGAAGTAGGAAGACACGAAGCAGCTCACTGTTTACCTCAACAACTTCTAGTTACACCCAGGGCACCTACTCTGCCACAATGACCACCTCGCCTTTCGAGTCTGAGTGTAGCAACCAGCTCCTTAGGCTCCCAGTTCAGCATTACCTGTGCTCCTCCGGCCAGGTAAACAGCAGTGCTAAGGACCATGAATGAAGGATTAAACCCTCTGCCAATTCTAGCACCAGGACAAAGCAAACACTCGGTGCATTTTTTTTTAAGGAGGTAGTATTTTCCTTTCTGGTAAACAATTCATTATTTTTCTGTAAGAATCTAATACTTTATATTCCTGTATAGGCAGATGTTTTTGCTGTGTAATTCAGCTCACAGTGGATATTATGTACTTTGTTTCAAGATGCTGAGTTCTGCGTTTTTTAAGGGTAGCAACAATTTGCTTGTGGCTAGAAGTATGACTCTTCTTTAAGTAAAACAGTGACACACCTAAGGCTAGATTTAAAAAAAAGCTGTATGTAATTATCGGCTTGCTGACACAATAGGTGAAACTGTGTGTCATACTTTATTTGAATATTCTTTTTCACCATTTCTCTTTGGAGCGGCAATTCTACCTTCAAGAGCTGATTTAGGAAACGTATCGCCAACATAACTACAAAGATTTTTAAGTAAAGCCTTAATATAGCATTAATACTTACTAAGATACTGTGCAGCTCTGTTAGAAAACTAAGTATATACCAGCCACAACACCTTACAACCGATCACAAGCAATTTTCAGCTTCCCCCTGGCCGTGCTTGTCTCCCTCCACCAACTTATTCCAAACGACGTGAAGCTGTTGTCGCTGGCATAGCCACAGTGTTCACTGGTATTACTACCACTGGCAGAAGATAACAATTATTTTCACTGGAGATTTTCCTAAAGAGAACATAAGCTATTTGTTTCTAGAACAGTCTGAAGACTGTTCAGACAAAAAGACAGCAGCTTCTTCAGAAACATAACCTCCTTCGTACCTGTCCGCAAGTTCCCACTAACAGCTTTGTGACAGTAAAACAAAATACCACAAACCATGAAAAATCAAAATGGTGAGATTGCATCTAATGTATGGAGAACAACATTGTTTGCACCATGGCAGGGTAAAGGAGTAAAAGAAATATATTGCTCAAAGCATCATGAGCAGAAAAAGAATTCTGACAAACAGATCAGAATTCTGATAAATAGAAGGTTTACAGCCTCACACTTTGGCTTTTCTAAGTTTCACAAGGAACAGCCAGACCTTAAAAGAAACCTTAAAGTTTTTCAACTAAGTCAGAGTATGGAAGCAGACGATTTACTTTCAATAAGGCTGCTGAACAAACCTACCAAAAAAAAAAAAAAAAAACACCAGTTTTGAGCCAGACTTTAGTATTGGTATGGCTCTACTCATCCTGAAGATTTGCTTGATTTGCTCACAGTGAGAATACAGATGTATTCCTGTGAGTTTAAAGACAGCGGTAAATAATTCTGCACAGCTGACAACAGCCTGCTAGAAACATTTGTTAACATTCTGCTCATCGGTGTCACTGTGTCTTCATTGCTACCATTACCTGTGCTGGTTAGATTAAAAATAGGAATACAACCCAAGATGTAATCACATGATTATTTCACTGTGCAAATACGTCTTTATGTACATTTATCTTAAGAATTTCATAGCATATATAAGTTCCCACGAACTCAGCTAGGAGGGCATTAAATATGGCCCTTCAAAATAAAACATTTCTTTAATAACTTACTATGGCAATTAGCATTATTTCTAGCATGCTTAACTAAAGCAGGTCTACTCTGAAGTACTGCACTCTCGTTACAAAAGCCATCCAGAAACAGTGGATGGCACCACGTTCCAGCACAGCTTGATGATTCCAGAATCGCCTCCTTTAGCATCTACGCTATCGTAGACGAAACATCATCAAAACAACATGAAACTGCTTTATTAGAGACACAAGGCTAAGATGCCTTAGAATTTTTTGCCTGCTTACTTTGGAGGAAAGACATGACAGCTTAAAAAAAAAGAAGAAAAACAGTGTTGGGCCTTAAGAAAATTGACAGTAAGTTCTTAGACAGAAAGATTTTATCAAGGTCTTAGAAAACCCCAGGAGCAAGTACCACATAGATAAGAGACACTGTTGTGTGACCCTGCATTAAAGGAGCAGCACTGGAAAGTGAGGATACAAGGACAAAGAACAGCAAAGCCCAGCAAGACCACAGTGCACCAGGATCAAGAAATAAATATGGATATGTAAGGCTTACAGATTGTCCCAGAGAACCTTAAAAAAGGCTTTAAAGAAGAAAGAAAAAGTCAGATATTCTTTGGGAACCTGAGCTACGTAAGTAGTCCTGTGTTTCCAAACCAGACTTTTGGGATGAAATTGAAATAGTTCTGTCAGCAATCTGGAAGCAAGGCAGACCCTAGAAATTGAACCAGGACCACAAATCACTGTACAGTCCAATTTGTTTTTTCTCTTTAAAAAGATAACACTAAATGACTACTGATCAAAACCTGTCAAATTCAGACAAAGACACCAGAGTTGCTGCTATCAATGGTTGTACTAAGAATCTGCCAAGAAACTGTTAGAAGCTACCTCTTTGTGTTTGCAGTGCAAATCATCCATTAATGATACCTTGCAATGTCAGCCAGTGTGCTGCCAACAAAAAGACTAAATGATGAAGACAGAATCCCACAAGCAAACAGGAGGAAAAGCATGAGATAAAAGAAAAAAGAAAAAGGCAAAAACAATCTGTATCTACAAACATATGATCAGTATTAAGTGAAAGGCTGCACCAAGTTGTGGTCCACCATTGCAGTGTCATAGATTGTGATTTGAAAATCTTTCCAAACTTTTACTTTTTAAACAGAAACCACAGATTGACAAAGAAGTGTGTGCATGCGTTTCCATTCAACTGTAAAGCAGAGTTTAGTATGGCAGTCATTCTGGACTGGCGTACTCTATAAAAACAGAAAGTATAAAAAGAAAAAAAAAACTTCTCCCATGTTCTCTCATGGAACAAGACCAGAGGAGGCCATGAAGACAATCAGGGGGCTGGAGCACCTCTCTTATGAAGACACACTGAGAGAGCTGCAGTTGTTCAGCCTGGAGAAGAAAAGGCTCTGGGGAGACCTTATAGACCTTATTATTCATTCAAAATAATCTTTGAATTGGAACACTTCAAAACAAAAATTATAAATTGAATGGAAGCACCAGGAGGCTCCGAAATGGCTTTTTAGAGAAGAGCAAAAGTGTCATTTATTCTTTTACACCCAACTTATCCAACTTGAGTTGTAAGCTGGTCAATAAAGACATGCTGTATTCTTTGCACAATACCCATCTGACAAAGTACCAGAACGCCTGGATCAATAGAAACAAGTGTTCACCTGAAAAGGTAAGAAGTAATTTCTTCCATAATTTTTCTCTTCTTCTAGTATTTCCAGCTCTTTATGACTCCATAAAGCAACTCCCCAATTTTAAAGTGGTTTGGTATTTCTACCTCTACTGTGCTAAGGTTCCACATCTTCTTAAACTTCCTGAATCTGTTCCACTGAGCTAACCACAAAGCTGGTGATCAAGCAAACAGGTGACACCCACACATTCAAACCCTCCACTATTTTCTCTGAATCTTCTTACAGTGAATTTCTTTGGATTTCTCTTTGGTTTTCTTACAACAGATAAACAGAAGGAAATAAAGTCATCACACTTGATAAGCAAATATCTAGATGCATTTCAATCTAAAAAGTTAAAGTGCACCATACTACAACAGGAAGAAATGATAGACTTCAACAATCGCATGGAAAGACAATGGTATTGTTTATGTCATCATCATCCCACCCATATTCAATTCTTTAAGATATTCAGCATATCTGTTAGCACGAATCAATGAACTTCCTTAAAAATTACGATAGAGAAACAAAAATATCCATTCCTTGGTGACCAATATCCAGAGATCGATGAATTTCATTCATGTTATATGGGACACATCAGCTACTTTTTAAGCATGAAGGTATTTCCCCTAAATGAATGTATCACTTCTGGTCAATATCTAATTTTAAACGTCTAAGAGAAAGAGCATTAGAGTCCTAGATTATTAACTTGTAGAAGAGACATAATTAGACTATTAGATTAACTTCTGCCTCCTTCCTAACTTTGAATAGATTTAAAAATTAACTGTAAATAGCTGTTTCTTATTGCCACAACTTACCTTGAAATCTGGTTAATGAACGGTATCAGCTCAGCAGGGTCGTAAGCACGAGCAAAGGCCCAGCACACGTAGCACGCGGCATCCCTCACGTTGGAGCCCACGCTGCATGCTCCCCTCTTCTCGTCATAAGTCAGTGCTTTCAGAATGACAGGGACAACTGTTAAATTGAAAAAACATACAAAAGCAACAATTAGGATCATACAGTGACCCATAAAAAAGGTGTAAGAGAATACAGTTATCATTAGAGACAAGACACAGGGTGGAGTTGTGTATTCTGAAAGAAAAGAAAGCACGGCTCTTAATACATACTAATTTTGAAGCCAATTAGAAAGTGTCGGGTTTTTTAATGCACTATTTTGTTTCTTTGTCAGTAGCAGTTTATTTTTTTATTTCATTCACACAAAATTCAGTGCGGATTAAAGCAAGTGGGTTACATAAGAAGTAACACTGATACCTTTTATTACTCAGTGATACGTGTTTAGAATATTCTGTTTCTCCTTGCCAAGCTAGAAAATCACCCTTGACTGATAGTGTCAGGATGCCTTTAATAACACACATACTCAAAAACACAGAGCTTCATTCTGGGAGAAGAGTGGCATTACCTGTATTCATGAAACAAACAATGATCCAAAACCCAACTGATACGATAGCCGTCTTATCCAAGGCAGCTCTTAGAAATGCACCTATCAAGCATGGTTTCCTGACTTAACCGACAACCAGAGGAACTTTGGTTCGAGTATGTTTTAGCCAACAAAGGCCTAAAAGCCACTGACCTCACTAGAACACACGTCTCTGTGCCACGTTTTATGGAGGGAGCTGCAGAGGCAAGGCAGCTGCAGAGAGCCTAAGCCCAGGCTCAGCACTGGAACCACATGGTGCCACTGCAGCAGGACAGCAGCAGAATACAGCTCTTTTTTTTTTTTTTTTCTTTTTCTTCTTTTTTCCTTTTCTTTCATATCACATTGAGGGAAACCGAGAAAACAGTAGTAAAACAGAAGTAAAGAAAAATGAAGATCCCAGAATCTTATCACTAAGGCCTTATAATGCAGGTACTGATCATAAGCAAGTTACAAAAATAAGCTTGGGAAACAAGTAGATAAAGAATTTCACTTCCATGCTTGTATCCCCATCAAAACTGCAGATGTGAATGTTTTCCTACAGATAAGACAGCTTCCAAAAACTTGAAGAACTCCCTTACACGGTTCTAGGAATATACTGCCATAGTTTAAGAAATACTGTATGTATGCAAGGCTCCCCGGAGGGCTTTCTTTTGGTATCTGCAAATCCAGATATCTAATTTGAATACATCTATCTCTCAATGGCATGACTTTAATAAATGAATAACATCTGTAGAAACAACAGCCTCTAGAAAAATAAGAAATAATTTATCAAATTTCTTTCTTGTATCAAATTTATCAAATGCATCTTTTTTCCTTAGAAAATACTTGTCAAAAGGTGATCCCATGGAACAAGAAATGGGATCACTGAACTGTACTTCATCAACAAACTGTGTCTGGATATACTTGAGTGGATATAATCACAAAATAATTAAACTTCAATGTACAGTTCATCGCTGTAAGCCTGCTACTTTAAACAAAAATATATGCATCACAGCTGGAGAAGGTATGTGTTAAAACGCCATTTAAATTCATTTTAACCTACTTGGGAACTACATGGGAAAAGCAGCAATTCCTATTCAGGAACAAATAAACAGCAAAGATGGATGGGTATCCGGGCACTTCCCAGTTCCAAAAGAAACTGCAATAAAAATCGTTAAAAATGTTGACTAGCTTGTTTTGAAAAATGCTGCATCAACTGATGAAAAAAAAAAATAAATTGGAATTTGCCGGTTCTACAGGAACACCAAAACAGATGCCAAAGGCAATTTTGCAAAGCTGCTACAAATTTCCTTCAGCACAGGGTGATTACCCCGGCTGCTTTAGGCAGCTGTGAGCACGCTCCCATCTCTGTGCACTGCGGGGGATGTGGAAGAACCCACAAGCAGCTCCTCACATTTGTATCATCCACATGAAAGAAAAAACCCCATCTTTTTTCAATTCAGGGCATTAATGTCCCAAATGGTAGGGATAATACCAAATGGCACCTGGCTTATGAGGGTCATTCCAAAACAGGTGATGCTGCCAGGGGTCTGTAACCCCTGACACTGAGAAAATGCCAGGACCAGCACCAGTACTCCAAGCAGCTCAAGCTTCCTTTGGACTCACACCTCTTTGATGTCCTGCTCCTGTGTCTGGGAGTGAAAGCATTGCTGCTGCAACAGGAACAGCAGCCGTGCAAAGTCTGGAGAGCAGAGCGGGATAATGAAAAGGAAGGATACACAAGTGGACATTTACAAGGTGGGACAAACAGGGAAAACAAAGTGATGTATGCAGCAGTGAGGGCTAAGTAAATATAAATACAACGATGATGATGACAACAACAACAACAACAAGGGAAAAGCTGATCCAGTGGTCATCTGTTAAAAGTTTTTGTGATACCACTGGTCAAATATTTATTGGTGAACTGTGGACCATGGGAAATCCTACATAACAACTGCTCCTTACCAATGTTTGTGTGTTTGAAAAAGTGGGTCCAGAATTACATTCCCTGTTAGTATTTAAGTCATAAAAATCCAGGAGAAACATTACCAAAAATTCCCGATTTCACCTCACTCTTTACCCCAGAGCTCTTCAAACACACTGCAGGGTTTTTTCTGCTCTGGCTTCCTGCAGTGTCAGCAGAGCCTGGCTGCAAGGAGTCATGAAGGAGCAGTACCAGCAAAACCATCTGTAGTGTTCAGTCCACTGTAACTGAAATATCTTAGAAAAGGCCTTCCTGATCCACAGCTGGACAGACTCTGCGTTCACGTTATTTCATGTACACATTTTGTCTCCAGTCTAAACACAAAATGCTATGTTAAATTTTATTTAACATTTTTCTCTGATTTAAACTGGTCACGTTCATGCTCCTCTAAAGCGTCTGATATACAAAGCAGCAATGAAGTTCAAAAGCTTTGTAGTCAGCTCCTGCATTTTGTATCTGTTATGCAATTGCAATTCACCATTATAATCATCTCCCAGATACTCAGTATGGTCTCAATGTTGTACTGTGTTGTTCTGTATTGTTTCAATTTTTCATATTTAAAACCATGTCCAATTCATACCTAAAATCAATTTATAAAAAAAACAAACCCAAACCCAAAATAAATACAATAAGCTTTAGAAAAAAATGCCAAACTTCCAGAAGAAGCTTATTTTAGTTTTTAAGGGCGGAGACAAATTATTTTTTAAATTACGCACATGCCTTTTTTATTTAAAAGTAGGAGGCTGGGAGATACAACAAGACTTGAAATGTTACTTAACTTTAACAGTTACCATTTCTTTCATAGATCTACATTTGAAGTCTGCCATTAAAAACAGAGGATAAATAGTGTCCACTCTCAACCTAATTATTAAAACAATATCCACCTGTTTAGGTCTGTGAACGCTCAAGAAAATACAATCACCTTTACCTGTAGCCTAGAGGTATTAATAAGCACCTGTTACACCCCACCCTGCCTTACCTAACAACATAACTGCAGGTTGCAACACAGCTCTTTGCTCAAGCCTTGTGAAAATACAGAAACGACTTCTGGCTTCAAAGCATTACAAACAGCAGAATTTTTTTTCTCATACTGGAGACAGGTTGCACAGATATTTTGCTTTTTAAAGTCCGATGCTTAGCAACTTTCAGATGCAGGTGACAGACAGTAAACAACTAGGTAAGACTTATGGAAGACATTGTATACTGTAAGGTCACACATGTAAATAAAAATGCCTCGTACCATTCCTTTTTAAAAGTGCCTTCAAAAACAATACTTTGCACAAACCTAGACTGTAACAGATGCCATTGGGAGCCCTATGTCACTTTAATGTCAGATGTATTTATTTATTTATTTATTGCCATGTTTACCATATAGAACATACAAATACAGCAATTAAACAAACGAACAAACAACAAAACCCCATTCCTTAGCCTCAGGTCTTGTCTCCACAAGAAAATTGCAAAATTTCATGTCAACCCTATTTCATTTAAAACAAATTTTCACTGGATCTCAAGTTCATTAAGAATTGCCTAAATTAATTTTAAACTAAAATATGCCACTCTTAAAACAGATTAAACTAATCTCGCCTCTTAGATAAGCATTACACTTTTATATGGACTGTTTATGCAGGGAAGCCTTCTCAATTCCTAAGTAATAATATTGCAAAACATTCTATTTTAGAATTACAAAATGTAAGAAAAAATACTACAAAAAATGGATATCTGCTATTACTGAAGGAAATGTTATACACAATGTCACTGTAAAAGCAACTACAAACACTGCAATTAATGAATTGTGAAGCTTAAACACAGTTATAAGTACCAATACAAAGAATAATAATTTTATTCCGCCAATTTTTCTTCAACGAAACTCATCATAGAAGTGTCCTTCCGTAGGTTCATCTTTTTTGCAAGCCTCAGGCATTAAAAAAAAAAGTGTAAACAGCCATATCTGCAGCATGTCAGCTTCCTGTGTTTTAAACAGCATACCCATCACTATCATTCATATGCTAAAAAAAGAACTCCGGGCTTCTCAGTGTAAAGAATGTCAGATTTCAGACCACATTCTCTGACATGGCGCACTAACCTCTTTTAGAAAAAGAGGCAGGTCCTAATCGTAACTTCATTAGGGCTGTTATATTTAATATATCAACACAGATGCAAACATAGATAATTTCAGGTTAGGCCTATTATCAGAAGTAAGTATTTGTTTAAAGTTCTGCCAAACATTTATGATTTGTTCTCATTTTCTATACAAGCTGTCTACTTTAGAATTTACTCCTAAAGGACTATTTCCTCCAGAGGATAAATTCTCCAGCGAGGATAAGAAAATGCATGTGGCCGCTGTGTCTGTCAAAAAATTCTCCATGTTTCTGTGAAATGCTCTGACATTGCATCCTGTGGGGCAAGTGCCTAAAACCTGCCAGCCGGCAGCCTCTCCTCTCGCCGCCCTGCAGCCGGGTCTGACCTCGGTAGGAGTTTGCCAGGGAAGGGACAGTACCACAGGTCGTGCACGCTCAGGAGGTACGGGAGAATGGGACAGGTGAAGTCTCTTAGGTTGCCATAACTTTCTCACAATTCTTAACACTGACCCACGTATGTAAGGCTATATATATGCTTATCCACAAACCAAATAAGCATTTTCTAACCCATGACTATGAAGGGCTGTGTCTGTCTGGTTGCAATCTCAGTTCAGTCTCTCACTACGTAATGAATTAAGAAAGTCTTTAATTATATGATCACGTGGTAGCTTTTTCCATGGACCTATCTCAGTCAGACACAGGAAAGACCTGCTCTGGCGATGAATCACAGCTGGGCAGCGAAGGAGATTGCTGTCTGCCTCGCTGCTGAGGGAGGAGAGTATGTAATGCAAAGGGTGGCTTTCAGGCAGAGAGAAGGGATTGTGGGTTAAGCTGGATGCTGCCCTAAAGAACTACATTCTAACTGCAGCTCCGCGAGAGACTTACTGTTTGATACCAGTCGCATTACTTAAATCCAGTATTTACAAGAAATACACACCGGCTCTCATTTCCCAGGTACCTGCTTCAATAAACTAACGGCAGGTTTGCAGAAGTGCAACAATACCGAAATCAGTGTGAGCTTCGGAGCGTAGCAGGGGGCCAACGAGGAAGCAGACAGATCTGGATTTTGGCCAGTCTATCTCAGTATCATTATGTAATTCAGCCGTAAAAACTCAAAATCTTTAAGCACCCCTACCTGGCTACACCGAAAGACCTGCCGCTGACCTCACACAGCATTGATCTACCTTCTCCGAAACACACAGCGCTGAGTATTTTGGGGATTCATCTACCCACTCACGCCCAAGGCCATACTAGAGACCTTCATACAGGTTTACGGCTAACAGAGCTCTTCCTTTAACTTCAACAGGAGCAAACTGCAGTTTAAGGACATGAAGGAACAGGCTTATGAGGGAATCCTACTAAGCAAACGAATCACTCTGAAGGAGTATAAAAATTCTGTAAACTTGTAACACTGCACGTCAGAAAAGAAAAATCACCGAAGAAACCCCAACCTTTAGGCTAAAGTTGTGCAATACTGATATAAACCCTACAGTGAAAAAGCTAGAAGCAATTCATTGTCATTTATTCCCTGCTTAGCATTTATACCATTTCCCAGTTGCACTGGGGGAGGGACATTTCCTGCTACAGCTTCAGCTATGGCATTTATTCTTGCTCATACCTGTTGGCTAGTGAAAAAAAAATCTGCACTATTTTTAATGCTTCCTTGCTAATTTGAAAACTATTGCGGTGACATATGCATTATAACTTTTTAAAACACTATTTTCAAGACCGACCATCATTTTTAAAGTTCACCTGGGGGTTAGAGAAAAGGAATTCCTCTGTAACCAGCCTTTCAGGTTTGGGTGTTCTCTATTTTCTAAGAGTCCACCAAAGACAGGTAGATCTTTTTTTTCATTTCTTCCTGTATCTATGATGAAAAGTACCTGGAATCTCGCCAAAAGCCTCACAATTAACTACCGCTACCGAATAGACTAACGCATTTCAGAAGCCTGGCTTCCTGATGCGTCCTCCTCCAAAAACCCTGGCAGCTGCAAATCAGTATAAACAACTTATTCTAGAATATGAAAACACAGAAAGCAATCCTTAAAAACAGAGTATATATAAACAACTTCAAGAGGTTAAATAATAGATTTCTACAAGACTATTTAAACATAAAGTTAAATATCTTTCTACAACATACTTGAAAGCATTATCGTTTTTACTTTTTGTTAGGTTTTCTTTTTCTTTTAATAAATAGGACAGTGAAATTGGACGAGCAAAAATGCTCCTTTTTTCACTGTGCGTAGAACTTTTCAGATTTTGTGTTAAGGCTATCAAGCTATATATAAATATCAGTAAGCACCATTCTCTGTACTCTCAGATAAAATACACAGGAATCCAACCTCTTATCAGTACTAGCAAATATGCAAGCATTCTCTGTACCAGGAACACAGACAATCCCGTACTACCACACAGCACAGATCGACTCTAACAAAATTAATAAGATATTTGCAACAGAAGCCAAGGGAATTTTAAAATTGCAGACACAGAAGTCATGCATACACAGACATTCCTACAAAGCTGCAGCATCTGCTATTGAGATTGGCTACATCTACTTGAAACCTGACAGCAGGAAAGACTTAATTTCATACAAACTTTTCACAAAAAATATACTTGACAATAGGCCATTTTTAAAACAGAGAAAAAATGTCAACTGAAAGAACCAGTGTCTTGTATTTAAACAATATGCTTACCATTCAGAAATAATACACAAAATACTTCCCTAAGTCAGGGTCTTTTTGAATACTGGTAGCATTGTGTTTGACCTCTTCGAAAAAGTAAAAAACATATGATTTTGTCATTGAATCCCAAGGCATCATAACCTGCAAGGTCCCCTCTCAAATCTATCTCAGCCCCCTCACTAACAGCACTTAACTAGGGATTTCAATGCTCCATACTTTCTTCTTGCACTTTTTTGTTTCTCCTTTTATTCTGAAAGCAATTTATAAACAGAAGCAATTAAGCCTGATTCTTCACGAGTTTTGGTGGGGTTTTTTCCACTCCATTTCAACCCTTCCATTTATTCTGAGATTAAAAAAAATAAAATTCAAGATTTGGATCACTTGCATTGACCCACCAGTATCAGACTTCCAAATGAGCTGTTATCTGTGTATCTCATCGGCATTATCGTCTTCTGTTTAAAAGTTGTTTTCATTGTTGCCACAGTTAAAAAAGGAGAGAGGGATTGTTGGATTGTTTCAGTCTATTCACTGTGAATGGTTAGGGTATATAAGACGGTAGGCAGATCGAAAATGACATCTTTCTGGCTGGAATCCTCCCAAAATAAGCACCAATTCATTGCAAACATAACCACACAGTTCTTCCAGTCTTTTCTCTGGCTTTCTTTTCTTAGTCTGCAGAGATGCAAATGTTTCCAACCTTACTTTAAACATATCTGGGTTTATAGTAAAAATAGGATCACATAATGCGCAAACACACACACACACAAAAAGAGAGAAAAGCAAGTTATCCTTGACTGTGAAACACTACTACTTGTAACACTAATTTCATTTAAGAGACTTTCTCTGGCTTTAAGTAGAGAAAGTTTAGGGTCCTACCCATCTAGCAGACACAGCTGCAACTATTCAGTGGCCAGCGAGCTGCTGAGAGACTTCAACAGCTGAACACTTTCAGTCTCACCACCGACATATTAAGAACACCTAGGAAGTTTCATGTTCCTATATATGACACACTTTATTAGCTAGAAAGTTTATACTATGCTGTCATCAAGAGAAATTTTAATAATGTCCTTTCACAAGCAAACCAGAAATTCAAGTAAACTAGGATTCTCTTGTTTGTGCAGTATTTATCCCCACCCAAATAAATAAAAAACCCTATATATAATACTGAAGCCTACCAAACCACAGAGCGCAAAACAAAAGATGTGAAATCATACTGAAACCACACCAAAATATAAGTTTTTGACCCTAACATATGCTGTACAGTAAGAAATGTTTCGTTTAGGAGTGCTGTAATTTCAGATGTAGAAATCCACACAAATACATCATCAGATCATAAGATTTGATTCTTATTTACTTCTGGCCATTTTGTGGAGGGAAAGATGTTTTACCTACATGCAAATTTAGCTGTATGATCCATTCTAAAAACAACTGAAATTTTACAGCTAAATGGTAACATGAAACTTCAAATTCAAAAACATAACAAACTACAATTCAAGACCCGCAGCATTAGTATTTTTTCAATGGAATAAAATAAAACATCAGCTATCACTTGCTAGTTTATACTCTACATTTTTAAAATGTATTAAATAGTAGAAAATATATAGTAATGATATAAAATCTTTATAAAATTTGGCACGTTTCAAAGAATTACTCAAAGCTAAAAATATTTTGCGCCTAGGAGTATTCATTAGATGCCTCACTGCTCGCTTTGTGAGAGCGGCACCGCAGCCGCACAACGCCAGTTACGACTCAAAGAAAAATGTGCGGGACTGACTTCACGCGTACTAGAACTGCACATGGTACAAGTCAGGTCCTACTACCAGATCCTATGAGAAAACTTCATCTAAGTGAGAGAACTGTCTCAATCTCTGGCATAAGTCTTGCATTCAAAGCAGAAAAGAAAAACATTCTGCATGAAAATCACTTTTAAAATAATAGATTTTAAAAAGGAAATATAATGAGAGCGTCAAGTAGAAACAGAAGGTACATTTTACAACTCTGTTAGAATGACTAGCAGTGAAAATAATTATTATTAAAAATCTCTTCTTATAAACAGTTCATGGTCTTGCCTACAGTCTCAGTTTCTGATGTTACCTACTTCCCCCAAGACGTTTCACTGGCCAAGGGTTAGGATGGGAACCAGAAGGAAGATCATCCTCATTCCAGGCCAAACACTAACAGTGCAGGCCACAATAAATATCTAAAAATATGATCTGCAGTTGCTATTAACTACTAAGCTTTTATTCTTTTCCCATACAAATAATTTGCTCTAGTAATCATGAACAAGTGGCTGACAAACATCAGCAAGGTAATCTGCCCAGACATATCTCCAAAGTCAGGGACTGGAATCGTTATGAAAAACAAAGGCACATTTCAAAGGTGTTACTCCAAAAGCATTAAGACTAATAACTATTCATATGGGATAGAAGAAAATAATTATGAGAATACTGTACAAGAATCATGTAAGGTTTTGGGGCACAGCATGAGTTACAGCAATTATATTCAAATACATTTGCCCCCTTCTGGGAATGGTATAGAACAACCTAGTCCAAACATGCTAATACAGATAGCAAAACCTGTCAATAACTTCAATTCAAATGATCAAAGAAAGAAAAAAGGACCTGCTTGAACATTTAGCTCAAAGCCACAGATTTAGATACGTAACTAAGATGGCAAAGATAAAAGTGATTATTGTCTGTCACGCAGCTCTTGAGATGTTCCCTTTCTATGGCAAGCAAAGCTTCACCAGCTCCACGTCTATCAGCCATCAGCTACACGAGATTATTCACATTTACCTACAACCATTCTTTTTCTTGGAATAAGTAACTAGTTCACACATTAAAGCATCTCTAAAGATACGGAAACATTACTGATGACTGACAACCAGTGGATGCCTGCTAAAAGCGGGCATCAGAGCCCTGACTGATAGGAGGTGAAGTCAAAACAGAACTACCCAGCCACCAAGGCCATTCTTTGTGTTGGAGCAGACAGTTAGGAGTTGTCTGATTAATGGCGGTGTTGGTAACTGACCAGAGCAACACTTGGCACCCTTTCATACACCTAGGGAATGGAATTTTGAACTGCAAGAGGAAAATAAAAATTAGGTAAGAAGTGTATCAAGAATAGGTTATGTTCATCCCATCTGTATATACGGTTTCTGCTAGTGACAGTTTGTTTTCTGTTCAGTGCTAAAGCTGAGCCAAAAACTTCATATAAAAACACAAAGAAGGAAGTTTCTAACATTTATAGAACAGCAGTTTTATGCTATGGTAAGTAAACCTATGAAATTCAACTCCAGCTAAACAACACTTATCTGATACTGAATGTTAAACAGAACTTGGAACAAAGCAGCATATTCTACACCAAAGAAGATATAAAACTAACGCTTCAGCTCTCCAGAGATACAAAAAACATCCCTTTTTAAAGAAAGCAACCTGGGATAAAAGTATCAATAAATCCAAATTTTACTACGTCAGTTCTGGTGCTCTTAATTAATTCTGACTTGTGCTCAGGTAAACGGAAAAGGGTGCTAACAACAGGTGACTGGGTTCAGTGTATCTAACACTCAGAACGCAAGTACCATGAGTTAACAAAAATGAGTGATGAAACACCACTGCAATAAAGACTTATTACTTCCAGAAGTATACACAAACAGAAGCTCTCATGTTCCTTTTCTGGGGTCCGCCAATCAATCTTCTCTCCCAGATTTGAATTTTTAATACCATCCAAGCACCAAGAAAGGAGCATTTACATTAGCTGTTCTTTTTTTTCCAGTTCTACTTTGTTCACAGCTGATTTCAGCTGACCTGACTAATATTAGCAAATTCCAGGAAGTAGGTAAGATTTAAAACATTACTTCCCTCGGGTCGAGGCACCAACTGGACATCATGTGTCCCCTTCTACATACCAGACCAGGGAGAAGGGGCTAGGAAATAAAATTAAAGTTCAAATATTGACTGCCTCTTACTCCAGCTCAGTCACCTATATTAAAGGAACTTCCTCTAGATGATAGAAATTGTAATTCTCTTTCAAAACAAAAAAACTGATCTGACTATTCAAGGAAACTTACCTTCACACCACCACATGCAAAAAAAGAAACCTGACGGTACCTTCCTTCAGACAACATAAAATGATCCACATTTGCAGAAGAAAAATGAGGACAGTTACATAGATTGATATGGCACGCAAACTTACTGACCTAAAAGAAAGGCTATTCACTACTGAGTGAGAACTGCTGAGAAACATCTTCTGTTGAAAAAGCAAAGGACTTTACTCCTTGGATCTTTTCGGAGATGTTTCTGAATGCAGGCATTACAAGATCTTTTTCTGAAGGCATTATTTTCTGATATACTACTTTTCTTCAAAACAACTAAATGGAAGAATGATGAACTACAAACACTCTTGTTACTCCATCTAAAGCCAAAGGATTTACAAACAACTGGACAGTAATATGACATCTTTTTACACTGCTAAACTGCATCGTAGGAACATAGTAATAAAAAAATAATTAAAAAAAACCCAAGAGCCACCTTTCTACCTTAAATTTAGTGATTGCTTATATTCAGGAAAACAATTTCCAGAAAACTACATTGGCATAGCAAGGGGAAGGATGGTGATCTGTGCACCTAGATAGGAAAGCAGATGTCCGTAAGTCATTCCATCAAGATAAAGGCCACACCTTTAGAATTATTTTTAAGACATTGCTTTAGAGACTGATTTTGAAACCACTTTTACCCACTGCCTGAACAGGTTTTGTAGTGACAATTTCCTTAATAACTTTCATTCAAAAGACCATACTTTTGCCAAGTATAAAATTCATCATACTTCTGTATTTAAAAGTTTCAATAAACTGCAACTGCCTTATCTATAGAACAGTGGGTGAAACAAGAGGGTTATCATGTTCACCCAGGCAAGTTGAACAGTTTTGAACAAAAATTTTAATGTCTCAATAACATTAGAATTAGCAGCCAACCCCCCCCCTTTATTTTAACATTCAGTAACAGGAATGTTTTTTAGAGTGCGCTAGAACTATCAAAAGCTTTTCCTTTCAACAACCAGTATGCAAGAGGTAATTATTTCACTAAACAACTCAGCAATGTCACTAGATGACTGGCAAATACACTAATAAATCTGTCATTTATAAACCCTAACTAAAAACAAGTACTAGTACTAATCTGTGGATGATCAGTTGACTTTTTCCTTTTGCCATTCAATTTCACAGCTCCTGAACAAACACACAGACGCGCTAATCAATTTCTTCCTGAGGTGACTCTCTTCCACTTACAGGATCTGTACATTTGACTGCTGATTATAGGCAAGCTTTGGCAGGTTCCTGTGGCAAGCAAGCTTGCAGTTAGTTCAGTCCCGCCTTCAGAAAGGAGACTCATGAAGGACAAAAAGATTTAAATAAAAATGGAGAAGGGGAGGAAAAAAAAGAGCAGGAATATTAAAGCTACAAAGGTGTTCAATAAAAAATGTCAGTCTCTAATAAAAGGGTAAAAATTATTATGCTTAAGCTTGGCTACCCCCTGTGTACAGTCAATTCTGCTGTTTACGAGTCACTTCTACAGCCGTTAAAGCCATTGAAAGCTCGGTGTGTTCCCTGAGCCAGCTCTGACCCCACAGTGCAGCCTGCTACTCAGAGGAACAGACCTACAGTTTAGAGTAAAACTTGGTTGTTGGAGGGCACAAAAGCGACAAGAGCTCGCTTCGATAGCTTAGATGCTGAGGTAATGCTGAATGAAAGCAGTGGACGCAAACAAATGAATCGTAGCTTCGGGCTGGAGTAATATCAGGTGCATCTCTACACCCCGAGGGCTCAACTCCTACACTTCTTAAGTCCCTCCCCTGAAACAGCCTCCTGCAGTTTCACTTAGAGATCCAGCAGAGAACAGGTACTTCTCTCTCAGCAGTGACAGCTACAGCTTCCCAACAGGGATCCCCTTGAAGGTTTCGGACACCTATGTATCCGGTAAGTACATTTCTTTCGAGCATTTTTTTTCCAAATAAAGTGAGTTCGTATTAACTAAAAAGCAGATCAGAAGGGTTCGCTTTTCAGCTGTCTCCCAAGCCTAGGTGACTCCTAGCAGGTGCGCTTACTGCACCAGTTTCAGCTTTCAGCACAAAGTTTCAACAGGAGAGGGAAATATTTTAGTTTGAGAGAGAAAAACTAACTCTTGCAAGTTTTTATAACTAATTCTTGTTGGTGAAAAGTGTTTTAAGCACCTTTTTTCACACAGGAAGTTAATGTATTATATTGAAATATGACAAAAAGCTGTATTGCTTAAAATTGCTACGTTTCGTCTGCCAACTATTCTTCATACAATAGTGTCGGGTTAATCTGAAAAGCTTGTATGAAAACAAGGTACTCCAGTTTTGATTTATTATTTTTTCCAGCTTCTGGGAATTTAGCACAGAAAATAGGATTGTTTTGAGCTATCCTCTCTCTAGTCAATTAAAGTGTATGAAGACATCGAATTGTTAACTTCATATTTACAAATTATTTTTTTTTCTTATCCATGCTGCCTAACCAATTATTTAATCTCTGTTTCTGCACTACTTCTCAAACGCGCACTCACACACAAGCACGCGGTCCTCTTCGGTCCATACCTTCAACACACACTTCCCTTCCCATCCTCGCCAACCCACTCCTCTCACCCATATTTCCTCCTCATTAACAAACAGTTGCGTTAAAATTTATCTTTCAGTTTAAAGGAACTGGAAGTTTAGAAGGGAGTGGTGGTTAATCACTGGAAAATCTCAGCTAGAATAAAACTCACAAATCTTGTTCTTGCAACACTCTAGGTAGGTGACAATGGCATGTCCTTGAGTTATGCAATAATGCCACATCACAATATTTTAATTATAGCATGTCCTTCAAAATGTTCCACCCCGGTGAGTACTCCTGGTCAGAGAGATCAACATCACCAAAAGGATACTGCAATAATAATGGAGTGTGCATGACAAACTGTTACGTAGTTTACTAAAGCAGTGTCCTAAAAAGAAATATAATTACCATCCCTGCTTGTAATAAAAGACATTTTGAAATTTCCTCTTTGATCAACTGGGCATCTTAAACAATTTAGACTACTTAAAAACCTAAAAAACAACATGCACATGTATATATGTACATATATATGTATGTGTGTATGCATGTGTATGAATACATATGTGCATGTATGTGTGTATACACTTATACCCACGTACATTTTTGTTTATATATTTATACACACACGTACACAATGTTAAACAATATTCTTGTTTTCTGAACTTGCTAATATATTAAAGGCAAGGAGGTAGCAACAAGAAACTTTCAAAAATAAAAGGCAGAAAACCTGCAGCTACCAGTCTCAGGCTGGAAAGGGCTACAGGTTAGAAAGCTGTGAGGAGGTACAGTATTGACAAAAAACAGACAACTAAGACAACCCCAGCTTAACCAATATTATCTGAATAATCTGTTTCCAATAAAAATATAAATAAATAATACTACTACATTTCAAAGCTAGAAAGAGAAAATTTTAATAATATTAACTATCTGCATTGGTAAAAATCAGGTATACAGAAAATAAATTCTCAATCTAAAAAAAGAAAAAAGTTACATGAAAAGTATCATCCTGCTACTGAAGAACATTTTCTATTTTAAAAAGATACCATAAGTTATGCCATTCAAGTTTAAAGAAAGAGCAACTATTTATTTTGATTTTTCTTTCTAATACTAGATTTTAATTTTGGTAGCACAAAACATATATTGTACAACTGTAGCATTATTTATATAGAGACAGTTTTAATTGTTTGCACCTATTTTAAACTATTAATGTCTTTTCCAGCTGTATCTGTGGGATCAAATACTTTTAAATTTTTTTAATTATGAAATATGTACCTCTGCCAGATACGCCTATGTTTTACTTAGAGACTGGAGGAGAAATTATCCTTCTTGTCTGCGTTTAGAAATATTTTATTACTGGCATTTTTAAACCATGAGAAGAAAAGGGATTAAATAGTAAAAGAGAGAAACTGAGCATTAATCTGGCTGACACAAGTCTATGTTAACAAAAGGGTAAACAACCTTTAAAATAAGCTACTTGTTCTACACCTCCCAAGTCAGAGCAGCAGGTTCTGGGAGCACTACTGTCTGCAGGTTGAGCATGCCATCAAAACAAATCAAGAAAAAAAAAAAAAAAAAAAAAAAAAAAAGCTGTTGTAATCCTTTCCTGCTGTGCACATGGCAAAGAAGCTCCAATGCTCCAAATTTCTAACATTAAAACTGCAACAATGCATTCTATCTTATTAAGAAACGATAGTTAATACTCTGTTGAACAGGAATAACTTGATTCAAAGTTAAATACCAAGTACAAAGTCGGGGTGGGGGGGAACAGGACACACAGGAATTTTCATTATTAAGCAAAGGAAAGCTAGCAGAACAAGAAAATCTAATTAACATCTCTTTATTATAAGAGCTGCACCTGAATGCAAATTCAGACTGTTATCATAAATGGTTTAACTAAGAATGCAATGGAGTTTTGACAACAATATTTTTTTTTTCAAGAATAATTAGTACAAGTACTTCCAAGAAGATATAAAGAGCAACAGGTACAAACTGACTGGACCAAGTCCCCTACAGACTGTCCACATTAGTTATACATCATTAGTCAAAAATAAATGCAACAAGCTCACTTAAGGAAAAAAAAAAAAAAAAAAAAAAAAAAGGACCAGTTTCTTCTCTGGACCTCCCCTCCTACACCTCAATTTTTATTTATTTTATTTTTAATGTAAAAACATTATTCTTAATCTTTCAAAGCAATTCTGGCTATCATTATTTATTTTTGTAAAATATGATATGATTTTTTTTTAATTTATTGAACTACTATTTTAACCAGGCTTCAACAGCATGACTTTAACATGCTGCTGTATAATACTTTTTTTTTTTTCATTGTTACAGTATCAGTATCCAACTCAAACAACCAAAACAGCTTTGCTAAAACCTGAAAAATAAAAAGCTACTTCTCTACACATTCCTTTTTCTTTAGGCTATTGCAACATTTAATCATTTGTAAATACTAAAAAAAAGCTTGATTGTTTTTTCTACTTACAGAGCAATTTTGCATTTTTCAGAGTGCCTTCACAATCACTATTTTAACAAAATTAATATTCCTATGACAACAGAAACAACATTTAATACAATTTTCTAGAATTACTATACCTGATGAAACAAGCAGCAGTTCTGTAGCTTTGCCTTCAGTTTTCATAATGTGTTGCATGTCATTTTCTATTAAATAATCTCCGATTTAAGAAATGCAAAACATCCCTACTTTAACTGAAATCTCACAGCATGTAATTACCAGCAATTCTTTTCATAAAGTTGGTATTTTAATACTACTAATTCAAACGTCTATGTAAAAAGCTTTTTTTTTAAAAAAAAAAACAACCATCAAGCTATCTAGTCACTCTTACAATTAGTATTCCTGTAGTTTCGGGTAACACAATAGATACAGTACGTGGTTTTGCAACAGTCATCATTTTGATAATGATGCTTATAGTTCATGATGAAATCATCAGTTTTTAGATCTCTGCCATAACACATCCTATAAAATCATGAGAACTTGACTCTGAGAGTTTCTCACGCCTTCAGAATCAGTGAACATAATGGAACAAGCTGATACAAGCCCTCCTGACTTATCTACTGAGCAAATCATTAGGCTGTATAAAGTATCCACAACCTTCGTTTTTCTGAAGAAAGGCAGATGGATCATTCCCGTATAAATCAATTACTGCCAGACACTTTTTAACCTGAATTAATACACTTGTGTGTCTGCGTTAACTGTACGCCATATGTAAGGTGCTACACAGCCCAGGAATGTGAAATGTGCTTATCAAGCAGAAGATTCTATTAGTCAGATATTGCAGTACTCATTTCTCTTAATTGAATTAGGAAGAGGAAGAAAATTGGTGTGGTTTTATCCTTCGAGAGATTGGCCACTTTTGAGGTACCCATTGAGATTAGGCTGTTAGGAAATGCCATGCCAGTTGAAAGAGGGGGTTGGTCAGTCCTGAAAGAGCCAAGTCAGCTACCCAAGTGCACCCAGTCCACTCCACCCTCGTTTCACCAAAGCAGGAAATTCCCTCCTCTCTCCCCAACCGGCCCGACAGGCTTGCCCCATATCCAGCTGCTGCCAGGACCTGCCTCTTCTCATCCTACCCACCTCCACTCCTCTCTCAACAGCTCCACCTAGATTTCTACTTTCATCTTCTGAATGAACATTCCACCAGTTCTCAAAGAAAACTCTTTCAAGCTGGTAGCGAGGCAGGTGACTAGCATTGCTGAAAATTAGGCCACTTCTGTGACCATGCTTAGGTGCAGAGGGATGTCACAGTTTAATGTGCATCAACCTCAAGTCTGGCACCCAGCATTTTTGGTTTGTTAAAAAAAAATAAAATAAAATATGCACAACACACCATATGTAATATGAGGGGGAATACAGTTAAAAGAGTGTATACTTTGTATTTAGTTCCAATATTCCACTACAGCTAATTTAAAACTTTGTGTTACAGTTCCTGCACTGCCAGTTGCAAAAGTGTTGTTTTCCGGCACCCCCTCTTCCCTGAGACACCGCCGGAGTTGGCTTCCTCTCTTCACCTGGGAAGAAGGATTCTAGAAACCTGAAAAACTGGAAACATCAAGAGGCTAAAACTGAGGAAAGCTAACCACAAGAAAGTTTTTATAAAGAACCATTACATTTAATTGTTTAAAGCAGAAAAAAAAATGAGTCTGCTCAAAGAACGTAAACCAAAGAAGCCTCATTATATCCCAAGACCACCAGGAAAGCCATTTAAGTACAAGTGCTTTCAGTGCCCCTTCACTTGCAATGAGAAATCCCATCTTTTCAACCACATGAAGTATGGCCTCTGCAAGAACTCAATTACTTTAGTATCGGAGCAGGATCGCGTTATCAAGTGTCCAAAGACCAGTTCTTTGGAGCCCAAACAGATCAATCAGCTTGAATCTACAGTCAAGCCAACTTCTTCCAAATCTGTCACAAACGGACTGTCAAATCTCGATTCAAAGCCTCAATATCCTTTTGCAAAAGAAGATGCCAAGGAAAATGTTGAATTACAAAACCAGGCAACAAGCACAGCAATTCAAGGACAAAAACCTGTGATGCAGAAGGAACTAAACCCTGCCAGCACTACAGCAGAAAGCGCCATCAGCATGCAGCCTCTTTTGGACAGCATCGTGAGGCCCTCAGCTTTCGTTCCTGTAGGAGAACACAGAGATAGTAAAGCCCCAGAAACTAGTGAAGTATCTGACATTGTATCACTCTCTAACAAAAGTTCACCTTTTCACACTAAGTCTGCGTTCCATGCACCAAGTCACCCATGGAAAGCAGGTTCTCCTTTCCTCCCAGAGTTTCCACATAAAGTTGCTCCTACAAAAGGCTTTGGTTCCATTTCACCTTACATGCAACCAATGATTCCTGAGTACTCGCCCCATTTTTATGAGCATAGGCTGGCTATCTACACACCTTACTTGCTTCCAGGTAATTCAGAGTGTGAAAGCTCTGCTCTGTCTGTCTATGGCACACAAGATCAAAGACACTTTCTTCCCCACCCTGGCCCGCTTCCAAAACCCATAAATCCATCAGCGTATGAACACTATCGATTGTTCCAACAATATCATTCCACTCCTCCGATACCATATGGATTTTGTAGGCCAACAGATCCTTTTTACAGATTTTCACATGTAGCTGGTATTAACAGAGATCAAAATTCTCATCTAATGGAAGAAACTACCTTGCTGTATCCAGCTTCTTTAAGCCCATCCCAACAATACCCTCTAAGTTCACATAAAAAACAAGCAGATTATGAAAAAGAAATGACATTATTGCATGCCAAAAGTCATTCCAAAGATGACCAAAATGAAAGAGAGAATGCTAAAATGAGCCCTCTCGCAGGAAGCGCGGCAACAGGCTCCCCTGGCAGACCCAGCCCAACCAACTTCACCCAGACAAGCCATGCATGCGAAGGCTTATTTGACCTCTCTAACAAGTCATCCTCCACGTCGCTTGGCAAGTATGATCAACCAGAAGAAAACTTCACAGCTTTTAAACCTGTGAGAAAAAGCACTGATCAACCAACTCCGCTTCAAAGCGTGCAGACACAGCAAGACAGAGGAGATTCACCTACCAGGTAAAATAATAAAATCACTTTGCAAATTCTTGTCAGATTTACTAGGGACACACAAAGATAGATGGGCACATTTCATGCGATGCCTCATAAACATATTTACATTTACAGCATCGAGATCATTTGTTCTATATTAACTGTGCAAAGCACAGTACAACTCACAGTTGCTACAGTGAGTAGACCAGCCATTTTCCTTAAGTGTATCAGGTATTTCCAATACCATTACGATGCATGTGTCTGCGTATTTCAGGAAATACCTGTGTTACAGCAATGTGTATGGTAAAAGGGACTTGGGAGGGTTAAAGGAGAAACAACAGAATTATCAGACTTCTAGCCAGACTTTTTCCTCCCTGCCCACTTCACTTCCTCAGCCCCAATGTAAAAGAGCAACTGATGGTGAATTCTCTTTTTCTGCTCATTTATTTCAGCATTAACGTCACTGATGAAGATTCACACACACAGAACGAATGCCATAACAATGAAGGTTCACTGTCCAACACAGAAGACGACACAGGGATAGTTCCCCTTAATCTTTCAAAAAAGGCTGATACAAACACAGGACCTACACATGAGCATGCATACAAAACGACACCCAAAACAGAAAGTCAGAACTTCCTGGAATTGCAAGACATGCCTCTGAACCTCTCGGTAAAAGATTCCTGTAACACAGTAAGCCTAAAACCATCATTCCACAGTCCATCTCATGATAATGGTGCTGCTACCTCTCCAAACACCGAAAACGAAACCTCCGGAGCAGATGCATGTAACCCCAAGAACCCTGTTAACGGTGCCTGTGACAAATCTTCTTTCACAGCTCACCATAATGAAGCTCAAGACTTAAGAATAATTGACAGCTGTGATGAACAGAAACAAACAGCAGCTGTAGCCCTCTGTCAGCTAGCTGCATACAGCCCAAGCAAAGCTAGAATGGACAACGAAGGGCAGAGTCCTCAGGACGATAATGCTTCGTGTACAGAACCTACTCTTAATTCTTCTGATACTCAGGATACTCAGTGCAATCAAAAAGTAAAAGGACAAAAAAGGACAAATCAGAAAGAATCAGCAAAATCACAGCAAGGTACTAAAAGAGTAAGGCCAAATGACTGTAGCAGAGTCTTCACTTTAAGGAAGAGAACAAGAATATCTTAATACTTTACTTTCCAATGAGTGTCTGGTCATAGAAGCTAGTTACCAGCAACACCATAAAATTTCTACAAACCGCCTCTTATTGGGTTTGGTCCCTGACAAGATATATTCAATTCCTCCCATGTAAATAATGTTCATAATTTTATATTAATATTTTTAAGTAACTGAACTTTCCCTTGTATAAGCTCAGATTTTGATGAGTGAATTTTTGCATTCATTACTAAAGCCAAAGTACATTAGATGAATCTTTAACGGTTTTTGCAATTGTATTAATGTAAAATAACTTTTACAACTTCTTTTCTTAAAAGATGCTTAAGCTCTAGAAACAATACTGTTCAATAACATACTGTCATAGTCTTTCAGGCTTAATTTCATTTAATAGTGGGTTTTTTTCTTTTTTCTTTGAAAAACTTTTTATTTCACTGTGCAGTAGTTTAAATAAGCTTAAGATTAAACCTGGCTATTTAGAATTTACTGTAAAAACTGTTTTGTGTATGAATTCACCTTGCTATTATAACATAACACAAAACAACAGGTCAATATTTGTTACTCAGAGGCAGACGCCAGTTTAAACAAACAGATCCGAGCCTTGTATAAGCAAGCTGTTCTTACGTTGACTAAAAACAAGATTCAAGTTAAAGCAAAGAAAGCCTGCACCAATTTAACAAATGCAGTTTATGTCCACCTTTAACTGAACCACTATGAAAACAATACCAAAAATTTGAAGATCTAAACAACGTAGGTGCCTACTCCTGAGGTTAGACAGACACTGGGCAACCTTCAAACTCCAAGCCTAGAAGGTTATTTATATAATTTATTTCACCTGAGGCCAACTCTCCTGGTGAAGGTCTTATTTCAGTATACATGTATCACTAATTATTAGTTTCAGTGTGCTTCTATCTACATACATCCTAAAACTATTTTCTGCTTCTATAACTATGTATATAAACTTGCAATTTTTCAAATAAATCTGTGACCTGTACTTAAAGTATATGGGAAGTCATTAATGAACACAAATACATTCACTACACTATCTGTGACATATTTTGAAGAAAAATTCGCACAGAAATTGCTAGCCAAAGTCTCAATTTACAAGTAGAATTTGGCATGGAATACCAATTAACACTAAAAAAGGAGTTTCCTTCAGTGAAGGAAGTTCATTATGCTGATTAATCCATCTGTATTTTAGCCCCGTGTGACAAACCTCAGAATTTCCTCTGCCTTAAAGCTGCTGTCCAACTTAGTGAAACTTCTACAAAAGTTTAACAAAAATAAGGCTGTTCCACTGTATAAACACCCTGCGTAAATTTGCATAGTATACACCACCAGTCTAAGTAAAACAAACCCAGACTAAGCATTATTCACTTCGAACTATGGGTATAAATTTCTCATTGATTCATTATTTAGAAAATAGACATCCTCACCTGCCTAAACATTAGTCTTTTATAGATAAAAGCTTCTCCTGGATTATCAAAAGACAAGAATATCAATCTGCTTTTCAACAAAGGGAATTCGGTAACAGAGAAAGACCAGTTAACTCAAATTACCACATTAAGGTGGTAAGAAAGTATGATGTATGAAGTTGGACGTCAGTACATGATGAAACAAGGAGAAAGAGCTTCTTTCTAGGCCAAGTTAAAAGCTTCAAGCTTAGGGACATATACTACCAAATCCATGATTTCCAAACATGAAGCTACAGAGCCTAGTGTCATCGCTGCTGTTTTTTAAACTACATTAAGCTATTTGCCTCACTAATCTCTTAAAGTTTCATAGAAGCAGGAAGTTTCATAGTTTCCCTTGTCCATAATTTTGAAAAAACTCATCTATTTTATTGTTGATATGAATGTCTTTAAATCAACAAGGAAAAACCTTGTGGTGGTTTTCCATACAATTTATTCTTCACCATCTCTATACAGATATTATTCATAGAAACAAGCTCCGGTGGTGAAGTCTACCTCATCTTCACTCTTCAAATTAAATAAAACCTGGGCTAAAGGGAACCACATAGAGGTTAACCAGTCAAACAGCTCTCCATAACTTGAATAACTTTATTTTTGTCCTTCCTAACAGAAATCTTTCTAACTCAATGTCCATGAAATATTGTAGGGCTCCAGTTCCTTTAGAGTAAGAAAATCAGTCCTAATGCTTACCTAACTATTCTCTTGCTGCACATTATACCTGTAATCTTGTTCTGGTTACTGAAAATAGTTGTCAAAAATAAAGGCTTTCTTTAAAGAGGAAGAGAATAAGCTTTCGGTTCTGTCTTCTCTCAACCAAATAACCTCAGTTCTTTCAGCCTTTCCCTGTCAATCTTATTTTCTGCTCTTTTCATGATTCCTGCTAGCTTTCTTTAAATGATCTTTTAAGTGTGATGTCCTAAGATCCCTATGTGTCAGAATTCTAGTATCAAGTGAGATGGACAGATTACCACACACTGTTTACGACTTCTTTTTCACCATCTTGCTCTACTGAGCTAAATAAAATTGTTGATTCACGTGGGTGACCCACATGAACTCTTAAGACTTTTCCTGCATAACCACTGCCTGGAAGTAACAGCCTATATCTTGAATTGTGGTTGCTTACTCCTAACTAGGAATATTACTTTGCACTCATCCTAATTTCTGAAATCATTGTTAGACAATTTGAACGTAAGTCTGCCTTTCAAACAGACCCCTCTTACCACTGCTAGCTTTTCTTCCAACTTCCAGAATTCATTCCTTTATCTTTCTCCAAATTATTATAATGGACTTTGAATTTCTACATTAAAAGTGGATTGGCTAACTTAGATAAAGCAAAACTGAATAAGACAGATTTGCAAATTAAAACTAGAACAAACAGTACTCAATAATTTTTTTTTCATGTTAATTTAAATGGTAAACAAGGTCCATTAAAGCAAAAGGAAAAAAAAACAGAGGAGGAACAATGTGAAGTGTGCCGTGGCTATTCTGCAGCCTATAGCTGCTCAGCAATAAAGGTTTGAGTCTGATGAAGACATATATAACATGATGTCATTACCAGTTATATTCTTCACTAGCTGCATCCCACTTTATGTCCAAGCCTTTCCAAATTCTATACCTACAAATTCAGACTACCCCTTTTTACTCATCCTTCACAATATCATACCTTTCTGCCTTCTGTGTAACTCATTCTTGAATATCAGATAACCAAAGGAGTTGCAGTTTGTTCAAGGTAATGTCTGATTAGGTTTCTTACCCATATTCTTATATAACAACTGTTGGAATTCTTAGCACTCTGATGCCTATAAAATAATTCTTCCTTAGACCTTCTATGCCTCTTTCCCAGAAAGACCTTGCTGCCACAATTGTGTTCTCTCCTTCCCTTCCTCTGCCATCTCAGCTTTATATTCTTCCACCCCAGTAACAGAAGGCTACCTGTTATGCAATTGGGACCTATTGAAAACTTACATACAAACCTACATATATTAAAATCACCTTCACAGGCAGCAATACACTTTCACTGCACCTCTGCAGTAAAAAAAAGGATACAACTAACACCCCTGTTCTACATTTACAAAAATTCAACCTAAGAAGTGAAAGAGATGGTTTCACAGCACAGGTCAAATCACTGGCAGAGCTAGGATTCATTCATGACTTCTGCATGACTACCTACCCTGATTCTTTGACAGAGGTGTACAGTTTCAGTTTTGTTAGAACTAAAATAGAGGCTTACCTTTGGATGACTTCCCATTCTTAAAGTTGGGGGTTTTTTTAACTGTTTCATCTTTATCATACAAGGGCAAAAGTAATTAGAAAACAGAAAAAAAAAAAAAGACTAGCTGCACAAAAATTCTCACATACAAAACAGGTACCATGTTGGACACGACACGGAATAATTAACTGTATTAAATACCATATTTTACAGTTTCTTCCAGAACAAGTCAACAGATCTTCAGAATAGAAAAGATCTGGCAACCTAATTAAAAAAACAATTTTGAAGCATTTTTGAAAATTCAGTGTTCAACTTCTCTGTTCAACACAGGAATAGCAGATGAGATCAAAAGAACCATCTAGCCCAAGATACTGCTGTAAAAGTGCCCAATAGTGGACGTGTACTACTACATTATGCTTCTCTCATTTCATTTCTGTAAAAACTTGACCGAAATCACAGAGAACTACTGCTTTCACATTAATACCTCTGTACTTCAATGTAGGTTGATACATACAGAATACATGAAGAAACAAAACCTCTGCCCTGTTATTTTTCTTTCCATCCTAATATTTCAAAAACCCATTAAAAACGTAAACAATTTATGTATAAATTATGCAAAATTGGCCTCTGAAATTTAATCAGAAACAAACAGCGTAAGCTAATAGCTTTAAAGTGAAAGTTAGTCATCAATTATTTAATATATTCTATTTAAATAATGACACTGACACAATACAGAGACATACAGAATTATTTTTATACATCTGTACAGAGAAACATGGCAGGCAGGCAGAAAGAAGAAAACCCCAAGAAACTAATTTCATTTTGGATTGAAAAATTTATTAAGTATTAAAAAAGGCACGCCCAAGACAACGCTTTTGACAGAAGTACCTTAAATATCCCCATAGGCGTATTTTTTACTCTAGAATTCAACACTACAGTCATTACTTAGCACACTCACATCAGCAAATTCCAGTCTATTGCCACACATTCAGTCTCTAATACTATAAACTGTTAATTCATGAACTTACTAACACTCAGCAACTACAACTCACCATCTGAAATTCGGGAAGGGAGTAACAATCCTCTTCTGCCTAATTCAGCCAGAGCCAGGCATCCACCATGCCATGCATTGTCTGTTTCCTGGAAACTAATTTTAGAACAAAGACAAGTTCTGTTAAAACTAGCCTTCCCTTTTCAGATTTCATTTTTCATGGTGAATTCCTAACATTTTAAAAGACACATAACCCAAACCAGCATCTGTTTATCATGTTATTAATCCTGTTAGACTTCTAAAATATAAGAATGACAAGTTGAACATGTTTTCTTTCCCATTCTGTGCAACATAAGTACTGCTATAAACATGATCAAATAAGCAAAAAACCCATTTATCAATGTAAATGTAACCTCTATACAGAGGAGTACAATACCTGAAATTCATCCCGAAAAAACAACTTTCCAGTACACTGGCAAAAGATGCAGATTTACAGAACATACCCAAAATAACTAATGAATTTAGTGCCAAACACAGTCCTTAACTAGCACGAGAGGTTCAAGCGATAGTTCCCAATAAACACATTGTACGAGCTTATGCAGTAAGCAACAGTGGTGTTTATCCACCTTTAAAAAAACATAAAAAGAAAACAGAGCAACCTATGGTAAACACAGCAAAGAATATCAAAAATGGCACACATCTTTTTGGTGGACTGGCAGATATGGGATTGAAAAGGGGAAAGGTTACACATTGCATGACTAAGCGTGCAAAAAGTTCATATTGTATTAAACTAGGGATAGGAATCTAAGAATAAAACATTGAACAGACAGACTAGGTCATATCAAAGCTTCGTTTCTCCCAGTATCCCGTCTCTGACATGGATCAACAGTAGATGTATAGCTAAAGATGAAGCGTAAAGGATCATTCCCCCATTAGCCTCCTCTTAGCTTTGGCAATCAGCCACACAGAGACATCCCAAGCCAGAGGCTGCAGCCAGAATGTCATATTTAATAACCTCTGATGGGACTCTCTTTCATTAATTTGTATAATCCTTTTTTGAACTCCCTTTACACTTTTGGCTTCCATAACATCCTGTGGCAATGACTTCCACAGTTTAATTATAATTGCGTGAAAATGTACTTCCTGATGCTTCCCAGTTCTTGCATTATGAGAAAGAGTGAATAGTAAACAATTACTTGCTTTCCCTCTTTCATATTTATGATTTTATATCTCTCCATTATATCCCTCTACTATTTCTTTCCACTTGGAAGAATCCCCATCAGTTAAATCACTTTTCAGTGATTCAGTTTTGTTCTCTCTTCCTTTCCTAATAACATCTAACATTCCATTTGCTGCCTTTTTTCTGACAGCTGCTGAGCACTCCACTGACATGTTGACAGAACCATCAGTGACTTCAGCATCTCTTTCCTGAGTAGCAATAACCGATTTACAGCTAGCTGCATTTTTCCCTAAGTGCATTAGTTTGCATTCATTAGACATTGTATTTCGTATGTTATTTACTGTCTAGTTACTTAACTTAGGCTTATATAACATTTTATTTTCTGTCACCTTTAGTTTTCATTACATTAGCTAACTTCAAACTATCAATTGATTTCCTCACCCCGTTGTTCACCTTTTTTTCAGGATTCTTTAAGAGTATGTTGAACACCACCGTGCTCATACAGACCCCCGTGGAACTGTGCTGATAATCTCACTACATTGTGAAAAACAAACGTTTAGTTCTTCCCTGTCTCCTTTCTTGTAATCAATCTACATGGAAGGAATCCCTTCTTATCCCAAGATACATATCTGGTGAGAAACTGACTTATATTTATCTTGGTCACTAAATATTTAGTGCAAAGAATATAGAAGAGATTCCCTTTGTCCTTGTCTACATTTGTTCCCAGGTGTTTCTGAAGAAAGCAGGTCACTCAATTACTAGTTGGATTACTCATCCCTATGACTTGAAAAACAAGGAAAGAAAACAGAGTGAGTACAGGTCTTTGAAGCTCCAGGGATAATTGAGATCAACAGCACCTCTTAAATTAATCACAGTAACAGTGGAAGTATCGGCTAAGTAGATACTTTCCTTGCAAGTTTTTAAGACTTCTTACCTCTTTTTTTTGATGGGTTATCCTTTGAGCTGGTATTTTAAATTTGTACTCACAACCAATATGACAAAATTTTTTAAAACCAAGTACACCTGACTGACAAACTGAACATTACCAATATTTTTTGCTGTCAATAAAGGAATTCTTTTTGTTATTAGCTTAATCTAAAACACTAATTTAGAACTTAAAGCTCAAGTACTCAATGCAGACCTGATGAACAATTTGATATAAAAAAAAGCATGATAGTTGTTTAATAATTTAGCTCTTTACATGCTCTACATGGATACAGAAACAAGACATCCAACAATAAAGCGCATCAAAAGGACATCCCAGCAGCTCTATGTGGCCAAAGCAATGTCCCAGGTAGCCCAGAAGCCTCTCTCAGACATGGCCAACAGTGCAGGCCTTGGGTACGGTATAACAACAAGCACACTGCAACACTCGCCAACACACTTCCAAACTCTAGCAGATCAGGGACAAGTTTGCAGAAAAGGAAAACACTTTTGTTCCAGCATACACTCCTTAGCATCTACAACATCCTGTGGCAAGAAGTTTTTAGAGTTTAAGTCTGTGCTGTGTGAATAACTACCACCTTTTCTTTGGCAGTACCAAACCTGCCACCTGATACTTTAGTTTGCTTCACTTCCGTGCCATTCATGATTTCGTAAACTTCTATCATACCCCATTTATTCCTCATGCTTCCTAGATCTTTTGGCCTCCCCTCACATAGAGATTGCTTCTTATCTCTGGTGATCCTCAGAACCCTTCTGAGTATCATTTCCAGTTCTGCTTTGTTTCTGAAGATGCAAACACTCAAGACCTAAGCACACCAGGAATTTTTAAAGCAGCAAGTTAAGGTGCTCTTTTTTTTAATTATTTTTATTTTCCCAAAGTTCAGATTCTGTCCTTCCATATTACTTCAGAATGGGGTCAAGGTGTGCCTTAGAAGATTTTGAAATGTGGGAGAAAAAGGACAA
Source organism: Falco punctatus (assembly GCF_963210335.1). Taxonomy (NCBI): domain Eukaryota; kingdom Metazoa; phylum Chordata; class Aves; order Falconiformes; family Falconidae; genus Falco; species Falco punctatus. Next base: position 115,045,661 of record NC_137580.1, on the reverse strand, counting down.
TAAAATTTAAAGAATTTTAGAACTATCTTCCTAACTGTTGTCCTCCTGTTTCATAAGCAGACATGTTTCAGATGCATGTAAAGCGTGAATAAGATTTTTACCTAAAACAGTCCAACAGAGACCCAATCACGTCATCTGCTAATTCTTTTGGAAGTCTTCCAGTTATTCTACCAATTCTAAAGAAGTTAAAAGGAGAAAAAAAAAAGCATATAGTGACTCATCAGTACTGCATTTGATGAACAAGTCCTATAAAAAATTACTGGAAACTTAAAATAAGATGTCTGACTTCAAGATGACAATGCGCTACCCTAAAACATTACCCTAAACCAACAATCTCAAACTTGAAGCAAAAGCTACACAATAGCGAACTTAACACAGAAATACATTTTTTAATGTGGAAGAGAAAAAAAAAAAAAACAACTACATTTTGAAAAAATGCTACTTTACCCTTCGAATCAAGTCTTACCCAGAATGTTTATTTCCAATCCTATCTGAAATTTTCCTGAAGACTAGCCCAACTTCATATCAGAAAAAGATACAAACATGGCTTCATACCATAAGCTGTGCTAAAGCCATCTGAAGCATGAATATTGACATTACACACAAATTATCAATCACTGATTATATCGGACTGTATTTCTATATTGTTTACTTTAGTTTATTAGTTTAGAGTAACCATAAGAAACCTACCCTTTTGCTGCAGACCACCTGACAATAGTGTCTTTGTCTTTCAGTCCAACCAACAATTGCTCTGCAGATAATTTTATTTAAAAAAAACAATTATTCTCAATTAATAACAGGAAGATATCTTGAAATGTTCAAAATTCATTTTCCTCTTAACACAACTGCCTCAGTTGAAATAAAATCATTTGTATCTAGATTTCTTCTATTAGTCACAGAAGTACCACTTGAAATCAAAAAAACGTCAAAATTGTTTTCTAAAAGAGAAAATTTGGTTTGAAATTTTAAGTACTGTGGAAGACTTAAGATGGAACTTATAGTGCTTCTTTCAGTGGTTCATTAGACTATTCAGCTACAAAATCTTCTGATGCAATTTTTGCTTATTTATTTACAGCACACCCAGCAGCAAGCTAGCAGAAGACCTGCTCTATGATCACATACTAATAAAAAAATGCTCTTCCTTTGATGCTGCCACAGCTTAAAAATTTCAACCATAATTCTTTAGCTTTCATGTAAGACAATTTTTTGTGTTGTGTTTCATTAAGAATTTTAACTCATCCTTCCATCTGTGAAAGGTTCAAGATATCTCTTCATTATTACTGGATAAAACTGGTAAAATGCATTTCAATAACTCCAGCCCCCAACCCCAAAACAAATGCTACAGTATTGAGTTTCTGCTTGAGATGCTGAAATCAAAATAATTTGACAAAAATATAGTATATTTTAATCAGTTGCATAGACTGAAATTTTATAGTCTTCCAATTGTTCACGTTAGCACAGATACCCACATGACCTTCTTATCCCTATCACATGTTCTCCAGTATATGTTTAATTTGCAAGCATTAGGGTACTTTCTGTCCAGTTTTAACACACCTACAACATTTTCAATCTCTCCTGGAATGTCATATTCCTCTTCATCAGCAGCTTCATCATCAGCAACTGGTATGATTTGATTCTGCACAACTGAACCCTGAGCTTGCAGATTGGCAGCCAGAGAGCGACAGCCACGCTGGTATCTGTGCAAGAAACAGACACAATTAATTTACTTTTCTGATTTGAGCTCCAGCTGAAATAGGTACATACTGTCATAAAGCCTGCTTGTCCAGTTCCTATACCTCCCAGTGGTATAGCTCTCGAGTTATTTAGTGGCTGCTTTAAAGAAAAGGGAAAAGTATCTCATTCTCCTTCCTCCTGACCCAGTTGTCTCTTTTCCAAGGTGAGAAGAGCTAGACTATTTAAATGGTTCCTTTTCATTATCTCTCCCTTTCCTGTTTCAGTATAACCTACTTTGCACTGCTGACAATAGGGAAAGGCAACATTCCCATGCCCTAAAAGCCTGTCCAAAAACAAAACAAAAAAAAAATCAACTTATTAGAATGTATTTTTTAAATTTTAAAGCTAGCTTAGTACTTTCTGACCAAGCTGCAGTCAAATATTTAGCCTGTGGTGTAGATACATTCTTACAAAAGCTATACTTTACATGCTAAACTGACTTTTGCCATTGGGCAAGGTACACTCTCCACCTAAAAAGAATTTTCTATGCCTAAGGACGTTCTCAAAACTTGGTAAAAGAAATACAATAAAAATAGTCACCAAGGGAGCCTGCAATTTTAAAATATCAGTGCGAGAAATCTAAAAAAGAGTTTGCCTTCTGGCAATAAGTAAAACCAGACACCAAAACCTGACTAATATGCAAAACGAAAGTGGGATTGCAAACCACTTTTCCCCTGTGAACTTTCTATGGAATCAAGGTAGAACTATGTAATGGAAAAACTTATGTTCACTCTTACAGAATTGTACTACATCAACTTCAGTAACAAAAGTCACTGTCTTCCCATCTTTACTAAGTTATGCATTATATAGGAACAGCCTTCGCTTGTGTAACATGCAACATGAACAGTCAAAAGATTTGGCTTGTCACAGCACTAGTTTACTACCAAAATTGAAAAGAAATGCAGGAAACTAAACAGTGGAAGAAACCTACTTTTTCCAAATAGTGCAAATAAAGAATATGTTCATTCCCAAACAGCACATGGATTTTTTTCTTTCTGTCACTTTTTAGGGGAGGTTGGGAGGGCCAAAGACCAGTAATCAAATATATGGGTTTAGATATTTTTAAGTTTTTTGATTGCTTTTGGATTTTATTTTTTACTGTTTCAGCTTTGAACTAACCTCCATTTTGCTACCTTCGGTTTCACAAATGTCAGTCCAAGTCGTTGAACAAGTTTCATCCCTAGCTTGCGAAGAACCATCTGATTGCTTTCTGACAGCTTGCAGTTATCAAGACACTCAAGTACAGTAGCAGCTGTAAAAGAAAATAAATACGCTAGAAGAACTTTTTTTAAAAAATTATCTCAGTAACAATGCTTTGTAAAGTTTTGAAAGTTCTTTAGAAGATTTAGATTTTTAAAGGTATTACTGAAATGCAAATGCCTTATTACCTACTTTGTAGTAGCTTTGACACTGGTCAAATAGTGGTAATATCATTCACCTACCAACAGGAAGGATTGCTTTAAGGATTACTTTTGACTATAAAAAATATAATGATCTAGATTCTTAGAGTATTTATGCCTCTAACTCTCCCTGGAAGTAACATGTTGAAGTATCATTTGGGGTCTAAGAATTTTCAGTAGTCTAACAGAACCATGAGTCAGAAAATCTAATTCATCTGCTCTGCAGTTACTTTCTGCACACTAAGAAAAGAGTTCCCTTTTCTCATTTATTATTTTCAGGCAGCACCAACTTAACTCCTCTGGCACAGAAATTTTAATGACTATGAATGCCCATAAACATTTAGACATGAGAAATAGTCTGTGTGTGTGTAAACAATCAGCAACAAAACCTTTCATTTGTGCACATCAAAGGTAAGAAAGTTATTTGTCCAGCAAAGTAAAAAAAAAAAAACCACCCAGACAAAAGGAGAATCTTGGATTAATTAGTATAAAGTTCCAGGATTCAAAATTTTCACAAGGAACACATTCCTGTTACAAATAAAATAGTCCTTTTGCATTTTGACCCTGAAAGAATTAACAATTGATTTGAAGGCTGATCATCAGTTAATAGAGACTAACAACTTGGGCTCTGAAGGACCTGTCATTCTATAAGCACTGCAAATATGGAATCATGCTGCCAAAATATGCTGCAACCTCTTGCTCCAGTCTTGTATTAGGGTTTTCAAAATTCTAAGAGATCAAAGATTCAACAATTGTTTCAAAGTCTGGGAAATTGTAGGACGTGACTTAAAAATCTCCTCAGGTTTTGGAAAGGCTTATGATTTATCCTGACATGCTAAAATATTAATAAAACACAACAGGCAGACAAAAAGGTAAAGCCAGTAATGACTATTACTTTGACACTTTCCAGCAACCAGCAAACGTTTTGCACTTGTAAAAGCTAGAGAGACTAATGGTTTAGGAGGAAGAGACTGCAGAAACATCAATATTCACAGATAGAAAAAAAATTAAGAATATATAAATACAAGCCTCTTCCAAGTCCTGCCAACTCTTGAATTGCTAAAATATCTACAGAGCCATGCAAATAGCTTCAGGACTAGCACTTATTTTTAATTTAAGTTCTATGTTGCAAAATATTTTAAACAGCGTATTCCTTTAACGTTTGTCTAATTTTTTCCTATTTTATTCTGAGATCTGTTAACAAACTGTAATAATTAAAAATCTTTGATATTTTTTGTCTCTCGTACTTTCTTATCCCAAACAGTTTCTGTCTGAGTATTTGCTTCTCAGTTGTGAGCATTCCGTCTTTTATATAGTAAATGTATTCATTGGTACGCCCCTGATTTTTTCTTCTATTACCAGAGTCATAGCTTTATAGAATATCCTTTCTATATACCATAGACCAAAACGTCTAATTTTACCAGCAAGGTTAACATTGTGAGCCAAGTATGTTCTTTTCATATTAATTATGACTACTGTGTTGCACAGTTTCATCTTTGGGATTACATAATTCTGTGTTATACCATATTTCATCTAGCCTATCATTCTGCTTATCTGGCAGTCTTAGTACTCTTTAAGCTTCCACAGTGCTGCCCATTATTTCTATGCAACAACATTCCTCAACATTTTCTGTTTCTTCCTGACCAGCTATGCAGCACATAGGCCATTCCATTCTGTCTTCACTATCTTATCTCCGCCTTTACCCATATCTCAGGTATTTTTTAAGGAAGCATCTGCATCTCAGACTTAATAACTGGGAGAACAAAAGTGTTTCCAGCACTAGATCTATGAAGTTTCTTTTTGGAAGTCAAAATAATTCCACTAAGTGAAAACATAAACATTGTAAAGTGAGTTTACATCATTGCTTGATTCTTGTGAACAGCACAAACCCCATTTCTGGGGCTCTGATACACTCCATAAAACGGACAAGGTCTTTTGCTGTGTTTTGTCATTAGCCACCATCCTTCCCTACCTCTCTTTAATGCTATCAATAAAAAACAAACTAGTATTTTGCAGACAGTCTTGACCATATTCCAGGGTTCACCATGAGATGAATGTAATTCCAGCATGCAGCTACACTGTTCAGAAACTTCCTTGCTCTCCTTTTGGGTACCTGTGTATCCCTAATTGCATCCATTATAATCTCTTTCCACTAAAAGCTTTTTCATTTTGACAGCATCACAACACGATTCCAGCTGGGTCATCTACACAGCAGGTTATTGATACTTGGGTGCTTATGTTAAAACTTGAAGATTTTCTGCAAAATTTTCAGCAGTAACATCTATAGAACCAGTTCCTGTTCTAATGAGTTTTAAAAAATATTTTCTACATCTTACAGTTTGTGTGTTCTGTGTTCAGGTCCTGTATTACAGCAATAGCCAATGGGATCACCTGCCAAATTCTTTGATAAGCTGTTCAAATACAGCATTCCCCAGTGGTGTCTGCTCCTCCCTCACTGTCATCTCTTCTTTTTCCCCCCCCCTCATTTTGCATGCTTTCTAACTTCCCTGTTGATTTCATTCTTTACAGTACCACTTGTCATCAGTTTAATCTTTCTTTTTTTTTTTTATTGGAATGGCTTTAGAGACAGAAATCAGGATATTACAAACTTACCATATGGTAAACAATCTTCTCTTTTGCCATGTTTAAATAACTGTGCCTACAATTAAAATAGGGAAAAGAGACATGAAAATATAAAGAGTCTAAGAGACAATATATCAAGCATGTAATTCTAAAATGACTTTTAATGTTCTTGCAGTAATCTTTAGTGTTTAATAATTTAAACAGCATAGAAGGAAAAGAATCTTAGGGAGCAGTTTGCAGTTTTACTACTTTGTAAAGTAAGGATACTGTAAATGCAGCTCTCTCCTCCCATCCATACAATCACACAGGCCACAAATTCAGGGAGCCAAGTTGGCAAAAAAAACCTCAAGAGAGAAGGGAGGGGGGCGGGCAGGGAGCGCAAAAAGAAGAGAGTGCAAGAAAGGAAGGGAAAAAGGGGGGAAGAAAGCCACTAGTTTTTAGCCAGCTCAGCCTCTGAACCACCCAGCTCAGTGCTTGGTCACACAAGCTCAATGCAGGTGCAACCACAGCAGCTATTATCTCCAACAGCTCACGTTGCTTTGAACCTCTAAAAAGTGAAGCAGAATGTGTAGAACGTGAATAAAGGTAGAAGAACCAGGAGAACGCTGTATCCTCTTTGGGATTCCTGACACTGAATGCCCCAAACTGAACAAGCCTTGATCATGACTTGGACACCCCAGCGCACAGTACACACCAACCCTTTGGTCATCGCTGAGAAGCAGGACAGGCAGACACATGTGAGCAAGCTGTTATTAGTAGCAACCGCACACTGACAGACAGGACGCAGTACAGGCTCAACTACTGAGTATTTTACTCTGTTTCTCCAACAGCTTTTGAGAACTCCATATTAAACAAAACCAGTTACAGAAATCTCCGAGTGCAAATCTGCTACAAACATACCTCCAACAGGCAAACTTTAATTCCTGAGATGAGGGATTTAAAGAAGCAAAGAGCAAAAAGTTTCCAAAACAATTTTATATACAACCAAATAGCCCAGTAAGATGAAGACCCAAGCACTACAGTGAAACCAATGGACTACTAACACCTGACAAAAATGTTACACATGGAAAGTTTCCCCAGTTCACTTAGTATGGTTCAAAACTACTGTGTTCAGTTGCTTATTTTTCTTTGCTTTGTCATCCACCAGAAAAAAAAAATCTTCCTTAATAAATATGCCTAGGAGTTGAACAAGAACAGACTTACCTTAAAAATATGTACTTTCTCACACATACCAAACACACACATGCCTCCCATACTGCAGGTGTGGTTAAGAGCAACAAAGGCAATAAAAACACCTTTAGGCTATGTACCCATTCTATTTTGTTTTGTTACTAAAGTGCATTTTAGGATCCTAAATTAGCACTTCTGATCAGCCATACTACAAACTGTATAGGAAAGTTTCATAATAAATATTGGATTATTTAAGATTTTTAATGCTTTCATGAGTAACTAGGCAATTGTAAGGCTTACTTCAGTAATGCTACAGAACTGCCTCAGACTCAGAAGAACAGCTAAAGAAATAACTACTAACACAAACAGTATAAATACAGCATAGCTTTTATCAATATACCATATCAGTATCCAAAACAAAAATATTTCCAACTCACATACAACAAAACTGGTTGTATTATAAAGCCTGAAGAAAAGATGACAGAAAATCTGCAAACCTTTGGTATAATTGACAAATCTACAGGACCTCTAAAGTTTTTCTACCTCTGCTGAAACATGCAGAAGCTCCTCTCTTCATCACTTTTTTCCTGTGTTCTGCTTTAAAAAAAAATCTATCAAATGGTTTCTTCACAAAGTTTGCGAGTTTGTAGCAGATGCTAGGAGACACTACAGCATTTCTGCAGTGCCTCATCTTCCCAATTACTTCTTTCTGTATAAAAGCCCAGTTAAGAGCAAACACACACACAGGTGGCCTCTAAATTATTAGGATTATATTCAAGCATATTCAAACAAAACACAGTATAATGCCTGAAGTAGCGATAATGTAAAGAAACAGCTTTTTAAATATACCCTTGGGAATGCTCCTGGACAAATGCATTTGGATATCTACACTCACACTTCTCAGAATACTGCCCAGGAGCTCCTGCAATAGACTCCTCAGAACATCTACATGTTTTCAGTCTTATGTGGTTCCTAAATTTGGCACCTTTCTACAAGTTTCTCCATGAGTTTTCACATCCTTAAGGCCAAATTTGAATTCAGTTCTGACTACTCAGGAAAAACGTAACTAGAAGGTACCACCTCGAAGCAAGATGTGGGAAGAAATTAACCAAGACACCAGCAGGAAACGACAAAACTCTTCAAATATTACACAAGAAAACTTTTTAATGCTTTTCTAGAAAAAAGCAAGAAAACAGCCTCACACACCTATGAATCCACTTAGAACAGTGAACTTGACAGATTCCATTTCACAACCATTTCTATTATTTTCTAAACAAAAAAGTGAAACATACACCGTTTCCCTACAGCAGTTTCACTGTGTACTTAAAATAAGCTGGTTTGGTATCTAATGTTCAACACAGAACATCTGTTCTCAAACAGAATGCAAGGATTTGTAATATCCTTTCAGATGTTAAAATCATCACAGCAACTGCTGTAAACCAATTGAGATGGATTAAGGGATTTTATTTTATCAACACAAGTTTTTAGGGGAAGTAAAAATTAACCAAAGAACACCGTATCTACTGTGTTTAAATTAATAACTAAAAATTTGCCTTAATATTTACATAGGTTTTGTTCAATAAAATACGTTACCTACTGATTTTGGAATGAACACAGCTGCAAATGCCAAATGTCTGAAAGGAAAGAAAGCTCTATTTGCACAAAAATATACATTGCAGGTCAGATACAACCCTCTACCAGATGACTGTGTTTCAGCAAGTGATCCACCAGGTATTTCTCTGTATCAAAGAAAAGTTCAACAGCCATTTTAAAACTATTTTTACAGAAGTAAATGGGTAATAGTCGAACTGTTGAGAACTACTCTACAGATATTCAACACAGCAGGAAATCCAGTATCTGGGGTTTTTCTCCAATTGTAGAGAAGTCAAGAAAAGAAGTTTTCATTACTTCTTTATGAGTCAAAGCATGCAAAAGCATTCCCAAGCCAAAATTTCCCAAACTTTTAAGCTTGGTAGCTATATTGTCCACAGGAAATAAAAGAGGACTAACTGATGTTGGCCTTTGGGGTAGTGGAAGGGGGAAAGGGTACATAACTTCTTCCAGCACATGCTACAAACAGTCACACATGTAAGGCAAAGCTGCTGTCTCAGAAAAACCTTGCAAACCTAGAGCTTACAGGGGTTATACTGAAAAGTACATGATGCATGAACAGAAAACCTGGAAGAAAAAAAAAAAACTAGAAGAGAAAAAAGGATGAATCGGCATTACAATATGCAGCTTAAACTTCCTGCCTTGAAGGAAGAAAAACATCCAAGGCACACCATTTCAAAAAATCTGATACAAACAAAATAATTAATAAGCTTGGTTTGCCACCTGCATAGACGTTTTAGTGTCAGCAACTAACAATACTGAAAGTAAGGAGCCTGCCTGTTAGAGTATCCAGGCAATCAAAGTTACGCCATGGTCTCTTCACTTTAATGAGGACATACAGCATACAACAAGTTACCCAACCTGTTGAACTGTTGAAAAGTATGTGACTCCATCTCTTATAAATAATTAAGCCACCTACAAATTAGAGAAAATCAGTGGTGTGCAAGCAATGACGACTGTCAAGTCTGGTTTTGCTTTAGAAATAGCATGGTGCAAGGAAAACAAAGCCTAGTTTCTTAGTAATCACAGAAGAAACACACCACACCTTCCAATTGTCTGCATAACCCAGTTTAGGCCCGACCTTCATGAGATATATCAATCGGGATCATCTCCAGGACATGTTCCCCAAGCTATACAAATCACCATTAAGGGTGGCCTGACTGTTTGGTAGCAAGTGTATCTTCCTGCCGAGCAGGAGACGCAACTCTGAATCTACCCCCTGGTTGTAACCAGCCCAGTCAGGGATCGGGGAGGATAATTTCAGCTCTGTGGGAAGAGCAGAAAATGGTATCTTTCATTACTCTGGAGCACCCCCTAGTAGTCACACAATATCCAGGCCCAGGCAAAGCTATCAGCCATCCCTGCCTCCAGGCCAGATGTGGGGAGGTAAACAAGCGGAGGGAGGACGTGCTGTCAGAGTAAGTTCACTGCGAAGCAGAGAATATTTAATGCATCGTATGTGCAGCTAATGGTAAAACAGATCAGTTAAATCCCTTGTTCTTACTGTGTCTTCAACACAAATAGTACTCCTTTGTTGGTCACACGTATCTGCCAGGTTAAACCTCCACACAGAGCCCAGTTAAATGGGTGGCAAAAGGAGTTCAGTTTTCATGAGATCTTCGGTTATTTATCAGTTGAAAGTCTAAGAAGTTTAGACTAACACACAGAGATCCAACAGAAACAGCTCCTTTCTATCTTAACAAGATTATCCAAACCCCCAGATTTTAAATACTTAGAAGAAAAAAAAATAATAATAGCAGCTTGAGACAGCACTGTATGCTAACAGGAAAAAGGAACTGTCTTACTGTAACAGAACTTCTGAACCCTCAACTAACCACGGTACTTCTGGTGAGAAGGAAAGAACTGGGAAGTATCAGACAAGGCCACATTAGAATACTCTGTGGCCATGCAGAGAGGAGATACAGGATAACCCAAAAGAGGTCAGTGCCCTTGGTACCTGCAGACATAAGAATTTTTTTTCTTCTTCTTACATCAACACTGCTTTTTTTATACCTTTATCACAAAACCACTAAGCAACAACACCTTTTTAAAAAAATAATGCCAATAGACAATCCTAGCATCTCTAATTCTTCGAGAATGCCAAAAATATAGAGACTTGGGAAACATTCTGTTTGGAAATAATCTATTTTTGTGCCTCTGGGTCTGAAAGAATAGAGTTAGAGAGTTCTTTCTTCCCTGGAGCAAAATTTACATAAGCATGTAGCTATTGCTAAATAACTTTTGCATTAGAGACAGCTCAGGGAAATGCCCTGTTCTTAAGACTCTCGAGTTTCATCAGATCACTGTGTAGGGCGTTTTATTTTTTTTAATTATTACTCACACTTGTATACTGAATCACTTATAAAACAAATAAGGTTTAATAAGTTTCAATGCCCAAGGCTACCTCAACATGATGACATCTCTGTCACGCAAGAACTGGGAGTGCTACACCCTGCAGCAATAACTAAAAAGCTGTTTGATATAATGGCAGGTTTAAAAGCAAACCTCCAGACCAAGAGAATTTAAAATGCAGATTCTTGAAACAGGTTAGAAGTTTCCTTCAAGTAAACAAATGTATAAAAAAATGTAGTAATTTCTAATTAATCCAACATTTATAATCCTTCAGATATACAAAGTATCCAAGCATAAAAGTGAATTTAATTCAATACTGCAATGTTAGTTGCAACAAAAGAGGGCAGTTTTAAAAACCAAATCTGAAATACTGTAAGGAAAGATTCTTGCTAGTGCACACCTGTTGTGAAATGATATATTACTGACGACAGGTGTAAAGAAAAAAAAAGAAAAAAGCATCAGTGGAATTAAAATATGTAATGCAGGCTGCATGTTTCAACAAGAACCATGAAACAGTAGTACTTGTTCTACACATAACGCTGAGTTAGATTAAACAGTAGCATACCTAATCACCAAGACTTAAGGCCACAAAGAGGCAGATCAAAGTGCAGCAACGTCGAAGCACTCATCGTGTACCTAACTTGCAGTTTCAGTTCATTGAAATGCAAGAGTTTCACGTCTTTTTCAAGCAGTTTTGCCATGCCAATTTCACTGCAAGTTATTTCCTAAATGCAGACCATAAGCAGTATAGTACCATAACCTGACTGAAATCCACTGTTAGGGGGCAGCCCTAAACTGATCTGATGAAGTGAAAGATTTTTTTATCCCCACCCTGGTGGGTTACATCCCCGAAACCTGCCGCTTTCCCAAAAGCTGCCTTGCTGTACTGCCTGGACACTGAAAAATGGTCTTTTTTTCTCCTGCTTGTTCAGTGAGAAATGGCCAGGCAACTACAGTTTGACTCCTGAAGTAACAAATTGCTGGAGGAATCCAAGGGCAAAGAATTTTGAGCTTGCTGACACAAGTTTTAGTTGTCTCTCATAGGATGTGTTCTGCTTTACACACTTAGCAATCGTTTATTATGTTTATGTACAGACTGCTAGAATCTTGTATGTTTCAGAGAAAATGTTACATGTAAACTTGTTTTAAAGACTGCTTTTATTTTCAGCAGATATTTTTGGTTTAATAACATTCTGTTGTTACAACTGTGTTACAAAATTATTAATATTAAACTCTTGAAATAAATATTTCCTATGCCACTTATGTATGTCTGTATACACATACCTGCATATGTATCATTCTGGAAATCTTTATTCCCTAATGATATAACTCATTGTAGTAACTGAAACTAAAAATTGAAGACTGAACACAAGAAAAGACTTTAAAAATTCAGTCTGCTCATACCTACCAACTGCAACAGGTGTTACGAGCTGTAGGACACAAATAACACTGGGCTGATAAATACCTTCTCCTACCTCACAGAGGAGAAAAGAAATCATATAAATGCAAGAAGGCAGGCTTCTGCTTCCAGGTATATTGTATCACGTTCTAGTTTCGATTCTACTTGTTAAGTATTCACCTGTTTCGCTTAGTATGCACTAATGAACAGGTGGATAGAGCCAAAGCCAAACTCAAAGGAATTATGACAAAACACTAATGTATTATACATCCTACAGGTCTCATCATGCATGCAGAATGGCAGTCAGTCTCCCTTTCCAGATCTGACAATAAAATGATGAAACATCATTCTGTCTTTTGAAACATACTGCAATGCATACAAATATTGCTTCCTCCTGCTTAAACAGCAAGTCCTAAGTTATTCTAAATATAGATTATTTCTTGTATCTTCTGATTTGGAAGAGCTGCTAGAGGGAAAAAAAAAAAAAAAAAAAAGGAAAAAACCCCACACAAAACAAAAACCACACACCACACACACTTGTTCCAGAACTTTGCTTTGATGTTTAGTAACGTACGGCATACAAGTCCTCATAGCAATTATTTTAAAAAAGCTGCAAATTTATGCAAATTACAGAAACTCATACAAACACCAGCAAATCCTTAAACCTGTGCAAAGACTGTAAAAAAGCATGTCATCTTTCTTTGCTTGCACTACCTCAACTTTGGTCAACAACAAAAACAAGAAGGACCGACTCCACCCAGCCACACAAACTGCCCCGTTCCACACAAGTACATTTGGACATCAGTAAGTGGAACAGATACAAAAACTGTTATTCCGGTATTTCAAAATGCACACCAACACTTTTAAGGGTGTAAAATTGCAAGAAAGCTTTTATAAAAAGATATTCTTATAATGTACAAGAGGAGTGCTATCATATAGTAGTGGTTCAGGTATTACAGATTTTTTTCCATGCGTAGTATATAAATTTTAAAATCCAAACTAAGAATTCAGATCTTTTGAGTCATAAACTACTGCTACTCCACAAGGTAAGGAGCATTAAACAAAAAACTTACTCAGATTAGCAAGCAAAAACATGGGAAACAGTGCATTTTTTCAGACTATTGGAGGACACTGTCTAACAAGTTTAGTATGCCTTATTAAAACTAATGAGAACAATATTTCAGTTGAAGAAGAATGGATGCAACTTTCAAGAATCACTTGCATTTTGGTTACCAATTCTGTAAAGTCTAGGAAAGACCACTACAGTTTCAGAAGCCCAACCTCTTCATTTTGTACAGTTCCAATTTTTTAATTTATTTCAACGGTTTAGTTCAAAGCAGAAGGGGAAAAAAAAATATCAAGCAAAACCAACCCAAAGTGAATTACGAAATGACTACTGATGCACAATCAGATATTTTAAAGCATTTTTGAGAGTTATTTATCAGTACCTATGCTGGCAACTTCATTTGCATTCGGTGATGACAATAATACTTAAAGAAAATATACACGCACAGTAAGTTACATCTTCAAAACTGTTGTGGAAGAAATTCTAGCCGTGTATTATCTTATCCTTTTTTAATGAACAGGAACATCTCTGTGCATTTGCTATTAAAGGTCTACCATAGCAGATCACAAATGCAATTATCTATCTTTTAAAGGAAAAACAATATTTACCAGGGCCTGGAGCATGCCATTCGTAACAACAGTCCCCTCCATGGTCTGGAAGGAGGATTTAGATAACATCGAAAGTGTCCAGTCCAGGAAGTCTGCCATCCTTTTTTGCCTGACATCAGGGCGGACAATAAATCTGTGACAGAAAAAAACCAAAACACTTCAGTTACTAACATTATGACTCAATGAAAACTAATTTTTCCTGCTATCCAAACTAGTTGCAGTTCCTAAAAACAATTCTCTAACTGATATTTTCCTAGATCACTGAGGGTGAGAAGAATTCAAACCATCATATGTTTAGCCTTTCTGTTTCTGTGCAAGGCTGTGACCCAGAATTTCACTTCCACTTCAAAACAATATATAAACTTGGATTCTAGAGATTTGTCATCCTAATCGTAAAGCAACAAAGTTTCCAAAGGTCCCATGTAAAAAGTATTTCCATTAGAATTAGCAAAAAAAGCTGAAATAAGTACAAGATTCTCCACCTCTCTCACTAAGAACAGCTATTCTGCAAATCTGAAAACCGGTGCAAATCAACAGTTGGTCCCTACTGCACCGTTATCAGCCAGGCCCGTAAAGTGTAATCATCAGGGTGCTTTTTTTTTTTTTTTTTTTTTTAATATTTAAAAAGATCAAACACCTGTTATTTGACACAATGGATGGGATGAGGGATGCATTTTTACCCATCTCAAGGCCAAAGAGGTTCACTACTTTACTTCCATAAAACTATACGCAGCCACCATCAGTGCCAGCCAAGCTCCAGATAGGGCACCTGCTTCTCTTACCCAATTTAGTATTCTCAGCACCTAACAATCAGGGGCCTGCTGCAGCAGAGATTCAGGTAAATTAAGAAATTTTGTTCTCAGTGCAATCAAAGGAAACAAGGTACATGGGAAAGCCCACAAAGTACAATTCATAGCGCTTAAAGAAGAATGTACACTGAGCCTGTATCAGGTTACTTTATACATCTACACGTTCAATGGGTAACGGTACCAAGCGCTAGCTAACAAGGAATATTAAATACAGTCAACACAGGAAACTGCGAGCAGACATACGATCACCTGAATTGCCTTCAAAGTCATTATCTATTGTGCTCAGCAACAGAACAATGAGGATTTGGGGAGGGGTGGTTTGGTTTATAACAGCAGCAAGGAGAAAGCTGCCTTTTGCACAATAGCGCAGGGAAGGGAAGTAACCCGTGAAGCAGATGAACTGGTTCCTAAAGCCTTTCTCAGCCCAAAGGAGTTTAAACCTTACCTTCTCAAAGGAGTGCCCTAACCTCCAGACTAGAAACAAGATAAGGATAAGCCTCATCTCCTCCTACTGCAACCAAGTCACTGAACAGACAGAAAAGAGAATTCATGAATCAAACTCCAGCTCCTTTGCCCTATGAAAAGTAAATTACTTTGGAAAACAGGATGTCTTGGGTCTTGGCATTTCTAAACTTCACTTGAAATTCAAAAACTCCTTAAAGCAGGAACCAGAATCCAGACTTCCTCTTCCTCCCCAGGGAGTTTCCAACTCAGCATGTTACAGACTTAGACTCCTGTATCTTATCTCTCTGTCTGTCCCAGGACTTCTGTGTTCCTGCCTATCTAACAGTCTAACTTCAAGAAGATGAAACAGTGACCTCATCTCAGAAGAACTATGTTCGTTCATTGAAGAACTGGTTTGGGATGCGAAAGCAGTGAATTCAAGTGCACCAAGGCCATGAGGCCTTGGACCCAGATCCTCTAATTCCTGGTGAAGTGTTTTAATCATTAGGCTATTTTGAAAATATGTTTTCATAATAAACTAAATAACTATAAGTACACTAAATAATAATTTTGCTCCCATTACAGCCTTACACAGCTTGATGCAGCTGCTACTAAAACCAGCTTAATGTATTCTATCACCTTATTATGAATACATACTTTTAATAAAAACTAGTTCAGCCAATAAAATGGAGGTGAAAAGAATATAACACAACTGCTAATAACACACCTGCATAGTACCCTGCATTAGGATGCAAGGCACTTATGAAATCCCCCTGAAATCCAGGGGTGAGCACTGCATGAACACAAGGTTTTGCTGAATGCAATGCTGTAGTCAATCACATTACTATATACATGCTTCCACTAGTAATTTAGTTATGCAGATACCCTGGAGTGCAAATCAAGTGCAAATTCAATTAGTATAACGTGATGAAAGCATCTTTTTAAATTACTGTCATCCTTACTTGAGGAGGCTTCCAAATACTGGATGTACCTTCAAAAGTCTACCACAGTTGGTTGATTAGGGTATTTTTCTGGGATTTTAGGAAGCAAAGAAGATAAAGGGCACATTCAGGCACATATGAATGCTCAAGAGTAAGTCATTCTATGTCACACGTTCACCTTAAATCCTCTGCTTCCGTCAACTTGTGACAAGGCAGATTACTAATGCAGATACATGAAAAGCAACTTCCAATTATCACTTCCAAAATGCCTGCAAAAACTAATTAGGATAAGGAGACAAACCTACATTCTCTCACATAGAAATATGTAACATGCAAGATTATTAAATACTATTCAAATGATTCATGTATTCACTTAGATTTTGCTCTGAAATATTTCAAAAGAAATCAGAAAAGTACAGGACTAGTCACCAGAGAGCTATGATTCTATTCTCAGCTCCTTCATGAATTTTCCACATGACACTGTCAGTTGTAAAACAAAAAAAGTGTTTGTTTTGTCATCTGATTCAGAACTGTAGCATTATACTCACTAAATACAAATTTCTAAAGCATTGAGTCCTGTGACTGAAGGCCAGAATAATTTTTAAGTAAGTACAGAGTTATTTCCCAAAAAGACAGTTAGGATCTGCTCCAGTAAATGTTACATTTAACAACTATTTTGATACAAGTCATCCCACAGATTTTGTGCCTTGATCCAGAGAAAAACATTTAACACCGATTCTATTGTTCAGAAAGCTACCCGCATCCCCTATCATCATTTCATCTTCCTTACCCTACAGAGCATCTGCTTCTCAAAACTACGTTGGCAGAGCCCTCTAGTGTAGATATAGTATATGCAAGCATAAAGATTCAGGGGTTTGCCTGCTTTAAAAAGAAAAAAAAAAAGAAAAACCAAAATGACAAACTGAGCTGACTAAAGCCCTCTTCCACTAGAATATATTGGAATATGTACTGTAATATATATCGGAAAAAGAAGATACATGTATACTAGCACAGTTTACGGTCTTTGGTTTCACTTGTGATGCATATGAAAATAAACTACAATCTCCAGAAACGCACTAAGAGAAGAAAGAAGAGATACAGAAGTTCGTTATTTCAAATTTATAAACAACCCTAGCATCAGTATTACTGAAGTGATGCAAAAAATGCCAGAACAAATGCACCTCTGTCACAAATTGCTCAGTGTCTGAACACCAACCATGTAAAACAATGGGATTTAGAAAGTTCCATTACCCTACACCTGTTTCATTTGATGAATTACTTGATAACAATAAACCTAAGAAAACAGATTGTTTTCTGGAGGAAAGATGAAGAAAATTACGAGAGTGAAATTAAGCAAATAAATTCTAGCATTACTATTTCCTATTACATAACTGAAATACTGTTAGGAAACATCAAGCCATTAATATTAGATACCAATTCTCTGTTTACTGTGCAACACACTGCAAAAATCAGGAGCAAGGTAAATAACTGTATCTTTCCGAAACTCTGTAGCACAAACGGGTCCCTAGAAGGCAACCTGAACAGCATCCTGATAAGAGCAAAGACCTGTATCACTTGTGATGGATACTGTTTCTCTAGCAAGCAGAAGAAAATACAGTATTTTCAATATGAACACACTACTGGATCTGATTCAAGCAAGTTTAACATCCCACATACAGTTGGCAACTTCCGGTCCTCCCAACACTATCATTAGTAGTATGTCAGACTAAAAAATGGCAGGAGAAATGGGAGCTAGATTTTTTTCTTTTCTGCCAAGAAGCACAAAAGAGACTTACTTCGAAACCAGTACAGCAGCTGCATCTCGAGCCTTATCACTGACAACCAAGTAACACTAAAGATAAAAGAAAACTAACTGTAAAAGAATTCATACATGTAGATTTAACAACTACATAACTTTGTACATGAATATACTACCTAATATTTACAATGACAAACATTATGAGTATATAAATTATGTAATTATGATGATTACAAAATGAGCTTAAGATTAAAAAAAAATTAAAATCCCCATTTAACAAACCATATCTCAGGCAACAAAGTCTCCCTTCTAAAGTGCCTTTCAAAGCAAGTTTACCTTTACTGAAACCTTAACTTACAGTCATATTTGTGCTACTACATGCCTGCAAGTGATAAGCCACTGATGTGCTGCAAGTGTCAAATACCTAAGCTGTTCAGGTATTTTTGGGGAGAGGGTTGTTTTATTCTAAGGCATGACAAGTTAGCCACTTTGGCTTATGCCTAGTGAAACTTCATTATCTCTGTTGAAAATTCTTCATGCGGTCATAGCTTTCAATGCTACTTACTCACCCTGATCAAACACTAATTTCCTATATAAGTCATCAAACTTAGCTTTCAGAAAAAAATAGTAGTATTTTCAAATGCTAAAAGCTGTTAATGTAATCAAAGACACACATTCATATCAGATAGTCATAAAAAATATACTACTTCAGGGAAAACAAGTAATATTCTCATCTGACACTAAAGCAGCAAAGAACATGCTGAGATTCCAAAACTATGGAGAAATTTTTTAGAGATTAGGTACAGAAAATATGGACTTAAATAATATTCTGAAAAGACAGTAATTTATTACATGTTGAAAGATTAAGCCTAAGAAAAATACCACAGGTTTGAAAGTATGACAAGATGTATTATACTTACTTTTGCTATTTTAAGTATGCGATCCATTGTTGGCATACGAGTATGCCCTTCCTCAGAAATTATACTTCCATCAAAACGGGCCAGATCAAAAGGAATCAAGCATATCATGGAGAGCCATAATAAAAGCATGTAACGAGTTTCCCAAGTCTGGAAAAAAATGGAAAAACAAAATGTGTACTCCGTTTTCTGGAGTATATTCCAACAAAGTACCTGGAGCACAAGCTATCCACTAGCTCCAAGAATTTCCAAAGTAAGATGACAAAGAGAAAACTCCAAACCTGAATGCTCTGAAACACCACAAGAGACAGAACTACAAGCGATTCCAAAAAGGAAAACTGTAACAAAATTAACGGACCCTCTCCTCTGGACCTGAGATCCAGATAAGTTTATTTTCTTCCCAAAGGAAAACTGTATGTTGCAATTTCCCTTGTTTCTCCTTCCCGCAGCCCATTTTCGCCTCCAGTCACAAGTATGAGAGAAACATTTTCATCCTCATTTCTTACGTATTGCTTTCATGGGTTTACTGAAACAACTTCAGGTGTGTTTTCAGAGACAGACAAGAAGGAACTTTCAAAGCAGTACAACTACATCAACAGCAAAGTGGTCAGAATTGATGATGTTCATTAGAAAATTAATTTAGAGCAGCAATACCATTATTGTCTTCGTATCCATGATTTCTGCTACTTATAATACATGATGATCTCTCTTAAAATTCAGCCTTATTAAAGCCTTCTGGAATTATTTTTCCTTACTCAAAAATATATGAACTACAGTATCTTGGAATTGGACTCGATGATCCTTACGGATCCCTTCCAACACCAGCCATTCTACGATCTCAATCCACGCTTAAAAATTCTTTGCTTACATAGTCTGTCAAATCAGAATTCTTGCACAGAACATTCCCAGCCAAATAAAACTTTAAATCAGGACACAGCATGAAGTGGTGTCACATTGGTTTTCAAATCACAAACAGGTAAAAAAAAAATATCTGAAATCCTGTGTTAAGTTTTCCACATCCAGGAATACATTATCAACAGGAAGAAATCCAAGTGATTTATGCCTATTGCCATAATTGTGCAATTTTCTCAAATCTTCACCTCCCTCCTTTCAAATGAAAAGGAGAAAAAAAACCAACCCCCCTCACAGATCTGAAGACAGATGTTGGGAGGCTGGGTAACAATAAAACACTTCATGAAATTAAAAAAAGACAAGTAACTATCATCTTCATTTCCTCATCAAAATAGAAGTTCTCGTGCCAACTTTGACAAAACTCAAAGGTTTAAAAAACGGCCTCTTTACATTAAGAAATAGGAATAAATATGTAAAACCTAAATACTCAGTTTCCTGTGATTTTACTTTTATTACTTCAAGCTAAATTACTGTGACTGTTAATGATACGCATAGCAGGAAGAGAATTTTGCAGTTACTCCTTTTAGAAGTTCAGTATCTTTCGCAGCCTTTCTTATTACTGTTGTTTCAATTAATTTGTTCCCTTATACAAGTGGTTATAAAGATTTTACTTGCACCTCTATCACCATCACTTCTAAATCCTTAGAACATATCCCATGAAAGAAAAACTTAAGACCTCTCCTTTCAAAAAGACACCTCTTTTCTGACAAGATGACTTCCATACTAAATCCAGATGTTCAGTTAACACCGGGCAGGATGTTGTATCACTGCTTTATACATTTCTTTCCAGACTTTTTTCTTATACTGTTCATCAGCTTTTTCTGCTGGAGAAACAAAAGTTAAACAAAAAGCACAGCAAGTTCTCACCTCAGAGTCTTTTGGATTCTGGTCTACAAGCAGATCCAAAACAGGCTGTAGATCAACTACTTCATGAGGAAACAGTGGGAGGAAAAGTTTGTACCCTCTCACCTGTAAAAAAGTTTCAAAATTTAGTAAGATATCTGGCATGGTCAAGTACTGAGGAAGAAGAAAAGATCCTTTGAGGAGCTTCTTGTGTATGACCCTCATGTAGCAAGAACAGTAAGGATATGGATTAAAAAGTGTTAAATACCTTCAGAAAGAACTAATGGAATGATAATTCTTTAACTTTAAAACAAGAGACCTCTGGAGACTCTTTAGTCCCAACTCTCCTGCTAAAGCATGGCCACCCACAGCAGGCTGCTCAGGACCGTGTCTGTAGGATAGTCAGTATCTGCAGGGGTGGAGGCTCCACAACCTCTCTGAGCAATCTATCCCAGTATTCAATCCTTAAAGCCAAAAAACGTTTTCTTATGCTCAGATGGAAAGTCCATAGTCCATCTAATTCTTCATCATACTTTACTCTCTTTTTTTAACATTATGACTGTTTTGTCGCTCAGTATCTCAACGTCTGCAATTCTTTTTGCAGTCAGACCTTGATTTTTACTACTCTGGATCATTAAATAACATAAGCTATCATGAAAACCATACAAAAAAAGAACTAATCTTTCACAGTACAGTTTAAAACATTTCATTGCATTACTTAGACGTGTATTTATTTTACTATTTTTGAAAATGTGGCATATTTAGAAGTTAAACAGCAAAGAAAATACTGGAAACTTAAAACATTGCAGTTACAGAATGTTAAATTTGGGGTTTTCTTACCTTTGTAATGATGTAAAGAAATTTAAAAGCCAGGTGAACTAGAGGGGGAGGAGATCCTTTGTCTCGTGCTATATCCAACAATGAATTCATCATCCACTCTAATGAAAGGAGAGGAAAATATGTGAGACTACATGCAGTTAGCTTACAGTTTCTCATACTCCTAAGAATTGAGAGGGAGACAGTAGTCATATAATGAGTAATATCAGCCACAGCAATCTTGTAATGCAAATATGGACCTTCTAGTTTAACATATTTTCAAGATTTTGATTCAAAAATTTTTTCAAAAAGATGTTCCTACCTAAGTGGCGATCCAACAAGTGAGGTTGCTCCTGGTACTTGTCCATTATACCTGAAAAGGAAAATGTATCTGTAATAAACTATTCAAATTAAAAGCTCCTACAGGCATTAATTGTGAGATACAGCCTGATTCCAGACAGCTTTAGCTTAAGATTTCAGCATCCTTGGCTGCCACCATCTGTAAGCAAGGTCAAGAAGGAAGAAAACTACAGAGAAGTAACTGTAAAAATACCGTCTGCCCCCTTCCCTAGTGCAATCATTTACCTACACTGAATCATAAACTCCCTTCCAGGGGTCTCTCTAATTACTATGGACAAATCTCACAGCTAGGTGAAACAAGCAATCACTCCGCTTGCTGCTGTCCTTCAGTGCAGAGCTCTTTGGGGCTCTCCTTTCCTAAGCACAACTTGCCAGCACGCGATTTCTGATGGAACTCTGCAAACAGAGGACATTAAACCACTGTGGACTAGCTGCTCCAGGCATACCAGCTTCACACTGCACTCCTACTCACACAGTGACCAGAATGCTGCTTTACAGCTTTCCGCCTTGCTGTTCACATATTCTTCCTAAACATATGGAATCCCACTCACTTTTACACGGTGTTCTATTTGTTAGCATGTCAAATTACCGATTGCCTCTAAAAACACACACACACACGCAAAGATACCTCAACATCTAGAAGTGTAGTACCATGACACTTTTCTGATTCTGAGGCCGATAGAGCCATGGGGAAACCCTCCCTGGATACCTGGGTATCTTCCTTCCCATGCCCAGAACATATTCCACCACTGCAGACCTGTACTGAAACACTGTATAGGCACTGCAGGAAATAATTCAGCAAAGAACAAAGAATCCTTGACACATTTTAACCTGACAAATACAAACTGTAGGTATTACTATCTGTACTTCTCTAAACTTTTCACATTACTTAAATCTTGCCAATAATATGTTATCTTCCTTTTGGGAACTGACTTGAAGAAAGACAAATTGAAACTGAATATTGAAAAAAAAACTAGGAACAACTTGCCACAGCTTTTAGAAACAAAAGCATTTCAGTTTAAACCTAGAATCAACAAAAAGCAGCTACAGGAATGAAAGCTGGATATTGTAAGAGATCATCAAGTGATCCAGTATTGCACTGGGGATTGCCTGGTTCAGGTATTTGATCAGAAAATAGCTTTTTAATTACAAAACTAAAATACCTTCTTACCCTCCCATTTTCCTGCATTTGTTTCTCTCTCAAACAATTTTGCTCACTATCCCTTTTCTCCACTTGTCACATCAACACCTAGATTTAAGACATAACTCAGCTTTGACAGTGCTGTAGCTGACCAGTGGATGACAATGCGCAACCACGTTAAAGACACCAGCCAGTCCAACAGCATCCTTGCAGTAACTCGTGTAATTCCACTCCGACACCATAGTGCTGTCTCCTGTCAAGAGGAAAGCCTGATCTCCTAATCGTCACTTAACTGCCCACTGTAATTGATGATGCCTTAAGCTGCGTACAAATAACAGAACTAGCGAATACAAGAAATTCCATCAACACTCAAAGCAACAGCTCTCAAGCAGAAATGGAATGTAACAGCAAATTCCTCATCTTACCAAATTCTTTGCCCAGATCAGAGTCTGGCAAGCTAATCTAAAACAAACCCTAAATCTAAATGCTGAAAAGAATGAAGTGAAAAATCAAAGTTTTTCTAATGCTATTATTTCAAAAAAAGATCTTCCTAAATTTTCTTACAAAATTATAGTTGTAGATTAAACTATCTTCCAAGCTTCCATTTCTAACAGTTCCCAAAAAAAATGAACAACACATTTTTGTGAATGTTTTGGAGACCTGCATCAAAATCTGATAATTTTTATGATTATGATATATGATCAATATCAACATATATGATACATAACCGATTATTACGGCATTATCTGCATATGGATTAAAGGTATTCCGTAAGCATCAATGTTACATGCCACACCAAGCCTGTTACCATATTTGGGATATTTTGCCCAAGAAAGATCAAATGATACCGTACGACACTAAATATTATAATCAAATATTGAACAACATGTACAGTACCTATCAGTTTTAAGGATATTAACACTGTATTTACTAAGCAACGACATGCATGCAGAAACTTCATAAATACAATTTAAATACACAGAGACAGTACACATGATACAGAAGACAGAGAGGCATCGCAAAATGATCTGTTGGAGAAGATGGCCTTTCAGACACTTGAGAATTTTTCAGTAATGACTTTTCTATCCCAAAGTCTACCATTTCACCTGTGACACCGAATCATCAACACAAATCTAAGTGTTCTTGCTACTGCTTTCTGAAGTTACATGTTCATCATTAAACTCCTCAGATGGAACAGCCAGTTAAGTCAATTGAGTATAATACTATTGAGAAGCTTCTGCAGGGTCAAATTTCCAAATTCTGGGGTTTCTGGTTTATTGTCTACCTCTCTTTGTCAAAAAACCACCAGCTCGATATTTTGACTGCAAGTTTTTGCAATTTCACCATTTTTGCAACAATACTTGCAAAATGCTAGCTTGATTCGTAAATACGTGAAACCTTGCATTAACGTGCAAATCATCTGGTCAGAATATTGGCTCCAATACACAGATGTGCTTTATAACAGGCTAATTACCTAGGGCACTGCTACATGTATGTAATCGTAACGCTTCTACATTCAGCTGAGGTCCAGAAGCAGAACAGCTTTTGTTCTATGGCAAAAAAGCTGTCACTAAGATCTAAGTTGCCTTCACTCAGAAACAATTACAAGATCTGTATGGATTCAGCTGCCTTTCATACTTCCTATGAAACTAAAAATATGAAACTAACTCTTTAAAGCTCAAAGAAATTTAAACAAGTAATCAGGTATAAAAATGGCTTTGACAGACATACAATCTTCAACTAAATTATTGTCTGCATTTGAATAGGAAACTGGAAGCTAAACATAGGCCAGAATTCAGTTGTCTTAAATCTAAGACCTGGGGTTTTATTTACAGCAGTTAAATACCTTACAATAATGGTACAGATATCTGGAAAACAAATGAGTAGAAAAATAACTCTAAACTACCTGTTGATAAAGTTCCAGCATTATCACCAATAGAAAATTAGCAGTTTGGACCTTTTTTGGTGGCAAGATGCTCTAAGCAACACAAGAACGCGCTCCCTTTGGATGATGTGCTCACCTAGGAATTTTTCCACGGTCATTTCTCGAGTCACCAGGTCCCCAAAGACCCCCTTGAGGTTACCGATGAGGCCCCTGACCTCCTGGCTCTCCGTGAAACTCTCCAGGACACTTCTCGTGGTGGCGACCCCCGGCTCCTGACTCCTGCCATCCTCTGGCTCGGGCGCCGCGCCATCCATCTCGCCCAGAGCCATGCCCGAGGCTCCCTGCAACTGGACAGAACAGCCGGTCAGTCAGGGGTCCCGGAGCTGGGGGTCCCGGAGTGGGCCCGCCCCGGCCGCGCCTCACACACGTCTCACGCCGAGCCGCCGCCCGGCCCCGCCCGCCGCCATGCGGCCCACCGCACCCCTCCACGGCAGGCCTGGCCCGGCCCGGCCCGGCCCGGCCCTCCCCGCCTGGCCCGCACAGCCACCGGCTCCCGGAGGCGGCACCGGGGAGGGCGAGCGGCCCCCTCGCACCCTCACGGCGACCCGCGCCACGGGCGACCCGCGTGCATTACCCCGGCAACGGCCGCGGCGCTCCCCGGCCCCGGCCCCCGCCTCCCTCCTACGGGGCGCCGCGCGGGACCAAAAGGTGCGGCGGCGGCTGCGCTCCCGCGCGCGGCTCCGCCCCTGCTGCAGGGCCGGCGGGCGGGTGAGGGGAGGCTGGCGGGCGGGCTGGGGGGCTGAGGAGACGGCAGGCCCGGGGGCGGCCGGTCCTGGCAGGCGGAGCGCTTTGCAGCGTTTATTGCCGATTCCGTGATCCGCCGGAGCGCAGAGCCCGCGGTTTGCGGCTCCTCAGCGAGCTGGGGAAGGCGCCTGGAGCTGGGCGGCGGCCCAGGCCCTGCCCGCGCCCCCGCAGCGCTCTCAGTGCTGCGCAGGGCACAAAAGGCGTGTGGAAGGCAGCTGGGTTACACCGTTATCCATGACCTTCTCCATTTCTTACTCTAGCCACGCCAAAACTGTCTATTATATGGTTAACATAATAACTCATTATCTAAACCTTATAAAATTCTGGATACAAAAATCGAATGCTGAAAGCTACAACTACAGAAAAAAAGGGAAGGGAGCGGGCAGACTCAAACGTCTACCCCCTCACAGCAGTTACTATCTCTCATGCCATATTCTTTCCCATTAGTTTTCTCGGAAAGATATTTTATCATATTTCGGCCCAAGACATTCCACATCTCCACTTCCTTTCCCACACACTTTCCCCCTGAATATTTTACCAGATAACAGCACTGCTTTTCCGCTTCTCTCTTGACATGTCACCAACACTAGAAAAGTAAACCTGGGTTCTGAATTAGCCATTGACTAAGTCACCTCAGGTTATCTTTTTACCTCACAGAGAATAAACTCAAAGGATCAGACCAGCTGTCAAACTGAAATGGGTGGTCAGGGCGAGATGAGTTGCCTTCAGAGGTGCTCCTTTGGCTCCGCTGGTTATAAAGGAAATTCAGGAAGAATTCAGTCTGGTCAGGACCTTAGGACAGGTAACTGGTCTTTCCCAGTATCCAGCAACTCCAGCCACACCCAAATCCCTTATCTGCAGGCCCGAATACATTAAAGCAAACCACAATCACAATTTCTGCAATGTATTTTATTTGAGAAGGAGCTTAAGTTCACATGTCCTTTCCAATGTAATAGATGTATTTCTGTTAACATTCATAAATTCTAGTACACATGCACTTTGATATCAGTTTTCTCAGACCTGGATCTTCTAGATATCAGCTATGATTTCAGCTGTGTTCTAACTCTCTTACTCCACTTCTCCACTGTTACAACTGTACTAAGTATTATAACCACACTGTGGCAGCTTCACCCTAATTGTAGCCCAAATTCAAAGGAAGTAAAAAAATTTAACTGTTTGTATTATATTTACAGAGAAATGCATTTTTTAAAATATTATCTCAATTACAACATTAACTTTTATGAAATCTTTATAGTACAGCTATTTAAAGCTGAAAAAAGTAAACAATTTAAGCATTTTTTAATATAACATTTTAGGTATTAGTCATGACAGCTGTCTGAAGCCTAAATATATAAGTTCAGTCATCCTTGCTTACATCTTCCAGTTCACATATAAGTGCGGTCCAACAAATGTTTATTTACTTTCTTTACCGTTTTATTCCATTTTAAAAAAGCATGGATTTGCTAATGTACTCTAGCTCACACTGTATGCCAACATCTCTGTTGCATGGTTTTCTCCCCACATTCTCATTGCCTATGTTTTCTGTAAAAATAAAGCAGTTAGGAACATTATAAAACATTATAAAGCCATCTAATTTGACACTGTTCCTTCAATAATCCAGCATTGGCAGAACAGACTGGCTTTGCCTACTGTACATCATTTTATAAAACTGAAAATATATCAAGCACCAACCACCCAGCACCACAGATGCTTTCTCATCACCAAAACACTAAGCCTCCCTCCCACTTTTTGCTATCTTTTTACAAAGTTATTTATATATGTTACTATCATAGTATAACACACTGAAATACCATACTAAAACTATGATATGTTATTATCAAACTCATATGGTAACAACCCGCTTTCTGACCATACAGTTAATTAGCGAGGAACTACAGAGACATCCTTTTTAGGAAATACCACCATAATTTAAATTTCTCATAGCAAGAGAAAAACAAATGCATGTAAGTAAATTACATTAAATTAAAATACATATTAGAAATTATATTAATTATACACGCTTTCCAAGTGCAGTCCAAAGGGCTTTGTCTACTCTTTAAAATCAAAAAGAGAATGTTTTCATTTTCAGATTCATAGAATCTGATTTAAATTTTGCAAGTAGGACACTTAACATGGGAAAGACAACAAAAATATAAAGGGGAAAGGGGATGGACACAGAGACAAAAAACTAAAACAGAATAAAAGAGGGGAGACATAAGGAACTGATTATTATTTCAAGCACCGCAATCCCACAACAGTAGCTCTCAACAACAAACTGCTGGTAGAGACACAGGAGTCGTGGCAAGATGCAAACTGTGGAAACAGAGCGGCTATGAAGTGAGACTCCCTACGGAGAGTGAGGTTAGGCTGACTGTCATGCTACTTTTCCAACCTAGTGGACTCTTCGCAAACAATGCAGTCTTTTCCTTCAGCAGCATACAAACCTGTGCTAGTAAACTAATGTATATGTTAAAAATTACACAATCACTCTTAACATTTAGTGAGGCTCAAAAGTGTACTAAGCCTTTTACATGTCAGGTGTTTTACCATCAACATTAATTCCTAGCTTGCGTTACTTCTGGTTAGTAGGCGCTGTTCATTAGTAATTTCTCAAACCTATCTGGTTACTTTAGAAGTTTTCTCATTACATTTAGGGTAGATCCCCTGTATCCTGTCCCAAAATGGTTCCAGTGGTTTATGTAATTAAAGAGCTGATACAATTTGTTTCGTTTCTCAAATCCTGGAGCTTTGGGTATTTTACTGTGATAGGCAGAGAAAAAGCAGCTGCTAAACCCCCCAAACATTCCAGCAATGGCCAGTTCAAACTCTGAATGGCCATAGAAGGAAGCAGGATCAAAGATAATTGGCCCAGAGTCGTCCTCCGCCACATTTCCTGCCCACAGGTCCCCATGCAGGAGAGCAGGAACAATTTCGATGTCACAGAACATTTCAGGAATCTTTAGCTGAAAAAGCACGAACAAATATGTAACCATTAAAAGAGTTTTGAAGAAAATATTAAATACTGTAGTATGTAAGAGACTAAGCTAGTCAATTACTGCCTATTTTCAGTCCTCATGGAGTGCTTTTGAAGTTGATAGCCACAAGCATAAACCTAAACTGTAAGCCAGTAATAAACAGTCCTGATTGTTCTTGACAGAGCTTAGCAAATCATTTAATTCACAGTCTGGTATCAACACCTAGTATTAATGTATTGTTTCTAGGCATGAATAGTGTTGGCCATCACAAGAAATAAAACAAATTTCATTTGAATTAAAATGTTTCAGTGGCAAAAAAGGGCAGCAGTAAACACCTGTACCAATTAAGCAGAACTAAGGAACAGATCTGTGATGTAAGCTTGCCGAGGAACACGTTCCTGGTGGTTTTCCAAGTGCTGCATGGAGTGTGTCCTGAACCACAGTCGCAGCTGTGAGCCTGGACCAACTGACAAAAAAAAAAAACAACAAACAAACCTGCCTGGACAGCAGAATCTTAACTGCTTTGTAACCCCAAGTTTTTAGATAGGATTTACCACATTATTATTATTATTAGCTGTATTCGAAGAAGCAAATGTCAGTGCTGAATTACAAGTTTATTCTCACTGTCTATTGAAAAACTGAAAGAGCAACATGAATTCTTTTCAGCTGACAATGTTGTTGGACCAGCTGTGAAGCTAGTACATGTACTGGTGTTATATATATATATAAAAGATATATAATTCACAATGAATATGCATTATATATATATATATATAAAAGCTATGCAAATAGCTTATAAAACACCTTTAAAATTCCACTAATGTATATTTTCTAACATTCTGAAAAGCAGATTTAAGCTGTGGTTCATACTTTTAGCTGTGACCAAAGTTCTCGGGCTTCTCTATCTCCATAATCTTTTTCAATCAAATCCAATTGAGCTTGGAGTCGGTGACGAATAAAGAAGGAAGGCCAATCGTTCTGCCATTCATTCACCTAGAAAATATGATACAGAGGTTTGTAATAAACAATTTTAACATATACTTAGTCAGTATTAATAATACATAGATATCCAAGTTAAAATGTTCAATGCTGACACAATGCTGTAGACAATGTTAGTATGACCTACGCACAATGTTATTAGACATTTCGTCGATTGTCCTTTTAGGAGTGATGCCCTGTCCCATGCTTAGGTTGTCTCTTAACATGAGATCCAAATTGAAGTTCTGGCTATTTTCATTCATTTACATTTTCCTGATATTTTTTAGATGGAGAGTTTCTGGTGAGATCATTTCAGTTATTCCATATTATATTCCAAAATCTTTCTGGAATTGCAAAAGTATTTATTAATTCATATTTTTTTACTGGGTAATGTGTTTCTAATTCTGTGAAAAGTTGTAATTAGCAAAGAGTTTGAGATATTGGAAGTTCATTCAATTAAATAGCAGAATGAAATTCTACCATGTGCAAAGCCAGCAAATGACTGATTTATCTCTGAGAGCCCTTTCCAATGTCTTACATGATGTGTTACATGTGTTACTCTAAGAGTAGTGGATTTTACCATTCGAGGACCATGAAGTAGGGATTTAGAAAAAACAAAAAAAAAGACATAGTATGTGAAGGGATGCTTGCTTTATTAAGTGTCACTAAGCTAAAAACTACCACATAATTTAAAATTCTTAATTCGATCCACTGTGTCTGCTTGCTACATGCACAGTAGCAAGCCACGCATGTTGAATAGCCGTCATATTCCCCTGCTGTCAGATCAGAATGGAACAGTGAAAGCAAAACTGTCATCATAAAGCTGAAGGCCAACAAAACAAGCTTTTGGATAAGGAGTTTACAGAACTGTATGAGTATGTGTCAGCTTTCACAGGCATGGAACATACCTGTGGTATATAACCACAGCAAGTGGCTGTATGGAATCCAAACTTATCCACATATTGAGACTCAGAGTGTCCTGCTCCTTTACCTAAGAAACAAAATAAATATTGGGAGTTTCAAGATCCTTACATGGTAAAGTTTGCAGACACAGAACTAAATTTCAGAGAACAGACATACAAAATAATTTTAAGCAGTTAAGTTACACTTATTTCATGGTCACAACCCTCTCTAAAGATGGAAAGAACTCTCTTAAACTTGATACTGAATGGACATGGAGGCACAATTAGTAACAGTTAATGACTTTTCTTTGTATAAATGAGTTAGACGTTCAGGAACAGAGTCCAGACACCACATTCAAAATCTACTGTTCCAACACTTGAACCTGTTGTCATTAAATACAGCTTATTTTTAATTCATAGATTATTTATGACCTTCCTTAGGCCTTCACTCAAAAATAATGGATTAAAATATGTCTACTACTAAAAGTAGAACCTGGGAAGTCACAGGAAAGACAGATACAGACAGGTGGTTCTGGTCTTAATACTAACAACTCTAAAAGAATAATTCTTTGTATAGCTTCCTTTTATTTTTTTTTCCACTTACACCTTAATCCACTTTCCAAAGAGTGATGGAAGATGTTTTCATTTACATTAATAGAAACTGGATCACGACCTTACACTACTGAATTACAGTTGTCTTCAAGAAACAGAAATTGTATATTTTGCTACATATTTGAGTTCAAAAATGTCATCCCTAACATCTTTAAAGGAGAACTTAATTATGGGCTTACTAATTGGGACCATATTCTGTAACAATTGCCTAAACTAACAGTAAACAAAAAGAGAGGATATCTGTAATATCAAGAACATTTTAAGAGGTTGACAGTACATGAGGCCGAAAGGTTCAGCTGACACTGAAAAAGACAAGGAGTCCAAATTTTCAGTTTGACTTAAGAAATATTGAAAGCTCTATCAAATATTAGCACTACTTCTTACTGAATTTCAGTATTCACATAGTTTTATGAAAATAAGTATATACAAAATGAATAATTAAAATTAATTTAGTTTTGTAAAGGTTAAAATGATACGTTTAAAAATTGTAATAGTAATTATAGGTCCTATATAAATATAATGTACATTTGAGAAGTGTGGCATAGGGACATGAGGGACGTACGTCATGAAAGAGCGTCCCAGTATTTAATTATCATTACAAGTATAATGCACTACTGTACCACAGCCAAATTAATTATTTCATTTTTGATTTAGTACATGATATCAATACTCTACCAATTGTGTTTCCCTCCTTTCTCAGCTTCTCTCCAAGTTTCTGGTTATAAAGGTGAAGATCTGCTAGCTGCTCTCCAAGCTTTGAAGAATATCTGTAGGATCAAAAACCAAATCAAAACTCAAACAAGACAAGCGAACAAATTATTACGGGGGAGGAAAAATCTCAGTGAAACATGATCAAGTATATTTTGGGCAAATATGGAACCTCGATCAACTTCAGAAGTACATAACAGGGAGCAAATGACTAGACAACTCTGAAGAAATGGGTTGTAACATGACAAAACGAACCTAAGTCAATGCTCTTGCAAGAAAGGTAAACAGAACACAAGGTTGTATAAACAGGAGCACAGAGTGCAGGAGGATCAAGTAATCCTTATCAGCTCCACATTAATAAGCAGAGAATAGAACATGGTGTCTACTTTTGGGCCTCATACTTCAAGATCAGCTGAGCAGCAATAATAATAGTCAGTCTAAAAAGAAACCATAGCAAGGACTGAGTTGAGGTTGCTTAATGCAGAAGACAAGACAACTGAAAAACAATTAAAATATTTTGTGCAGATACCTGAACAGGAGCTGTAAGGACAGAAACTAATTTCTTCTCCATACCCAGAGTAGGTAGAAAATAACGGGTTTAAAATTGTAACCAGGAGGACTGAGGTTAGACATTGGAAAAACTTTCCTAGGAAGAGTGGAAGGGATTGGAACAGACTGGCTGGGGAGGCTGTGGAACTGCCATTATTCTCCCAATAAAAATAGATAGCTTGGACAAACAACCACCAGAAGAGCCATAGGTATCCCTGTGTTCCCATAGAGGCCTGGAACAAAGCAGTCAGTTCCTGAAAGCCTATGTTCAGGAGCCCGTGACTCCTGAATTCCACATTCAGGTTCGTTGATAAATGAAATAGAACTTCATGTTATCTATCCGCTTATTTCTTCCTCACCCTTGTGCCTTCGACCTTGTTGACTGACTTCAATCATACTTGAAGATTACACTTAGAGAAGCAGAGGTTTCAAAAACATAAGGCGGCTGTCAGTTTAAAGAAAACTGATAGGCTGGGAAAGAAACTCAAATGAAAAATCTCATGAGGGAAAGGTGGGCTCAACTCAGCCATTACCGCACTCACTTTAGTAGCATCAGCACACGTGGACCAGCATACAAAGCTCTAGGCTAGCAAGAGCATGCCATTTCTATTGCAGAGAAGGGAAAAACCAGGGAAGAACAAAATATGGGGAAGGTGTATGTACACGCACACAGAAACATATTTAATATGTATGCACATACACAAACACAGAACTTGACAGATACAAAGTCTGAGAAAACAGAGAGGTTGTTCTCAGAAAGTTCTGAGTGACTGCAAGGCGTAAGAAGATATGCCCCAAAACATAGTAAAAAAAGATGTACAGACGTACTTGTTGAGGTGCTTCATCTTTAGGTACTCCATGACAAACATTGCTCCTCCTCCAGGTAGGTCAATTACTTTAATAGGCTGAGGCACTCTCACAATATCGGTTTTCTGAATAGCTTCCAAACTTGCCATTTCCCCTTCAAACATTTTTCTAGCCTGTCAAAGAATAAGAATATCCTTGGGCTAAACGATGGATGTCTGCAACAAGCACTTCAGGAAAAACAGCCTTGTTTACAACGTTCCAAGGAGTTAATTCATCTTGATAAAAGAACACAAGCTGCAGCAAGGTTTCAGTCCATGAAAGGGAGACTTGAATACCTTAATTCTAACTTGTTTCCCAAATTCATTCCAGGGTAGTAGGATACATCACATTTCACCATGATTTCCAGCTGCTTATGGAACTACTACCAAACTACTTAGATGTAACAGTATCTCTGGGGATAATACCAAGACCTCGTCCTTCAAAACCACAGGTGATCACTACTAAATGAAGTGAAAGATTGAATCCTTAAACTGGTTCTCCTTCCCACGTGGATCCATGGCAGCCAGATAGAGATGACAGCACAAATATTAAGCCTGCACTTTGCATTTTTGAAGTAAAGATGCTGTTCTTCACAGCAGTTTTAGGATGTTATTTATATTGATAAAGCAAATTTCTGATGCACTCTGCTATTATAAAAAGCAATTGAGTATTCATTTAGTAATAGAAAAAGTCAGGAGCTTTGCCTGAAAATTTGCAAGAATCTCACTGCTAGAAATACCAAAAGCAATGGGGAAGTTTGAAGTCTCTGTAGCTTTAGAAATAATACATCAGTTTTAGCACTGGTGCAGTTTTCTCCCTCCCACTATTCAACTGAAACATGAGAAGTAATGCAGTGAATGCAAATTCAGCTTTAGGCTTTTACAAACTACAAAAACATCTCTGTACTCAGCCTCCTTTTCACATACCACGATGCCAACTCCTGTTGTTGACGATTATCGCATTGCATTACACCGCATTTTTCATTAAGCAAACCTGCTGCATTAATACTTGATGTAAAACAGACTACAGCTTAAAAAAAAAAAAAAAACAAACTGAAAGGAAAAGAGGAATAATTAAAAGTCAGCCTAAAAATGCAGAAGTCTGAATTACTGACAATCAGGTGCATTTAAAATAAAAAGCTCTCTACATGCAATATTAGTAGTTAAATATCTGCTAGCATTAACCTGAGGTTTGTGGTTGATCTTAACAAATACTCGTCCACTGTCTGTTTCATAACCTTGGCCTTTGCTAATGTATCCTCCTCCCGAGCTTCCAAATGCCTTCAGAACAGAAGTTTTCAATTCCGTTTTAAGGATTTTTTCCATGGTAATTTCCAGGCTGCTGCAGCTGCTTTCGGCTAAATCCAGTGCAAAACAAGATTAAAGGTCTGGGTCCTTCTTTCACTGTCACTCTGCTATGAGGTAGTAAGGGCCACCCACCAAATGGGAAAAAAAAAAAAAAAAAAGGCAGCCAAAAAACCAACCAAATGTAAATCCAGAGATAACATTTGCAAAAAATGCTTTGTTTCCCATAGGCATACATGAAAAATAAATATCTTTAGGAATATTTGCTACAATGAAATTGAGAGGTGTGTCCTGGGTCCTCTCTCAGCTGTGATGAGCTGCTGGTATTTGTAGTTTGGCCCCGTTTTCCCTCCCGAAGCCCCACTCGCGCTGTCGCAGCGGTCATTTTTAACTCGCCCACCAGAGGGCGCGTCAACGCAACACTACAAGTCGCGCACCCGCGTTGTTGTGCGGTTATTCAGGGTATGCAAACCCAAGCTGCCGGCCGTGCGGGTGTAATTAAATCACGCTGCCGGCCCTAAGTCAGCCACCAGAAATATGTAGAAAGGGTGGTGGGTCTTTCTCTGTGCTTGCAGTTTCCTTGTGTGGACTGGAGTATTTTTGTCATCACTAAGATCTTTAGAACACTTTCCCTTCTTGGGGCATAGCTCAGAAGCAGTCAAAAGATTTTCATTGCCTGAAAGTACCCTCAAATCGGTGAAATAGTAAGTGCTCAGGGCTGGACATCATCAGGTGAAAATTCATAGTAAAAACATCAAGTTGGTAATAAAGAAATTTAGGATACTGTTCCTTTATGCTTCTCCAGATTTAACAAGATCTTTAGGATGTCGTTTCCCTTTTTTATCTCCTTTCACAATCTAACACACAGAAAGAAGATCCTTGGGTACTGCTGCATTTAATCACTTCATACTTGTAAAGTGCACGGACACCCTCTGGTATAAAGCATCAAACCTTTAAAACATGTTGTCGTAACCCAGACCCTACAACATTTGTTTTAATGTCTGTATGAAGATTACACGTATTTGCTTAGGTGGGTATGACCAACTCCTAGCACATTACAATCCATGGAAAAGACTGCAGTTCTTGTTCTCACTTGGAGAAGCAAAGCCTACCAGCTCCCCAGGGAATTTCTGGATTCTGTTGCCACTGCTTTCATTCACCTCTTTCACTACTGTTTGCATTGATTCATGTAAGCTATTTGGGTTTGACAGAGAAAGGAATGATTACTGGACTAACACCGGCTTCATTAGGTAGGCTTTTCATGACGTTCACAAACGGCTCCAGTCCTAAACGGAGTGACAAATACTGGTACAGCACAAGTTGTTTCTAAACCAAGTGATTTCTCCGAACATAGCTCCTTATGGTACACAGAACAGCTGGAACACAGACCTCAAAGAGACAAATTAAGGAGGAACTTTTCTAACATCCCAATTTATTTGAGCAGGGTATTGCTTATAGAGTAAAAGCACAAGCTGGAAAAGTGCAGCTCAGCCTGGAATCAGAGCGTGATCCAGCACAGAAGAGTATTCAAAAACAGTAAGAATCCACATTTGATGTTATGTATCTTGGTTGGATGTTTGCGTTATATGTCTAAAGTAACCGGTGACTGCTTTGGCAATCCTACAAAGTCCAGCTGTAATACTTTACAGTTAGTATACCAGTAATGTGATGATCATAAAATAGATTTTCACAAAACAGAGCTGCAGAAAGTAATGTTGGGGAGAGGCAGAGAAGAAGAGTCAGCACTTACTGTAGGAGTCTTAGGTAATTTGTCCATACACTCTCATGGAAAATTTGTGCCTAGAAAGTGAGCCACAGCTGCTAAAGCAAACAGCTGTGCCTGGACCAAATGAAGCTTAAAGCAGAAGTGCTCAGCATGTACATAAAATCACAGTAAACCAGTGCACATGCACTCAAAGGAACTTGATTATGGCTGTAGATCTCGGACCGTTTGAGGCAATTAGTTAAAATGACTCATATGACTGATCTATGGATAGTGAAAACACCAAGCAATTTGAATTTCAGGACATATGAAGCCCTGAAGAGTACCCTACTATTAGAACAATGGCCTCCAACTGCTGAAAGGAGGGAACCATACTCTAGGTTGCAATAGGGCATCTGGGGAAAAGAAATAAAGTTTTTTGACAACCAAATAAATTACAATGATCATAGACAAATGAATTAGGGTATCTTTCACTATTTACCTGTAAGGAAAAAACCCAAAAGCCCCCCAAAAAACCAAAACAAGCAAGGAGAATAGATCTTCATCCCCAATATTACTACTGAACCAGAAATTTCTGCAGTCAAGTATGCCATGGTCTTCTCTCCTACAATTTCTAGTGAAGATGCCAATAGTTACTGACTGTAACACTTCTTTCAGCATTCTGACGTTTTATTTCATTTTTTGTTAAACCAGACACAGGACTCTGTTACTCCAAATATATTGCATCACTTACATAGTAGCCAAGAGATAGGAAAGCCTTCTGTTTCCTTCCACGCTGGATCAATATTTAACTAGTAACGCACAGGTGAAAGGCCTGGTTTCCCAACACATTTGTTCACACAGTTTCCAGTCTAGCAACTTCAAACAGTATCATTTCAAATGCTGGCGGGAAAACAACGCAAAAGCATCCCAGAGGGGCTCAGAGCGCTTGAGTGCACACGGCAGTGCCAGCTGCCCCTGCGCGTTCAGTACCATGGCCCACACCCACGGTGCGGAGTCACGCAGGACTGGCCCTGCCGGTGTTGCTGGGCTCCCGGTTTGAGACCAAGCCTCAGCGTTATGCTCGTAACTCTTCAGTTTTCTAGTTCTTTTCTTACTGTTTTGCTCACAACTGCTTCTAATACGTTTCTTTTCAAAGATTGGCCAGAAGACAGATACCCCATGCATACCGACAGAGAAAAAAAAAGACGGTTTTACTGCTCCTCTGGGAGTAACAGGATCTAAAGAATCACAGGAAAACAAAGCAGCTATACAGAACAGCATAAGCCAAGAGCAAGGAAAGACTTTCCATAATAAAAACCTCCCTTCCTTTGACAGAAGTTACAGTTTCTCAGTAAAGAGCTATTCCAAGGACAAATGATTCAGAGTTCCTTTAAACCTACACATCCGATCTTCAGCGTAACTGCACAGGCTGTAGCTCTGTATGCAGTATCAACCACGTCTTGGGAGATTTCAGAGAATTCTTTTGAGATTTCATTGGAAAATATGTTGAAGAGTAATTTATATTATTTCACAAAGAATAATAACACTATTGTGATTCTGGTGTAGCTTAATTATCGGAAATTTATTTTCCCTTTAAATCTTTTTGTCACAGTCAATGCCTGCATGACAAGCCAATTATATACCACTTCCCACCTGCTTTTATTTCTGCTACAAGCATCAGTTAAAATCACCAGATCTATTTTGGAATGGCAGTGAGGATGAAAAGCAGGAAGCAAAACAGTACAACAGTGCAGCAGTCCTATCGGCGGGCAGTTTTTGCAGATGGCACCAGTCCACAAGAATGAAAACAGAGTATCACCGTGAAATGTAGGGTACACAAGAACT
Source organism: Falco punctatus (assembly GCF_963210335.1). Classification (NCBI taxonomy): domain Eukaryota; kingdom Metazoa; phylum Chordata; class Aves; order Falconiformes; family Falconidae; genus Falco; species Falco punctatus. The sequence goes on along the minus strand of NC_137580.1, from coordinate 115,007,683 downwards.
ATAAGCAATTTGGCAGAAATACAGGTACTTGCACAGGTGTTCAAACTAGATGGATATCCACAATTAGGACAGTCAAGCTCAGAGAGGCTGTGCAGTCTCCATCCTTGGAGGGTTTCAAGACCAAACACCTCAGTAACCTGGCCTGTCACCATAGTTCATCCTGCTTGAAACAGGAGATTGAACTGTGTGATCTGAGGTCTGCCCCAACCTGAACTCTCCATGATCCTAACCACCAAGTCCAGACTTCCAAGTTTCCCTTCCACTAACTCCTCTCCAAGGCAGAGGCTGATATTGTTAAAATTACACATAATCATATTCCAAACCACTAACTAATTCCCTAAGGAATTCATTTCAAATTTTACTTTAAGAAACAGGTACAGGGAGATCTGGTTTCAACAGAAACTTGAGATGCTTTAGACTGCATATGCCACACATACATTGTGATCCACCTTGAGAACGAGACTTAGAAACCTCATGAGAGCTTATTCCAGTGCTTTACAATATACAAATACATGTACATTATATATTTAAGAAAAATTCAGTGGTTCTTTTACCCTTTTTCCCCCTGTCGAAACAGGAATGGAAAGTCAGCAAAATTATGATACAAAACCAGGAAACACAGAATGAGAGCATGGGTACAAGGAAACACGCTCACCAAATTTAGAATGTACACAGGGAGTCAAGAGGGAGGGGTGTATGAGAAGGACAAGCAAGACATGTTAGCTTTAAACTACCAGAGAAAGAGATGAATCACAAAGTCATGCCTGGAACACATAATGTAACAAAATGATCAAAGAGAACAATTCTAAGAGCAGTGCAGAACCATACAATACATAAGGAAAAAAAAAAATTACTTTACAGAACTGCGGCAATTTCTTCTTCAGGGCCCACCAGCTGCCTGCCTTCAGAAGTGAAGATTTCATGCCCTTCTCCATCCCCAGATTCAACCGCTTTCTATAAGAACTCAAAACAAAGGGAGCCATGCTACAGTAAAGCCTGCTGTTGCATTCCATTTGTATTCCTCTCTACACCCCTTCCATTTTCAATTGTAGCAAAAAATTGCTTTGAAAAATTGAGCATAATATCCTTTAAATTAAAACTCTAAATACAATTGTTTCTGTACAACACAATTTTTGTTCAATCACAAAAATATTTTGATTCAATTCTATGAGGAAAAGGTGATGTTTGAAGACTTACCATTTATCACTCAAGTCTATGGCTGACAGAAAATCCAACTTCGTATCACTTTTCACTTTCTAATGATAAAAAGTAATTAGGTATTTTAGCAAAATAAACATGTTGATTTGTTAAAGATTTGTAAACAGAAGGACTTTGTTAAATAACATCTAACTTAATTGGTTAGAACCCTTAACTGTTTATTTCCATATGCCTGCATAATAGACTGCTGTTTTCTTCAGTGACACACTGCTCGAGATTAAAATCCAGGATCACTTTCCCATCAACATCTCTGATGACCATAATTGTCTAACAGACAAGGGACTTCTAACAGGTTAGAGCAAGCAGCTCCCCAAGAATGAACACAAGTCGTAAGGTTTTAATTCAGAAAACAGAGACGACAATAATCAACTCGAAAACTTCTTTATTTAAGCAACAAGGTAAAAGTAATAGCTATTCTACCAAGCAAGGCTTTAAAACTTTTTGTAGAAAAAGTTAAACAGCCAGTGAGAAGAGAAGTAGAATTAAGGAAAGAAAGTTATATCAAGTGATAGTCTTCTCTAAACTTGCTTCCAATTTGTATAAGTAACTGCAAAACCAGCAACTAAAAACCCCTTAGTAATCAGCCAATACCCAGTGAAAAACAGTTTTAGTTCATTGAAGTCATTCCCAAACACTCAAAATGCATGTTAGGAATCATGCACCCCTCTCACCTACCTGGTACGCTTGCACTGAAATATCATTACCAGCCTACATCAAAAAGAGTAGAATTTTAGTATTACCATCTTGCAGGTACAAGAAATAGCCTGTAAAAGCTATCCTCAAAGAAATTCTGACAGTGGTGTAAAGTCACTGTTTTGTGAGTTCCATTTTAACTTCCTTTGGTTTCCTGTCTATCCAAAGAACTACAAAGTGCACATAGTGGGGACTGAACAAAAGTGTTAGTTTATGGCACCTGTAGTCTAAATCTACAGAAAATTTATGTGAAGCCTGTACCACGACCAGACAGCATTATCCTGTGGGCAATGACAACAGTCAGAAAGTACATCTGTCTGCATTAGTGAGAGAGTACATCTTCACAGGATGTGTACACATGAAGTGTCCTACCCGAAAAGATCTTTAAGAATGCACACTATTGGACAAAAGCATAATCCAAAAAAAGAAGAGAGTGCTAGTTCTGGTGAAAACAAAATTGCTGTAGGTAAGAGCCCAATGAAATACAAGCACAGAACAGCACACAAGAATGCCATGAGGCACCAAAATGCACATGCCAGAAAAATTATAAGCATTTTCACACAGCTTTCTGACAGAACAGGAAGCAATCTCAGTCCAATAGAATCACATTAGCATAATGAATAGCAAGTCCAAATCATTTTTCAGTTTCTATTACATAATTTTCTTGTTGACTTTCAAAATACCCTGTTAACATTGTTCTCATGCACGTAACTGGCCATGGAGAGCTTAAAGAGTCTAAGCAATCTATCATAAAGGTCAGGGGGCGCAGCAAAAGGCAATAAGCAACTTTCTAGCCATCTCCTCAGTGTTTGATTTGTATTACCTCACCTAGTCTCAAGTACACAATGCTTTCTTGGCACTGACAGATCTTTTGTGCAACTGAATAAACTCCTTCCTTAGCGATTTCCCTCACAAAGTTATTCCCAGCTATCCTAAAAACGGATGACACTGTTACACTTGATAGTCAGCAGGACTCACTGATTCTAGGTCTTTAACCGTGCAACAAGGTCAAGGGTCTAGTAGCTTTTTTTAAAAAAAATTACTACTCCTGTAGTTGCACTACCCACTGTGGGGGTTTGCAAGCAACATAGGAAGTATTCTGCTTAAGCAGCAAGTCACTTTATAAGGTTTCTCATAATGTTTAAAGACGACCCTCTGTACCCTGTACCAAAATGGTTCCAATGGTTCATGTAATGAAAGAGCTGATAAAGCTTCAGGCGTTTCTCAAACCCTGCAGCTTTTGGAATTTTACTATGATAAGCAGAGTAAAAAGAACTGCTGAAGCCACCAAACATCCCAGCTATTGCAAGCTCATACTCTGAATGGCCGTAGAAAGAAGCCGGGTCGAAGATGACTGGCCCAGAATCATCCTCAGCTACATTTCCTCCCCAGAGATCCCCATGCAGGAGAGCAGGAACAATTTCTACGTCACAGAACAAACTGGGTATCTTCAGCTGCAGGGGAAAAAAAGCAAGATGCCTAAGTACTACATTTTAAGTTGAATGATTGTAGACTTTTATCTGCACACATACAGAATATGAATTGAAACTTAAAAGTCAGTTAAAAACCAACCCATGACTTGCAACAGTACAGGAGGACCTAGTCAACAGAGGTGCTGACAAAACCAAGAAGATTTCTATTTTTCATAAAAGCCAGCAGCTGAAGAATAGTTATCCAATGTTTTCAACAATAAAAAAAAATTTAAAACCACACTTGGTGCTGCAATATCGACCTGCTTTAATAACAACAGCCACCACCCATGTCATCATAGAAGGCTCAGGGATCTCCCACCAGCCTTGAAGAGATTTCTACAAATAGCTAACACTGCAGTCACTTAATTAGATGCAAACCTTAAATGAATAATGATATACTTACATCCATTTCTGCTTATATACATCTCTCACCATGAACATGTTACATGGAATGAGAAATGTGAACTCGATCTAGCATTTCCCAAACAGTAAGGGGAAGTACTATTTGGCACACATTCACTTTGGAATATCAGCAGAGGGTAACGTGGCAAAAGCCATTATCACTTACAATAATGTGCATTTTTAATCCCTAAAAGCTGGGGTCTCTTTACCAACAAACAGGAATTTCATTTTATAAAAAGAAAATCTAAACAACTGATACCAAGCTATCACTATAATGAGAACTGAGAGAATTCCTCCTACCTGAAGTTGTGCCCAAAGTTCTCTTGCTTCCCTGTCTCCTGAATTCTTTTCGATCATGTCCATCTGAGGCTGGATTCTTTGTTTGGCGAAGAAAGTCACCCAGTCATTCTGCCAGTCATTCACCTGAAGGGACAGGACTGCAGATGTTAGTTCTACACCACACAAAAGACAGATTTTCTTCTTTTTCAAATAAAGCTCTGGAGGATTATACAACCTTTGTACTGGTACCATCCAGAACGGTAAATGCTACCATTTAACAGAATGTTATCTTAAAATATTAAATCAGGGGAGTAAATAATTTTGTCTTAGTGATAAAACCCAAGAAACTATGAATCAGAGATATGAATGTCCAATGCAGCTACCTGTAAGTGCTGTCCAAAGCACTACTTTCCTCAGCAGCTGAACAATGTTTTTACTTTTTATGACTCCACAGCAATACATCCATTTCCATTATAATTTTGGCCCTTTGTGTCACTGAAGGGAAAATAAGGTAAACTTAAAATTCTATCAGTTCGATGAAGTACAACCTACCTGTGGAAGATAGCCACAGCAGGTAACTGTATGAAAGCCAAACTGATCCACAAACTGGACTTCCATTTGCCCTTGACCTTTACCTTTCAAACCAAAGACAAAAATCCAATACTAATGACAAGATTCTAGGTATCTACAATGCAAATGGGCCTTAAAAACTATGCAAAGGTACAGTGCTGCTTCTACCGAGAATAAAAAAAATTGCACCTTAATACTCTTTTTGTTTTAACGGTTGTTGCTGTTGGTTTTTAAGTTTAAAGCTTGATGTAAAGCAGCTGTATTATAATCTTCATAATCGTATTGTGAGGCAGTCTATCTCCTCTGATACCATCATCCTTGCAAAAACTGTGGTGTGGGATCGCAAGGGTCCCAAACTGAAATGTTTTTCTTGCAGAGATCCAAATAAAGCAAACAAAAGCAAAAAAAAAAAACCAGACCCCTGCCTGGGTGTTTCATTCAAATCTGTTTTCATAACATCTTTAGTGTAAAACAAACTTATCCTGAAGTAACAAAAGCTATTTCAACTACTTTTTAGATTATTAACTAGGGTAAATTTGCTAACAGCTGTGTACCGTACCAACTGTGCTCTCCTCTTTCTTCAGCTTCTCTCCAAGTTGTTGGTTATGAAGGTGGAGATCAGCCAGTTGTGTTCCAAGCTTTGCTGAATGTCTAAGAAACAAAAGTACTCTTAGCAACACTGACACATGAATGAATCCAGTTCTTAATATTCCAGGAGTTATTTGAAAAGATTTATCAAGTAAAACAAGTTCTGCATCTCTAACAAAGTACATGTGCAAAATACTCTGGTTATAAACACCTCCTCTTCCTATAAAGATTACACATTAACATATAACAAAATGTACTTACAAAGTTGCTTCCGACAACACTATTAATAGTGAAAGTGAGCAGCAATTTTAAGTTTAATAACAATGAGAAACTATCAGTTCTAATTTCTGTGTGGCATCACTTCTATATGAGCTTTCAGTAAGATAATCTGTATGAAAAGCATGTGCAAGATGCTATGGGGGTTTTTTTTGGCAAACTGTCTTTGGGAATTAAAGCTACACAAGGTTCATCCTCTTCTTTATACCTCTGTCTCTCAGTCTCCAGCTTCTCCTCTCTAAAAGGCCTAGAAGATGGAAGTCAAGCCTGTCTTTTTTATGTATTTTTAACAAAAGCTTATCCCCTACATAGTTCACAAAGTCTTGCAGTAATCACAAACAACTCTAACAGCCAGTTGCCTCACACGTTAACAAAAGTATGTTCCTTTCCCCATCTTTGACCTCACATCTTTCCCTGTTCTGAAGGTACTGTCATTTAAGGGAAAGTTATTTCTTCATTTTGTTTCTGTTAACACAGATTGTAGCTATTCCCTGAATTCTGTATGCCAGAGGTTGCATTTGCACACTTTTCATCTCAATCAGCCCAAACACAACAGGATTTCTGCTCTTTCTCTTGGAGCTCACTGAGGGCTCTTAATGCATTAGAAACTCTCTGGATAAGCAGGATGAGGGCTAAGACTTTATGCTGGCTGCAGAATTTCTGAGAGTGGGATAAGAAATTGGTCATGCCCACTTTCCTAACGGAATCAGACAAAAGTATGCACCATATTTTAATTTACTCAAACATGTGTGCCACAAAGAAGGACCAAAAATCTGAAACTGTCCTGGGGAAGTGCCTCTGCATACTCATGACAACCCATTTTAAACATTGGTTCTTATACCAAAGGCAAGTACATGAAACAGGCGATCAGGTAGGTCATTTTCCTTACTGTAAAAATCACGAATTACCAAAAAAAAAAAAAAAAAAAACACACACACACACAGACAAAACAAGCAAACAAACAAAAAACTAAACAAAGAAATCGAAACAAACCCAAACCTAAACAAAAGCCACACTCACTTTGTGGTGTATGACCAATTTGCTAGATGAAATATTATGAAGTATTTCATACAGTTCTCTGCTGTGTAATTTCCCAAATGTATCTTGAATTGCTTTTTTAAAAAAAAAAAAATATACAGGTTTCCCCTCTGAAAACAAGTAACTTGACTGTCGTAACAGTCAAAATTTCTGGTTAAAGGGTGCAAAGATAATACCATATTTTACCTGTTTAAGCCTCTCATTTCCAAATGTTCCATCACAAACAGAGTACTGCCCCCAGGCACGTCTATAACTTTGATGGGTTTAGGCACTTTTATTGTTTGTGTTTTCAAGATGGCTTCCAAACTTGCCATTTCTCCCTCAAACATTCTTCTGGCCTGCCAAATGTTAAAGGAAAGCATTAGTCTCTATGAATATCAGTCACAGGTAAACAAAGCTCTTTTACAAAACCAGTCAAGTCTGTAATTGTTAAATAAAAAGTTTGAAGCAAGTGGTTACTGCATGTACAAGATACAGATAAATCCACACCACCAGACTTGACAGTAATTTTACAATTACAGAAATTTCACTTCACAAACTGACTTCATGGAAGTGACTTAGGTTCTAGCATTCTCTGTAGTCATAAAAATAACTTAGAAAGCGTGTTTATAATTGAAGGAGTACAAACTGCAAACATATAAAATGTAAGCAGTATGTTATTAATGGATTATCACAGAATCACTTCAGTTGTAAGAGGCCTTTGAGATCATCAAGTCCAACTGTTAACCCTGTGCTGCCAAGGCCATCACTAAACCATGTCCCTAAGCACTGCATCTATGTGTTTTTTAAACACCTCCAGGGATGGTGACTCCACCATCTCCCTGGGAAGTCTGTTCCAATGACTGACCACCCTTTCAGTGAAGAAATTATGCTGCAAATATCTAGAAAGCTATGGGCAATATACATCATCAGTTGAGAGAATAGAAGAACGGTGATGGCATTCACAGTCTTCATGACTTTCCTGACACAGACTGCTGAGGAATATAGCTGATGTTCAAAACAGTCCAATCTGCAGTCACATAATTATTTTTCCTGGCTTATTTCTTTTGCTTCTTGAGGAGAGAAGGGGAAAAACCGCATCAAAATATCAATGACAGCAACCAAATGCCCCTTACTGCACTTGCACACAGAAATCCTCAGAACCCAAGCCACTACCTACTGAATTTGCTTTGAAGACATTCTGAATTTAAGACCTATTTCTGCAACTGCTATCCACACAAAGCAAAACCTATTCTCTTGAGTTGCTCCACTGACATCACTAAACACACAAAGAAATGCTACTCCAGAAGATTTAGGCAGAGATTGCAGGAAAAGAGTATGTGGGAAATCTACAGTATTTGCTAAAAGCCAAAGCAAAGAAATAATGAATAAAACAGAATACAAGCCCTTTAGTATTGATATATGAAACACAGCCAAAGGACAATTTGCAACAGACTAATAATTCCAAAGCCTAGAGGAGATTAAGAATGAAGAACTGCTGAATTACAGAAACATGAGTTAGCTTTGTTCAGAGGAAATCAGTAAATGCTGTATCTCTATCTAAACCATCATACTAGGTTAGAGTCAGCTGTTAACTTTAATAGAGTAAAACCCACAGTGTTTTCCAAAGAACTTTGTTTTTCTAAAGAAACTGCTGATACATACCCACCGCTGCACACACAGCACAGCATTATAATACAGTTTCGCAAAGTTTGCTTTAATCAACACTCAGAACACACACAGGCAAAAGCATAGAAAATGAAATGATTACTGAATAGAAAAATCTATGCAGATGTTTTTTTTTTGAGCCCTACCTTGTAGCTAACTGGACTGTATACCTAAATACACAATTAACAAAGGCCTAAGCAGAAGGGCTATATTCCTATCAATTCAAACTATTTCCAGCCTAATGTAACGCAGGATAACCCTCTCATATTTTTCCATGTTACCACGTCAGTGCATCCATCCAGCTCCCTGATACGTACACAAAGAGTAAAGAAATTTAGAACGGTTAGAGCTGCATACGTGCTTTCAAAAACATTCGTTTCCTGTTAAAGGCAAATACAAGTTCTGACTTTTGTTCTTCCAGTGAAGCTACTGTACAGGCACAGGCGTAGAGTACCTTTGAAGTAATTCTTATCTGATCTTTCCTTTTGTCAATAAGGATGCCATACAGGTACCCTGCATTATACTTGTCACTACCAGATGCAGGCAACTACCTTCTGCAGTAGCTGGTACCAGGTATTGAAAGAACAAAGCTGAAAATCTTGGAACAACGATTGTGGAAAATATCATTTATTGAGAAAAAGCTCTTCTTATGTGCAGGGAATTACTAGTTTTGTTACAACAACGAAAGATGCACACCCTCAGCAGATAATTTTATACCTCCCAGGTTGCTCCAGATGCTTTCACAGCATACGCAGCCACGTCACACCACCCCTACCCCAGCCACAGGTGACAACAGCATGCCACAGCACTGGACACACAGCACCGATACCGCCTCCAGCATGCCACCAGAAACGCTGCTGCCCGTCCCAGTGCCCAGTCCCAGCCCTGGGCACCCACCCCCACCCCACCCCGGGCACCCGGCCCGCAGCGCAGGCCCCGGCCGCAGCAGCCGCAAGCCAGGCGCCCAGAGGGCAGGAGCTGCCGACCGAAGCCGCCTCCCTGACACCGGCAGCCCACGTTTTACCGAGCCCAGCCGGCAAACCGTCCTCCATCAAGAGGCTGAGGCCGGCCGAGGCCAGCCTACCGCGCGTCTCCTCAGCGCGACCGCCCTCACCGCTGCCGGCCGCCCCGGGGCCCGCCACACGCACCCCCTCAGCCCCTGCCCCCCCACACCTCCGCCTTGGAGTTGCTCTTCACGTACACCCGGCCGCGGTCCGTGTCGTAGCTCTGGCCCTGGCTGATGCAGCCGCCCCCCGAGTGCCCCGTCGGCCGGAGCACGGCGGTGCCCAGAGCTCCCCTCAGCGCGTCCTCCATGCTGCCCGCCGCCGCCGGTGCCGCACTGCGCCTGCGCCGCCAGGGCCGCGGCCGGGAGGCGCTGCCGAAATGGCGCCACCAGAGGCGGGGAGGCCGCCGGGCGGCTGGGGCGCTGCCCCCGGTACAGCGGGCCGCAGGGCTGGCCGTGGATGGCGGCTTGGTCCTGGGCGCTGAGGAGGGACCGGGAAGGCGCCGCTTTATCCTGGCTGAGGGAGAGAAGCGTAAAATGGCTTCTCAGAGAGAGGAGCGGGGCGCTGGGCTGCTGGGCCTGGCCTCGCCTCAGCGCCTCGGCGGAGCGGCGCGGCTGCGGCCCGGCGGGGGGAGGGTCCCCCCAGCTCGGGAACGGTGCGACGTAGTCCCCGCGCTCCGGGGACGTGTTTTTACTGCAGAGAGCCCGAAAATCCGCTTTGTTTGAAGTCATTTCCCTTGGGCATGTGTTGAATTCTTTCCTACTGTACATATAGAGGATGCACGTCAAGGAAAAGATGTTCCAGTAGGGCAATATATGTAACAAAGGCAGTGGACAGTTTTAAAATATTTGGATTTAATGTGCTTTCTGGCCATTACAAAGGTCCACGCTCGAATTCATTCCGTTCTTCAACAATAACAAGAGCAGCTTGCTATAATTGGATGCTGGCCAGCGTAGGTCTGAAGTAAATACATTCTTTCCCATTAGAACTGGTTACTTCTTCAGCAAGTAACTTCTTATTTTAAATACAACTTCCTAAGTGTAGAAGCTGGTAAAAGTTCCTGCTGGTCTTTTATTCTTTTGTTTTTTAGTGCAAGATTGTGTACTTTCATTCTCTACTATTCCCTTACGCTGTGTGGTCCCGCTGGTTGTAATCTCTGCTCCAGCTCCTGTTATCCCCCGCTGCTGCCTGTTCACTGTCATCTGCCTCGCCTGGGGTGTTTACAAGCATTACTGTGCTGCCCAAGTGACACCTACGGATATATATCTGCTTTTATATAGTAGTTCACACAAACAGCAGGTAGGATTAATCTAGAGTTATCGATACGTACCTTCAAACTGGAGTTTGCTTTGGAAATTTTCAGTTTGAGGTTTGGTGCAGGAGGATTATAGTTCAGGGTCCTCCAATAATTCCTGTGCAACAGCAAAACAGCAAGTGGTGAAAGGACTGAAGTTTTTTTATTTTCAGAAGTCTGTGTACCTTTTCAAGAGTTTCCATACAGTTTTACATTTGTATTTATATATTAGTAATCTGGATTTTATTCATGTAGAAACAAATTTTTTTTACTTTGGCAGGGTTTCTGGCTACAGCAATCCAGGCAGACTCACCATGAGTACTTTTGCTAGGCTGTTGTATCTGACCATTTCTACAGAGCCTGGAAAAATCATTAGTGTGCTGCGTTTGCACCAATTCCGCAACTTGTGCAATATATTAGATTTCTGTGCTGCACAATCCTTGTGTGTGTGTGTGTGATGTATTTACTTCCTTGGAAAGCACTCGATGGGAATGTACTGTCAGGAGCCAATGAGCTACACATTTTGTGGGCAGGAAATTTCACATCTCAGATTTGTCTGATTTAGTGCCTGTACCAAGAGTATTTGCATAGCAGATTTGTAACAGAATTGGTACTTTTTAGAAGCATACATTCAGTGTCAGTCTGAAAAATCCTGCACTGACAGATGATAGCTGCAGCTTGGGCTTTTAGTCACTCAAAAGATGTCATGAGCATGCTAAATCTTACTTGCAGAAGGTTGATTGGATGGTATGTATTAGCTTGCTTTTTTGTGTAGCCGAGCGGGGATTTCACTTAACAGTGTTGGCTGTAGAGGGAGTTATAACTTGTGGATGTGACAGTGATAGGCTAAACCCCAAAAATCTGTGGTTTATTGAGAACCAGGGATAGATTAGTATCACTGGATTCAGATGTCTGCAATGGTTGATAAAGAATGATTGGGATTATGCTGAGGGAGAGTTTAATCCTCCATTTGCAGTCTAGGAATGAGCAGCAGGTGCTATGGAAAATAATGCTGTGCGTTTTTCTTTGAACCCGGTTTCTTATTCAGAAAGAAAAGGAGTAATGTCCATTCTGAGATCAAGGAGATTTGCTTTCTCATTTTGTAGTTTTTAGAGAACTGTGAGATTAGGAAGGATTCAAAACCCACATTTTTATTAATGACACCTCTGCAACTCTTGGAAGATTCCTGTTGTGTCCAATTTACTTATTTATGTATTCTTTTCACAAATGTTAAATAGATTTAATGGAGTTAAAATAGAATTAAATGTGTGGCTCAGTCTTCAAATACTAAGTTGTAGTAGAATATTCCATACTGTCAGTAAAGAAGTTTTTCATGCTGCACTGAAGAACAGCATAGTGAATGTTGTAGTGTAGAGAGCAATTGCCCTTTAATTCCTAGAATTTGACTGGATTGTACTTGTTTCTGATTGCGTCTGATCAGTTAGGATATCACAGAAGTTTGGCCAAAATTGTCATGTCAAGCTCATTAATAGCAGGACGGAGATAACCTGGAGGAGGAACTGTCAGCTTGCTTCCCAAATTAGAGTTTAAGTGTTCTGGAAGAAGCTCAGCAAGCCCCACAAGACATTGCATTGCTACAGACACTGCAGAGCATCTGTTTGCAGGGGACACAGGCCTCCAACACCTGCAGACACTGGAGGTCAGTGGCAGCCAGGATTTGGGAGCTGCTGCTTCACAGATACACTTTTCAGTCTAAATTCCAGCTCCAAGCCTCCCTAAGCCTGCTGCATGCCATCTTTGGCCTCTGTGCCATAGATTACTGTTCCCCATTTGAAATAAACTATTGAATCAGACCCCAAATGTACTTAAGAGGACTACAAAAAAACCCCCATAGCCATATACCAGAGCTGTTCGTGCAGTGCAGGGCTTGCCTGTGTGTGTACCACACACTTTTGTGTGTACCACAAAAGGCCATGTGGCAGTGTGGGTTGACTTTGCAATAATCCTTTCTTTCCTGCCTCCACTCTTTTCCCCCCATGTATTATTTATTCCTATCTGAGTATTTTAAAAAGTTTGTAGCATGATACTGGAACCACCCCCTTTCCTCTGCCCTGTTGGGGCTCACCAGCAGTATTTATCTTGTTCTGATGCATGCTGGCTTGCCTGCAAGATCCACAGTGGTTAACTTTCTGTTTAAAATAGTGTTTCTTTCTGTGGAGGAGAAGACAACTGGCATGCCGGGCTGCAAATTATTTGGTGAGTCATCAGTTAATATACACATCCTGAATAAAAAAGCACTGCAGCTGCTAATTTCTGTTTACTGCTTGACAGTATGTACAAGAAGGGAAAAGGTAATTGGTATGTGTAACCTTTTATTGGGTCATTTAAATATATATATATATATATATATATATATACATGGAAAATATTTTTGGGCTCCAAGCCTCTATTTGTGTGAACATATGAGAAATGTGCTGTGAGCTTTTTGTCTTTTTTTCCTCTCCCACATTTATGGATAGACTGAGAGGGTGGATCAGGAAGGATGTAGGCTTTTCCATTACAGAAGGAGATGATTTATAAGACAGTCATCGAGATTTGTTGTTAGTGCTTGTTTTTCTCTCTTTTTGCCTCAAACGTAGTTAGCCTAAGGAAGAGAAATACATTTGTTGTTTTTTTAATTCCTTGGGCCAGCTCTATCAGCAGATGAATGGAAATGGAATGAGAAGTTCCATTATCAAAATAACAGAGACATATAATATATATAACATAGCCTATAACAAAATAACTGAGATCTTAAGAGCAGAATTTGGCCACTGTTCTGATTATGCAGAGATACTGGAATTGGAGTCATTGATGTGTCTGTTCATTTGCAGAGTTAATGTCTTCATGGATTAGTTTTAAACAGTTTCTGTAGTGATTTCAGGGGCATGATTTGAGGCAAAATCTGAATGAAAGTGTGATCAAAGCTAGAGGACTTGTTCTTGCTTCTAGCAGAAACAGGAATTGGAGAAGCTTTTTGCAGAGTTTCCTGGTTTGGCTTTATCTTCCACTCTTTTTGATAAGGACTATGCCAAGTTGCCAGTGGGTTTTGTTGTTCACAGACTTCTGCCCATCAACAAGAAGTTCAGGGGTAATGTTAGGGCTTTTGGATCATTGTAGTAATAACGAGTAAGAAGTTGTGCCCTTTGTGAGGGTTAGAAAGTGTGTGTTTTTACAGAAATACAGCTGTTTGCAAGGGTTTTCTTAATCCTGATCCAGAGATAATTATGATTATTTGCAGTTCTGTCTTTTGTTTAGCCTAGTTCTCTATGGCATGCTAAAAGAGCAATATTTGTGTCCTTATTTCTCCTTTCAGCTGCTCCTAACCAGGTTATCTTAATGCTTGAAAGTGGGTTAGCAAATATATTTTCTTTTATATTATTCAGACAGGTGATGGGTTAAAGATTTGTGGGTGTATTCTAGCTCACTAGTTCCTGTATAAAGTGTAACCATGAGCTGACCTCAAAATAATCCTGGGCTTGGCACAGATTTATGTTTCAAACATGATTACACATAAATGTCAGAGAAGTGGAAATACTCAGGAAAGTGGAAACATTCCAGATTCTGCTATTTATGGCATCAAAACAGACATTTGAAAAGTATTAGTTCTTAATTTTCAACAACTGAAAAATTCTTTATATTTTGTAATTTAACAAGAAGGGCAAATAACATTTAATTGTAAGTGCACTCTTACGACAACACTTGGGTTTTTTTCTCCGCTCTTCCTTACTGAACTCTGGGAAAAATCAAACAGTGCACAATTTCAGTAAAGCAAGATACAGAATAGTTCATACGTCAGCATTTTTCTTACGGCATCTCAAAGCACTGCACTGAAATCTGTGGTTAAAATCCTGTGAAATTCATTTGTAATAGATGCAGCAAATAGCTTTGATAAGTTTGGAAACCTGAGGCAGAAAGAATTGAGTGAGCTGGCCAAGTCTGTAAGGGAAGCTTGTGTTCACACTGGGATTAGACCAGCAGTTTCCCGATGCCCAGGGCTGTACTCCAGCTGTCTAGAGGCTGCTTCCACAGGAAAAGGACAAATGACTACTTCGACTGCATTTAGCCTATGTCAAATTAAAAACTGAAATAGAAGCTCTGATAGATGATGCATCTGAAAGAAGAGCACGTCTCTGTCGTTCTATATGTAGACCTTCAACAGTAGAACACTGGAGCCTGTGAAACTGTAGTTCATTGCTGCAGATTTATTATCCTACCTCCAACAAGACTTTGATTCCATGAAGTGATGTCTGGATTATAAAGAGGTGCAATTGCTGGATGCGTGAGTGTGCTAAAAGGAAAACTGCCGTTCTGACACTGGGAGTGTGGTGCTTTGGTGTTCTTCTGCTGGCACCAGATTAAAATTACCAAGGAGTGATACAATGATTTTGTTAATTTGTATTAAATTAATATAAATTTAATAATAATAACTAAAAAAATTAATTAACAAAGAATTTGTTAACTTTCTTTGCAATCTTTCTTTGCAATCCTAAAATAGAAATAAGCATATTAAGACTTCTTTTTTTAAGACCAGTAAACTGACACTTTATCATACCTGTACAAACAGACTTTTATTACTCAAGGAATTCTTTGGTTTTCTTTTGAGTAGAAATACAAGGCATAGACATACCTTTCCATATAGGGGTTATGTTTGGCTGCAGATAGTGCAGTGTCCTGTGTGTAAGGTGTATATTTTTCCTCTGAATTGGGTGTGCTTTGAGCAAAATGTGTGTACGGGGTGGCGTCCAGTAAAACAAGGACATAAAGACCTTTCATGAAGCTCTAATTGTTATGTGGGGTGATACTTTGTACACATAGCACTATTTATCGATTTTGTTTCTGTCTGTAGTTGATGCTACTACATTTTCTCTTCCTATTTGGGAATTACTCACTTTAACAAGTATTTCTTACATAAGGTGGGGTTTTTATAATTGTATTTGCTGGCAGATAAGGTACAAGCAAAGGAGAAGGTGGTCATCAAGGGCCTAGCGTAGAGCTTAGGCAGTAAACATATGCATTAGGGTAAGATTTAAGAAACAAGATTTTCCTGTAAATCTTTCTCCAGTCACTTGCCCTTTTTCTCAGCAGCCTGGCACCTGGGGTTGGAGGTGATGCACCTGGTTTTAAAAACCTGCTGAATTCATTTTAATGGCACACGAAGAGCGAGCGTTTATTCCAAGATGACCCCTTTCCCTCCGCTCCCCAAATACCGCATTTTAGCGTAGGTTTTGCAGCATGGATAGGCACAGGTGGGCGTTTGGGTTTATGTGTTTATCGGGCTGGATTACAGGGCCAGGAGGGAATCTCGGCCTTGCTGAGTCTCTTCCGAGCCTCATCCCCGTTCCGTACCACTACACAGCAACGTCTGCAGGTGGGTGGCGAGAGGGCAACGTCAGCCAGCGCTGGTGCGGGCACGGTTAAAAAAGAGCCCATCACTTCTGGCTAGGAACACCCTAAAAATCAGAGTAAAGCGTGCGGAGGGACCTGCAAGGCCCGTAGCGACAGCGGCGGCTGCCCCCCTGCAGGAGGAGGGGGCCGCCCTGTTCCGGGCTGGCGCCAAGTCCAGCAATGTGCCTTGTCCAGAAATGGCTGTTACTTCCCATAGGCTTCTCCCCGCCGTTTCGCCACCACCCTACCCGCGTCCTAGGGCCGTTTGTCTCCCTGCGTGCGCTGGAGCTACTGCAGACCCGGGAGCGGAGCGCGCAGCGGCCGCGGTACGGGGTCCCGGCCAGACGCTGTCGGAGGGGCCGGGGCTCGAACTCGAGTCGCAGCGACGCTCTAGGCAAAGCAGCGGGGCGGGGTGACTGAGTGCGATTGATGGGGGAAAGAGCCAATGGCCGCCTTAGAGCCGCCCTAGCAACTGAGCCGCTGTGTCCCGCGGGGAGCACGAGGAAGGGGCGGTACAAGTTTGCCTTCCCTCAATGGCAGCCGAGGAAGGCGGGGCTAGTGCTTGTTGTACGCCAATAGGGGGCTTGCAGCGCCCTTATAGGAGGGAGGAGGGGCGGGGCTACCGTATCGGCGCGCCAATGGATGCTGAGGAGGGCGGGGGCGGAAACGAGCGGCCCAATGGTGGGGCTGGGGGGCGGGGCCCGGGGGTCTGTCAGAGCGCCGCGGCGGCGGGCAGGCTGAGCGGCGGCGTGAGGCGGCGGCGGCGGGGAGCCGGCAGCTCGGAGCCGGCAGCCCGCAGCCGGGCCGGCGGCTGGAGGAGCGGGACGGGGCCCCCGCGGCCGCCCCGCTGGTCCTTCGCGTTCCCGGGTGGCGCTGAGCGCTCCGCGTCAAAGGGTTGGGCCCTCCGTCGGAAGCAGACGGTCGCCTTCCTTCTGTCGCGACAGGACGCGCGCCCCCGCCGTGCCCCGCCGCTGATACCGCCGTTCGCCCCCTCCCCGAGAGCGCCCCCGCGGGGCGCGGGATGGCGCGGCGGGCGCTGCCCCCGCTGCCGTGACGGGGCCGCGCCGCTGCCCCGCGCCTCCCCCCCGGCAGCGCCGGGCATGCCGCTGCCCGCCCGCCCCGCCGCCCGCTGCCGTCAGCTGGCCCCCGCGGGCCCCGGGATGGGCCCCGGGAGCTGAGCCGCCGGGGAGGCCGGGGGAAGCGACGGGGAGGATGAGCCACGTGGGGAGCCCGGTGAGAGCCTATGATTTCCTGCTGAAATTCCTGCTGGTGGGGGACAGCGACGTGGGCAAGGGGGAGATCCTGGCCAGCCTGCAGGACGGGGCCACCGAGTCGCCCTACGGCTACAACCTGGGTAAGCCGCGCCCCCGGGAGCCGGGCCGCCTCTGCCCGCCGCTCCCCTTCCCCTCCGGCTGCGGGGGCCGGGCCCGGCGCGCTGCGGCCCCGCTGCCCGGGCTGGGGGGGCTCCCGGTGCGGGGGGGCTGGGGCTGCTGCGGGGGCTCCCGGCGGTGCCGGAGGGGAGGGGGTGCCGGCGGAGGCCCGATGGAGCTTTGCTGCAGGTAGTGTTCAGAAAGGAGGTGGAATTGTTGTCGGGCTTTAAAAATCCCCCGCGGGTGATCTTACGCGCTAAACTTTCTGGAGCTCAAGTTTAAGAGCAATGTCTTAACGTGCGGAAGGTGTTGATCGAGGGGTAGGATTCATCCAGCGCAGCAGTGAGTTGTTATCAGTGAGTCGAGGGAAATACCGACAAAAATGTTTTTCTAGTCAAGGATCTTTGTTAAACAGCGAAGGTGTTTGCTGGGAAACTGCTTGAATTGAAAGGTCAGAAAACGAGGGGGGGGTTTCTCCCTTTTTTTCACTGTTGCGTTCTTAATATCAGAAGAGTAGCCCTTTAAGATCAAGGTTCATGTTTGTAGTATGTTCTTTCACTTAAGCTTTTTAAAGGGCAAGGCTGAGGAGCCTGGTCCATGCCAGGTGTGTTCCGCCTGTGGAGCAGGGAGCTGGGAACGCTGCGGGCCGGTTTGAAGCCAGGAATGGCTCGGGGAAAGGGGGTTTCTATTTTCCTTCCCTCCTGTTCCCCTCTTTCCACTCCCGCAATCTTGTTTGCCTAGAACGTACTCTGGTTCCACATCATCTTTTCTCCCCTCATGCAAATCTGTCATGTGGCATATTAAAAAGCGAATTATCTTGTCAAGTTACCCATAGCTTTAATATACTGCCAGTCTGTGGCGAGCTAACTCGCTGGAAGGCTTTACATTGACTTAGGATCTGTTATTATGTTGAGCTCCTGGTACTGATTCACAGCGAAGCGCTGGAGGAAGGGAGGAGAGCTCTGTGCCATCGCTTATGAGTCAGACTGTACCTTGGAGGCATCAATGTACATTTTAAGATGTTTGCTTAATAGTTTTGCTAAATTACTCCTTGGGGTGTTGCAGTGTGTTTATTCTTCGTGCTCTTCAGGTGCTTGAAGGAAAGGCAGAGTGTGCCTAGTCTGCTCGGTACACACCATCTAGTTTACAAATTCTTATGCTGAAGGAGCGTAAGAATTTATATTTAGTCTTTAGTCTCCAATGTATCTTGGCGTAACTGAGCGAGATGCTTGACCAGCTCCTGAACTCATCAGTCTTCCTTCAAGACTTTTGCTTGTAAACCTTATGGGTGCCTGTGTTTTTGCTCTGAAAAAAATATTTAAATTGGGTGGCTAACACCATAACTCTGTGAAGAGATTTCTTGGCAGCCAAAGAATACAAATACTCTTTTTGGATTATTTTGCAGGTACTTAACATGCATCTTGGAAATTCTTCGTCGCTGCTAATAACCTCAAAATGTATACGTACAGGGCTGTGACTTTGTATGTGTTATTTCATGGATTGTAGTCTTTTCAATCTGAACTATACAAGGTTAGGCAAATATGGTGATGCAGGACCTCACAAACTCTACTGTGCAAAAGTCACTGTGTCACAGAGACTGAAAGAAGTTCTTAGCCCTGAGAAGATGAGCGTGTCTGAATAGAGGGATATGAGTTAGGAGAGAAGGGCAGATACAACAGATGACATGGTAGTAAAATGTGGAAGGAATATAACCTGATTTTTAATTTTAGGCAACTAGTGTCATAATTAAGAGTTTTTCTACATACTGAACCTGAGTGTTTACACAATCACGTATACTGTCTAGACTCAAGGAAGGATTTTAACTGTGAAAGTTCATTAATTATGTTTTTTCACTCATTGATTTATCATGTTCTTGAATGCATCAAGCTTGAAATACTTCTGAACACTGCATGTGAGCTGCCCAGTTTCTTTGGTGATCTGTATCTGATATCCCTTCTGTGCCTGTATCCCCTCAGTCTTTCCTGTATCATTTGAGTGTGGCTGCGTAGGATGCAGCTGTGAGGAATCCGTGCAGGCTCAGGGACTATGAAAATAGAGATGCAAGGAGAGAGATAGAGCTAAACATCCTGTTGGTATTATGACTCATTTTCTAATTTAAAATTAATTGATTAAACTTTATTTAAAATCTCGATAAACACTGAGTTTTTCACTGTTTTCTAGTCCTTACCATAGTTAACGGCTAGGTTCTAACACTTCCAGAATGCCAGCTAGGTCTCTGAACTGGAAAGAGAAAGTCTAGTGGTATGATAAGATTCTGTCAAAATGTGCAACAGGTATAAGCTTTGAAATGACAACTTTCTTGTGGAGCTTGATGAAAGGGAATAGCTTTGAGACTACATTGGAAGGGGAGAGAGACGATGTGTTAAAAGCCAAGAGCAACAGAGGAGAGAGAGGAAGAGCACTGAAGGGCCTTGAAAATGAGAACAAAACAATCTATTTAATGTGATGAAGCATGGGAATTTGAGCAGTTGTAAATATCTCATCTCAAGTCTATGGACTCGAACTTTAATTGTATAAACCACAAATTAATTTTTCACAGGCACTTTCTTAACTGTTCAGAAATAAATCTGGCATTGTTCTCATTCCCAGGAAAATATGGCAGTTATACATCTTACTGTTGTTTTTGTCGGTACACAAAAACGACATGAAATCTGGAGATGGAAAGGGAAGCCAGCATCGTGTGATGAGTCAAGTCCTGGTAAGCTGCTGCTGGTCCACAAGCAGCATATAGCTCAGCTGTTGAGGAGTGCAATCTCTTAGTCTCTGAATTTTTCTTAATGATCAAAGTGCTCTGGTTTAGAAAGAAGAAGGGAAGAAGCTTTATTAACATTGCAAAGTAAGGACTGCCATGGAAGATGCATTGGTGAGCATGATTCATAGAGGTAATTTAGAAAGCAGTTATCCTGGAGGTGGGCAGGTAGGCAGTAAGGTTAGTTGTCTGGGTAACCTGCCTTTATAGTTCTCCCACATCTTGCTCAAAACTGAAATTACAGTAGATTGGACACGCTTGATCTCTAACCTGGTAAGAACAACTGCACAAAAATTATTTTAGAGATCTGCAAAAACTTTGCTTTTAAGCATGGTTAATTTTTCATCAGAATAAATTTAGAGGAAATAATGGCTTCTAGACTAGAACATAATACCTTAGATGTCCTGTCACTTAGGTAGATAAATATTTTGATGTTTTGCACTAATAAGATTTTTATTCAGCTGTGTTCTGGTTTTGCTTTCATGCTAAGATATTCTTGCAGTGTGATTGCTTGACATGGAGCCTGAAAGGAACGATTGTTCAAACCTGTATACTCCTGCTCCTTTTCTTACAGGAGCATCGGGTTTAAAATGATTAATTCTCTCTCATCCTTTCTCACCTGGCGACCTTTTCATATCCCCTTAAGTTCATATCACAATCGTTTGTCTTCCCAGGAATTCTGTCTGTCCTTAGATTGAGAACTTCACAGGGGTATTGGTTGTCCTACCCGAATGTTTGAAAAGATGCTGATGTGTAACAGTTGAAGGTGTTAATAAGTGGTCATCTCGATCGCTGAGTTGTTAGAACACAGCCCTGCAGGTTGGATGCCCAGCCTCAAACAGACCGTATGGGGGGAGCTGGGTTACCCTTACATATAGGGAGTGTTTAGACTGGGATAGTCATCGGCTGCTCACGTCCCAGCAGTCAAACTTACAGTCCATGGTGGCTCTTCCTGATAATGCACAGATCAAAGCCATTCTTCCCTGTAAAGAGAAGGGAATAGACCCTAACTAAAATAAGGAAATAAAAGGAAATATTGTTAATGTGAGAAATTGAAAGACTTCATTTTGTGAGCCAACTGTGGTTTCCTCCGCTTGTCCCCAACCAGACCAAATACAGAGCTAATGGGGGTAAAAGTCTTACCACAAAAGTCTGATGTTAAGTGTCTCTGTTCTGTCTTCATAATACTGTTACTTGGCTGAAAGGAAGGGGAAATAATGTTGTTTTGTTTTCCTACCAGCATGATAAACAATAGGATGGGTTGCTTATCAGTGGCTGATTTGGAAGCCATTACGTTTACCTAAACACAACATGACCTGAAGATCGCAGTAGAAACTTACAGCAACATCATTAAATTTCTGTATTTCTTTGCACATAGCACCAGCGTTTAGGGACAGTCTTCAGTCCATTTCATTAGGATTTCTCCAGCAAAAGAGTTATTTAAAGTTGCTGAGCACCGGTGTCTGAGTGAATAAACACCTTTTGAGGTTAATTGTGCTTGCCTATAAATAGACTGACCAGACTTTATCTCACAGCACAAGGGACAAAATTTGGTCACTCTTAGCTGTCATGAAATAACTTTTCCTAAAAGTTTGAATAGGCATGAATTTTGTTAAAATCCAGTTGTATGCCCGTGATCTCAGTTTAAAAGGATTTAAACTGCGTTCTTGTACAAGGAAAAGCAGGTGAGGTTTGATTTCATATGCTAAAATTTAAGTGCCTAGAAGACATCTAGTGTCTTATCTCATTACTGTTGGCTTCTGTGGCATGGGCGGAAAGAAATAGTTGCTTCAAATAGGGCATCTAACCTATTTCGGGATGAGTCTGTAAAGCAGTAATAGATCCTACTCTAAATATGTTGGTTATGACTGCCCCTTTAATGCGTTACCTTGCAAGTGTCGTGTTTACTGCTGAAAGACAACATTAGTTTTGGATTATATCATACACTGCATGTGAAGAAAGTTCAGCAAACAGTAATTGCTACTAACTTTGTACTTGCTCTTCCCCTTTCGCTGTGTTTGAAAGAGAAAAATGGAAATTATTTCCCCCTTTTCCACCACCTATAACTGCATTTTATCTCTTCCAGGTGACAGCACTGTGGAGCAGCAATTCTTCTCCATAGGCAGTTAGTTGTGAGAGGCGTATTTTAGCTGAAAATGTGGATCCTGGTTTGACCCGATTCCCTTTCTTCTTGCCTTACTTATGACAGATATTTTTGTTTGGGTTTGTTTGGTTTGGTTCCTTTACAGGATGGAAAACAACCAAACAGAAAATAAAAACACAAAACCCCAACCAAACAAAAATCCCCAGAAATCTAATTCAGATTGGCTTTGTTCTTTGCTTCCCCTCATGTGCCTTTCCCCCATCCCCAAATCTCGATGTTGGTGTCTCGTGCTAACTTTGTCATGCTGAGAATTGCCCACCTTGTGAGACCAGTATGTCGTGTTTTCTTCCCTGATAGGTGTCACTCAAGTATGCTACCATGTTATTTTACCTCTTTTTCTATATTCTTCATAAACAACGCGGTAAAGGATACTGTAGCATTTTCTGTGATGGTCAGGTCCATCAGGCAGTGCTGGGTTTTGTGTTTGTTGGCTGAACCCCCACATCTGTTGAAGCAATGAGTGCTCACCTTGCTTGATTTAATGGAGCAATAGAAATCCTAAGCCTGCTTGGCAATGTAAGGTTTTTCATGTTTCTTCAAACCATTTATAAAATTAGTTTTGCTTTATTGCACACTTTCTTCTACTTGGCCATTTTGCTTTAGTTTAATAAATGAATAGTATTTCTTTGGTTTAATATTGCAACTGGTATCCATCTCATGGACAAAAAGCATTACTGTCTTACAATTTTGTGAAGGTCCAAAGCTAGCTCATTCTACAGTGAGGGCTTGAAACCCACTCAGTCCAGTAGTTTCTTAAATGATTTCTGTTCCTAGCACTCTTGTCGCCCAACCATATCGGAGGGGAAAAAAATAATAACTGTGTGCACATGCACATATTCAAACCAGGTATTTGTGTGCCTTGTTCTTTTCTAGTAACTGGCCTTTAAGTTTCCTAGCAAGGCCTATTCAACAACAACAAAAGACTGAACAAAGAAAACACATTTTTGTCAGGCTTGTTATTGTACAATTTCAGAATGAAGAAGCCTTGAAATCTTAACTTCACCTGAATGTTTTTTCCCTGCCTCAAACCAACCTGCACACACTTGTCTGAATTTGCTCTCTCTTACTGCTACAAGTAATGCCTGAGACTGTTGCGGCCAGAGAGGCTACAGGATCGTGTTCTTCCCTCTGTCTGTGCATCTTGTTCAGCCGCTTGATGTGCTGCCTGTCTGCGTTTCCCTTGGGCTACTGGTGTTCCTCCTGGCTTTTTCATAGATACGAAGGAGTGGGAAAATGTAAAAACAAAATCACCGTGAGGCTCCCAGACAGGTGTGCAACATGAAAGACAAAGTCCCGGCTGTTTTGAAAGGTGGTCAGACTTCAAGGTGTTTGAGTCCTTTTATGCTCCTTCAGCCTAACCAAAACTGTGGTTGCCTGTGCCAGGATTAAATTTTACCCAATATGTTGGTTAAATTACATTTACATATTGCAGTAATCTTGTTTTTGTTCTGGGAGCTAAACAAGAATGGAAAAAGGGAATAAGAATAGAAATTGGCTAACTTTAAATGTTTGTATCTCATTTTATTCAGCTCTTATGGATTTCATTTAATATAAGACTGAAAATAAGAAATTAATGCAATATTTGCACAAAATACTTTACATGGGCTAGTGTTTGTCATGCTGGTTTTATTTAAGGATCATCTCAAATGTAATACAACAAACATGTTCGGTTTGAGTTTGCTGTGCTTTTTTTATCCACATACAAATCTGTTGATATAGTGGAACACATCTGTACAAATAATTGTTCCTTTCTTTTATGTCTTGATGTGTTGTAATATAAAAGTATGAGCTGGGCAAGGTAAGTAGTCACATACTCCATGCAGAGCGGCAAGTTTGTAAGCAAAGCTGTTACAGGTCAGACACTGATTTATCAATATACAGGGTATATTTTGTGTCCAGTCTTTCAGAAAGGTAAGATAAAATCATCTGTCAGTATTGATTATAGATTAGTGCCCGCAAAAATATTGGTGTTCATGACAGCTGTTCATGTATCAAAATTGTCATGCAAATCTGTGGAAAATTGGAAAGCTAATTACTACGAGGTTAGGATGCCATTTCTGCCCAGGAATGGAGGGGATTTAAAGGTCCAGAAACGAACCTTGCTTATGTCTTTATAGTGTTTTGTGGCACCTAAGAGAGTATCCTCTTCCAGCTGGGTGGGATAAGAGAGAAAGTATCATCAATAACGAGTGGTGCCAAGTGACAAAGTATGCTGAAGAACAGCTGCCTTAAGGCTTTTAACGTAGTACATACCTGCTTTTGGTATAATTACTTCCTTGTTTGATATGCTAATTAGGCTGTTACTCTGCATATTGGTGAAAGGAATACATGTGCTGTGTTCTGCTGAGACCCACTGGATCTGATCGGTGATTCCTCACAGGAGGCATGGGTTTTTGGAACCCTACAGGATATAAATCTCCAAGTGGAACATATTTGGGTTCCTGTAATGTTCAGACTGGTGAACCAAATCTCTGAACTGTACTCAAGGCAAGGTAAGAATCCTCTCTAGGACAGAAAAGTCATTCTTCTCCAGCTGGTGGAAGGGCAGGTAGGACCTAGTGGTGAAAATACCCTTACGTGCATACAAAAACATTTCTGTGACGTCAGTAATGTTTTACTGTTTTGTAGGCATATAAACAGTGAAGACTAAGTATTTTGGAATCCTGTTTGTTGTCAAAAGCAGGGAAAGCTATTGTTCATGAGATGTACTCTTGTGCTAAGCTGAAAGCCAATATAACAGCTCTGCTATTTTACTTTGTGCGTGGGATTTGCTGTTGAAGGGTGCTGGTGTGAAAGCTCTGTGTGAAATCGGCACGTGGTGTCAGAGGATGGAGGTGATTAAGCGATAGCTGGTGAGCACGAGGAAGCTAGAAGAGCCAAGGCTGTTACTCTGGAGTTATCTTAGACATTAAATTTATTTGTGCAATGTTGGATTTCAAAGTAGTAACTGGTTGTTTAATAGGCAGAGGTGGAGTAACTATGATGAGAATTTCTGGAATGGAGATTTCCATGTGTTTTACCTGACTTCTAAGTTAAGAACATAAGCATCATCTTGGGCTCATTTAACCTGGCACTCTGTTAAAAATGGTAAGAGAGATTCTACTTAGGAACATGCAAACCTGGCTGCTTTCTGAGGTCCACTTCCCTCATGCGCCTGTTCAGCCTTCCCAATCCCGTATTTGGAGATGTAGACTTCTTTGCAGCTGCTTCATTTATGAAAATGGATAATCTATGTGCTCTTTTTTTTTTTATTATTAAAAATTACAGTTGCAAGTTTATATATAAATTAGGAAGAAGCCATAA
Organism: Falco punctatus; assembly: GCF_963210335.1. Taxonomy (NCBI): domain Eukaryota; kingdom Metazoa; phylum Chordata; class Aves; order Falconiformes; family Falconidae; genus Falco; species Falco punctatus. The sequence continues at coordinate 114,982,207 of NC_137580.1, read as the reverse complement.
AGAAACCATTTTGCTTATTTCTTTTTTCTTATGCTAGCGTAAGTGGGATTTAGTGACCTCCTTTGAAACATTCAATACCGATTAGTGTAGACACGCCTCTGGGCTGCTATGAGCCCTCCAAAAGATGCAGCTTTAAAGAAAGATGTTCACTGCTGCAAAATCAAAACTATTTCGTTTCCCCCAGTAAATTATTTTTGGGTCCCAGCTTCATGTTCATATAACATAAACTCTCAATGCCATAAATGCCTGTTTTAATTGTGTTTGTTAAAATGGTGCATATTCTGTTAAATGTACTTCAGTACATAAAACTTTGGAGAAATGGTTTGTGAAAGTGCTCTCATTCTTGGATCAGAGGAAGAAAACCTATTATTAAAAAGCTGCATTTATTCTTAATATATGGCTAGTTGAAGTGCCATGTGTGCAGATGTAAATGTAGAGGAGAGTGAACATGTGATGCTCAAAAGTGAGGTGCAGTCCAAGGGGGACACATCTGCACTAGATGGATTGCAGCTGATTTTTCACACTTTCATATGCAGTCCAATCACTTGTATTTAATAACCACTGTTTATTTACTGTAGGGTGTGTTCCAGGCTGATGATTCGGGTGTTACGTCTTTATTTTGCCCGAGGTTTTGTATTGGGTATGTTGAGCACATCCTGGCAGTTGGGAACGTGCTGTTAAGCTCCTGCCATTACTCTTGCTTGTCCTCTGGGCTATGGCTTCCTGCAGAGCACTACCCTCACCTCACCCACATACCTTCTCTTGTCATATGGCGTCAGCAAAACTGATAAATAATAGGAGAGAATGCTTTTGTACTCCGAAAGAATGTATTGAAGGGAGTAGTCATAAGTGTATCTGAGGATTGCATGTTTAATTTGCTTGGGTTTGTAGAGAATGAGCCATTAGAGATGTTTGGATGAAACAAACTATTTTAAAAGAAAGGATTTAATTAAAAGAAGGAAGAAGGGGGGTAGGGGTATTTTAGTTTTTCAGGGTATTTTAGGTATTTAGGTTTCCAGTCAAAATAATAAATCCTCTCAAAATTTTGGAGGCAATGATGCATTAACGTATCTCCTGTGTCCTTACGCTTTGTTTGCAAGCTGACTTTATGCGGTGCCGTAAAACAGGATATTTAAGTGCATGAAATATGAAACTGCCAGCTGGAAAACCCAGAGGAGACCCAGTGGGTCTGGCAGCCTTTTCCGTACTCTCTTAAGATCACACTGAGGGAAAGGGGCTCATGTAGCTGATGCGTTCAGTGGAATGATTGAGTCAGTATACCGAGTCTCGTGGTGCACAGTTTTCACCATGGCTATCTGGATACATATATTTCTTTTCTAATTGTTTTAGCAACCCCTATACACAGTGCATGCTCTCGGTCAGTCAGGACTCTGTTCTTCTAATCTCTCTGTGTGCTTGCTTCAGTAAATATGCCGAGTGAAGTTTGTGTAAAGCACAACCTTGACTTTTCAAACCACTTCTGAATTAGCAGATTGTGGTTTAACTTGATCACATACTTTATCAAAGAGAAGCATGGTAAATGGACTTATAAACAACCTCATAGCCTCTAAACCTTTAAATTTGTTTCCCTTTTCAGTTCGGACAAGAAGCACAGTTCCTTTTAGAATTATGTAGGATTCGAAAGCAAGAAGATTCTGGAGTCCAAGGATACATGTGGTATAATAATTTTTTCCATATAAACTCTAGGTTTTGTCTCCAAACAGGACTTTAATCCAGTACTGTTTGAGAACCGTAGTTTTATAGGCAGACTCACTTACCAATCTACACTGTATTTGTCTTCAACATCTGCGAGACAGGCTAGTTCAGTGCGGAAGACTACATGAAAAGTAATTACATAGTTTTTAAGTGAAGAAAAGTCTGCAGTTCTGACAACTTAAATGAAGTTTGGCCGCAGACTAGTGAGTCACCTCTCTGGTGAACAGAGACCTTTGGGTGAGTAACCTAAGAGCAGCCTCCCAGTACCCATGAGGAGGCCGTCAGGAGGACAGGGTGAGTGGGGCTGTGTACGTGGTGGGAGGGTAAGAGGCAGCTGGTGTGAGCTGCGGCAGGAGAGGTTCAGAACGGGTAAGAGGAAAAACTTTTTTACTGTGAAGATGGTCAAGCTGTGGAAGAGGTTGCCCAAGCGAGATTATGCAGTCTCCAGACCTCATCTCTGATCCTGTTTTGAGCAGGAGGTTGATCTAGATGACCTACTGAGACTGTTTCAACCTGAAATTTCCTTTGATCCTATTCACTTGAAATCAGTTTATTTTAGTTTCTTGGAGAGCCGAAATCAAATAAATGGAACAAGAGCTTTGTATCAGTAGCATAGTCTGTCTTTCTCCTTTAAATCCTAACAAAGATTGTTTGCTAGCATATTGTGTTATTTTTTTGTCCTGGAAAAGCAGTACAGTTACAACTTCAGCAACTTCTCTGCTGGAATAGCTGTGGTGGAGGAGAGGGGAGAAGAGGAAGCATAATCCAAGGCCAGACTTAATTTCCTTCATTGTCCTGATGGAAGTGTAAGTCCTGAAGATACCTCATGGCTTGAGAGTTCCTAGCGTTAATGGTAACGTTATCTATGAAGCTGATTTTACTGCAGTATGTGTTTCACTTGGAATTCCAAAGTTAGGAAAGTGCGGTTGCGTCTTCTGTTCCTTGGTTTGGAGGTTAGTTTGAAAGCTCTTCCTCCTCAAGTGTCTGTGCTTTGGGAACAATGGCTGTATGTTTTCTGGATGATAGCTTTTAAGCCACAGTAATTTTTCCATAATTATATGAGTTTTGCTTTCTGGCATCTTTAAATCAAAATTATTGTACTTAGAGCTACTTGTGAATTCCCACTTTGATCTTCCTTTCATCATAATGACAGAATCCATTACTCGTTCAGCTCAAAGAATTATTTTTCAGGTAATCTTTTTTCCCTCTTTTACCAAGCAATGCAAAAAATACCTGCGTTTCTGGGGTTTTCTCTTTTACTACTCTTGGTGACAGATACTGCTGTGACTTCTGGGAGTATTGATGGCATCCTGGACTAGGCTTTTTGGACTGGTTTTTATAAGCCTTGGTTATATCTGGCTATTATAAGTATTACAATTTCATAATATATAGGAATATGCTTATATAGGAATATTCTGATATTTCTAGTTGTTAAGAAATATTGATATGCTTAACCAAAAGTGGTGGTTTAATTCTTTAGAATAATTTATTTGAGGCTTGATTTAAAGCCTAGGGAAGTTTTGGAGAGGTTTGCAACTGTTTTTAATGAGCTCTTAGGCCTGTAGTTCAGAATAACAGTGGCTGGATGTTCTTGGGGTTCTTCTCATGCCAAGTATTTTTGAACTGGTTTACTGCTAATGAAGTGTCATGACATAAAAGGTCATTGTTCTCTTTTGGAAAATACTGTAAAATGTGAAATATTGCATCTGCTTTTAATATTTTGTGGTAGGTTTGAAGTTATTCTCCCTTCCAGGTTCTGGCCACATTTCAAACCTAGTGTTTAAGATAGCAGTAGGGGCAAGTGCTGCGTGGCTGTGTCCCATTATTTTCTTTGTTTGTAGAATTGTGAACAATACGTAACCTGCCTTCTGGTCTTTTCCTCATGCACCAGGGTCATTTGACACCCACCGTTAAGCTTTATGATAAAGAATTATTGTGAAGATACCCACAAGCACTGAAAATATTGGACAATCAACTGTTATATAAAACTTAATTCCACTTTTTGGGGGTCAGTTGTTTTAGCCCGGTCAAGCTTCCCTTCACTGTGCTTTCTGTGGGTGTGCCGAGCACCACATCGTAGCTGTTGCTTGGGATACCTGTGTATCCCAGAGAAGCGGAAAGAATGAATCATGGTTGAAACTTTATCTAATCACAAGGAGTGTAGAGGGGAGATGGTGTGTGGGAGGCTGCCCTTGAGAGCTGATGCTCTTTGAAAATTATGTGACTGCGTTTTTTAGGAAGATACAATGCTTCTTAACAATGCCCGACGTATGCAAAGGAGCTCTTATTGCAACGCAGCTCTTACAGGAGTTGATGAACAGCAGCAGTGAGAAGATGATATCACAGAAGAATATATACTTTTTTTTTTCCTCTGTACTTATAATAGAAGTAAATTTCTAAATGAAATTCACTGATGCTAGGTTATGGTTATCTTTACTTTGATGTTAAATGGACTAAAAGTTGAGGGAAATTCTTATAAAATGCGACTCTTAAGTAGAGAAGAGCTGGTTTAGAGTCCTGTTGCTGTTTTGTAACAATGACTATAAACTGGGAACTTCTTGATGTTACATTTTTTTTTAATGTTGAGTTCTGTTTCAAATAATTTGGAGAGACAATCAGGGAAATCGTAAAGCTAATGTTTGTTGTCTTATGTCAAGAGTGTGTTCCTTTCCCAGCGTAGGGAACTGAGTGATCCACATGCACTCTTAAATCATTATCGGATGTTATTGGCTTTAAATAACTATTAAAAAAACCTTTGGCTAACAAGTGCTACCAGTCAGTAACGATCGTATCTCAATCCATCTTCCGAGCTATCTGTAGTTTGGGGGATCTTGTCTTTTAATGTGAATTTTCTGGTCAGAAGCTTGACTTGCAGTGTTGTGCATGAGCAGTTGGATCTACATGCAGGAGAATATAGATCTGCAAGGCAGCAGAGGTGTTCTGTGATCACTGATCGCCCCGGGTTCCTTGTTTCACTTGATCCTTTCACATCTGTGGAAAAAGGGGTCAAGGAAAAAAAAAAAAGACCTCAGTCAGTCCCAGCAATCTTGTTATTAATCTCTTCCGAATTTATTTCAAATTTATTAATAAAATGTGCTGAAATAAAGGAAGAACCTCTTTTTGTCAGTAATGCTAATAACATTCCCTTTTCCTGCAGTGCTACTATTTATAAACAGTAACATGTTTATATATAGCAGCTTTCATCTGAGGATGTTAGCTGCAACTTATAGTAAATATTTGAGTTAACAAGCTTACCGTATGCCTCCAATATCCTTTTCTTTTGGAGTGGAAGAAAGGAAATGATGAACTGAAGTACATAGTTCCTGCTTCTTCCTCACCTGGGGGGTGGGAACAGTTCTCGTTCTTTTTGTAAAAGAAATTTCTAAAACCTTGATTGTAAAGAGGCTATTCTATTGTTGGCAAGTAGATGTTAGGACAGAGGAAAATAAAATGTGCTCTCAGGCTCTTTATTTCTTTTCCTCTTAATGGAAATGGATAGTTCACTGGTTTTGGTTAAAAAGTAATAATTAGCTGATGTCAAATGGTTGTCTCTTCTTCCCAAACTGTCATCTGCCTTGAATGTTTAGTTTTTATTTAGCCCCCTGAGCAGAAATACTGCAAGCTAAGTCATGATTTTAAAACCCACGTACTTAACAAGTTGTTTGCCTGCTCTTTTTGGGGAGGGTGTGAATTTATGTGGGGGGCTGACCCTGGCTGGAGGCCAGGCACCCACCAAAGCGGCTTTGTCACTGCCCTCCCCAGCCGGGCAGGGGAGAGAAAATGTTATAACAACAGGCTCGTGGGTCGTGCTCAGCAGTTACTGTCACGGGCAAAACAGACTCAACCGGGGGAAACTGATGATAAACTAAGCAAATCAGAGTAGTATAATGAGAAATAAACCCAAAACTTAACACCTTCCTCCGCCTCCTCTTTTTCTTCTGGGCTCAACCTCACTCCCGATTTCTCTCCCTCCTCCCGCTGTGCGGTGCAGGGGATGGGGATGGGGCTGCGGTCAGCCCATCGCCCGCTGCCTCTGCCCACCTCCCCAGGGGCTGCCCACGGGCTGCCGGGGAGTCTCGCTCCGGCGCCTGGAGCCCCCTGCCCTGCCCCGGGTGTCTGCAGGGCTGCTGCTCTCACACCTTCTCACTCCTCTCTCCCGCTGCAGTTTGTTGTGCAGATTTTTCTCCCCTTCTCAAACCCGTTACCCCGAGGCGCTGCCCCCGTGGCTGCTGGGCTCGGCCCTGGCCAGTGGCCGGTCCCTCTAGGAGCCACCTGGCCTGGGCTCTGCCGGGCACGGGGGAGGCTTCTGGCAGCTTCTCACAGAAGCCCCCCCTGTAGCCCCCCGCTACCAAAACCTTCCACGCAAACCTGCTCCAGCCTGCTCCCAGCTGGGAAGCTGCCCAGTGGGAAAGGGCCTGGGGGTGCTGGTTCACAGCCACCTGGGCATGAGCCATCTGTGTGCCCAGGTGGCCAAGAGCCCCTGGCTGGCATCTGAAACAGCGTGGCCAGCAGAGCCGGGGCAGTGCCCATCCCCCTGCGCTGGGCACCGGTGCAGCCGCCCCCCGAGCCCTGGGCTCAGCTCTGGCCCCCCACTGCCAGGGGGACGCAGAGGGGCTGGAGCGTGTCCAGGGACGGGCAGGGGGCTGGGGAAGGGGCTGGGGCACCAGGCTGAGGGGGGGCTCAGGGGGGAGCTGGGGGGGCTCAGCCTGGAGAGGAGGGGGCTCAGGGGGGCCCTGATCGCTCTCTGCAGGTGCCTGACAGGGGGGTGTAGGGGGGGTTTGGCCTCTTCTCCCAGGTAACAGGCGACAGGACAAGAGGGAATGGTCTCAGGTTGTGCCAGGGCAGGTTTAGACTGGATAGTAGGAAAAACTTCACTGGAAGGGTGGCCAGGCACTGGGACAGGCTGCCCAGGGAGGTGGGGGGGTCACCATCCCTGGAGGCGTTTAAAAGCCGTGTAGATTTGGTGCTGAGGGATGTGGTTTAGTGGTGGCCTTGGCAGTGCTGGGTTAATGATTGAACTTGACAATCTTAAAGGTCCTTTCCAACCTAAATGACTGTATGATTATATGAAGTACCAGCTTGTTTACTTACTAAGGCTGATGTTAAGAGGATGAACAGCAACTTACCCAGTTACTGCTTCTGTAAATCAGCAGCCTGACTGACTCATGTTTTGGGGCTCCTAGGTTTTGGAGTTTGTTAATTAAATTTTGGTTTCGGATTAGCATTGGAGGTGTACCATAAAGTTGTGTCAAACTTCTTACTCCCATACCATTAGCTTTGGTTCTAAGGGCAACAGTCAGGAGCAGAGCCAACTAGAAGTGCCCTGAGATCTTCAGATTTTAACTTGCCCCCCTAAAAATTTTGTGACTATGAAGAGCTTCTGTGTAGTTGTTAAGGAGCACTTCCATTTTTTTAAGGCTAGATTTCTTCTAAATTTTATTCCATTAAACATCTAAAGGAAAACAGGTGTACTGAAGGATAGGCTGTGATATCGGCTTATCTGTGACCATAGAAAAAGCTAAACATAAAGCTGAGCTTTCTGTTACAAATAGCTTATTTTTAAAATTTGGGAGACCATCATACCATTGACATGAGTGAATTATCTGCAAAATTTTGTAATTGTGGTTTATGGCTTGGTTAATTGAGGTGAAGAATACAGTCTAGATCTAAAATTTTAGTGTCTCTATTTCAATCTGAATAGGCAAGCTGTGTGCTTCAAACAGATGGCTTTTATTGCAGTAATTAAATGTGGTGGAAAAGACTGGAATTTTGAAAGTGGTGATTATGATTATTCTGAATTGGCAAGCAGAAGGCAAATATGACCGTCGTACAACCTGACCTTCGTGCTCACATATATCAAAAGATACAGTCCAGTTTTATTGCAAAAGGTTTATATCTTTGCAGCATGATGCTGAAAACATGGGGCTTAGCTTTTAAAGTTTAGTTGAATTTTGAATCGAAAGGATACTGTGGGTCCATTGCTGTGAACAATAAGTGGATGGAGTTGGAAGTTGTGTCACTCGTCAAATATGCTTGAAACAGTTAAAAATATTTTCTGAAGAGAAACGTTAGACCTTAATTTTAATGTACATATAGAAAGGTAGGTAGCTGAGGAAATTTAAAGTGGGAAGTGATGGGACCATTGAATTCTCATCATGCCTATGAGAAAATGGTTTCAAGAACTCTGAAACCTAAAACTGCGTTTTCAAAGTGCAGTTAACAGCCTTTGAACCTGAAGGATATTTTCAGTGGACTTTGTTAAATACAGGCCCAGAGTCCCACTGACTATGTACGTATTTATTTGTAGACAGTTATTGGCATAGAAACGGACAGTGGGAAGGAGACGTTAGTGTGTGGCTGAGATAACTACTACTGAACGGTTAATCTGTACAAACTGATGGAGCAAATGATTGCTGGAGAAGGTGTTTAACATTGAATCTGTGAAAGGCGATCAGCCCATGGAGGCAGGGAGTTGGATTTTTTTTTATTATTTATTATTATTATTTTGAAGTAGTTAGATACTGTTCTAATTGAATCTGAAAGCTGTTAATCTGACATCACTTATCTACAAGGAGCAACATGCCTTAAACTCTAAAGAAAGGACACATCAAGAGGAATAAATAAAAACAATGAAAGCAGTTCTTGTATTGCTCATGAGCTAAAATGTAACAGAGCACAAGGTTCAAAGTCTTGTATTCCGTGCTTTCTCAGGTATAAAAAGGGTTGGTTTTAAGAGCATTTCGAAGACTTAATGTGCTGCTGAATAAAATCTTTCTGTGCTGAATTGGTAGGGCATAGCTCTGAAGAATCTAATCTTAAATGTTCTTGGGTTTTTTTTCCCCGTTTTTATTTCTCCCCTGTCTTTCAACTTCAGTAAGTTATAACAGATCTGAAGCAAATGCAGAACAAGCACCAAACCATTAAAATATTAGGCTAACGTCCAATTCCTATGAAAAAATTTGAGAGACAAACCTGGATTTTATTCTGTTGTATTAGAAAGATATGACCCATGGTTGGTCTGTAGTCCATTGCTTCAAATGTCATTCAAGTGAGTCAGTGGTTTTTTCGCTGCTGCAAAGCTAAATGGGCTGGCTGCTAGACACACTGGAGATCACTGAACCTCAGTTATTAAACTGAAAAGATCTTTGCTGTAAATAATGCTGCCTGTGGTGGAACATAAAATGAGCAATTTAAATGATGAAGGATTGTGCCCTAAGGAGACCCATCGCAAAACTCAGAAAGTTGTAATAGGCTTCAAGAGAAACAGAAATTCATGGGAAGCCGTAAAAGAGTCAGTGTGGACGTGACCGCACGGTGGGTAGCGGAGCAGAAGTGACAGTGTGGTAACGGCTGCGAAGCATCGATGCAGAGAGGATGGCTTCATGTTCACTGCAGTCCTTACCAAACAGCTGAATGCTGTTTATTTGGGAATCTTACTATGTTCCTGGGTTCAATAATACTTCTTTCCATTTTCTGTCAGTTAATTTTGTCTTTGAGAAGAACAAAATCTATTACACTTCTATTAGATTTAAGCAATCCAAACCCTTCAGTAAGGATAGTGACTTGTTTCAGGTTCTTTGATTTCAATTTGTAGCTTTATGAAAATAATTTTTATTTAAAAAAATCCTTGTGACAATATTAAGCACTGGGAGATTTTTCTGCTTTACTTCAAAGGTGAATTTTTTTTATTTAGCAGACTTTTTCTTCCCCATCTTGTACAGAGATACATTTTGGTTGCATGTCCAAACAAAGCTATTCTGTCTTGCTAAATGAGTGAATAATGTTCTGGAAGGACATTTGATTTCTGCAACAGCATAATCCACATCTGTTGGTCTCATTGTTATGGTTTCATGCTGTTCCTGATGATTCATGGCAAAAGGCTTTTGTTTTGATTCTTAATCAATGGCAAATGCTAATTGCAGAGATGTTCAGGTTGTGTTATCAGCTGCTTCTCCTGCACAACAGCTGAAGAATAAAGAAGTTTCTCAATCCACCTCTTCAAAAATCTTTTGAGGAACCCATAAGGTGCTTTCTTAAACAGCAGCTGGTAATAGCATATTTTTCAGACTTGACTTATGCCTGCCATATAAAAAAAAGTAATATTTTGTATTATGCATGTGGCTAAACATGAGCGACTTGCAGTAGTTTATGGTCTGTGATGCAAAGCACGGTGCCAGGTTTATTCAGCTGTGTATCCTCTAGCTATGCAATGCTAATTTTCCGTGTTTGGTATGTCTTTTAACAGAATGATGGATGTCCATTCACTGTGTGGGAGGTGTCAGTGTTTGCTAAACATGGCCTGTGTCTCTTGTTAACTTTAGATAAACTAGTGGAGGTATTTCACCCTGCGGGAAATATCAGCAGTAGCACAGGATGCTGGAATGAGTTATGCAGTGTTATGCAGGGTTTGTTCTGCATGTTTTATGTTTTCAGGAATTTCTGAAATGATGAAACTTGTTCTTTCAGTGCACAGTTTCAATGTCCTGGTCTGTTCAGTGTTTCAAGACTTTGTCTATGGGTTTGGGTTGTTTTTTTTTCTTTTTGTTTTGTTTTTTGAAATTTAACTAGTGGTTTGTAGATTTGACTGTTTCTTAATACTGCTGGACAAGTGGGACACTTTGGCTAAGAAATGAAGATCAGTCTCCCCAAACTGGTGGTAATACAGTGGGGTTTGTGTGTTGCTGCAAATGTACGGGTAAGAGCAGAAGATGCCTCAGTTCACATTTCTGCAATGAGCTAAAAGCTTAACATGCTTATTACTGCATTTTACAGCACCATCTGCTGCTTTTATATAAGAGGGGGACACACATACCTGATACAAGAGCTGTCTTTGAGTTGATAAGGAGGATAGGATAGAGAGGATAAGGAAGGAAGAAATGATAGAGGCAGTAAAGCTAGGGAATAGTGGAAGAGAACAGCATTTAGTCTGCACCATATGTATGAAAGAAAAGGTAAAACCTGGTTCTGCCTTCTATTGTTGAAGAGATAAAACTCTTCAAGTGTATATATTGTCATGATAATGAATAAAACAGCCCATTTATCAACCTGAAGGGAGCCTGAGACATCTGCTCTGAATGGACCAAGCTTAAGTAATATGAAAGGTCTTTGTAACTTTATATGGACAAGTTGTACTTACGTGTAAGTACCTCACAGAGCACTGATGACAAATACTTTTTTTATGGTCAGCTTCTTTGACATCTATAGTTGTCTGTGTGTATACTGTACACCTGCAAGCTGCTCTTAAGATTTGCGTGGTTGTCTTCCCTGCAGGTATAGATTATAAGACTACAACGATTCTTTTGGATGGCCGACGAATCAAGCTACAGCTCTGGTAAGTGTGTGCCTCAACTTTCATCATAATTTATATTTCAAAGACACAGGAATGCAACTCTTCAGGGCAGGAGTTCACCCTTATGCTTCAGAAATAGTCAACTGAGGAAGGGTGAGCTAGCTTTTTGAGTAAGTCATGCTTTCTGTTGACCTCCTTTTCGCATCTATTTCATGTTAAATGGGGGACCCTACAGCTTCTGTACATGAGAGGTGCATAACAAATGCAGAAGAAAGGCACAAAAGATACAAGTGTCCTTCAAGATAGATTCAAAGTGCCTTTGAAGATTACAGAATATACTGGTAATGAAAACCATGAAGGTACCTTAGAAAGCATACAATGATTGCATAACAACATCCCTTTGCTCAATTTATTAGTAGTATTGATCAATTAAATAACCACAGGATTATTAAAAAGAAGAAAAAAACCCGGCATTATTGTGCATGTTTCATTGGTTCGCAATCTGATGTGATTTGTTCTTTATAAAAGCATGTCAAGAACAAAAAAATTATTTTACACAAATGTTTTTCCTGTAGGGTCAGACGTGTGGCTGTCAGGATGCTTTTGTGTTAAGGTTGTCTGAAGATGGCCATCTTCTGGTTCATTTAGAAATACTCAGCAAGCGATACAACTTGAGAAATGCAGCAGCTTGCTGCCTCCTAAGTACATTGTTTTCCTCTTTCCCTAAACTCATGGCATTAAATAGGGAGAAGTAGAGTCAGTGCAGGAGGAGGAGACTGAGTGTGATTTTGGGGGAACCATAATCTGAATAAATCAGAGAGGTATTCTAGGAACAAGCAGTGCTCAAATAGAGTAGAGAATTGGAGGTGAAAATGAATTGTTACGATTATATCCTTTTCTTCCTAGAAGGAGACAGTCCTGTGCCACTTCTGTCTTGAAAATTAATTCTGGTGTTGATTTTTGTTTGGAACTTTTTTAATTACTGGAGTTAAATGCCTGTGTGGTAAAGCTAAGTTATTTTTAATTTTTTCTTCACTGGTTGTTTTTGCCTTTATGATTTTCAAAATAATATTTCAAATGTTAAATGCAATGATGGATAATAGTACTCTGCTACATGGTATCTTCATTACCTGGTATTTTGTTCACCTACTTTCTTCTTCTTGGGTCTTCCACTTTATATGGCTTAGCAAAAATACCACATAAAACTTACCTGAGAAGCAGCCAGGAAGGAGGTGTGTTCATTTTTTTTGTGAAAGCCAAGGATGTTCTCTGGACTTAATAAAACAAGATTGGAAATGTTTCTATAGATGGAAATGTGTGCCTTGCATTTGAAGATCTGTAAATCTACCTTTAAAAAGTCTTTATTGAATTCTGCTTCCTATCATGTTCTTCACTATAAATTTTATTTTGTTTCCAAATGCTTTATGCAGTGAAGATTTTTGATGGTTTTTTAATATTTTTTTGTGTGTGCATTCTTTTCTAAAAATCCGTGCTGTCTATGGCTCTGTAGGGATGCCTTCACCATAATAGACTCATGATGAACTGTTTCAGCTGCAATCAAGAATTTACTGTTTTTCCGTTAGTTTCCTTGGTGATAGCTATTGTTCCCTCCCACTTCTATTTTGCTGTGAAAACAGAATCTTTCTTCAAGCTGAATTAAATGCAAAGCTTAGTGACATACATACACTTGAGTAATAGCCTTTGTTTTCCAAGGGCAATCACAAGAGTGAAGTCTGAAGTCCTTGTCCTGTTATCCTGAGAAATCTGAGCAATGTATAGGAGAGGGCAGAATGCCAGTGGGGAAAAACTGCTGAGGGAGAAGAGCTCTGGTGCATTAGTGACTGCTACTGTATGACTAATGGCAGAAGAGCTGATACAGATTGGTACAGATGAGTTAATCTAGCTGAACTCTTAACATAGGCGTCCACCTACTTCTTTTAAAAACATATATAATTTATTTCATTTAGGGATACATCAGGACAAGGGAGATTCTGCACTATATTTCGGTCTTATTCAAGAGGTGCTCAGGTAAGCAAAGTACAGCTTTCTCAGTGATAAATAATGGTTGCTGGATGAATGAAAGCAGAGTTAGCAAACCATCGTGATGGCTTCTGTAGCTCATTTGTAGACTGCATGCAGATTCAGCGCTAGTCTGAAGATAATGTGCAACACTGGAAATAACAAGAGACAGGATTTTCTTTTGGGGAGGGGAAATCCATGAGACCGAAGCTGAGTCAGAGTAAAATACAGTGATACATATTCTTATGCCTTCTTGTCGGTTACCTCGATAACTTAAGCACGTTATCATACTTTGATCATGTGAAAGCTATGCTAATACTACTCTTTTCAAAATGCGTGCCAAGTAAGAGAAATTGATAACATAAAACTGTCAAAAGAGTAATGTGAAAAATACAAACATACTCCAAAATGTGATGAAATGTAATGACACTTAAAGTCTGAAGCTATAGCGAGTTTCAGTGTGTCTTCAAGTATTGCTGTAATTCCTGACATGTATTGGTTCTGATGCAGCTGTAATGTTCCAGAATTGCACAGAATATTGAATGTTCAAGCTACCAAATGTGACCAAAAATATTTATTTGCTATGACTTGCGATGTGTGTATGATCAACCAAACTTGTCCACTACAGAAAGAAATATTTACTGATATATTAGACCCTAAAACTAAGTCAGGGTTTCTGCCCCTCGGCAGATCTGTAATCTACACAGAGGGATGGGGCTTGGTTTCACAGGATGCTGGGCTCTGCTCCATTGAGAAGTCGCTCGGCATCTTACAGGATTATTTCAGAATTGAAGAATTTATAGATAGTATTCTCTGTGTTATGCCTCTGTTAAACTTAAAATTTTTATTTTTTTAATATAGGGAGTAATACTAGTGTATGATATTACAAATCGATGGTCATTTGATGGAATCGATCGATGGATAAAAGAAATAGATGAGGTAAGGTATGGCCCCAGAGTGTCACTAGTCTAACAGATGACTAAGACTGAGTGCGTATGATATTTTCTACTGTTTGTACTGGCATTTGCAGGCGGTGCTTACTACAGAGTTACCCAAGATGGCAGGTTTATAATTTTCTTTCTATGTTTATAATTCTAAAATTTGGAAACGTATCAGCTGAAGTGTCTTGATTTTTTTAAAGGTGTTGATGGAAAGCATATGGAGGGCAAAGATTTCATATTTTAGTCCCACTCTTGCTACAGATCTGCCACATCATCTGTGCAAGCCTGTCTTTTCAGAGGAAGGGATGTTTATAGATCAGAGGATTATAGAATAATGTAGGCTGAAAGGGACCTCTAGAGATCACCTGGTCCAATCTCCCACTTAGTCTTTAAATGTTGAAAAAGCTTTTGTTTGTTTTAATTGAGGGAAGGGGAAAATAGCAGCCAAACTATTGATTTTTTTTTAATTGCTTATTTTTGCTCAGCATGCTCCTGGTGTACCAAAAATCCTCGTTGGAAATCGCCTTCACTTAGCCTTCAAGCGCCAAGTGTCTACTGAACAAGCACAAGCCTATGCTGAGAGGCTGGGCATGACTTTTTTTGAAGTCAGTCCACTTTGTAATTTCAATATTACAGAGTCCTTTACTGAGCTAGCAAGAATAGTACTGATGAGACATGGAATGGACAGGCTCTGGAGGCCGAACAAGGGTAAGTGATGTACACTGAAAATGTGAAAATTTACTCTTAGGTTTATGGTTCATTAATATAAAACAATTTTCAGAAACTTTAACACTGATGCAAAAACATCAGAAAAGAAGAATCAGGCATCCTGTACAGTTTGTTTTCTAAACAGAAAATATCTATCTGCAGGCATAACCTGTTCTGCTTTTGTAGGGAATAACATATCTTTCCTAGAACTTACGTCCTCTGTCATCTAAGTATTAAGATATAAATAGGAAACTGAAGCAGGAGATATTTTGGAATAATGCATATGTGGGAAAGGCTGTGGGAGGAGAAATGAGAATTCAACCTGGAAGTACAGAGTGCATGCAGAGTGCTGCAGGGTGCGTTAGTACCATGTGGCTGACAAAAGCATGCTATTATAATGCAAGTTTTATGTCTGTTTTTAAGTACTGAGTCTGCAGGACCTTTGTTGCCGTGCCATAGTTTCCTGTACCCCTGTGCACCTTGTGGACAAGCTCCCTCTCCCTGTTGCCTTAAGAAGCCATCTCAAATCTTTCTCCATGGCAAATGGCCTTAATGCCAGGATGATGCATGGACGCTCGTACTCCCTCACATCCAGCAACATCAATAAAAGGAACAGCTTAAAGAAAGCTAAAATTATCCGTCCACCACAGAGCCCACCAAAAAACTGTACCAGAAACAGCTGTAAAATTTCTTAAGCTCTCTATGGGAAGAGGAACCTGAATGGAATCCCCTCCTGTGAAGCGTGGAACACGAAGGCTCCTTGTTTAAAGGATGAGCGTGCTCTGTGTATGTATCTATAACAGTACATAGACAAAAATAAGGAAAGTAAGTCTTATTTTAGAGTTTGCTCACTACAGTAATGCTGCTTTGGAATGAATGACATGTTTGGTGCAACTGAAAGAATGTGACATGTTGCTGTCGGATTTTCATACTGCATTTTAGTTTCTGATGTGCATGATGCCATTGTTTTTACAAGTAGCTGTGTTTTCATACAGGGGATAATTATCATCACATTCAGTTCTTAATTCCATGAAATCTGGAAAGTGACTTACTGTGTAATTGTATAAAATCCTGTCTTTGCAAACTGTTAGAAAATATAAAAGTGTCATTGGTTTGCATATTCAGGCAGAGTTTTTTATACACAATGTATTGTATACATTGTTAAATTCTACAAATCGCGTGACAATTACTGCAATTGTGCATTTGGATTTTTTTTGTAAAGCTTACTTGGTAACTTTTGAAGCACTAACTTAACTAAGCTAAAAATGTATATATAATTATAATGCACATACACAACAAGGTTTTGTCCCGTTAGTGTATGTAATAGATTTGATAAAGTTTTGGTATGTTATTTAATACTTTGGGGAATTAATTTGTGATTTAAATACTTATTTTTCTGTAAAAATATATATATATAAATAATTACATTTTATACCACTCTACAAGAAAGTTCTAGGAGGAAAATGCCAAAGACCTTCTGGTAAAAGCAACATGACTTGATGAGCTGCTTTATAAGGAAAGAATACTATTTAAAAAAAATAAATAAATGTGTCTGAAAAAAGAAACCCTATTATGCTGGTTTTTAACTGGGGAAGGTTGTCTTTATCTTCCTTTAGAAGAATTTAAAGAACAATATACCTGAACTAGACACCAGGAATGTGAAGTCATCCTAAAAGCATCACGTAATGCTTTTGATACAACAACTGTCTTCAATCTTGTTAACTGAAATACGGAAGAATAATACATGTAAAGCCTTCCATTTGTGAAGGAATTGCGTGACTTGTTCTCCTGAGTAATAACAGTCCTTTGAGGTGATGGTGTAGCATCATTCCAGTTTCTTCTGGGCATCTTCACTGTTGTGAGTTGCCATCAAGTTACATGCCTGTAACACTCCTTCTGGATCAGTGTAAGGTGCCAAAGTGATGCCAGGACAGGGACCAACCGACGCATCACTACTTAAAGAAAAGTGCAGCCAAAGCAAGTCTTGTCCTAGCGCAGGAGTAAATGGCAAAACCGGGTGCAGTGGCAGAATTCCCGTGGGATCGCTGCCTGGGCGGTGAGCAGGCTGGTCTGTGCCCGGTGCGCTGCGGGGCGATGCTGCAGCCCGAGGGATGATGCTGGTCGGCTGTAGAAATTCCATCTTCGCAGCTGAAAATGGACCTGGCAGCCTTACAGCTACAAGAGGTTAAACCTGAGCGGGAGACATCCGTGCCTGGGGAACGGTCTGGTGGTTTCACTGGTGGCTGAGCGCAGGGTGACGGGTTCTCTTTCTGCGCATTGCCATCCTGCTTTAACTTCGTTCCAAATTACACTCCTGGCCTCGCCAGCCACCCGGCCATTAGCTTGGTTCCGTATCTGATATGCAGTACGTACGCCTAGCTGGAGGGAGCGTTAGCACGGACGTGTGTGTCCTCAAGGTCAGATTCTTTATTCCTCCTGCCAGCCACACGAAGACAAGGTACGAAGGAGAGGCTAGAGCAGCACTCCTTGCTTGTTAATTCATGTATTCAAGTCTCATGACTGGCTGAGGAGACAAAACCTTCTAAAGCTGCAGTCTGATCGTTTTTTAATATAGATGAGTGCACAAAGAGTAAGTGCAGTACCAAGTGGTCACTGCAGGTCGCTGCAGGACTGTGCGAGCCATTGTGAACTGAAAAGCTGTAGTAAGTTGCAAACAGCGGACAAATCTGAAGTACATCAAGCCATTGACGTGGAAGGCACAGAGCAAGTATAGAAAAGTGAATGCATGTGAAAGATACGGAATAGCTGGCGTTGGTGTGAGCACACAGCGTGGGCTTTCAGCTATGAACGAATTGAGGCTGGACCTCAGCAGCCCACAGGGTCCATCACCTTGCTTAAAGTAAATTCACTATTGAACTCTGCTCAGGTTGCTCAGGGTCTGGGGTCTTGAAAACTTCCCAGTTTTGAAGTGCTTGGGGGTTTCCTGGGGGTGGTAGGGTTTGCGTTTGGGTTTTGTGGTTTGTGTTTTCTTGGTCAAGTCAGGGCACCCCCCATTTTAGCATATGCTAACTGTATTTCTTCCGTTAGTACTAGTCTAATACTTGTTTAATTTAATACTTTTAAGTGAGAGCTTTCTACTAAATAGTCCGTCAGACCTGGGAGGGGGCCCAGGGGCTACACTGCCCTGAACCGCTGCGGGGGTGGAGGCTCCGGCCCTGCAGCCCTGGTTTGGCCTCGGGGGAGTCCGGGGCGATCCCCCGTGAGATGGGGGCACCCCCGTGTGTGTGGGGGCTCCCAGGGCCCTGCCAGGCCCATGCAGGGGGCTCGGGGGTGAAGCTACGGGCCCGAGTGCTCAGGAGCCCCGAGAGCGCTGCGGGGCAGGCCCCAGCCCCACGTTCCCCGCAGCCAGGCCCTGTGCCTGCCCCCGCGCACCCTTCCCGGCAGCCGCCCCTGAGACTATCCCTTCCCCAGAGGCGGGTCCGGGGGGAGCAGACCCTCCTCCTCCCGCCCAGCCGCAGCTGCCTCAGCGCCAGGCGCAGCCGCCATTCCCGCCCGGCCGCAGGGGCGTGGCGCCGCTCGATCGCTCGGCGCTCCTCACCCGCGGGTGGATGGCCTCTGCGCTCGGCGGGGCTCCCTGGCGCGGTCGGAAGCAGCGGGCGGCCTGTCCGCCGCGGCTCGGCTCGGCTCGGCTGGGGCGGGCTCCCGCGGCGGGGCTGAGGCGGGCGGGCGTCGCCATGGTTTAAAGGGCGGCGGGCGGACGCGAACGGGCAGGAGCCATGAACCTGCTCCCGGCCAACCCGCACGGCAACGGGCTGCTCTACGCCGGCTTCAACCAGGACCACGGTGAGGTGGCGGGGCCGGGCCGCGCCGTGGGAGGGCTGCGGGGCGCGGCGCCGTGAGGGGAGCGGGCCTCGCCGGGCGCGGGGCGGCAGTGCTGAGGCGCCGGGCCCGGCCCTGGGGAGGCGGCGGGAGCCCGCAGCCCGGCGGAGGTGGCCGGCCCTGGCCGGTGAGGGAGCGCGGCGCTGGGGCCGGGCCTGCCGCCGCTCCCGGCCGCGCTGGGTGACCGGCACCGGGCGTGGGCGGTCCCCGCCGGAGGGCCCGTCCCGGGGGGCGCGGGCGGCCCGGCTGCGGCTGGCGGGGTGCCCGGGGGCCGGTCGGGGTCGCTGCCGTGGTGGTGCGGGCCCTGCTCCGGGGAGCCGGGGGGCTGTGCTGGCGGGGGCTGCGGGACCGGCCTGCGGTTGTGGCTCCGGTGCCTGGACCCGGCCGCTGCGGGGGAGGAGGGGCAGCAGCCGCGTTCAATGTGATCCTCAATCCATCCGCCCCTCGAGCGGCCGTGTGGTGCTTGCTGCGAGTTGCACCGCTTAGAACAGGCGAGCTTCCCTTGAGGAGCTGCATGTGTCTGCCTTCAGACCTGTGCTCAGAGGGATGTTCTTTTGGAATTGCGTTACTGAAAAGGTAACTCGCAAAATATCCCTTTCTCAGCGTAAGCACTTTGCATTCAAAATCAGTGGTGTGACTTATTTTTGTTTCCGGTTGCCTCATTCGTATTTTAAAAATTCGGGATAAAACTACTGGTCATACTGGCAGACAAGTGCAGATACACGGACTGCTGAAAAGCTTCACTGTATGCTTGGTTTATTCATTTTCTTTTTTTGTAAGAAAGGGGAAGGCCCTTTTCTAGGAAAGGGGTGCATACGCCTCGTCTTGCTTTTGCTATACAAAAATAGCACTAGTCTCATGAGTAAGTGTCATTTTTGTGGAATAAGGAATAGAAGGTCATAATTTTGAAACATCCTTTTGTCATAACAAGTAATACTCTTGCCTAAGACCATCTTGCAGCTTCTGTCATTGTAGGCTGTAGTTCATATACCTGTTGCTGATGCTGTTGAAGTCATGTGTAGACTTCAATTATAAACTGACCAAATAACAACGAATTATTCTGTTGTTTTTTAGTTTTGACATCTCTGATGACGTTTTGTCAGTAGCATATCAA
Source organism: Falco punctatus (assembly GCF_963210335.1). Classification (NCBI taxonomy): domain Eukaryota; kingdom Metazoa; phylum Chordata; class Aves; order Falconiformes; family Falconidae; genus Falco; species Falco punctatus. Next base: position 114,962,580 of record NC_137580.1, on the reverse strand, counting down.
GTTGCTAATGAAGTGAGCTTTTTGGTAACTCTCTTCATGCTATCCTGTTGACTTGAAAACAATAGAATAGTTTGTTTTCCAGCAGCTCTGTTTGTACTTGTTTTCATCTTGCAGTTGCAACAGAGGTGGAAAAAGAGATTTGTGAGGATGAGCTTCATTTCAGATCTGCAGGGGGCTGTAATGAAGCGGTTATGTTTGATGCTTGGCCTGTGATGGGGCTGGGTTATACAGAGAACTGTGTAAGAAGGTAATCTTCTCTTTTACTGCAAAAATGCCTTTAGAACATAATTTTGGTGTTTAAAACTTGTTCCTTGTTGCAGAGGCTTCCTTAAACTCTGTAGCAGTAAATGCAAAATAAACACTTTTTTTTTAATAAGGTACGTTGGATGTGACATGAAGGGATTTGTCTTGGGAATCTGTGAGCTGACAGTATTCAAATCCCATCTTACCCAGCCTGGCCAGCCTATTGAATAACAACAAAAGCTTGAAGGAAAAACATGTTAGGCTTTCATTGCAGGCTCCTGGAGCTCTCCTGCTTATGAATGATAACTTTTGAATTGTAGGTAGCATGCTAACTTTTTACTAGTTTAGAGCCTTTTTAAAGTGTTAAAGGATAGGTCGTTTTTTGGCTGCTCAAAGAAGAGTAGGTAAGAGGAAAAGCTCACTTCTTCCTTGTTGCTTCTACCAAAAATAGAAATATGAGTCATTTGAGTGCTGAAGCTTAGTATAGTGTGGGTGTCTGCATATATTGTCACAATAACCTAATTTCTTAGTAATTTAAGACTAGCCAATCCCGTAATGATGGGAAGGTGGGAGGAATGATCTAATAAGTCTTTCCAAGTCTTAACTTCATGACTGACAAGTGATAAAGCTAGCATCTGCAGTTTTTCTGAAATGTGCTTCCCTTACTGTGTTTTGGGTGATTCTGTATTTCTATATTGGATGCCTTTGCCACTTATTGTTTTTAAATTAAAAAATAAACAATGTAACCCAAAAAATGGAAGGCACATATTGCCAGGTTTTTCAGTTGTTTTAAAGCAGAATACTCTGACTTTAGGGTCTTAAATTCAAGCTGGTATACTCCTCATTTCAGGCGCTCTTCTAATGCTTTCAGAAGGACATTAAAGTGCTTTACAGAAACGAATAGACATAACATCATAATAAATTACCATGCCAGAAAGTGTATGTGTAAATTTCTGACAAGTTTCCCTTGTGTCACCTTTGTAGTCTAAGGCTGTTTTAAAAGCTGAGGTGTGGACTTGTTTTGGTGTTGAAACACTTGGCTCGTTCATTTCATCTTCTGCAGTGGACTGAAATGCTTAGTTAGCTGTAGGACCCCATCAGTATTAGTAGGATCCTGTGCTTCTATGGCTTTAGAGAAAACTTGCTGTAGTAAGGGAAAATAACGTGGTAGGAACTGTGCCTGTCATAGTCACTTCCCTAGCCTTCACTGTTGCAGTTTCTGGATCTCAGGCCCTAAAGCCTGCAGATTCCTTTACATTAGCATGCCCACTTCAGCTGGTGGCATATTCTAGGCTAGTCATTAATTTAACCCTTCCTTTTTCTTTGTTTTTATAAGAACAAAGCTCACTGTGGCCTCACTGGGGCTGTTGGCGAACAGTGCTTTTGCTGCAGGCACAAGCACAACTGCAGGTTAGGGTAATAATTCTGTAATCAATTATTTATTTAAAGTATCTGAGTTGTCTTCTGTCAGTGGCTCTTTGACAGCATGTGTGTCCCCTCCTAAAGTGAGATGTGAACTTTCTGTGGGAGAAAGCATAGCTATTATTGCAGCAATTCCCTCTTTTGGCAGCCCCTCTGCAGCTCTCTGATACATAAGAGCTTACAAGCCGTAGCAGTCAGGTTTGTGATGCCACTGGTAAATTCTGGGGTCAGTCAGATGGGAAACACTGGGCTCCAAAGCTGTTCCTGTAACCTGGAATCGAATGAGTAGCAGTAATCTACTTAAATGAGTTTTTACTCTAGTTTGGCTCAGAGGCTGCTGTGACGGAGACCTTTGTATCTCTGTCAGTAACGACTGAGTGTGTGGGCAGTATCACTGTTGCTCACATTCCCTGTCTCCAGTTAAAACGTAGGTATTCCCAAGGCATTAAAAGCAGCCTACATCTTAGTCACGAGGCTAGCCCTGCAGAAAAGCTGTAGTGGTGGTGTAGGAAATGTAGTGTCTGCGTTTTATTGCATCAGGAATGCTCCATTTGGGTTTGTTATAAGCAGCTGGTATTAACACAAGTAAAACTTTACAGTGCTCCTTTACTATAGAACGCTTTCAGCATCCCCCTCCTTTGTCTCTCCTGGAAGTACAATATTGTGTTATAAAACTGTCACTGGAAAAATAATTATGTGGCTATACACTACAGCTACCAGAAACAGGTTAGTTCACATCCTGTACAGTATTGTTTTATGTAGAGAGAAATGTTTCCATTGTGATTTGCTTTCTAGCTGTCCCAGTAAAGTATACTGCACGAGGGGGCAGCGTGTTGGTGCTGTGCTTCAGCGCAGCACACCCTTACGTACTGACTGGCAGAGCAAACTGAAGCATGATGCACGGAGCAGGGAGGAGATAGATGCTTTTAAGTTAACCATATTAATTTTGTTTCAATGTGTTTACTAATCTTTGTGTAATTATTATACTCTTGTTAACCACTCTGGTCTGTGTTTACATTTGTACACAAGAACTTTTGCATGTAATTTATTATAAAATTGTGGACAGGGTGAAGTTGAGTTGAGGGAGTAGGGGGTTTTGTGTGTTTTTCTTTTTTCTTCTTCACTGTTTAGCTAACTGTTGTACTGTTAGAACAGCCTGGTATGTTGGGTCTGTGACTATAAATAAGAGTTAATTTATTTCCTTTCTACATTGAAGGGTGTGGAGATGGATTGTAGTAGTTTTTCCTTTGTATCTGTGAGTTCAGTGAACAGGAACCCTAAGGATGTTGCCAAACATACTGCCAAAACCCCCACACCTCATAAGATACTGGTCTGTAAAGCAGAGGATGTGTGATGACCTTTTTTTATTATTATTTTTTTGTTGCTCTTGGGTTTTGGTTGGTTGGTTAAGTTTTTTTGGTTGGGTGTATTTTTTTTACAGGGGTCCCACTTGGAATTAAACTCTTGGAAGTATTAAAAAGGAATTTCAAAATGGCTGCATTTTTTTCCCCCGAATTATGGAGGTTTAAAACTAATATAGTTATCAAGATCAAGTTTATTATACATTTCTGTATTGTTACGCAAGAAAGAACATATTTTTTCTGTTTTATTATAACACAGAACTGAGATATCACCGATTATATTGTTTCTTCCAACCTCTTAACCTGCATCAAGCTATGAGCAGCGGAAGACATGTATTGAATGTTGCTCGCTTGCTATTCAGTGAGCATATGTGATGTATTTTTTTATGGTTTTTATGCAGACCACAAAGACTGTTAGTTGCCTGTGTTGCAGGGACTGTTGCTGGCCATTTGTGACCATTAACACCAGGAATACCTGAAACAGTCTCTTGCAGTCTGAGCCTTTTTGCCAGCTGCTGAGCCATCGCTCCACAGCAAACCAGTCCAGTCTTGGGTGTGGGAGATCATGGGTCACCTGGCTATTGGCAGATGGGATGGAGACCTTATGTTAAGAATGAAAACTTCCTTCCTCACCCACCCTGTGATTTTTGGGTACAGAGTTTGGGGAAGGGGTGCGTTTAGACATAGCTCCTCAATTTTATTCACGGGGTTCAAATCATTGCAGTCATTGGAGCGCATAAGAATAAAACCAAACTAATTTGAATATCTGTCTTCCAGTACTTTGAAGATCTTAACTGGATTTTTGATACAGTGCACGTAAATTGTGTAGCAACTGATCTTCCATCAGTTTGCCTCTAGCAACAGTAGCTGCTTCTTAATGACTTGTAATTGCTCTAACTTCACACTGGCATTTCTTTATAATAATAACTGCATTCACCCATTAGCAAGTAAAACAGCAGGACAGGATACTGGTAGTTTGACAGATTTCATTAAAAAAGCACATGGATAATTCTATACATAAAAGGAACTAGAATTATTTTCCAGAGTATTTTAGTCTGGCTTCTAATCATTCACTGGTTTAAGCTTAAGCAGTTGGCACAGAATTGTTGGTATCTGACAGTAGAAGGCTCTCATTAGATAGTTCTGAAAAACTGTGTTTGAGAAGCCCTCTGCTGTGGAAACGTGAGCAATGGCTCATACTTCATATAATCTTAATCATGGTGTAAATTCAGCTTGAATAAGAACAGAGGGCTTTTGCTTCATGATGACCGTTGGACCATAACGGTTAAAATGCAGGTTTCTTTCCCTCTGTAGTGCATGGGATAGGATACAGATGGGCTGGGAATTGCTCTCCTTTCCTTCCATTGATTTCTCACCTGTGTAAAAAGAATACTGAGAACTTGCCATAGAGGCCAGCGCAGAGGACAACTTCTGTGAACAGTTTTCACTTGCAATCACTAACAAAGCCTGCAAGTGGTCTTCAGCTTGAGTTTAACAAAGCAGTTGAGTAATGCTGTCTTAACCCTCTGGCTCTTGCTTAGTTCTTGAGTGTATCTTGCATTTACTATATATGTGTGTGTATATATATATGTGCTTTTTACTACAGGATGCTTTGCATGTGGAATGGAAAATGGATTCCGAGTTTATAATGCAGATCCACTCAAAGAAAAAGAGAAACAAGGTAAAGTGCTTACTTATTATAACATGCTAGCTCTGTGTTGGAAGCTCAGCCTCGTCATTTTTATTTTTTTTCCCTGTAAGATTTTTGCTTAGCCTTCACTGTTTCATCACTGGAAGGCTTTGAATAAAGCCTCAAGAAAGGAAGTCCATGCTGGTCCCAAAGGAACTCTCACTTATGCCACTGCCTGGTCCAGTGTCTAGGTGCAGTTAATTTGCATAAAGCTGGCTGATGGTGAGTTTCTCTCACCTTCTTGCAAAGGCTGAATTGTGTTAGCTGTTGCTAATGTTTGTAGTCCTGAATAGGAGATCAGTTGCCTAGTTATTCACAAGTGGGAGAAGAGTCGCCGGCTGCAGTGCTATTGCGTGCCATCGAGAAGCTGTCCTGTTCTTGTGCAGTAACCTGGATGGTCTAGCACGATAAGAGCACTGCCTTTTTTTACTGGGGATCTGAATGTAACAGTTCTGGTACTTGCTTAGAGTATTGCTTGCAAGAGCACTGTAAGCTTAGACCGTTAATACTCTAAATCTTATAGTCCCTGTATGCTTAAAAAATTTGGGAGGATCTTAAGGTGGTAAACCTACTAACATGTCTTAACAGAAATTACTAGATGAGCTATATTAACAAGTAGTGGGGCTTTTGCTCAGAAAGCAAACATAACTGAATCAAAATAAGGGAAAATGAAACCTAGCCTTGTGATCCTAATCCTAAATATAGGAAAAAAAGCTGCTGTGCTGAACAGGTTCCCTAGCACTTCCAGCCTGTGGTGATAGAAAGGTTTTAATGAAAGGAAAAATGCATTTAAAATAGCATTTCCTATGAAACCAGGCATGCTTTCACTTTTGGTGCTGTAACAGATTTTAGTCACTGTTCGTGTGGCCAAAGCTGATTAGGTATTTTCTATTCGTAATAGTAAATTATTCCATAAGCAACATGTCTTGGGGCTGTCATCTGTGATAGCATGCTAAAAGGGTCAGAATTCAGCTTGAAGTCCTATTGAGTTCTTTGTCAAATCTGTCCCTGCCAGTAGCTCTGGACATACTTCCAGGACTCCTGTGGTGAAATGTTTCTTATGAGTCAGATCACCTTTTTCCTGTGGATTCTGAGAGGTCAGGCTGTACTGGCTGCATAGGTACACAGAGAAATACTGTTAATCTTTCATGTGTATTTAAACCTACCTGAGATGGTCCCAGATAGAGCTTCTCTGTTTGATTTCTGTAACCGGGTATGAAACGAAGTCTTAACAGTTACACCGTGGCTTGTCTGTCTTGCATCAAGGGGTTCCATTAAATTCCCCATCCAAGCATCACCTGTCAGAACTGTAAAGGTAATGATTAAAGTGTTCTAACATAGATTCAGAACACATTGAGTGTTCTTCAATTGTCTTGGGTTATCATTCATAAATATTTTAAGACTTTTTGTTGCGGTGATAATACCACTTGGTAATAAAATGTGCTTTGTGCTTTAAATGCTTTAATGGAGTTAAAGAGGAGGATCTGGTGCACAAGTGGGTGGTGTCCAAATACAACTGTTCAGGAAGGAAGCTTGGCACTCAGAAGTGTTGGAAAGAAACCACAAGGGCTTGTAAGACATCCAGGGCTTCACTGCTCCAGTAGGAATATCTTTCCAGGCATTGTTGTATGCTCAGGTCCCAACGTAAATTCTTCATCCAGATGTACTGCAGTGCTGCTTAATGTCTAACTGAACCTCCCTTGTCTTACCCTTCATGGATATGTCTGCATCTTTCCATGGTAGTGCTTCCTCCCAGCTTCTCAGACACTTCGGCTGTTTTCTCCCATCCCTGTTTCTGACAGTAGGTCTCTCTTGAGTCCTTGTAAAACTTCAGTTTTTTCTGTAGCTTTGAAAGAGTTTTGTCCACCTTCCCCGCTGCAACCTGCCCGTGCATGGAGGTATTGGACAGCCTTTTAAAGGAGAAGTTTGCTTTTACCTCTGCTCATCTACCTTGAAAGCCAGAGTTATGGCCTCTCCTGGCAGTTCAGTTCCCTCTCCTCAGTGGAGTGCCAGGCATCCCTCTAAGCTACGTAAACAAAGCCAAGACCCCACTCAAATGTCATCAAATAGAAACATTCTATTATAAAAGGCTCTGGCTGATAGTTTTTCCTCCACCTGCACCGTAAGCATAGCGCATTCTACTTTTTAAGCATCAACTGCAGAGGAAGAAAAAAACCCACCCTTAAATGAGAAGCTGCTGTGCCAGCTGATCTGTTTTGCTTTCGCTATGTTTCCTGCATCACTGAATGGGGGCTCACTGGAGCTGGACCGTATTTCTTAACTTTACTAACAGCTATGGGTTTGCTCCAGAAAACAGCACTAGAGTTGTGTAGGTCAGTTATATTTATGTGCGTTTGCCACCTTTCCTCAAATCCTCGAAGTCTATAAAGACAAATCTCCGTGCAAATAAAAAGGTTCATGGCTAATGAATACTGTTGGTGTTTTTCTAAATGCGTGGCATTAGCATAATAGAGCAACACCAGCCTTGAAATACATGTGTGTGTGAGAGGAATGAATCTGAGCAAACTGGACAGTCTTTGTAAACATACTTACACACCCACTCTCTTACAGAAATTACCAAGCTGCCATGATGCTGCTGCTTGATCTCCTCTCATGCAGCATGTTTTAATACCACTTTTAAACCTTGCTGAGTTTTTTTCTGTAAATGAAAACGAGGCCTGTAACAACAGTAGTGATCTTCATTGCTGTGAAAAATAACTTTGCTGAGAATCCTAATTTTAAACAAGCACCAAAAAAAATATAATCAAACAAACAAAAAAGTCCTGCCCTTTTAGTTAAGATTTCCTGTCTGTCACTCTTGGAGGATTTTCTGGTTTTTAAGGTCAGCCAGGGTAGGAAGATACTATTCTTCTCAGGTGCCCAAGAGATGTGCTAGATAATGCCAGCTTTTCTTGTAATTGTGGTAAAAAATAGATGGCATTTTAAGAGGTTCTGACACTAATAAAATACATTTGTCTTCCAGAATTTCTAGAAGGTGGTGTTGGCCATGTCGAAATGTTATTTCGTTGCAACTATTTAGCACTAGTAGGTGGAGGAAAAAAGCCGAAGTACCCACCCAACAAAGGTGAGTCTCGAGGGATGGATGTTGTAAATGTTTGCCTTGCTCTGTGTGAAACTGCCCAAAGAACTCCCAAACCAAATGCCTTGAGCTGGGTCTGGTATTCTGAAGGTTATAGGGGATGTTGCAGCAGGTTTAAGTAAACATAATGAAGTTAAGTTGCATCGCTACTGGTGCAGCGTTAACAGGTGTTTATCTGCCATGACCAGTCTCCAAGACCTGGTAATGACATCCTGACCACTCACAGTTAACTTGGCAAAGGGACTCTGGCTCAGCAGCCTGAGGGGGACAAGGTCCCTGGCTGGCAAGCTTTGTAGGAGAACATGCTACACTTTCTGACTGCTGCCTTAGTTCTTTGATAACCAGCAAAGCAAAACAGAAAAGCTGATTGTCTTAGAAAAATGTATTTTTATTGTCAGCTTTTGTGGTTAGATTTTAGCAGCTCCTACCTGTGTGATTCATTGCGTGAAAGAGTGGGTTGATATGTAGTAGCTAAGTACCTTCTGCTTAGCAGGATGCTGGTCTGTAGCTGCTCAGCTGTTGGGTGCACCTCTTGATTAGCGTTCTCAGACACGAGAGGTTGTTATAAGGGAGACAATGTGGATCTTAGATACACCTTGGTGATCTAATGTTATCTCTGCGCTGTTCTAGTGATGATCTGGGATGACCTGAAGAAGAAGACTGTCATTGAGATAGAGTTTTCGACAGAAGTCAAAGCAGTTAAGCTGCGAAGAGATAGGTAGGTACAGCAAATGTTCCAAACACACAGCTTTGTTTCGTACGCTGTACTAACTCATTTTCAGTGGTTTGTAGAAAGAAAAAGTTCCAGCTTTAACACCAGCCATTAAAGGTAGAACAGGCTTTTGGGGGCAAGCATTAGGTGTAACAGATCACAGCTCAGGTATACTGGTATCTGGAACCTTGGGGAAAAGGCTTTCTGGCCCCCTAATGTAGGGAAACATTCTCACATGCCTACTGCTGTTTTCTAGGAGTGTGAAGGGAATTTCAAGCAGATCTCTAGAGCAAGAGCATCTGTTAACAGCTGGAGCCTGTGTATGTGTGGGCGGAGGGGTTCTGCTGTCACAGCTTTGGATGGAAGTGCTTTGTAGGCTCACAGTTGTGTGTTTTTTACAAGGGGGAGAATATAGCCATTAAATCAGTTGAAATCCTTTGTCAATCTGAATTAATGTCCATGTTTACCCACCCCAAGTCATAGGAACTTCTTGTCTGTTTCAGAATTGTGGTAGTCTTGGACTCGATGATTAAAGTTTTCACATTCACACACAATCCCCACCAGTTGCACGTCTTTGAAACCTGCTACAACCCTAAAGGTTAGTTGGGTATCTGGGCTGGGGAATGGAAGCAAGTTTATTCTGTTCTTGACACGCTATTTATCTTTAACTGCCTGAATCAGTTATCTATTACAACATTAAACGGTTAACTTACTGCACGATAGTCGTGCCCTTTGAAGATGCTTTTGTTTATTAATGAATTCTAATAACCATTTTATACTTGGCACAGAAAAGCTTTTTCATGTACTCCTGTTATAGATTTGATTTCTATAAGAGCTATGTTTTCTGTTGTAAAGAACCTGTAAACTTGAGGTATTTTGTGCTGAAGGCTTAATTATAAACACAAACTGAAGTGCCTCGTTCCTCTTTTCTAATAGAGCTGGAACTGTCTAGCAAATTATTTTCTACAGGATCAAAACCCGCCTAATTAGCAAATTGATACTGTTCTTTTTAAATAGCAAGGTATGTCTCTGTCTCTTGCTGAAACGAGCAGAGGGCATCTGTCCCAAGCCAAGCCGAGTACTGGTGCCACGGGCTAAGTACCATGTTGTGCGGTGACGCCAGCTGTAGGCTCCGGGCAGCACAGGAGGGATAGGGCCTGGGGGTGACCGAAGGGTTTGTTGCAGCAGGATTTACTGAAAAATGGAGGTGTGTCTGGAAGGGGAGCCTCGAGGCGGGGGAGATGGGCACGCTCCCGTGGCAGGTGCACACTTAAGAGCAGGGGTGTAAGGGAGGGTCTGAAACTTGAGGGGTAGAACAGCTGCGCGAGTGTCTGCCTCCCAGCACAGCAGGCCCTGCTGTGGAGGTGCACGCGGCCTGCCCGAGGAGGCCGAGGGAGCTGGGCCTGTGCACTTAAGCAAAGTGGAGGCTGCGATGGGCTGGTGGCAGCTGGTGGCTTACAGCTACCTGAAGGACAGTTACGGAAATGATGGGGCCAAACTCCTCTTGATGGTGCCAGACAGTAGAACAAGGGGTGCTGGCCATGCTTGATGGAGCGGGAGGATCAGCTTGGCTATGGGGAAGATGTTCTGCCCCCACCCAGGAGGTTACTTAGGCCTGGAGTCCCTGTCTTTGGAGGTTTCCACACCCCCTAGAAGCGCCGATGGAACGGCTGGCCGCGCTAAGTGCAGGTCTGGCAGGCTGGGTGACGTACAGGCCGCTGGTGCAGGGTGGAAGGTGCAGAAGTACGTTGTTTCTTGTGACACCCACCTCTTGCTCTGCGAGCTGTGGACTGAGTTTGCAGGAATTTACTTGGTGTCAGCAGAACACCTGGCAGAGATTGTGATTTACCTTAACTGGTCTGCAAAAAGTTATGAAGAAAAAAAGTGCAAGTGCTGTAAGAACCAAGTTCAAGCATGAATTACTAATAATCAGTTCTACTGATGGAAGAGAAACTAAAGTATCGCCTATTATAAACTCTTACCCTTTTTGAGCTGCTAAGGAGACTTTTTTATTTTTTTTTTTAAATAGCTTTGCTGTAACAGACTGATGGAGCTGATCTCTGAAAACATCCAGATTTTAGATAACCACAACTAGATAACTTTGAAATAAAGTGATGAGAGCAAGTTAAAATTATGCTACTCCCCTACTTCTCTGTGCTCTGCACTTACGGACGGATACTGCAATAGCCATTAAAATGAAATTCTGATTTACTACATGTATGTTTTATTCTGAAGTTACTGATATTTTAGAAACTTTGTTTGAAAACTTTATTTGGTTATGGAAACTACACAGTTGTTATCTTCTTGTTTGTTTGTTTTCTTGTCTTTTAGGTCTCTGTGTCCTTTGTCCAAATAGTAATAATTCCCTTCTTGCATTTCCTGGAACACACACTGGGCATGTGCAGATAGTGGATCTGGCTAATACAGAAAAGCCTCCTGTAGACATACCGGCTCACGAAGGAGTCTTGAGCTGTATAGCTTTAAACCTGCAGGGAACAAGAATTGCAACGGCATCAGAAAAAGTAAGAGTAATACCCTCCTACCTCTGACTTACTGTGTGTTCTAGTGCAGTACGTGCTTCTAAAATAGGAAGGCGCATCCTTTCGTAGGAAAGGCATAGAAATCACTAACCGGAAGACTCATCCTTGAAACACCCATTCTTGGTCTGTCTTTATCTTTACTGCTCCTTTGGGATACCGAAGAGCAATCCCCAGGCTGTGCCCAGGGTGGTGGTCATGTTGTAGCTGACTGTAGCAATGAGTGTTCAGTGACATTTGCGTAAGATCTGGCCCAGGCAATTCACATGTTTCACGTGTTCTCCAATAAATACTATTAATTTTAAAAGTAAAGGGGATGGGGGAAGGTTACTTCCGTTCTTTCACCTTTGTTATCTTCTGCTTAAATTCACCTTAAAACCACAGGCTAAAGAACTGGCATTCTGGAGGACTTAAGTTTTGCTGTGGCCTAACTCCTGTTACGGCCCTGGAGGGAGGCGTGCTGCCTGCTGCTTTCTCATACACACTCTGCAGATGTTTTCATACAGAGTGTAGATGATAAAATGATTCTGGGAATATTTACCAAATTGTGTGTGGTCGTATGTTCGGTAGGGCCAAAGGGCACAACACAGTGACAAACCCCTGAAGTTACTGCACAGCACGAATCCCTTTGGGCTGTGCTGATGCAGAGGGATGTAGGAAGAACGCAAAGCAAGTCACAGACCTGCCGTCTCTGTGGGAACCTGAGTGCAGCCAAGCTAGCGAGCATCATATCCCAAAGTTCAGTGGGTTCCAAAGTGTCCCAAGTTACACAAGGCAGAGGTACCCATCCGCCTGAGGCGAGCTGAGCACTAGCTACCTTCTTCCACTCAGCTGAAATGAGTTTCTCAAGGGAAAATTAAATTAATCCAACAACAAGCTAAATTAAAAAGTTTTAAAAAAGCAAATGCAGCCATAGCCTCTCTTAACTATGCTTAATTACTGCATGTCTTCTAAACACAGCTCTTAAAACTGCCAACTCCATTGCTAAATAGAGTAACAATCTTTGGATTTGTATTGACATTCCTTTTTTTTGCATGAAGTTCAAATGGCATTTTCAGACTGAAACAGGAGAAGGGGCACACTGCCATACAGAGCACGCTGCCGTAGCGGACATGCTGTAAGCAACAGCTCGAGCTGGTGTCTTAAAACTAAGCTGATGTTTCCTTGAACCTGTCTCTGCTGGGTTCTGTTCCTTACTGCTGTGTGACTGGAGAGACGCATTTATTAACCAGGTCTATAACACAAACTGTAGGTGACAATCTATACCTGCTCTTCATCAGACGACAGTACTACTGCATTGTTGAGCACGTTATTTGGGATATGCTGATGTGTTTTACATCTCTGGTGCCAAGCATCGTTTACTCTTAATTGCAGTATCGTTTCCAGGGCAGTATTCTGCCTGTAACCTGACTGTTATGGGGTCTCTCAGCTTTGGATCAATACAGATAACAAGCATGTGACAGGTAACTAATTCTGCTAGATTAGTTCAACTGAGCTACTTACAAGGCAAGATGATCCACAGCCTGATTAGCGGGTGGAAAAAAACGGCACCATAGAGTGCTGGCTGTGGGGAGCAAGAGAGAAAGGGTTCACAGAACCTGGGCACAAAAGGCTGCACCAGTCTAATGTTTGCAAACTAATGCCAGGGCCGCACTCGTGCTTCAGAATGTCACTTGGAAGGAGCTTACTTAGTTGAGCAGCTAAGTAACAAGATGGTATAGCAAAGCATTCTAATGTTGTGATAGTGTGGAGGGAGATCAGTATTCTTCCCCAAAATTGAGAGGTTCTCTCAAATGTTCCAAGATGAAAACCCCGGTGGCGTACACGGGCACGCTGGGCAGAGATGGAATTTTAGGATGCATTAACAGATGTGAGAGCCTTCTGGTTTTCCTAATGTAACGCTTGATTCCTTTCAAGGGGACCCTCATAAGAATATTTGATACTTCATCAGGGCATTTAATTCAGGAGCTCCGAAGAGGATCACAGGCAGCCAATATATACTGGTATGTTTAATCACTTCTTATTTGTCGTCTTGCGGGTGCCGCTGTGCTGAGGCACCCCGGCCAGCGGCACCCAGGGCAGCTTCAACAAGCCAAGGGAGGGCACGCTGCCACGGGCACACGGCAGAATTGGCTGGGCCTGGCTGCCCTCCCTCTGCCCGGTGCTGCTCACCAGAGAGCAGTGGCTGGCAGCTGGGTGAAGCCTGGCGCAGGTTGGAGGGGCTGGGGCAGACACGCGCGTGCTGCCACCCCCGCTCCTCTGCGCCCAACAAAAGGGAGCTGGGGGCACCCTCCGACTTGCCACTGCAGTGTGCGGATGCAGCGATGCAGTGTAATGCTTCCCAGAGAGACGAGAGACTGGGACGGGCGAGTGGGCGCTGGTTACAGCACGCGCCGCTCTGCGCCGACAGCCCAAGGCAGAAGTTTGACTCTTAACTCACTGCAGGGAGCAGCTCTCCCTGGAGAGGGTAAAGGGCTGTTCTGCCGAGCCCTGTGCTGGGGCAGGTGTGGCTCGTTTTCTCCAATACCTGCCCGCTCCCCATGGGAGAGGTCATGTGTTTTCTTCCAGCAGCAGTGGCACGGCCCACATGGCTGGTGCCAGTTCGATGAGCCACACTCTGCACTCACGGCTGAAGGGGCTGGTCACCCTGGCAGCGCAGTAGCTCTGCAGTGGAGGTGGCCCAGCTGCTCCAGGAGAGGAGCTGTGAGCCCCCTGTGTGCCGCAGCCCCTGGCCTGCTGGGCTGGCAGCGCCTCTAGGCCCCTGCAGTAGGGGAGCTGTGTATCCCGGCTGCTGCCGGTGTGTGCCGGCACACGCTGTGTGGTTATCCACATTTGCATGTGTAAATACTGTAACCGTCTCTGTTCTCTACAGTATTAACTTCAATCAGGATGCTTCCCTCATCTGCGTGTCCAGCGACCATGGCACAGTGCATATTTTTGCTGCAGAAGACCCTAAAAGAAATAAGCAGTCAAGGTAGGGTTTGAGCCATTCGGAAGTCTCTGGGGGGGGTGGGCTGGGCAGGGGGTTCTTGACCTTTTAACAGTGGTCTTGTCAAGGAGTCGCAAATACCTGCGCTACTGGAGGTGGCAAGATTAATTTGCTGTGCTTGAGTGATGGTGCAGACTGAGGACTGTAGAGCAGCTGCCCCGTGTCGGCTGTCCTCTGTGGAGCTGTAACTCCCAGCAGCAGGTTAGGGTGGGGTTGAGTGGCTGTCTTAACAGGAACATACTTTGTGGATACTTCCCATAAAGCAGTCTCTACTGAAAATCAATCCTTTTGGCAGTTTTTGCAGACACTTAAAAATATAAAGCCAAGAAGGCAGTTGTAGGGTCTCCCTTCCCTAGAAGGAGGATTGTGTGTAGTACCCGGTACGTGAAAGAAGACAACAAAAAGTCCATCAAGCAGCACTTAGAACTGCTGGGACATGCGAACAAGTCGCAGCGTTCACACTAAGTCACCACCTTACTAAGCTGTTATGCTTTTTTTTTTTTCTCTCTCTCTCTTCCAGTTTGGCCTCTGCCAGCTTTCTCCCCAAATACTTCAGTTCCAAATGGAGTTTTTCCAAATTTCAGGTTCCCTCAGGCTCTCCGTGCATTTGTGCCTTTGGAACAGAGCCAAACGCTGTCATAGGTAAGTACTGGCGGCTGCCCCAGCTTCTGTCGGGGGAGCCAGGTTTGAACTACAGCGGCTCCAATGCTCGGGCGAGGCGGTGCCGCATGGCTGCGTCGGCAGAGAGCAGCGCTCCGGCCGCTCGGCACGCCAAGGGAGCAGGCTCGAGCAGTGCCTGGGCTGGAGGGAAGTGGGTGCAGAGCTGGGCTGGCTGTGCTGCCCACAGGCACTGCCCGAGTTCTCGTGGTGGGCAAGGTCAGCTCCAACCAAAGGAGCAGAACTGCGCTCCAGGGACAGCGGAACTAACGCGTGTGTTTCCATTGCAGCAATTTGTGCGGATGGCAGCTACTACAAGTTCTTATTCAACCAAAAAGGGGAATGCTCAAGGGACGTCTATGCTCAGTTTCTAGAAATGACAGATGACAAGCTCTGACGGAGTGGAGGGGAGCACAGGGGTCAAAGTACTGCCTTGGCTGTGCCGCAGCTTTGGAGGGACATGTACGAATGTCTAATACTGATCAAGTTTAGCAGACCTCACTGAGAAGCCTGGCCCAACGTGATCACAAGCTCTGAAGTAGTGGACTACATATGTTTATTTTCATTTCTGCAAGTATTCGTCATTAAAATCTCTTTGGGTTACTGTCATCAACTCAAGTTTTCAAGATGTGGCTTTCAACAAGCTTGTGCCTGTTGGGTTTCTCTTACCTGAACTGTGACATGACTCCCGCTCCACGCGAGTGCCTGCCACCCCGCGGGGGCTGGACAGAGTACAGCTAGCCTTAGAAAAGGGAGGTGAAAACTGAAGATTTTAGGCATTGCTTTACTTCTGCCGAGTGGCTGGGGGTGGGGGGGAATACCAGGGATCACGCTCAAATCAACGTCGATGCTCATGCTTGGCTACGGGAGCAGGGGCTCGTGTGGCCACAGGCTGCTGCTCACATGCACCCGCTGGAGCCGAGTGATCAGCACCAGTTGTCAAAGGTGCCAAACGGCACCGGGTGGCCACAGGCAGAGCGGGGCATCGGCTGCCCCCTGCTCGGGGCGGGCACACGGGGCTCCTGGAGTGGCGATTCCCTCTGGAATGCCACAGCCGGCCCAGCTGGGGGACGGGACAGGCCACTTAAACACCCAGCACAACAAATGAACATCTGCGATGGCTTTAAACTTGCAAACTTTCTTCTTTTTTTTTTTTTTTAGTTGGAGATGTTGCTTGCTAAATGCTGTTGGCCTAGGGACAGTTAGGTTAGACTAAACTGACTGACTTTTGTAAACTCTTTCCCAAAATTGTTACCTGGCAATTAATAGTTCCTGCTGAACTAATGCACAGACACACAACTAGGACCTGACGGCCACAAGCTCCGCAGCACCCAGTACCCGGTGGGGGAACGTCCTGCTCCGCTGCCATCGAATGTCACAGATGCTTCAACCCTGCCACGCCTGTTCACTTTTAAAATTTAGCTGCAAATCTAAATTTGACAAGTTTCTTGTAGCATCACATAACATACTAAGGACTAACTTCTACGCAGATTTTGATGTCAAGGTTGCATGTTGCTTTTATGTGTATTTAATCACAGAAATTGTTTTGCACACTTATTTGTAATATGTTATTTCTTTTAAATAAAAAGTAACTAATTTTGCTGTATTCCCTGATGATCGCAGCCACATTCCTACTGTTGTAGGTTCGGGGGAATGAATGCGGAACAGAGGACGCAGCGGAATGGCACTGCCTTGGCCGTGCCCAGGCTGCGCTGCCTGGCACACGGACGCTGCTTTGTGCCCAGCGCTCTCAGTGCCGTTCCCACCCGCCACCGCAGCGGCGGTTCTGACACTCTCGTACCTTTCAACAGCTGCGTGAGCGGAGTGACCAGCTGGAAGCCGCCGCCGTGCCGGGGAGGTGCGCGCGGGGAAGCTTTACAAACCGTTGTCCAGGGATGACTCAGATCCTCTCTCTGGTGCAGCTGGAAGCTGTTTATGATCCACGCGGCTGTGCTCGCTCGCACTAGAACAGCACGCAGACCGCTCCAGCCGGTGCGGGGTTTATGTACCATACTCTGCTGAAGCACCACTCCTGCCGAAGTCACCTCACCCTCGACCCGAGGCAAGGAACATATTTCTGGGTTGAGCTACAGCTCTGCTGAAGTTGTACAACTTCCCCTGAACATTCCAGTGTAACAGCAAGAGCGACAGCAGCGCTGCCAGCACAGGCAGCCAGTGGTGCTGTACCAGCGCCGGAATCCCTGCATACGTACCTCAGCCTGTCATCTCATCCCTTCTTGTACGACGTGCACGTCCTCACCTTCAAGTATAGAAGCTACTTTACAGGGATTGAAAATGATGTAGAAGAACCCAGGATCCACAGCACCTGCTGCCGCACGGCACTCTGGGGTAAGCGTAACCACTTTGCGTGAAGTGGGATAGAAGATAAGCCCACCTCTACGATCCAATGGAACAGTATTTTAGTTACTTAAGTCACTTTTTTTGAGAATATATAGTACTTCAAGCATTAGATCAACCACATATCCACCGTACTGACTGATTTATGGTGGGCCCAGTTACGCCGTGAGGCTCCACCAGCAGCCCACACACCGCGCTGCTGTGTGCAGGGGGAACGCTCGCCCGCCGTCTGGGCCTCGCGTGCGGACCCCGTGTTCCTGCGCAGGCTGGGGAGCCGCTGGCCCCAGCAGGGCGCAGCTCGGCAGAAGGCAGGCTCTGAAACACCAGATCTAGCAGCCGGGTGCCTCTCAAGCATACCCACCCCCTGCTCTGTGTGAGGCTGCAGAGCGATGGGGAGCAAGGCAAGCTGTCAGAAATCTATGTGACAAAAGAGGATTAAATAGATTTTAAAATGTCAGGTTGTTAGCTTAAGAGAAGTATTACAGCCCAGAGGTCCAACAGCATTTACTCCTTCAAGTACATTTGTCCGGCTAGAAACACGTGGCAGCGGGGGAGAGCCCTGCTCAAGGGAGCACTTCGTCTGGCAGCCACGAGGAGAAGGCCCAGTTTGCACAGCAAATCTAAAATATGACTATTCCTGAAAAACAATGTATTTCCACCAGCTATTTAAGTAGATGGATTATTAGTTTCTTTTGGATCTACCTAACTGCCTTCTCTCCCCCTTATTTTGCTGTCTCTTTCTGCAGTACCTGTGTCAGTTCAAAATCCTGACAGGAAAACTAAACCATCAGCCACCGCAATAAATCCAGTGGCAAGTCATGTGCCAGCAGGAGCCACGGAACACAGGTACTTCACTTCAGACCCTTTAGCTGCTCAGATTAAAGCAGAACATACAAGACTCATCAGCGAAGCCACAAAAAGTGAGAGCAGGACTCGTTCTCGCAGATGTGGGCTGCGGCAGGCGCTGCTGACCTACATGCACGGGCTATAGCACAACACGCGCCTCAGCCAGTCTTGTTTCGCGGCCACGCTCTTACTAAGCCATTTCAACGCCCCCATTTTACTGCATTATTTTTTTTTTCTCCCCCAAAGGTTGTATTTGTTTAATCAAGCCAACAACTCTGGTCTGCTCAGCAAGGGATCCTGTGGAATTCCGCACAACAAGCCATTCTTTCTGGTAATAGGTTACGCTCTTGCAGCTTTGGATATTCCAGCCCTTTACAGAGCTCTGTTGCCCACCTCTGATTTCTCCCCAACGCTTGAAAGCACTGGCAGGAAAACCAGACCCAGCGTTCCAGCAGGTTTTTCTAGCACTTTAGACAAAAGCATCTCCCCAGCTCGGATGAGAAACAAAAAGAACGTAGCTAATGCGTAAGGAGAGGATCAGAGACCAAACCAACGTTCATGAAAGTTATTCCAGAAAGAGTGCACCTCATTAAGCTTCTTTTTAAAAAGTAATAACCTGTTAGTATGGCGGTCAGTGCTAGCTCAATACAGCTGTAGCCAACGTTTTTTTAAAACCAAATCACTGAGCTAATGCAAATCCCTGGCCACATACCTGAAATCAGCCCCAAACACTAACACCGCTTCTAGGAGAATGGTTTAAGAATTATTTTTTGTATCAAAAGTCTCAAAGTCTGGCTTGATCAATAGTTAGGAAAGAAAACACGTAGAAGCAGGAGCAAAGCTTGTTTGCATCTGCCAGTTCACAAATACAAACAAGAACGGGATGGTTAAAAGCCACCCAGGCACTTACCCACTTCAGACACTCCCTTCATCAACTCATCCCGTGTCAGACACAGCGTAGGTTTCTTAGTAAGGTCTTAACTGTGTAGTTGTGTATAGAAAGGGGTCAGTCAGGTTAGTAGAAAGCAGCACACGAGTTAGTGTAAATGAGAGAGAGAGAGAGAAAAAAATGTGTGTTCTGGTATTTGTCTCACACACACATATAGATAAAACCACAACTATATAGAAGTCACAAGCCAACCTGTGTTAATAACTACCAACCACTCAACATTTACCTTTTGGGGGAAATTAAACCAAGATACAAAACACAGATCCAAACAGACTGCTGAAACATCAAGTTCCACTTTTGGATGTAAGTAATCATAAAAACCATTTTAAAACAAAGCTCTGCTGTAACAACCGTGCAAGCAAAGGCGGAGTGTTGCCCGTTGCCATCACGTGGCCGCCGTCACCTATTACCCGTGGGAGGCACAAACACACAAACCAGGGATCAGTTCAGTTTCAACAACCCGACGACTCCACTCCGTAAGGCCTGACACCAAAGACCAGAACCAAAAGCCCTGGAGATGATCCCGTAGGAGCCTCCTCCAGCACCACCAAAGCATGGATAAGCACGTGTGATTTTTGTGTAAGAACGTAAGCAGTTTCCTCACGTCGCACAGCTTTTTCGAAGGGTTTCTCCATCTGAACGAAGATGCATCCTTGTGCCAACTCACCGGCACCAGCAAGCGTAGAACACCCGTGCCCAGAGGCTACCGCGGGCCGCCTGCCGTTAGCGACAGCGCTGATCACCTCGGCTTGTCTGGGCCGATGCCGCTTCCTGTGGCACTGCTGACATAAACTGGATTAATCACCCCAGATTATACATAAATATTTCAAACACACTTGTTGAGTAATTTCAACTTAGTTAATTTGCTGAATAAAATTTAATTTTATTTAAAAAAATCTTATACACTATTATTCACCTAGCCCTAGTTGTGAACAGATTCTCACTTCTGAAAATAAACCACATTCTAGTAAATTCATTCAACACCAAATTAAATTACTAGTACTGGATTTTTTTCTTAAAAAAAGTATGTTAAAACTTTACTTTTTTTATTTTTAAAACCTCTAAAGAAAATGTTGCAATTTTACAGAAAGGTTTCTTTTCAGGTTATGCTTTTTTTTAAATGCCTGTTATAAATTCAGCTTGTGTAGAGTTTTTTTTTCATAGTTTTTTAATATGTATTATCTGCAGAGACATTGTAACAGTTCCATTTTGTGGATGAACACAAAACTTGTACAGATTTCTCATATTTGGTCTTTAGGTAAATAGTTCCCAAAAGCTGCCTAAATAAACCACTCCAAACTGTTCAGTCCATCATGAAAATACAGTTTTCCTTTCATAGTGGGAAAGGAAATATAAATAATGCATCATTATTACAGAAAATGACAAAAATCAGATTCAAATTAAGCCAACTATCTAGCTTTCACTCACCTTACTGCATGAGGAAGTAAGACATTATGTGAATTAAAGACTGAACAGCAGCCTTACGTTTAAATTTAATTTTGAAATGTAAAGTGGAATCTATTACCACAATTAAAGTGAGAAATTACCGATACATTTTAAAATGTTCAACTGCAGAACACACACTTAAAAAAAAATTATTATAATAATACGGTAGCCACTGTTAGAAAACCACAACAGCTACTCTTAATGGAGACCCCAAAAGGTCAGTGTATGACATCAAAAGTGTTATGGAGAAACTGGTCAGATTAATTTCTACTGATGGGTGCTTAAGCTTAAAAATATTGAATATACCTCTGACAAGATAATTTTACTCTTTTTAAAAGGACTTGTGATAAAGAATTTCATCTTTCTAAATGAAGAACAGTCTGTTATCTTAAACATACACAATATTAAGCGAGACTCTTGTTTTACTTTAGACTGGAAAAATATGCCAGGGACAGTCAAAGTCAACACAAAATAACAAACAGCAAAAGGTAGCAGAAAGAGAAACAGGTAAGTGCAGCTCTGGTCAAATTCATAGCAGTTCTTTACGTCAGTTAACGGCTCATTTACATTGTAATTTCTAATCAGTTACATGCAAGCCCAAAGAAGCATTTGATCACTACACATGGTAATAAAATTTGATTAAATTTATCAGGCAACTGCTAAAATATGAAAATTTGCAGATGTAATAAAGTAGCTTTATCTGAACTTTAACAGGACAGACAAAAGTAAATCATTCCATTGGTTAAAAAAACCCTACATTCAGTTTTTTACCAAACAAAATTTCACATGAAAAGTATTGTGTGATTCCAAAGTTTCCGGAGTAGAAATGGAGTGATTTGAAATGTCAAAGACCCCATTATTTTGCAAAGAAATGAAAATACACCTCAAAAATTTCTAATTCCACATGTGAACAACAAAATACTGCATATCTACCAACAACTGCATTGGGTAGGTCGTTATGAAAGGCTAGCTGCCAAGATGTAGGAAATGGCTCCTTGCCTCTGTTCCCTTTAAGGAATATACAATCGTTTGAAACCAGTTCACACTAAGCGCTTATCATGCTGCCGTTACACTGAGATACTCAGTCCTTAAAATAATCTGATAAAGATTTTTTTAAAGCTGCAGCCCTCCCCAACACTGTATTTCTCAGTGTACACAGTTTGGTAGGGGGCAGGGAGGAGCGGGGGTCACAGCCTCTGGAACAAGATGTTTTGCAGTTTGACTTTAAATTACCAAGTTTTAAGGCCACCTGTGTTGGGTTTTTTTTCAGTGCTGAAAGTTGAAGTCTGATCACAGGGCCCCTTTCCCCACTGCGTGAGAACATGTTCCAACATTTTAGATGTTATATTTAAGTGTCTCCTTTTGGCACCATGGAGTTTGTTGTTTTTTTTTTTAAAAAAAAAAAAACAAAACACTCCCCTAAGTTTCTAGTTCTGGCTGCCTTTATCACTCACTGCCACAGATGGGGTGTCCACGTTAACAGCTATGACTATGCTCTCTCCATCTTCTGTTTTGATACGTTTGAGTTCCTGCTGTTCCGACTGGTCTCCGTTCTGGCGCTTTGTTGGAAGAGATGCTGATGCGGACGCATGGGTTGCTAACATATGCAAAGGACTCGCAGCAGCTGTAAAGAGAGAACACGAACTTCAGCACACTAATCCTCGGCAAAACCGATGATACTGAAAGCAAACTTGCATTTTCATTAAAATGGTGAATTTCTCTATTAGCGCAATGTGGGGTATTAGCAGTCCCAGCTGGGATTCAGGTCCAACTGTTTGATCTTTGTACAAACCTGAAGGACATTCTCTCACATCACTCAACATTCATGCAGATGTGGCCAAAGGTGGGAGAATGGGGAATTATCTCCATTTTGTCAATGTGGAGCTGAAGACAGAAAAGGATTAAATGACTGAAAGCCAATCTAGACAGTAATTTCTTACAGACTAGGAAGTGAATTCAAAATCCCCTTTGAGTAGGTTCTGGCCACGATTGTGGATCGCTGCTGAGTGCGTTACTCGGCCTGGAAGGAGACCACCACCAGGTCGTGTTGTCGTGTTCATCTGCAGCCGTATTTAAGAAAAGCTACTGCAATTCACGCAGCCATGAGATGCACACTACTCAACAGCAAATCCTCTTCAACAGATAGCGAGGCATTCACCCACAGTGTAAGGAAAAGGCAGCGCTTTAACAAGTAGTAATATTAAGAAACGACGCATTTGATTAAGAGTCAAGTACACAACTGAATTAGATCAATCAGAAATGTATATAGTTCAAGCATCCTATAAAAGATTTCAATCCTTCTCATTCCATGAAGATAGTACAAGGCATCATTAACGTGCAAGTATAGTCCTTAAACCTTCTGAGATACCAGAAGGTTCCTTCTATTTGTTAGCAGTCTGTTTCTCATACTGACCCCGACTTTATTAAACTGACTAGTCAAATGCCTTTACAAATAATGTAAAATGCTATAGATTTACTTGTTCTTTGCACTTCATGAAAATTCATCTAAATGTTATCAAACCACCTGCTCTTTTTACACACAAGCTCCCCTTTTCAGCACCACTGCTTTGCTGACCTTAGTACAGCACTGCCTGCCAGTGGAGCTGAAACATGAAATCCATAAGGAATTCTAATTTGCTAAAGTTGTTATATTTGTTCTTAGTAAGCTATCCTAAAGAATACCTGGAATATCACCTCTGCACGTTAACTAAACTGTGCTGTACTTCGTATTTATTGGTAGGACAAACACTTCCGAAAATATTTACCTGATGCAAAAAGCTTCACTGCAACTGTAAAATAATTTGTTCTTTTATCTTAACAGTATTCAGCTTCTATTAGAAAAGCTATTCCTTGCGCTATTTCTGAACAGATGCCATAGTTACTTCTGAATAAAATGCTTTACTGCAAATTTATTGTTGCTTAAATAAAACTATGAAGTTTATCCCTCATCTTCAAGCTTGCATTACGACTATCACTGCATTACTCACTCCAGGGTCTCTCTAGTAGAAAGAGAATTGCTGGCTGCAGCCACAGCTGATACGTGGAAGCATGAAATACACAGAAGAACAATGTTTGAAACCTACGCTGAAAGTCAAAATAAAAAGTATCTAGTTACATAATTTTATGCTGCAATAAGAGACCTGAATTTATTTTGGACTTCACAGCTTTCAGTTAGACTGACGGGTAGTAAAAAGCACTACCAAACTGTCTTGCTAAGAGTAAGATCTGAAAGCACCTTCTTATCTTACTACAAATAGAAAATGTCAGAAGAACAGTAGCTGCTCTGGATTTCTTAGCTTCCAGACTGCACAAATCTTCCTTCTCCAAAGACAAACACACATACAAATGTGTGCGTAAATACAGATGTATGCACGTGAACACAGACATCTGCAGACACATACAAACAAATTATTTCTGTAGGCCTGCTTCCCCCTTGAGGTGCTTTGCCTGAGAACTACCTGGTTTCTTGCTGGTTTAGGAGTTACTGCAACAGAGAGAGCAGGACATGGAATACACCTCACTTGCTGTTCACACTTTGAACATCTCAGGAGGTGTTTCAGCCCTGGAATCTCAGAGTGAAAACACCCATCACTGCAAGCACAGCCCTATCACCCCCAGCGAAACAGTGAGAAGCATCACAGTTCTACTCCTGTGTTCAGCCACGTTTCTTAAACACTCCTAGCGGCCATCGGGCTTCCCTGCCAAGGAAAACATGTTCGGATCAGCTGAGTTTTCAGAGTCCAGAAAAAAGAGAAAAAGAATTATGCCTTACTTAAAAATAACTTTTCAGTCTATTTCATATGACTCTCCGCTGAATTCATACATCCCTTCTGACAAAAGAAATGCATACAAAGTCTGACAGTGATTGCTCTTGCTTTACTTAAGCTGGAAATGAAGTGGAAGCAGACAGAACACTGACCTATAAATGTCAGTGACGGAAGAAGAGTAAAAAGGAAATAGCAGATAATTTACTCCATTAGAAAGACTTCAGAGTGGAAATACAGGTAATAAATTGATATAAGATAGCCTAAACCTATTTATGTAAACATATTTTATGACAAAAAAAGCTAACATCTCAAAGTGAAACTGTTGGAACATGCTGTATGCACACCTGCAAAGCAAACCAAAACAGAACATTCTGTGAACAAGCGTGAAAATATAAAAATTACAAAGAAGTACTGCTACCCACTCAGACTGCTGAGCCTGGGTGGGGCAAGATGGTATTCAGACAAGATGACTCTCAAAATCTTACAGAAATTTTGTCATTTTTAGTACAGGTTCAATAAAAACAGAAAAGTAACAGTTCAAAAAGCCAACCCACAAGCAAGTTCTGTCTTGTTTTCCTCTTGGTTGGTTCTTGACAAATCATCTGGGGAGCAGTTACCATTTTAATGGCACTGGTTTTACAGGAACTTCTTTTTAAACTTGTTTATATCCTGGGTTTAATGAGGAGGGAGAATGGGCTGTCACCACTAAGTACATCCCTATAATGACCACAAAGAGAATAAATAGCTGTTCAGGTAATCATCAATGAAGAGAAACACTGGTTCTTACCAACCGGGAAGGAACAATCCCTTACAAGGCTATAATCTAATATTATTTTTTTTTGGTGGAACTTACATTTTCAGTATAAATACAAAAGACAGGAGAACAGAATACAAAAATGCAGCACTGGTCACATTAATGTTTTAACAGTTACAAAGCAACAGAACCTCCTGACACAATACCTACCAGCATTGCCCTGCCCTTGTATCGCAGTGGTGATGGGTACTATGTGCGTTCCGTTCTGTGTTACAGTTTTTATTGGTAGCTGGTGTTGACCTAGAGGTGCCTGTTGCACTATAGTAACTGTCTGTAAGGGTGTGGTCTGAGATGTCTGAATGATACGACTAGCAGCTCCTATTGTAGCATGACTAATAGCAGGTATAGGCTCCACTTTAACTGAAAAACAGAAGATAAAACATTGTTACAAACAAGAAAACGCTGAAGAACCATTTGTTTTTACGCAATCAACCCACACTGAAAAAGCACACCATTTCATTACTAGCTCCAACATCTCTGAGAAATTACAGTGCAAAATCTTCAGTTTTAGCCAAACATTTCAAGCATTCATTGGAAAGAAGTTTCAAATAATAATTCTTCTGTACAAAGAGCTAGCAAAACAACTAATCCCACAGGTTCTCACCTTTTACTTCCTTGTGGTCTCCATTCTCTTGAGGTTCTACCTTGGGCTGGGTTACCATCGCGGCTTGCGTGACTACTGCCTGTCCAGCTACAGTGTAAGTGTTTGCTGGTGCTAATCCAGTCACATTTGTGACAGACACAGCTGGTATCTGGTGGACAACGTGAACTGTCTGAACTACAGGCTGCTGGGATGTCGATGTTGTCACAGGAGTTGCAACAGTGTAGGTGACGGGTTTAATAGTTTGTGGTAGCTGCCGTTGTACAGTAATTAAAACTGGTTGGCTAGATAGAGGTGATCCTACCAAAAAAAGAGATAAAAATTAGGCTGCCAATTTTAATTATTTCTTTTAAGCCAGTCATTCTTTTAAAGTTAAACTAAAGCCTCAGAGGATTAACAACCTCCTTCACTAATGCCTGAATGATCCAAAAGATAAAACCAGACAATGAAGACTATGACACATGGCTGTTCCAAGCCACACATTCCAGGTAACTGCTGCATTAGCTCCATAAGACCTGTACACCACCTGGGCAAAAGCGCCGCCCCCCCCCCCCCCCTCCCCAAATGCAGCTATACTGCCAAAGCTGTGTTTAATACTCATTTAGTAACACTCTTTCGCTTAGACAGTAACCTGTGTGTAACTCGGGTGTCGTGTGCAGTGTGTCTGTCCTGGCAAAACTCAGCTTTCTAGGCTGGGGAAAAGCCTGCTGCCTCTGCTTGGGGCTGTGTTTGCCTTCGCCACATAATGGCCACTGGCACTTCGGGAGTACCAGAGTATCACCAGGAAAATGGATGGCAAAAGTATACAAACTAAGGTAATTAAACAAACCCATCCTTATCCCATCATGCTTTATGGGGGTTTGGTGGTGTTTGGTTTTTTAAATAGGCAATTTCTTACCACTCAAAATTTATTCTTTCTCTTTTTATCCTTTCAATGCTTTTTATCCCTACCTTTGAAAGGATGACGTCCCACAGATGCGTACAAGACATTCGCTAATTTCTGTAACCCATGTAACCTAAAGGTTTTGGGTGTTTTTTCTGAACCAGAAAGAATACATTTTGAAAGGAAATGACACCTGTTACAAGACAGTACGGTCCTATACAGGACAGAAGCACAATCTCTGCTTAGTAACAAAGTGATCAAGGGTGCTGGAACAGCACTTGCTCTAAACATTAGGAGGTTAAATACTTCTGGGTACACGTGCAGCCTTTGTAATATTTATATATTAGCCCTTTCCCGCCTCCAACCCCCAAACGCTTATTTCAGGATTCCTCACCTGGGGCACTCTGTGCAAATCGCGCTTCTTGTATTACCGCTAGTTTTGGCTGGATAGCACTAGGCTCAGGTTCCATTGGGACTGGAGATCCTTCCCTGGACAGACTCTCGGGGGTCTGGACTCCACTGGAGTGCGCAGACAACACTCCAGAGTGATTAGGAGAAGCTGGGGCACTTCTGTATTTAAAAATGAAAGCAGCAGCTGATGTGTTTTAACTTCTGAACTGTGCAAGACAGTGACCTTCCTCTAAAGAGACCGTAACACACGGTGCCCACAGGAGGGCACCTCTGCCTTCTGTCAAGCACAGTTACAACCCACAGCAGTTCTGATGATCTTTAATAAAGCTTCTGTTAAACAGGGACAGAATTTAAAAGCAAACTTCAGGTATAGTTAATGGAGAGGAAGTGGCTGGGTGCCTTCTTAGGGAGACTCTCTAAACAGTCTTGTGAAACATGAACGTTTCTTCTGGTGGAGAAGGATGATGAGCAAATCTCAAGTCTACAGGGCAAGTAATAAAAGATCTGCACCAGCAGAAAGGCCGTAACTTTACAGAGGGAGTAATTTAAACCCATTTATTTCCCCATCATGAATTCTGCTTGAACATTATCGAACTAAATACATGTCATCTCTCAGTTCAATAAAACGGTAGCTGGTATTTCATAATTTTCTTTGCAAACAGTTTTTAAAACGCAGTAGATGGCAGTTAGAAATTAAACTTATTATTCTGTAAAAAAATCCCAAAGGTACAGCAAGGCTTGCTTACATTAACAATCCGATAGTTATGCAAACCGAATCAGTTCTTTAACACTACAAACAAGCAATAAAAACAAGCCTAGTGTATGGGGCAGCTTCCTAGTAAATCATACAGAATTCAAATACTGTGTCTGGATGAAATTAAATTACTAAACTCGTGACTGTATCCAAAGCTATCAAGTCTGTATCAGCCTGAAGATTAAACAACAGCCATAGTCTTTTTGTTCATCTGTTTTTCCTTACCTAGAAGAGAGTGGTCCCAGAGGGGTTCTAAAGCAAGGTACTCCCCTAGGCCGCCTTTTCCTAAAAGCCTGCTCTATTAATTTGCTTTCAGAAGCAGGGTCTATCCTCCAGAATGAGCCTTTGCCTGGTTCTTCCTGGGAACGTGGTACTTTGATGAAATAACGATTCAGAGAGAGATTGTGACGTATTGAATTCTATGGAACATAAAAAAATATGTAGAATTCATATAACTTTTCCAAGTCAGAACGTGGCCTACTGCAGCAGTTCGTACTATAGGAGACTCGGGGTTCAGCTCTTTTAATTCCTTAATTCAACAGAACTCAGAGCACTGCAAAGGCAGTGCCATAAACCTGAAAGGACTCTTGCATTTTTAAAATCTTCCCCAACAATTAAAAAGATAGTATGCTAATGTGGCGGTAACAGGAATCCCATTCAATTCTCTAACGACAAACATGGTGATTGCAACAAATTGTAAGAACACTACAAATACTTATGCATAATGCAGTGTTTTTATAAAAAAAAAAAAAAAAACCACAAACAACCAGTCTTCATACACCACCCTTCCCCCAGGTATCAAAGAAACTGCCAGTTCATTCTAAGAGGAGGGCCAGTAAAATACAGCATATACTGATTCTGATCTTACATGATAAACCTACTACTGTTCCACAATACAGAAAGAAAAGGTTAAATTACACAAGTTCCAAATGCAGCTAGATTGTTGGGAGTTCACCCACAGTCCAGTCTGTCTCAACAAAGGAGCCAAGGATTTAGTGTGTCTAGAAAAACAACAAATGGCAGTAGGTCCTGAAACAGCTCTTCAGCAAGATCTTCATTACTGCACTCTACTTTGCACTTTATCCTCATTTTGCCGTAACACATGCACCTCTTCAATCACAGAGATGTGGAAAACAGCTAACACCATGAAGTGAGTATATCTATGCTTGGCTTTGCACACATGATTTAATTTTTTGTTCTTCTTAAGATAGATAAACTCAAAATCTCTCTAAGTAGTATCACTGAAGAAGATGAAAATAACAATAAGCATACATACTGAAATACCTGAGGGGGGAAGAGAGGGGGAATTGAGAAAAAGCTTTATGTTAACAAAAAAATCTTCAAAATCTTCAAAATCAAATGCCAATCTTGCTGAAATGTCTGAGTTCATGACCCCGATGGCAAGTTTGGAAAACTTAAAGCAATGATAACCATGTATAGTTTCTTAAATGCAAGCTGATGAAACAAAAAATGGTTTTCCCTGCCAAAAATTGAAACAGAACTAGGAAGTGCCAAGAACATGTTTATAAATTGTATTTATTTCTCCATACGCTAGAATAAAAGAGTAGATCCAAAAGTACCTGCTAAAGTAAGTTCACAAAGAGGAGTCTTCAAGTGCTCAGCAAAATGAGACTTTTATAATAAATCAAGGCTATACAATACCTCAATACTATTTATTAAGGTGAAGGATTTGGATACTACACAGATGTATGTACTCTACGTTTTGAATAGTATGTGCATATATAGCCTCAAACATTATTCAAAATATCTATCACATAAGTCAGCCTAACTGTAATCTAACACCTGATGGATCAAAGCTATCAGAGCTATTCATACAGGAGGTAGCCCTGCTGGTGTTACAGCAGTGCAAGCTGGGACTACTGGCTGAACAGCATCTGATTTTCAGCTTTTCCAATTGTTTTTACAAATAGGTGCTAATTATTTATTGCAGAACATACTATGTCTACTGTGTCTATCACTTTGGTTTATAGGAAGTACCATACATCTAAATAAATACACTGTTCTAAAGCAGAATTCTTTAACCATGCATTACAATGTATGCAGGTTTGGTTCCACAACACTTACATAAATAAGCATTACACACACAGATATTCAAGGTATTCCAAAACAGGAAGCAATAAGCACACCAACATTTTATAAACAGAATCTTGTTGCTGAAACAGATCTGTTAGTACAACTGCAGCCAGGATTCTGCATTGCTTATGTGTGAAAGGGAAACAAAAGATTCCTAGCCACAACAACAGCTAAGTCCTTTACTAGCCAAACCATTAGCAAAAAGCTAGGAACAGTTATATTCCCCACTAACCCTGGAATTCCTCTAAGAGTGATTAAACTTTCATACAAGCCCTACGACAAATAAGTATCTGATTAATATTTTTAAATCTATTCCTTTACTGAGAAGGCATGTATTCTTTAGTCTTCTACTTGTACAGCAAGTGGAGTTAATCACTTCTTCACTTTTCCCCTCCCCCAGTCTCCCCAAATTTTACTTCCCTGAAAATAACTTCAGAGCATGCCTCTGTTGCAGATCATGACTGTACTAAGCAGCAACACAGTGAAATTGATACTCCATGATCGACAGTGCAGTCTGAATGTTATACGGGCAAACTGGCCGGTCCTGCTAATTGTGCTCTTCTGTCCTTTGCTGAAACTAAAAACAGCAGCAAAGGCACTGAACCTTTACGCCTATCTGGAAAGGCTATGCCAGACTGATTCATACTCAGTTAGTCATCCTGGAAAATGCTGAGGTTGGTCTCTTTAAAAATGAAAAGAAGGCATTAATTCTACAGGATTGAAGGGTTTGGTCTAACTCCATACAGATTTGATTAAGTTCACAAATAGACTATGCTGCACAAATAAAAAAAGGGGCACGTAATAGTGCAAGATAACAGAAAACACACTTGTTCCTTCACTGTATTGCATGGTCAAGATCACTGTTCTCAAATAAAACTGAACTTGTAACGTTTAATATGCTATTTTATCTCAAGATAACAATATGGATGTTTACACAATTATAAATTACAGAACACAACCACATTCCTAGATAGCATATGTATTTTTAAATCCACAGTGTCAACTGTATTTTTCTTCCCCAAGCGTCTGTTTGTATCCCTCCTAGAAGTTTAGAGAATACCATTCCACAAATAAAGCAATGTTTCCAATACAGAATAATATAAATGGTCTACTCTGTCGGACAACTTGTCAGATAAAGACAACACACTCATTTGACAAATTCTATGTATGAAGGGCTGTTAGGCTCACCAATTGATTTCTTATGACCATTTACAGCTGCCAGTATTACTCACAACTAAAGAAAGTATTCCAGAAATCAAATTTACCTGCCAGCCCTTGTCTGCTGTCCTGTAGTACGGGTAATTTTTAGTTATGTGCGTATAAATTCCATTTAGTGTAAGCTGCTTATCAGGTGCCATTGTAATTGCTTGTACTATTAACTGTGCATAGGAGTAAGGTGGCTTAGAGTCGTCCTGTACAAGGGGAAAAAAAAATAATAAAAAAAAAAAAGAGAAGCATGCATCAACAAACTTTAAAGATACACACAGCCCTTCCTAATGAAAAGTTACAGAACAGAATGAACTTGATTTAAGGCACTTTTGGATAACCAAAATCTTGAGGCAGAAAAGAAAGTAAGACAATTCTGCTCTTACGATTAGCAGATTTTAAGATAACATTAAAAAAACAGAAAAACATACAACAGTAAACAAATTTCAACAGCCTATAAACAGATATATAACTGAAAATATATACACACACACCCCCAAAGAGAAGAGAAATAAATAAATCTCACATCTAATCACAAAAACCTACAGATTGTTTTTAAAGTCTGTAACGTTAAATACTACTTAGTGCATACGCTTTAGCCAACAAAATTTCCGAAGCCTTCACTTCAGATGTATGGGATTGATTTCAAACAATGTTTACCTTTGGGCTATCTCCACCCGATGCTTCCTTGTCATTTTCTGACTGTGAATTGTCAGCCATTAAATGTAGGTCAGATGGTATTACACGACTCATTTTGTACCCTGAAGAGCCTGCACCACGGGGGCTAGATGGGCAGGAATTTGCAGCACTGTAGAGCATAAAAAGAAGATCCTACTATTTTGTTATACAGTATATCACCACATTACGTATAATCAAAAAGCTCTTATTGCAGAAAAGCCCACTACCAGAGCTTCTAGAGTACAGTTAAGGGTCTGTCAGTATTCCATTATAAACCCCATCTTCCAAGCCTTTCTAACTCATCCATGGGAATTAAAATCACTGCAGGAAGAAACCTGTCAGATGAAGCTCAGGCTTTCCTCCTCAAAGGAAAAGGAATTAACCGATTTATTAGGTTGTATTGTATTTGTGTAAGATTTGCCAACAGAAAAGTCCATTTTAACTACATAAGCAACCACAAATTTTAAGACACTCATTTGAAACAAGAAACACATCTTGCATGAAATCTCTGCCATATGCTTGTATTCAGTCTGCTCAAAAAAGATCATCTCTCCTGTGCAGTATTACTGCACATTTGAGGAAAATACAGTGAGCAGTGAGGGGGAAAAAAGTTTTGATTCTAATTTAAGTCTAACCCAACATTATTTTACGCGTTTACAGGTGTGTGCACATACATATGCACACATATGTATGTATAAAAATCATAAACACATACAAATGGGATGCATCAGCACTGACTCATATAATTTAAAGCAGTGTCAGGCCAACAGAGCAGATACACTGTTAAAAAGCAAAAGACAGCACCAAACAAACAAAAGAAGTGCCTCTTGATACCTCCCATTTTGCTTTCCATCTCAGAAAAACAAAGATAAAATTGTATATAATTCCACCGTTAACTTCTTTCTAATGGTTGTCCCTCTGCCTTGCACAGTCCCCAGGAACCACAGCTGCACAAAGCCAGTCAGTAGGTGATGTCTGTCCCCTTCCCCCAAAAAAATATTTTGGCAGTTCTCTACAAGGATGCATACTTCTCAGCAATCCATGACGCAACTGATTCCAACACAATCCTCAGAAATTCCAAAGCAGTTAACTAAAAATTAGGACGAGGAAGCCTGCTGTGCCCCCAGAACCAGCCTTATCTCCAAAGACAATCTTTAACCTAACTTGAATCTATGGTTCAAAATATCAAGTAACAAATAAAGATAGAGAACGTTATTCAGATTTATACAATAAAGCCTTAGCAAATTTACCTCTGTTAAGTTTTATTTTTCTGTCTGGCCTCTCAAGTTTTTTGCTACCTCCCTTTTTATGTACAGAAAAAAAAGAAGGCACTGTAGGTTGGGCAATACATATTAAAAAAAATATTCTTCAAGTTTCACATCACTAGAAATTCACCAACAATTTGCTACTAGTGACATACTATACAAGGAAGACTGGATTTTTTAAGTGTTGTATGGAAGACTCCTTGATTAGAGCCAAAACATGTAACTAATTTATTTTTTTAAATATAGGTCACTGCTGTTCTATGTTTTCACATATCAACTGACAACATCCCTCTACTGTGCTCACTTTAGCATATATTGACAAAGCGACACATATGGTATAATCAAAGCAAGTTTACAAGTCTTCTAAAAAACAGGATGATTTGAAGAGAAACTGTCAAGCTTTGCTCTCAAAATAGACTCAAAACTGATGTTTTTTGTTGTTTTGTTTTGGGTTTTTTTGTAATAAACTACACTCAACAGGTGCATGAAAGCCTGGAAGAAAATCAGAAAATTCATAGTAAAGACTGCAGCAATATATATGATATTATCTGAAATATTTGTGAGCTGCTCTGTCATTTCTTGAGTAAGATATGTTTTCTCTGAATTTTAATAAGAAAGCAAACCTGTTATACAGTCAAGTTTAGATGTCTTTTCTCCTTACTTCTACCACTTACATAGATCTCATTAGACATTACAATATTGAGATCAAGATCTTGGCAAGCATGAAAGAAGTCAATTATCCTTACATTCAAATTTCATTAACAAGATCTATATTTTAAAACACCAAGCATTAACAGTCCTTCACTCAAGTGAAGACACAGTAAGTGAGCAGGGAAGAAAAAAAAAACAACTTTCAAAAGCATGTATGTGACTTTGAAACACAACTTTCAGTGCCTTTAAATGAAATTTTTGCTCATGAACTTCCTATGAATTTAAAAAATTGCATCGAAACTCATTTTACCAGTTTGTGAGGACAGGTCACTCATGCTTAATTGAGTTTGGTCCCTAATAGCAAGTTGGACAATGGCTACGATTACCAAATTAAGCAGCACAGCAAGTAAAAAACCCAGATTAATCTCCTGTGCAGAAGACTTCCCTATACTAAACTCTACGTCTTACACTGTATTTTAAGTACAGTGTCTGTTTACCTCCAGCAATGACTAATCAATAACAAATCTTCTGGAGTAAGAGATCAGTCCATTTTCCACACTAATGATAATCAAAGAACATTTTTTTCTGATGATAGACTTCAAGAGGATAGCAACTAATCAGAATGTTTAACATGGCATAATTTGAATTTATCTCATTTAAAGTGTTGCCGTAAGCATGCAAGAGTAAAAAGTAATCTATATCACCTGGAATGCAAGAAGATATGCTCCTTTGCTGTTCTAAGAATGCCAGGCTCCTGAGCAAACTTACACATTTAACGTATTACATTTTAGTATTAAAGCCTGTTGATGCAACTGTCTTAGCAGAATGGTGGTTTTCTCCAAGGCAGGTAATGCTGAGCTTCAACTAAGCTTTTACCACAAAAGCAAAATACTTAAAAGGAATTAAAAAGCTGTTTCAAGTCTGTAACCATACGTTGCCCTATATGCAATCTGCAGGGTTTAAATACCTGATGGTTCCTGTGGGAGAGGGGAGAGGGCTGATCAGGTGAGCCATGTTGTCTGGAATGTTTATTGTTAAAGGAGAGATCTGGGGTTGCACAGGCTTCACTGGGGACTCCGGGGCCTCCTGTTTTTCTCTCTTTTCATTGGACAGAGCTGTGAATGTTATCTTGATGTTTGTGCTGGGAAACCTGAAAGTACAGCTGAAAAACAAAAAAGCAAATAGATGAGCCACTTGTTTACAGAATGTAGTATTTTCTGCATAATTCGCACATCACCCAACCTTATTTAAAAATAAAAAGGTATGGTATCTTACGTAATCACCCGTAACCATCTTCATTTTACAGATCATACAAAAAGATCAACGTGACCAGAAAAAGGTCCCCAGGTAAGCAATTTTACAATTTGGAAAGAAACTGAGGCAAGCTCAATTCTTTGCAACAAGGGCAGTTGATGAGTTGTCTCTATATTTCTTGAGGTTCATCCTGATCCTGTAACTGTCCCTAAAAGAAGTATTATTTTGAAGACAAAAGGCTATTATATTATGATGCCAAAGAACAGCATTGGCAATTGAACAAGCAGGTCCATGACATTAAAATTAATCGGGAGCATAAATATTGGCCACTTTGAGGTCTACCCAGTTTCACAGACTGGTCTAACAGATTTGGTTTCTTTTCTCTTAAAATGCTTATTGAATTAAACACGTATCAATCCTAATTCCGATCACTTACAGAATATATGGCTGTTGTAGCACTACATTTTCAGAGCAGAATTTTAAGAGCCAATTGCAATAATTGTCCGTTTTCGCATATGACCAAAGATCGCAAGCCCAAAGTTAGAGTAATGATAAATAAACAATATGCAATTATTTAGAAAATAAAACAGAATTAATGCACCTTTGAGTATTTCCCTTTCTATATCCAATTAAAGAGAACAGGCTGTTTCTAACTTCTCAGTAAATAAACAGATTGAGTGAACAAGAAACTTAATTTTGTCTCAACAAAAGCATCTATAAAAATACAGTCCAAATAACTTTACTACCTCCTTGTTCTTAAGCTGTTAAGACTACTCTCAGCACTAAACCAACAATTATATTTACACACCACTTCCACATGATGAAAAGGACTTTCCAACAACAGACTTCCCAGAAAAAAACTTAGAAAATGTTTGTTTGTTTGTTTGTTTAAATGATTCTAGGTAGATCAAGTTTATAAAGAAAGGAAACAGCAGCATGATGGAACAGGCCTAAAAAAATGTAGCTATGAATGCAAGATACAGACTGTAAACAAAAGTGATCATTTCTCGGAAAAATACATTAAACATAAAAGTGATGTAAGAATTGGAAGGAACATTCAGCTGCGGAGTAGACTTAAAAACACTAACTCTCATGTGTTTTGGTTTTTATTTCTCGAAATTAATCTGAGGGTGTTTACAGAACAAAGGCAGCATTTGATTTTCACGATGTCTCTTGCCATGTGCACTGCAGCGGTTCTTTTTTCCTACAATACACGCTCAAGGATCAGGAAAAAAGAGAAAGAATTGACAATGACCTTCCTTTCCTCTCAGTGTTACTTCTCAGTATGGACCATGTCCGAATTTAACAGACGACCTATTTCTGAAACATGCTCAATGTACTAAATTAGGAACAGAATCTATGCCAAAAAACTGCACATGCACTTCAGCAAGGAAGTTAAATGGACCAATTTCTGCGTTTAGTGCATTTTTGGGGGGTGGGGATGGAAAGTGTTGTGTGTGTGTGTTTTGTTTTGAATACATCTTCAGTAACAAGTCACTTTGCTTCTTCCAGTAAAAACTATCTTGCTTACATTGTTTTAGTGACAACTGACAGAGGTCTCAGCTGTTTTCTAAACATTTCAGTTAATCAGCAATAATGACAACACTACTCAGGTGTGTGCAAAGAGGGTAGCCAAAGGCACCCTTTTTGCTGAAGATTAAATAAAAATCCCTGTGAGAAAGTGAACAATAAAATCTGTTCGACATACAGACAGGTTTAAATTTTAGTCACCTGTTTTACATATTCTATGAGGCTATTCCATACCTGCAAATTTAACTTAATGCTTTCAGAAAAACATGGGAACAACTGGACACAACTTTAGATGCTCATTCACAGGTTAGATTTCTTATTGCTTAGTAAAAAAACCCAGTACATACTAATAATAATAACAATAACCAACCAGAGTACTGTGGTGCTGGGGTGGGGTCAGGACAGGAAGGAGGTAGATCTTCATGACTTAGACACAAGTGCCAGAAATATGGAAACACATACTCGAAAAGTCCTCCAATCCTCCACGTGAGTATGCATGTTAAGACATCTCCCTTCTACATTACTGCGTTACCTAAATGCATTCTCTCTCCTGTGGGCACCTTTCACAAAAAAAGGTAAGGGCAGCTTACGCAGGTAAGACTAAAGTGCAGATTTTGTATTATAGCAGAGACATGGTGCTCTCGTTGGGGGTGGGGGGGAACCCCACACACACCACCCGCAGAACCAGGAGCTCTGATTAGTCAATGGTACTGTATAGTTTATAATTGCACCAAACTTGGAACTTATAGTCGGGAACTGTATTAAAACCTAAATGTGTTACTGTTACAGTTTACATTTCACATGCTGGGCTTGAAAGGATGTCATTACTAAGGAAGACACAAAATACTTACAAATCACTATCTGGTTAGAACATGCAAACACCTGAATATTATCAAAAGACCACATCTGTCAATTGATTCATATTTGTAAACAGAGTTGGCTTTTTAATAGCTGGAATTCTGCCAAAAAGTAGAATAAAGAATATCCTAACCAACAGATTTTTCTGAATAAATTGCATTAACGCAAATGTGTTAGATATACTCCCAAAATCAAAGGAAGGAACATGTTCTAATTTGATCAGAATCAAGTTGGTTTGGGCATATTCTTTAGTTATACAATGAACTAAAAAACCACAGCACACCCACAGGGAGAGACCTGATCAAACATTTAGTCTACAGCAAGCTGAATTTGATTTTACTCACTGTTTAAAGTGTTTACAATAGTTTCATGATGTGCTGCCACGGGATGGTTGCTATAGAAGAAACTAATCTACACAACCCACCTTAAAAAAAAAAAAGGGGGGGGGAAGAAAAAAGTTTTGCAAGGTGTCAACTACTCAACTACATTCTTCGTTTTGAAGAATGCCATTTGAAGTAGGAAATGAAACTGAGCAACCAAGATTGATCCAACAGATTCCTAAAAACAAATGTTTACAAAACGTCTATGTTTGAACTGCTATATTATGAAAAGTGTGTTAGGTGTTTTAAGTGATGAAAACAAATAGCACTATTAGGCTGACAGGCCAGCCTTGTATTTTATGTATTTCAAACAACTATTCACAGTATCCACACAAATAATTTTGCACATTTATTGATTATGATAGGTACTTGCTTTGTGCTTTCTACAGAGCATCACAAAGGAGGACAGCATGCAATCTAGGAAACTGCAGCACAGGTGTCAACGAAAATGCAACTCATGATCCTAATTATTCTTTTTAAAAAAAGTTCATTCTGGGTTGACTACTGGAAAACACACAGGCAGCATCAAATTATTTTAAACTATTCCCTAGAAAACTCTTACTATCTTTACAGCTCCCAGCAAAATGGAGACATGCTGATCTAGGCACTACCACTAAAGCATTTAGCAACTTTGTAGGGTGCCAGATAAGTGTCTTGTGGGAAAATGTGCAAAGTCTAGTTTTGCCACATCTGTATTTCTAATATTTTCTCACCTCCCCTCAGTGGTTCTGTCTGTACTGCAGGGAAAAGCTAATTATACACTTGTAATTCTGCCTATATTGAAATACCATCTGATTGAAACTGAGGAAATCCATCCTGCCTCCATCTGGGGAGCCAAAACATAGAAGTAGGAATCCAATTTCCTCCCTGTACATAAAACCTGCTATAACACTCAGTGCCTCAGTACCCTTTGAATTATTCTGGTTTAACTCTCTTTAAGAACCAGGACCAAAACTGGACAGAAGTTGCCATCCTACTGTTCTTTTATCAGCACCTCCACATTTTACATTCAAATAGATTATAGGGGTTCGGCACTAATAACCCCGTAAGTCATGGTAGTTACAACTGTATAGTTCAATTCTTTCACATTGACTACAACACTGAACACCAGTTAATGTAAAGGATCCCCCTGTATTTTAAACAGATCTAAAAGATCTGAGTGACAGTTTTCAAACTCTTGTTGATTTACTGAGAACCAAGAAAAGCTTCAACTTTTTACCTTAAGAACCCAGACAGGATCTGGGAGATTGCTTTTGCCAATTTCAGACTTCAAATACTTTAAAGGCAAGCATGGGCAACAGTGTAACTCACCTCAAAGTGAAACTGAGATAATTAATAACAATTAATAACACCTGTACCACTAAATAGACTTTTTTTTCAACTCTGATTTTCTCCAACAGTACAGCAGGCTTCCTTCTCCTCATTCTTCCTGCTCCTCCCCAATTTCATCAGTAGACTAACAAAACCCATGGCAATAACTGTACTTCTAGATACCGCCTCCCTTCCATGGAAGGGAGACTGGAAACTAACTCCTTTTCTAATTCCTCTTACCCATCTACTTATGACTCACCTTCCAGTTGGTCTTTTCCCATCACTCCAGTAAAAATGCTCCTCAAAGCCAATTTATTTATACTTCTGGTAAGAAGACATGCACATTTGAAGATTAAGTCACCAGTAAGGTACTATAGTGCACATTTCTAAGCCCACTTTTGATTCAATTCTATTTTAAAAGTCAAGGAAAAATTGTTGGTTTACATCCTTCAGCTAGAACCACAGAGAAACTGAATTTGGGAGGGACCTCCTAAGGTCCCTAGCCCAATCTCCTGCTCAAACCAGGGCAACTTCCAAGTCAGACAAGGTTGCTCAGGGCCTTGTCTAATCAAATTTTGAAGCCTTCTAAGGATACAGTTGAGCAGCCAATTCATTCCTGTAATTAGCCACACTAACAGTGAAGGAGCTTTCTCATTTGTCCAGGTATGATTTCTTAGTTGTAACTTGGCTACAGCTGCTTGTCCTCAAACTGTGAGCCTCACAGCACAGCCCGGCTCCATCTTTTTTACAACCATCATTTAGGCAGGGGAAAAAATAAAAATTAAAAAAAAAAAAAATTACACTGAAGTCCTTTAGCCTCTCCTCATACACCACACATGCCAGTTCCCTAAGCATCTCAGCAACCCTCCCCTCACCTCTCCAGTTTGTCATCAGTTTTCTTTGTACTGGGTGCCCAAAACCAGACACTGTTACCACCCAGTACAAGGCCAGCTTCCACCACCACAAGGATACACTGCTTAAACAGCCTCCTCCCCCCCAGGCCCCCCAGCCTCTGCAGAGCTGCTCTCCAGTCAGTCATTCCCAGCCTTTACCTACCCCAGATGCAGGATTTTACTTTTCAGAAACTTCAGAAGATTCCTGCCAGTCCATTCCTCCAGCTTACCAGCATCCCTCCAGATGACAGCACTGCCCTCCAGCATATTAACCGCTCCCCAGCCCCAATCCGGCATTACCTGCGACCTGCAGCAGGTCCACTGACAAGTAACAGCACTGACCCCAAGGCCACAAGGTGCGAAAGCCACACAAGGGTACTGCTTCCTCTGTGCCGTTCTACATAACATCTGTAAATTAAATCTAAGACCAGCAAATCAAAGCTGGGTGGTAATTAAGCGTCCATAGGAACATGGTACTTGGAAATTACAATTTGTATGACCTCCTGCTAATGGGTAAATTTCAGTATGAAAGAACAAGCACCACAATTTCATCTTTTCTCCATTTGCTGCTTCATTAATTATTGATTCCATCATCATGGTTTATTAGGAAATTAATTGCAAATTAAACTATATTTAGCTATTGGTTTAAAATCGTTTTTTTAAATAAGCAAGACTTAAATACAGACTTTACAAAAACAACTAGAAATGCCACGGAGGTAAAAAAGCTCTAAAGGCTGAAGTAAAACTACATACAATTTCAGTCTTTGTAAAGTCTGTGTATTTTGCCTTGATGTCCTGAGAAAAAGATGCATCTCTAAAGAAAGAGCTGACCTTGGCTCCTCACACAGATCAAACTGTTACACACAAAACCTGTAAGAAAAGATGTTACTCCATGTCTTGGAGGTACCTGAAAGAAGTAACTTCTGTTAACTTGGAGAAAAGCAACAATTCCCATACCAAGGAGAAAGTGGTCATTTCATTCAGCCTACCCTTTTCCAAAAGAAACTTAACTTCCTCATCTTCTGAATCTTACCCCAAAAGATTTCTGATTGTTCAACAACAAGAACAGGCATACCGAATTATTCACATCCAGAATTTATTTTTACGACTTTGGGCTGTGTTTAATTGAACTGGAAGTCAATATTGCAGTCCATTTCCACAAAAGAATCATCACCTTTAGACCTAAACAGAATCAACAAAACCAAAACT
The DNA here is from genome assembly GCF_963210335.1 of Falco punctatus. Lineage (NCBI taxonomy): Eukaryota > Metazoa > Chordata > Aves > Falconiformes > Falconidae > Falco > Falco punctatus. Next base: position 114,921,711 of record NC_137580.1, on the reverse strand, counting down.
TATTAAAAAGACAAACTGAACTGAATTGCTTCAAAGCAGATTCAAAATGTCAAGATAATCTTAAAGTACCCAACAGTTAAAAATCTGGGTTTCAAAACTAATAATGAAGGTAGATACATAAATCCATCCAAATAGTCACAATATTAAATAGCCACCTGGAAACTGCCAGCAGTAAATTATTACTAATAAAGCATAGGTTATTAGGGAAAAAAATTACACACTTTTCTGTGGAAAACACTTCCTTAACTCTTTAAACACAAAATTTGTTTTACAAAGTCTTTTTTCTAAGTTTTCGAGGATTACATTACAAAGTGCTGCTGTAGAAAACTTACACTATGAAATGTAATGCTAGTTACATTTGGAAATGTAATGAAGAAAAATGCTAGTACAGGAAATCTTATAATGGATATACTGGAAAAGGGTGATCCAGTATATTATAATACTAATCAGATTATAATTATTTTCTTATTGTCCAAAACAGCAAGAACTTTCTCAATGTACAATTTTTTAAACATGTACTTGTTCATCTACATGAGGTATAACCTTGTGCTGCTATCACATGTTTTATCTTTAACATTGTATTTGTAAAACTTTCTATATTGTTGGCAATAGAAGAAAGGAGCATCCATTTTTCTCTACTGACAGGGGTTGGAAAAAACAAAATCCCTTCTAAAATTTATAGTAAAGAAACATAAAGCCCAACTCCTCTATCAGCTTTTTTAAAAGGAAGTTTTTAATGCTCTTCTGCTTGCAGTTGACCACACCCTGCACAGCAATGTGAGAACCTACCCCAGCAGGAACACAGCGTCACTTCCTACAAGGGCATGTACACATACACGTTGTTAAGATGGATTCTTCCTCCTTCCTGCCTCCATGGTTTAAACTGAGTCCTGATTTGGCTAATTTACCATACTTACACTGAATTATGTTTGGCTATTACTAGTCAGGACACTTCTAGAGGTTACCCAAAAAGCATCTGCCCTTTAAAAAGTGACAGCTTTCTCCTCTGGGGAGTGAATCATGACCTCATGCGTGTTTCCCTTAATTCTCTGTATCCTTTGCGATTGATTTCTGTTGACTGAAGATCAATAGTTGCAAAGCATGTCCTCCACAAACAGAAAATGCGAGGGCTGTATAGCAAGCTTGACCTCTAATACCGTAAGGAACAAAACACTCTCAGATTTTTAAAACAGCAATTAGATTTTTTTATTCTGAGCACTGGGAATGCTTTTTGCAAGTATTTTTGAGCTTTTCCAGGTGTGCCATCACTGTCTACACAGTGACATAAAGCAGGATGAAAAAATACCCTAAAGAAAAAGATCACTGATCTGTCTATAACTCAGATATCTTAAGATTCAAAAGCAAAGATCTACGCATCATCAGAAGTCTAGAAATATTGCTGTAGCCTCGTGTTAATTCAAGATGGCCAACAAAACACTTTTACCAAATCCTAAGCAGGCTGGAAATAGGACCTAGCCGTAAATTAATGCCCCCCACTGCCGGAAACCTAGGTTACATACTTCCTCACTCATGTTTTAGCAAGTGCATAAGAACTACGTAAAGCTGTTGGTATTCATTACAGGAATGGTGCTAACCTGCCTTCAGAAGGGTCTGGAACAAGCTGTCTGCGTCAAAAAATAATCCTATGACAACAGAATATTGATGACAACACCAGGAACATTCCTGAACCACTAGCAGCAAACACAATCTGAGTAATAAACACATGCTGCTGTTTGAAACTGTGTTGAATTCTTCTTTCCCACCTAGAAAGCTAACTTCATAAGAAGCACCACATTTTTAACCCTATGTTCACAACAATTCCTGTAAGGGTGTTTTAAGAGTGGAGACTGAAAAAGACTTGTCCGGAAGTTCTTCAACTACAGCAATTTTGCTGCAAATGTAAATGATTCTGTTAACAACTTAAAGCTGACCTCACCCTTCCCCTGCATTATTATGCTACAGAAACAAGCATTAACGAAAGTGCTATTACACATTTTCAAAGGTTCTTCTTTTAGAAGTCAGACATCTCATTTTCTCTATATACCAACCACACAAACACTGGTATTGATCAGCAGCAAAAACATTTAGGTTATCCTACATGTCATGGCAATGTGCTATGATTAATTAAAAATACATATCTCAAAATCATAAATTCCCACTGCGTTCTCCTCTCTTCTTAAAGGGCAATATATTTAAACCAGCAAGAAGGAAGAAGAAGAAAAAAAAAAAACCAAACCAAAAAAACAAACAAAACCTAAAGAAATTCAATACAGTAGCCCTGCACAGGCTGCAGGAACCGAGAAAGAAATTGGCCTGCAGGCAAGAATGTAGGCAGCAGTTACTGTAGAAACCAAGCTCTTCGTTGCTTTTCTCTAAGCAAAAGAAAGACACAAAAGAGCTGGAAAACAGCGATCGATGGGAAGCAGCTTATAAAGCTGCTTGTCACATCTGCTGCAGGAAAACCAGACACTAATTCATTAAAACTGCTCATGTAATGCCTCTGGAATTTGAGGCTCCCCAGCCTGTGAATACAAAAGAAACTCCGCCTATGGAAACACTGCATTTTCGGGTATTTAGCATCTCTGTACACAAAAGCCGTATGCAGAGTCAGGTTGTGTGGTCTCTATCCCTAAATTTCGTTCTAAACTATAAAAACAAATTAAAATTTGTCCAAAAGATTGTGTGCCTCTACCTTTGTCAAATTTCAAATAGCTGTTGCGAGTCCCAACAGAGCATACGTAACTCCGTAACACAATAGTTTCCTGTTTAAAAAACAGAAACAAAACACTTGCAACAGGAAAGTAAAAATCAGTCATCATTTCTTCTTCCTTCCAGATAACTGTATTTAACAATGGTTTCCTATTATCAAATATGCAAGCTCAAACTTTCACCATGACAGTAACTACCATTCAAAAACTTTTCATAAAGCATAAAATTTACAAACACAGCTGAGCTGAAGTAGACAAACCAAAGCCACTAGTATCCTTTATTACCAAGTTACCTAGTTACAGAGGTGCCTGGCATTTCACCCTCAGTTGTAGGGTGCTCATGGGGATGCAAAAGTTCATATGGTAACACTGAAGTTATGATAGTAATGTTACTCAGCACTAAATAAAAAGCTATCAGCAAACCAAACTGAACTGCTTAGAGCCAAACATATAGCACTTGGCATTTTAACTATTCCTTACAATTAAAACAGCAAGGGGAAGGACAGTGAACAAGTGCTGTCATGATGTGTTTTGACGCAAGCATAATCATAAAAAAAGCTCTTATGACTCACACATCACTTTAGTAACAAAATACTTCATTTATTACCTCATCAGAGACTTGCATTCTATTGCAAAATCATGCCAAAACTCCCTAATCATTACCAAAAGAACAGCTACCCACAGAAAAAAAGATTATTCCTGAATCAAGGAAGCAAAGTTTATTTTAGATGGGCTTTTCAAGACAGAACACCGTTTCCAAGAGCAAAACAGTCCTTTATTTCACACAGAAATCCATGACTAACTCAGGCCATTGAAGAGTGACAAAAACTGCTTCCTACCAACTCTAATTTTGAGTAGACAGCAGTGTTTAATTTCCCCCTTAAATCTCCTTGTCTGGTCAAAGAACAGACTTTTTTCAAACTCTTCTCAAAAAGCTATGGGCATTAATTAAATTTCACAATTACCTACCTAAAGATGTTTGATGTTCAAGGGCTTCGCATACTTGCTTCACTTTGCAGATACTGCTGGGCTGAGTATCAACAGAAATCAAGTTTTCATGTTATATTCTGTGATTTTTTTTTTTAAACCAACTGTACTCTGAAGAACGTCTGCTCAAACCATTTTTCCATTTTTTGTCTATTTGCAAATTCCTAAAACTCTTCTAGTGAAGGTGCAGACTCTCTAGAACTTCTATACGCATGACCTGCTCCACTGTGTTACACAAACCTACTTTCCTTGATCACTTGTGTGGGCACTCAAGAACCAATCAAGACTCCAAAACAAGTCTGAAAGGCCACAAAGTGATGAAACTATTTAATCTACAACAAACACATTGTTACTGGAAAATATTCCTCAAGAAGCACTCCTCCTGAGCTATTCTTCTAAGACTGTGCCAAGTTCTCAAATCGTGGGCTGTTGTAAGGGGCAGCAGGAAAGTGCAGAAGGATTAAAAACGAATAATAACAACAGGCATGATTTAACAAGTCACATAGTCATGCAAGTAGGAGTCTGTCCAGGAATAAAAAAATAGACTAAATCAAAATCTTCATCAGAATATAGGTTAACTGTTCTCACTGTGCTGATAAAGGAACAACAGTACTGAGAAGGAAAGTGTATAGCATGCAAACATGAAGCATGGGATTAATTTCTCCAAGCGCAAACCTGTACCTGTGTTAGTCATGTAACTTCACAGCAAGTGAAAATGAACAGACACTTAGTGGTGTATATCCCATAGAAGGGAAAAGCCTAAAAGGGTTTGGGGAAATCAGATCTAAGGTTGCCTATTTTTCACTGAATTTAAAGGGAGCCTAGGTGTAGACATACACACACACACTCACTCACGCACGCCCCAATATTAAGCAACATGAAACCCACTCCAAACAAGAACTATACAAAGTAATGAAAAACAAAACCAAGGTTCCTGAAGCACAGGCATCAACCACGCTGTTAGCAATAAAAGTGTGATCTTGGGGATGGTGGTTTCACAGGATACAGCCATGTAACAACTCAGCACTACCAAATGGGGCAGGCTATCCTGCCTCTTGCACCAGTTGTTCCCAGCCACATGATTATTCTGCTTACCTGCTACCAGGAGCCACTGGTATCCCCAGCTAATCTACTAACCCAACGTAAAACTACTCTAGCCAAAATGTAGAAGTTTGCTGATGTTTTAGTAAGTTGAAGTCATCTCACAGTTTAATCTCTCTTCAAAAAGGTAAAGTAAAATCACGACACCTTAATTTAAAAGCTGTACTATACTTACTACATAAGAAAACATTTTATCATGCAACTATCATAACCATTCTTGTTGAAAGGTTGAAATTTGAACTAGTACAGAAAAATAAGCTTCCAGAAGTTACTAGTCATAAACGGAAGTGCAGAATTCCATTTGTAAACAAGAATGCACATTCAGAGCTTTTCAACAGAATAAAGTTTGGTTAGCTTGGGACCTTTCAGCTTGACCAAGAAAGTCAGTATGTTGATTGCAGCCACTGTAAACAGAATGGATTATGACCACTTCAGTCAAGCATTCCTCACAACATTTCTACAACTCTGAAGATATACATGTACTAGAAACTACACTAGGAATAAAATCTCTCTGAATAACGGAAATTATGTATCATGTATTAGTAAATAACTACAGCATTTATATGTTCCCATACAGGTCTCAGCTGTAATCCAATAAACATACTGCTCTGCATTGCTGTAACATCTTTCACTAGAAAACACTGAAGTACTGAACACAGATCAGCGTTAACACATTAGGTCCAGTGTTCTTTGCACTCCTAGGCACATGCAAGTTTAGGGATAGTAGCATCTACACAGGAACAACATCTGTGAGAAAGCCTGGAACGCTGGCAAAAACAGAACCAGTACTCCGCAAAAACAGCAAGAGGGGAGGCAAGTCAGAAAGGGAGAGAATTAAAAGTGTTTGCACTGCAGACAAAGTAAGCCACTTCAAAACCCAAGGAATCAATTTTAAAAGGCAAGGCACAGCTCTTGATAAAACATGCTACAAAAGAGCACTGAAATTTCATCATCCCCCCCTGCCTCCGCCCATGAAGTATTATCCCCATTTTTAAAAACAGATTAAACAGATTTGTGACTTGGCCAAGTCATTTTGGCAAGCGTGCAACAGAGCTGGGAACAGAACATATTTTTTCCTCAACACCCAATCTTTGTTTAGACCACTGGATCATCCCTTAAATCTTCCTTCTCCTACAACCACTTCAAGAGGCAGAACACCAGGTGAAACACACATCTTCAGTAAAAGGGAAACTAGTTAAATAAGACTGAAGTATTTCAATCACAGTTTGTTGCTCAGGAATAGCTGCTTAAGGAACAGAAAAGTAGTGGCTGTGAAGCCTATATGGCAAAAAGTAAAACACGCACATGCATCTTAAGCAATTTATCACATCCTCCCAAACAGAGCTAAAGAAATTTTCATTTCACCAGTCCTTTACTATTACACCATGAAAACTGCACATTACATGCATGCATTTTAATTAAAACCTATACAGTTATATACTGAACAATTTGAAGACATTAAGCTACAGAAGTCTCATTTCCTACGTATGAGAAGCAGGATCTTTTTCCCCCCCATTATCAAACAGAAAAAAAGCTAAAACAGTATTTAAAGTAATTAAAAAAACAAAAATAGAGCAGAAGAAGCTAAAATTTAAATCCTAAATATTGAAAAATATCTGGGAAAAAAGGACTCTTCATTTGCTTTCTTTCAGTAATTAAACAAGAGTTCTTCATTCAAGATGAGTAATAATAGTTGTCAAGCTACTGAAAACTGTCACTGATTCACACCTGTTACTTGTACCAGTGCAGAACAACCCAGGCAAAACAAGCAAATGTCCCATCAACACACAGCTGCAGGTGCTGAAAAGGAAGTGTACATCCTACTCGTCTGCAATATGGAAGGACTTTAATTTTATCTATGTTATATCTGCTATTTTTTATTAACCATTCTCCTATACTGCTCCGTATCAATGTAATGAAATTGCAAAAACCTTCATGGCCAAACAAAGCCAGATGACTAGATTTTTTTGTAATAACCAGACTGTTTTGGAGAGGGAAATATGTGGCAAGTACGATCATAACTTTTCATTTCTTGTCCTATTTAAATAAAGAGCACTGCTGTACAGTATTCAACTTGTTTTTACTTTACCTAACCTCCTACAGACAAGCAGCAGAATTCACGGTAACTGGATCAATCCCATACAATGAAGAATATTCTATGGGAGGGTAGTAACAGAAAGCATGTAGTTTGGTTGTGTGAACCAAACCCAAGCAGAGGTTTTCTGATACTAAAATAACCATGACTCTGACAGTAGTTTCTTTTGGTTTAGCTTCAAATTCCAGACCTTTTTGAATTATTTTTCTGTGATTTAGCTTTTCCAGATGATTAAATTTTCTAAAAACAGAACATCAAAATGGAAAAAAAGTGGTCCCAGTATATAATGCACTATTTCACCACGCATCACTCTGCTTTATATGCTACAGCCAAATCAACACAATATTAGTTAAAGTCTTCCAGAACACAAATCAATATTGAGCCCAGTCTTCTCTTCCTCTTGTGCAGCCAAATTGATGTAGTTAAGTTTACAAAATGCTTTGAAATGCTGGAAAAAAGCAAGCTACCATCAAATCTAAAGAGGTTCACACACAGCTACCCAGAGGAACATTCTGCTGAACTGCTCTAACAACTGAACTTCCCTCAATGAGTAGAAATTTGCAAAACTTTCATAGATTACAAAAAAATCAACACACCTTACCTTCATCCCTCTGAAAAAACAAGTGACATTTGTTCCAGTTCAGGTTTCCCCAGCTTATCAACTGAGCATCATTCTTCCCTGAACAGGGCTAGCAAAACTGCAACATAAAAAATCCTCCAAATTATGAAAGACTCCCCACCCTCCCCTCCCCATATATCTAAGTGCTGGACCTTCCCTGTATCAAAAGATCATTTGCTATTATTATTTATATTTGTCATGCACAAATATTGATTGCTACAAAATCATAAATTTCTGTAGTGAAATTTGAATGTAGAGTTGCATATTTACAAACAATTTCATCAGTCATGTGATTTCTTCAAAATGCCACTGCAGAATCCACTTGTGTAGCAAAGCTGAAAAGATGCAAATGAGTTCTATGCATATGCTACTGCATAAAGAGAACTGCAAACACTAATTTTCACAGAACTTAAATTAACATGTTTCCATTTAGTCTTGAAAACCAACCAATATTTGAAAGATTCATATTTTCAGAAAGATCTATTACGTTCAAACGAAATGTTAATCCCTAGCTACAGAAAGCATTTCCTAATTTCCATGTATAAGGCATTATACTATTCTTCCTTCAACAATAGCAAAAAGACTTTTACCATGAGAATGTATTTTTCTAAATCCGTATGTAGTACAGGAAGTACCATAAAAAACGTGGCATTTACCATAATATCCAAAGTAGCCCCTAAGTTAAAGTTTTCATAAACACAGAAGTAGCAACAAATATGACATATTTGTAGCCCATTTCCCTCATTTTTAACTCATCCATCAAATTATTTTATTATCTTAGAAACATCCATCTGGAAAAGACTAATATTTCTGGGTTTAATTTCTATTTTAAAAAATTAAAGCAAAAATGGAGAATAGAAGAAGTATTGAAATATGAAGATCTAAGAGACTTTTTTAACAATCTGGAGGGCATGACCATTGCCTTATCAGGTACTGTAGTAACAGGTACACTTTTCCAGTACACAGACAGCAATATTCAGGCTGTAAGTTAGAAATGCTAGAAACTAAGATAATGAACACCTCAGATAATTAAAAACAAGCTGCATAAAACTCTGTTTTTTTAACATCCTTCCCCCAAAAAAGACAGATTCAAGACTTTTTCTCCACATATTACAAGTTTTTCATTGAATGTTAACTTTAGCACACAAGTTTGTCACGATTTTAAGAAAGAATCAAAAAGGTTTGCTAGATATTTTTAAACTACAACTCTAATTATCATCAGGAATCACACTGGGAGGACCTTAAGAGCACTAATTAGTTCAGTTACAAAATTATATCTTACAATCAGTTTTGCTCTGTCTCCTGAGAACACAACAGTCATTTTATATAAAAGTGTCACAAGAACCAGTGACTCTTCCATAAAGCACTGTTAAGGTAATGAGACAGGACACCATCACCTGATGCAGAAAGCTTGAAATGCAACATGAAACCCTTAAAACTCTTTGTCACTACTTGAAAAACAAAACACAAAGCTTAACAGAGACTACCAGAAACTAGTTACCAAGCATCTGTTTGAAGGGATTTGTGTGGTGAAGTGCAAAATGAGGACCATCAACCATACAAACATTTTGGAAACTACTAAAAATAGTACAAGCACATTTTTGTTGCTTTTCCAGTCCAACTTCATTGTCCAGTGGTCACCTTTTACTTATTTTTTTTTTGTTGTTCCTCTTCTGAGGTATGTGGATAGCATCTTTGACTTTGAACCAACAGTCCCCACAGAAGCAGTTTCCAGAAACATTATGTAGCTCTTTTGTCCGTGGAGTAGGAGGCCAGGGACTTCTTTGCTAAGTGTAGGGCTTGTCAGGCCCCTCAGCAAGCTGATACAACTTAATAATGCAGCACCAAGTAACCCAGCAAAACAAAATTTTTAAGAGGAAAATAGTATTCTCTGGGTCTAGTGCGAGAACCAGCTAAGAAGGGACCTACTGGTGCCAGAGCCAGTGCAAGGAGGCAGGTGGACCCTGGAACCAGGATCAGGAACTAGAATGAATGACCAAGATCTTTCTTTCAAGAGCAAAAAACCTTTAGATTGGCTCAAATGCTGATAAAACTTGCTACATAAGATACTGTGAAGACACTTTATCAATCTGAATTCATTTCTTCCCATCTGGTAATGGAAAAAAACTGCACTTCTGACTTGACAGAAAACTAATCCTGAACCTGCCTCTCTCCTCCTCTTCCAAGGGATTGTTTTTCAGGCCTACCAGTAAACTAATCTGTCTTGAGCACACAGTGTGAACACCAGAGCTAACACCAGAGTACAGAACAGAATGGTTCTTTCAGCTCTAACTCCCCGATTAGCTTGTTTTAACTAACCTTGAAACCAAAGGGTTAGTTACAGCTTACCTTCACAGCCCGAATCTTATATACAGGTATGCTTAAAACAATGAGAAAGTGCTGTCCATGTTTTCATAAAACTGTACTACTATATAAACAAATCTAATGTGAAGATTAAAAAAAGAAAACAACTTTTAAAACCAGGAACAATGAGAGAGACTTTAAAACACCTGCAAATGCTTGAAAAATAAAGCTTACCAATATAGTAAGCATGAGAAGCAGAAGAGCTTTTAGTACCAGTGTAACTTTAACTCAGTGCACCCTCAGAAGAAAACCGAATTTGAAAGAATAATCTATATAAAGAAGTGTGCAACGTTAAACCTGTTACCGACAGCGCACACAAATAATTCTGAGATGATGCATTCTAAAAAGCTCACCAAGTCAAATTAATTTTGTGTCAAGCCTGACCCCATCAGGTCCATAAAAATGTCATAAAATGCAGTGCAAAGATGTTACATATTTGTATGTACCTTTAAGTTTTATTGACTGTTGCTTCCCAGAACCCCCCAAAACTGTCAGTCTGGGTCAGTGCTCACTCAGATTTTTGTACTAGAATCCACAGCACAAAGTTGCTGCCACTAAAGACGCACAAGCCATCTGAGAACTTGAGCTGCGATCAAAAATGGTTTTAAAGTTCAGAACAGGCCTATGGAGTGTATGCTTAACACCCTTTATCTAGCCAAAGATGACTTAGGGATGAAGGAAACCCACGGCCATTTCACCGATACTAAACGTAACGGTTAAAAAAATTCACACAAAGAAGGGTATCACAGCTAACTAATGAATATAGACCAAGTCCCGAAAGATTATGTATAAGGTCATTTTATCTCTCATTTTCAAGTTGAAAATGATCAGACTGGTCTCCACAGCTTCAACAACACCACGATGTTAGATAGCAAGCACTGCATCCTAAAAGAACGAGCACAAAATAGGAGTGGGGGTGCTGGTAAACACAGCAGAAAATTTTGGAAATACAGAATCAATAACAAGAGCAAAAAAGGGAAGAAAAGAAACAAAAGGCTCCATGCTTGACACTAACAGAGGGGGAAAAAAAACTCAGAAATAAACAGCTTGGAACACAAACTAAATAATTCATGGCCTACACTAAAGTGGGGGCATGTGCTGGTCATATGTTCAGCGTATGTTACTGGCACCATTCACCAGCATGTTCCATGTTGTAATAGCTTAAACATTTAAATTTGAAATGCGCTGCCTTTAGGGACGACATGATCTGGGCAGCCCTGACGAAACACACACCACTCAAAATGAATACACGCTAATTTTGGCTTGCAGGTTATTTCTCCATACTCCAAACAATGCTTTGCTTGGCACTAACTCATTTGAAAAGCTTATATTAAATATAACCAGTGGTAGTGTGAAGCAACTTTTAAAACCAGTAGACTCAGTTTATGTAAGATTATATAAAATTACTACTGTAGTATCTGTGATTCTTAGAGGCAACTCTGCTTGGATCCATGCTATGGATTAGATGTGTGTGCATTTAAACTTCAGAACAGCAACACTCTGAAGCTGTGCATAACTTCTCTACGCATTCACAGTCTCAAAGATAGCAATACAGAACATGATGCAGCCCATTGCCCGGATGACAATGAAATGCAATGGAATGCAATGGTGCAGTTTTAATACTCCAAAACATAAAGAAAAAAACCCTGAATTCAGCTGGAGTTCAAAAATGCAACTTCAAATACCTGCCTTCTGTAACAGCCAGCTCTACCTCTCCGCTTTAGAGTCATTTCCATCTCTGTGAAAGTTATACCAAGAAAGTTTTCTAGTGCTGACACAGACAGATCATTTGAGAAAGGATCACCACCTCACTACTGTATGCCAATTTCTGACCACATCAACCCCTTCTGCATGCAAAGCAGTGGCTACAATCAGACCTATTTACTTCCTTTCTGAATAGCCATGCTGTAGTACTTTAATTTTAAACTCCCTAGAGTGATTTCTCTTTCCTTTGTATTTTTTTGTATTAAATCATTACCTGCACAAGTCAAATCCTGTCTCCATTTAGAACACCTTTAAGAGGGTTATTCTAATGACTTAAAGATGGTGTGAACCACCACAAGTATCTAAAGTCCTTTCGGATTTAAAAATAAAAGTCTCCTTCACTCAGTGAAGAACTTTATCAGCCCAACTTCTTGCTCTCTCTGTATCAGACACTGTCAGTATGTTCTTAGTCAGCAATTTATTTACCATAAAACGTCCCTATAAAAAACATACAGCAGTCATACATATTCTCTTCTTTCAATCCCTTGGGAAAGTTTGAACAAGCAGCTATCACAAAGACAAAACAGTCTTAAGTAGGACAAAATTGCATTAGTGTAACACATCCAGTAACCAACACTTCCTTAATCAGAGCCCAGGGATCTCCAAGTTGAAATGCAATGTCACTGCAACAGGCACCCAACCCCCCTGGTACTTACCTGTATTTATCCAAAAGTAATTAACCCTAAACTACTCAGACCTTCAAGACAAGAAATTTAACTGGAAGAACAAGAAAACCACCTAACTAATACCATACGTCACTGCAAAAAGAAAAAGTTGCAGACACGATTGTTTACCTTGGAGATAAGGCATGTAAACACATTTCAGTACAAGAATGGAACAGAGTATTATGAAAACTGCCAAAACCACATCCTACCCGCTCAGGTCACCCCAAACAAAAAAGGGACTTGGACAACATATTTCTACGCTGTCATCTCCCATGTTAATTTCCACAACTGCAGGTTTTTCTTAATTTCTAAAACTGTAGAAAAGACTATTTTTACAGCCAATGTTTCTGATTAAACCTCCAAATTTGATTCCTCAGAAACACCTTCCTCAGCCTCTTCTCCCTGTCTACTACCCTGTTATTTCTCCAAGTGGTCAAAATCATACTCTCTCACATTATGGCTACTTTGTCATCCATAAAACCATACTTTTAAAGATTTTCAGATGAAGTTCCATTATTTTATGGCACACTTATCAGCCACATTCCAGCTAACACAAAGAATACGCATACACAAATATGAGTAATGTTTTCTTCAACTACTACTAAGCCAAAATAACTTCAAAACACTAACCCCAAACTTAAAACTTTTATAAATTTTGTTTTATCCTTCTGACTGAGGGCTGAGTTATTTACATTCACATGCTACGTCTCTTTGGCACTTTTTTTTGCCTCTCTCTTTCTCATTTCTCGGTTTGCATGCTTCTTTTCTTTAAAGGCTTAAAAACACCCATTTTGCCAATAACCTTTAGAAAATACTGAATAACCTCACATAAGAATCTTGAGTACTTACTAGCCCACAGCAGACCAAACTTATTTATAGCTAAGTAGCAAGCTGGGGTTAGTGATCTCTTCCAGGCTCAACAATCTTCCAACCTCAGAATAACCACACCATAAAACAAGCAGGGTTATTTCACTACTGACAGAAAAGTAAACATTTGTGTACTAGGGTGTGCTTGCAGATGATTGCTCTGGCTGCCTGTACTGCAGCAGACAGTAAAAGCTATTCACAACAGGCCAAAATTAATGAAAGAATTTTAAAAATCTTGATCACAAAGTGCTTTCAGAATTTAACTTGCATCTTTAAAACAGAGACAGGTGGAAAGATCTGAATTCTTCTCCCACTGTGAATGAGGTTTCCCATTTCATCTTCTGACAAGTTTCTTTAACATTTCATTAGTGCCAAATTCTTCTATCTGAAAGAGATAGTATTTCCTATATCCTATGATGCAGTTAAGAAAAAAATTACTATATGAGAAAACAGCACCTTAGCCCACAGAAGAAGATTCAAAACAGAAAACAGCTAAGAAAATTACATTTTTTAAGAAGTTCTAACAGAATCCTGGCAGAATCTCAGTTATAATTAAGAAAGTTTTGTTACAGAAAGCCTGGACATTCAGAATTTGATATTCAAGCAAAGACTGAGTAAAAATGAAACACTTCCAGAAAAGCCTGTTTTGTTGTCAGCTTGCTGCTGTTCCCTCCATCTCACCCCATTCCTCCGCTTAACCACTCAAACGAACCTACACAGTTCCATGAGCTCACAAGAATTTCTGAAGTCACTATGTGATTCTGCTCAAAGAGCAGCACTCCTCAGAGGAGTCCTTTGGAAGAAATAAGAAAAAAAGAAAAAAAAAAAAAGAGGGAGAAGGGATGCAGCTAGTCAAGAACTAACCAATGAAACAGGCAAAATGCTACAGCTTTGTAGCACTCACTGCAGAAGGTTATTTTGTCTTGCCAGGGCTCCCAAGGCATTTAAGCACTGTTAAAGGGTTCTGGAATTTGCTGATAATACAGGCTAGTTGCATTTTTCATCTTCATGGACAGACCAATACCAGGAAAAGTTTTTAAAAACAAAGGCTTGAATTTCAATTCAAGAAGATAAACAAACAACTTAAGTTCTACTGTGGTTTTTACCTATTGCATCTCTTTCCCATGTTGCTAAATGTGCCTGTCATCTGAACGTTTCAACTGACATACACACTGTGGTTTCCAGGTCCAAAAACGTTTGTAGCGATTACCAATATCTAGAAAGCTGGATGAGTAATACTATAATCACCCACAAACTGTGAAGCCCATCCAAAATTCAGAGGTCAGTTCTGCATTCATTTCAGAACCCACATTCATAGCAGAGGGTAACCACCTTAAACTACTGCATTTGTTCTTCAACTCAGTGATGTAGCTACAAAAGTGCTGCCAGGAAGAAGGCTGTACTCTGACTCCTGATAGTATCACTGGAAGTAGGACTGCATGAGGGTGAATGTCATCATTCTGTGAGAATCTTATTACCCAATCTAGTAATTTTAATAAAGTTACTTAAGAATAGATTGCATACTCTTCAAAGCAGTGTTTTCTTATCATTTGAACAGCGTAACAGTTCACTGTCTGGCTTGCAGCCCCTCATGCTACTAAAAAGCGAAAACGAATATAGTTAGTAAGATGAAAGGGCAGAAAGGATCAAAACCATCAACCCCCCTGTACCTGATAAAAGAACATCCTGGGTCAGATCGACACACACAAAAGCGCTTCACTTGGTTACCCCAAAACAAGTGTGCAAGACAGATCAGGCAGAATACTTAGTAGAAATCTTATCTGAACCTAACCCAGCCACACCCAGAATATTCACATGTGTAAGGAAAGGAAATAACTTGCTTCCTTTAACACATCTTTGCTCAATACGTTATTTAATGCTTACCTCTGTGGAAGTTATAAACAGGATTTTGACTGATGATTTATGTAATTCACTCCTCCTAACTTTTGTCAGCATCCAAGTCCACTGAGTACTAAACTGGAAACGCAGGACATTTTTTGTTACAATCTGCTACTCCTCCAAATGATTGTTTTTCTTAAACGTTTTACCTCATCCCCTCTGAAGGGAGCCTCAGAGTGACAGTGAGAAGTCACGTTAGATCAGAACAGGAAGCACGTGCACAGCTACTTTCAAGCCTGCTACTTAAGTACTTTTGGAAGGCTGGATCAACTGAATTTACTTATTAACTACTAACACATTTGCCTTAAATAGCAGTCTGGTTTTACTATCCTGCATAAATAAGGGAAAGAGCAAGCTCTCTCAAATGACAGCTTTCTTCTTTTTTTGAGGTGTTTGCATCCTACCAGAGACCCTCAATAGACAACACAGAAAATCCAAGTCACATCTGATCTACCTGCAGAGTCAACTTCAGCAGATTTACGTATTTTGTGAAAAAACACCACAGATATAGCAGCCCCTGCAATAAAGGACATGGAAAATACAGAAAAGTTTAAAAATGTTCTTATAAAATAATTTTCTTTCAGTAAGATGATAGAATGCTGCACAAACTCTACTCAGTCACCTGTCTTGTAAGTAGAAAAGTCTGCTTTCCAAGACAACAGAGCTGGCAGAAGGGAGGTGGGATGGGGATACAGCTACAAACAAAACACATAAAATTTTAACAAGGGCCATCTACCTTCACTGTATCCCTAATGTTCCATTTTCCCTAGAGCTTGTGACTTCCCTAGCCTACAATGTACCTAAAACCACCAAACTGGATAATGACCTATGGAGCAAAGTCCACCTTTAAGCAGGAGGTATTGATGATTTAGCATATGGAATGAAGACCATACAATAATCTGTCCTCTGCTATGAGGTGATCCACAGCCAACTTGCACCCCTTCTTCTCCAGGGATTTTCTCATTCACGTTTATGCAGAGATTTTTAAGAAGGGCCAGAAAGCACACATTAACCAAAGGTATGACACAACTAAGTCATCTCAGCATCCCATCTACTTAGATTAACTTTTTACATTATTTTTTAGCTTAAAACAAATACTTTGTAAACCCCTTTATCAAAAAGCATGCTGTCTCACAAACTTCTAGGATTTAAACATTTTTATATTACATTGCAAGTGCTTTTTTCATACACTAAAATTATTTCTGGTCTTCTCTTCTACTGTTTTGGATCTTTCTTTTCCTTTCCATTTTTATTTCATAGAGCATTAACGGCTCTTATAACTGCAATTCTTTAATGTATGATTCCACAAGACACAGCAAGCTGACTGTTGCCGAAAGTCTGTGCAGGCCCACCACATACTTCATGCCAGCTCCACTGCTTGCCAGACCTCTCTGTGAGCCACTTCAATGCAACAGAAAACCACCCAAAAATAGCTAAAACAGCAGACATCAGCAGCTCACAGAACATCTGATGAGCTTCAAGGCCAGCACAACCTGCAGTTGGAAGCACTGCAGAAAACAAGACCTTCCCCTCCCATGCTTCATTCCAGCAGCAGTGAAACACGAGATTAGCTCAGATGCTCATGAAAGCACAGCCTATGCTTCTGGAAGAGCAAGACCCCAGATTCTTCTGAATCACATTTCCCAAATTAAATACCAAAGCCAGAGCCTCCTTACATTCTGCAAGGATAACAGTTGTATTACTTCTCAGTCTCAGGTCTTAAACTTGAGATGATCTTTCCAATCTTTTTTCAAGCCTCCCAGCAAACCCCTTTCATTTCTCCTCACATAACAACTACAAACACCACTAATATCCTGTACATATCCTGAAGTAAAACACATTGGCCTATATCCTCATCTCTCCCATGCAGAATTAATCTCTTCCATTTTTCTAATCTGTGCATGGCATGATGCTAAAATCATCCTCTTTACCATTATTTCTTACAGTTTTTTTGCTTGCTTAAATAATCAGCTTGCTCTGGTTAAAATCTGAACTTATCCCCACACAGAATTTTGCATGAGTACGCTCACCCTTCTCTTGTCTAAGCCTTACTCTTTTTAATCTTATTTAAAACTCTGTCTCCCCTTATCGTTACATAGGCCACCTTCACCATTTAGAAAGACCAGAAGATAGCAGTATCACCTAAGGAGATAAATTCTTTTCTTAAGAGTCAGCTTCCATTGTTGATACTTTCCAACTACTTTCCCTGTGCGCTTACTGCACTCATACTGTAACCAACAAGCCAGCCTACTACTAAAACACATAAACTGTGTGTATGTGCCTTGTCTGCTTAAATAATACTCCACCTAGAACACCCCAAGTATGTCTGTAGGACAACACAAAGCGATTAATCAAATTTTTCATGTATTCTCAGTCTTAAAAAAGGAGGGGAAAAAAAATCAAAACCAATTAAAACAAATCCCACTCCACCCCTGGATATTTATGTGTTTGTATGTAAGGTAAAAGTCTTATTTATGAACAAGTAGTAAAACACTATATCGTGCCCCATGCTAAGAGACTCCAGGTATACTTTTTTGAGTAAATTGATGCTTCAATGGCAGGTAAACTATTTTTTCCCAGCTGGGGAAAAAAAAAAAAGGAAAAAAATGAAAAAAAGGAAAGAAGATGGAAAAGGGTAAGCCAATTATCTGCTCCCATACTGCAACATGTCAGTAAAAATTAGAATTTAAAAGCAGCTTCTAAAAGCAACACATTAGTTCGTCCATATCTCTGAACCAAACCCACACATTTATCTTAATTTCTTTAAGTGATTTAGAAAACCTGAATTTAATTTCAGTACAAGGTGTAAACACTTCTATTACACGCTAACCTGACTTATCAACAAGAAAACTAAGAGGCTTATACCTCATGAGCAATATGTAAGATTTATTTGAAGAACAAGAATTTCTGAAGAATCACTGTATAAGAAAATTATCTTAGGAATTTCATACTGTACTCCAGTATGAAGACTAAGATGATAATGAACAAAAGTATCAAAATCATTTGCATGTGAGAACACTGCTGGCAAATGTAAACAAGCAAATGCCCAACTGGATGTTTGATGCTTTATAAACAATTTTAATTAAAAAACAAGCCAAGTGCTGACTCCTTGTTAAAACACATTATAAAAAAGTCTCTTGCTATAACCCAATGGGAGATTATTATAAAAGACTTGCAGGGGAAGTAAAGGCTGGACAACTAAAACGCTTCATTTACCTATGCCTCTTCTAGCCATAAGCCATAAAATTTTACCCAACCATACCTATACTGCACCTAATCACCAGGTCTGACTATACCAAGGTTGGTGGGTGTGTGGTTTCTTTTTTTTTTATAAAGCACTTTTCCCAAGAAGGTATCTATTTTTGATCAGCAGAAGATAGTGAAATAGAGATACCACCACTGTTCCTAGCAAGCTGTTCCAACACTGCTAAAAAATATGCGCTTACTTCAAACCTTGGAGTTTACTTTACAGCCTCTGGGGTTTTATAGCTGTATGGGATACATTAGCAAGCCTTTCAGTACTCTAATTCATCCCCATAAAAGTGTATATACACCACCTCAGCCATCTTGCACTCCTTTTTGATAAGACAAACATACCGAACTCCTGAAGTCCCTCACTATTTGGGATTTCCTACAGCCTTCTTTTTAGCAATCAGCCCCTTAAACCCTTTGCAGTTCTGCAAGGCTGTTTAACACAAATTTCGATTCCAGAACCACATGAAGTTCCAGCACCTCTCAGTACTCCCTGATACAGCTCCCCTATTTCCATACAATCATCACATCACACTGCTTTTGACACATCAATTCAGTATACTCATGACTTTCAAATGCACTTTACTACTACTTTTCAGAACAGTTTCCTACCCTGTTAGGTAGGCCTGCATACCTTCTGAGTTTCTCTCTCTCTTTGTGTTTTTTCTAACTGGATTAACCAAGTCCATTTTTTGTGAGGACAGTATCTACCAACATTGATATAATCAGTAAATGTTTATCAGCAATTGCATTTACTCCAGATCAACAATATCAAGTAGCGATCAAGTATTTTTTTTCATTATTTAACGCTAAACTAAGAGAGACTTTATACAAAAGTATGTAGTGATAGGACAAGGGGGAATGGCTTTAAACTGAAAGAGGCAGATTTAGATTAGATATTAGGAAGAAATTCTTTACGGTGAGGGTGGTAGCTGTGGGTGCCCCATCCCTAGCAGTGCCCAAGGCCGGGCTGGACAGGGCTGGGAGCACCCTGGGCTGGTGGGGGGTTTCCCTGCCCAGGGCAGGGAGGTGGAACTAGATAATATTTAAGGTCCCTTCCAACCCAAACCATCCTATGGTTCCAGGATTCTAAGCTGTACGCTATGCTAACCAGCCTGTGTATTCCCAAATTTCTGCTACTGGAAATACAGAATTTTTTTTTTTTTCAATATTGGTTTGTAGTTACATGAAGCATTTTATATAGTCATGTTATCTTCATCCGTGGAGATACTCAAAATTCAAATGGACAAGGTGCTGAACAGTCCGATCTAAAGCTGAAGTCATTTCTGCTGTCAGCAGGGGGTTGGCTGGAGATGCCTTCCAGAATTCTTAATGTAAAAACCTTAAATTAACACTGAATTAAAATTAATTCCAGTCAACTTTATACTAATTTTGTTATGCTTCATAAAGCTGTGATAATGACATGTCTCTTGGCTTTTTACTTTACAGCTCTGATTCTACAAATGCTCAATTCCATATGCATCTTTATCCACATGAGCTGTCTTGCTGAAGTCTACAGGAATGTTTAGTTTAGCACAGACATAACTGTTTGTCAATCTGCTCATGTTTTTCATTTTATTTGGTGCACACGGACATATAAAAAGGTGATGTGTCCATATCAATATTCATTAAGACATACTGAAATTCTGAATATTGAAAATTTTACTCCCACAAATACTCAACTGTACAGCACACGAAGACAGTGTTTTGGAAAAGTTTATGATTAGCAACACTAATGAGAAGGACAGAACAGCACACAAGCACATGCAGTAGCTGCAGCAGAATCACGCAAACGCACGTGAAGAAACAAAGACTCCAATTATGTACAGACATTCTCTAGCACTATAAAAAATGATGTATTACAAAATAATACAGATTTGCACTACCTCTTCAAATAACTTACTAAAGCCTTAGCACACTTCAGTGATAAAACAGTAGTGATGAAATCTTAACTGAAGAATCTAACGCTTATTTTCTATGCCATCCAGTGTGGAATAGCTGCAGAATAAATATGGTTCCTCCCCTCTGACTGCTTTATCTAGGTCAAAAAACTCCTTAAAGGCAGGAAGTCACAGGAAACAAATGTCACTACACATCAACTTTTTAGCATTAAAACAAGCAAGACAGCAGATTAAAACCACCACCTTCCCAATAGTTCAGTATGAAGTTCCACGAAAGACATCAGCTTATTAGTAAACACAAGATTGTTGTGAAAGCTCCTTCTAGGCTGCAAAAGACATGGCCTCACACTATACCACGTGACAAATTCACAATTTTCTTTGAAATTATATTTTTTCCAGCGTTTTACATAATTTTACGTAAGTTAATGGGACTTGAGGTCTTGGAGGCACTGCTGTATCTACTGAAAAATACAGGAAATCAGATGCACAATCATCTTATTTTGAATAGCTTAGGCATGACTGTGAAAAAAATATTTTGCTTTGTGCCTGAGAATTACATATGCTTAAAAAAAAAAAACACAAAAAAACCCAAAACAAAACACCAAAATGAACAGCGGCAGAATTTCTCCAAAAACACCAAACTAATCGCAGCAGAAACTCCTTCATAGCAGAATTATTCTCTAAAACACATCTATCTTCACGAAGGATTAATATTTACAAAACTATGGCACTTCTTAAGTATAAGCAAATTAATCATACACATTCATTTTGAAAAGCAAGGGTGAAAGATTAACTTACTTTATTAACCTGTTTAATTTACATTTATCCAATAGCAAAAGTTGTCTCTTCCTACATTTAAACACAGTGCATTTCACAACTGAATATCAGTATTGTATCTTGATTTAATCAATGCCAAGCAACGAATGATTTAATTTACTTATCTCTTACTTCACTATCATAATTGAAGGTAAGAATCTCAAAACTCTCTTTCAGCTATGGATTCTTGGAACAGGCAGTTTTAATACTAACTTTGCACTTTTAAGCCAAAACAGCACTAATCTTGCTTCTGTCCTAGAACTGGAACTTAACAGGCAATAAAAAAAACATCAATTTTTTAAGATGACTTCCCAGTTTATAGTATTTTAAATAGCTATACAAAGAATGTACTTACTCCTATAACTAACTATACATGTAAGAACATTTGTAAAATCAGTAAAATTGTAGAATTGATTAAGGAAGTTTCATATACATGTCAATCGTAACAAGATAAAAAGCAAGGCAAATGCCAATTACTCCAAATATAAAACTGTTTAAGCTTTACCTCAGCCACCTGAATGGTGTATGACAATTTGCAACATTGTTTCAGAAACAAAAAGAAGTTGCTCATAAGGGGTGTGCAATTGAGAAGGGAATATGAAAAAAAAAGAGATGACAGAAACAACTGTAACATAAATTATGACTATAAAAACTTCACGCTCATCTATTTTCATTTCAAATAATGTGCTCTACCTTCTTCCTCCCACATTCCTTTTCAATCAGATCTGCTTATGTGAGAACACTACTGCTACTGAGCTTGACATTTGCAAATCCTACTTTAAAGTAGCCAAAAAAACACCTATAAATACAGCCCAGTTAACCTTATTAGTCATTATGGCATGGGACACAGCGTCTGCTAAAGAAAGTGAATAAAAATTTCTGAGGTCTGATTCATAAGTCACAGCCAAGTCCAACATTTCTTAGTTTTACAATTCAAGGTTACTTGCGAGTAATTCATAGTTTTAATACAACCAGTATGGAACTCCAAAATACTCCTCTGAAGACAAATCAATCATAAGGGCTCAAAACCATTTCAGCCAGCTGTCTTCCTCACAAACAACTCTATCAAAAGCATTGTCAAGAAAGGGAAAAAGCAAGTGCCAATCCGGCCTGAGGTATTAATCTATACTTACAAACATAGTCATTGAAAAAAAGTGTTTTGTTTGATTTCTTAAAGTATCTAACACCTGTATTCATGAGAAAAATCTTTAAAACATAAGCCATAAGCTAAAAACAAATAATATTCTTCCTAAGCTAGCAAGTAACATTACCTAAGGAGATGTTACGATCCATTCACATCAACTGTTCAGCCAAACCTCAGCTGTTTCCAGTGAGAAATTTTCATTGAGCATGCATGCAGCCACAGCTCTAACTCATACGGCAATCACATTTCTGCATGTAATTTAACTGCAACAAGATGACAGAAGTGCATTGATACATTATAGCTTCTCTAAAATATATTGCACTATTTCCTGCTCAGGTAATGCTGAACACAAACTTTTCCACAGAATTTACTTAGCAGATAGCTACGTTTGATCCTTGTTCAGAATCCAGTGGCTTTCATCAGCAGGAAAGCTTCTACTACTTACAAGGCAGTAAGCAACCCACTTTGTAGATCCAGACCACAAGACCAAACTAAAAATATGGATTCAGCCCTCTGTATACTAGGAAGAAAAGCACGAAAACGTAATTTTTTTTAGTTTGCAGCCATACAGGCTTGACTTAGTAGACGTTAAGCTAAAGTATAACATACTTGACATGGCTTACTGTAAGAACTCCCATTCTCAGCAATATAAATACAAAATGAATGACAGAATGGGAGAATTATTTACAGTCTCTTATTATAAAAGAACTAACTTAAGTTGCATCAAATGAAACTGCCAGACATCAAGTTCAAAAAACTCAGCAAAAGAGGTATTTTTCCCAACATGGGCTCCAATTATGTTGCAGAACTCACTGCCCAAGGATGCTGCGGTTACAGCAAGTTTACAGGTATCCAAAAAACCCCAAGTTTTTAAAAGAGGAAAAAAAATGCAAACAGTAAATGGTTTTAACTCAAAAAGAGTTAAAATCAGCTCTGACTTTGGGATCCAAAAGAAAACAAGGGCAACACAACCATGTTCCTTTATCCATTTTTATGCTCCTCCATAGGCATCCGGTACCGACTACTCTTGGAGGCAAGGTAATGGACTCTAGATACATCTTTGCTCTGACTTAGAAATGCTGTTTTTATATTAATGATAACTTGTTTTACGATTCACAAATCTATTTCCACAAAACCAGAAGTCATTACTAAAATACAAAATCTATGGTTTTGTCAAAATGAACAAGAAATTACCTTGGAACAGTCAAGCCGAACATGTCAGGATCTTTATGAATTCAAATGCTAATATACCAAGCACATTGAAGAAACCCAAAAATAAAAACTAAACAAAAACAACTTCAGCGCTAAGTTATACCCAGGAGCAAGTCTGCTTTTTCCAGTTGTATCAGTTGTCTGGAATCCTGCCTCTCCAAAAACTGTATACAAGAGCTCTGTCAACAACTGCTGCGCCCAGCACAAAACCTATTTTTTCAAGCCAAGTACCTCAAAAGTCAAACACTAATGTTATTATTTACCTAGCAATATATCTTAACAATGCTTTCACTGAAGTCAAGGGGAATTTGACTAACATCAAATGAAGACAATTAAAAAGCATGAACATTATGAACTGGAGAGTGACAGTCCATGCATCTTAAAGGTAGCTGCAAAAGACTGATAGAACTGCTTTGATTTGTGTGTATTTAACAGGAAACTCTAAAACCTCCTTCATCCCATGCCTCTGTGCGTTATGGCATTGATAAGAGAGCTACTTACTGGACATGAACAAAAAAATTGCTGGTTTTCTCCCCAGTCCCCATCTTACTAATCTAACAAGATGATAGCTGGTTTGTATATACACAAGTACTTACACGAGTCTGTCAAGAATTGGAAAAACAAAAACACACTTCCCACTGCTATTACCTCCTGCTTGATACCTTAAACATTTGAATTGTGAGTGAGACTTCCAGGGAAGCATTAAAAATAGCAACCAGAACAGTTATCTTAATGCACAATAACTCCATGTTTGATGGCATCTGTATCTGTAGAAAGAAAGATGCCTTTATTACGGGTAAAAGTATACTCTAACATTAATAATTTAATTTCCGCAGATGTTAAAAATGTGTTTTGCAGGAGACCACAAAGTTGTATTTGTTTTTCCCTTCCAAAAACAGGAAATTCAATAACATTATTAATGCAATCATATTTAAACACTGTGCTGTGTATGTGTACAAGCCAAGGACACTGGAACTACATACGATTATTAGTGACATTTCAAGTCTGTAACTATTTTACTTGGAGTCATCTGTAACTAACTATTAGACAAAAGAGATGGACCCTCCATTCTTGCTTTCCAAGATCACTTAAAAACAATCAGAAGGAACAGGCCACCCTGGGTTTTTTAAACTTCACCTGCCATTAAAATAAAAAATGTTTGTGAAGTCACAGGCAGAGCATATTTCTGGCAACACAGTAGGATTAAAAAACAACAAAAATAGATCTTGTGATTACTGAACTGGAGGTTAGCAATCATCAATCTTGAACTCACACCAAAACTACTTTATTTCCAATTATGTTTCAACTGTTAATTAATGTTTACATTATACTGAAGTAACTGATTCTTAAAATCCAGGAGATCATCTTCAGCATGACCAGTTAAATTTACAATGAAACTCAAGAACATGGCTACAAACAATATTAGTCATGAACAGTTCACAGTAATGACTTGCTATAAGCAGATAAGGTCTGCTTTGAATTTGCCTGAAGGCTTCTGTGTTAAAAAAAAAAAAAAAGTAAAAAAAAAAAGCTTTGCAAATAATGAAACTTCTGTTTCCCTATACAACTCCAGTAAGACTTTCCTTATATGAACAGATTTATTTTTTTAAAAAAGCAATGAAGCCGCATTTGTTCTTAATCATCAATCAAACTATGACCCTGTAGCTTTTGCCTGCCCTTCAAGATAAAACTCATCCCTATGCCTGTTGACTAAAGAAATCCTAGTTCACCCAGTGTACACACTGCTCCATTGTTTCTAGCCAAAGCTTTTATTTACAAGACTAGATGGAAGATCACACCTACATTTTGTAACCAGGAGATAGCTACTTCAACCAGGTTACAGATCTTGAAACTGAAGGCTGCTGGTGTGCAGTCTAAGAAATGGTGTAATCACTGAACACAGTCAGTTTCAAGCAAATGCTAGTTTCTGTAACACCACCCACACGCACTCGTGAAGAAATTTTAACTGCACAGAAGTTTTCATCATTGTTCAATAAAAAGTGACACAAAAAACCCTTCAGGATTTTCTTTACACTTAAAAAGTGGCAATGAAAGAAAGAACTAAAATAAATTACAATCCAATAATTACATGGACAGCATGAAGAAGTAGTTGGGGTTTGTTTTTTTTCCTGAGGTCTTAAGCATTTAACAGAATGCTACTGACATTACCCGAACTAATTCTAGACTGTTTGCAATCAGCATCTATAATGTACACTGACTTGCTTGCAATTAGTGTATTATACCAAACTGTTTACAAAGAAAAGAAGTATTTGATCTATATTTCATAAATGTGTTAGATTAAAATATAGATTAACCACATGCCAAATCATTATTAACATTAAAGAGCAGAAAGCAAAAATAGAAGTAACAGTTAAAGGTCAAACAAGTCCTCCAACTGTATTCATGATTATACAACTCTACACGTACTGGCACTGTTAAACCCTTTCAGAACGAGCATTTCCTAGAAAGCAGAAAGGTAAGACAATTTGATTTTCACAAAGGAACCAGGTGAGGAAACTAAGATGTCAAAGCAGAAAACACACACCATCAATGCCCTAAACACATTTTAAAAACTTGTAAAGACATTAAGACTGTATCGCTAATGGCACGTGCTTTATAAAGGTAAAACATGCGTAACCTTTCAGGTATTTCTTAGTCAAGGCAGCTAAAATATACTAAACCAAAACACTTTCACTTTTCCAACACACGACTCCTCAAAACGTAGATCACTTATTTACAGTTCAGCATATCCTTAAACGCAGTAGGTAGGCCTCGCACACTCCCCCAGAGAATTATTTTGCAAAGACTGTTAATGTTTGGTAATGGTAAAGGAATGTACTACCATTTAAAAACTCTTAATACATTTGTCGTCATATAAGGGAACACATATTTTAGAACACTAAAACTAGCACAAGTATTTCACGTGGATGACTCCGTTTGCCCATAAAAATAAGCGTTACAATCAGGCAAAGAGGCAGAAAGTACCACAAAATCAGAAGGCAACCACACGCACAAAACAATCCCCGTACATCCTGCAAGAGCACCGAGAGCGTTACAAAATTTACTCAGCACTGATCTTAAATTCAGAAATCCCAGATATGTGGATAACCACTTGACTAGTTTCCTTTGAAGCACGTAAACAATACTCAAGGGTGTATCCAGTTCTATTTGCTAACTACAATACCTCCGAGCACTGCTGCAGACGGATTTGCTCCTGAACTCACAACAGATACTGCTACGTGCAAGACCCGGCACGGGAGGAGGGTGACCATTTGTCAGCCGCCGGGGTCCCACGCTCCCCACCTGTACCACCGGCTGCCGGAGCGGGAGGTGGCTGTGCCGGCGGGGCCGGAGCCACCGGAGGAAGGACACGTTCGAGGGCAGCAGGCGGAGGCGCCGGTGGCCGGGTGGTGCCGGGCGCCGGGGAAGGAGGCCTAGGGCACCGCTCGCTCGCGCGTGTCGCTAGGACGGGGTCGCATCCCCGCCTGTCACCGCACCATGTGCCAGACAAACAGCAACGGGGACAACCGGCGCAGGCGAGCAGCAGCGGCACCACCCCCGCCGCGGCAACCAGTCCTCCCGGGGAGGACGGGGCAGCCCAGTGCGGCGAGGCGCCGGCGGGTGGGCCCGGGCCCGCCGGGCCCCGGTGTTACGAGGAGGAAGGACGGCAGGCCCGGCCCCCGCTTTACTCACACTCGGGGCAGCTGCAGCGGCGGCGCCCCCCGCCTCTGGAACACGCCGTCCACGAAGACGCCGTTCTTGCCGAGGCAGCGCAGGTAGAAGTCCCCTCCGCCACCGCCGGCGGCAGCTGCGGGGTCCCCCTGAGGCGGAGGCGGCGGCCCGTCCGCGCCGGCCGGTGGCGGCGGCGGGGGAGCAGCGGTGAAGATCTCCAGGTGGCGCCGGGAGATGAAGCTGGAGTGGCCCATGCTCACGTCCACCGAGCCCTGCGACGAGTTGCGGCCGATGGTCACCGAGCGCTTCTTCATGAGGTACTCGAACTCCCGGCCCTCCAGCCGCGCCACGGCCGCTGCCGCCGCCGCCGCTGCCGCCATCTTAGCGAGCGAGGGAGCGGGCCGCCCTCCGCTGCGCCCCTCCGCCCGCACCGGCCCCGCAGCCGCAGCCGCCGCCAGACACAGGCAGGGAAGGGGACGCCGCTCAACCCAACCTGACGCAGTCCGCCGCTGGCTGATGGACGGCGGCGCCGGGCCAATACGCGGCCCGCACGCCCATGGGGCTATGGCGGCGCGGCCAATGGCGAGCGGCGCCGAGGCCAGCGCCGCGCAGCACGTTCGAGTGTCGGGCCCCGAGAACACGGGAAGGGCCCGGAAAACACGGAGCAGATCGGCGCGCGGGGGAGCGGAGCGACCCTTGTCCCCCCGCGGCGGCCGCGGTGCCGGGAGAAGGGCTGCGCCCAGCCGCGGCCCCCGCCGCGGCGCTGCCGGCCCCAGGGAGCGGCGGGGCGGCCCCTCCCCGCCGGCCGGGAGGGGAGGCAGGGCAGGGCGGCGCGGAGCGTGCTCGCTCAGGCCGGCGGGGCCGGCCCGCCTGCCATCTTCCCCGACGAGCCCCTTTCCTTCCCTGCGGCCGGGGCAGCGGCCGGGCCCTGACACCTGCGGGGGGTGGGTGCCGCGGCCCGCTCTTCGCGGCCCCCCGGCGGGGGCACCCCCCGCGCTGGGCCCCTAAGCGAGGCCGCCGGCACCTCCCGCACCCACGTACGTGTTTTTCACCGGGCAGATAGTGCAGCGCACATGCCCTCCCTCAGCAATGCTTTCAGGAGCGGCACTAAGCGGGGCGGGGGGAATACCCAAGAATAAAATACATACAAGTACCCACACGCTGCTAGAGGGTGGGCTGCCACCGAGGGAGTAGTCCGTAACCTCTCACATTTAGCCTCAAAAGACCACAGTAAACAAAAGAGGTTTGATAAGATCATACACATCTGATGGCCTTTTGAGGGGTTTGGTTAAAACCAGAGGTAACCAGAGGCAATTCTCTCAACAGCTGTGTGGAACAAGTACAGTGCTTTAAATTGTAAAAGTTTCTAAGTCAGTCCCTGTATTTCTGCACACCTCGCTCAGCTCAGCCCTAGTTTTCTCATTGGAACTAGGGCACAAAAAGGTAAGCCAGCAGTCTGACACGAGCAAACGGAACCTGGCACCCCGCAGTTTGTCACTGCCCCCGAGGGTCACCGTGCGGGGGGGAGAAAGTGTCCCAGGCAACTGCATGGGGAACACTGATGAAGGAACCACATCCGTGGGTCTGACTTTGAAATATTACAGGCTACCCAAAAGACGGCATTAATTTACTCAGTCTATCTGCAAATAAGAATATTTTACCTGACCAAAATCTTGTAGGAACGTTTGCATGCTCCTCTCTAACTGTTACGAGGACCGGGCATTCTGTCAGAATTGAGAAGTCAACAATTGAGAAACACTTCTAGCTATAAACTGTGAAGAGAGTGCTAAAACATATTTATGTCCATATACAAATATAAACACCACAAACGCTTCATTGTAACAGCCCAGATAGCCTTACTGTATTTTCAAGCGCTTTTTGTTTAGAAGGCTTCTTTGTTGTTTATTTGGGCTTTTTTACAGTACTAAAATTCACTGTTATTTGCTAATTCAGAATACATTTAAATACTTTCTTCAGTGCTTTGCGGGAATTGAAAATAAAAACATTTTTATGCTCTGGACAAAAACAATCAGCTTGCTAACAAACATTTAGTAGTGAATTTCACATTCAAACTTCTGGTTTTGCACATTCGAGTCTACAGACCTTTAACTATAGAAATATGTTACGTCTGCCTAGGAACAGAACACAGTGCCTGCTACCTGCAAAGTTAAAGCAAACCTTGTTTTTACCCTTAGGATTGTATCAGCACGTCTCATAAGCAGCTACAACGCAATACCATACTGGTTAAGCCCATTTATACGATCATATACGCACATCAGATGCAGTAAAATATAGCAACAGTTTAGAGCTTTGGTTTCTTTTACAGAAAACTTTAGTTAAATCTTGCCCACACTTTGGTATTTAGAGTCAGACTTTCTTCTATACCAACATATGTTTGGCACAGAAAATGTGGAGCATCAGAGAGCCAGTTATGACTCCCTGATTCTCAGCTTTTTTTTATCCCTTGGCTCTGCTGCAACTATAGAAATGTTGTGCCTGCTTTCCTAACAATTGGTTAGGGATCCTGAGGGGTATGCTGGCTGAAAATTACCAGTGGATTTCCATCTCCTAACACACACCCTACACCCGCAGAGAGAGAGAAAACAGGCGGATTGGGAGAGCAGCCAGGTGAATTCCCATCAGGCCAGCTGCACTTTCCACCACTCTTACGGTTGCTCAGTTCACAAAAGTTAACATTTTCCATTATGTGAATCACAATTTGTTAATTTGTATTAATTTATTAATAACATCCAGTACTAAATTCACCAAGCTGATATACCTTCCTGTTCTTTTCATAATGGAACAGCACAGAGAACACCACTATTGACGTTGAATGTTGAAGAGAGTTTTGTAATATACACTGAAATTACTATTCAATTATCCAATCATCAGTATGCTACTCTGTAAAAAAACACTGAACACCAGCACAAAGTCTGTTTACTTTTGTTTTACCAACACTGTAGAGCAAACAACAAATTCCATTGTCAGAAGCTATATTCATTTTAAGAGGACAGCTGAGATCTTTCTGCCCATTTTTCTAAATTGGTGCAGATTTAGTCACTTTCTTTGTGACCATACAAAATTACACGGTTACAGGTCGTTCCAACCTGCCCACTTGCAGTTCTGTTCCCTGTTGTATAAAGCAGGAAACAGAGCAGCTAGATGCGGTGGAACAGAATTCTCCACCGCTGTTCTGGGTGTCTGGATTCCCCAGAAGTCTACTCCTTGAACACAACCTGTCCTGACATCGGAGCCACATGGTAGATACATACTATCCCACACATTTTTTCCCCTGCCAGCTGAGTGTGAGCAAAAGACATGCTTTTTCTCAGTCTGCTTTACATTCACCTATTCAGGACGGAACTAGGGATCTGTTACTGACCAAAACTTCATCTTCTAAGGCACCAAGTTGCTGCAATTGCCACTGATGCTAAACAAGGTCTCAAAGCACTCACCGCGTTCCTCTACTTCTAGCCCTTCGTGCCAAGTACCCCAAGGTTACCCAGTCCACATGGAATTATGTGGTAGCATCTGACTGCATCACTGAAACTAACAATTAGCAGACCTTCTCTGCATCACCCAACCTTAAAACAATTTGACCAAAGTTTAACAGAAATGTGTAAGTACTCGAAGTATTACTCTAAGTAAGGTCTAATCCATTAACACCATTTTAGTTCACCAAACTTCCCTAAATACTACTTATGTCTAGACACGTTCTTTTTTTCTTGAAGCTCACCCTATAGCAACACAAGGGCATTGATTTACAGCCTGTTTGTTCTTGGGGCCACTAAACATATAATCGAGTTTCCTTTCTTCAGTTTTCTTATTACATACATGTGCTCTGTACTGAGGGCTGTGAAGTGGTGAAGCAGCCTTCTCAAGATGCACATTTTCACAGACCCAAAAGCATGGAATACTTTTAGAGGAACTTGATGAATAATCAAGTAGATTAAATGACCCTAATAGCTTACTTTGACATAACCAGCATTAAACAGCTTTTAAAAGCCATTAGGAGCTATCCATAATCTTTTTATTACAGCAAGTGTCACAAGCTTCCAGTGAGATTTGATTTTTGTTAAACAAAACCCTAGAAAGTTAATTTGCAAAACCACTTCTCTGTAACATTCACGTGCCATTTAACAAGATAAGCACTTCAAATACCAAAACCTGCACAACCCAATGGAGAAAGATTTCACACAGATATATATCCCTGCATTTGACAAGCAC
This sequence comes from Falco punctatus, assembly GCF_963210335.1. Lineage (NCBI taxonomy): Eukaryota > Metazoa > Chordata > Aves > Falconiformes > Falconidae > Falco > Falco punctatus. The sequence continues at coordinate 114,890,418 of NC_137580.1, read as the reverse complement.
GCGTTTTTTTTCTATTTACTAGGTGAGAAGCCCCTTGTAAGCCCTAACTACTTCCTCCAACACACAGCGTCAAAACCACTGCTGTATCAACCACATTTCTAATCCCGATAACCATACTGGAGCTCCTTACATGCTTACATTTAATGATGCGTGCAAAGCTTAGTAGGACTCGTGCTGCGATTTAGTCCTTTCCTCACAAACGTCTTTTGGTCAAGGGGAAAGTGTTAAAAAGGTATCATGTTGATTACTGCAAAATATTACAAATTGTGAACGATCAGGATGGCATGAAGCTCGCTCGTTACATACCCGGCCAATTCCCAAGATGAATTTAAAATTCATGGGAGAAAGTAAAGAGCTATACCTCAAAAGTATTTTATAGGCTTTTCTTCCTTGACAGATGTCTTTCAGATCTAAGTAGTAAAGACTGAAAGCGTTAATACTCTTTAAAAAATGCCCAAGACACACAGAGGAACGCGCCTTTTTTGGAGGAGAAATGGGGAGGAGGGCGAAAACAGCTGTTTAACCTCCACCAGTCACTTGTTAGCGTACTCTTGACCTCGGGCAGAGGGGCAGGCAGCGCAGCGTAGCTCACAGCCGGCCAGCCCCTCACCGGGGCGGCAGCGCTGCCGGCCGCGCCGCCTGACAGGAAGGCCGCGCTCCCCTCAGCCCGCCGCCGCCGCGCGCTTCCCGCCTGCTACCCAGCCTGCCCCGCGCCCCCAGCGGCTCATGGCGGCGGCCCCCTCCGCGCTGGCTGACCGCGGCCCGCCGCGCCGCCGCTGTGCCGCCGGAGCTGCGGGCGGAGCGGAGCTCGGCTTGCCGGTGACGCGTGTTTGTAAACACTGCGAGGCCGGCCGTGGGCGGCGCCGGGAACGCGCTCCCGCCGCGGGGCCGCGCTGCCGGCGCCGCCCCAGTGCCCCTGTGAGGGAGCGCGGAGCGGGGCGCTGGGGGCTCCGCGGGCGTTTCGGCGCCCACCCCCCCCCCGCGCTCCTGAGCCCGCAGCGCCTCTTCTCGGGCGGCAAAAGCAGCTTTGTGAGGGGAGACCTTCACCCTTGGGCGGCGCGCCCCCGGCGGGGACGGAGTAGGCTGTTCGTAACGACAGAGCTACAGCCCTCACTTGGTCGGAGCAACAGCAGAGGCGAAAATACAACCGCACGCCTCAAATTGAAAGCATCCCATCCACCCTCGGAGGGTAATTACTCATAAAGCTCTAAATCCCGACACCACAAAAGGATTTTTAAAAGCCACAGCACCATAACTATATTAACTGGAAATGTGAAACCCCAATACACTGCAATTCAGCCCTGCATGATGTACGATCTTTGCCAAACAGCTAATTAATCATCACGCTTCTATTTCATGTTCAACATTTTATCAGAGAAAATTGGACCCGATGATCCAAAAGCATCAGTAATGTCTTGTTACCCACTTCTAAACCAACAGTTCTACCACTGTGAAGTCTTGAAGCACAGTCACTGAATCTTACCAGTTGCAACAACTGTATTTGGATCCTTAGTTAATTTGCCAATTTTTGCCATCGTATGTTCATCTTATCTCTGACTGATCAAGAGATATGTAACAACTCTGTTTTAAGTAAACACTTAGAAGTATCTGTTAAACCCACGACCAAATGGCCAACTTTTCCATTTTTGCGGTCAGAATATGTCAGTCCTGCAGCATCGCTGCGGGAAGCCTCTCTGTGGCTTTTTAATTCTAGAGCTCAGATTGTATAGATGATTTTCTATGCATACACAGCTGTATGTATTTGAATAAAACAGTGTAACCTTCCACAAAAAACATAAGAAAGGTTGGCACGTCTCTTCTAGAGGAACAGCCCACTAGAACACACCATGTGTATTCACCACAAAAACCTAATTTTCACTCTTCCTGAATTTTGAGCTGAATTATTTTTCAATCACCTTTTAGGATTACCATGTCACATACCTTTACGATATGGTATCATAATAAAATTAAACCTTATGGAAAAAAAGAAGCAGATTAAGATGCCAACGTCCAGCTTATCTGGAAGAGATGCTTCAGGCATCTGAAGGAGGTAACTGCTGTGGTAGCACTATACGTGGCAGCTGCAAGTTCTACAAAAACAGTAATAGAAGTTGTAGTTTGACTGGCAGAAAAAAGCTGGCGAGTGGGAGTGGATAGTGTAAGACAGGGTAGGCAAATGAGTAAAATGATTTACATTAATCAAAACCAGACAGGAATTACAGAAATGTAAATAAGCTAAGTGAAACAGATAACCTGAGGCAAATTAAAACCAATACCAAGTGTAAACTAATAGGCACCAATAAGAAAAATGTACTTTAAAACATTCTTTTCATGACAGAGCATCCTAATTTAGATTTGTCATTTCAGGAGAGAAATGAAGCTTTAATCAAAATCAGTTTGGTTTGTTCAATTTAAAAAAAAAAATCAGTGCCATTCCCTCAGCCAGCAGAAAGCCAAAGAGAACACAGTGGAAAAAAAGACGTTTCTCTTTATATCTGACTTTTCTGAAATACTTCTTACTCTGCCCAGAAGGATAACTACAGAACTAAGCAAAGTTCAGAGAAGAGTTACCAAGATGATGAGGTATGAAAACAGTAGTACACAAAGGTTAAGAAACTGCAATTGTTTTCAGTAGAGACAAATGTTATCGAAATATAACAAGGCAAAAGCACAGTGAGAACAACCTTGCATTCCATAAACAGATATTGTAAGATTCCTGTAAGACAGAAAATTTGCTGAATTCAAAGCACACAAAGAGAGATCCTATAAAGAATATGATGACAGCAGCAATACTTTTCATATCCATATAAAGTATTCAGTATTGGTATTTTTAATTGCATAGCCAAAGCCTGAACAACTTAAGATAGTAAATTTTTCATCCCCATTAGAAGTCGTACAATACAAGGAGCACCTCTTTTCTCCATTGATACAAAACCTAGCAATTGCAGGCAAGACCGATTCTTGCATTTGTACAGTGATGTAAGATGGAGCTGCTTGTGGATCTCTTTTTCCTGAATAGAGACACAAGATCCTGAAGTACGTAAGCCTCACGTCTGGCCCAACAGATTTTCTTATGCTCCTAATAAATCTCAAAATATTCAGGAAAGGTTGTCTATTTAATTCTTTTTCTGTGAAACTTAAGTTTATACCTATTCTTCAAAACATACATGAAAGCATTTAAAGATTTGACAGAAAGAAGAAAGTCACAGTATTAATTACTTTTGAGGAGGGGAACACTTGAGCAGTTTCCTCTTGTAAACCAATTTCTCTGTGGGCAGCCAGGGAAATAAAACAGATCTACGGAAGTCTGGATGTGGAGGAATTAACAGATTATTTTCTCCCAAATTGGATGATGAGAATACAACTAAAAAGACTACATAAGTGACATGAATAACAAAAACCACCTTAAAATAATTTAGAAAAAAATGCAAATACTACAAATAGAAAATAATGTTGAGGAAGAAAGATGTCACTCACTTCTACCTTTTCACCTAGGTCATGCTTAATGACCACTCCTATGATGTGGTCAGTCCCTCCATGAAAAACAGAACAACATGAGGAACACTGTTCCCTTTCATGGATATTCGGGATACGAACACAGCCAAATCTCAAGATCAGGAGCAGAAAAAAGAAGATGAGCCTCAGCACTCAGCAAGAGCACTACAGAAAGTGTGTTAGAGAACAGCCAACCAGCCAGTCTGTGATCAGAAAGCCACTGATGCTCTGAAATAGTAATTACTGACAGATGTCCAACAGAGGAATAGATCTCTTCTAGGACTCAAGTTCTTCAAAGCTCATCTCCTACTCTACCTCAATTTATTTTGCTAATTGAATTGGTCTGTAGTTAATTTGAGATTATACTCTTCTATTTGCATTTCATTCATAGAAAATGAATGATGCAACAGACTATTCAAATCAGGAAATAAACACCCCTTTTATTTTCATGACTAGGAACTGAAGTTTCTTACTGGTGCTCTATAGTGACATTTATTGCACAGCATTTTGTGTGGCAGCCCTATTGCCAACAGGAACTGCCTGTTTGGATCATGACAAAACTGAACAGAAGAGCAGTGTGAAACCATTCACTTGTAATATTTACAGTTGCTTCAGTTAGCAACATACAGTTCTTCATTGCTTGTTATTTAATAACTGAGTAAGATGCAAAGATGGGTCAAGGAAAAACAAAAGTGTTGCTCAGAAAAAAAAACCAATAGAAGATAAAAGTTTTCTCAGCAGAAGTCATGGAAAGCTAACATGAACAGAAGCATTTATGTACATGTAATACACACATAATAATAAATAATACTATAAAAATACATTTAAAACTATTTTGAGGCTGTTCTATAGAGAAAAAACTGTAACATACACCAACTACATAGCATAACATATACCATCATATCAGCTACGGGACTTTTTGATCTTATCCCAAGTTGTTTGTGCAACCTGAAACTTGCCAAGTATAAAAGCTTTGCAGTTCAGTACTGAAAATGCAAGGTGCCAATATGGCAACCATGGAACCTAAATATGGTGGGGAAAAAAATCTAGCCATTTTCTAACAGGATACTAAGATATAAACAAAACTAAAAACTGTGAGTAGAAATAGAGTTGAAGTATTAGTAGGCTGCAGCTAAAGTATACACATTTCCCTTTCTTCAGAGTGCACAAACTTGAAATCAGTCAACTTTCACACATTACCATTAACTTTTCTAATGCAAAATATTTTTGCTAAACACTTCTCCCTGTAAGAATATTAATTTTAGAACATGTCTGTAAACAGAACTGCTACAGAAATCCTGCACTGCAGACTGCTTTCATTTCCTTGTGGTTGGTCAGTGCTGGTAGATGACTTGAAAACTTCCAACTAATACAAAGCCAGCAACTCAGTGGTTTAGTGTGTTCGAAGGCTCTGTGGATTCAACTGAACCTTAACTTTCTACTAATCAGTTTCAAGGGACTGTTTGTATTTTCCCCTTCACATCCCTAATGGCACTTTTCATTCAAATTGCCTTTCTTTAACTTAACAAAGTTTTTTTTCTCCCCACAAAACACTTAGTAAGAAGCTATTTGCAGAAAGCAAATTGATTACTGATGTAATCACAATTATGCAAACTGACCTGTGACAAGTAACTCAATGCATTAACTTTGTCATATACCCTTACAGAGCTCTACAGTAATGATTTTATTTGCAAGTTTGGGGTCAGTGATAGTCCTCCTGTCTGATTGACCTTTGGGCAGGTTTTTTTCTTGTGTGTTTTACTTTGACTAGCTTTTTAGAGAAGTGTTGATCAATATAAAAGTGGCTTTTTTTAATTTCAAAGGGGGAAACTTTGGCCCACTCTCAGGACAGACAAGCTTTGAAGGCAGCATTATGAATTTAGTTTCTGCCAGCATGACAATACCCATAGGTACTGCATTTGGTAACATCCTACCTCAGAGGCTTTTTAAGTCTAATAGCTCCTGTACAACCAAAGCATGTTTCCATAATATCACATGATGTATATATTATTATTCTTTTATTTCTCCTCTATTTTGATTAAACAAAAAAGCAAACACAGGTAAGAACATGCTTCCTGTAATTAACACCAGTAACAGTCTTCAATTACTTCTACAGATCCCATTTTCCACTCACAGACTTCGAACTTTCTCTGAAAATCAGACATCTGTGATTCTGCCCTCCTTTACACAAACCTAAAAATGTAAATGCGGCTGAAAATTTCACTCCATTAATTTCTTCCTTTGTAAGAAAAGACTGAAAGGTTATTATTTACAATATAAGACTTACAGTAATTCCTGGAGCTCGGTTTTAATACACAAATGGAGAAGAAAAGCATGTACCATGGATACAGATGTGTACAGTGTACTGTAATGGAATAAACCAAGATCAGAACAGAGGTAAGCAGGAGAGGAGAAAGAATCACTGGACATCCAAAACAGGAACACATATGTATCTAATAAATTTTTCCCCCTCCGTTTCCCAATACAGAATTTTAAATACAAAACTTACTCTCTTTGAGAACTCATGGTTTCACTACACCATTAAATGCATTGATACCGTGTTGCATTTCGGAACTCACCTTTGCCATTTTACAACACAAAAAGTTCTGATATTAAAACATAATCAGAATTTGCAATAAGTGAATTTAAAACACCTACTAAGTACCCTCACAGATTCCCGCCCCCCTTCATTCCAGTTTGCATTTGAGTTTTTTTTAGGAAGGCATGAGGCAAAGTGGGAAAACGAAGAAAAAAGTTCTTAAAAGCTGCATTCTGGAAGCTCATAGTTTTAAATTAAACCCCTAACATCTTATTTCTAATGCTCAATAGGTTTTCAATTCGTCACTGAAAGTAGGTATTATTTGCCTACAATCCCAGAATAATTTGACATAATTTAAGTAACTGGATCAGCTTTTTCCTCGATGCTTTTATGAATGACTACAAGGTTAAAAGGTATTTCACATCACACGTAAATATTTATCCAACAGTTTGATAGCAAACTTGCAATGGTAGTGTCATTTCCTGCGCTTGCCACTAGTTCCCATCCTTCCAGCACCTCCTGTCGTGCCAACAGATGTTTGTATGACTAAGCAACAAACCAGATTAAGGAAATGACAGGAATGAAGAAAAATGACAACACCATTTTGAGGGTGAATTTTTGTAGCCAGATGAGTTCCCGTATCCAGTTTCCCACACGGACACACAAAGTGCTGTGCTACCAGAGCAAGAGGCCATGGTGAGACCAGAATAAATGCCCAGGAAGAGACGGGGAGCAGAGCAGCTGCGTAAGCAGCGCTGCTGAAACACGAGCCCTGGCCTCCCATTACACACACACACACACACACCCCCCAGACTCCCCTGTATTCCCGTTACCCTGAATAGACAACCTTGCACTAAGCATACAGTCTTGGTATGAAAAGCTTACAGGAACACTATGCACATTCACTAGAACATTTTTAGACTTTGGTCAGGGATCTTCTTCTGGCTGCGCCTTTTGGAAGCTATCTTGGAAAAAATACCTTCTTCCTGTATGTACAGTTCATCCACCTTGAAATAAACTTACATACATCTTTATCTTATGACCAGACTTAAAAAAAAGTATGCTGATTTAGGACTACTTTGGATATAGGTAGACAACAGATACATGAATTACAGGAACAGTTAGGTTTTCTACTCTTACATAAAAACACACCTGCTGCTACCTTCACAGCTGTCTTAACGTATGTCATGGTTCACAACATAAGTGCAATCTGTTGAGGTACTTGTCCTCAAATCTTGTCCAAGCTAACAGCTGTGAGGCCACACTAATATACTGAAACATTTTCAACTATGAGAAACCAGCAGAAGTATCAGAGCTGCTCGGTATAGATTCAGTTTTAAGTTATCCCAGATCAACAGCTGGATCACAAGATAAACACTGCTGTACTATACTCAAAGCCAGGTTGAAATTATCATATGATGGATTTTTTTAAAACTACAATAAAATCCTACTACAATAGGATATAATTTTATTTTTGGCTACTGAAGAGAGCACCTCTTGTCTTAGTATTACCGAATGTATTCATTTGAAAAATAGGTCACAACAAGAACTGTTTTGAAATGATTGTTTAAACAAAGCTTACAAACACAGATAAAATTCTTCTGCTGGAATATCTTCTAATGTCTGCAAAAAGGTTGACTATCCAGGAAGAAGCATATAAGATAGCAAAGAAATCTGTGAAAAAAAACACGAAGAGTAAAAAAAGACTGATTTAAAAGCACTGGAAGCTTTTCCAGTGGTTTAAACACTACTCCAGCTTTTTTCTCTCCTTTGCTCTTCCCTCCTCTAATTTGGCCTGAACAACACAAATGACTTTGGGGGTGCAGACATCTCTCAAGAGTAACTGACTTGCAGGTGATCCTGGTTGCTCAAACATATATAGATTAGTTCGAAATTTATGACACAAAAGTAAGTCTTGTTAACGATGCATGTGCTAAATGGGGTCTGTCAGAAGGCATTTTAAGAAAGCTGTAGCTATCCTTTATTACAGACTAGCTTCTCCATTCTTGTTTAGTTCCAGACCCTAAACTTAGCCCATCACTTAAGCTGGCAAGGTTCCTCCCATTTGAAGATTTCACAGATACCCCAAGGATCTTTTACTACCAAGGGTGGAGATAAAGAACAGGAAAACACGATAAATTCAGAAAGGTAGAACAGCCTATTTTGAAAAACAATTACTTCTTCAGTTAGCTTTGAAATATCTAAGAAACACTTTTCTGGCAAGGGATACATATATGTAGTTTTTCCCTTCATCTGATAAAAGCCAAAGAATGAATGTAACTAAATTAAGTAGCATCATATCTCCATATGAGACACTTGATTTTACAGCGTGTCTACCAACTGCATATTCAGAGCATATTCACCCAAGGTTTTTTTCTGAAATAAATATGATTATAAACACCATGCATAATAGTAATCATATATACTATAGTGTGTGTATACATATACAATAGTAACACAGTATCTATGGTTATCTCAGTTCAGACTATATCCTCTCAAAGTCAGAGAAAGTAAGGTCTTTGTGATAGATCTTAAAATGTTCTCCACATGCACACACTTTTATTTAGCACAGAAAAGCTATTAAAAATCAGTAATTATCTGTAGCTGTATAATGTAGGTGTCCGCATAAATATATTTTAAGCATTCCCATACTGTCAGGTCACATACCTTAAAAAACATGAATCAGGACTTTGACTGCTACGATAACAGTAAAAAAAGAAAAATGGAAAACAGTAATGCAAAACAAATGTTACATTCTGGATCCTATATTCTGTTAAACAACGTTTCAAAATTCTGTAAAATGCTTGGAGATTTTCAAAACTCTGCTAGCCAAGGCACCAAGTAACCTGATCCAAACCTGAAGTCAGCCCCGCTTCGAGCAGAATGTTGGATGAGATGACCTTCAGAGGTAATTCCCTTCCAATCCATGTTAGTTTATGATTTTATGAAATAAAATGGAGAGTGGGAGTGTGTTTGTATACACATAATACACATGCACACACTTGCCCTCTTTCTTTCTAGACGCCCTAGCCTATCTATAGATAAAACTGAATACTGCATGAAAAGCACGATTACAAACATCACTGAGTGGTAGACCAATCTTGGTATCTTAAATACACATCAATTTTACATTTATACACAAGAAGTACAGATTGAAGTATTGCTTTATGATGTGAGGTGGCAAAGATGTCAAGGCTTCTCACACTTATCAGTTCTATCTGATCTCCAAAGAGTCCAACTTATTTGTTAAATCCTCAGCTTCATAAAAACACAATCCCCACTACCCAGAGCTGTGATTCTTGTACAGGTGAGGAATCTCTCTGGAATTATACAGGGATGAAATACTAATTGCTTCTGCTAAGACATCAGACGAGAGGAAGCAGACTTGTTCTGAGACACATAATCACTCAAACCACAAAAAAACATTCAGGTTCACCATTCCTCTAATTCACGTTTCATTTACACATCTCAAACTGAAACTCCACTACTCCTACCTTTGGAATTCCTCCTTTGAAGCGTTTTCCCTTCTGCCATCCACTGATCAGTATTTTCAGCAGTGACTCATGAGAATGCACTTAACATGACACATTGCTGAAACTCCTTTGGGGTGCCTTGATTTAGAAGCCCAAAACAAATGTCACTAACAACAGACACAGGATATGAAAATTTCTTGAAAAGGTAATTACAAGCATCATCACACTTACGATAGTATTTCATACTATCTTATTTCATACATATTTCTTACAGGCAAGAAATCATGCCTTGTAGAAGTTACATTTGAAATTTACTCCTATTTTACTACAGGATAAAAAAAAAAAAAAAAAAAAAAGAGGAAAGAGAAGCAACTTGAAGATGACTTATTAAGCCCAAAGAATTCCAAATAAAACTGGACTCCTGCATCCCCGTTAATATTCTTAAATAATGTATCTAGGTGCAGCATTCTGCTTTCTGCTGAACTTCAGACTGTATGATCAAGCTTTACAGATAGGCATCCAAAACAAGCAAAGAGCTGAAGAATTAAACAGCCATTCTAAACTGTAAAAAACCAGGGCATTGAAACACCATTATTTTCTAGAGTCATCTACTCCAGTCTGTCTCACCTCAGTTCTACCCACCCCCCTCAAGTGGTGTCTGTGATGATGTACAAAACTTCTTGTTTCACAAAGCAAGCTCCAACAGCTGTTTAAAATAATTTTTTCTCACATTTGGTAGAGGTTTTCACTACAACAGTAAACCACAACACAGGTAAGACCAACTTTTCAAAATAAAATATCTGAAATTTTCATGAAATACTAAATAATTGAGCTAGGAGCACAATCATAATTACTGTGATTTTAGAAAATTACTTTTTGTAAAGGTAAAATAATGGGATACAAAGTTGTTAGTATGAAAACTGGTGAATTTTAAGTTCTTTAGCTAATGGTTTGAAATTTAAGTTCCAACACAGAACCTGTCCTTATTTGGATGGAAGTCTCCCAGTTTACGCACTTAAATACTCACATTTCAAAAGATTTGATAGATCCACAGTTCTAAGGAAACCAACTGGGACAATAAAACCACATGACAAACACCAAGAAAAAAAATATCTGTTTTTACAGCCAGTGTTTCCCTTTCACTATAAAACCATATAGGAAATTTTCTCATTTTCACACTACTTAGCCCAGAAGCATATACTCAGTATTGCCAAGAACCCAACTAACTGTTTTGCTTGAAGTAATACTTCTACGGGTATAAACATATCATTACAACAGCAATGTAAACGATTTTTATAGATTTAGTTCTGACATTTGAACATACTTATGTTCAGCAATTCCCAAAGACCTATAGGCGCAGAAAAACTTACTAGGTTGTTTTACCAAAAGCAGACACAGCCACTGCTCTTGTTATATTCTTGGCAGAAGCAAGAATCTTGTTTCAGAATCATTACCATTCACTTCTGCAAAATTTACTGGAAAAATAGTAATAACATTCTGTTCTACAGAAGTCAGATATTCAAAAGTGTACATTGTTATCACAACCCCAAAGATAGCATCTGTGCATATTGTAACATTACAAAAAGCAATTTTGAAAACTCTACTTTTCTCTTGACTTTTCTTCAGCATGATGTGCTAGTTTAATGGCAAATTTTTGGGGAAACACATTAGTATGGCTGAATCCTACTGTATCCAAGTACTATGCACCAGAATGATCACTCTGCCAGTAATTTTATGTAGCGAGTGCACCTTCACACATCATGCATTTGCAGTATTTGTTTACTTCCATATGAATAAGTCATTAAAGAATACAAATATTTTCAGTGTGCATTTATAAAGGCACAAGAACTACGCTGAAGAGGCTGACAAGATGGTGCTCAAATGTCACAGAAGGGCAGAGCTCCTTACTGAAATAACCTACTGTAGTTGCAGATTCTTCTGCTGAGCTTGTAGACAACGTAACTGACTATACTGATGGCAGAAGTCCTCTTCCCTCTTCACTGTGATGACACTGACAACAGGAAATCTGGTGGCGCTGAAAGATAAACTTCACTGAGAACTAGTGTCACATACTTTTTCTATGAGCCAAACTGAGTCACTTACATGAATGAGTGCTTGGTAGTCAAAAATTTGAAAGATACAGAGCAAAGAGCAAACACAGAAAGACAGGGGAAGTCGTATTTTCATTTTGAGAAAGCTTCAACAAATGGTCTTCTCTACTTCATTAAAAAAAGGGCGCTCTGCAACGTTTGGCAAAAGATATATTGGTAAAAAGGCAATGTTGGAATTTTTATACTTCAAAGCAACAAAAGAATATTTAAGAACAGCAGTTTCTCATAGCAGGTGAAGTAGCTCATTAAAAAAACTGAATGTTGAATATAATGACCTAATTAGGAGAATTTCTCCTTAGAGAGATGCTGTTCTAACGTAAGTTGATGGGAAAAGCCAGCTGGCTTGAATACTGTAAGATCAAGATCTAAACATTTATGAAAGCATGCGGTTAAAGAAGGGGGGGTGGAAAAAAAAAAAAGTCAGAAGACTGGGAGTTTCTGTCCTTCTGAAAAACATACATTGAATACAATCATACTAATTTCACAGTTTCTCAGTTAAAAACTTTCCAGAATTACCCATATTTGGTAACTACAAAACAAATTCAAAACTGCCAACACTATTCTGTTGAACTTCAGTTACTAGGAGTACTCCACGCTTACTTCATCTTTGTTAGAAAAGAAAATAATTAAGAGGTATCATATACCAGCTTTTGTAGTATCAAAAGCCAAAGTAAGAGATCAAATTATTCAATAACAAGATATATTTAGATAAATGACATGGTATCTGATCTTGATTGCTCATTTTTTTGAAGGCACTAACAAAACACACGATGTAGTCCAATATTTTTACCCATAATTTTTCAGTGCATCAATAAACTGCCAGAATACCTTCCAGTATGTGAAATACGTTAGATTTGTTTGCCATGAAAAAGCATTCTGAGAAACACATTCCGGTTAGAAGCATGCTTGATGCTGTACCTTCTACCAGAAGGTTGTTTCTGTTTTAACCCTTTGAGTTTTAAATAAAATGTGATGAACTTTTTCATTAACAGAACCTAAAGAAAGTTCATAAATTATAAATATGCTAATAGGCATTGCTCAAGCTTTTTGGCTTCTTGTTCCTTGTTGCCCTTCAGAGAACTACATAGATTCTCCTAGTGAAATAATCCACTCCACACACTTTATTAATATTAACATAACACAATACAATTTTAGGTAATTAAATTTAATGTGCTGTTCAACAAGTAACACGGAACTTCGTACTACAACTTACAGTAATTCTTTATAGTTCACAATACCCTCACAGCAAAATCAAAATGGACCAAAAACTGCCCCAGCACTGTTATGCAAGAGCTTGATTCTCTTCTTGCTGGTCACCCTGAAAAGTAACACAATGATAACATTACAATATGGCATTAAAATATCCAAATATGAAATATGTTTGCATTGTTTCACAAAGTATGTGTAGGCAAGTATATTCCTCTAATATAATCTTCTAATTTTTAAATCATGGGAAATATTACAGTAATTCAATTTGTGCAATACATATAATCAAACCAATATCTTAGGTTTTTATCATGTATATACATAGGTTTCACCAAGTGAAGCACAGATCAACATTTAACATTAAAATAAAGTAGATTATTTGATTATCTTAGACTAATCACTCAATCTTAATTTTCTGTAAGGAAAAGCAGTGTTGCACATTCACTTTCACATTGTATCAGCAAAATAACCACAGGCTGTGGTTTGGTGGCGGATAGGGCTGTGTTGTTCTGTTTTTCTTTTTTTAACTGAAAACAAACTGAACACTAAAGACCAAAACCAGTACATGCAGAATATTTTAGTTCAATTAAGAATTGTTACTTTATAATTTGGCCAGGTTTGGAAAATCTGAATGCAAGACTAGTCAAAACAAAGAACTGAAAATCAATTTGTTGGTAGAGCACAGGAAGCTGTCCTGCTAAGCAGGTTATTTTAGGTTATTTTATCAGGCTTTTTTTTTTTCTTTTAAATACAATTTAAGTTTTCCTGCTTGCTAATAAACTCCTCAGCAGTTCACACCGGTGTTGTGGTAAGTCTTCAGCATAAACAGCTTACTGGACTTGTCCTCAAGATCGTTTATTTTCTTTCCAAGCTAGGGAATTACACTTTACAACTACCTTGTCTGGACAGCAATTGTACAGCTTTTCAGATTACTTAAGATAAAGAGAAGTTCTGCAATATAGACTCTTGCAAGATCCCACAATTGTGACAAAAGCTATGTAGCAAACAATTCTAAAAGGAATTGCTACTACTATTTTAGGAGAGACAGGAACTGAAGCTGAAGCCTACCTTCAAGGTTGGGGCTTCCCAACTAATCATTTACTACTACTGACTGACACCATTGCGTCCTACAGGTTTCAGTCACCAAACACTTTTTGAGTATTTATTTTGTACTTGTATTCTGTTTAATTTCTTAGTGAATAAAGGCCAAAAAAAAAAAAAAAAGATACATTCCATAATCAAATCATGGAATCATTTAGTTTGGAAAAGACCTTTGAGATCAAGTCTAGCCATTACCCCAGCACTGCCAAGGCCATCACTAAACCATGTCCCTAAGCATCACATATATGTGTTTTTAAACACCTCCACGGATGGTGATTTCCTCACCTCCTGGGCAGCCTGTTCCAGTGCTTGACCACCCTTTCAGTGAAGAAGTTTTTCCTACTATGCAGTCTAAGCCCCAATCTAAAATCTCGTCAGTCAGTTCTGTCATGAGAATCTGCCTCATTAATAAAGGTACAAGTAAAGGAGTTTTTGAATCTCTATAAATCAAATATTGCAAAAGTAAAAGAATCCAAAATCTCCCAAAGCTTCCACAAAAAACCCTCTTCAACTACTCTGACTCATCATTCTTCAATCTTAATGTCAGAGCAAATAACAAACATTAAAGGAAAAACAAAAAAATACCTGCTTTGACAGTTTTGTACTTGTTACACGTAAAGTAGAAAAAGAATTTTCAATCTAGCTTGGTTGATATTCTATATGTTAAAGTTGATAGTTAATAACAGAATGAAGCATTAGAGGAGAACTCATTGTATTCAGGAACCTAACTGGACATGGTTCAGTAACACTTCCCTTTGGGTATGCCCTGCTAATACTTTAAATTAGATTTCTGTACATTCTTTTCTTCCTGTGTTATTTCAACATTCCAACGGTTCCTAATAGCCAAAACTCAAAAAACCATACCATTTCACCTGGCAAGAGTCTCAAAATCCCTGCTACTTGACTTCCTCACTCTTTCTCCATCAATTTAATTCTCTACAACAACAACCCCTGAAAGCTATCATCACCAGGAAGACTCCCAAACCAAGACAAGAAACCAAACATTAAAGCCAATGACGAAGCACGTGAGTTTAAGTGTTCTTGCTCCATCATCTCTGGTATTTCCAGTTTCTTAACAGTTAAGTGTTTAACCAACCTGCAACTAGACAGTAAAAGGCCTAGAATACAACAGCTGTTTTATGACTATTAGTTCAGAATTTGTTAATAAAGCACCTTCAACAAGACCTCGGTATTTTCTTAGCCCTTACACAGCAGCACAGAATGAAAAGGCGTACTTTGTAAGGCCCAAAACAATAACTGCAACAGGAAAACATGACACCCAAATGCCTGGAAAGCAGGAAATACCTGCCTTCATCTCCACCCTTCAATAGGAAGTGCAGTACCACACCTTTAAAAAACAACAAGAAAAAAAAAGTATATATTAACATAACCACTGTTTCTTTCAAACAGAAACCCACTACAATTAAGAATTTTGGCCACCCAACTAAAAACCCTTAGTAATCGAGTTTAGTTCTAAGACCCAAGTTCAGCTACCAACATGACTTTGGCCAAATCACTTGACCGCTGCATGGTTATCCCACAGCTAATAAGAATCCCTCAGTAAGATCATCACTACCTCACTGCTATACTGTGAATGAAAAACAAACCCAAAAGCGTTACCAGTGATATGGTGTTCAGACACTGGAACACAAAACTATTTTCTTCATAGGGAGGCTACACAACTGCTCCTGGTAGGTAGAATAACACTGCGTGCCCTAGGATGTCTGTCCCGTAAACCCCTCATTTTTTTAATATCTTTATTCTTAGACAGCTGTCATTTCTTAGCCTTATACAGTTACCGCTGCATATGTGTCTGATCACTTGTATGTTGCCAAGAGGTGAGATGTATACGGTGCAATTTAGCATCTTCGCATAGACATCATGAGACTTAAAGCACCATATCCTCTACCTTTTAGGGCAACAAAGTTTTTCTCATACCAAACAACTTTTCACAGAATTTCACGTATCTCAGAAGGCTGAAGTAAGCAATCAATTAGGAACAAACCCTCTGTCTCACCTGTATCAAATCAGTCCCAGGAATTCAATTACTGCTGCACTCCAAACTAAAATTACATTGCCAGACAAAAACACTATTTTGAAGAATGTACTTGAATTTGTTAGCTTCATCAGCACTGGTATTTATTTTCTCCTGACCTAGCTTCCAAGAATTCTTCTGTGCCATATAATTGCTTTCAGAACCCCAACTCGTTCACCTACTAAAATCAAAAGTAAAAAGAATTAGGAAAGTCACAAGCAAAACCACAGTGGAAAACGAGAATCAGACAAACACGCATGTGCGTTACATACTTCACCATACTGGCGAGGGGTTTGGACACACCATGCAATGCCAATGTAATGTCCTAGGTTCTCAGTGTCCCCCTGCACACATTAAAAGATACATTTTTTTAAAGGTCAGATAACTAAGACACGGATTAAAGTACAATTATTCAGTAACACTGTTGTGGATAATTGAAACCTAAATAAAGAGTAATGGACAAGCATACCTATTTGAGGCTCCTCTGATCTCAATTGTGAATGCCTCAGTTACTGATGACACTGCAGTAAAAGAAATCAGCAGTCGACTGATGGTACGGTTGCCTCGTTGAGCACGGCACTATTTTTAGACAGGTTAACACATCACTTTGTAGGTAATATCACTCAGTCAATGAAACATTTTTCTTTTGAGAAAGGTTAAAGCACATGCAATTGCATTTGCCTGGAGACTGTACTACCGTAAAAACCTAACTGCTTACTAAAGTGACTATGACACTCAAAGTACTAGCTATTTTCTTGTTCCATTAATGAAACTTGTACACATTTAAGGAACGCAGTCACTGAACAAGCAGGTTTGCTGTATGTACTCTAAGGATCTTAGAAATTTTCCAAAATCTCTCAGATTCTTGCCTTGGAAGGACTAGACCAACTGTTATGTACCAAGACGGCTTTAGATTATGAATCAAAGCATGAATGATATGATTTTCTAATAAACAAAATTAAATGTGACAATAAAATCAATGTAAAATATTTTCAAATGCAAAAACCCATAGTATCACTAACGTGTCATCTGCCTCCGTTGACAAGCAATCATGTGGCATCTCTCTCTCTTCTTTCACAGTTACAATTCTCACATCTCCAAGTTCAGAGCAAGCATATTCTTTAGACAACCGGTTATCATTGTCATACCTGTCAACATAACACAAATTGTTAATTTAAACACTTATTCTGCAAAAAAAAATTGTCTAGAGTAGTAGTACAACAATACAAACAACAAATGCATAAGCTGCTCTACAAAGGATATTAATAAACCTTCCTTTTTAAAAAAGTTAGCTGTATACTTTCCTCTCTTTTACATAACTTCCATCCCATTTTTTTAAATGTCAGCTACAGTCTTTCAAGTACTATAAAGAACAGTGTTTCATCGGCCCCTTACATATAAAGAGAATATACTACTAACGTTCCATCAGCTGCTATTAAAGAGGTGCTTCCTGACGATGCTCTTTCTTCTTTCACAGTAATTCTTCTCACACCCTCAGGGAGGGAACAGATTGGAGCTTTTGACAATGGGTCATAGCTGTCATACCTAGAAAGAAAATACACAGTTGGTATTAACACCAATAATTATTTACTTGCTATTAGTAAACAGAGAAGAAACAATCTACTCACAAGTCCAGTAAAAACCCTGCAACGTCGGCATCATTTCTGAAATCCAGCTTTTCCTTCAGTGTCAACCATCGGTCAATATGATTTCCCACATAAATCCTTGTTTTCCCCCTTCTTCTATCAAGACTTTGCTTTCTCTTTTTCTTTTCCAGAAAAGTCAGCACTGGGGGCCTTCCACACCTCTTTGCTGGCACTGACATCGTAAGCCTAGAAACAAAGGAAAGACTACTTAGTGAGACGCAGCTCAGAGCAACACGTTATACCTCAGCGTTCCGGACCGTCACAGCGGGGACCGACTGCCAGACACCATAAGCCTTTTGCTCCTATGGAGTTAAGAGCCTAAAGCGCTATAAATGAGAGCGGCCCGCAGCCGAGGGAGCACCCGCCGGGCACGGGCGGCTCCCAGCCGCGACCCCCGCCCCGGGCTGAGGGGAGCCCCCCCCGAGGGCGCGGCCCGCTCTCCGAAGCGGCGCCTGGGAACGCGGCCGCTTCCAGCCAGGCCCCGGCACTGGGCCGCGGGACAGCCCCGTCTCTCGCCCCCCCTGAGGGAAACACTCGCTCCCCGCCGCCTGCCGAACCCCCAGCCCCTCCCGTGCCCCCGCCGGCCCCGTTACCCCCGCCGGCCCCTCACGCCGCCCCGGGAGCCGCTCACCCGCCGCCCCCACCGGCAGCCGAGCCGCACCAGCGGCGACGAGATAAACACGGGGCACGTGACCGGCGGGCGGCGCGCGCTGATGACGCGCGGTCACGTGCGGCGGGCCCTACCGGGGCCGAGGCGGGCCGGCAGCCCCGCTCCCCAGGCGGCACGGGGTCTCCGGCCACCTGCCGGTAACGGGCATCATCGGCACGGCAGCCTCGAGCCGGCCTTGCCCCCGGTGCCCTCCCCGGGCGGTGGGCCCGCGGAGCCCCGCGGCTGTGCCCCTGTCCCTGGCGCGTTAGGCGGTGCCCGCAGGGCTCCTTTGCAGCGGGCATGAACCGGCGTTAAGGAAACTGGTTAAAAGCCCTTTTCTTAATGTTAAAATCTGCAATTAACTACAGGCACATCTGAAGGAGCATTTAGAGATGCTGAGGTAAAAACTGGTATCTGCAAGTCACTGCAGCTGAGAGGAAGTAGGTAACTATATTTTAAAATATTTAGTAACAAACTTCAGTAAACGTGTGGTAAAAAATAGGTTTTCCAAGCAACAATTCCCCATATTAATTAAAAAAAATCTGTATTATTATTGTGGCTTCTGAAAGATCAGATTCAGAGACAAAACTAGAATCTTCCTCTGAAAAGCAGAAAATGTTTGAAATTTACCTGTTGAAAGGGAAATACTATGTTAGTGATAGAAGCAAAAAGAAAATGCAGCATAAGTTTGGAATCCGTGTTGTCACAATGCATTATAATGACAACAGTATGCAGCGTGCAATCTGCTAGTTTCTTAGCATCTCCACACACCTCTGCTGACACATACTTAATTTTTAAATAAATAGCTAAAAATACAGACCAAGTTAGCAATATTTATGGCTAATTTTATCTAAACAACAAGAGGGACAGTCATACCTCTCAATTTCCTTTTTATTATTTTTCTGGTCAGTTTTGGTAGACTCCACAGTAACAAGTCAAACAAGCTAGCTAAAGAACTAGTAGATGTCTGAAGGCTTATAGAAACATTTATTTGCATCTGTTGAATCAGCTGAATAACGGAAACAAAATCATCTGTTTGGTTTTTGTCCAACACTTACGTAACTTGAAAATAAAGAACTGAAAGAAAAAAGCCATCATGTTGTGACATCTATTTACATGCATCGTTTACAACAGTATGTGAGCAGATTTGCATGACACATTTTAGTGTGAGTTTAATAGAGAAGTTTTAAAGGAATTACCATAGCATAATTACAGGTTCTCTCAAAACAGCACAATTTCTCAGTGAAATATGTATGTAACAATAATCCCCTGTATTTTACCCTTTTAAGAATGAGATCATTCCTCTGCTATAACCATTATTTATGTGAAATACATACTTGGTGATAACTGTTTCCAAGTAAATGGTGACTGTTTAAGAGACTTTTCATACTTGTTTCCTCTGATTGCCTTAAGAAACACAGTTACTGTCTGTATAAATAGATTCACATTCCAAATAATGGAACTGTGTTAACCACTAAAAGCTGTTGTGTGTTTAGAAGTTCCTGTTTATCTTGAAATCACAAAGCTGCTGAGAAAAGCAAGGGGGTAATAACAACATTTACGTCTACCAAGTAATTTTGAAACAAAAGCAAATATGCAGCAACTCGTCTTTTATGCCAAGTTAAGCAAGCTACTGCTGTTACGCACACTAGTAAGGTTAAAAATAGCATTTAAAAATAAAGATGCATGTCTGTGTTCTCAACAATGAATTAACAGATAAGATAAAAATTAAAGCTCTTAATGTATCTTGCCATATTTGTGATTTTTTTCTGTTCCTCCTCATTAAGGAGGTCTGCTAGCCAGTATTAATTTCTCCTACTTCAGCTGATCCTGGCTGTGTGACAGACACAGCAAGGGAATGTTTTTAATCCCACCAATATTAATGTTGATTTTACCACTTGGATGTCCGTATCAGTAAGGTTAATATTTTGACCCTGAACTGTTTCACACAACTCCTTTATTAAACGTGCATTCCTAGTACAATGAAGTGTATGTTATAAGGCAGTAGCAGCTGCCACCTTGGAATGAAATTTCAAAGCCAAAACCCCAGGCTCAGCAAAGGTTAAGGTTCATTTTCCTCCACAGCAATGCAAAGAAATGTAACTGAGGGCACCAGGTGCAGCACACTGCCTGCTCCTGAACCGCAACTGCAGCCATGCAGGAAAGAATTTCAGAGGTTTATACAGTTTATAGCAGTCTCTCTGCTACATTACTTCAACTCACTCTCTCTCCCTTACCATCAGCTTCTCACGGAAAATCCTTGCTATACTATCACCTTTCTGCTGATAAATATTTTACTGTGCTTCATTAGTTTCCAGAGCAAACATGTTATCTTTGAGCTCCTGCATATTTAGTTTCCAAATGTAAGCATAGCAATAAGGCACTTTACAAACTTAAGAAAATACTCCATTTATGTCACGTTTTATATATTTTTGTGAAAGGGGATTGAAAATCTACTCCTTGGAAATGCCGCCTTCATGTAATAAATAATTTATCTATGTAATATAATAAAAGCCAATAAAAACCACACAGACTCCAAGTTTATCCAGCCATGTTGCCTGTTCCCAGAACGTATAGGGATGCTTGATCCTTATGTGGTATATTCTCCCAGTTTCCAGTTACCAGTGATTTAAGGACTTTGAAGGCAATAGGGCGAATCCAAACCATTATGTTAAGCAGGCACGGAAAGACATTTACTCCATTAACTGAATCTTTTTTAGACCCCACTTAATATTTTGGGCTTCATAATACCCTACTGCAGTGATTCTTCACTTTGCTTTTTGAGCCACTTGTTACAAAAGAGTTATTCCTAGATAAAAAGTGATTTATGACACTAGCACAAAGTCATATATTTCCACGTTCCAGTGCAATACTGATACCCCATTAAAAAATACAGTACAGCAGTGATATTAATTAGCCCTCCACAAAGACCAGCTCTCTCATCATCAACAGCTTTAACCAGTTTCTTTCTGACCTGAAACAGAATGAATGGCAACTATTTAATAAAGAGAACTAAGAATAAAGTTGAAAGCTGCAAGGTTTATCACCACACAAGTCATTCCAGCAAGAGTCTTTGCATGCATTAAAATCCTTAATGCTTTCCAAACAACCCAATTTATTAAGAACAGTATACAAAAGATAGATTGACCCAAAGGCTTCAAGTGTAGACTTGCAGAAAGCATGCTCATTTTCAAAACTGAGCTCCTAGTCATTTGGGCCTTCATGATACAAACCAGGAACTACTGTATTCTAAGAGACTTTAAGAAAAATCAACTGTACAGAAGTCTAGCAAGACCTGCATCCTTATTGCATCTTGATTTATGTAAACTAATACAAAAGTAGAGTTTCTTATGTTTATCAGTCACTGCTGAGGATGATTCATCACATTTAAATGCTTTCACATGAGCTTCATAACCTCAGTCTTTCACCTATCATTGTATCTGCAAGGAATAATACTTTTTTATATTAAAAAGCAAATAAATTAAGCTGTGTAGTACCTAATGTGAAATAAAAACTCTCATATAGAAAACATGAAGTAAACCAAAAAAAGCTGAAAGGAACTGTTAAACAAGCAGAGTAATCAAACTAATAAGCTAGTACATTTTCACTAGAGAAAACCAGCATCTCTAACAATGTATTTGCTTCAGTTTCCTATTTTTACTTTCTCCCCCTCACCATCTGTTTCTGTTTGGCTTTTTCTTCCAAAAAGTATCCACCTCATTTAGCTTCACTCACCCCATCACAGAATTAAGATTGAATAGAAATAAACCTCCTGATGCCAAAGCCACAAAAGCACTACCTATTCATAAAAGGCCTTCTAAAAATAACTCGTTTTTCTTACATTACTTTTAGATCTTTTAGAGAAACAGTCAATATTGATTCAATGCTTTGCTACACACATCCTCTAAACAGAGGAAGTTTTTTGGCCACCAGTACCTTCAGATGGTATCTCTGCCTTCCACACCGCCATTTTTGCCAAATCTTCCCCTGTTCGCTTGGTAGCTGGTAGTGAATCCGACAACATGAGGTACTGTAGTGTGGAGAAGGAAGGTGAATTACAGAACGCACAAGAATTTCAGCTACTTTCAGTATTCTTCAGCAAGAGAAAGAACTCCTTCCATCATGCAAATCGCCCAAGCAACGCTCAAATGGACTGCTGCTTCTGTAGCAAAACTTGGAATACAAGAGGTCCTTAGGAGTTAGCAGCACCTGTGGCACAGCTCTGTAATAAGTAACTAAGGGTAATTTGCTGATCAAATTAGCTTTTAACAAAAGGAATGATCTTGCTGCAACAGACTTGAGAATGTTTAGTCTGGCAAGAAAAGAGTTAACCATGAGGTTGTGAGATGTACTTTCTCAAGGCCAATGTTAAACCATAATCTCATGTTACTATGACAACCTTTGTCTTCCTCTTGAATTTAGTGTAAAAATAGACTAGTTTTGTAATATACAGCTTCTTGCTACGGGACTGAGAGCATAACCATTTGCTTAAACTGGCCTTGAAGTGGAGGATAAAAGAGCTGTGTTACTTGTCGGAATTTGCGAGCCTGGATGGAGCTGCAACTCCCCGGCCGCCCAGTGCGCTGTTTTTGCTTTCCTGCCTTAATAAATACTTAGTGAATTTATTTCGGACTCTAGTGATTTCAAATTCAACTATAACGGCTCCTTATGCATCCCCATCCTCCCTGGGAGGCTGCAGGTGACCAGCATTCCCAACCCAGCGGCACTGAAGGCACCGGAGCAAGGAGCGGGAGCATCGGCTGCGGGGGCATGGTGGGCCCAGCGAGTCCCACAGGCAGGACAAGCATCGTCCATCAGGGGTCTAACTGTACAAGTACTATTTGCTGCACCAACACAATACTGCCACATCTCCATGCTGGCACACGGTGAGTTTGGTGGAGCAGAATCCCCTTATGTGGTAGTGATTTAAAGAACAAAGTCACAATTTCTTAGTGGCTGAGTATCCTTTATTGGCAGCGCTGGATGCACGGGGGATCCTTCCACCTAACGTGCATGTTTAAAGTAAATGATTATCTTATATTTATACAACGAAACAATGAATATTCAATTAATGTATATACATATTCATTACACAATCCCGCCTACTCTCACTTTGTATGTTAATTAGCTTATCAGTCCTTTGCGCTTGCGCAAATTCCTCCAAGAATTGTGGGCAGAGGTCTTCTGGACATGGGTGGTGGTCTTTGGGAGGAAGGCCGTAGGTCTTCCTCGTGGTGTGCTTTTCACCTCTTGCCTGGTATGTGATGATCTTGCCAGTTTGCAGTGTTCGTATCAGTCTGAACTAATTTATGTCCTTGTCGACCGTCTGTTTCTTCTGCTTGTTTCTTTTAGTCGCTCTCTCTAGATAACTTATAAACAGGTCCCTTGTTAGAGAAAGTTAAAGAAAGAGAAACAGACTCCTTCTTTGATCAGTTATTTCATTAATTATTTCTTTCAGACTATGGTTACATGACCTAATTACTATACCTACATTCTTTGAGTAAATATAAGTTCTTAGCCTTGGTACAGGGCTGTACAGAGGATTTCATAGCAGCTTTTGTCGTGCAACTACTAATTTAATTAGAATATATTTCTTATATTCATTATATTTTAACTACAAGGTTTATTCTATCCTAAAGTGAATTCATACAGTATCAGTAGCATGAGCAGAGATGACTTGGTTCGCTACGCCGAGCCACCACTTCTGGTGAGAAACTTCGAACAGCAAGTCGGTTTGCTTCGCCTAACACCACCTGCATGAAGATTAACACCACTTTGGGGAGAAACTCCTCACAGAGGCGCTCAGCGGGGCCTGAGGGGGCGGCTCCCCCCGCCGGGCCGGGCCGGCGCTTCCCGCGCTCCCGGGATGAGGCGGCTCCCGGCGCGTGGCCCGCCCCCCGGCGCCGCGTGCCCGGCGGGGCTGAGGCGGTGGCGCTGCCCGCGCTCCCGGGCTGCCTCAGGGCCGGGGCAGCCCCAGGGCCGGGGCAGCCTCAGGGCCGGGGCTGCCTCAGGGCCGGGGGAGCCTCAGGGCCGGGGCTGCGCCGTGGCCGGGGCTGCGCCGTGGCCGTGCTCGGCGGGCACCGGTGTCCGTCCGCGGAACGGGTGTCCCCGGCAGGGCTTCTCACCCCGAGCGGCCCGGGGTCAGGGGGAACGGCAGAGATTGCAGCAGCAGGGCAGAAGTGACTGGTGTGAATTTCACAGGTGTTCTATAAAAAATATGCTGACCTGCCAAGGTAATTCAGAGGCGGGGGTGTATGTTCTGACTCTGTCTGAATTCGCTCAGTGAGGCAGATGAGAACAGGCCTTCAATTATACACAAGAAGTATGAGAAATAAAACAGTATGTGCGCAAAGTTGGCATGGAGAGTGACACTTTTTCTCACCGGCAGCATGAGCTGAGTCACAACAGAATGCAGCCATGGACTGTAACGGTGGAAGGAGAGGGAAATAGAGGAATGCTCTTCATTTACATGCGTGACATGCAGTGATCAGGAGAGCCTATTCCAGAACCCACGCTATACCATGTCCAGAGAAAACAAGAGGTGATGAGGAAAGCAGATGAAACGTAAGAAGCAGAACTCTGGAAAATGAAATATGAAAAGGCACTGGCCAGTGGCAATGCTATAATTTGAGTCCTGAGGCAAGTCCGTGGAGGGCC